>NC_053393.1:375774163-377087163 GCF_905171765.1 Bufo bufo | reverse complement strand
GGGGTCACTTCTTGGGAGTTTCTACTGTAAGGGTGCATCAGGGGGCTTCAAATGGGACATGGCATCTAAAAACCATGTGGAGTTCCTTATCTTCTGTGCCCTGCCGTGTGCCCATACAGCAGTTTACGACCACATGTGGGGTGTTTCTGTAAACCGCAGAATCTGGGTAATAAATATTGAGTTTTGTTTGGCTGTTAACCATCGATGTGTTAAAGAAAAAAATTGATTAAAATGGAAAATCTGCCAAAAAAGTGAAATTTCAAAATTTGATCTCCATTTTCCTTTAATTCTTGTGGAACGCCTAAAGGGTTAACAAAGTTTGTAAAATCGGTTTTCAATACCTTGAGGGGTGTAGTTTCTACAATGGGGTCATTTATGGGGGTATCCACTATGTAGGCCCCACAAAGTGACTTCAGACCTGAACTGGTCCTTATAAAGTGGGTTTTGGCAATTTTCTTAAAAATTTGAAGAATTGCTTCTAAACTTCTAAGCCTTCTAACGTCCTAAAAAAATAAAATGACATTTCCAAAATGATGCCAACATAAAGTAGACATATGGGGAATGTTAAATAATAAATATTTTATGAGGTATCACTTTCTGTTTTAAAAGCAGAGAAATTGAAATTTAGAAAATTGCGAATTTTTCAAATTTTTGGGTAAATTTGGGATTTTTTCATAAACAAAGGTGAAATATTTTGAATCAAATTTATGACTATCATGAAGTACAATGTGTCACGAGAAAACAATCTCTGAATGACTTGGATAAATAAAGGCGTTCCAAAGTTATTACCACATAAAGTGAGATATGTCAGTTTTGCAAAATTTGGCCTGGTCAGGAAGGGGGCAAAGGGCCCAGATGGGAAGTGGTTAAATAGAAATGTGAGACCTGTTTTTTTTTGCACTGTGTGACAGGTTAAGGTTTAATCTCAGAATCAGACTTCTATCTGCACGGTAGCGTGTGTCTTAGGTTTTTCTGAATGACACTATCAGTACCTTCAATGTAAGATATCCTTTTTGGGATAGATTTCAAGTAGGCCTCATATACCAGAAACTAGTTATTTTGAGAATGGCAAATTTGGGAATAGTTTTTCAACCCAGAACAAAAATTGTGCTTTTACGGTCACTACAAATAACTTGACCAGCTAAAACAGTACAGATTTGGTTGAATAGAAATGTCAGGTCTATTTTTTAGGCGCTGGGTGACAGGCTCAACTTGGACAATATGGACAAAAAATAACCACACTGTTGATGGTTAAATGCACTTGGGTGACACAGGCTCAGCCTGCACCAGATGTAGTATATGGCCAAAAAATAATCAGACTGTTGATGGTTAAATGCACTTCGGTGACACAGGCTCAGCCTGCAGCTGATGTAGTATATGGCCAAAAAATAACCAGACTGTTGATGGTTAAATGCACTTCGGTGACACAGGCTCAGCCTGCAGCTGATGTAGGATATAGCACAAAATAACCACACTATTGATGGTTAAATACACTTAGTGATAGCTTGTGCTGGCGCACCACAAGTCACAAAATGGCCGCCGATCACCCCAGAAAAAAAGTGATCTAAAAACGCTCTGGGCAGCCTCAAAAAATTGAGCAAGTCAATATTAGCACTTCAATGATCCACAGCTGCAGATCGATCACAGAATGAAGTCTTTTGGAGGAGTTAATCACTGCCTAATCTCGCCCTAACGTCGCAGCTGCAACCTCTCCCTATGCTTCAATCAGCAGAGTGACGTGCAGCGCAACGTGACCCAAGCTTATATAGAGGCTGGGTCACATGCTGCACTGGCCAATCACAGCCATGCCAATAGTAGGCAAGGCTGTGATGGCCTCTTGGGGCAAGTAGTATGACGCTTGTTGATTGGCTGCTTTGCAGCCTTTCAAAAAGCGCCAAGAAAGCGCCGAACACCGGCAGTACAGTACAGACTAAAAGTTTGGACACACCTTCTGATTCAAAGAGTTTTCTTTATTTTCATGACTATGAAAATTGTAGATTCACACTGAAGGCATCAAAACTATGAATTAACACATGTGGAATTATATACATAACAAACAAGTGTGAAACAACTGAAAATATGTCATATTCTAGGTTCTTCAAAGTAGCCACCTTTTGCTTTGATTACTGCTTTGCACACTCTTGGCATTCTCTTGATGAGCTTCAAGAGGTAGTCCCCTGAAATGGTTTTCACTTCACAGGTGTGCCCTGTCAGGTTTAATAAATGGGATTTCTTGCCTTATAAATGGGGTTGGGACCATCAGTTGTTTTGAGGAGAAGTCAGGTGGATACACAGCTGATAGTCCTACTGAATAGACTGTTAGAATTTGTATTATGGCAAGAAAAAAGCAGCTAAGTAAAGAAAAACGAGTGGCCATCATTACTTTAAGAAATGAAGGTCAGTCAGTCAGCCGAAAAATTGGGAAAACTTTGAAAGTAAGGGCTATTTGACCATGAAGGAGAGTGATGGGGTGCTGCGCCAGATGACCTGGCCTCCACAGTCACCGGACCTGAACCCAATCGAGATGGTTTGGGGTGAGCTGGACCGCAGAGTGAAGGCAAAAGGGCCAACAAGTGCTAAGCATCTCTGGGAACTCCTTCAAGACTGTTGGAAGACCATTTCAGGGGACTACCTCTTGAAGCTCATCAAGAGAATGCCAAGAGTGTGCAAAGCAGTAATCAAAGCAAAAGGTGGCTACTTTGAAGAACCTAGAATATGACATATTTTCAGTTGTTTCACACTTGTTTGTTATGTATATAATTCCACATGTGTTAATTCATAGTTTTGATGCCTTCATAGTCATGAAAATAAAGAAAACTCTTTGAATGAGAAGGTGTGTCCAAACCTTTGGTCTGTACTGTATATATAGAGAAGGCATTCTGAACAACAATCTGCTTGAAGCCATCAGTATTCCCAGTAAAAATATGCTCAGATTAAAGCAATGCATACAAATAATTTTCACCACTCTACTGGGGTGTGGACATACTGCATGTTACAAATGTCCATGTGACTATAATGTTGGTTACTACATTAACAGTATTGTTGAAAGGATAACCGCATATATGTAGAAGACCAGTGACACAAGAAAAATATTCATGAACAGCAATGCCATGGTTTCCATTTTTTATTGTTTTGTGCCCTATAAAGGCTACTGGGAACCAGTTAAGTTTCCAAGTAGGATTGCCAAATCATAGTAATAAATGTATAGATAAATGTATAGATACAGTAGCCACAAACATGAATACCAGAATACACAACTGTGGCGGGGTAACACAGACTCTCATTCACTATGAAGGAGAATGGCAGAACTACTCTAATAGCGTAGAATGGCAGAGCATTGCGTTGCTAAGACAGCGTGCTGGCCATTATGTTGGCATCTGCAGTATCTGTATGATTTTCAGTTCATTTAAGGGGTTGACTCTTGAACACTATTTATCACTTACCCACAGAACACCCAACCTAATCCCCCTGTGTGCATAGAGAAGTAGTGCGCATGCATGACTAACACCCCATTCTTTGTCCATGAGAGTGTCGAGTACAGCAATGCCGAGAACCCTTTGTGATCAATTGTGGGGCCAGCAGTAGAACCTGCAGTGAAAAGTGCAAGAAGTCCTATGTGTGGAGGCAGTATGCTACACTAATATTCAAGCCCTGTTACTGAAATATGAGGACAGCATTAAGAACACTCAGTAGAGGCTCCATGTATAGCACTCTTATAGATGGACATGTCAAGGCTCTTAGTGTTGTACTGTAAGATTAAGATGACAATATGGCTGACGCTCCTATGAGCTGATATGACAAGAACTTTATAACTAGTTGAAAATATGAAGGCACACTTTTAAAGAGTTTTCCTAGGGTACTACACTTGAAAGGGCCAGTGAAGAGTTAGTGCCCGAGCTCGGGTTTGCCTCATTTTTTCAATTGTGAGCTAGTAGATGGCAAAAATGCATTTAGCATACAAACCGGATTCCAAAAAAGTTGGGACACTAAACAAATTGTGAATAAAAACTGAATGCAATGATGTGGAGATGGCAAATGTCAATATTTTATTTGTAATAGAACGTAGAGGACAGATCAAACGTTTAATCCGAGTAAATGTATCATTTTAAAGGAAAAATACGTTGATTCAAAATTTCATGGTGTCAACAAATCCCAAAAAAGTTGGGACAAGTAGCAATAAGAGGCTGGAAAAAGTACATTTGAGCATAACAAAGAGCTGGAAGACCAATTAACACTAATTTGGTCAATTGGCAACATGATTGGGTATAAAAAGAGCTTCTCAGAGTGGCAGTGTCTCTCAGAAGCCAAGATGGGTAGAGGATCACCAATTCCCACAATGTTGTGCAGAAAGATAGTGGAGCAATATCAGAAAGGTGTTACCCAGCGAAAAATTGCAAAGACTTTGCATCTATCATCATCAACTGTGCATAACATCATCCGAAGATTCAGAGAATCTGGAACAATCTCTGTGCGTAAGGGTCAAGGCCGTAAAACCATACTGGATGCCCGTGATCTCCGGGCCCTTAAACGACACCGCACCACAAACAGGAATGCTACTGTAACGGAAATCACAGAATGGGCTCAGGAATACTTCCAGAAACCATTGTCAGTGAACACAATCCACCGTGCCATCCGCCGTTGCCAGCTGAAACTCTACAGTGCAAAGAAGAAGCCATTTCTAAGCAAGATCCACAAGCTCAGGCGTTTTCACTGGGCCAGGGATCATTTAAAATCGAGTGTGGCAAAATGGAAGACTGTTCTGTGGTCAGACGAGTCACGATTCAAAGTTCTTTTTGGAAATCTCGGACGCCATGTCATCCGGACCAAAGAGGACAAGGACAACCCAAGTTGTTATCAACGCTCAGTTCAGAAGCCTGCATCTCTGATGGTATGGGGTTGCATAAATGCGTCTGGCATGGGCAGCTTGCATGTCTGGAAAGGCACCATCAATGCAGAAAAATATATTCAGGTTCTAGAAAAACATATGCTCCCATCCAGACGTCATCTCTTTCAGTGAAGACCCTGCATTTTTCAACAAGATAATGCCAGACCACATTCTGCATCAATCACAACATCATGGCTGCGTAGGAGAAGGATCCGGGTACTGAAATGGCCAGTCTGCAGTCCAGATCTTTCACCTATAGAGAACATTTGGCGCATCATAAAGAGGAAGGTGCAACAAAGAAGGCCCAAGACGATTGAACAGTTAGAGGCCTGTATTAGACAAGAATGGGAGAGCATTCCTATTTCTAAACTTGAGAAACTGGTCTCCTCGGTCCCCAGACGTCTGTTGAGTGTTCTAAGAAGAAGGGGAGATGCCACACAGTGGTGAAAATGGCCTTGTTCCAACTTTTTGGGGATTTGTTGACACCATGAAATTCTGATTCAACATATTTTTCCCTTAAAATGGTACATTTTCTCAGTTTAAACTTTTGTTCCGTGATTTATGTTCTATTCTGAATAAAATATTAGAAGTTGGCACCTCCACATCATTGCATTCAGTTTTTATTCACGATTTGTATAGTGTCCCAACTTTTTTGGAATCCGGTTTGTATTTTTTGTAACATGAATGGGTTAAATTATAATTTTTGCTATGGGAACCTTCTAATATACCAAGCAAAGAATTTGTCAGTTTTCAATCTGTGTTTTTGTAGGCAATTGCAAAGAATTAGAAAAAGAACTATGAAAAACTAGTGTTGAGTGGTAAAATAATAACATTCTGATTAATGTAAAGTATGATGATTTGTTCAACATTTCTCCATTACAACCACATTACATGCATACATATAGAACACATAATCTATATCAAGTAAATAAATGGGTATTACCATTTGATAATGTAATGGCACATCCCTAGGATATACTATAAGCCTCTGATTGATAGGTGGCAGGGCTTACACAGAAATCATAGACCCCCCCCCCCCCTCCCCATAGCAAAATCTCCCCCAGTGGGCTTCAAATCCCCTGTATCTCTGCATCTCTGGTAATGCTTTGGCTGCCAGCAGGCACCTCTAGAGTGCATGTGAATTTACCCAGCTTCACATAGAACTCAATAGGTGCTATAAAAATATATGCAGTGAGCTCCCTCTAGCGGAAACTGCAGGAAAATCCTATGACTGTCAGAAGGAGATGCAATTTAGTCCTGGCTCCCACGACCACCATTAAATCCATAACAGTCATCCTGCCTCAATCCATGTATGCCAATGTGTTTGGCAAGGACCAATCTTTGGAGCCCTCACCGATTTGTAGACCATTTCACTTGTATAGAGGAGACAATATCAAGGAGCCACAGCAATTAGTTATTGTTGTGGCCTCTTCATTCTGAGAATTGTGGAGGTCTCGGAAAGTTAAGAAATAGTTAAGAATAATTAATTACCCAATGTCATAATACTGTATTGTTTCATAAAAATGTGGTATGCATAGAATTTATACAAATTTCAGGAGAGACTCCCATGTACATGTACAAACTCATAGTCAGTTACTGTGACTTTCATTGTATGAAATAGAACAAGCCCTCCAAGATCACATAAGGTTCCTTATGCAACAATGAAGTCCTAGAACAAATTAAAGAAAATATGTAGGATGTTACATCTTTCACAATGAGAACATTATCTGAGTCCAGATTCAGAACAAATATGTTTCATTTAAGTGATTTAGGAAAAGGATTTCCTCTTACCGGAATCTGTCAAAACTTGATTCCAACAAGCTTTGAGGTTAACCTCAAAATACGCCAGAAATTTTCTCAGCCTTTAACATGGATGCAAGAAAATGCTATTGAAATGGCATGTCAGTACTTATAGCTCTTTGTTTAGTAAGAACTGCCATGCTAATGTTTTACCACATAATTATTTACAGGCATATATAGTACTTCAAAATCATTATGCATTCTGCTGGAAAATGTGTCAGCTTTCCATGTGTATTAAGTAGTAAAAAAAAAAACTATTACAACCCATATAGGCGTGTCATAGTAATACATTGTTTTACTACTTTTACATTAATCCAGTGAAATAAACAAAATTTTAGGATTCCTGCAGGTTTCCCAGTAATACTCTATATTCAACATTGAATCAAATATCCAGTACCAAAACAAATAGAAAATGGAGTTAAATTAGATGTGAATGTGAACCTCCAACAGCCCCACCACTGCCACCAACACATTACAAAAACAGTATAACAACACTTTGTTATCCGATATGCAAGTTGGGTGCAAACCACAGAGACCTTTTCAAAATCCATACCAGTCATCCAAGTGCATATTCTGAAGTGCTACTATTCTTTTTTTATACAATATGTTACATTAAGCTGATATAGAAATAAGTTGTCTAGCAAGGTCATGTATTCCTTGACTGCAAAATAGGGGTCTTGTTTTGCCGCCCATGGTTTCTTCCATTCAGTCTCGCAGTGGAAAAACCAAAAGGATATTACAATTTATGATATAGTCACGGGATATTACAATAAGGCCAACACATTTGGCATAGAAAATGGCAAAGAAAACTTGAATACCAATACATCCCTATAAAGTCAAAGACAAGACCCATAAGAGCTCAAAAAAGTTAAACAATATGGCCCTTCTCCTTATGACCTCATCTGTACAGCAAAATAACATCATCACATCGCCAAATCATCTATGGTCTCTTGCATTGTATGCATCTGTGCATCTTAAGATCCTTAGGGTTTCCACCTAGAACATAACATTTTGGAACAAGAACTGCAGCAATATTGACTGTCACCTATGAATATCATCAACTGATGGCAATGATGTCAAATTGTCATTGATTAAACATGCTGATAAAGTGGCAGTTATTAGTTTCTGAGCAGCTATAATAATTCAAAGTTATAAACCAATACGTATATATGTACTTCCTGTTGTTAGTTTTGCAAAAATGGCTGTAGCAAAAGATAGAATGATAATATCCCTGAAAATGAAATAAACATAATTATCAAACCTTGACAACTGGTGGTGCTGCATATCAATCAATCCAGGGCTGAGATTACTGGTCAGCTACAGGATACAAACATGTATGTGAAATTAGACAGGGTGACAGGGACAGTGGTTGTGGACCCATTGTTCTAACAAGTGGATTTGGCTTAGGTCTAAACTTAAGGGCGTTGTTTTGGCAGTGCCCTGGCTTTCACCCTTCAACAGACAGGGATCTGGTCTTCGCTGAAGGGACACACTGCAGAAACAGCAGTGAGAACCACCGAGAGATGAGGCAAAACTCGTAGTGGAAAAGGCCAAGGTCAGGGCAGGCAGAGGTTGTGCACATCCGTGAAACAGTACAAAAGTCAGGGCAGACAGCACAGGGTCATTTCGGTAAACAGACACGGGCTAGGTACAATTGGTAATGTATATACTAGTGTTCACCCCACGACACCCTATAGGATGAGATCTTTGTTTAACAACATTGGAATTTTTCTGTACAAGATCTTGAGGAAGTTTGCATTTGGTGCAAAATCATAAATTTGTGACACTGGTAATTTCTAACAAAAATTTCCACCTTGAAGGTTACAACTAAAGATGAGCGAATTTTTAAAAAATTTGATTCGCCGGTTCGACCAATTTAGTTCCATATGAATTTATTTGCGGCAAATTACATAAAAAAACTGTTATTTCCTGGCTGCAGAGAGCCTTTATACTGGTGTAGAACACTGTGCCTTGCAGTAACACACATAGGGAATCTGCTTTGGAAGTGAAATAATACTGTGAGTCTGTATGACATGCAGATGACAGGCGTCACTCTTAAAATCACTGCACACTTCACTTATTTGGGCAGTCATGGGGCCAAAACTGACCAAATAACTCAAGTATGAACTCAGCCTTACAGATCGATGTTAGCGCCAAGAAGAAGCGCACTTTTTACACCGTCATCAGCTGATTCCACATAGGTGTCTACAGAACCTGTTCTATTAAACGCTTATGCAAGTAGAGCCCCCCTGACAGAGTGAAGAGGGTGTCAGCAGTAAGTTTGTGTTGACATCACTGATTAATTTGCCCTTCCTCTGATCTGTCAGAACAATAACCCACAAAAAACAGATCCTGTCTTTGGAGCATACGCCTTCACTTGGTCAGCATTTGCTCAATAATCCATCAGTATTGCTAATAAAAAAAAAACAGGAGTGCATCTAAAACAGAGATGACACGTGAATGGAATATTTACATGTCTTCAGTGTTTTGTACGCACTCCTGTCTTTTGGCAACCAAATGATAAGCCAATTCTGATGGGACCATACAGGCCTTACAGCTGCTTCACAAACAGAATCTTTGTGCGTCTCATTTTTCCTGCCTTCTGACAGATCAGAAAAAATGTCAAATAAATGATGATGTCAGCCAGGCCGAAAGCCAAAATAGTGGCCCAGTCATGAAGTGGGAAGGCTGGGAACAGCATGAGAAGTACATAGAGTGGCCCTATGACATAGTGGTGAGGTAAGCAGCATAAGGAGACCACAGAGTGGCCCAATGACAAGGTCTGGAGTTGGCAGCATCAGGAGAAGGCCACGGAGTGGCACAATGACAGAGTCTGGAGGTGGCAGCAGCATGAGGAGGCCACTGAGTGGCACAATCACAGAGCAGCAGTATTAGGAGGCCACTGAGTGGCACAATGACAGAGTCTGGAGGTGGTGGCAGCAGTATAAGGAGGCCATCGAGTGGCACAATGACAGAATCTGGAGGTGGCAGCAGTATGAGGAGGCCACCGATTGGCACAATGACACAGTCTGAAGTTGGCAGCATTAGGAGAAGGCCACCGAGTGGCACAATGACAGAGTTTGGAGGTGGCAGCAGTATAAGGAGGCCACTGAGTGGCACAATGACAGAATCTGGAGGTGGCAGCAGTATGAGGAGGCCACCGAGTGGCACAATGACACAGTCTGAAGTTGGCAGCATCAGGAGAAGGCCACCTAGTGGCACAATGACACAGTTTGGAACTGGCAACATCAATAGAAAGGCCACCGAGTGGCACAATGACCGAGTCTGGAGGTGGTGACAGCAGCAGCATCAGGAGGATACCACAGAGTGGCAAGATGACATAGTGTGGAGATGGCAGCATCATCAGGATACCACAGATTGGCAAGGTGACATAGTGTGGAGATAGCAATAGATGCAGCAGCAGCATCAGGATACCACAGAGTGGCAAGATGACATAATGTGGAGATGGCAGCAGCAGCATCAGGATACCACAGAGTGGCAAGGTGACATAGTGTGGAGAAGGTAGCAGCAGCATCAGGATACCACAGAGTGGCAAGGTGACGTAGTGTGGAGATAGCAGCAGCAGCATCAGGATACCACAGAGTGGCAAGGTGACATAGTGTGGAGATACCAATAGCAGCAGCAGCATCAGGATACCACAGAGTGGCAAGGTGACATAGTGTGGAGATACCAATAGCAGCAGCAGCAGCATCAGGATACCAGAGAGTGGCCAGATGAGATAGTGTGGAGATGTCAGCAGCATCAGGATACCACAGAGTGGCAAGGTGACATAGTGTGCAGATAGCAGCAGTAGCATCAGTATACCGCAGAGTGGAAAGGTGACAGTGTGGAGAAGACAGCAGCAGCATCAGGAGATCACAGAGTGTGAAGGTGACATAGTGTGGAGATGGCAGCAGCAGCATCAGGAGACCCCAAAGTGACCCGGTGACAGAGTTGGGTGGTGGGTGGCAATACCAGTACCCGACGATGAACCTGGGTAATAGAAGGAGCACTTGGCATCAGATGTGTGGTATCAGGCATCAGAGTAGTAGCTGAGGCAGGTAGCCAAAAGAAAAGGGTCTCTTTTTTCAAGGTTTGGGTGAGGCGGCATGGATGATCTAATCAGATGCATCAGGAATTGGTGGGTGAAAATCCTGGCTGATCAACGCCTGATTCATCTTGACAAAGGTCAGTCTCTCCACATTTTGGGTGGACAGGCAAGTTCTCCTTTGGGTAACTATGGCCCCCGCCGCACTAAACACCCGCGCTGATGCCACACTACTGGCCGGGCAGCTAGTTGCGGCCACAAATCCAGTTTGGCTGCCCAGTAGTCCAGCGGATCTTCAATGTGGGTTGGCAGGGTCCTGTCCAAGTATGCCACCACATGCTAGTTCAGGTCCTGATCGAGGTCTACCTGCTGCTTCTTGTGAGTAGTTTCTTCACTATGCGGGGGAAGAAAGCTACTCATCAGCGACTGTAGACTCAGGTTGCTGCTGATGGAGCTGTTACTGCTCCTGCCACCCCATCCCTTCCCAGCAGCCATGGCAGTGGAACGTGAGCGCAGAGGGCCCCTCCGGTCAGACCTGCGAGAGGATGGACGATGGCTCAGGTAGGCAGCGGCCAACTGACTACATAGGATGTCTCTGTAATAGTTCAGTTTGTCCTCCCTCTCAGTGGGTGTAAAAATGGCCCCCATTTTAGACCGGTAGTGAGGGTCCAACAAGGTAGAGAGCCAGAAGTCATCCCTCTGCCGAATGGTGACAATTCGGCTTTCACTACTCAAGCAAGTGAGTATGCATCGGGCAATTTGTGCAAGTGACTAGAAGGGACTCCCTGCCTCCATCTCCACTGCATACTGCCACGGTATAACCGGGTCCTCTGTCTGGCTGCTCCTGCTCCTCCTCTCCTGTCAGCTGAGTAGAAAAACCACCCACTTCGCTACACATTGCCTATGCTCGAATGTCCTCCTCCCCCTCCTCCTCCTCTTCCAGTTCAGCCCCCACAGGGCTCATGTGGCCGTGAGATCTAGGCACCACGTCTCCTGTCCCCTGACCAGCCATTCTTACCACTATCTGTTCCAGGACATGAAGGAGTGGAATGACGTTGTTCATCCCGCAGTCCTGGCGACTGACAAATAACATGGCGTCCTCAAAGGGCCTAAGCAAATAGCAGGTGTCAAGCATGAGCTGCCACTGGCTGACATTGAAGTTACACAGAGGAGTACTCCTATCCGCTTGGATCATCAAGAGATCATTGATGGCCTTTCTCTGTTCGTATAGTCGGTCCAACATATGGAGAGTGGAAATCCAGTGGGGGGAAACGTTGCATATCAGCCTATGTTGGGGGATGTCGTTCTTCCGCTGCAGCTAAAGGAGGGTGTGCTTTGCGGTGTACGAGTGGCTGAAGTGTATGCAATGTCTTCTGGCAATATTTAGGATGTCTTGCAGATGGGTGGAACACTTCAGGAACTGCTTGACAACCAGATTGAACACGTGTGCATACAGGGCGCATGGATCAGCCCTCTTTGACGCAGTGCCGACACAATGTTATTCCCGTTGTTGGTCACCATGGTTTCGAGTTGTCGCGGAGAAAGCCAGGATTCGATTTCTTCATGAAAGACATGGAGCAGTTCCTCCCTCGTGTGACTCAGTTCGCCCAGGGAAACAAGTTGCGGAACAGCATGACCACGCCATGCCCTGCACATGTTGTATGCTGGAGGGATACTGTGACTTGTCCCTGCATTGGAGGCTGAGGACATGGTGAAGGATGAGCAGGCAAAAGCAGACATTGTTGCAAGACAAATCGCGTAACAATGTGGAGGCGGAAGCGGCGTGAGATGGTCAAGTTGCTGGTGTGGCTGTGCAGGAACCACATTCACCCAGAGGGCCGTAAAGGACATGTACTGTCCTTGACCGTAGTTACAGCTCCACACATCGGCACTGCCTTGCACTTTGGCAGACACCGACAGGCTCAAGGACTGGCCCACCTTCTGTTCTACATATTTGTGCAGGGCTGGTACTTCCTTTTTCGCAAAGAAATGACTGTTTGGAAGCAAATTTTGGTGAAGAATTGGTCCAGTCTGAAAAATGGTTGTCTACACAAACAATTGTTCACATTTGCCCTCGGTGTCTGAAAAAAGGGGACGACTGGCTGATGTTGGTCCACGTGGAGGTTTAAGACAAGCTTTTTAACCTCTTCCCGACCGCAATCTGTATATATACGTGATAGCTGCACATACCCCGTGCAGCTACCACGTGTATAAACGTCAAACCAGCTCTTTAATCCAAGCGCTGCAAAGCGCTTGGATTAAAGCTTCTGCCTGAGCCCTGCTGCTGTCTCGGACAGCATACAGTCTAGTAATGCCAGCAAGGGACCATTCAGAGTGGCCCCTTGCCGACAATCGATCCGATTGGTTAGTCTGTGCAGACTAACCAATCGGATCGCGGCAGTGAAAAAAATGCCGGTTTCATGCTCTGATCTGCACTCTGCAGATCAGAGCATGAAATCAGGTAGGGTCCTCATAATACCCCCCATCTGTGCCCCCGATCTGTGGCTGTGAACCCTATCTGTGCCCCTCCAAGCCCCCACTTGTGTCCGCCTGCAGCTCATCTAGAGGCAGGCAGCTGCCCTGATGCGGTCCGCCCCCTCCCCGCCCCATGCATTCATTCTCACCCGCCCCTCCTGCCCCAGCCTCCCTCAATATTGGCGGTCACCTTACATCACAAAAAGTGCAACAGCAAGCGATCAAAAAGGTTTATGACCCCCAAAATAGTACCAATCAAACCGTCACCTCGTTCCGCAAAAAATGATACCCTATTTAAGACAATCGCCCAAAAAATAAAAAAGCTATGGCTCTCAGACTATAGAGACACTAAAACATCATTTTTTTGGTTTCAGAAATGCTATTATTGTGTAAAACTTAAATAAATAAGAAAAAGTATACATATTAGGTATTGCCACGTCCGTAACGATCTTTTCTATAAAACTATCACATGACCTAACTCCTCAGATGAACGCTGTAAAAATAAATAAATGAAAACTGTTCCAAAACAGCCAATTTTTGGGTCACCTTGCCCCATAAAGTGTAATAATGAATGATCAAAAAATCCTATGTACCCAAAAATGGTACCAATAAAAACCTCAACACTTTCTGCAAAAAACAAGCCCCTGCATAAGACGATCGGCAGAAAAATAAAAACATATGGCGTTCAGAAAACCAATCCAGCACAATCTGCCTTCCAAAAACCATATGGCATTCCTTTCCTTCTGCGCCCTGCCGTGTGCCCGTACAGCAGTTTACGACCACATGTGGGGTGTTTATGTAAACCGCGGAATCAGGGTAATAAATATTGAGTTTTCTTTGGCTGTTAACCCTCAATGTGTTAAAGAAAAAAAATTATAAAATGGAAAATCTGCCAAAAAAGTGAAATTTAGAAATTTCATCTCCATTTTCCTTTAATTCTTGTGGAACGCCTAAAGGGTTAACA
Organism: Bufo bufo; assembly: GCF_905171765.1. NCBI lineage: Eukaryota > Metazoa > Chordata > Amphibia > Anura > Bufonidae > Bufo > Bufo bufo. The sequence goes on along the minus strand of NC_053393.1, from coordinate 377,072,991 downwards.
AAGTTTGTAAAATCAGTTTTGAGTAACTTGAGGGGTGTAGATTCTACAATGGGGTCATTTATGGGGGTTTCCACTATGTAAGCCCCACAAAGTGACTTCAGACCTGAACTGGTGCTTAAAAAGTGGGTTTTGGAAATTTTCTTAAAAATTGTAAGAATTGCTTCTAAACTTCTAAGCCTTCTAACGTCCTAAAAAAATAAAATGACATTTCCAAAATGATGCCAACATAAAGTAGACATATGGGGAATGTTAAGTAATAAATATTTTATTAGGTATCACTTTCTGTTTTAGAAGCAGAGAAATTGAAATTTGGAACATTGTGAATTTTTCTAAATTTTTGGTAAATTTGGGATTTTTTCATAAATTAAGGTGAAATATATTGACTCAAATATATGACTATCATGAAGTACAATGTGTCACGAGAAAACAATCTCAGAATGGCGTGGATAAGTAAAAGTGTTCCAAAGCTATTACCACATAAAGTAGCGCATGTCAGATTTGTAAATTTTGACCTGGACACTGGGGCATCAATGACCCTTGGTCATGAAAGGGTTAAGGAACTGGAAATAGGAATAGGAGTAGCCCTATTTTATTTTTATTTCAATTTCATTTTTCCCTGCTTGTCTTCCAAGAGCTTTATATATATTTTAGTTTTCTGTTCACATAGCCATATGAGGACTTGTTTTTGCCGGACTTGCTTTATTTTTTAATGTTACTATTTATTAGACCATAGCTTGTATTGGAAAATGGGAAAAAATTCTTTGTAGAGTGAAATTGTAAAAGAAAAGGCAATTCTGGCAAGTCTTGTTTTTTTTTTTTTTACGATGTTCACTGTCCACTAAAATAACATGATGACTTTATTCTGTGTGTCAGTACGATTATGAGGATACCAAATTTCTAAAGTTTTTATTATGCTTAACTTCTTTTTAAAAAATAAAAACCTTTGGGAAAAAAAACTTTTTTCTTTGCATTGCCATATTCTGACAGTCATAACATTTTTATATTACTGTCTAAAGAGCTGGTTTGTTTTTTGCAGGTTGAGGTAACCAAAAAGAGAAAATTATTTTAATATTTTTTTTCTCCATTATGTGTTCATTGCACAGAAAAGCATATTTTATATTTTAATAGTTTGGACATTTTCAGACATGGAAATACCAATTATGTTTATTTTTTATTATTTATGTATTTGTATACAGTACAGACCAAAAGTTTGGACACACCTTCTCATTCAAAGAGTTTTCTTTATTTTCATGGCTATGAAGGCATCAAAACTATGAATTAACACATGTGGAATTATATACATAACAAACAAGTGTGAAACAACTGAAAATATGTAATATTCTAGGCTCTTCAAAGTAGCCACCTTTTGCTTTGATTACTGCTTTGCACACTCTTGGCATTCTCTTGATGAGCTTCAAGAGGTAGTCCCCTGAAATGGTCTTCCAACAGTCTTGAAGGAGTTCCCAGAGATGCTTAGCACTTGTTGGCCCTTTTGCCTTCACTCTGCGGTCCAGCTCACCCTAAACCATCTCGATTGGGTTCAGGTCCGGTGACTGTGGAGGCCAGGTCATCTGGCGCAGCACCCCATCACTCTCCTTCATGGTCAAATAGCCCTTACTTTCAAAGTTTTCCCAATTTTTCGGCTGACTGACTTCTTAAAGTAATGATGGCCACTCGTTTTTTTTTACTTAGCTGCTTTTTTCTTGCCATAATACAAATTCTAACAGTCTATTCAGTAGGACTATCAGCTGTGTATCCACCTGACTTCTCAACGCAACTGATGAACCCAACCCCATTTATAAGGCAAGAAATCCCACTTATTAAACTTGACAGGGCACACCTGTGAAGTGAAAACCATTTCAGGGGACTACCTCTTGAAGCTCATCAAGAGAATGCCAAGAGTGTGCAAAGCAGTAATCAAAGCAAAAGGTGGCTACTTTGAAGAACCTAGAATATTACATATTTTCAGTTGTTTCACACTTGTTTGTTATGTATATAATTCCACATGTGTTAATTCATAGTTTTGATGCCTTCAGTGTGAATCTACAATTTTCATAGTCATAATAATAAAGAAAACTCTTTGAATGAGAAGGTGTGTCCAAAATTTTGGTCTGTACTGTATGTAAAACTGGGAAAACATGTGATTTGAATTTTTAATTACTTTTGTGTTTTACACATTTGATAAATGTTAATCAAATTTATTTGATAAATTGTAATTTTTTGTCCCTTTAAACTCCTGGATACCAGAGGTTTTTTAGTTTTTTGCATTTTAATTTTTCCTCCCCATCTTCCTTGGGCCATTACTTTTTCTATGTTCACATAGCCGGATGAGGGCTTATTTTTTGCGGAACAAGTTGTTCTTTCTAATGCCACCATTTAAATTGGCATACAATGTAGTGGGAAGCGGGATAAAAATTCCAAATAGGATGGTATTGGGAAAAAAAGCACAATTCCTCCACCATTTTACAGGTTTTGTCCCTACGGTGTTCCCTTTGCAGCAAAACTGACCTATGCCCTTCATTCTCTAGGTCAGTATGATTACAAAGATACCACATATGTATAGGTTTTTATAAGAGAAAGAGAAGCGATGAAAAAGTGGCGAATAGGCCATATTGATCATTTTTTCCATTACGCCCTTTGCAGTATTGGAAAAATATTTTTATATTTTAACAGTATGGTAATTTTCAGACGCTGTGATGACCATGATTTTTTATATATTTTTGTAATTTATATATGTGGGGGGATTAAAATTTTTGTTTTTTAAAAAATATATATTATTTTTTTCAATTTTTTTATGGTTTTGTAGCTGGTGTTTGAGGCTGCAAGACTCTTTATTTTTTTATTCTGTACCATTATGTTTCATATAGATCTATATAGATCCATAATGGTATTAGAATTGCTCATTTCTTATGTTGGCCTGCCACCTGCAGCTTCAATACCCTGGGTCTTTTCAGAGAGACCCAGCATATTGAAACCAGTTACCGGCATTCTCATTGGCCACAGAGGATGCCGTTAAGAAGTCCAGAAAAGCGAGCTTCCGTTTTTAGCTTTTAGATGACGTGATCACACTTGATCACGGCATCTAAAGGCATTAATGTCTGCAATAGGTATTATTTCTGGTTGCAGTCATTAGCCGGGGGTCTCTGCTGTTTGAAACAGCGGAGCCCCGCCGGCCATGGCACCAGCTTCACGCGTGAGTGGGCACCACGTTTACCCATCGTTCCAGCACCATACATGTATGCTGGTAGAAAAAGGGTTAAGGGACTTGAACTTGTCCAAAAGACTGCAATAAAATATTATTGCAGTGTATGGGATTCTGACAGGCTGCTTGAGAAACCATCCCAAGGGCATAGATTTTCAGTTAGTTAGCTATGACAGGCCTGGGAACCTTCACAAGGCACCAGGCTCTCATGACAACTGATTGGAGCCCCACAATTTGCACAGCGGTGGCTCTGATCAGAGGATCAATATCGACTGCAGCATCTGGGGGGTGAAATAACCAGAAACAATGTTATTGTGGCCGGGTGCCGGGTGTATTACACAGCTAACACCCACTTCATATGGAGCAGGCTTAGAGTACAGTTACATTGTGCTGTGTGTAAGAGTAAAATTGTTCGAACTGTAATAATTTACTATGTGGACATAAGTTTGCGCATCCACAGAAATGGAAAAGTTTTAAAATCTAACATACTGTAGGTAGGCAGACATGCACTTCAAGTAATGTATTGTATAGGATGGTTTGTGGGCTAAAGCATATTGGCAAAATGACTATGGAATAATCAAAATAGTACAACATTTTGCTGAAATGAAACATATAGCGAATACAAATTTAGAGTGAACACCATGATCTCCCCTTTGACAAGTAAGTGACAAACAACATATGATAAGGAAAAAAAGAGTTAAAGTGGAATTTTACATTGGGGACATTGCAATCTAATCGACTGAACAATAATATCAATGTACATACCAATGCCTACCGCCAATTGGAAGGTTTGTTCCCTGTAGTCTCTTCATCTGTAGAAAACTCTCTTTTTCTCTCTTTTATGTGGGCTGTAGATGGTATTGAATTTGACTCACTGTTGGTAATTGTGTATAGGGGTAGATTGTGAAGACATTAACCCCAATATAGTGATATAGTGATCCTATGGATATTCTCTGTTCTATTTTAGAAATAGTTTACATTGTATTAAGAACACACATCCAAGTTCGAGAAGTCCATCTGAATCTGAAGCTGTCCATTGTGCAATTCCGGATCCGAGCAGCACATCGTGCTGCCCCATAGAAATGAATGGATCCGCAATTCCGTTCCGCAAAATGCGGACGTGTGAATGGAGCCTTAGATGGTAGTCTGGGGTTTTCATACTAATTATACTAATGGAATATGAGTTATCTAGGTAGAGTCAGTAGGTAACTATGTAGGGACAGTTTGACCATTAGAGTCAGGCATGGCAGGAGCCTGGGGGTTATCTGTTCTACACAAGGTCTATTGATGGGAAGCAGAAGGATTAACACTTATACAGTGTTTGTGAGTAATTAGTCACTGGGAATGATGAACATAGCATACTGCCTATTATACTAGTTAGTCAAGCCACTAATAGTATGCTGTTAGTAATGTTACATTTATAAATGGCTTGTGGTCTTTAGGGGGTCGAGTGACCTACAATGTGACCCCCATCGGTTAGCATGGCACATTAACAATGATTTGTTTATTAAAACATTAGGTTTTTAGATTTTTTTTATATGTCCATGTATGGCTCAATTAAGTATATGCCATATTTTTCACTTTATAAGACATACCTGATGATAAGACTCACCTATATTTTAGAGAAGGAAAAAAAGAATTGCATCAGACCTCAGATCAGACCCCCTTATCAGAGCTCAGATCAGACCCTTTATAAGAGCTCAGATCAGACCCCTTTATCAGAGCTCAGATCAGACCCCCATATCAGACCTCAGATCAGACACCCACATGAAACCTCAAAACAGACCCCATATCAGATTCTCAGATCAGACTCCCATATTAAACCTCAGATCAGACCCCCATCAGACCTCAGATAAGACCCCCATTAGGGCTAAAATAAATAAACTTACCTCTTTTGCTTTGTCGCTACTCTGCAGATCTGGCAGTTTCCCCTGCAGTTAGGCTCTCTGGTCTTCTCCAAGTCCACGCTGTTTTATTAGATGCACTGCCATTTCCCCCCTACTTTCAGAGTTAAAAAGTGTGTCTTCTAAAACAAAAAATACAGTAACTCCAGTTGATCTGTGTAAAATGCCCTTTATGATCACCAGCAGAGGTCCTTAGTTGATAGGAATGCTTCTATAGAGATGGGACACCTTCTATTGGCTTAATATCTATCAGTTAATGTTATTTGCATACATCAATGCGAATGAGGCTGGGACTACAGTTGGAAGTGGACAGGTGCTGGAAAGTCCTGGTGACGCAGGTGCATGCACTATGTGATCAGATACGCCTATGATGGATTTCGGCAAGTTTGGCAAGTATCTATAATGTTTCTAATGGTTATTCTGATTGGTATATGCAATCTCTTAACTTCGATTTTATTGGATTTTATGCACATAAATATGGGAGAGTTAGGTGATACAGTACACTTAACAAAGACCCTATAGTGGTCAATACGTGATGGTGTATGTACTGCAACAAACTTTTGCATTGAAAGACGTTGTCAAATATTTGTCTCACTTTGGATGTCTTGTAACCCATCTGAGAGACTGGTTGGTTGAACCACTGCATCTGGGGTAACAAGTATACATGGTGCTGTCCACGCTGTTTGCCAGCATTTTCAGATTTCATTTTTATTATTTTTTAAAACTGAATTAAAATTTATAATGGGAAAAATGTAATCTAAAACATTTCTGTCTCAATAAATGTACTTTAAAAGTTTGATGTTTTTAAATTGTACTTTATTGTACTTGCAAATGTAATCTAAACTTTATTAAATGTCAGACATCACACCAAACCTGACTTATGGGCATTACGATTGCTACAATTTACAATTAGTTCTCTTTCCAGCCCAATGCAATAAGGCTGCTATACAGGATTTCCAACCCATCAATCCCTGACAGTGCTTGAAAAATTAGGTCATTAGTGGGCCATTCATGATGTCAATGTTGAGAGCTCTATGGGTGACCATATATGTTCCATTTCTTGTTTCTACACATGTGCAGAAGCACTGGCCACACATATAATTCAGTACACAGAACTCACCAAAAACATAATAGTGTTAACTATATAAGTAATGTCCTCTGCAGTATAAAAGACATCATTACTCATACTTAATTTAACAGAAGGGCAGAAAAGTGTTTCCAAAACTGGAATGTCAGTAGCCTGAATTAAGCAAGGCTGATTTACTGTTTGGTTATCTTTTATGAATAATTAGGATATGAAATTACATTATTAACATTTGAGGTGACAAGGGTTTGTGTGCTGCTCATCTACCATAATTCAATGCATTAATATTAAGAGGTCACTTCTGACAAATTCCAGTAACAAAATCTGGAAGGTGTTTAACAAAATGTCATGGTGCACAATCGAGACAAGGACTTTCAGTCAGTGCTACATTCACCCTTGTATAAACTTTAATAATCACACATAATATACTTATGTACTGTATGAGATTACTCTCATCCATGTTGCACAAATGCCTAAAGGGCGTCTGTCATTCTTCCTTAGTTGGCCATAATGACCATTTTCAGGTGGCCACATAGTGTGAAAGGACATTATGAACTGTTAGTGCCCACAAATTTTACCTCCTCATAGTTATACTCTGATGGACATGATTGTTCTTACCACACATTACATAAGTTTACTTTGTCATGCTCTCTGTCGGCGCTTACTTATATAAAATGTTTCAAATCATTAAATAAAGATGTTTGTAAAGAAAGGTTGTCAGCAGTTTTGCCCATGCTAAACAGCTGACAGCACAAGGTAGGAGCACTAGGTATGACCAGTATAAACATACCTTTTTATTAATTATCTGAAGCAGTGTGAATATGAACTTTTATTTTGCCAGGTTCTTCTCATGCAAGTGCCCAGGTGGTGGAGATCCACTGTGAAGTATTTTCTGCTCTCTGCATTGAGCAGCTTTACAGCTCCGCCCCTCTGCTCTGAGTGACAGGTGTACTGGCCTCCTGGTTTGATGTGACAGCTGTCACTCAGAGCAGAGGGGTGTGGCTGTTAAGCAATTCATTGCAGAGAGCACTTAACCGTGAACCATCACCTATAGTGAACTAGCAGGAGCTGGCCCAGCAGAATAAAGGTTCTGTTCTCACTACTCCAGATAATAAAAGCTCCACAAAATGTATGTTCATACTGCTTTCACCAACATCTTCCTAGTGCTGTCGGCAGTTTAGCATGGGAAAAACTGCTGGCAAACACATTTATGATAAAAGGTATCATTTGTTGACAAATCTTTATTTGTGATCTTGTTCTTTAGCTGTCTAGTGTCCAAAATAGCCTGGTGTCATTGCAGTGGCCTAGTGATGACCTATTTCCAGGAGTATAAAAAAACTCAAGACTTCTCCATCAGCCAAACACTAATCTTTACTATTACTATCAAACCTATATTGGCGAAAGGACAGAATATTTATGAAGACTGTAGACAGAGGTATGGCAGCTAGCTGCTGTTATCCTGCCTGAAAAGCCCCGGTGTTCTACCATATATACAAAATTGGCTGAGGGATTTTTATGGACTGACAAAGGGGACACACTAACCTAATCATCAGTCCACAAAAAGAATCAAGAACAGCTTACTCACTTGTCGACTGCTTATAGGGATATAAAGGAAAGGAAAACATGGAAAATGTATAAAAACTGGTGCAAAGAAAAAGTGAAGCAGTTGCCGATAGCATTTAACTCAGTTCCAGTTCTTATTTTTGCAGAGAAGCAACCTGATAGTTGCCAAAACTATTGCTCTCTTTATTTGCAAAAGTTTTAATAATTCCATCCCACTGTTGTTAAATGGGTTGCACAGTGGTATAATATGGATGACCTATCCTTAGGATTGGTCATCGATATCAGATCTGCAGGGGTCCAATTCACTGAACCCCTGTCGATCAGCTGTTTGAAGGGGTTGTGGTTCTCATGTAAGTGCTGGGCCCTCTTAAAGTTTAACTGCACACTGTCTCCCTTGTATTACCAGTGCATTGTAATTACAACTGCTCATCCCAGGCATACATTAAAACTTTGAAGAGAACGCAGCTCTGGTATGAGCACCACAATTTCTTTAAACAGCTGAACCCCACAATCAGATATTGATGACTAGGGATGAGCGAATCGACTTCGGATAAAACATCCAAAGTCGATTTGCATAAAACTTTGGTCGAATACTGTACGGAGCGAGCGCTCCATACAGTATTAGAATGTATTGGCTCACATGAGCCAAAGTTATTACTTCGCGAAGTCTTGCATGACTTTGCGTAATAACTTCATAGATTATTTTTTACCATAAAAAAACATTTCTCGAACTCAGGTTCGGTTCCAAGGTACCACTTGGAACCGAACCCGAGTTCGGGAATTATTTTTTTTACAGTAAAAAGTAATCTATGAAGTTATTATGCGAAGTCACGCGAGACTTCACAAAGTAATAACTTCGGCTCATCTGAGCCAATACATTCTAATACTGTACGGAGCGTTCGCTCCGTACAGTGTTGGACTGAAGTTTTATGCAAATTGACTTTTGATGTTTAATCAGAAGTCGATTCGCTCATCCCTATTAATCACCTATCGTGATGATAGGTCATACATTTTTTACCACTGCATAGCCCCTTTAAATGGGTTGTGCATCCAGTATATATTGATGACCTATCCTCAAAGGCCAATATCTGCACATCCAGGGTCTTACAGGGTTTAAATATCAAGCAGATGACCTAAGACAGCAGTTTCTGGAGCGTGGCTACTCTGATCACATCCCGAAAGGAGCATTTTTGTAAGCTCTGAATTGGAACTGGATCAACCTCCTATTTTAGAAAAAAGAAATGAAACAGAAGAAATTACATGTAAAATTGATATGATAGGTACCCACTTGAAAGGGCACATAGGGAAATTACATGAATCCTTAGCAAATATTGTGATTAGAGATGAGCGAAGTTTTGAAAAAATTGATTTGGAAGTTTTGTGGAAGTTCATGCATTTTTAAACAGGGGCTGTTGCTGGTTTGGGTTTTGGCTGGTTAGGTGGGTGGGCAATATGCAAATTATTGCTGTTCTAGCCTGCAATCTCCTGCAGGATATTTGACAGTAAACACAGACTATTAATCGGCTCTGGCATACCCACTTCTCTAACCCCAGCGCTCTCCAGTCCTACTGGTGGGATCCCTTCTTCTGCCATCTGCTTTTCTTCCTTTTCCACGTCATCTAATATCGATGAGTATATGTCATCAGGAACATCCAGCTCCTCCTCTCTCTGCATCTTGCGGACTTTTCTAGGACATGGAAACTTTGTAGGATGATTGGGAAGAAGTAAAGCCAGCAAAAGATTAGGATGGTCACCATTAAGACCTGGCCCCCCTAAGGGTGAATGGTATTGGTTGGCACCCTGACAGTAGAATAATAAAGGCTTCCATGTTATCAGTATTGAATTACATATCTTAGTTTACAGTTCATGAAGGAATAAGTAAATGTAGGAATAAATAAAACTGACACATAATACATCTCCCTGCACTCTCCCTGCACTCCTCCTCTCCAATATTCTTCTATTAATCATCATCAGCAACACAGTCCCTAGTGCATGAGCACTTGCCACATCTCTCCCTACGCTCAGCACACAGGAAAATGGCGGAGACCATGCGGGATAAGGGTTTTATAGGGCTGTGAAATCACAGGTGATGGCAATCTGGTGATTGGCTGGCAGCACGGCATTATGGTTGATCTTGCGTTCCCAGGATTGTCTCCTCTACACTTTGTTTTGCTTTGTAACATGTGCAGCTGCCATTTTAAGAAAACCTGATTTGTTACCACGAAGTGAGAAATTTGGATCCGTTGCGAATTGAAGTTTTCCTAAACTTCGAACCAAATTAAACTTTGAATGCTTCACTCAACACTAATTGTGATATACTTAGTCCTATTTCAAATTTGCAGTAAATAGATCCATGAATATCCAGGGCTACCGTGAGCTGCTGAGATACTGTCCGGCCCCATTAACTATAATGAGGACTGGCGAAGATTTGGCCACTACCTGGCAAATATGCCGAGAAGCGGCTGGACCAAAACTGCTGCGTGCAGTGGTATTTGTCCTGCTGCTCCTCGGCATAATTGCCGGGTTGCAGATGGATCTCTGCCAATCCCCATTATAGTGAATGGGGCCACACGGTATCTCAGCAGTGCACAGTAGCGCCTGGTATTTTCACGAATCCAGCAGGCTATTCCCAGCCAGAACAGCCTGTCAGATCTGTTTACCTCAAATGTGAAATAGGCTTTAGAGCAGACCCAGATCTGGCCAAAATGATAGGGGAAAGATCTCAGATCAATTTTAGGTGAGGGCAAAGCATCAGAGATCTGGTGAATAGCTACTTTACCCTGATACCCTGAATAGAGATGTGGCTAAAAAGGAAACTACAAGGTACCTTTCACTGTGTTGATTTCATAGAATGTTATCAAGTGCTTCATACCAAATACTTTAACAGCTCAAACACAAGAAAACAATACTAGATAAGGACTTTATCAATTGTAAATCAGATAGGGTCATTTATCTGGCACTTGGAAGATGAAACGTGAATTTCATCCACAAATTAGAGAACAGACAAATGATATCATAATTAAAAATGATACATCTCTGACCAGGCATGTTCAGTTGGTAAACCAAGGAAATACAGAATCCATATGTTTCATTGGCATCACTACAGTACCCCCTAACAACAGAGATGGACTATAAATTACTGCAAATTGAATGTCAGTGGATTTACCATATGAAATCCATTACATCAGGATGTCTGAAAGAACATCTCAATTTTAATTGCTTCATTTAATATGATCACCTGTATAACAAATGTTCTCAATTGTAAAGTCAAATGGACATATTTTATCCACATGATCAAACTAACTTTCTACTGCATTTATATATGCATGTGAATGTATTCAAGGATAGGACTGAATTATACAGTACCCCCAAGCTATGAACCCTAATCTCTACAGGTCTATGAATTTAAAACACATCATCTCAAAGACATTAAACAACACAGATATGCAATTCAGAGTCCATAAATTTATGTAGGGATATGGACTATGTACATAAATTCATGCTTATTAATAGTCTCTATAATTACCTCTGTGAATCCCGTCAACATCTAGACTGAGTCTTACATTTAGCCATGGTATAGCAGTAAAGGTTCCCATAGATAGGAATTACAATATCTGCCCTCAGGAGGCGCTCCCATGTAGACCAATGAGAGAGCTAACAACGCAAAGGGGTTGCTGCTCTCAGGGAGGCATGTCAGCCAGTGAAGGAAGCGGAGTTCCATTCATAAAATCCGGCATGTAGCGTCAATCTCTGCCACTTCTTTTATTTATAACACAGACTGCAACTTTGCCTGACCGCCCCCTGATGAGATGAGTTATATACCAGCAAAAAGCATAGGGGTGTTAAATAGAAGAGTTTAGGGTAACTTTGTCAGGACAAGGCTAAGCATCCAGCTCTGGATTAGGGCTTGCTCTTCTCAGGCCAGGTGCTTCGCTATCATCCGGTCTAGGGTCAGTCTTGCAAGCTACCAATTTACAAGGATAGGACAATATGGAAATCTGACCCACCCGCCAATAACTGTTACCACTGGTCCATAATAGAAGCTGAATTAAGAGTGCCTGTTGGCGCTGTAATTGTTTTTAATGAAACTGTGGGCTATCTTTTAAAGAAAATAAATAAAGGTTATGTTTTATCATATATTTATTATACTCTCCCCTATTTTTTGAGTTTATATGTAATTATGGAGGGATCTATTACACCATAGGGCAGGACGTGATACCCTGAAGTTTCCTCATAATAATAAATTACAAGCATGATGTGGGTGATAGGTAGGATAGGTTGGCCAAGGGGCTCAGTGAGGCAGCCTGTGGGCACTCCATAAATACACAGGGTTATCATTGGGCTCCTTCCTGACTATTTCTGAGATTATGTTCATAATTTGAACTTGGTTTACTACTTGCCTGTATCTCTTATACTTGGAGTTAGATATTGTTTGGTGCCATCTAGCAATCGAGAATGATATTACACCTATATAAGATACTGCGCCAGAGCTGTTTCATTTTCTAAACAGCGCTGACATTTTTCATTTGGGAGAGTGTCCAGAGTGCATGCGATAACTTCCTTTTCAGTGCCTGCACTCTGAGTTGTAGGAGCCACCAAGCATAGGCATGTGTTTTGGTTCATTCTTTTTTTGAGTTTCTAATATGGTGAGCCTTGTCTATTTAGTTGAGCTAAATAATCATGTATGTAAATGTATATGTATGTGTTTTCAATCTCACTTTATGTATACATCGCCCCACTGGATATCACTTTTGGAATGGTATTATCATGGAATGAACCATGAATCATGTTTGTAACCGATGATGTCACTTCCTGAATGTATAAATAGCAGAGTAAGCACATGTAACACATCTTGAAAAAGGCCTCAGTGTTTGGGCTGAAATGTTGCTATGGGTGAATAAAGCTCATTGCTTTTTTCACTTTTTCTGGAGTTTTCCACTTTATTTTGTGAAGATTTTGAATCAGAATCTCTGGAAGGATTTACACTCGCAAATCGTTTTTCTGCTTACATTTAATTTTAGCACAAGCTAGAGTATAAACTTCTATAAAAAAAAAAATCAAAATCCACTTCTTTGCATGAAACTTTCTGCATAAAATGTTATTAAACTTTTAGTTGGTTTCATATAAAGACCAGCATTTTAGACGCCGTTCTTAATAACCTCTATAGCTGGTGGTGGATCTGCCAAAGTTATGAAGAGGCGTCGGTCTATTCATAACTTCGGTTTATCCAGCGGTAGTCTAAATGTAAGCCAGCTTCCTTGCTGACTTGCATTTAGACCATTTTCTATGCCTAAAACAGGCGTAGAAAATGATGAATGAAACGGACCTGCCGTCCCGTCGCCTTCCCCGCCCATGATACGCCCACTTTTTTTAGAGATTGGGAAAAGTCACAGAATGTGGTGCAAATAATATTTGCGCTGCAATCTGCGCCAGAAATTGTCCTAATATAGGCGTATTTCAGGATAGTAAATAATCCTCTTAGTTTCAATCTTAAAGCATTCAATAAGGTTAACCCATAGATTATTAAATTACAAAAATTAAAATTTCTTAATTATTTTTACCTTCTTTAATAGTTTAAAGGAAGTCTGTCAGCAACTTTACATGTGGCTATGACTGCAAGTGCCCTGGGATCCCGGCATTACTAATTTCTAACTCTTCTCTTGTTTATCTTTTAGCCAGCCTCAGTGTCACATTACCAGCGGTCCTGGGCATGCACCATACAATACCCACTTAGACTCCCTTTAAAGTGAAAAAAGAAAATATTCTACTGTATTCCAGGACATATAAACAGGACATAAACATTCTCCAGTGTATATAATTCATGGGTTGCTCAGTAAATCACATTACAGGTGGGGTGTACCACAAAATCTTTGAAAATGTGTAAGAGAAAACACTTTTCCAGTGCTACTAATTAACAAGCCACGCTAATACTTCAATGCCTTTAAAACATTTTAAACAGATACACAAAGAGAATTTGAGTGGCTTGGAGATATTAGACATTGAAAGGTAGTTTAAAGGGTTTATCCAGGAATGGATAAGGATGACCCATCCCCCGCCAATCAGCTGTTTCAGGGAGCTGTGCTCATCTGAGCTTTTTGTTCCAAGCAGTTCTCCAAGCACAGCGCCGTTCATTGTACAGTGGCTGAGCTTGGGATTGCAGCTCAGCCTCATTCACTTCAATGAGACTGAGCTACAACTAGGCCATATACAATGACCTCACATGGCCTAGGAAGAGGATGTGGCGCTACCCGGAGTGCCGGCCTCGTCTAACAGCTGGTCCAACACCCAGGACCACTGCTGGTCTGATATTGATGACCTATCCAAAGAAAAAGGTCATCAATATTAATTACCGGATAACCACTTTAACCCTTACAGGGGAGGAGATCTCAATAGAAAAATCAAAATTTGGGAACCTTATTGGATTTTTATTCTGAACAGTAGGCATCCCAAAAGATGAATTTATCAATATGATTTGATTTATGAATATTAATGTAGGGGTGACCAGATTACTATTCTCCAGATGTGCACAACTGCAGTTGAGGTGGGCATGTGGGCAACTAGCCAAAACGCGTAAACTCAATGTTGTACTGCTTTGGAAGATTTTTAATGGATTGAATAAAGATACTGTACCATTTTAAGTCGATATTATGTTGTGCTGGAAGTTACTTCTACTGCAAGTTTCCTTACCCAAGGAGTTCCATCCACAGTGATTCTGGAGCTGCAATAGGTGAGCTGACAACTGAAATGGTTAACTAATATTACAGAGTTGACTTTGTTGTTGAAGCACAGTCCAATATAGGTGATCCATTGTCATTATATTTACAGACATGTCCACACCATTTAGGACCATGCTTTACTGCATTAGGTTCTGTACATTATGTTACATGTCTCAGGGCGATATGTCAATGAACTGTGAGAACGATGGATCAATCTGTCTATAGATGGCCTGTACTTGAGAGCAACTAGGTCTTAAAGCATTGTGTGATTTAATTTGTAACTGGTTCCCACCTGATTGCCAGAAGAATGTCCAGGATTTCCTTAATTATATAATTATGTAATCTTTAGCTGCTTCATCATTGTCCAAAATAATAGGCGCTGTAGTTGTAGTATCTAAGAAATTCAGATAAAGGCACACGCCATCATTAATCCACCTTCTGTCATCATTTTCCCTTTCTTTTGTACAGAAACATAACAATAGCCTGTGGACTTTAAAGTTAAATGCAATGTATAAATTTACAATAACAACAAATGGACCTATTATTTGCATTAATGCACAGTGTATATAACTCAACTTATTTCCATTTATCTCCTTTCAGGTTTTGCCTGCAATTTTTTTTATTTTTTTGCTTAAGATGTTTCACATGATGAATTATTAAAAATCCCAGACTGTAAGAGAATCTATGAGAGGTGTAGTATTTTATATTTATTTTCCATTTTAAAAAATGATCCCCTACATTGCTGTAAGGAAAGACGGCTAATGAAAAATAGCCCAGAATTATTGTGAAACAATTGTCTGTAGTGTAATCAAGTCTGTTTTATGCCCTGCAACTACTTTAGGATATAATGATACATGTGTCATTAGGCAGCTGCTACGGATGCCGCAGGAATATAGAAGCAATGTGCACCTATTCTTTTTTCTCTCTTGCTTTGCTCTTTTAAGCATAAATGATCTGCTGATAAGTAAATTTTTGCACAAATTATATTATATTCTTCTTCGACCAAGTAACTTTGTCAAGCATAGTCAAAAACTATGCATAAGTTTATCTATGTATGTATTTAATAATGGCTGCTAACAAGCCAAAATAAGTTAAAATGTTTGCTCTCCCTTTACATTGGCTAGAGTCAGACTGGGGTACCTAGGCCCCATTAGTAAAATTTGTTTTGGGTGGCCCATGGTACAGCTCCATGCAAACATTATCCAAACTTACAAATTCTTGACATTCTCTATGTACTTCAATAGGAAGTTGGCTGTGTTTGTTTGCAGCCATGTCTCCAGTGGACTATATGGAGAAGGTGGGAATAGGTGGATTTCCTTTCACCAGATAGATAAGGATCCCATAGGTAGCATTCATGGGATATTACTATAAAAACTTTCACACAGTCAGTACTTGGTCAGTATGTTGCATTAGTACTTGACGAAACGCAAAAAGAACAGCACCTGGCGCTATATAGAGTAGTAACATAGGGACTAATATTTGGGTTACACAATGCTGATAGATGTGCCCTAACCTTGCGTTGTTGTGAAAAGTCACAACTATAGTACCAAATTAGAATCAGAGTCGGCTGGATAAGCTGCAGGAGCCTGGATCCCATCATTCACACAGAGGATTGCAAAGTAGCTAGCATGGAAAAAAAAACTGGCTGACGAGCGCTGGTCGAATTGAATCCAAAGTATGTTTATTCTTAAAATCCACACATAATTCATACTTGGCTCAGCCCCTTCTTCAGATGATTATCAGCACGACAAAGAACCAGGACTTTAAACCTTAGAGGACCAGACGATTTTCAGTTTTTGCATTTTTGTTTTTCACTCCCCGCCTTTTATTATTTTTCTGTTCACATAGCCTTATGAAGGCTTTATTTTTTGCGGGACATGTTTGATTTCTAAGGGGACCATTTACGGTTGCATCCAATGTAGTGGGAAGCGGGGGGGGGGAAATTCCAAAGGAGGTGAAATTGGAAACAAAAATTGCAATTCTGCCTTTTTTTTTACAGCTTCCGATATGCTAAAAAATTGACCTGTTAACTTCATTCTCCAGGTCAGTACAATTACAACAATACCACACTTGTATAGTTTTGCTAGCGTTTTAATACTGAAAAAAATAAAAAATCTTGAAAATTTTACATTTTTGTTTTTCATCACCATATTCTGACCCCTATAACTTTTTTGTAGTTATGCATATGGAGTGTTTTTTATAACACCCCTACTGGCGTAAGTTTGTGATTTTTTTTTACAATTTTTTTTTTTAAATCGCAGTAAAAAATCTGGAGTGAAACTCATTAACACAGCTAACCACATCCACTTTTCCACCCATTTTTTAAAACTGGAGTGACTGGTGTAAAAATGAAGAATAACACATTTTTATGTAAAATCATAGAAAGTCGCAAAAGCCCTATTATGCCACTTTTTAAAGCAGCAGAAACTCCTAGCCTTGGATAGGTGACTCGGCAAGAAAACGTCTATACTACTGGCAGCGTTTCATGGCATCACTTTACATTTTTATCAAACACAATACAACAGCACTCTGCAATATATGAACTAATGCGATATTCACTATATAAAATGATTATGATGGACTTAGTCTTATTGCTGTTATAGCAGTGTGTTTACTTGTTTGAAAATTGTCCCTACTACCTCCCTGTAGCTAGGCTATTAAGGATCTATTCATCCCCCCACCCTTCTTCCAGTGCCTGGCTGTCATTTTACATTAAACTGTAGAAATTAAGTTTGAATCAGCTCATCTGAATTCAAGAAAAATCTGCATTGATGCACAAACAAAGGGCTGGCTCCTAGGGAAAATAATCCAAAATAGCAAAAAGGTGTTGAGTGCTCCTTAAAATCCATATCTACAGTATATTTCATTTAGGACACAAAAAAAGTTTAAATCATTTTAGCCTACATGGATCCTGTATTCCTTGTGTTGCTATTTCTGCTGCTGTATGGCTACGTACCCCAAAACTGGACTTCTACCCCATTCGGTGCAGGATTGAGGCTATGGGTCGTTTCCAGTCTACGGTGGAGAAGGAGTTAAATATACTTTAAAATAATACAGTAGCAAACAGTATTAAAGATAAAAATAATCCTGCCAAGCTATTAGGGAACTCCAAGTAAATAAGAGTAATAAGAGTAATAAGTAATGTGCATAACGGTGGCATAATTGTAGTTGTAGACAATGAGGAATTGAGGAATATGTAAAAATGATTTATACTATTTTGCAGGATAAAGGAACATTGAAGCAGGATCTTACTAAGGAATTCAATAATGCCCTGATGTGCAACTTAGAGAAAGGTGACAGTTTGAATCTAATCAAGGAAAAAGAATATCTACTCAATAAATATCCATGCACTCCCATTATATATGGTTTACCGAAAACCCACAAAAATTGTGTGCCTCTTGAATGTACGCCTATTGTTTCTTGTTCTGAATCTCTATTGGAAAGACTATGTCTATGACTGGACAGAAATCTTCAACCTCTAGCATCCTGTGCACCAGGATAGAGATAGCAAAGATGCATTGTGTGCTACTGAACAGGTTCAGTGACATAGCTATTGTCTGTGGATTACTTGCAATTAGTAATAAGAAAAGTATTGGAAAATTCAATTTGGCTACTTCGTTGAATTCTACAAATAAATTTGCTTTGTGACGAATTACTTCGAATTACGAATTACCAGTAGGTGCAATGACAGGGAACGGTGATTGCACTGCCCCCCCCCCCCCATCATTGTACCCCTTAGATGCTGTTTTTATAGCTGATCGCGGCATCTGAAATTAATATCAAAGTGTAAAATAAAAAAAATAAAAATGAAATCATACTTACCTCATCCAATTGATCGCGAAGAGCTAGGCACCGCCGCCATCTTAATTGAAGAACCAGCGTGAAATCTCATACGTCACCGTGCACTAGATTTCGCGTGGGATCTTCTATCAAGATGGGGGCGGCCAGCTCTTCGCGCTCAAACGGATGAGGTAAGTATGAATTTTTGAAATTTTTGTTACCACTATTTCAAGGAAATCGATTTGTTACCACAAAGCACGAGGAAATTCAGCTTTGTGTCGAATCAAATTTTCCTTGAAATTTGTTTGGATCAAAGTCCCCTTTTTTGGACTTCGATTCGCTCAACACTACTTGTAATGATTTATACCCATCCATACCTCACCCAGCTGCCATCTCTGCTTTGACTTTTTATTTACACTGATTGTCACGACTGTGACTGATCCAGACAGGTCTGGGAGGAGAAGGTCGCAGCGACTTGCTACTCGCGATAGCTTGTGAGTTTGCTCCGTGGTTCAGGGTATGTCATCTGGGTTTTGCCTTGTGAACCTTTTTGTCCTGACTGGGAGTTTGTAGGCATCCTTCTCAGGTGAGTCCTGTCTGCCACTCCCAGCTACTATATTAGTTTCACTTTCACTTGCAGTCATTGCCAGATATAGTCCTTACTTCCAGTGCTACTCTGACCTTGGAAGGAGATCATTTGATGGTGTTGCTGTGGAGCTCTTGTCCGGCGTGGACTGTCGTGTTTGGGATCGCCTTCTCTGCTCGTGACTGGATAAGTCTATCTCTGCTGTTGTTTGTTTGTTGCTGTCTTCCCCTGTTGTTTTCCTAGACGTGAGTGATGGTGACTAGCGCTCCCATCGGCCTTTCCCCAGTCCAGTCTTGTTAGGGCGACTGAGGGTTTAGGCATCCTGCTCGCCGCACGGGTTCACACCCCGTCTAGGGTATCAGGGCAGACAGGTGCCAGCTTAGGGTTAGTCAGGGGTGGCCATTCTATTTCCCATCCGTAGATATGGGTCCCCCTTCCCCTCCGTCTGGTGCGACATGACTGCTGCTGGGATAGCGGTCGTGACAGTACTGTCACGACTGTGACTGATCCAGACAGGTCTGCGAGGAGAAGGTCGCAGCGACTTGCTACTCGCGATAGCTTGTGAGTTTGCGCCGTGGTTCAGGGTATGTCATCTGGGTTTTGCCTTGTGAACCTTTTTGTCCTGACTGGGAGTTTGTAGGCATCCTTCTCAGGTGAGTCCTGTCTGCCACTCCCAGCTACTATATTAGTTTCACTTTCACTTGCAGTCATTGCCAGATATAGTCCTTACTTCCAGTGCTACTCTGACCTTGGAAGGAGATCGTTTGATGGTGTTGCTGTGGAGCTCTTATCCGGCGTGGACTGTCGTGTTTGGGATCGCCTTCTCTGCTCGTGACTGGATAAGTCTATCTCTGCTGTTGTTTGTTTGTTGCTGTCTTCCCCTGTTGTCTTCCTAGACGTGAGTGATGGTGACTAGCGCTCCCATCGGCCTTTCCCCAGTCCAGTCTTGTTAGGGCGACTGAGGGTTTAGGCATCCTGCTCGCCGCATGGGTTCACACCCCGTCTAGGGTATCAGGGCAGACAGGTGCCAGCTTAGGGTTAGTCAGGGGTGGCCATTCTATTTCCCATCCGTAGATAAGGGTCCCCCTTCCCCTCCGTCTGGTGCGACACGACTGCTGCTGGGCTAGCGGTCGTGACACTGATAGAGTGATTAGTCTGATGATTTTAAGGAATTTATTCCTGATGTTACTCAATTCTTGTTATCTAGGAGTTATTTTATTTTTAATAACATGTTTTACCTAAAGATCTGAGGTTGCCCTGTGGGTGCACAGTTCTCACCCAGTCTCACAATTTGTGTTCATGTCTTGGATTGAGTAACAATATACAAGTATATTTTCTGAGCATTATCCCTTTTTCTCATATGTGGGCTTGTACGGACACTACATTGATGACCTGCTCCTTAAATGGATGGGCCCTCTGGCATCCATCCCTGCCCTTGCAGTTTATCTTAATAATAATATTTATGGCTTGAAGTTCACTCTTCATTACTAGTGTTGAGCGAGCATGCTCGGCCGAACACCATTTTGACTCGAGCACCGCGTATGCTCGAGCGCGATGCTCGAGTCTCCTCCCCGCACGTTTGTTGACTGATATGCAGCCAATAAATGTGCAGGTAAGTACTGCCACTCACTGTAATGCCGTAGCCATGTTGGTTACTGGCATTGCAGTTATTGGCTGGCCGGAACGCATCATCGGGTGCTATATAGCACCCGATGACACGTGGTTCGGCTCAGTCTTAGTCAGGGAGAGCTGCAGCAGAAGGGACAGATAGTGTAGGGACAGGAATTGTATTTATTTTTTAGGCAGGGTTTAGTGTTGAAAGGTGCTAGAGACCCAAAAGTCCTTTTAAGGACTATCGTTTCATCTGGTTGCAATATACAGTATATTATTAGCGCAAGCTGCGCTAAATTGCATGCAATTGTTTGGCCGCTGCTGACAGTGACACAACCTCTGCTACATCTGTTGTGTAACATTTGCGTATCCTAAATATCTGTGACATTCAGTGCAATTGTTTGACCGCTGCTGACAGCAACATTACCTGCGTTACATCTCCTGTATAACTTTTGCGCATCCTAAATATCTGTGACAATCAGTGTAATATTTTTTTAGCCACTGGTCACAGCAACATTACCTGCGCTACATCTCCTGTATAACGTTTGCACGTTATAATTATCTGTGGCATTCAGTGTAATTTATTTGCGCATACACTTACAAAACCTGCGCTACTGTACGTGTGACATACTTGCAAGCATATATACTATTTAATAGCTCAAGCGAGCAGTAAGGGACGGGGAAGTGGCCATGCTGCTGATGGAGCACGCAGAGGCTGTGGCACTGGGCACGGTCCTGCTGCCAGAGCACAAGAAACACACTCATCCACGATACCTAGCTTCATGTCCCAGTGTGCAGGATACCACTTTCGAAGTCACACCAGTGCGACCAGGTGGTCGCTTGGATTGCAGCAGATAATGCTTCCAGTCGGTTAAGCACCACCCTGTCTTCCACAAAGTCCAGTCTCAGTAGCCAAGAGTCTGGTCAACAGAATCCTCACCCTGATCCTCCTTACTCCCACCATGGAGAGTCTTGGCAAACAAGTGATCCCACACACGGATATTCAGAGGAGCTCATTTCATCGCCATTCCTTGATTTGAGCCTCTCGCCAAGCCCGCTTAAAGAGGGACATGAGGAGATCTTGTGCACTGATTCCCCAACTCTTGAGCATCCACAGTCAGAAGAAGATGATGGTGGGGAGCGGCAATTAGTGTTTAACGAGGTGGATCATGATGATGAGACACAGTTGTCAATAAGTCAACGGCAATCAGTGTCTCAAGAGGTTGATGATGAGGATGAGACACAGTTGTCAATAAGTGAGGTTCTTGTAAGTTCAACAAGTCAGGAGGATGACCAGAGTGAGAAAGTGGAAGAGGAGGTGGTGGAAGATGAAATCACTGACCCAACCTGGGAAGGTAGCAAGCCGAGCAAGGACAGCAGTACAGAGGGGGAGGGATCTGCTGCATCGCAACAGGCTGGAAGAGGCAGCGAGGTGGCAAAAGGGAGAAGGCCACACCAATCATGCCTGCAATTGTTCCACGGAGCACCCCCTTGCGGAAATATCCCATGCCAAGGGGTAGGTGTTCCACAGTCTGACGCATTTTTGAGGAAAGTGCGGACGATAAAAGAATTGTCATTTGCAACCTGCGGCGTACCAAAATGAGCAAGGACGTGAACACTAGCAACCTCACCACCACCAGCATGATCCGCCACATGGCATCAAAGCACCCTAATAGGTGGGCTGAATGCCTGGGTCCACAATCAGTGTCTGTGGGTCACACCACTGCCTCCTCTTCCCCTATGTTACGTGCTGGCCAATCCCCTGTCCAGGACGCAGGCCCAGATGCCTTCCTTCCTGCACCTGGACCTTCGCAAGCACCATCAGCTAGCACATCCACTTCTGTGACCCAGCGCAGCGTACAGATGTCAATACCCCAGGCCTTTGAACGAAAGCGCAAATACCCAGCCACCCACCCAAAGGCCATAGCACTAAATGCGCACCTTTCCAAATTGCTGGCCCTGGAAATGTTGCCGTTATGGCTTGTGGACACTGAGGCTTTCTGCAGCCTGATGGCGGAGGCCGTCCCTCGTTACACCAGCATGTGTCCCGTAACATCACCTGTGCCCTGACCAACACAGTTATTGGGAAGGTCCACTTAACGACTGACACATGGACAAGTGCTTGTGGCCAGAGACACTACATTTCTCTGATGGCACACTGGGTGAACGTTGTGGAGGCCGGGAGCGAGTCCAACCCTGTGATGGCACAGGTGCTACCAATGCCAAGGATTGCAGGCCCTACTTCCATCAGGATTTCCGTCACCATCTACATTAGTGGCTGCAACCCCCCTTCTCCTCAACCACCTCCTCCTCCACTTCCACCTCTGAATTCTCATCTTGCAGCACCAGTCAGCCATCAGTCAGTAGCTGGAAGCAGTGTAGCACTGCAGTGGGGAAGCGGCAACAGGCCGTGCTGAAACTAATTTGCTTAGGAAACAAACAGCACACCACCGCAGAGCTGTGGCAGGGTATAAGGGACCAGACTGACAATGGCCGTAACTTGGTGGCAGCTTTGGAGTTTGGCAAGCTCACACACATACCATGCCTAGCCCACGTGTTCAACTTAGTGGTTCAGTGGTTTCTCAAAACCTACCCCAATTTGCCCAATCTACTGGTGAAGGTGCGCCGCATGTGTGCCCATTTCCGAAAGTCATCTATAGCTGCCGCCGGTCTGGCAACGCTGCAGCTGCGCTTGCAATTGCCAGGTCACCGACTGTTGTGCGACATGAGCACGCGCTTGAACTCTATGTTCCACATGCTGGCCAGGCTTTGTGAGCAGCAGAGAGCAGTAGTGGAATACCTGCTGCAACATGGTCGTCGCCTTTCTAGTCTGTGGATTACTTGCAATTCTACAAATGGTCGTCGCCTTTCTAACTTAAATGTGGCTTTTATGGTGTATTGACTACACTGTATTCCCATGCACCCCTTCCACCACAAAAAAAGGTATATGGTTTAAAATTTCTTTTCTCTTCCTCGTCCTCCTCCATCATATCAACTTTCTTATTGTTTTAGAGGGTCAGCTCAGCAGCAGACCCTCACCCCTAATGTTTTAGAGGGTCACCAGCAGGCCCTCGCCCATAATGTTTTAGATGGTCAGATCAGCAGCAGGCACTCACCCCTAATAATTTAGATGGTCAGCTTAGCAGCAGACTCTCACCCCTAATGTTTTAAATGGTCAGACCAGCAGCAAGCCCTCGCCCCTAATGTTTTAGAGGGTCAGCTCAGCAGCAGACCCTCGCCCCTAATGTTTTAGATGGTCAGATCAGCAGCAGACCCTCACCCCTAATGTTTTAGATGGTCAGATCAGCAGCAGGCCCTTGCCCTTAATGTTTTAGAGGGTCAGCTGAGCAGCATACCCTCACCCCTAATGTTTTAGATGGTCAGATCAGCAGCAGGCCCTGGCCCCTAATGTTTTAGATGGTCAGATCAGCAGCAGGCCCTCGCCCCTAATGTTTTAGAGGGTCACCAGCAGGCCCTTGCTCCTAATGTTTTTGAGGGTCACCAGCAGGCCATCAATCATAATTTTTCAAGGGTGTGTATGATGCCCTCCTTTATGTGTAATAAAGGGTGTATTGTAGAGCCAGTTCCTTGCAAATTTTTGGCAGCCATTTCACTTAGTGCATAGGCTTTATGAGCAGAGATGGCCTTGCGGTTCGCCCGGCGGTCGGTTCGCGGCGAACTTTGCGCGTTCGCGAAACATATGGAGATATTCGCGTCCGCCATATTTTTTTACATTGTAAATAACTTTGACCCATGACACATCCATCAGGTGGTACAGGACAGCCCATGGATATACCCCCTACCTTATAAATAGACCCGATCTGGCCGCCATTTTACATTCAGTCTTTTGTCAGTGTAGAGAAAGATTGCTGTGTGGAGCAGGGACAGACTGTTAGGGACAAAAACGCTATCAACTAGGTCCACAAAAGTCCTTTTAAGGACTGGTATAGGTGTACTATTGATAGGTACTATTGATAGGTGTGCAGTACAGAGGGGTGTAATACACTTATAATATACTTTCTAACATAGAAAGCATATTATAGTGGATTTATATTGTGCAGCAGTGGTGAGCGGTTCTGCAGCGATACTGCAGCTACACAGAGTGACAAACTCAATTAGAAAAAATAATTATAACTAGTCGCCCCCCAAAAAAATACTTTCAATATAGTGCATTTGGGTACAGCAGCATTTGTTTTCTTTTTTGCTGCGTTCCCTCTGCTACACACAGTTACAAACGGTATTGCAAAAAATAATTATAACTGGTGTGATATACCAGTCGCCCTCCCCAAAAAACTGATAGAAGCGGGGTGTTATATACCAATAATATACTTTCCTTATAGTGCATTTGGGTACTGCAGCATGTGCTTGCGGTTTTGCTGCATTCCCTCTGCTACACACAGTGACAAACGGTAATGGAAAAAATTATTATAACTGGTGGAAAATACCAGTCACCCCCCCAAAAAAACTGATTGAAGCGAGGTGTTATATACCAATATACTTTCTTTATAGTGCATTTGGGTACTGTATAGTGCATTTGCGCATGCTCGTACGTGAAGATTATATTGCCGATATTTTGCATTGAAAAAAATAATGAATGGAGATCGCAAATTCGAATAATACATCTGGTATGTCACTGTCCATGTTGTGGGACTATTTGTGCACGTCTAGTAATTATTTCTTGTCTGAAAATATGAGCTGAAGGTTTTTCAGGTTCGCCTGCCATTAAAATGAATGGGACCCGCCGCAAATGTTCGCGAACTGTCCCGGCAGATGTTGTTCCATCATTATTTATGAGTGCAGGAGTCCCACTACCTGAACAATTGTACCACAATGTGAATGAGGCCCTCCTTTATGTGATATACAGGTTGTATCGGAGTGCCTCTTCCTTGTAATTTTTGGCAGAACTTGCACTTTATATACAAGTAAATATACAGGAAAGAATGTTTCCTAACAATTTTTCCTCTAAAATAAATGTTATCTTTGGTTTTGTGCGTATTATTGTCAGTCTGTAAAAGTGGTGTACTACTCGGACAACATTGTTCCCAGCAGCGACCTGGGAGTCCAAGATGAATCCAGACATCCTCCCCATGCTCTTCCCGAACCATTTAAGTGGTATTTCCATCAATTTCTGACCTTTTCCTGTGAACCAGACACCCTCCCCTCTTCAGAGCAGGGGGTGCCTGGTTTAATGCTCGGGTTCTCCCATTGACTTCCATTGTGCTCTGGTGCTCTGTAGAGCCCCCGAGCATTCCAAAGTGTTGATCGAGCACCAGAGCACCCGAGCAATTTGGTGCTCGATCAACACTATTCATTTCCATTCCACTGAAATTTCTTTCTTAGATTTAACTCTTACTGGTGATATAATGTCGGGTGATTACTAAAGTATATCACAAGTCGTGTAACACTATTAAACTGTCGTCCTTTGTCTACAATTTGCAGTATACCTGTTGGGGAATATACACCGACCCTTAAGGCATATTTAGACACTGCAGATTTTGAAAATGAATTTAATACCATTGACTCCCATTTGCATGCACATGGAGATAAACCTTGGATGTTAGATCATGCTAAACATATTACTATGAGTAAAAATAGATCATCATTACTGAATCAATGTCCTAAACACAAAGGGGATACTGCGGCTATTACTTTTTCTACTCGTTATTCATTAGAATATCCCAAAATAGTGGATATCATTAAGAAGTATTTACCCAATTTTGAAGAACATCTAACTACCAAAAATACTTTGGACTAAGGTTGCCAATTTGTACCCAAACATTGCATTACCCTTAGTAAAATGTTGGCACCTTCCATGAGTATTTTTGGATCCTGTGAAATCTCTGAATTGGATTGCTTGCTGGGGTTTTTACAAACTTGCCAATACATAAAACCCTCTAAACACGTGACATCTGCCTCAAATAGTGTATCCCAATCTATTACCTCGTAGGCAGTTCACACACAATGGTCATATCATAGAACATAAACTTTGCAGTAAAGAATGCATAAGTTGCACTAGATGCAAGCTTTGGACCAAGATTGCCGAACATACAGACATTTTCAATCGAGAACATTTATCTGGAGCTACCTTACATTTCATGAATCAACACCAAGGCAGTCTTAACTACCTATGGGTTTAATTGAAAAAGTAAAGCAACCTAGTAGAGGAGTTGATTGGAGTAAAAGTACTTCTCAACAGAGAAGCATTTTGGATTATTAGGTTAGATAGTCACATTCTAAATTGTATAAATAAATGATCTGAATTAAAATATTTTATTAAGTTTTTTTTGTGTGTTTGTTCTCTTAATCCAGCCAAGTTTTTTGGTATCTATTTATTTTTTTTTCCCCCAGAATGGTGTTGTATTTAAAACACAGTCTTGCCTATATGTTTCATGCCATGACTAAGGCTACTTTCACACTAGCATTTAGGATTTCCGGTATTGAGTTCTGTCATAGGGTCTCAATACTGGAAAAAAAACTTTTCAGTTTTGTCCCTATTCATTGTCAATGGGGACAAAACTGAACTGAACAGAATGGAATGCTCCAAAATGCATTCAGTTCCATTTAGTTGCGTTCCCAGACCGGAGAGCAAACCGCAACATATTGTAGTTTGCTTTCCGTCCTGGGATGCGGAGCAAGATGGTTATGACCCCCCAATGCAAGTCAATGGGGATGGATCCGTTTTCTCTGAGACTATCTGACACAATAGAAAACGGACTTTCAATGGAGTTAATAACGGATCCATCTTGGCAATGTTAAAGATAATACTACCGGATCTGTTCATAACGGATGTAGATGGTTGTATTATCAGTAACAGAAGCGTTTTTGCTGAACCCTGCCGGATCTAGCAAAAACGCTAGTGTGAAAGTAGCCTAAGAGTGCTCTGCCTTCGAAACATGTAGGCTCCAGGGTCTTATATGAAATAAAGATATGGATTTTATCGAGTGCTGAACACCTTTTGATATTTTGGATTTTACAGTATATGGTGTTACTTCCCTGTTGAACCATGGAAAAAAATCATCTTTTCACCTACTGTTTGTGCATAATTACAAGAATTCAATCTGGAAATAAACCTTATCTGGATTATTCATATATGTCATGCACTGGAGCTTAACACTGTCTACTAGACATCGGGTGAAGATAATAAATACAGACGACCATAACCAAATTGTCTCAGGAGCCTTACCGCTCAGCCTACTGTAGGCATTAAGTCAGAACTAGTGATGAGCAAAATATAAAAAAAATTTGATTCAGCTGCTTCACCGAATTTTCCAAAAAAATCTGCTCCCCGCCATTGTACCCCTTGGATGCCACATTCATACATGATTGTGGCATAACAGAGTGTAAAATGTAAAACAAAAAAATATATACTTACCTGATCTGTTTTCTCACGACGGGTTGGTTGCCGTCATCTTGCTTGTAGGTCTGGCTCAAAATCTTGCGCGGCACGAGATGACGTCATCAAACCGGCCTATATCACAGTGCACGGGATTTCGGCCGAGATCTTCAAAAAAGATGGTGGCGGCCAGCCTGTCGCAAGCAAATGGATCAGGTAAGTATTATTTTATGTTTTTTACACTATTTCAGTTTAAATCAATTCGCTACTGCAAAGCACGAGAAAATTCTGCTTTGCGGCAAATCAAATTTATCCTGAAATTCTGATTGATGTCCACTTCGTGGAGTTTTATTCAGTCATCAGAACACAAACCCTATGCAGACTGATACTGTATATTCTAGCAGAACTGATACTGATTTCCAGATGGCAGGTAAAATTCACAATTTGCAAGCTGAATTGTTTTAATATATACCTGTAGTATTTGGCAGCATATATTTTCATGAACAGCTCTGAAATTGTTCCAGCCACAGTTGTCAGTGCTGGCACATATAGAAAACCACTTCATCTCATTGTATTCATAGCATGATTTAGTGTGATCATCCTACAGAAGACTTCTTGCAGTTTAACAACTATTACCAGATACAAATCATTCACAGGCGATTTAGAGGTCTAATCTCTCGAAGAGCAAACTGATGGGAATTAATATGTTCTCTACACATCGCTGCAGAAAATATCAGACCTAAATACATGAAGCCGCATTATGCAGTCTGCTAACAGTGATTTCCAGCTGCTATAGAACCATACATCTTACTTTACATCACTTTAAACCAGTCAAGAGGACTGTGGTAGAAAATTGGTAAGCCGTTCTCTAACCAGTTCTCTAACCTGTAAAAGCTAAAATGACTTTCAGTTAATGACAGGTATGCTGTCCAGAAAACAAATGAATATAACAAAGATGGAACACAATTTCCTTCCATCATCTGTTGACTAGGTTATACAAATAAAGCTAATTGCAGTTTTTGGAAAACTTTGTCCCAGCCCCAAATCATCCAGTTTTCTTCACTTAACTAAGCTTAAACCAGTATCTATCAGAGATCAAGATCAACACCATTAAACAAGGCATAATACCTTGTAAAATTTGATTTGTCAAATATTAGGTCGCACTACTGTCTGGGTTGACGCAGGATGGGTGCTCTCAGCCAACAGATTTACCCGATCTATAAGCTAAAACAATATTAAAAAGAAATGGCTGGGCACTCTCTATATCTGGAGTCAATGGTACTTTTATTCAATAATAAAATATAATATATATAATAATCACAATGTTAAAAGTTGAATTAAATTATAAATGAATAATACATAGGTCTGGCCAGACTAAAAATAGTACCTACAAACACTTGTCCAACCACAAAATTCCTAAACCCAATGGTTTTCTTGTAGACCAATCTTCAAATTGCATATAAATTTTCGAATAAAATTCGGATATATAATCACAAGAAAAAAATTTGGATATATAATCACAAGGAAAAAATGTCAGATATTCGATCCGAATATTCGATCCAACCTTTTATATATGAACTTGTCCAATTTTCGCTGTAAGCTTGGTTAGTCTCTTTAGTCAATATAATATGACATCAAAACATATCTGTCGATTATATGCCGATTATATTTTTCATCGCTAAGTGCTTGTTTTGTCTACTCACATACCAGGTACACGTAGGCGGCTCTGATCAACAGTCCGCGCTGTCCCGCGTGGCAATCAGAATAAAGTCTTCCACTGTTGCTTGTACGTGTGAGTATCGACTTTAATATGGAGCAAAATTATGCGATGTATCCAAGGATTTTCGACAGATTGTCCTTTGTTATAACCCTGTAGGTTTTAACTTACTGGCGCCAGCAATTTCCTTCTAGGCCACAGCTTTGCAAATACATACGGTACAGTCTCAATGGATTTCCTCCAAACAGGTTCAAAGCTGCAAAGGTTAAAAAGGTTGATGCTCCTTGTGTTGAATCGGGGGGTCCAGTACCAGACGCGTTTCGGGGATCTTAGTGGCCCCTTCCTCAGTGGTGCTTTGAACCTGTTTGGAGGAAATCCATTGAGACTGTACCATATGTATTTGCAAAGCTGTGGACTAAAAGGAAATCGCTGGCGCCAGTAAGCAGTAATTTTGCTCCATATTAAAGTCGATACTCACACGTACAAGCAACAGCGGAAGACTTTATTCTGATTGCCACGCGTAACGGCACGGACTGTTGATCGGAGCCGCCTACGTGTACCTGGTATGTGAGTAGACAAAACAAGCACTTAGCGATGAAAAATATAATCGGCATATAATCGACAGATATGTTTTGATGTCATATTATATTGACTAAAGAGACTAACCAAGCTTACAGCGAAAATTGGACAAGTTCATATATAAAAGGTGTTGGGCATTGGATCGAATATTCGGATCGAATATCTGACATTTTTTCCTTGTGATTATATATTCGAATTTTTTTCTTGTGATTATATATCCGAATTTTATTCGAAAATTTATATGCAATTTGAAGATTGGTCTACAAGAAAACCATTGGGTTTATGAATATTGTGGTTGGACAAGTGTTTGTAGGTACTATTTTTAGTCTGGCCAGACCTGTGTATTATTCATTTATAATTTAATTCAACTTTTAACATTGTGATTATTATATATATTATATTTTATTATTGAATAAAAGTACCATTGACTCCAGATATAGAGAGTGCCCAGCCCTTTCTTTTTAATATTCTTTTTAATAATACCTTGTAGGGTTAATCCCGATGAGCAACATTACACCTTCCTTATGTCTCTCTGATGCACTATTTTGAGTACTAATTATATTAATGCAAATGAGCTTATTGGTGCACCAAGGGGTACGCTGAGCATCTTGGAGCACCAGAGCTTCAAGCCTTATTCCTCCTCTCCACTCTTCTTTTCCATTTATTGAGAGAACCAGGCATCTCGTCTGGCGCTTTTAATCTCGCATCTGTGCCGTCGCTCACAGGACTGACACATAAACAGAGCATCTGCAGGTGAAGCAGATGCTCTGATCCGGCCAGTGACAACATTGGCGTGAGACTACAAGGCTAGGCAAGATGTCTGGCCATGTCAATCAATGGAGATAGGGTAGCAGCGAGAGGAACGGGGCATGCACCAATCCTGCAAGCAAGATGCTCCACCCAGTCAATAAATAGAAAAGAGGGAGTGGCAGGAGAGCAGGGTGTTCTGAAGATCTGGTGCCCCGAGAGGCACCAATAACATCTGGTGCTCCAATAAACAAGTTAGGATTTTTTTTTTTATGGGTAATAAGGGTGTAATTTTCCTCACCTGGTTCAAAACAACCTACCAGGTATTATGCCTTGTTTAATAGAGTTGATGCTGCTGATGTCATCCTTCAAAAGAAATCTACCAATCTTTAGTTTAAAACTCTCAGCTGCTTCTCAGCAAGCATACTCTAGGTATCCTTTATTCCAAAGCACTGTTATCAAATTACACATTAACATCACTGACCTTTATGTTGCCAAAAAGCTGATTTTGTTCATTGATGTGCCTAAAGAAATAGATCAGTTAGTGGTATATGGCTACTTTCACATGGGATCTCAAAACCACAGAAAAACTCATCCATTTGAATAATACAAATGGCTGCACCCATTCAGAATGGATTTGGCTGTATTATATTGAAACTGAACATGCAGGATCTGGCACTAAAACCATTGTAAGTCAATGGGTACCAGATAAAAAAAACGGATCCAGCACCATTGACTTACATGGTTTTTGGTGGAAGATACGGCATGTTCAGTTTCCCATGCCACACACAAAAACGCTGCTTGAAGAGGTTTTGTGTCCGGCATGGGAATGCAACAAACCGGAACTGAATGCATTCGGGTGCACTATGTTCTGTTTTTTTCAGTTTTGTCCCCATTGACAATGAATGGGGATAAATCTGAAGAGTTGTGAAAACGCAGGTGTGAAAGAAGCCTACGTCTTTTATCCGTTCTCATGTTGCAGCAGGAAGGTAGTTTATGGCATGTAGCTTTGCATCTGAATGCGCTTGGGAGTCTGCACAGGATGCTGGGACTTGGGGGCCCAAAGTGAAAAAAAAAAAAGTGTTTTATTAAAAAGAATTGAAGTTTCAAGTGTAAAAAATCCCCTTTTTTACTACTGTAAAATATGGAAAATAATAAAATATAAACACATTAGGTATTGACGCCTCTGTAGCAACCTGCTCTATAAAAGTATCACATGATCTCCATCGGATTAATGCCATAAAAAAATACAACTATGCCAAAACAGCCACTTTTTCGTCAAAAAGCCATATATACTCCAAAATGATACCAATGAAAACGTCACCTCATCCCGCAAAAAATTAGCCCATCATCAGAAAAATAAAAATAAAATTTTTTTCAACAAAATAGACATACAGTATTTGGCATTGCCCCATCCGTGAGGGGACTGAAACGTCGCTGTGACATGTGTGAATAAATGCACTTGTTTTTTTCACCGTCTACAGAGGAGTGTCATGGATTTTTTGTATATTCATGTACCCAGGATCAAAGGTTGAACGCTGGCACCCAGATTGCTAACTGGTCAGAGTTGAGGCAAAGATGGATGGTGCTAAATATAGGGATATTCTTGAGCAAAACCTGTACCTTTCTATGCGTGATTTGAGGCTAGGACGGAGGTTCACCTTCAAGCAGGACAATGACCCCAAAAACACTGCTAAAGCAACACTTGAGTGGAAACATGTAAGGGTCCATTCACACGTCCGTTGTTTCTTTCCTGATCTGTTCCGTTTTTTGCTGAACAGATCTGGACCAGATCTGGACCCATTCATTTTCAATGGGTCCTGAAAAAAATCAGACATTGAGCTGTCCGTTTTTTTCCAGGACCCATTGAAAATGAATCGGTCCAGATCTGGTCCAGATCTGTTCAGCAAAAAACGGAACAGATCAGGAAAGAAAAAACGGACGTGTGAATGGACCCTAAATGTGTGGGAATGGCCTAGTCAAAGCCCAGATCTCAATCCAATAGACTTAAAGATTGCTGTTCACAAGCGCAAACCATCCAACTTGAATGAGCTGGAACAGTTTTGCAAGAAGGAATTGGCAAAAATCCTGTGGTACGATGTGGCAAGCTCAAAGAGACTTATCCAAAGCAACTTGGAGCTGTGATTGCCGCAAAAGGTGGCTCTACAAAGTATTGACTTTAGGGGGGTGAATAGTTATGCACATTTACTTTTTCTGTTATTTTGTCCTATTTGTTGTTTGCTTCACAATAAAAAAAAAAAATCTTCAAAGTTGTGGGCATGTTCTGGAAATTAAATGATGCAAATCCTCAACCAATCCATGTTAATTCCAGGTTGTGAGGCACCGAAATACAGAAAAAAAGTCAAGGGGGTGAATACTTTTGCAATGCACTGTATATATGATATTGGTATATCTGTAATCGTACTGACCAGCACAATGTTTTTCCCACATGGTGCAGATGTACCCAAAAAGCAATGGCAGAATTGCTGACTTTTCTTTATCCTACTTCCCAAACAAGCAAAATCAAAGTGTCTCAAATTTGGGGCTAAAGCAACATTTTATTGAAAGACGTAATTTTTTAAAATTTTCACAGCTAAGTGTTTGTAATTCCATGAAATGCCCTTTGGTTCAAAGCACTTATTATATCAATGAATAATTCCATGAGGGGTATAATTTACAAATTGGGGATTACCACTCAGGCTTTCTTCAAATGCAACATGGCTCCCAAAACCTATTCCAGCAAAATCTACCCTTTAAAAATCATATGGCCCTCATTCTCAGCCCTGCTGTCTGACCATAAAACAGTTTACGAACACGTGGGATGTTGCTGTAAATTGGAGAACCAGAGGAATAAATATTGAGGTTTGTTTGGTTGTTAACCCTTGCTGTGTTAAAGGAAAAAAATTGATTAATTTGGAAAATCTGCAAAAAAAGAACATATTTAAATTTCACCTCCTTTTTTAATTAGTATGGAACACCTAAAAGGTTGATAAAGTTTCTAAAATCTGTTTTAATACTTAAGTTTCTCAAAGTCTCTTCAGAACTAAATAGGTCCTTAAAAAAAACTCAGTTTTGAAAATTTTAAAAATTGCTTCAAAAATTCTAGGCCTAATATTTTAAAAATATAAAATGAAATTTACAAAAAGTAGACGCATGTTTAATATTAAGTAATAGCTATTTTGTCAGGTATCACTATTTTGTGAGGGATCACTTAAAACAAAATTTCAAAATTAAAAAACTTGCTAATTTTGCCAAACTTTCTGTAAATTTATGTTTGTTAAATAAATAAAGGTAAAACATATCAGCCCTAATTTACCACTAACATGAAGTATGATTTGCATAATTAGGCTTGGTCAGGAAGGAGAAAATTAACTGTCTGGAAGTGGTAAAGCAAAATGCCAAAAATGTCTAAAAAAATTAAACAGCTACTTTATATCAGTTTGGAATTACTGTCATCATATTGACTTGCAGAATGAACATGTTATGTACAGTACACTGTGAATGCCATAAAACACAGATTTGCTGCGATTTTTCTCAGCATCAGGCAACAGGCTTAGGCCTCATGCACCCGGCTGTTGCTTTGGTCAGCATCCCAGCCGCAGTTTTGGCGGCTCGGATGCGGACCCATTTGCTTCAATGGGGCCGCAAAAGATGCGGACAGCACTCCGTGTGCTGTCCGCATCCGTCGCTCCGTTCCATGGTCCGCAAAAAAAAATATAACCTGTCCTATTCTTGTCCGCGCTTTGCGGACAAGAATAGGCAGTTATATTAAAGGCTGTCCGTGCCGTTCCGCAAATTGAGGAATGCGCACGGACGCCATCCGTGTTTTGCAGATCCGCGATTTGCGGACCACAAAACACACCACGGTCGTGTGCATGTAGCCTTAAACAGAAAGAGTTGACAGAAAGAGATCTATCAAATCATACATTTCACTAACTGACTCGTGGCAAGGTTTCCCATTGCAAATCACTGAGCTCTTAATCAGAACCACCCATACTACTACCAATGTTTGTCTATGAAGATTACATCGCCGTGTGCTTTACTGTATGGACTTTATGTTATAGAGTGTGGATTAAAAAATCTAAACTCAGTAAATACGAGGAATTTCCTCAAATTGTTAGCCATATAATGTAGTATACATTATTTGAATCTGGTTTTCAGGATATTTGGACAGGGTACCAAAATGGAAGGTAGCAGCAAAATTAAAGTAAGTACAGTTCTGGGTCCAATGCAGAGGAATAAAAATTGAAAACAAGTATGTATACGACACAGGGAAACATACACATCCAGTAAATTTTAAGAAAATTATCATAGCACATATACTAGAAAGGAAGGACACATCTGTAGATCTGGATCAAATGAATATGTTTAAGGTCAGTAATATGTTTCAAGTCCAGTGTCGTTACTTGCTGCTGTGCTGTATTGAAAGCCAGTAAATATAAAGTACATTATATGCCATTGTACAGTGCAAAGGCATAAGGTGAAGTGCAAATTCTGTAACAGAGTCCTCCACCTACCATGTTCCTTTTGAAATACGGGTGTCTTATGTGGCAGAGGAGCCTTTGTGTCCCTTCAGGCACTGTGGTCAAGGTGCAACTGTTACATCTGCACCCTCTATAGCAATGATCCTGACACAAAGAACAAGACAGATCATTATTCTATGGTGTAGCAATGTATCGTCTATTCCAAATGCTTAGGATAACGACCTTCCTTGATACAGTGTAAAATTAAGGCTAGGGCTAAAAGGCAACAAAAAGTTTAGTATAAGCCTTGGTAAAATCACAGTATTGACATATGTGTATCATGAGACTATCTGGAAATACATACAACATAGAATTTAAAAATGATCCCTTACATCGCTCAAAATACTACTATACTATATAGAGCAAATAACGTTGTCTATACTCCACCTCATATATACACATAAAAGAGGAAAAACTATAGTTGTAATCAGACAGAGCAGCTATACAAGTCTCTTGTGACTCTTTAAGCAATTATATGAAACTTGGCCTGTTATCCCAGACACCTTGGCTGTTCTAGTAGCAAGAAATCCACATTAAGAAATAGCTAGCCTTTTCCAAAAGTACTTTTACTTAATCAATGACCTTGTTGCCATGGCAGGCTAACACGATGTGCCACTGATGATGGTTTGATTTCCTTTCACATCTGAAGTGGAAAAGGGGAAGACAGACTAAATGAAATCCCATCCATCTTAATGAAACACAATTATATTCTCCTTATTAATCATTTAAAAATCAATACATCTCTTCTTGGTGCACCTAGCCCGTATTTGTCATCTGGTGCCAGGTTTCAATACATCTTGTCTTGCAGTGATTTTTATAAGTCCAGTCACCTGTGTCCCTGGAAAAATAACTATGTTTACTTGTGCATCGAGGAGCAGAAAGATCATTCCTGCAATGTATACAGATATTTCTATTAGCAAATTTATATGTCAAACAAAAAGTTATCTGAAGCAGAGCTTACAGTATGTTGTAGAATATAAACATAAATGTCCTAATGCAAGTAAGGTAAGAGAAGGAGAGAGATAGATAGATAATAAATAGATAGATAATAAATAGAGAGATAATAGATATATAGGTAGATATACAGACATATATACAGTTATGTTTTAGATAGATAGTGGAAAAGATGATTGATTGAGGGATAGATAGATAGATAGATAGACAAATAGATATTAGATAGATAGATAGATAGATAGATAGATAGATAGATAGATAGATAGATAGATAGATAGATAGTGGATAGATAAATAGATAATAGATATAGAAATAGATAATAGATATACATACATACAGTTAGGTCCATATATACAGTGGATATAAAAAGTCTACACACCTCTGTTAAAATGTCAGGTTTCTGGGATGTAAAAAAAAATATGAGACAAAGATAAATCATTTCAGAACTTTTTCCACCTTTAATGTGACCTATAAACTGTACCACTCAATTGAAAAACAAACTGAAATCTTTTAGGTGGAGGGAAGAAAAGAAAAAAAAACAACTCAAATAATGTGGTTGCATAAGTGTGCACACCCTATTATAACTGGGGATGTAGCTGTGTTCAGAATTAAGCAATGACATTCAAAATCATGTTAAATAGGAGTCAGCATACACCTGCCATCATTTAAAGTGCCTCTGATTAACCCCAAATAAAGTTCAGCTGCTCTACAGGGAGTGCAGAATTATTAGGCAAGTTGTATTTCTGAGGATTAATTTTATTATTGAACAACAACCATGTTCTCAATGAACCCAAAAAACTCATTAATATCAAAGCTGAATATTTTTGGAAGTAGTTTTTAGTTTGTTTTTAGTTTTAGCTATTTTAGGGGGATATCTGTGTGTGCAGGTGACTATTACTGTGCATAATTATTAGGCAACTTAACAAAAAACAAATATATACCCATTTCAATTATTTATTTTTACCAGTGAAACCAATATAACATCTCAACATTCACAAATATATATTTCTGACATTCAAAAACAAAACAAAAACAAATCAGTGACCAATATAGCCACCTTTCTTTGCAAGGACACTCAAAAGCCTGCCATCCATGTATTCTGTCAGTGTTTTGATCTGTTCACCATCAACATTGCGTGCAGCAACAACCACAGCCTCCCAGACACTGTTCAGAGAGGTGTACTGTTTTCCCTCCTTGTAAATCTCACATTTGATGATGGACCACAGGTTCTCAATGGGGTTCAGATCAGGTGAACAAGGAGGCCATGTTATTAGATTTTCTTCTTTTATACCCTTTCTTGCCAGCCACGCTGTGGAGTACTTGGACGTGTGTGATGGAGCATTGTCCTGCATGAAAATCATGTTTTTCTTGAAGGATGCAGACTTCTTCCTGTACCACTGCTTGAAGAAGGTGTCTTCCAGAAACTGGCAGTAGGACTGGGAGTTGAGCTTGACTCCATCCTCAACCCGAAAAGGCCCCACAAGCTCATCTTTGATGATACCAGCCCAAACCAGTACTCCACCTCCACTTTGCTGGCGTCTGAGTCGGACTGGAGCTCTCTGCCCTTTACCAATCCAGCCACGGGCCCATCCATCTGGCCCATCAAGACTCACTCTCATTTCATCAGTCCATAAAACCTTAGAAAAATCAGTCTTGAGATATTTCTTGGCCCAGTCTTGACGTTTCAGCTTGTGTGTCTTGTTCAGTGGTGGTCGTCTTTCAGCCTTTCTTACCTTGGCCATGTCTCTGAGTATTGCACACCTTGTGCTTTTGGGCACTCCAGTGATGTTGCAGCTCTGAAATATGGCCAAACTGGTGGCAAGTGGCATCTTGGCAGCTGCACGCTTGACTTTTCTCAGTTCATGAGCAGTTATTTTGCGCCTTGGTTTTTCCACACGCTTCTTGCGACCCTGTTGACTATTTTGAATGAAACGCTTGATTGTTCGATGATCACGCTTCAGAAGCTTTGCAATTTTAAGAGTGCTGCATCCCTCTGCAAGATATCTCACTATTTTTGACTTTTCTGAGCCTGTCAAGTCCTTCTTTTGACCCATTTTGCTAAAGGAAAGGAAGTTGCCTAATTATTATGCACACCTAATATAGGGTGTTGATGTCATTAGACCACACCCCTTCCCATTACAGAGATGCACATCACCTAATATGCTTAATTGGTAGTAGGCTTTCGAGCCTATACAGCTTGGAGTAAGACAACATGCATAAAGAGGATGATGTGGTCAAAATACTCATTTGCCTAATAATTCTGCACGCAGTGTAGTTGATCTTTCCTGAAATGTTCTTAGTCGCATCCCACAGCAAAAGCCGTGGTCCACAGAGAGCTTCCAAAGCATCAGAGGGATCTCATTGCTAAAAGGTATCAGTCAGGAGAAGGGTACAAAAGAATTTCCAAGGCATTAGATATACCATGGAACACAGTGAAGACAGTCATCATCAAGTGGAGAAAATATGGCACAACAGTGACATTACCAAGAACTGGACGTCCCTCCAAAATTGATGAAGAAACGAGAAGAAAACTGGTCTGGGAGGCTACAAAGAGGCCTACAGCAACATTAAAGGAGCTGCAGGAATATCTGGCAAGTACTGGCTGTGTGGTATATGTGACAACAATCTCCCGTATTCTTCATATGTCTGGGCTATTAGGATAGAGTGGCAAGACGAAAGCCTTTTCTTAGGAAGAAAAACATCCAAACCAGGCTACATTTTGCAAAAACACATCTGAAGTCTCCCAAAAGCATGTGGGAAAATGTGTTCTGGTCTGATGAAACCAAGGTTGAACTTTTTGGCCATAATTCCAAAAGATATGTTTGGCCCAAAAACAACACTGCACATCACCAAAAGAACACTATATCCACAGTGAAGCATGGTAGTGGGAGCATCATGCTTTGGGGCTGTTTTTCTTCAGCTGGAACTGGGGCCTTAGTTAAGCTAGGGAATTATGAACAGTTCCAAATACCAGTCAATATTGGCACAAAACCTTCAGGCTTCTGCTAGAAAGCTGAACATGAAGAGGAACTTCATCTTTCAGCATGACAACGACCCAAAGCATACATCTAAATCAACCAAGGAATGGCTTCACCAGAAGAAGATTAAAGTTTTGGAATGGCCCAGCCAGAGCCCAGACCTGAATCCGATTGAAAATCTGTGGGGTGATCTGAAGAGGGCTGTGCACAGGAGATGCCCTCACAATCTGACAGATTTGGAGTGTTTTTACAAAGAAGAGTGGGCAAATCTTGCCAAGTCAAAATGTGCCATGCTCATAGACTCATACCCAAAAAGACTGAGTGCTGTAATAAAACCAAAAGGTGCTTAACCCTTTCACGACCAAGGGTCATTGATGCCCTAGTGTCCAGGTCAAAATTTACAAATCTGACATGCGTCACTTTATTTGGTAATAGCTTTGGAACACTTTTACTTATCCAAGCCATTCTGAGATTGTTTTCTCGTGACACATTGTACTTCATGATAGTCATATATTTGAGTCAATATATTTCACCTTTATTTATGAAAAAATCCAAAATGTACCCAAAATTTAGAAAAATTCACAATTTTCCAAATTTCTATTTCTCTGCTTCTAAAACAGAAAGTGATACCTAATAAAATATTTATTACTTAACATTCCCCATATGTCTACTTTATGTTGGCATCATTTTGGAAATGTCATTTTATTCTTTTAGGACGTTAGAAGGCTCAGAAGTTTAGAAGCAATTCTTAAAATTTTTAAGAAAATTTCCAAAACCCGCTTTTTAAGGACCAGTTCAGGTCTGAAGTCACTTTGTGGGGCCTACATAGTAAATACCCACATAAATGACCCCATTGTAGAAACTACACCCCTCAAGTTTCTCAAAACAGATTTTACAAACTTTGTTAACCCTTTAGGTGTTCTACAAGATTTAAAGGAAAATGGAGATGAAATTTCAAAATTTCACTTTTTTGGCAGATTTTCCATTTTATTAAATTTTTTTCTTTAACACATTGAGGGTTAACAGCCAAACAAAGCTCCATATTTATTACCCTGATTCTGCGGTTTACAGAAACACCCCACATGTGGTCGTAAACTGCTGTACGGGCACACGGCAGGGCGCAGAAGGAAAGGAATGCCATACAGTTTTTGGAAGGCAGATTTTGCTGGATTGGTTTTCTGAACGCCATATGTTTTTTATTTTTCTGACGATCATCTTGTGTAGGGGCTCGTTTTTTGCAGAAAGTGTTGAGGTTTTAATTGGTACCATTTTTGGGTACATAGGATTTTTTATCATTCATTATTACACTTTATGGGGCAAGGTGACCAAAAAATTGGCTGTTTTGGAACAGTTTTCATTTATTTATTTTTACAGCATTCATCTGAGGAGTTAGGTTATGTGATAGTTTTATAGAGAAGATTGTTACGGACGTGGCAATACCTAATATGTATACTTTTTATTATTTATTTAAGTTTTACACAATAATAGCATTTCTGAAACCTAAAAAATGATGTTTTAGTGTCTACATGGTCTGAGAGCCATAGATTTTATATTTTTTGGCGATTGTCTTAAATAGTGTATCATTTTTTGCGGGATGAGGTGACGGTTTGATTTGTACTATTTTGGGGGTCATAAGCCTTTTTGATCGCTTGCTGTTGCACTTTTTGAGATGTAAGGTGACAAAAATAGCTTTTTTGGCACAGTTTTTTTTATTTTATTTTTTATGGTGTTTAGCGGACGGGGTCTATCATGTGATATATTTATAGAGATGGTCGTTACGGACGCGGTGACACCTAATATGTGTATTTTATTTTATTTTTTCATTTTTTATAGGAAAAGGCAATTTCTTTTTTTAATTTTCATTTTTATTTATTTTTTTATTTTTCATTTTTATTATTTTCACTTTATTTTTTTTTATCAAGTCCCTCTTGGATCATGAAGATCCAGTGGGGCTGATGGCTGTACTATACTTTGCAATGCTCTTGCATTTCAAAGTATAATACTATTAGATGCCCTGTAGGTGGCAGCACCGGACGCCTTTTCCATGGCAACCGGACGCCTTTGCAAAGCGTCCGGTTGCCATGGCAACCATCGGGTGCTGCCATCACAGCGCTGCAGCCCCGATGGTTGAGAGAGGGAGCTCCCTCCCTCTATTAACCCCATGGATGCCGCAACCGCGGCATCTATGGGGTTACAGCAGAGTGTCAGCATAGAGCTGACACTCGCTGCTGATGGCGGCGGCTCAGGAATGGAGCCGCCGACATCACACACAGCAGGGGGACCAGGGGCAGCGCTGGAAAGAAGGGGGTACGGCCGCCAGTATTGAGGGAGGCTGGGGCAGGAGGGGCAGGGAGAATGCATGGGGCGGGGAGGGGGCGGACCGCATCAGGGGCAGACTACATGAATATGGATGGGGCGGGGGAACTGCATCAGGCGCAGGCGCGGACAGGGGGGTGTTGGAGGCGCACAGATCGGGGGGCACAGATCGGGGGCCACAGAGACACTACCTGATTTCAGGCTCTGATCTGCAGAGCGCAGATCAGAGCCTGAAACCGGCATTTTATTCACTGCCGCGATCCGATTGGTTAGTCTGCACAGAGCCACTCTGATTGGTTCCTTGCCGGCATTACTGCACTGTATGCTGTCCGTGACAGCAGCAGTGCAGGGGCAGAAGCTTATATCCAAGCACTTTGCAGCGCTTGGATTAAATAGCTGGTTTGACATTATAGACGTGATAGCTGCACGGGGCATGTGCAAATATCACGTATATAAACGTATTGCAGTCGTGAAGAGGTTAAATAAAGTTTTAGTTTAAGGGTTTGCACACTTATGCAACCATAATTTTATTTTTTTATTTTTTTTCTTCCCTCTACCTAAAAGATTTTAGTTTGTTTTTCAATTGAGTTGTACAGTTTATAGGTCACATTAAAGGTGAAAAAAGTTCTGAAATGATTTATCTTTGTCTCATTTTTTTACATCACAGAAACCTGACATTTTAACAGGGGTGTGTAGACTTTTTATATCCACTGTATTTGGACACTGACACAAATTGTGTTTATTACCTGTTTCAGCTCCTTTACATGTGGCACCCTGTTTTTAAAAAGACTAAAAGTAATTGGACAATTGACTCAAAGGCTGTTTCATGGGCAGGTGTGGGCAATTCCTCCATTATTTCATTCTCAACTAAGCACATAAAAGGCCTGGAGTTTATTTTAGGTACGTCATCTCCCTTAGGGGAATTGTTCACACCATATATTTTTGCATTCACATTGGATGAAGCGGAGAGGATTATTAATGCATGCATGGGAGATGCCGGTTTTTGGACACTAAATATAATTATCAGAAAGTCTCCAAATGCATAATTGCTCTGGAATTACATTTAACTACATTGAGTAAGTACTATAAAGCACGCCTTATTCCTCGTGGCCTACGCACGCACTGCCAACCAACTATGTATATGTGTGACAATGATTTTAGACCTAAATATGAGTTGATTGCAAACAAATTTTCACTGGATTTAATTCTCTTAAATATGGAGTTTTTGCAAAGAGACTTACAGGAAACTAAGAATAAAAAAGAAGTTTTGGAAACCACCCTTAATTCATTAATGTCTAATGAGGAAGACCAGGAGTTTTTTACAAGATCCAAACCGCATATGGACAAATTGGAAAAAGACATACAGGACACTAAACCCAACAAGTGGAAGCAGGATTTTGCAGACTATAGCTCTGGATGTGTTTACAACAGCCAAAATTGACAAGAAGAACTCTAAAAAAGGCTATGTCAAGGATTCTAAAAAAATTGCTAATAATTTGAACAATAACCTAGAGGCATCTTCTTTTTTAGTGGACCCTTATGCCAATACACCAAGAATGTCACAAGACGAGGCGGACGAAGGAGGTACAGACAAGGCAAAAACAAGAAATCAGAAATTACAAAAGATAAAGAACAATCAAACGACCAAATAGTGGTAAATATCTTGTCTCATATATTTTCATCTATACAATTACAGGTTTTGACAAATTGTTTAAGTTTCTGACCTAATATGCAGTTGCAAGAAAAAGTATGTGAACCCTTTGGAATGATATGGATTTCTGCACAAATTGGTCATAAAATGTGATCTGATCGTCATCTAAGTCACAACAATAGACAATCACAGTCTGCTTAAACTAATAACACACAAATAATTAAATGTTACCATGTTTTTATTGAACACACCATGTAAACATTTACAGTGCAGGTGGAAAAAGTATGTGAACCCCTAGACTAATGATATCTCCAAGAGCTAATTGGAGTGAGGTGTCAGCCAACTGGAGTCCAATCAATGAGATGAGATTGGAGGTGTTAGTTACAGCTGCCCTGCCCTATAAAAAACACACACCAGTTCTGGGTTTGCTTTTCACAAGAAGCATTACCTGATGTGAATGATGCCTCACGCAAAAGAGCTCTCAGAAGACCTACGATTAAGAATTGTTGACTTGCATAAAGCTGGAAAGGGTTATAAAAGTATCTCCAAAAGCCTTGCTGTTCATCAGTCCACGGTAAGACAAATTTTCTATAAATGGAGAAAGTTCAGCACTGCTGCTACTCTCCCTAGGAGTGGCCGTCCTGTAAAGATGACTGAAAGAGTACAGCGCAGACTGCTCAATGAGGTAAAGAAGAATCCTAGAGTGTCAGCTAAAGAATTACAAAAGTCTCTGGCATATGCTAACATCCCTGTTAGCGGATCTACGATACATAAAACACTAAACAAGAATGGACTTCATGGGAGGATACCACAGAGGAAGTCACTGCTGTCCAAAAAAAACATTGCTGCACGTTTACAGTTTGCACAAGAGCACCTGGATGTTCCACGGCAGTACTGCCAAAATATTCTGTGGACAGATAAAACCAAAGTTGAGTTGTTTGGAAGAAACACACAACACTATGTGTGGAGAAAAAGAGGCACAGCACACCAACATCAAAACCTCATCCCAACTGTGAAGTATGGTGGTGGGGGCATCATGGTTTCGGGCTGCTTTGCTGCATCAGGACCTGGATGGATTGCTATCATCGAAGGAAAAATGAATTCCCAAGTTTATCAAGACATTTTGCAGGAGAACTTAATGCCATCTGTCCACCAGCTGAAGCTCAACAGAAGATGGGTGTTGCAACAGGACAACGACCCAAAGCATAGAAGTAAATCAACAACAGAAGGGCTTAAACAGAATA
Organism: Bufo bufo; assembly: GCF_905171765.1. NCBI lineage: Eukaryota > Metazoa > Chordata > Amphibia > Anura > Bufonidae > Bufo > Bufo bufo. The sequence goes on along the minus strand of NC_053393.1, from coordinate 377,028,503 downwards.
AAATACGCCTTCTGGAGTGGCCCAGTCAGAGTCCTGACCTCAACCCTATTGAGATGCTGTGACATGACCTCAAGAAATCGATTCACACCAGATATCCCAAGAATATTGCTGAAATAAAACAGTTCTGTAAAGAGGAATGGTCAAGAATTACTCCTGACCGTTGTGCACGTCTGATCTGCAACTACAGGAAATGTTTGGTTGAAGTTATTGCTGCCAAAGGAGGTTCAACCAGTTATTAAATCCAATGGTTCACATAATTTTTCCATCTGCACTGTGAATGTTTACATGGTGTGTTCAATAAAAACATGGTAACATTTAATTCTTTGTGTGTTATTAGTTTAAGCAGACTGTGATTGTCTTTTGTTATGACAAGATCAGATCACATTTTATGACCAATTTGTGCAGAAATCCATATCATTCCAAAGGGTTCACAAACTTTTTCTTGCAACTGTATGTACTGACTGGTCACAAACTGATATACCGTAGATCATTTTACGACCTTTAAAATTGAGGGCATGGTTCTGATCACATTCTAGTGAGTCGACCAGCATTAGAAATAGTGAATTACAGCTTTCAGATTTTGAGTTATTTGTTAAAAGTGATTTCATTCCTCCTATTTCATTTCCAGCCATTGATTTGTTCTCTGAGCTTGTTTTAAAGGAGGTTAACATGTTAAAAACTAATGATGATAAATATTTTAATTATCCGAATATCACACAGAGTGGTCAGCTCTGAATGAGCTGGTCCATGACCATAGCCTCATCATCAAACCTGCTGACAAAGGGGGTGCGGTTGTGGTCATGGAAACCTAATTGTATACTGAAGAAGCATATAGACAATTAAATGATCCATCTGTATATAAAAAATTACATTAGGACCCTAGGTGGGATATAGAAAAAAGGATACAGGCTATTTTACAAATAGCTTTACAGGCAGGATATATTGATAAAAAACTAAAGAATTTTTTGACTATAACATACCCAGTAACACCTCTGTTGTACTTATTACCAAAAATACATAAGTGTCTATCCAAAACACCCGGAAGGCCGATTGTTTTGGGGAGGGGTTCTCCTATTAAGCAATATTTAAATTTTTAGGTGTAGAGTCTTGCGTATCTACGCGATTACTAGTGTTGATCACGAATATTTTAATTGCGAATTTTAATCGTGAATATCGGCATTTCGAGAATTCGCGAATATTTCGAATATCGCTAAATATATTCGTAATCGCGAATATTCGATTTAAATTTTTTTTTCCTGTTCATGCGAATTTTCATGCCTGGAGATCACGAATTCACAAATTCTCGAATATTTGGCGAATATTCGCCCAAATATTCGCGAAATATCGCAAATTCGAATATTGCCCCTGCCGCTCATCACTAGCGATTACTGTTAAATCATACATTCAAGATTCAGCTGATTTTCTAAAAAGATTGGGTGGAGTGACAATACCTTCAGGGGCCATTTTGGCTTCCCTGGATATTGCGAGCCTGTACACCTCTATTGGACATGAGTTTGGTTTAGAGGTGGTAAAAAATGCGCTCAGAGATTCACAATATTCATCAGGTTGTCAGGATTTTTTGTTGACTTTATTGCATACAGTACTCACGTGTAATTATTGTTTATTTGGTGATTATTACTATATGCAAATGAGGGGGACAGCCAAGGGGTCGAACGTTTCTCCGATGTACGCGAACATGGCCGTCGTCCTCTTGGAGGAGGTGTATGTCTATGTATCCCACCACTTCAAACATGTATTGAGATGGTTCATCTAGACTGGCACGGACACGGACTTACTCAACTTTTTTTTGTTCCTCAATACTATTGATGATGAAATAAAATTTACACTAGAGTACTTGGGGAGTGAAGTTCACTTCCTGGATATTCTGATTGAGGAACAATGTGATTCATACTGATGTCTATGTGAAACCCACAGATACAAATATTATTCTACGCTATGATAGTGCACACCCACGTACAATGGTGAAATCACTTCCTCTTAGCCAATTCACACGGGCCAAACGTATAGTGAGTGACGATGACTGTTTGGACAAGACATGGGGTACAATGGTGCAGACATTTAGGGATCGGGGTTTCCCAGATGCAGTTTTAATTTCACATTTAAAGGGTTTCTGTCACGTGAAAAATGGGTATTAAGCTGGCTGACATTAGCGATGTGCTAATGTCAGCTGAACATAACTATATTAGTGGCATCTCACTGCCTAAAGCCTTTATTGAGAAAAATTAACTTTTATAATATGCTAATTACCCTCTAGGAGCAGGGGGGGCATTGAACCTGCTCCTAGAGGCTCCGTTTGCCCACCTCTTTTCACGCCCTTCTTCTCTTGATTGACAAGGCCAGGGCAGCGCTGCTCTGGCAGTGTAAATCTCACGCCATTCAGTATTCGGCACAGGCGCAGTGAGGGAAGGACACTCGGCGGCTGCTGGCTTCCTCACGGCGCGAGATTTACACTGCAGACACGGCCGGCGGGAGGAGAGCAGCGCTACTTGGCCCTGTCAATCAAGAGAAGAAGGGCGTGAAAAGAGGTGGGCAAACGGAGCCTCTAGGAGCAGGTGCAACATTCCCCCTGCTCGTAGAGGCTAATTAGCATATTATAAAAGTAAATTTTTCTCAATAAAGGCTTTAGGCAGTAAGATGCCACTAATATAGTTATGTTTAGCTGACAGCACATCGCTAATGTAAGCCAGCTTAATATCCATTTTCAGGTGACAGAAACCCTTTAACTCCTTAAGGACACAGCCTTATTTCACCTTATGGACCAGGCCATTTTTTGCAAATCTCACCAGTGTCACTTTAAGTGGTGATAACTTTAAAACGCTTTGACTTATCCAGGCCATTCTGAGACAGTTTTTTCGTCTCATATTGTACTTCATGACACTGGTAAAATGAAGTAAAAAAAAATCATTTTTATTTATAAAAAATACCAAATTTACCAAAAATTTGAAAAAAATTGCAAATTTCCAAGTTTCAAATTCTCTACTTCTATAATACATAGTAATACCTACAAAAATAGTTATTACTTTACATTCCCCGTATGTCTACTTCATGTTTGTATCAATCTGGGAATGATATTTTATTTTTGGGGGATGTTACAAGGCTTAGAAGTTTAGAAGAAAATCTTAAAATTTTTCTGAAATTTTCAAAAACCCACTTTTTAGGGACCAGTTCAGGTCTGAAGTCACTTTGTGAGGCTTACATAGTAGAAACCACCCAAAAATGACCCCATTCTAGTAACTACACTCCTCAAGGTATTCAAAACTGATTTTACAAATGTCGTTAACCCTTTAGGTGTTCCACAAGAGTTAGGCATCCTGCACACGACCGTTGTGTGCACCCGTGGCCGTTGTGCCGTTTTCCATTTTTTTTCGCGGACCCATTGACTTTCAATGGGTTCGTGGAAAAAACGGAAGATGCACCGTTTTGCAGCCGCATCCGTGATCCGTGTTTCCTGGCCGTGAAAAAAATATGACCTGTCCTATTTTTTTCACGGCCAACGGTTCACGGACCCATTCAAGTCAATGGGTCCGTGAAAGAACACGGATGCACACAAGATTGGCATCCGTGTCCGTGATCCGTGGCCGTAGGTTACTTTTTATACAGACGGATCCGAAAATCCGTCTGCATAAAAGCTTTTTCATAGCTGAGTTTTCACTTCGTGAAAACTCAGAACCGACAGTATATTCGAACACAGAGGCGTCCCCATGGTGATGGGGACGCTTCAGGTTAGAATATACTAAAAGAACTGTGTACATGACTGCCCCCTGCTGCCTGGCAGGTGCTGCCAGGCAGCAGGGGGCAGACCCCCCCCCCCCCGCCCCCCCCTGTAGTTAACACATTAGTGGCCAGTTGGCCACCCCCTGTAGTTAACACATTGGTGGCCAGTGCGGCCGGCCCCCCCCTCCCCTGTAGTTAATTCGTTGGTGGCCAGTGGACCCCCCTCCCTCCCCTGTAGTTAACTCGTTGATGGCCAGTGGGCCCTCTCCCCTCCCTCCCCCTCCTAATTAAAATCTCCCCCCTATCATTGGTGGCAGCGGAGTGTACCGATCGGAGTCCCAGTTTAATCGCTGGGGCTCCGATCGGTAACCATGGCAACCAGGACGCTACTGCTGTCCCAGGTTGCCATGGTTACTTAGCAATTTGTAGAACCATTATACTTACCTGCAAGCTGCGATCTCTGCGTCCGGCCGGGAGCTCCTCCTACTGGTAAGTAACAGGTCTGGCCGGGAGCTCCTCCTACTGGTAAGTGACATGACCTGTCACTTACCAGTAGGAGGAGCTCCCGGCCGGACCTGTCACTTACCAGTAGGAGGAGCTCCCGGCCGGACGCAGAGATCGCAGCTCGCAGGTAAGTATAATGGTTCTACAAATTGCTAAGTAACCATGGCAACCGGGACTGCAGTAGCGTCCTGGTTGCCATGGTTACCGATCGGAGCCCCAGCGATTAAACTGGGACTCCGATCGGTACACTCCGCTGCCACCAATGATAGGGGGGGAGATTTTAATTAGGAGGGGGAGGGAGGGGAGAAGGCCCACTGGCCACCAACGAGTTAACTACAGGGGAGGGAGGGGGGCCGGCCGCACTGGCCACCAATGAGTTAACTACAGGGGAGGGGGGGGCCCACTGGCCACCAATGAGTTAACTACAGGGGAGGGGGGGGGCCGGCCGCACTGGCCACCAATGAGTTAACTACAGGGGAGGGAGGGGGGGGCGGCCACACTGGCCACCAATGTTTTAACTACAGGGGGGGGCCGGGGGGGGGTCTGCCCCCTGCTGCCTGGCAGCACCTGCCAGGCAGCAGGGGGCAGTCATGTACACAGTTCTTTTAGTATATTCTAACCTGAAGCGTCCCCATCACCATGGGAACGCCTCTGTGTTAGAATATACTGTCGGATTTGAGTTTCACGATGTAACTCAAATCCGACAGTATATTTTAACATAGAGGCGTTCCCATGGTGATGGGGACGCTTCAAGTTAAAATATACCATCGGATTGGAGAAAACTCCGATCCGATGGTATATTAACTCCTGACTTTACATTGAAAGTCAATGGGGGATGGATCCGTTTGAAATTGCACCATATTGTGTCCACGTCAAACGGATCCGTCTCCATTGACTTGCATTGTAATTCAGGACGGATCCGTTTGGCTCCGCACGGCCAGGCGGACACCAAAATGACTTTTTTTTCATGTCCGTGGATCCTCCAAAAATCAAGGAAGACCCACGGACGAAAAAACGGTCACGGATCACGGAAAAACGGGACCCGTTTTTGCGGACCGCAAAAAAATACGTTCGTGTGCAGGAGGCCTTAATGGCAAATGGTGATAAAAATTCCGAATTTAGATTTTTTGGCACATTTTCCATTTTAATCATTTTTTTCCAGTAACAAAGCAAGGGTTAACAGCCAAACAAAATGCAAAATTTATGGCCCTGATTCTGTAGTTTGCAGAAACACCCCATATGTGGCTGTAAACTACTGTACGGGCACACGGTAGGGTGTAGAGGGAAAGGTGCGCCGTATGGTTTTTGGAAGGCAGATTTTGCTGGACTGGTTTATTTACACCATGTCCCATTTGAAGCCACCCTGATGCACCCCTAGAGTAGAAACTCCAAAAAAAGTGACCCCATCTAAGAAACTACACCCCTCAAGGTATTCAAAACTGATTATACAAACTTTGTTAACCCTTTGAGTGTTGCACAAGAGTTATTGGCAAAAGGAGATGAAATTTGAGAATTTCAATTTTTTGGCAAATTTTCCATTTAATCTATTTTTTTCCAGTAAGAAATCAAGGGTTAACAGCCAAACAAAATGCAATATTTATTGCCCCGATTCTGTTGTTTGCAGAAACACCCGACATGTGGCTGTAACTTACTGTATGGGCACACGGTAGGGCGTCGAGGGAAAGGTGCGCCGTATGGTTTTTGGAAGGCAGATTTTGCTGGACTGGTTTATTTACACCATGTCCCATTTGAAGTCTTCCTGATGCACCCCTAGAGTAGAAACTCCATAAAACTGACCCCATCTAAGAAACTACACCCCTCAAGGTATTAAAAACTGATTTTACAAACTTTGTTAACCCTTTAGGTGTTCCACAAGAATTAATGGAAAATAGAGATACAATTTAAAAATTTCACATTTTTGGCAAATTTTCCATTTTAATAATTTTTTTTCCAGTTACAAAGCAAGGGTTAACAGCCAAACAAAACTCAATATTTATGACTCTGATTCTGTAGTTTACAGAAACACCCCATATGTGGTCGTAAACCGCTGTACGGGCACACTGCAGGGCGCAGAAGGAAAGGAATGCCATACGGTTTTTGGAAGGCAGATTTTGCTGATCCGGTTTTTTGACACCATTTCACATTTGAAGCCCCCCTGATTCACCCCTAGAGTAGAAACTCCAAAAATGTGACCCCATTTTAGAAACTACGTGATAGGGTGGCAGTATTGTTGGTACTAGTTTAGGGTACATATGATTTTTGGTTGCTCTATATTACACTTTTTGTGAGGCAAGGTAACAAGAAATAGCTGTTTTGGCACCGTTTTTATTTTTTGTTATTTACAACATTCATCTGACAGGTTAGATCATGTGGTATTTTTATAGAGCAGGTTGTCATGGACCCGGCGATACCTAATATGTATGCAATTTTTTTATTTATGTAAGTTTTACACAATGATTTCATTTTTTAAACAAAAAAAATAATGTTTTAGTGTCTCCATAGTCTGAGAGCCATAGTTTTTTCAGTTTTCGGGCAAATATCTTTGGTAGGGTAAGATTTTTGCGGGATGAGGTGATGGTTTGATTGGCACTATTTTGGGGTGCGTATGACTTTTTGATAGCTTGCTATTGCACTTTTTGTGATGTAAGGTGACAAAAAATAGCTTTTTTTCCACCGTTTTTTTTTTTTTTTTTTTTGGTATTCATCTGAGGGGTTAGGTCATGTGATATTTTTATAGAGCAGGTTATTACAGACGTGGCGATACCTAATATGTATACTTTCTTTTTATTTATGTAAGTTTTACACAATTATTTCATTTTTGAAACAAAAAAAAATCATGTTTTAGTGTCTCCATATTCTGAGAGCCAAATTATTATTTTTTTGGGCGATTATCTTAGGTAGGGTCTAATTTTTTGCGGGATGAGGTAACGGTTTGATTGGTACTATTTTGGTGTGCATACGACTTTTATGATCACTTTTATTACCTTTTTTGGGAAGTAAGGTGGGCAAAATTTCAATTTCATCATAGTTTTTTTTTTTATGGCGTTTACCGTGCGGGTAAAGTAACATGACATGACCGTTTTATAGATCAGGTCGTTACAGACGCGGTTCTATCAAACGTATGTAGGGAATTTTTATTTTTTTCATTTTTAATCAGTGATAAATGTGTTTTTTGATTTTTACTTTTTTCACTTTATTTTTTATTTTTTTGACCCAGACTTGGTTCTTGAAGATCCAGTGTGTCTGATGTCTGTTTAATACAGTACAGTACACTATATAGTGTACTGTACTGTATTTTCACTTTACAAAGTCTGATTAGACTTCTGCCTTTAGCAGAAGTCTAATCAGCACCATGGACAGCCTTTGATCAGTACCATGGACAGCCGGATGCCTGTGAAGGCGTCCGGTTGCCATGGTAACATCACTCGCTGCCACAGCAGAGCAGTGGGTGATGGGGAGGGGGGCCCCCTCCCTCTCCCATCGGGGCTGAAAAGGCACAGCAGCCCCCGATGGGAGATGGCGGGAGCTCCTTCCCTCTTAACCTCTTCCATACAGCGGTCCCTACGGACCGCGGCATGGAAGTGGTTAAACATCTGACATCTGTGCCAGCACAGATGTCAGGCGTTTCAAGCAGAGTGTCAGCAATGTGCTGACACTCTGCAAACCGCTCGGCTATCCTAAAAGAGGGGTCGGGCGGATGATCGCAAGCACCGCCCGCACCACCCACCCGCCCTCCCTGCCGCACTCCCCACACCCTTCCCCCTGCTGCGCCCGCCGGCAGATAACAAGGAGGACAGTAAAACATTTAAATAAAGGTTATTTGAAGTTTCTGATCAGAAACTTCAGATACCGCTGCAAACCGCAGGTCTGAATTGACCTGCGGTTTGCTGCGATCGCCTACATGGGGGGGTCACAGGACCCCCCCTCGCTTTTAGCCAAGGTGCCTGCTCAATGATTTGAGCAGGCACCGGGTTCCGATCACCGCCCGCCGAGCGGCGGTGATCGGAAATACATAGGACGTACTAGTACGCCCTGTGTCCTTAATGATCGGGAAATCAGGGCGTACCGGTATGCCCTATGTCTGGAACAGGTTAAACAAGATAAAAACAATTGATAGATCTTCTTTATTTAAGAAAAAGGATAGGCCACAATTGAGGGATAGGATCCCCTTAGTGACGACGTATTCCCAACATAGTCCTAACAATAGTAAAATTATTCAAAAACATTGGTCCATTGTTAAAAATGGCTTCGATGAGGTCAAGGAATTTGGTAATGTTTTATCGGAGACCACCTAATTTGCGTGACAAACTTGTTCGCGCGGACATTGGTCCCCCAAAAACTATACGCCAAACATTTCTCTCAGTACAGAAAAAGGGTTGTTTTCCTTGCTTTAACTGTGTTAATTGTAAATATATACAGAGAGGGAATGTCTTGACCAATCCGGTATCTTTGCAACAACACAGGATAAATAATTTTTTGACATGTGATTCTGCATATGTCATTTATTTATTGTGGTGTCCTTGCCCACTGTTATATGTGGGATAAACAACTTTAGACTTTAAAACAAGATTGAATCAGCACAGGTACACCATCCGAAAAGGACGGATGGATCTACCTGTACCAAAACATTTTTCAGACTGTGCACACAGGGAGAGCGACTTAAAATGCATGTTGGTTGATCACATTTCTGTTTACCACAAAGAAGGGAATAGGATAACCAACCTGAAGAGGTGAGAGATTCAATGGATTACTAAATTAAATACTTTGCGCCCGCATGGTCTGAATGTTGATTATAGACCATGGATGTTTACTTAATTATCTCCCCATGCGTTGTGATCTGCTCTGGCCGCCTTATGTGATGTGTATTTGTGTATCAATGGTGCTAAACAGACATTTATAATGTTCTATTTTCTAAAAATACATTTGTAAAAAATGTTTTTTGCTCTAAATATATTAATATACTAATACTATTTATTTTCTCTTTAGCAGAATTTATGGACAGCAGAGGTATCACTTGTAAAACCAGCATTGACTCCATGGAAATTATCTACTTAACAAGAATGTATTTCTTTTTGATATATGGCGTTGTTTTTGGTCTCCTTGTGTATACTGTGGGTGCCTACAAGAAGATGATGTTGTAATTGATAAACTAATTATTGTATATTGTATATTGGACAGTGGAAGAATTATTAGGAGCTGAATGTTATTACTTTTGTATTTTACTGTTGGGGAAGGATTGGGACACAAGTGGGGACACGGATACATGAACGGTACCTGTGTCCATTGTGCCCTCTCTATATTCCCTGTATTTTTATACATTGGAGAGTGAGAAGTTGCAGGGGCGGAATTTAGTGTCAAGCAATTGGATACTGAACCGCCCTTGTACTTATTCCCCGTGTCCGTCTGCATATAACAATGTGATGGTACATGGGGTTCTCCGATTTTACTGAATCCATCTATATATCCATGTGTCTTCTTTTTCTCCCCCTGATCAGTTGAATATGGCATACTTCATTAAGGCATTTTGCCTATATATTTATCATCGGGTTTTGTAGTGCGCGCACTGTTGTATATTCATTGGGATTGGAGAATAATGCTATGGGTCGTGATGTGCGGATGGGGCTGTCATGTGGTGTGATGCGCTCACGTGACTGTCAGGTGACAGCTTTGTGTGCATTCCACCCCATCACGGCATCCTGTGATCCACGGCCATTTAATTTATCTTGGAGCATGTGCAGTCGGGTTTTCCTGACCCTGATTACATCGTAGGAAAGTCCATGCTGGTCAGTAATCTGCAATGTCCTTAACTTTGTTTTTAATCAGGTGTGCACATGAATTTTTTATATGAACTAATTACGACATTTTATGGTTTTATGTGGTTGGTGGATATAATGATGTTATATGAATATTTATAGAGATCGTGTATCACAATATTGTATTGATGAGAAGTATCACATATGTGTATATTAATGTTTAAATTATGTTTTTTGATTTTTTTTTGATAATCACATATCATTATCAATTATTTATTTCACCTATATATACAGGTGAGATTCGAAAAATTAGAATATCGTGCAAAGTTCATTTATTTCAGTAATGCAACTTAAAAGGTAAAACTAATATATGAGATAGACTGATTACATGAAAAGCGAGATATTTCAAGCCTTTATTTGTTATAATTTATGAAACTCCAAAGTCACAATTTTGAGGTACTCTTTGCTTAGAGGATATGGCTTAGTTAGCTGACTAGAGTGTGACACTTTGATCCTAGAATATTGAACCTTTCCACAAAATTTAAATTTTAAGCTGCATTAATGCAATTCCTTTTAATTTGCATTACTGAAACAAATGGACTTTTGCACCATATTTCAAATTTTTTGAGTTTCACCTGTATGTACCCAGCACCATTTGTATATATCACTGCTTGAGAAAAGTCCCAGTGAGAGGACTGAAACGTTGCGCTGGTGATTAAAGAACACTTTTTTTTAACCTACAATCTGTGGGAGTGCCATGGAATTTTATTTATACATTTGCTTTGGATATAGGATTGTTTTCATAACCGCTGGCACACCATCTACCCATCTACTTGTTTTTTCTGCTGTGCCGCTTTCATTTCTTTTTTGTATAGATACCGTAGATAGATTGATAATAGATAGATAGAATGTGGATTGGTAGATAGATATTAGATAGATAGATAGATAGATAGATAGATAGATAGATAGATAGATAGATAGATAGATAATACTTTAAAATGTTTTCAGTATTATTATGTATTTTGTAACAAATTTTTAAAATTGTAGAGAGCATATTAAAATATATCTATCTATAATCAACTTATCTCATATAATATCTATCTAGCTGATATCTATTATCTATCTAATATCTATCTATTTTTTCTCATATCTATCTATTTAATTATGTCTTTCTGTCCATATAGATTCACACTGAAGGCATCAAAACTATGAATTAACACATGTGGAATTATATACATAACAAACAAGTGTGAAACAACTGAAAATATGTCATATTCTAGGTTCTTCAAAGTAGCCACCTTTTGCTTTGATTACTGCTTTGCACACTCTTGGCATTCTCTTGATGAGCTTCAAGAGGTAGTCCCCTGAAATGGTTTTCACTTCACAGGTGTGCCCTGTCAGGTTTAATAAGTGGGATTTCTTGCCTTATAAATGGGGTTGGGACCATCAGTTGCATTGAGGAGAAGTCAGGTGGATACACAGCTGATAGTCCTACTGAATAGACTGTTAGAATTTGTATTATGGCAAGAAAAAAGCAGCTAAGTAAAGAAAAACGAGTGGCCATCATTACTTTAAGAAATGAAGGTCAGTCAGTCAGCCGAAAAAATGGGAAAACTTTGAAAGTAAGGGCTATTTGACCATGAAGGAGAGTGATGGGGTGCTGCGCCAGATGACCTGGCCTCCACAGTCACCGGACCTGAACCCAATCGAGATGGTTTGGGGTGAGCTGGACCGCAGAGTGAAGGCAAAAGGCGGTGCTAAGCATCTCTGGGAACTCCTTCAAGACTGTTGGAAGACCATTTCAGGGGACTACCTCTTGAAGCTCATCAAGAGAATGCCAAGAGTGTGCAAAGCAGTAATCAAAGCAAAAGGTGGCTACTTTGAAGAACCTAGAATATGACATATTTTCAGTTGTTTCACACTTGTTTGTTATGTATATAATTCCACATGTGTTAATTCATAGTTTTGATGCCTTCATAGTCATGAAAATAAAGAAAACTCTTTGAATGAGAAGGTGTGTCCAAACTTTTGGTCTGTACTGTATATATACACTCACCTAAAGAATTATTAGGAACACCTGTTCTATTTCTCATTAATGCAATTATCTAGTCAACCAATCACATGGCAGTTGCTTCAATGCATTTAGGGGTGTGGTCCTGGTCAAGAAAATCTCCTGAACTCCAAACTGAATGTCAGAATGAGAAAGAAAGGTGATTTAAGCAATTTTGAGCGTGGCATGGTTGTTGGTGCCAGACGGGCCAGTCTGAGTATTTCACAATCTGCTCACTTACTGGGATTTTCACGCACAACCATTTCTAGGGTTTACAAAGAATGGTGTGAAAAGTGAAAAACATCCAGTATGCGGCAGTCCTGTGGGCGAAAATGCCTTGTGGATGCTAGAGGTCAGAGGAGAATGGGCCGACTGATTCAAGCTGATAGAAGAGCAACGTTGACTGAAATAACCACTCATTACAACCGAGGTATGCAGCAAAGCATTTGTGAAGCCCCAACACGCACAACCTTGAGGCAGATGGGCTACAACAGCAGAAGACCCCACCGGGTACCACTCATCTCCACTACAAATAGGAAAAAGAGGCTACAATTTGCACGAGCTCACCAAAATTGGACTGTTGAAGACTGGAATAATGTTGCCTGGTCTGATGAGTCTCGATTTCTGTTGAGACATTCAAATGGTAGAGTCCGAATTTGGCGTAAACAGAATGAGAACATGTATCCATCCTCTGATGGCTACTTCCAGCAGGATAATGCACCATGTCACAAAGCTCGAATCATTTCAAATTGGTTTCTTGAACATGACAATGAGTTCACTGTACTAAAATGGCCCCCACAGTCACCAGATCTCAACCCAATAGAGCATCTTTGGGATGTGGTGGAACGGGAGCTTCGTGCCCTGTATGTGCATCCCTCAAATCTCCATCAACTGCAAGATGCTATCCTATCAATATGGGCCAACATTTCTAAAGAATGCTATCAGCACCTTGTTGAATCAACGCCACATAGAATTAAGGCAGTTCTGAAGGCAAAAGGGGGTCCAACACCGTATTGGTATGGTGTTCCTAATAATTCTTTAGGTGAGTGTATATACAGTGTCTATCTATCTATCCATCTAACTGTCTTTAACTGTTTCTCTGCCATGCAGCAATAGAGCACTTGTCTCTAGAGTCTGTAAAAACTCCTGTTAGTTTAATATTTATGAGTTCCTGTCACCCTCAGCACAGATATACGTTAGAAAAACACAAAAATAAACTCCTTTCCATCGGGACCAGTTGTAGCAAATATCACTAAAGAAAATGTTATCTTTGTTCCTTGACATATATATTTTGCACTGCTTATATCACTTAGGCAATCACCTTTAATTCCTTTGCATGCTTCCTAGGGATATGAGCCTGTATTGGCCCTAGGCAAGAAAAACATTCATTGTGAAATAAAGTTGTTAAAGCCTCAATGAGGCCTTTGAATTGCATGCTTACAAAGTGGCTGTGCATGTAAACCTGGTGCAGGAAGGAGATTATATGCATTTTTATAAATAAATTCAACAGGCAAAATAACTTCTTGAACTGTGTATATCCTTATGGTTGCCGTTTTATAAAGAAAATTACATTTGTCACCAAGCTATACATCATTTTCACGGCAGCGTATAGTCCCTTCTGTGTGTCAAGTATAAAACAAAAGCATTTTGTGAAAAATTGCTAAAGAAGTAATGATTTTTGTCCTCAACTCTTTGTTTTGCCTTTCAATAAAGAAGGCGACGTGTGCCTCGAATGATATATTATTGTTTTGGTGCATCCCTAGGAACACAGTGCATAACCAAAACCATGTTTCACTGCTGAGAAGCTATAGTTTACTGGCCCTATGGCTCTGATGAGAATATAATGTTCCGCAGTTTATAAATGCTCTGAGGTCAATACATGATTTGCTCTGGCTTGTTCATCCAATGAGCACAAGGTCCAAAAATATATCAAGTCATTAGACAGCCTAGGATATAGGTTGCACAGTGTAATCTCCCTGGTGTTTTTAAACAATTTAAAACATTGGAAGTCTGGGTAAGGTTCCCGGTGATGAAAAGCGCTCTATGGAAACCTCTCTGTCAACTGGAGATGAGATAATTAGATCCAGGTAATACATAGAAGCCCCATCAGGGAGCTTGAGAGCAAACATGTCATCTTTATGAGTCTTTCTTGTCCTCCCCAGCAACTGTGGACTGTAGATAGTAAAAAAAAAAAAAAGCATGAAGGATTCATCAGTGCCCTGAAACAACCGCAACACAATGATAATCAAGCTTTCAACGTTTCATCATGTCCTTTACCTAGAGACATGCCAGCCGTGCTGATAAAACACCAGTCCGAATAAAAAAGTCAGTCCAATCTTTGCATCATATTTTCAGGTCTCAGCATTTCTTTTTAGAGAAAATTACATACATTACTAATCATTATCCATATAGTACATAAATAATACCAATGCACTGTACCCTATGAGACAATACTTTACAACATGCTGATAAGGCAGGGCTAAGTCATAAGAGTCTTATTTAAGTGGGTCAGTTTATGTATTCTGGATAAAATGTGCATATATTTTTGTCTGATAGAAAATTAGGAGACTTTATAATCTGATGTGTTTCGTTACCAATAATCATTTTGGCAGCATTTTTCTGCAGGGGCATCTGTATTTGCATAGGACAGTGATGATGAAAGAAATATAGGTGGTGCAATCAAAGATGACTTTAAGCATACACGTTGAAGTTAGTTAATTAAAGATCCCCTTTAAAAGCAGTATAGGAATTTACAATAGACATATACAGTTGCAAGAAAAAGTATGTGAACCCTTTGGAATGATATGGATTTCTGCACAAATTGGTCATAAAATGTGATCTGATCTTCATCTAAGTCACAACAATAGACAATCACAAGGTGGCAAAAGTATGTGAACCCTTGGATTTATTAACTGGTTGAACCTCCTTTGGCAGCAATAACTTCAACCAAACGTTTCCTGTAGTTGCAGATCAGACGTGCACAACGGTAAGGAGTAATTCTTGACCATTCCTCTTTACAGAACTGTTTTAGTTCAGCAATATTCTTGGGATGTCTGGTGTGAATCGCTTTCTTGAGGTCATGACACAGCATCTCAATCGGGTGGAGGTCAGGACTCTGACTGGGCCACTCCAGAAGGTGTATTTTCTTCTGTTTAAGCCATTCTGTGGTTGATTTACTTCTATGCTTTGGGTCGTTGTCCTGTTGCAACACCCATCTTCTGTGGAGCTTCAGCTGGTGGACAGATGGTCTTAAGTTCTCCTGCAAAATGTCCTGATAAACTTGGGAATAAATTTTTCCTTCGATGATAGCAAGCCGTCCAGGCCCTGACGCAGGAAAGCAACCATACTTCACAGTTGGGAAAAGGTTTTGATGTTGGTGTGCTGTGCCTCTTTTTCTCCACACATAGTGTTGTGTGTTTCTTCCAAACAACTCAACTTTGGTTTCATCTGTCCACAGAATATTTTGCCAGTACTGTTGTGGAACATCCAGGTGCTCTTGTGCAAACTGTAAACGTGCAGCAATGTTTTTTTTTTGACAGCAGTGACTTCCTCTGTGGTATCCTCCCATAAAATCCATTCTTTTTTAGTGTTTTACGTATCGTAAATTCGCTAACAGGGATGTTAGCATATGCCAGAGACTTTTGTAAGTCTTTAGCTGACACTCTAGGATTCTTCTTCACCTCATTGAGCAGTCTGCGCTGTGCTCTTGCAGTCATCTTTACAGGACGGCCACTCCTAGGGAGAGTAGCAGCAGTGCTGAACTTTCTCCATTTATAGACAATTTGTCTTACCGTGGACTGATGAACAGCAAGGCTTTTGGAGATACTTTTATAACCCTTTTCAGCTTTATGCAAGTCAACAATTCTTAATCGTAGGTCTTCTGAGAGCTCTTTTGTGTGAGGCATCATTCCCATCAGGCAATGGTTTTTGTGAAAAGCAAACCCAGAACTGGTGTGTGTTTTTTATAGGGCAGGACAGCTGTAACTAACACCTCCAATCTCATCTCATTGATTGGACTCCAGTTGGCTGACACCTCACTCCAAATAGCTCTTGGAGATGTCATTAGTCTAGGGGTTCACATACTTTTTCCACCTGCACTGTGAATGTTTACAAAGTGTGTTCAATAAAAACATGGTAACATTTAATTATTTGTGTGTTATTAGTTTAAGCAGACTGTGATTGTCTATTGTTGTGACTTAGATGAAGATCAGATCACATTTTATGACCAATTTGTGCAGAAATCCATATCATTCCAAAGGGTTCACATACTTTTTCTTGCAACTGTATTTTAAAGAGGCTCTGTCACCAGGATCAACCCTATTAAACCAGACATACTGGCTAATAGGGCTCATCATACTGATTAAAATGACACCTTTCTTTTGTCTGTATGATAAACAGCTGCAGAGAAATCTGTGTTATTATTCATATGCCAATGAGACGTTTGACCAGGAGGCGGAGCTAATCCCATTGAGCACAGATTTGTAACACTTCCTGTGCTATGCCCATGCCCCCTTCTCTTGATTGACAGACACAGATACACATGCTAAGGGCAGAGCTGTATTCTACCATCTGCATATCATATACTCTGTGTACCATACTATAGCTTCACCACACTGAAATCTGCTCAGAAAGCTAATCTACATATTTCTGCTTTATTGACAAGCACCAGTAATATGTGTTTACAAGCATAGAAAAACATTCTAAATTGATATTCTAATTTATTGAGATGCACCTGTAAATCCATTATGAAGGAAAAAAGTTAAAAAAAAAAACTCAAATATACTACACTATAGATAATTGATATTGCATCATCTATAATGACCCAAGCTATAGCATAATCACATTACTTATACTGCATGCTGAATGAAAGCAATGTCAAAAAGCAATGTTTTTGGTCACCTTGCTTCCCAAAAAATGTATAAAATGAGATTAAAATGTCATACACTAAAATTGAAAAAATAATAGCTAGAGCCCACTCGACAATAAAACAAGCCCACCCCACAAAAAACATCTGACACAACAGAAAAATATAAATATTATGGGTCTCAGAATATGAAAAAAAAAAAATATGGTGCAAAACAAAGATAAAACATAACAAGTTTATATAAATTAGGTATTTTGATAATCATATGAAAAGGCTAATTAAAGGAATGATGAACCCAATAAAAAATCGTGAAGGAATTGCTGCTTTTTCTTTATGTTTAGGGTTGAGCTAACCCGAACTGTAAAGTTCGAGTTCGTACCAAACTTTAGGATTTTTGGACCCCAGACCCGAACATTTCAGTAAAAGTTCGGGTTCGGGTTCGGTGTTCGGCGCTTTCTTGGCGCTTTTTGAAAAGCTGCAGTGCAACCAATCAACAAGCGGTTAACTGTCTGACCTTAGAAGCCATCACAGCCATGCCTACTAATGGCATGGCTGTGATTGGCCAGAGCAGCATGTTACCCAGGCTCTATATAAGCTTGAGTCACGTAGCGCTGCACGTCACTCTGCTGTTACAAATGTAGGGAGAGGATGCTGCTGGACTTGTGATTTCAGGGAGAGAATAGGAGAGAATCTAACTCAGCGATCTACAGAGAAATAGTTGTGTGGGTGCAGGGCACAATAGTTTTACCCTGCCCTGAGCGCATTGACAAAAAAAACCTAACTTTTAGAATTCTGTTAGTTAGGTGGGCGGCGGCGGACATTTTAAGCAAGCTCAGTGCACCAGCACTGCATCTGAGATTTTGGGACATTGCAAATCACCATTTTTTTTGCAAACTACAACATTCTGGGGTTTGAAAAACACACTTTTTTTTTCAAAAAAACTTATTTTCTGATCTGCAAGTGTTAAATTTAAGCTTAATATATGCAGCTTTCTTATTCTGTTACCAAAAAAACACTTTTTTGGCAATCTACAACATCTGGATTAGTCAGTGTGCAATTTAAGCTAGAAATACACCCATCATTTTCTGGGGTTTGAAAAACACACTTTTTTCTTCAAAAAACTGTATTTTCCTGATCTGCAACTGTTACATTCAAGTTTAATATATACAGCTTTCTTATTCTGTTACCAAAAAAACACTTTTTTGGCAATCTACAACATCTGGATTAGTCAGTGTGCAATTTAAGCTAGAAATACACCCATCATTTTCTGGGGTTTGAAAAACACACTTTTTTTTCTTCAAAAAACAGTATTTTCCTGATCTGCAAGTGTTAAATTCAAGTTTAATATATACAACTTTCATATTCTGTTACAAAAAAAACACTTTTTTGGCAATCTACAACATCTGGATTAGTCAGTGTGCAATTTAAGCTAGAAATACACCCATCATTTTCTGGGGTTTGAAAAACACTTTTTTCTTAAAAAAAAATGTATTTTCCTGATCTGCAAGTGTTAAATTAAAGTTTAATATATACAGCTTTCATATTCTGTTACCAAAAAAACACTTTTTTGGCAATCTACAACATCTGGATTAGTCAGTGTGCAATTTAAGCTAGAAATACACCCATAATTTTCTGGGGTTTTAAAAACACAGTTTTTTGACAAAAATCACTATTTCCAGGCCTTGCAGCATCAGCACGTGTGAAATTACAGGCTTATATACTGCTGTCAAATTCAGTTGTTAAACAAACACTCGTTTGGGACAAAAAAATTTAGTTGCCAGCCTTTAATGCAGACGTCATTGTGAGATACACACTTAATTCATTTGGGTTAGATTCAGAGATTTGAAATACCGCCATTTGGTGCACCAATATTGAATTCAGCCCTACACTTGGATATTTCACACTCTTTTAGAGTGTACCCTAATTTAAAAAAAAAATGCAATTAAAACCAAAAACCTGTGTTGGCTACCTCGTCCTCCTCCACCGCCGCTTCCACCTACACCGCTACGTCCACCGCCTCCTCAGACTCCTACTTCATATGGAACTCCACCTCATAAATCAAATTTTTTAATTTTATTTGTGCCTATTTTATTTTATATCATTTCACTACTTTGTCATTAATATTTTCTGATGCAATTAACCAATTTTTGGGTGTATAGTACCACTACTATACCTAGTAGGCCATTTTAAAAAAAATTATAATAATTGTCATTAACATTTTCAGGTGAAATTCACCAATTTTTTGGTGTATAGTACCACTGCTATACCTAGTAGGCCATTTTAAAAAAAAATTAATTGTCAATAAAATTTTCTGGTGAAATTCACCAATTTTTGGGTGTATAGTACCCCTGCTATACCTAGTAGGCCTTTTAAAAAAAAAAAAAAAAATTGTCAACAACATTTTCGGGTGCAATTCACCAATTTTTGGGTGTATAGTACCATTGCTATACCTAGTAGGCCGTTTAAAAAAAATATTAAAAATTGTCAATAACATTTTCGGATGCAATTCACAAATTTTTGGGTGTATAGTACCACTGCAATACCTAGTAGATAGGTTAAACAATAAAACAATTTGTCTCTTACATTTTATGGTAAAATTCACCAATTTTTGGGTGTGATGTACCACTGCTATACCTAGTAGGCCGTTTAAAAAAATAAAAATAAATTACATGTATAGTACCACTGCAATACCTAGTAACATAGTAACATAGTAACATAGTACATAAGGCCGAAAAAAGACATTTGTCCATCCAGTTCGGCCTGTCATCCTACAAGTTGATCCAGAGGAAGGCAAAAAAACCCTGTGAGGTAGAAGCCAATTTTCCTCACTTTAGGGGAATAAAAAATTCCTTCCCGACTCCAATCAGGCAATCAGAATAACTCCCTGGATCAACGACCCCTCTCTAGTAGCTATAGCCTGTAATAGTAGATAGGTTAAACAATAAAACAATTTGTCTCTTACATTTTCGGGTGAAATAAACCAATTTTTGGGTGTATAGTACCACTGCTATACCTAGTAGGCCGGTTAACAAAAAAATTTATAACATTTGTCAGTTACATTTTATGGTCAAATTCACAATTTTTTTTATAAATTTCAATAATTTTTATTTTACATTTTCGGGTGAGAATAAACAATTGTTTTCTGTCATAGACCCCTGCTCTACCAAGTAGACAGGTTAATTAATTTCTGT
Source organism: Bufo bufo (assembly GCF_905171765.1). Classification (NCBI taxonomy): domain Eukaryota; kingdom Metazoa; phylum Chordata; class Amphibia; order Anura; family Bufonidae; genus Bufo; species Bufo bufo. The sequence goes on along the minus strand of NC_053393.1, from coordinate 377,008,406 downwards.
AATTTTTCTGTTACATTCTTGGGTTGACATTATACAATTTTAGACGTGAATAAACCCCTGCTCTGCATAGGTGACAGGGAATAACATTTCTGAAATGCTTCTTTAATTGATGCGCGCCACCTCCTTTGATTCAATGCTTAAACTTAAACAAGTTGTACCACATTTGCACTTCAATAATTTGTCCCAAATTTCCGCTATACTCTTTTGGCCAACGAACAAAGATTTGTGAGATGCACAGGACTGAGGAAAAATCAGGAGGAGGTGCTGCCAGTAAAGAGGATCCGCCCTTCCTCTAATAATGAATAAATAAAGATAAAAAATACTGGGCACTCTCACTTATGTGGAATCATACACTCAGGGCCGCTGATAGAAATCATGGGGCCCCGTACAGCATACATGACGGGGCCCCCTTCAGCTCCACCCCCTGATCCCTCCTTCAGCCACACCCCTGGCCCCGCCCTTGGCCCCTCCCCAGACGCCGCCTTGAAACAACATGCAGATTTGTCTACAAGTGATATTTATGGCGCTGGGGGGTCGTCTGTGAATGGCGCTGTTATGGAGGGGATCTGTGAATGGCACTGTTATGGAGGGGATCTGTGAATGGCACTTTTATGGAGGGGATCTGTGGATGGCACTGTTATGGAGGGGATCTGTGGATGGCACTGTTATGGAGGGGATCTGTGGATGGCACTGTTATGGAGAGGATCTGTGGATGGCACTGTTATGGAGGGGATCTGTGGATGGCACTGTTATGGGGGGATCTGTGGATGGCACTGTTATGGGGGGATCTGTGGATGGCACTGTTATAGAGGGGGATCTGTGGATGACATATACCGTATATAGCATCTTATGCTATGTGTCATCCACAGATACCCCTCCATAACAGTGCCATTCACAGATACCCTCCATAACAGTGCCATCCACAGATCCCCCCCATAACAGTCATCCACAGATCCCCCCATAACAGTGTCATCCACAGATCCCCCCCATAACAGTGTCATCCACAGATCCCCCTCCATAATGGTGCCATCCACAGATCCCCCCCATAAGTGTCATCCACAGACCCCCCGGCCCCCCCCATAAGTGTCATCCACATGACAGACCCCCCCCCATAACAGTGCCATCCACGGATCCCCCGCCCTCCCTATAACAGTGCCGTCATGACGTCATCCATATAGATCCCCCCCCGCCACTCACAGTAGTATACATTAATAAATCGGTGCAGCCGTGCAGGCTGCAGACAGTAACTTTAATTTTAGCACAGGCACAGCGCTCATCTCTTTACTAAAATACTACCTTACATTCAGCTCCTGCCTCCTCCCTCCACCCTCCAGCCTCCAGTAACAAGTGCGGGCGGCAGCGCTCACTCACTGACGTCACGCGCCTGCGCCGCCTAGTGGGAGGAGCAGGCGCGTGACGTCAGTGAGTGAGCGCCGCCCCCACACTGCCTGCTGTTACTGGAGCCAGCCCACTGACAGCAAAAAAATTAACCAATTTTTGGGTGTATAGTACCACTACTATACCTAGTAGGCCATTTTAAAAAAAATTATAATAATTGTCATTAACATTTTCAGGTGAAATTCACCAATTTTTTGGTGTATAGTACCACTGCTATACCTAGTAGGCCATTTTAAAAAAAAATTAATTGTCAATAAAATTTTCTGGTGAAATTCACCAATTTTTGGGTGTATAGTACCCCTGCTATACCTAGTAGGCCTTTTAAAAAAAAAAAAAAAAATTGTCAACAACATTTTCGGGTGCAATTCACCAATTTTTGGGTGTATAGTACCATTGCTATACCTAGTAGGCCGTTTAAAAAAAATATTAAAAATTGTCAATAACATTTTCGGATGCAATTCACAAATTTTTGGGTGTATAGTACCACTGCAATACCTAGTAGATAGGTTAAACAATAAAACAATTTGTCTCTTACATTTTATGGTAAAATTCACCAATTTTTGGGTGTGATGTACCACTGCTATACCTAGTAGGCCGTTTAAAAAAATAAAAATAAATTACATGTATAGTACCACTGCAATACCTAGTAACATAGTAACATAGTAACATAGTACATAAGGCCGAAAAAAGACATTTGTCCATCCAGTTCGGCCTGTCATCCTACAAGTTGATCCAGAGGAAGGCAAAAAAACCCTGTGAGGTAGAAGCCAATTTTCCTCACTTTAGGGGAATAAAAAATTCCTTCCCGACTCCAATCAGGCAATCAGAATAACTCCCTGGATCAACGACCCCTCTCTAGTAGCTATAGCCTGTAATAGTAGATAGGTTAAACAATAAAACAATTTGTCTCTTACATTTTCGGGTGAAATAAACCAATTTTTGGGTGTATAGTACCACTGCTATACCTAGTAGGCCGGTTAACAAAAAAATTTATAACATTTGTCAGTTACATTTTATGGTCAAATTCACAATTTTTTTTATAAATTTCAATAATTTTTATTTTACATTTTCGGGTGAGAATAAACAATTGTTTTCTGTCATAGACCCCTGCTCTACCAAGTAGACAGGTTAATTAATTTCTGTAATTTTTCTGTTACATTCTTGGGTTGACATTATACAATTTTAGACGTGAATAAACCCCTGCTCTGCATAGGTGACAGGGAATAACATTTCTGAAATGCTTCTTTAATTGATGCGCGCCACCTCCTTTGATTCAATGCTTAAACTTAAACAAGTTGTACCACATTTGCACTTCAATAATTTGTCCCAAATTTCCGCTATACTCTTTTGGCCAACGAACAAAGATTTGTGAGATGCACAGGACTGAGGAAAAATCAGGAGGAGGTGCTGCCAGTAAAGAGGATCCGCCCTTCCTCTAATAATGAATAAATAAAGATAAAAAATACTGGGCACTCTCACTTATGTGGAATCATACACTCAGGGCCGCTGATAGAAATCATGGGGCCCCGTACAGCATACATGACGGGGCCCCCTTCAGCTCCACCCCCTGATCCCTCCTTCAGCCACACCCCTGGCCCCGCCCTTGGCCCCTCCCCAGACGCCGCCTTGAAACAACATGCAGATTTGTCTACAAGTGATATTTATGGCGCTGGGGGGTCGTCTGTGAATGGCGCTGTTATGGAGGGGATCTGTGAATGGCACTGTTATGGAGGGGATCTGTGAATGGCACTTTTATGGAGGGGATCTGTGGATGGCACTGTTATGGAGGGGATCTGTGGATGGCACTGTTATGGAGGGGATCTGTGGATGGCACTGTTATGGAGAGGATCTGTGGATGGCACTGTTATGGAGGGGATCTGTGGATGGCACTGTTATGGGGGGATCTGTGGATGGCACTGTTATGGGGGGATCTGTGGATGGCACTGTTATAGAGGGGGATCTGTGGATGACATATACCGTATATAGCATCTTATGCTATGTGTCATCCACAGATACCCCTCCATAACAGTGCCATTCACAGATACCCTCCATAACAGTGCCATCCACAGATCCCCCCCATAACAGTCATCCACAGATCCCCCCATAACAGTGTCATCCACAGATCCCCCCCATAACAGTGTCATCCACAGATCCCCCTCCATAATGGTGCCATCCACAGATCCCCCCCATAAGTGTCATCCACAGACCCCCCGGCCCCCCCCATAAGTGTCATCCACATGACAGACCCCCCCCCATAACAGTGCCATCCACGGATCCCCCGCCCTCCCTATAACAGTGCCGTCATGACGTCATCCATATAGATCCCCCCCCGCCACTCACAGTAGTATACATTAATAAATCGGTGCAGCCGTGCAGGCTGCAGACAGTAACTTTAATTTTAGCACAGGCACAGCGCTCATCTCTTTACTAAAATACTACCTTACATTCAGCTCCTGCCTCCTCCCTCCACCCTCCAGCCTCCAGTAACAAGTGCGGGCGGCAGCGCTCACTCACTGACGTCACGCGCCTGCGCCGCCTAGTGGGAGGAGCAGGCGCGTGACGTCAGTGAGTGAGCGCCGCCCCCACACTGCCTGCTGTTACTGGAGCCAGCCCACTGACAGCAAAAAAATTAAAATGGCTCGGGAGTCGGCAGCCCGGGCCCCCCTGCCAGCCGGGCCCGGTACAACTGGGCCAGCTGTACTGGCCTATCAGCGGCCCTGCATACACTTTATTTATACACATATATAATATAATCGATTGGTCTAAAAACGCATTGTCACAATAAAACCATAAATGGATTAAAATAGAATAGATAACACCCTAAAATCACTAAATCTTCAACACTATATATAAAAAGTGGATATAACCAGCCGTAGTGGGACTAGAGCTGGGGGGTGATCAGTCCATATAAAACGATAAATAAGGAGGTCCCGACTGGTGGCTTATGGTAGTCTTATAACTACAGATAGTAACCTCGCAATGTCATATAAAGTTCACAATCCTGATCCTTTGGAGGAGAGTAAGGATACTGCGGTTAGAGAAATTCACTTAGGTGAGTGTATTCGCGGCATCCCGCTTGTACTCACTGTGCAGTGCAGTTCTTTTAGATGGTCAACTTGTGGTCCAAGAACGCTCTTGAGTGCTCCTGTCGTGGCTGGGTAATGCTGTGACTTTCTTTCCCGTGTCTTTATGGTCCTCTGGCTACCGCTCCGTAGTAGCTAAGAGCCGGCAAGCTCTGGGACTTAAAGTTCCTTTCCCCACGTCGGCTGACCTGCGCCACGATACTGTGTGTCCTCGTGTGTTGCGCTTGTAGCCGCCGGCGTGTCAGGGCTTGGTAGGTCACGGAATCCTCAATTGGTTTTAATTACAGCACAGCCTTTATAATTCCAGCATATCCTTTTTTAAGATTACTCTGGGGGTCTCTTCACCAAACGCGTTTCGGGGTACTTGCCCCTTCCTCAGTATTTTTTATCTTTCTTTTGGCCAACATTTGCGCCTCAATAGCTTTTCCCACAATTCCGCTTGACTCTTTTGGCCCACATTTGGACTTCTGAAATTTGTCCCACATTTGCGCCTCAATAGCTTTTCCCACATTTCTTCTCTATCCCAAATTTTTTTTATACATTTTTCTCCCTTAAATTTAGTCTCTTTTTCTCACGCTTCCTCTCCGGCCTGGAACCTTGATTTCACGCTACCCGTAATCACCATAGTAGGCGCATAAAAGAACATCGAAAGTTGATAGAGCAGATATCAAATTGGATCGTGAACATCACAGGGATGTGTGACATGGTAGGACAGTAAGTATGCACATGCCTACACGAATTATCTGACAGGGGTCAGCCCCTGTAACTTCTGCGTCTCGAAATTGGGCACATGGCCTGAGCTTGCCCTTTACCCCTTGGAGGTGCTGGCCTGCCCTGCAGCCGGTGTATTTTCTGAACGTGTTTTTTAGCATGACTGGAGGGTTATATTTCCCAATGTTTTGGGGTGTACCCTAATTTAAAAAAAATAATAATAATTTAAAACAAAAAGCAGTGTAGGCTACCTCCTCCACCGCCACTTCCACCTACACCGCCACATCCACCGCCTCCTCAACCTCCTACTCCATATGGACCTGGTCCTCCTAGATCAAGATTTTATTTTAATTTTTTACGTATTTTATGTTATTTTAAGTCATTTCCCTATCCACTTTTGTGTGCAGAGCACTTGCCATGCTCTTAACCACATGTTGACGACATTTACAGCCCTCTAGCCCTTTACATGACATTTTTACAGCCATTTTAGTGCTCAAAAGTTTGGGTCCCTATTGACTTCAATGGGGTTCGGGTTCGGGGTCAAGTTCTGGTCAAGTTCGGGTCCCAAACTCAAACCTTTTGCCGAAGTTCGGCCGAACCCGTCAAACCCGAACATCCAGGTGTCCGCTCAACTCTATTTATGTTATCTCCCAAAAATATAAACGTGATCAAAATGGCATTTATACTCCAATATGATACTAAAGAATAGAATAAGACTTGCATGGCAGATGTGTGCACACCTAGGAGCCGAGCAGCCACCATAGCAACTCGATAATATACTTTTAACCCCTCAGTTGCCAAAGTCAAGGTGAGATTGCGGGAGCCATTCAGTTGGTTTGTTAACTGACATGCCATAGTTAAGTTCCTATTAAGTCTATAGACTGCTATAGACTTACAATAGTAAGCCATTGCAGTCCATAATACAAGTGATCTAACGATTGCCTGTTATAGTCCCCTCCCCTAGGAGGCTAAAAATTCATGTGAGGCCAGTTGGCACAAATTTAAAGGGTTATTTAAAGGGCTTTTGTCACCCCACTAAAGTCTATTATTTTTTTTTGGGCTACTTAAATTCCTTATACTGCGATATGTCAATATATAATGTTCTTACTGATTTTCGTTCTGTAAGTTTCTTAAAAAAATGGACTTTTATAATATGTAAATTACCTCTTTACCAGCAAGTAGGGCGGCTACTTGCTGGTAGCAGCCGCATCCTCCTTTCATAATGACGCCCCCTCCTCATGTTGATTGACAGGGCCAGCGAACGCGCTCGTCCTCTGACTGGCCCTGTCTGCGTTTTAAATCTCGCGCCTTCGTCGTACCGGTCTTCAGTCGGTGCAGGCGCACTGATAGGAGGACGCTCGCTTGGCCGCTCCTTCCTCAGTGCGCCTGCGCCGGGTGTAGATGTGACATCATCGGTGCAGGCGCATTGAGGATGGAGCGGCCGAGCGGTACGGCGCAGGCGCGAAATTTTGAACGCAGACAGGGCCAGTCAGAGGACGAGCGCCTTCGCTGGCCCTGTCAATCAACATGAGGAGGGGGCGTCATTATGAAAGGAGGATGTGGCTGCTACCAGCAAGTAGCCTCCCTACTTGCTGGTTGAGAGGTAATTTACATATTATAAAAGTCCGTTTTTTTTAAGAAACTACAGAACGAAAATCAGTAAGAGCATTATATATTGATATATCGCAGTATAAGGAATTTAAGTAGCCAAAAAAAATAATATAGACTTTAGTGGGGTGACAGAAGCGCTTTAAGTGTACAATTGCAATGAGCAGGACCATGGTACGGTGGCCAATGTTGCTGTGGGTCAGGATATGTGTATGAAAGTCTATAGGTAAATCGTGACTCCAATTTCAGCTTGCGCAGGTACTATAACAGGGCCCTTTAAAATGTAATAACTCACGTACCAGGTGAGGAATGCCAGAGTGGGGATAATGTCTATGTGTAATGTCAACGGTGTCTCCTACCTGGGTACGGCTAGACTCCTGGATCCTGGCTCACATGCAATAAATTGAGTGTTGTCAGTAGGAGTAACTAAGGAATGAAGGAAATCCAGACTTGGAATAAAGTTCAACTTGTCTTTACTTAATGCAGCTTGAATCCATACGAGTAACAGCATTAGTCTTGGGTCCCAGCAGGTATTGGCAATATGTGGCAGGAATCAATATATATTCTGCTTCTTATCATATGCCTAGTGAATCTGGCAGGTATCTATCTTCTGCTCTGTCTGTCTGCTTGGTGTGGGCCTGACTAGCTGAGGAGGAATTTGGCTTCTCCTGGTCTCTGGATAAGTTACTCACAGGACTGCTCGGAATGGCCCTTCCTGGAGTTCTGGAGTTCTGGAGGTGCTGCTTGCTTGTCAACCAGCAGTGAGGCTGAAGGCTCAGTCTGGGAAGAGGGATCTTTGGCCTCAGCCGAGGCTGGATCCTAGGTAGGGATCCCTATGTCTGGGAGCTCCTACTAACACAGCCTACCCCAAGCAGGGGGGCTGGTACACTAACTAGAACTTTCCTTCCTCCCCATGAGACAGGACATGGGCCAGCCCACTTCTGCTCAAAGAGGGGGGCTAGACTGGAATGAACTATTCCAGTCCAGATATACTAAACTGGCTAAGGTCCTGCTACATACTGCTGCCACCTGCTGGTGTACATGGAAATTACAGCATAATATACAGTATACAACAGGCCTGGAAAATGCACATAATTGAGAATGCAGTGTTAGATTACACAAGATGACAATAAATGTACACCTAACATGTTGTAGCGGAGAGAAAGAGTTTAGTGACATACTCCGGGATGTTACGCAATCCCATCTGAAAGAGGTCACTTCGCCTTGGTAGATGGGAGCAAATGATTTATTTATATACACTGCTCAAAAAAATAAAGGGAACACTTAAACAACACAATGTAACTCCAAGTCAATCACACTTCTGTGAAATCAAACTGTCCACTTAGGAAGCAACACTGAGTGACAATCAATTTCGCATGCTCTTGTGCAAATGGGATAGACAACAGGTGGAAATTATAGGCAATTAGCAAGACACCCCCAATAAAGGAGTGGTTCTGCAGGTGGTAACCACAGACCACTTCTCAGTTCCTATGCTTCCTGGCTGATGTTTTGGTCACTTTTGAATGCTGGCGGTGCTTTCACTCTAGTGGTAGCATGAGACGGAGTCTACAACCCACACAAGTGGCTCAGGTAGTGCAGCTTATCCAGGATGGCACATCAATGCGAGCTGTGGCAAGAAGGTTTGCTGTGTCTGTCAGCGTAGTGTCCAGAGCATGGAGGCGCTACCAGGAGACAGGCCAGTACATCAGGAGACGTGGAGGAGGCCGTAGGAGGGCAACAACCCAGCAGCAGGACCGCTACCTCCGCCTTTGTGCAAGGAGGAACAGGAGGAGCACTGCCAGAGCCCTGCAAAATGACCTCCAGCAGGCCACAAATGTGCATGTGTCTGCTCAAACGGTCAGAAACAGACTCCATGAGGGTGATATGAGGGCCCGACGTCCACAGGTGTGGGTTGTGCTTACAGCCCAACACCGTGCAGGACGTTTGGCATTTGCCAGAGAACACCAAGATTGGCAAATTCGCCACTGGCACCCTGTGCTCTTCACAGATGAAAGCAGGTTCACACTGAGCACATGTGACAGACGTGACATAGTCTGGAGACGCCGTGGAGAACGTTCTGCTGCCTGCAACATCCTCCAGCATGACTGGTTTGGCATTGGGTCACTAATGGTGTGGGGTGGCATTTCTTTGGAGGGCCTCACAGCCCTCCATGTGCTCGCCAGAGGTAGCCTGACTGCCATTAGGTACCGAGATGAGATCCTCAGACCCCTTGTGAGACCATATGCTGATGCGGTTGGCCCTGGGTTCCTCCTAATGCAAGACAATGCTAGACCTCGTGTGGCTGGAGTGTGTCAGCAGTTCCTGCAAGACGAAGGCATTGATGCTATGGACTGGCCCGCCCGTTCCCCAGAACTGAATCCAATTGAGCACATCTGGGACATCATGTCTCGCTCTATCCACCAACGTCACGTTGCACCACAGACTGTCCAGGAGTTGGCAGATGCTTTAGTCCAGGTCTGGGAGGAGATCCCTCAGGAGACCGTCCGCCACCTCATCAGGAGCATGCACAGGCGTTGTAGGCAGGTCATACAGGTATGTGGAGGCCACACACACCTGAGCCTCATTTTGACTTGTTTTAAGGACATTACATCAAAGTTGGATCAGCCTGTAGTGTGTTTTTCCACTTTCCTTTTGAGTGTGACTCCAAATCCAGACCTCCATGGGTTAAAAAATTTGATTTCCATTTTTTAATTTTTGTGTGATTTTGTTGTCAGCACATTCAACTATGTAAAGAACAAAGTATTTCAGAAAAATATTTATTTAATTCAGATCTTGGATGTGTTATTTTTGTGTTCCCTTTATTTTTTGGAGCAGTGTAGTAAATATAGCACATACCAGATGCACTTTTTTGCCCCTTAAATGGGGGGGGGGAAACACTAGTGCGTCTTATGGGGTGAATACAGGACAAAGACATTTAAATTGTGCGGCGTATTGATTATGCTAGGTACATCGTAGGCTGCGCTGCATAGGAACAGCAGCCTGCGATGTACCAGATATACCTGAAGAGAGACGGAGAGTCCGGCGGCTGCAGCGCATGCTCGCTGATGCGGACCAGCCGCGGCATGCACTGGGGGATAGGGTGTACGGTAGCTGGTGTCCGGTGATAGAGACCAGCCCGCCCTGTCTGGGGATTGTTAATAGGGAATGTTGGTGGGAGCGCGGGAGCAGGCAGATGAGGAGCAGGGCAGGCTTTCCTGCCACACATGCCTGCTCCGCCTCTAAGTCTTCACACTGCCTGCTCCTGTGTACAGAGGTATGAAGGCTGATGAGAGGATGGGGAGCTGATGAGAGGCTAGGGGGCTGATGAGAGGCTAGGGGGCTTAGAAGAGGCTAGAGGGCTTAGAAGAGGCTAGGGGGCTGATAAGAGGCTGGGGGCTGATGAGAGGCTAGGGGGCAAATGAGAGGCTAGGGGACTAATAAGAGGCTGCTTGGGGCTGATGAGAGGCTGCTGGGGGCTGATAGGAGGCTATGGGGCTGATAAGAGGCATGGGGGCTCATGATAAGAGGCATTGTAACTGATCTGAGGTCTGAATTGGGGTCTCATTTATATTGTGTCTCTTATCTGAGGTCTGATTGGGGGTCGTACACTTTGGGGTCTGAGCTGAGATCTGATTGGGGGTCTGATCTGAGGTTTTATTGCAGTCTTATTTACATTGGGGGGTCTGATTGGGGCTGTAAGCTGAGGTCTGATTAATATTGGGGGTCTGATTGCTGGTCTGACCTTAGGTATAATAAAAAATATTTTTTTTATTATTGTGCTCCTCTAAAACCTTATGGGTCGGTGCATCTTTTAGGGCGAAAAATACGGTATATAGTGAACAGTGAATGTATTCAATGTTTAAAGAGTGCTGTTGTCTCCATCTTGGTCTTGTACTCCTAACAAAGACATCTTTCCCACAGGCTTTCTTTAATTAGTGCAGTATATAGTGGAGCCTGCTCTTTCTGAATTCGTAAGTACCTAATATTCATTTGTATAGTGATTATAGCATTTGTTCGTATAGTCAGTGTCTTCAGAGTGCTGTTGATTTGTTTAGCTGAAACCATATTTAACCCCTTCAGGACCCTGCCATTTTTTACCTTAAGGACCAGGCCATTTTTTGCAAATCTGACATGTGTCACTTTATGTGGTGATAACTTTAAAACGCTTTTACTTATCCAAGCCATTCTGAGACAGTTTTCTTGTCACATATTGTACTTAATGACAGTGGTAAATTTGAGTCAAAATATTTCATTTTTATTTATAAAAAAAAAATACTAAATTTACCAAGAATTTGGAAAAATGCAAAAAGTTATTACTTTAAATTTACCATATATCTACTTCATGTTTGGATCATTTTGTAAATGACATTGAATTTTTTTGGGATGTCAGAAGGCTTAGAAGTTTAGAAGCAAATCTTAAAATTTTTAAGAAAATTTCCAAAACCCAATTTTTAAGGACCAGTTCAGGTCTGAAGTCACTTTGGGGGGCTTACTTAATAGAAACCACCCATAAATCACCTCATTTTAGAAACTACACCCCTCAAGCTATTCAAAACTTTTACAAACACCCTTTAATGTGCCCCACGAATAAAAGAAAAATGGGAATGAAATTTGAAAATTTAACTTTTTGGGCAGATTTTCCATTTTGATAAAAAAAAAATTGCTAACAAAGCAAAGGTTAGCAGCCAAACAAAACTTAATATTTATTACCCAGATTTGGTAGTTTATAGAAACACCCCATTTGTGATCATAAACTGCTGTACGGTCATATGGCAGGGCACAGAAGAAAAGGAGCGCCATGTGGTTTTTTATCACTGGCATAATTTTAAGTTGCCATGTCAAATTTGAAGACCCCCTGATGTACCCCTAGAGTAGAAACTCCAAAAAAGTGACCCCATTTTGGAAACTAAGCCCCTCGAGGTATTCAAAATTGATTTTGCAAACTTTGTTAACCCTTTAGGTGTTCCACAAGAATTAAAAGAAAATGTAGATGACATTTCAGAATTTCACTTTTTTGGCAGATTTTCCATATTAATCAATTTTTTCCGTTAACAAAGCAAGGGTTAACTGTCAAAAAAACTCCATATTCATTACCTGATTCTGTACTCTACAGAAACACCCCATTTGTGATCATAAACTGCTGTAAGGGCACACGGCAGGGCGCAGAAGAAAAGGAGCGTCATGTGGATTTTGGAGGGCAGATTTCACTGGGATAATTTTAAGTTGCCATGTCAAATTTAAAGACTAGAGATGGCCTTGCGGTTCGCCCTGCAAACAAATGGCGATGTCCACCGGCGCCATATTCTTTTGCATTGCGCCGAACTTTGACCCATGACACATCCATCAGATGGGACAGGACAGCCAATTGAGATGTTTCAGCACATGGACACACCCCCACCGTATCAAAGAACCTGATCTGGCAGCCATTTTATATTCTGTGTTTTGCCAGTGTAGGTAGAGGTTGCTTTGTGGAGCAGGGACAGGCTGTTAGGGACACCAAACTGTCACGATGCGCTCTGTGCATGGTTCCAGGAGGTGGGGATGGCCGAGGCACGCTCGCGTCATCAGCGCACCCGGCGTCACCCGTTCCCGTGGGAACCACACTGGGGCTGAGTGCCGAGCTGATCACTCGGCGCTCGGCTGTATGGGCTGTATTGGAACGCAGGAGTCATGTGACGCTGGCCATGTCACATGACTCCACTAGCACCCTATTTAAACAGGCAATCTGCTGGCCACAGATTGCCTGTTATTGAGGTCCTTCCTGCGAGTTACTCACCTGGTTTGTGTTCCTGCTTGGCTTCCGATTTCCCGTCCGTCTCATCCTTTGGTCTTGGTGTTCCCTCCTGGTTTTGACTTCGGCTTGTCCTGACGATTCTCTGCCTGCTCCTCCGGTACCTTTCTGCTCTCTTGTTTATTGACGCGGCTTGTTTGACTTTCCTGTTACTTGTGTTGTTTGTCTTCCCTGCATTATCCTTGCTAAGGGTTTGTCGACCAGTTGTCGCTTGTCGCTAGGACTTGCAAGGCAAGTAGGAAGGGACAGGGGTGCGGGTGGAGTTCAGTGCTCACTACCCCACCCCCTGTGTGTGTGACACAAACGCTAGATAATAGGGTCACAAAAGTCCCTTTAAGGACTGGTATAGGTGTGCTATCGATAGGTGTGATATACTGAGGGGTGTGATATACTTATAATATACTTTCTAACATAGAAAGTATATTATAGTGCATTTGTATTGTGCAGCAGTTATGTGCAGTTCTGCTACGATACCGCAGCTATATAGAGGGACAAACGCTATTGGAACAACTAATTGCAACGGGTGTGATATACCTGTTGCCCCCCAAAAAACTGATTGAGTGGTGTGATATACCTTCTTCTACAAAATACTTATTGAGGGCTGCGATATACCTTTTGCTTCAAAGAAACAGGATGGTGTCATACAACTGTTGTGTCAAAAAAAAAATTGAGGGGTGTGATATACCTGCTTTTACAAAATACTGATTAAGGGGTTCGATATACCTGTTTCCACCAAATATTGATTGAGGCCTGCGAGATACCTGCTTCCACCAAATACTGATTAACGGGTTTGATATACCTACTTCCACCAAATACTGATTAACAGGTTTGATATACCTGCTTCCACAAAATACTGATTAATGGATTCGATATACCTGTTTCCACCAAATATTGATTGAGGCCTGCAATATACCTGCTTCTACAAAATACAAATTAAGGCCTCATGCACACGACCTTTTTTTTTGCGGTCCGCAAAACGGATTTCCGTTGTTCTGTGATCCGTGACCGTTTTGGTGTCCGCCTGGCCGTGCGGAGCCAAACGGATCCGTCCTGACTTACAATGCAAGTCAATGGGGACGGATCCGTTTGACGTTGACACAATATGGTGCAATTGCAAACGGATCCCATGGCTGCCATGGTAACCGATCGGAGCCCCAGTGATTAAACTGGGACTCCGATCAGAACTCTCCGCTGCCACCAATGATGGGGGGTCAGTCATTTTAATTAGGGGGGAGGGAGGGGGGGGCCGGCCGCACTCGCCACCAATGTGTTAAATACAAGGGAGGGAGGGGGGGCCGGCTGCACTGGCCACCAATGTGTTAAATACAAGGGAGGGAGGGGGGGCCGGCCACACTGGCCACCAATGTGTTAAATACAAGGGAGGGAGGGGGGGCCGGCCGCACTGGCCACCAATGTGTTAAATACAAGGGAGGGAGGGGGGGCCGGCCGCACTGGCCACCAATGTGTTAAATACAAGGGAGGGAGGGAGGGGGGCCGGCCGCACTGGCCACCAATAAGTTAAATACAGGGGAGGGAGGGGGGGTCTGCCCCCTGCTGCCTGGCAGCACCTGCCAGGCAGCAGGGGGCAGTCATGTACACAGTTCTTTTAGTATATTCTAACTTGAAGCATCCCCATCACCATGGGAACGCCTCTGTGTTAGAATATACTGTCGGATCTGAGTTTTCACAAAGTGAAAAATCAGATCTAAAAAGCTTTTATGCAGACGGATCAGCGGATCCGTCTGTGTGAAAGTAGCCTACGGACAAGGATGACGGACGCGGATGGCAATCTAGTGTGCATCCGTGTTTTTTCACGGACCCATTGACTTGAATGGGTCCGTGAACCGTTGTCCGTCAAAAAAATAGGACAGGTCATATTTTTTTGACGGACAGGAAACACGGATCACGGATGCGGCTGCAAAACGGTGCATTTTCAGATTTTTCCACGGACCCATTGAGAGTCAATGGGTCCGCGAAAAAAAAACGGAACAACGGCCGCGGATGCACACAACGGTCGTGTGCATGAGGCCTAAGGGGTTTGTTATGCCTGCTTCCACAAAATACTGATTGAGGACTTGTATATACCTGCTTCCACAAAATACTGATTAAAGGGTTTCTGTCACCTGAAAAATGGGTCAGCTGAACATAATTATATTAGTGCCATCTCACTGCCTAAAGCCTTTATTGAGAAAAACAAACTTTTATGATATGCCAATTAGCCTCTAGGACAGGGGGGCATAGAACCTGCTCCTAGAGGCTCAGTTTGCCCACCTCTTTTCACCCCCTTCTTCTCTTGTTTTACAGGGCCAGGCAGCACTGCTCTCCTCCCGCCGGCCGTGGATTCCATTACCACAGACCATAACGCAATTCTATGATGGAATGCATAACGGAATGCCTTTAGAGACATTCCGTTATTTGTTCCGTCATAATAGAGGAGTCCTCTCCTGCATAACGGAAACGGGACGGATCAGTTTTGCTGCCCATAGACTTCTACTTTGATGGAATGAATAATGGAATGCCTCTAAAGGCATTCCGTTATGAATTCCGTCATAGAGTTGCGTTATGGTCCGTGGAAACGGAATCCATAACGAAATTCACCTTTTACCAGTAAATGAAGCGTGAACGAATTTCATAACCTGAAATTTGCTCATCTGTAGTCATCATTAAAGAGGTTTTTCCGGAATTTTAATATTGATGACCTATCCTCAGAATAGGTCATCAATATCAGATCGGCAGGGTTTCGACATCCAGCACCTCCGCCAATCAGCTTATGGAAGGGAAGGCTGTGCTCTGTACACGTACAGCCTTTGCCTATTTGATTACCTGCTCACCATTGACGGCTTGTTCTTATTCAAGTGTATACTACAGAGCCGTCCTATTGAAGTGAATGGGACGGCTTGTAGTTACACATCTGCTCACCGCTGCACTGTCGACGGCAAGCAGGTAAACAAACAAGGGAAGGCTATGCTCGCAGGGAGCGCGGCCTTCCCTTCAACCAGATGATCGGCTGGGATATGATATTGATGACCTTTGATATTGATAATGGTATTGGCTGACACACTGGCACTAGAATAATAAAGGCTTCTATCTTATTGGCATCGAATTACATTTAGGGCTGATGTAAGAATAAGTAAATAAAGGAATAAATAAAATAAAAAAATCTGATGCAGAATAAGTCTCCCTGCGGTCTCCCTGCACTCTTCCTACACTATTCCTCACCAATATTCTTCTATTAATCATTTTGAGTAACCCAATCCCTAGCGCATGAGCACTTTCATTTCCCTACTCACAAGAGCTTACAATCTATGAGGAATTGGGGGTGACACATAAGGTAGTTGATTGTGATAAGTAGGAGTCAAGCCATTATTGAACAGAAAGAAGGATCTGCTTCAGGTTTGGGACTGTTAGAGGATCGAGTTCAGGCCAGAGGAGTTGGTGGGGGAGAGGTTTACTGAGGGAATAGCCATTTTAGGTAGCTTGATAAGCCTGCCTGAAAATATATGTTTTTAAGGCACGTTTGAATGTGGAGAAGTTGTGAATTGACCTGATATTCCAGGGCAGGGTATTCCAGAGAGTAGGTGCAGCTTGAGAAAAGTCTTGAAGACGGGAGTGAGAGGTACAAATTATGGAGGATATTAATCTTAGGTAACTAGAACAGAACGGAGAGCACGAGTAGGATGGTAGACGGAAATGAGGGAGGAGATCAATGGAGGTGCAGCACTGTGGAGAGCTTTGTGGGTGAGGGTGAGAAGTTTGAACTGTATTCTGTGGTGGATGGGCAACCAGTGAAGTGACTAGCACAGGCTAGTAGCATCAGTGTAGTGGTTGGATGGATAGATGAGCCTGGCTGCAGCATTTAGGACAGACTGAAGAGGGGAAAGTTTAGTGAGAGGGAGACCGATTAGTAATGCATTGTAGTAGTCAAGATGAGAATTAATCAAGGCAACAAGAGTTTTTGATGTTTTCACCGTAAGAAAAGGGGGAATTATGGCGATATTCTTGAGGTGCAGATGACACAAACATAGAAAAGGATTCTTTACGGTAAGAGCAGTGAGACTATGGAACTCTCTGCCTGAGGAGGTGTTGATGGTAAGTTCACTAAAAGAGTTCAAGAGGGGCCTGGATGTATTTCTGGAATGTAATAATATTACAGGGTATAGCTGCAAGTTGATCCAGGGAGTTCTCTTTTTTTTCCCCTTAAAGGGAACCTGTGACTGGGATTTTGGGTATAGAGCTGAGGACATGGGCTGCTAGATGGCCGCAAGCACATCCGCAATACCCATTCCCCATAGCTCCGTGTGCTCTAATTGTGTATAAAAACCGATTTGATACATATGCAAATTAACCTGAGATGAGTCAGAGCTTGAAAATATGACTCTTCTCTGGTCACACAAGTAAGATATGACTCTTTTATGTTAATTTGCATATGTATCAAATCAGTTTTTTTACACAATAAAAGCACAGAGAGCTATGGGGACTGGGTATTGCAGATGTGCTAGTGGCCATCTAGCAACCCATGTCCTCAGCTCTATACCCAAAATCCCGGTGACAGGTTCCCTTTAAGTGGGGAAAATTGGTTTCAACCTCACAGTTTTTTTTTTTTTCTTCCTCTGGATCAACTTGCAGGATAACAGGCCGAACTGGATGGACAAATGTCTTTTTCGGGCTTATATACTATGTTACTATGTTATGTAATAAGTGTGGTATGATGCTCTGTCTTACAAGCAGAATAAAAATCACAAAGAATTGCTAATTTTTCAAAATGTTTTTGCAAATTTACTTTTTTTATATATATATATATAAATAAACAGAAAAATATCATCCACTAACATAAAGTATATTGTGTCACTTAACAGCAATCTCAGAATCATTTGGTAAAATCATTCCAAAGTTATTACCATGTAAAGTGACACGTTAGAGTTGAAAAACTGAGCAGTGTCCTGAAGGGGTTACACTTTTTGTTCTATACCTTTGGGGGCAAAAAGTAGCAGGAAACACATAAATTGTGTGTTCCAAGCATAGAATCATACAGATCACTCATTTTGCCTACAAATTGATGTAGGTATATGTGAGATTGTGGAACAGCTCTTCCTGTATAATGTTTGTGCATAATTGTATTGGAACTGTCATTTGGCATTTTGGGCATTAGAGGCCGCTGTTTCCCCACACAGCTAAGGCTACTTTCACACTTGCGTTCGGAGCGGATCCGTCTGGTGTCTGCACAGACGGATCCGCTCCTGTAATGCAAACGCTTGCATCCGTTCAGAACAGATCAGTCTGCATAACAGTTTTTTTCTGATCTGATTTTTCACTTCGTGAAAACTCATATCCGACAGTATTTTCTAACACAGAGGCATTCCCATGATGATGGGGACGCTTCAAGTTAGAATATACTAAAAGAACTGTGTACATGACTGCCCCCTGCTGCCTGGCAGGTACTGCCAGGCAGCAGGGGGCAGACCCCCCACTCCCCCCCCTGAATTTAACTCATTGGTGGCCAGTGCGGCCGCCCCCCCCTCCCCTGTATTTACTTCATTGGTGGCCAGTGTGGCCGGCCCCCCCTCCCTCCCCCCCTGTATTTAACTCACTGGTGGCCAGTGCGGCCGGCCCCCCCTCCCTCCCCCCCTGTATTTAACTCATTGGTGGCCAGTGTGGCCGGCCCCCCCTCCCTCCCCCCCTGTATTTAACTCATTGGTGGCCAGTGCGGCCGGCCCCCCTCCCCCCGGTAACCATGGCAACCAGGACGCTACTGCAGTCCTGGCTGCCATGGTTACTTAGCAATTGTAGAAGCATTATACTTACCTGCGATGTCTGTGACCGGCCGGGCGCTCCTCCTACTGGTAAGTGAAAGGTCTGTGTGGCGTATTACCGCACAGACCTTTCACTTACCAGTAGGAGGAGCGCCCGGCCGGTCACAGACATTGCAGGTAAGTATAATGCTTCTACAATTGCTAAGTAACCATGGCAGCCAGGACTGCAGTAGCATCCTGGTTGCCATGGTTACCGATCGGAGTCCCAGTGATTAAACTGGGACTCCGATCGGAACTCTCCACTGCCACCAATGATGGGGGATCTGTCATTTTAATTAGGGGGGGGGAGGGAGGGGGGCTGGCCGCACTGGCCACCAATGAGTTAAATAAAGGGGGGAGGGAGGGGGGGGAGGCCACACTGGCCACCAATGAGTTAAATACAGGGGGGGAGGAGGGGGGGCCTGCCGCACTGGCCACCAATGAGTTAAATACAGGGGGGGAGGGAGGGGGGGCCGGCCGCACTGGCCACCAATTAGTTAAATACAGGGGAGGGAGGGAGGGGGGGCAGTCATGTACACAGTTCTTTTAGTATATTTTAACTTGAAGCGTCCCCATCACCATGGGAACGCCTCTGTGTTAGAATATACTGTCGGATCTGAGTTTCACAATCTAAATCAAATCCGATGGTATATTCTAACATAGAGGCGTTCCCATGGTGATGGGGATGCTTTAAGTTAAAATATACCATCGGATTGGAGAAAACTCCGATCTGATGGTATATTAATGGGGACTCCTGACTTTACATTGAAAGTCAATGGGGGACGGATCCGTTTGCAATTGCACCATATTGTGTCAACTTCAAACGGATCCGTCCCCATTGACTTGCATTGTACGTCTGGACGGATCCGTTTGTCTCCGCACGGCCAGGCGGACACCAAAACGCTGCAAGCTGCGTTCGGGTGTCCGCCTGCTGAGCGGAACGGAGGCCAAACGGTGCCAAACTGATGCATTCTGAGCGGATCCGCATCCATTCAGAATGCATTGGGGCTGTACGGATCCGTTCGGGGCCGCTTGTGAGAGCCTTCAAACGGAACTCACAAGCGGAATCCCGAACGCAAGTGTGAAAGTAGCCTAAAGTGACTGCTGGATTTGAATATGCAAAGGAGCTGATGACTCATGCTTATGATTTATGCAGGCTGTTTTCTGAGAAGAACAGAAAGGAGAGAGTCAGACATCTTGGGAGGATGGTGTGTGTGAGACAAGCTGGTCTCATCACGGCATTGGAGTGTCCTGCAGTGATCAGGGTGATAGTAGAGAGGGACTGTCACCCTTTCCATACCCAGATAATATCCTTAGGAGAAGTGATTTTTTTCCAGCAGAGCTGATTGGAGCTTTGAAAGAAAAGGACATCTACTCAGCAAGGCTGCAGGTGTGCTTACAGGCCTGGAACTATCCTGATGGGAAACATCCACTGTTACCAATTGGCATCAGGTCAGTGAACCCGGGTTTTGTGATGTTCATCATACTGTTTTAGTGGTACCTGAAGAATCTGAGACTGAGCTTGTACCTGCCATTAGTTAGATAGGTAGGATCTGTATTCAGCAGGCTGCCCCGGATTGTTTGTGGCACAGTATCGACTTTTCAGGCTCTGTTGTGTGCGCCATCGGTCAGGGTTGTTCTATTTCGCGGCACAGTATTGACTTTTCAGGCTCTGCTGTGCATGCCACCGAGTTAGGGTCGGCTAGCCAGACTGGGACAGGACGCAAAGGTGGGGAAATATTACCTTGTGTATTTCTACATCGTTATGTTGGTTGTCAATGTTTAGTAAAGTTTTATTGGTTGCTGAAAGCTGGAGTTTGTGTCGCTTTTCTCGTCTGTGACTTCGCTGTATCCTGGGGAGCCCACCCCGGTACGCGGCTTACATATAGATAGTACTGACCTGTCCTGAGTGAGTCATGTGGCAGCCAATCTCATGCATTCAAACAGCACAAAAGTTGTGAAAGCATACAGCTGCTAATGTAGAATCCAATCTGAAAACTAGGTATATGTAGAAAAAACAAACAAATGAGAAGTGAAGTTCATTTCTTTTAACCCTGAAATACAAGGCTTCTTTTGAAACTTAAAAAAAAACACTTTTTCCAGATTTTTACATACACTCTGGTTAAAGGGCATCTGTCAGCAGATTTGTACCTGGCTGACCTGTTGCATGTGCGCTTGGCAGCTGAAGGCATCTGTGTTCGTCTCATGTTCATATGTGCCCTCATTGCTGAGATATATATGCAAATGAGCCTCTAGGAGCAACGGAGGTGTTGTCATTAATCCTAGAGGCCATTCAACCTGTTTCACACCATCACATAAACCCAACATCCCCATGTCACTCCCAATAGCATGCAAATGAATCCCAAGAGATCCCAACTCCCTATGATGAACCACAATGCCCCCATTGCTTCATACAAAATTACCTACCTCCCTATTGAACATTATCCAGGCCTTATTAAGTTTGTAACTGACACAATGCACTAAGCTGTAATGGTCACTACAGTATACAACTATTGTTCAAAAATATTAAATCATAAACAACCAGAGAGAGAGGGCTCAGAAGACTGAACAATATTTTAAAAATTAACTTTTATATCAGTTAAGATTTTCAATAACCTAATCAAAATATCAAATAAGTAGATGATACCAAATCCAACACAAAGTGACAAAAGTGGGACAGTGAGCCAAACCCGAGTGGGATACCTATATCTACAGCACTGCTGCAAAAGAGATTCACACTTGTCATTCTATCACCAGGGCCTATAATAAAAACGATCTTACTAGTATCATGGATCAAAACATGGCATCAAGAGATCAAGCCCAAATCAGGTAAGGTAGCTTGGTCTATATGGTCTCTATTACCCTATTCCGGTTCTCTTGGTGAGTATGTGGCAAACCCTTACGGGAAATCTCACTGAAAAAAAAAATGTCATATTAAAGGATACAGTAGGTGGGTAAATTGTATGGTATCCAAACATTCCTCATTGCTCTTCATTTCTTTTATATTAATACTCTATAGTTTAACCTGTGTCTGACTCTTTATGATGTACATCACCAAAGAAGGGCCTTTAGTTTTCCCTGGTGCCAAGGGATCCCAAAATGCCACTCCACCCTCTGCAATGTCATGAGTAGCAACAAACAAAAGTGGGACTGAGGGGGTCCCATGCAGAAAAAAAATTATCCAAATAATGGACAACGTAACGACCTGCATCAGCCAATTCACAAAGGAACGAAAGGTCTCAAAATATGAGCGCAAAATAGAGAAACCCATTGACAAACAACAATCAACTTACCTGTCCTCCCACATACAACTTGAAGATGTCGGGATGAATCAGAAGCAAACAGAAAGCCACTTTGATATAATTTTTTTGCTATGAGTGCCCATTCTCCCACCCAAAGAACCAAAGCCACTACCCTATTAAAAGATATATAGGCCACAAAGGCCAACCCTAGGGCGATCCCATCATTAATGGAAAACCCAGTGGGAAATGATGAGTTATGTATTAAGGAAATTTATATTTTCTTGGAAACTACCCCTAGTGGGGAGACACACAGATGGGGCCAAGGAGGTCGAATGGCCCCACCATCCACCCCAACTCGACCTCTTCCCTCAATTTCTCAGTCATCACCCCACGATGTTCCCGTGCCGATTTCAAATTACTCAAACGAAGACAGGGAGAAAAAAGATCAAAAGGAATGCAGAAGCTGTGAATCTATTCCCGGCCTGCGATGCTCCTCTGGGATTCCTCGCTGTTAGGGATGAGCGAACCTGAACTGCAAAGTTCGGGTTTGTACCGAACTTTGCAAGTTCAGATACCCGGACCCGAACCCGGACTTTTTCACTGAAGTCCGGGTTTGGGTTTGGTGTTCAGGTGATTTTATTATTTTCCGCTATAACATAGTTATATCGGAAAATAATAGCATTCTTAAGACAGAATGCAAAAGAATATGGTCATTTAGGCGTTTAAAAAAAAAAAAACTCACCTTATCCACTTGATCGCGCTGCAGCAGTCTCTTCTATCATCATTCAGCAGAACCTGCCAAAGGACCTGCGATGTGCACAATGACGTCACCACGGTCACCGCGAGAGGGAAAATTGTGTGTCATTACACACCACGTGACATTTTGTGCGATATCTTCAATCAAGATGGCCGCCGCGGCCTGTTCGCACTTAAACGGATGTTGTGAGTATTATTATTTTTTTACCCCTGAAAGTAGATAGTCCTACTGCATAACTTCGCTCAACACTACTGTAAACATCTGGTTTGACATCCTACAGCCAATCACTGGCCGGTGCGGTGACTGGCTCCCCTTACATCTTGACAAATGGTCACATGATGCAAGGGGATCCAGTCTCTGCCATGGCCAGTGATTGGCTGCGTCAATGTCAAACTGGATGTTTTCAGTGAGAGAGCCCAGCAGATCTGCTCAGACATGGAAGAAAGGGAGCGGAAAGCAGGTAAATTAGCTTCCCTTCACAAGTCCGGCCAAGTAGGGGGGTTTGCCAAAACCTCCACATTTTTGCACAACCCCTTTAAATGCTACAGAGCAATAATAACCCAAATGCTAATTCACGGGAATGATTGTTTACAGTCACTGGCCAGTGTAAACATGCAGCTATTGAATAATGAACTATAATTGTCTCATTTATTATCGATTGTATCTTAAATGCTGAAGCAAAACCTATTGTCAGCTATATACACTCCACTGTACAGCCACCTTCCTGTCCTTTGTAATGCAATTAGCATGAGAGGAGAAAAGATGAGTGATCCTACGAAGGATCCCTGTAACTTAAAAAACACAATTATTGTTAATTATTAATAACACATATATGTTGCTATATCATCAGTCGAAACTTATTACAGTCAATTTTTTGATAGTGTAAAATCACTCTTAGTTATGTAGGTCTGGGTTAATTTTGGTTCTATAGAGCACTGTGTCAAAAAAGCATCAATGTTCATGATAATTTGTGATAAACGAATTCAAATGAGATCAAACATACTAAATCTAGCTAGAAACCACCTCCCCAATTAGCAAGGTTCGTGCAGCGAAACATTGCATCTGTCTCTAATGCAGTAAGACAGCTTAAGTTCAGTTGGCATTACTCAAGTCTCATACTCCAGATGCATATTTGTGTTATATTAGGTCCCAATACAGAGAAGTAAGGTCAAAAATCCTTCTGTTTCAAATAATGAGCAAATGCACCTTTTTACCCTCAGGTCTTCATACACAATTTAGCCAGAGAGCCAGTGCAGATCATGATTTAGCTTTTGACATCTCCTGCCTTCAGGCCAAGGGAGACTAATACAGATTTCTGTGTGCTCACAATGGAAAAAAGTGAGAGAGAGGCCTTTATTGACTAAATGATAAAGAGGTTTGTAATGATAAATAACAGTCATTTTATTGTGGAATTCCCAGAAAAGATGCACTTGGTGGTGTCTGATAGACTACATACAAAAACTAGCTCCCTAAGGAGGTGACCGTGTTAACTTGTGACCTTGATAGGCACCAACAGCCTTCACATAGTTTACTTCCTGTTGGGTTAAAATGTGCAGTGAAGAACACTAAGTACTGTTCTCCTGGGTATGTGCAGGAAAGGTGACTTGAGAATCAATGTGAGCAACTGAGACCTACCGTAGACCGTACAGTGCTCATTACTAACACCCTGACTACTGCAAATACTATGCTGTGTGATTGATGCTTTGGAGGCTAGAAAAGATAATTCAACTTCGATTGTCCATTATTACCAATGATGTCTCTAATATAGACATAGTTACAAGCACATATTTCATCCAGCCATATACGTGTAACTATCAAACATCAGAACTGATAAATTAAATAGTTCAATGACTGCGTTTTTCGTTTTGACATTAAAGTAGTATATATAACAAAATGAATAGCGTAACTTATTAAAGCAAATATTTGGGCACTATGTGCAGGCCTGGGTTCAACACCTTAAGGATGTGGCTTAGGCTACTTTCACACCTGCGTTCGGAGCGGATCCGTCTGGTGTCTGCACAGACGGATCTGCTCCTATAATGCAAACGATGGTATCCGTTCAGAACGGATCCGTCTGCATTATATTTCAGAAAAAAATCTAAGTGTGAAAGTTAGTCAGACGGATCCGTCCAGACTTTGCATTAAAAGTCAATGGGGGACGGATCCGTTGTGTCAACTTCAAACGGATCCGTCCCGATTGACTTACATTGTAAGTCTGGACGGATCCGTTTGACTCCGCACGGCCAGGCGGACACCCGAACGCTGCAAGCTGCGTTCGGGTGTCCGCCTGCTGAGCGGAACGGAGGCCAAGCGGAGCCAGACTGAGGCATTCTGAGCGGATCCGCATCCACTCGGAATGCATTGGGGCTGTACAGATCCGTTCGGGGCCGCTTGTGAGAGCCTTCAAACGGAACTCACAAGCGGAACCCCGAACGCAAGTGTGAAAGTAGCCTTAGCTTGGGCATGAAAGGGATAATCCAGTGAAATGTATTGCAATGTAATGAATGGGGCATTTTAGATGATGTGTTATTGTAATATACATGCAATAAAAATATTGTAAGTTTTTTTAAAATAACATTACATTTTGCTTTCTGTCAGCACCCCCTACTGTTTCTTCTCTGGCGAAAATTGTGGTCCACTTTCTCCTGCATTGAGCAGTAGACTCAGTAGATTTTTATCTTCCTCATCCCAGTGCCAACGTAGTTATTTCCTAGTGAAGTAGGTGAACTGGCCAATACACCTTTTATTCATTTATCCCTGGTTCTAAATTCACATAGTTATATTTCTCTAGATGGTGGAGGACAATAGAAGTGCATTGCATACTATAGTGCTAATTATTAGTGGAATCCTGTGGCTGTGTGTGAGGGACTAGCCTATGCAGGCGAGCAAACAAGAGTTCACAAAAACTTCTGTTTTTCTTTGCTGGGGTCAGTGAGATTCTTAAACCACTCGGGACATTGTCATTTTTTATATACAGTAATTATCGAGGTTCTGCACTTTCCACCAGCAGGCATTGTATTGCATCAATATATTGTGCAGTGTTTTTCAACGCATTGTACTGCATTTATATATTAGTTTCATTCAATGAATTGTATTGCATCAATATAAAGTGCAGTTTTAGTTAATGCATTGTATTGCATTAACCAGGATGCATCCACATACAGTACAGTGTCCTTGTAATCCTTATAATCAGTTATTGTTTCTTCCACTCAGACTACTCCTCCTCCACCTCCTTCTCCTACTCACATCCATAGTCAGCAATCAATAACTGAATGTGTGGACAGGAAACAATACACGCACAGTAATCACATGGTGTGCAAGTTTAACTCCCACCTGGCCAAGTTGCTGGCGGTGCAGTCACTGCCATACCACTTAGTAGATTACGCTGCCCTTAGGGGACTGATGGAGTGCATTCAGCCTCGAGGGAGGATACCTAGCCACAATTATTTCTCAAAAAAAGCCATCCTTACCTTGTACTTTCACATGGCGGAGAACATGGAGCACTCCTTGGAATTGTTGCTGTTCAGCAAGGTGCATGCCACCATGGACACTTGGAAGACGAGGGACAGTACATGTCTTTCATGGACCATTGGACACAGCACTACATCAACTTCTCCCCTCCTATTGACTACTCCACATTTGTGTCAGTCTGGTTCCCACATCAGGAGCTTATCCGCCTCCTACACAGACTACTCAATAGACATCCTGCCATTCCCAATAGAAACAGGGCAGAGCATTGCTTTCACTCCCCCTCCCTCCTATCATATGTGTAAAGTGAAGTGTTGCCATGTTGTGTTAAAGCTAATCAGCTTGGCTGAGAGAAGCCACACAGCCGATCAGTTCCTAAAGTGCATCATGCAGTAAACAGCTATCTCTCTCCCCACCAGCTACAACAGAGCAAGGTGGTCAGCAACAATGGAAGGAACATCATTGCTGTGCTGCATTTGGGGGAAATAACATGCTCCCTGCATGGCACACATAAAAAAAAAATGCAGTTATCTGTATTGGAGAACCAAATCATGTTTCTTATTCAGACCGCTTGGAAAACATGTTCCCAGTTTAAACATCCAATAGGTTTCTCTGCTTAATACTTTCTGTTTATGATCTCCTCCTCTGATTGGAGCAAACCGACGTGTTTCCCTTGTGAACAGTGGCACTACATTTTGCCACTGTTCACAAGGGAAACACGTCGGCTTTTGTGGTACAGGGCAGAGAAACTTATTGGACGTTTAAACTTGGAACATGTTTTCCAAGCGGTCTGAATAAGAAGCATTTTTGGTTCTCCAATACAGATAAATGTGGTTTTTCTGTCTTGGAGAAGGAGTTTTTCTTTCCCTCGTTATAGGTGCACAAGTGTGCAGGTGCGAAAGGGAATTCAATCAGTGGTTACCCAGCCCCTTGCTATAAGAGGGCTTTTATTTTTAACTTATGCCTGTCATGATGAAGGACCGCTGTGTCTAAGGTCTGAAACGCGTAAACAAAGTTTTTGTATTTGATGTCTGGAGATTTTATTACAAGGAAATAAAGCTTTTTTTACAGGATGCTGGATTAGATTTTTCTCAGGTATAACTATATCTGTTGTGTGAAGGCCTCAGAGGTTTCTAAGTGAACATTAGTGATCAAACAGCATCATGAAAACCAAGGCACACACCAGACAGGTCAGGGATAATGTTGTGGAGAAGAGTAAATCAGGGTTATGTTATACAAAAATAATTCCAAACTCTGAACATCTTACAGAGCACTGTTCAATCCATCATCTGAAAACTGAAGGAGTATGGCACAACTGCAAACCTACCTAAGACATGGCCATTCACCTAAGCTGGCAGCCCAGGCAAGGAGAGCACTAATAGAAGCAGCCATGAGGCCCATGGTCACTAAGGAGGATCTAGAGAGATCCACAGCTCAGGTGGGAGAATCTGTCCACAGGACAACTTTTAGTTGTGTATTCCTCAAATCTGGCCTTCAAGGAAGAGTGGCAAGAAGTAAGCCATTTTTGAAAGCCAGCCATAAGAAGTCCTGTTTGCAGTTTGTCAGAAGCCATGTAGGTGACACAGCAAACATGTGGAAGAAGGTGCTATGGTCAGTTGACATCAAAGTTGATCTTTCTGGCCTAAATGCAAAATGCCTTGTATGGCGGAAAACTAACACCGAACATCAGCCTGAACAGACCATCCCCACTTTGAAACATGGTGGTGGCAGCATTATGATGTGGGGATATTTTTCTTCAGCAGGGACAGAGAAGCTGGTTAGAGTTGATGGGAAGATGGATGAAGCTAAATACAGGGCAATCCTGGAGGAAAACCTGGTAGAGCCTGAAAAAGACTTGAGACTGGGGCGAAGGTTCACCTTCCAGCAGTACAATGACTCTAACCATACAGCCAGAGCTACAATGGAATGGTTTAGATCAGGGATGCCCAACCTGTGGCCCTTCAGCTGTTGAAAAACTACAACTCCCAGCATGCCATGATAGCTGTAGACTGTTCAGGCATGCTGGGAGTTGTAGTTTTGCAACAGCTGCAGGGCCACCCTTTGGGCATCCCTGCTTTAGATCAAAGCATATTCATGTAATAAAATGACCTAGTCAAAGTCCAGACCTAAATCCTATTGAGAATTTGTGGCAAAACTTGAAAATTGCTGTTCACAGACTGTCGCCATCCAATCTGAGCTTGAGCTATTTTGCAAATAACAATGGGCAAAAATGTCAGTCTCTAGATGTGCAAAGCTGCAGCTGCAATTTTAGAGAAAGGTGGTCCTACATAGTATTGACACAGGGGGCTAAATACAAATGCAGGCCACGCCAGATTTTTAATTATTACAAATTTTGAAAACTATGTATCATTTCATTTTTACTTCACACATACTTGCTACTTTGTGTTGTCCTATCACATAAAATCCCAATAAAATACATTTATGTTTGTGAGTGTAACATGAAAAAATGTGGAAAAGTTCAAGGGCATGAATATTTTTTCAAGGCACTGTATGGTTATATGATATATTGGGAGTGCACCATCTTTAGATTTTTCTTGCCTTGCTGCATTCTGTATGGATATACGTGAGCAGTGATACCAGTGGCTGCAGCACCCTGGAGTTAAGGCCACTCATGCTAATTCAGTTGTTATCTCATGTAACAATAGGTGAGCACCTTTTAATCAGAGGAGAGGTTACAGTATATATTCCCATTACTTGTTGGTACCACACAAGGGAGCACTGTGTTAGTTTGCTGGATTTCGACTAAAGAAGAAGCAAATTTAGCTGCACACAGATTTGTCTTAGTACCACAATGGACTCTTGTGGCAATTGGATATCCCAAAGGGAAAACAACTATTTTTCAACTACTATCGAGACTTGACATGGGTGCATAGAGAATTACATATAAGGGGGAAGATGAACCCCTCGGATATTTCTTCAATAGTCTTAATACATTGTTTGTCTTCTTGGAGCAACTAATAAAAGAAAAGACTTGCCACCATCTAGACCAGGGGTTGGGAACCTCCGGCCCACAGTACGTATGCGTCCCACGGGACCATTTCATGTGGCCCCTGGGCCCCTGCCAGAAAATGCTAATGATCGCTTCCATTATGGAAGTGATCATTAGCATGCAGGAGTCACAGGAAGGTGAGAACAGTGCACTGCTAGCTGTACTCACCTTCTCTGGTCTTCTTCCGACCCCATGCTGTGTCCTGACACATACAGTGTCAGGACATAGTGCACATAGATGTGCACAATGACCTGACGCTGTGTGCTGTCAACAGTACAGCGTGGCAGGAAGAAGCCCAAGGAGGGTAAGTAAATCTGCCAAGTGGTAATTTTTATTTATCTTTTTAATGTCTGATCTGAGGTCTGATTGGGGCTGATCGGAGGCTGGAGGGTCTGAAGGGGGCTGATCTGAGACTGGGAGGCTGATAGGGATCTGATCTGAGGCTGCGGGCCTATTGGGGGTCTGCTCTGAGGCTGGGGGGTCTGATCTGAGGCTGGGGGTCTGATAGGAGTCTGATCTGAGGCTGGGGGTCCTATTGGGGGTCAGATCTAAGGCTGGGCAGTTTGATGATGGTCTGATCTGAGGCTGGGGGGTCTGATGGGGCTGATCTGAGGCTAGGGAGGGTCTGATGGGGGTCTGATCTGAGGTTGGGATGTCTGATGGGGGACTGATCTGAGGTTGAGATGTCTGATGGGGGTGTGATCTGAGGCTAGGGAGGGTCTGATGGGGGTGTGATCTGAGGTTGGGAGGTCTGATGGGGGTGTGATCTGAGGTTGGGAGGTCTGATGGGGGTCTGATTTGCGGCTGGGAGGTCTGATGGGGGTTAGGGGGTCTGATAGGAGGCTGATTTGAGGCTGATGGAGGTGGTGGGCAGATCTGAGGCTGAGAAAGGGACAAAGGTAGGGACAATTGCAAAGAAAGAGACAGGGACAGTAGCAGGGAGAGTGAGAAAGAGAAAGACTTAACAGATAAAAAGATTGGCAAGCTCAAACGTGATACAAAGATTATTGTAAAAATAACTTTTAATTTTAGCTCAAACAAGAAAATAAATAAAATAAAAAATAAAAAAAAGCTCAGTACAGAAGAAATATGACTCAGATATACAGCTATCTGTCCCTATCTGGAATAATACATCTTCACTCCACTCCCCAAGCACAGAGCCCAGGTCTGTTCTACAAACCAAAAAACTTTGGCTTCTAAGAAGAAACTAGGCCCTAGTATATCCAAAACCTCCATGTCTTAAGCAAAGATACTTTTGACTGCCAATCAGGACTCTTCACCCACTAGTAGCCTGGGGCAATCAGAGCATTGCTAATACAGGTATGTCCCGTTCTCTCTGTCATCACCTCTACTATCCAATCCTAGTCCCTCAAATTCCATTCTGATCAGTGAATTGCCCTTTTTGCTATACCCTTTTCCAGTTAATCCTGTTCCTATTTCCCCTGCTTCAGCGCCACCCATTTCCACTCCTCTGAAATCAAAATCCTTTTTTTATCCTATCCATCATAAACATGTTGAGACATTCTATAACTTAGTCTCCACAGCCTTCAAAGATATACGTAGATGTGAAAGAACAAGGCCTAAGTGATAATCTCACATATGGTAAGAAGGAAGCTCTTGAGGCTGGGTTCACACTTGAGCGTATTTGATATGCGCGTTTTTGTGCGCGTTTTTGTCGCGCGTTTTTGTCGCGCGTTTTTGTGCGCGTTTTTGTCCATAGTCAACGCGCGTATTACACGCGTTTGTGTGATTGACAGCAGTGTCCTATGGCCGCAAACGCTCGACAAAACGCCCCAAAGAAGCTCAAGAACTTTTTGGAGCGTAGGGCGTTTTTCAGCGCGTTCAAACGCGCTGTAAAACGCTCAAGTGTGAACCAGGGCCATAGGGAAGCATTGGTTTTGATGTGTTGAGCGTTTTACAGCGCGTTTGAACGCGCTGTAAAACGCTCAAGTGTGAACCCAGCCTCAATGCCTGGCTGAGAATAAAGATTGAGTTATTAAAAGGAGTGGACAAAGGGGTGGAATCATAATCCGAGATTGAAAGAACTATATCCAGGAGGAAACGCATATTCTGTCAAACGAAAAATATAATGTCAGATTAGCAAATGATCCGCTAGATCGCCGCTAGCATGTCCGCAATATATGTGTCCTATAGGGCTGTGTGGTTTTAGTTTCTTTAAAAAAGGATTTTATAGATATGCAAATGAGTGTTGAATGTGTCCAAGGGGCTGCACTAACCTTACTTGTGCCCAGCCGTGCCCAGCCACGCCCGCCTGTGAAGGAGCCCAGCACCGCCTATGTCTCCTCCTTTCATCAACGATAGATAGCCGTAATCTCGCGATGCGCGAGCTCGCGCATGCGCAGTTCTTTCCCTGAGGCTGATGCCAGCACAGGGAAGGAACACTATACCGGCACTGCGCATGCGCGAGCTCGCGCATCGCGAGATTACGGCAATCTATCATTGATGAAAGGAGGAGACATAGGCGGTGCTGGGCTCCTTCACAGGCGGGCGTGGATGGGCACGGCTGGGCACAAGTAAGGTTAGTGCAGCCCCTTGGACACATTCAACACTCATTTGCAAATCTATAAAATCCTTTTTTAAAGAAATTAAAACCACACAGCCCTATAGGACACATATATTGCGGACATGCTAGCGGCGATCTAGCCGTGCATGTCCGTATCTCTATAGCCCCAAACCTGATGACAGAATCCCTTTAATAGATCAATAGCCACTGCTATATAATTAGCTATTGATAATGTAAGTTTAGGAGAATATGAGATCGATCTATCTGTCTATCTATCTGTCTGTCTATCTATCTGTCTATCTATTTACCTCAGATTTTGTTACAATTATCAAGATCTTTTACCAGTGAGGCTGCTATATTGGAATTTGCCAATGCATTGACATTGATATTCTTTATCACAACTCTGTTTCCCTGTGGCTGCTTCTTTTGTTTGATATGGATATTTAGTTTAGAAATGATGAGTCTATGGTCAGTCCAGCAGTTAGCACTCGGCAAGGACTTAGTGACTCTTACATCCTGTATGTCTTTCCTCCGCACTATAACATAATCAATTAGATGCTAGTGCTTGGAGCGTGGGTAAATCCAGGATGTAAATCCAGGATTTTTGTGAGTGGGTAGACGGAAGATGGTGTTATTAATGACCAAGTCATGAGCAGCACATATCTTCAGTAGTAACAGACCATTGCTGTTACATGTGCTGATTCCGTTTTTTGCCAATGACGCCATCCCAGGTGGAGTGATCGGATCCTACTCTCGCATTAAAATCACCAAGTAGAATAATTCTGTCAGTGCGCTTTACAGATGAAAGTATGGCATCAAGATCATTATAAAACTTGTCCTTTACTTCATCTGGATTTGTTATTGTGGGTGCATAGGCACTGATCAGCGTAGCTTGTTTTCCACGTAGTAATGGAAGTTGCAGTGACATTTACACCCTTAGGAAGATTGTCAAGTTAACGAACAGGATGATTCTTAACCGCAAAGCCAACTCCAGACTCACGACGTTGGTCACTGCCACGTCCACACCAAAAGAATGTATAGCCACCTCCCATTTCTGTGAGTTGACTTTCATTTGCTAAACGACTTTCACACAGGGTCGCAATGTCGATGTCAAATCTTGCAAGCTCTCTAGCTACTAGAGCTGTTCTTCCTTCTGGGCGATCTGCTAATGAATTGTCTTGAAGCCTACATACAATCTATGTACCAATAGTAAGAGGTAATACCTTTTGTCTCATCTTGGGTTTTGTACTTCGACCGCATAAAATGGGATTCCCTCCAGCCGCGGTACCCTGTCCAGCTTACAGCGGCTGGATTCCCTTAATCCGCGGTAAACTGGACATGGTTTTAAGAGAAGCAACAATGTTTAGGGCAATTTTTCTAGCCCCTTCCTCATACTACGGAGGTGAGCAGTGTTATCCTAAAGAGGGCTGCTCAGTCACTCAGGTAGATGCCGAGTCCAGCTGTTGCTTCATCAGCATGAAGACGACCATTAGACTTGAGCCGCCTGTGTGCAGGTCCGTGTCCATAGCTCCCAGTGATTCCACACCTGCTGCTTCATCGCTCGCCTATCGCCACAAGACTTTGAACTGGTCGAGATGTCAAGACTTGTGTGTGAATTGGATTTAAGGGAGAGGTTTTTGTAGTCATATGGTGTGTATTGTATATACTATATATGATTGATATTGTATATGCCCATCATTTGTAAACAATGTTTTATTGATGCTTGAGAGCGACAAAAAAACGATAATAAAAATTTATCTGATTAAAAAAAAGGGAGAGGTGCGTAGAGTCAGCCTCACTCTCTCTTCCCAGATAACATCTTGCTACAATGGCAGGACAAAAGTCGAGACGGTTGGAGATGGGCTGGGCACAGTGGTTGACCAGGGCATTTTTAGTGTCTTGCCATGCTCTTAGCGTACCACATTGCTTGCAGATACTACCTTCATGATCGTTGGTCCTATTTAGTGGCTCTCATCTGCTCACTCCGCCAGAATCTGTCTTCACATGCTCGAGATCAAATCCCTCTGTTACCGAAGGTCAAGGACCTATCCAGTTTACCCACATGAGGGACCAATATATACACTCACCTAAAGAATTATTAGGAACACCATAATAATACGGTGTTGGACCCCCTTTTGCCTTCAGAACTGCCTTAATTCTACGTGGCATTGATTCAACAAGGTGCTGATAGCATTCTTTAGAAATGTTGCCCATATTTATAGGATAGCATCTTGCAGTTGATGGAGATTTGAGGGATGCACATCCAGGGCACGAAGCTCCCGTTCCACCACATCCCAAAGATGCTCTATTGGGTTGAGATCTGGTGACACTGGGGGCCATTTTAGTACAGTGAACTCATTGTCATGTTCAAGAAACCGATTTGAAATGATTAGAGCTTTGTGACATGGTGCATTATCCTGCTGGAAGTAGCCATCAGAGGATGGATACATGTTCTCATTCTGTTTTCGCCAAATTCGGACTCTACCATTTGAATGTCAACAGAAATCGAGACTCATCAGACCAGGCAACATTTTTCCAGTCTTCAACAATCCAATTTTGGTGAGCTCGTGCAAATTGTAGCCTCTTTTTCCTATTTGTAGTGGAGATGAGTGGTACCCGGTGGGGTCTTCTGCTGTTGTAGCCCATCCGCCTCAAGGTTCTGCGTGTTGTGGCTTCACAAATGCTTTGCTGCATACCTCGGTTGTAACGAGTGGTTATTTCAGTCAACATTACTCTTCTATCAGCTTGAATCAGTCGGCCCATTGTCCTCTGACCTCTAGCATCCACAAGGCATTTTTGTCCACAGGACTGCTGCATACTGGATGTTTTTCCCTTTTCACACCATTCTTTGTAAACCCTAGAAATGGTTGTGCGTTAAAATCCCAGTAACTGAGCAGATTGTGAAATATTTAGACTGGCCCGTCTGGCACCAACAACCATGCCACGCTCAAAATTGCTTAAATCACCTTTCTTTCCCATTCTGACATTCAGTTTGGAGTTCAGGAGATTGTCTTGACCAGGACCACACCCCTAAATGCATTGAAGCAACTGCCATGTGATTGGTTAACTAGATAATCGCATTAATGAGAAATAGAACAGGTGTTCCTAATAATTCTTTAGGTGAGTGTATATGTGAATGGAAAATTAAAAACATTATGGCTCCGGGAAGGCAGGGAGCAAAAAACAAAATTTCAAAAGCGAAAATTGGCCAGGTCTTTAACGGCTTATGGGTATGCTAAAATATTTAATAATTTGCTGTGTTATGAATTTGTTCAACTTAAAGACGCTGATTTACCTTGCAGCCGGCTGAAGTGCACTGACTAATACAATTTACAGCACACTTTCTAATATACCTATTATCTATTATGTCGTTTACACAAAATTTGTGCACGTTCTTAATAGAGATGTCGCAAAAAAATTTTCCGTTGGCGAACGCGAAATTCCGCATATATTAGCGAACGGGTGAACCGTCATAGACTTCAATAGGCAGGCGAATTTTAAAACCCACAGGGACTCTTTCTGGCCACAATAGTGATGGAAAAGTTGTTTCAAGGTAACTAACACCTGGACTGTGGCATGCCGGAGGGGGATCCATGGCAAAACTCCCATGGAAAATTACGTAGTTGATGCAGAGTCGGGTTTTAATCCATAAAGGGCATAAATCGCCTAACATTCCCAAATTGTTTGGAATAACGTGCTTTAAAACATCATGTATGATGTTGTATCGATCAGGTAGTGTAAGGGTTACGCCAGCTTCACAGTGACAGACCAAACTCCCAGTTTAACGCACCGCAAACAACCGCAAACAGTCCATTTGCACAACCGCAAACTCCCCATTTGCACATGGTTGGATACCAAGCTAGCCATGTCCCGTTCCTTGTCCTCACTTACGTCATTGAAGGTCTCTTCCTCCACCCAGCCACGTACAACACCAAGGGTCCCCGAAAGGTGACAACAAGCCCCCTGGGACGCCTGCTGTGGTCGGTCTTCCACCTCCTCAAAGCCACCTTCCTCCTCTGACTCCTCTTCTTCAGACTCCTCTCTCTGCGTTGCCGCAGGTCCAGCAATCGACGACGACAAGGCTGATTCTGGTGGTGATGGTGACCACAACTCTTCCTCTTCATGCTTATCTATGGCCTGATCCAGCACTCTTCGCAGGGCATGCTCCAGAAAAAACGCATATGGGATGAGGTTGATGATGTTGCCCTGGGTTTGACTGACCAGGTTTGTCACCTCCGCAAAAGGACGCATGAGCCTACAGCCATTGTGCATGAGCGGTCAGTAACACGGCCAAAAAATACCCAGCTCCGCAGAGGCTGTCCTCTTTTTTTTTTTTTTTTTATTAAAAAAATCTGTTCTTACCAGTTTAATCTCAGTTTTGTCCCCTATCAGGGGCTGGTGTATGGAATAGATTTTAGAAACCGGGAGATGGAAAAAGATGCTTGGTTGGTCCTCTTCCAATTTGGGGCACTGCGCGTGCACCGTGCAATGTACTGTGCCACCCTATATGAGTGGTGTGTTAAGTAGTACTATTCTTATCAGTTTAATCCCTGTTACGTCCCCTATCAGGGGACGTGTATCGAATAGATTTTAGACAACCGCAAAGAGTTGTCAATAGTTGACACACTCACGACATAAATTTTATTCCTCTATGCATCAATCTTGGTGTAGTGATGACTTTGCTCGTGCGCACGTTTGGGAGATTGCAGGCGATGGCGGTTTTTCAGTGGTCAGATGGACCCTTGCCCCAACACTGTGTGCCAGACATGCCATGACTTCCTTTTCCACAATAGAGTACAGGTTGGGGATTGCCTTTTGTGAAAAAAAAATTCGGCCGGGTACCTTCCACTGCGGTGTCCCAATAGCTACAAATTTTTTTAAGGCCTCCAGACTCCACCAGCTTGTATGGTAAAAGCTGGCGGGCTAAGAGTTCCGACAAGCCAGCTGTCAGACGCCGGGCAAGGGGGTGACTCTGTGACATTGGCTTCTTACGCTCAAACATTTCCTTGACAGACACCTGACTGTGGGCAGATGAGCAGGAATTGCTGAAGGTGAGAGGCGGAGTAGCGGTGGTTGAGAGGGGGCAAGGAGGACAGCAGTGGTTGACGTGGCTGAAGATGCTGGACCAAAAGGAGGATGGTGTCTTTGAGTTTGTGTGCTGCTTGTATTCATCATGTGTTGATCCCATAGGCGTTTGTGATGTGAGATCATGTGCCTTTGCAAAGCAGTTGTACCTAGGTGGGTGTTGGATTTCCCACGACTCACAGGTTGCAAATGGCATCGGTGTTATCAGAGGCAGACACACAAAAAAAATGCCACACTGCTGAGCTTTGCAATGACGGCATTCTGGTGGTGGCAACAGCATGTGTTGTTTGGCGTGCTGTCTGGCTGACCCCGGGTTCCGATACATGCTGTCTGACTGTGCCACTAGCTCCTTGCGACGACCTCCCCCTGCTTCCAACTCGTCTCCTCCTCCTCTCTGTCTCCCCATCTGAACTTTCCCCCTGTTCTTCTTCTCTTCGAGCGGGCACCCACGTGACATCCACGGACACATCTTCATCATCAACCGCTTCACTTGTATCTGACAACTCAGCAAAGGAAGCTGCAGCGTGTACAACATCATCATCATCACACCGTACGTCCATGTGTGTAATGCTGCCTGACTGAGACATATCCCTGTTATCTACATCCTCTGGCAATAATGGTTGCGCACCACTCATTTCTTCCAACTGATGTGTAAATAACTCCTCTGACATATCAAGTGAAGCGGCTGTGGTGCTAGTGTTGGTGGTGGCGGTAGGCGGGCGAGTGGTAACTTGAGAGGTGCCCGAAGCTGAGCTGGAGGAGGATGGTGCGTCAAGGTTCAGAGCGGAAGCTGTAGAAGATTGGGTGTCCTGTTTTTGCCAGTCAACTATGTCCTCAGAATTTTTCGAGTTCAGGGTACGTGGCCTCTGAACACTGGGCATTATTCTAGGGCCAAAGGAAATCACAGCACCATGACCACAACGGCCCCTGCGGGGTGGCCTGCCTCTGCCTGTCATTTTTTTTTTAGATTAGTGGTACTATGCGTGCAAGGTACTGTGCCACCCGATATGAGTGGTGGGCAGTGGGCACAGTACAGTCTGTGGGCCTGACACACACTGGCAGGCAACGGCAATTATATTACAGAGAAAAAATTGTATTACTTTTTTTATCTGCAAGCTACTGTGCCACCAGATATGAGTGGTGGGCACTGGCAGTGGGCACTGTACACTCTGTGGGCCTGACACACACTGGCAGGCAACTGCAATTATATTACAGAGAAAAAATTGTATTACTTTTTTTATCTGCAAGCTACTGTGCCACCAGATATGAGTGGTGGGCACTGGCAGTGGGCACAGTACACTCTGTGGCCCTGACACACACTGGCAGGCAACTGCAATATATATATATATATATAATATATATATATATATATATATATATATATATATATAAAATAAAAAGCAGACTGATGTACTAGCCCTAAAAAGGGCTTTTTGGGGTGCTGTCAGGACTCTGTCCTTACAGCAGATCAGATGAGTCTTTGAGGACTGGAGTGGACACAGAACACTGGCCTAGCTAACGATTTCTCTATTAATTCAGCAGCAGCAGCACTCTCCCTGCTCTCACTAATGAATCTAAGATGGATGCTGTCATTGCTTTTTGATAGGAGGTGGGAGGGTCTGGGAGGGAGGGTATGCTGATTGGCTGGAATGTGTCTGCTGACTGTGAGGTACAGGGTCAAAGTTTGCTCAATGATGACGTATAGGGGGCGGACCGAACATCGCATATGTTCGCCCGCCGCGGCAAACGCGAACAAGCAATGTTCGCCGGGAACTGTTCGCCAGCGAATAGTTCGGGACATCTCTAGTTCTTAATAGAAAGAAAATTACATTTATTATAAATTAGCTAGGTCACATGTTTGTTGAAAGCAAGACCAGGTTTATTGTGAAGGTAGAACCATGTAGTTGACTGACATTGATATATAGTCCTCTTATTATATAAACCACCAAGAAGAACAATGTTTCCTTCTGATATTATATCAATGCTTTTCGAGTTAACAAATGACCCCAAAACTGCTTTAAAAATACTAATGAACTGAGCTGAGTTTGATGGTTTTTTTTGCCCAGGGATATTAGTGTAATATGGTGTAGCGACCAAAATTTAACTCTTTGTTGTACATATTTCTAGCACAGCAATTATATTGATCTCCTAAAACAGCAACTTCCCAACAAGCTTCGCATTAATAAAAAGTAAATATATGTAATGATGTATTGGTTTAGGAAAACTCCACATAGAATGCATGAGGCAAGGTAATATATTTCATGAAATGATATTGTATATCGGTAGTGTTAATAGGTTTCAGGGGGAATGTTAATTTTTTTTTTTCCCTGCCGTAGTAGCTACTGTAAGATCTTTATGGTTAATCATTCATTTTTGAATTTTTATATTAAGCATTTCATATTACTTTATTGACTCAACTTTTATGCTCTTCTTCATTTTGACAGTAAAGAATGGCTAGGCAATACTCTTTGAAAATTGGAGGCCATTTTCAGCTGCTCTCTCTGCAGAGTAAAGTGAATAATAGGGTGCCCTGAAGGGATTTCTAAGGTATCACTCACCAGAAACTTTTGTGTGTGAAGAAAACTAGCTCATTTTATCATGCTAGGCATACTGATATGTTTACTTTAATAAAATGCCATATTTTTGCCTTTAATCTCTTGTCAAATAGCTATTAAAGCCCCTAAAGTACCATGCACCACATTAAAAAACACTTGTGATCTTCAAGTTGCCTTAGAAAATGCTAATAGCGCATGTAATTTGTGTTTTGTGAACAGGATGGAATAATTTATTGAGTGAAATGAAAATATGCTTCAAGAAAGATGCCCTCAAGTTAAGACAGTGGTTTAAACTGTTCAGCGTTCCATTTAGCAACTACCTTTTTAATAACTGCAGTAAAGTATTGGACTGACATCGTTCTGGTTTATCATAGCTATGTTATATTTTTGAAAGCAAACACTTGCTCCTTTGGGTGAATGATGAGCAATAAATACTACAGTTTGCTAGGATATGTGATGTCCATTGACAAATAGAGTTTCATAAGAACATAACATGGTTAACACTATTCTCTGTGAAATGTCATATTCCTTTATATTAGAAGATCCCATTGCCCAGTGTAAGATAATCTTCTATCCCTTAGCATCTCAAGGCAATGCCAAAGCCCCTAGCAAAATTATACTTAAAGGGGTATTCTGGTAATTTGAAGTTATCCCCTATCCACAGGATACAAAATTATGAAAGTGGGGGCCCTGTACCCCGTATTGTCCCTAGGAATGAGCAGAGCAGCAGGTTGAGCATGAACACTGCCACTCCATTGAACTCTATGAGACAGTCGCATACAGGCACTTGGCTGTTTATAGCAGTCCCATAGAGATGAATGAATGAGCAGTGAACATGCTTAGCCTGGCATGGCATTCATTTTGGGGTCTGTGCAGGATACACGGTGTCAATTTATTAGTGGGGGACCTGGTATTATGGTCCCCATCAATCTAATAGTTATCACCTATCCTTTGGAGAAGTGGGGTAACTTCATGTTATCAGGATACCCCTTTTAATGTATAAATCTATACAGTATTGTGTAGCGAGAGAGATATAGGTCGTCACTACTAGTGATGAGCGAAGTTATCAAAAATTCAGTTCATCTGCTTCACCGAATTTCACAAAGAAATTTTCTCCGTGACAAATTACTTCTTTACTAAGCCCATTTCTTTGTAATTAGCGAATGCAGTGAACAGCAATTGTGCCGCCCCAATCATTGAACCTCTCAGATGCCGCGTTCATCACTGATCGCAGCATCTGAGATGAAAAATACTCACCTTATCCATTTGATCGCGTAGAGGCCGCCGTGACCATCTTGATTGAAGATCCCACATAAAATCTTTGCGCAGTGATGGGATGTCGTGTGGGATCTTCAATCAAGATGGCCACTGCGGCCTCTTCATGTGTAAATGGATGAGGTGAGTAGGATCCCCCCCCCTCCCCCCCCCCCCCCAATTTAGGAAGCACAAGGAAATTCGGCTTTGTTTTTCCTGAAATTCGGATTGAGGTCCACTTAGGAAGAAATGGAGGAGGCAAATAGGAAATTGTTTTTTAATAAGACGGAAAAAGATAAAGGAAAACAGAAAAAATTGTGACAATATAGGTTGATCAAATCCACAAGATTAAAGATCACAGTCGAATCACATTTTTATGACCTCTTCCTACTTTTGACATCAGCAGCCCGTAGCTCATGAAGGAAGTCATGTGTCATGAGCTGGCTTGGTGCACAGTTTATGAACTGTTCTCTTGTTGCTGTGGTTAAAGCATATTGTGAGTGGACAAATGGCACCACTGCAAATAAATGACATGGAAACTGTGGAACCCCATGTGCCATTAATGTGAGGTGAAGGTTGGCTATGAAGGTGCACAAGGGCAGACAGACATGCTACAGTGGGGCAGCTCACTGCCAAAATGAACTCAGAGTCCACCAGATGTGTGTATAAAGCAACAGTTTAGGCAGCCCTACTACATATGGGGGCTCTTAAGTAGACAGATGGTCTCTGCTCCTTTGCTAAAAAAGTTGCATCAGCAGAAAAGGCTTCAATTTTTGCGGTAATATTGAATTGGGCCTCCACTGATTGGCAAAAGATTGCTTTATCCGATGAGTCACAGGAAAGCTAGAATATCCCACAAAGGATTACACTACTCTCAATGAGACATGCAAGCTAGCTTTCCTTATAGAAGGACAAAAGAACCAGAATGTCTGAAGAGAAAATAACCTTGCTTAGCTTAATGGCTGGGGGTGTGGGGATTTTCGGTGTGCTTTTTTATCATTAGGGAGACAAAAAAATATGCAGGATGAGTATTGAGATACTAATCTTGGTTTCTTGGAAGAATACATGCAAATCTGCATGGAGTTTGTATATTCTCATCGTGTTTGCGTGGGTTTCATGGATTTCCTCTGGGTACTCCGGTTTACTCCCACAGACCCACACTCCAAAGACATACTGATAGGGAACTTAGATTGTGAGCCCCATTGAAGATAGTTTGATGCTAATATGTGTAAAGCGCTGTAGAATATAGTAGAGCTATATAAGTGTGCTAAATAAATTTGCCTACCTTAATTCGGCTGGTATGAGATTTTTTTGAAGAACAGCGAATTTGAATTTCTTTATCAGAAACCCAAAGAAAAAGAGGGGATATCCTGTCTAATGCAAATTTGCATCTATTCTTCCCAGAAAGCGAGAGAGAGTGTTGCCTGGCATACAATTCTCATCATGAATATTTTTGGGTGTCCCTAATGATAAAGAGCACCACAAAGAGTACTCCCCAAGGCCAGTCAGCTAAACAAAGCAGTTTTCTCTTGAGACATTGTGGTTCTCTTCTTTTTGGAGGATTGGATTGCAAACTTCACTTCCAGTTGAATATTATGTGTATGGGGGTCTTCAAACTTTTAAAAAAATCAGAGCTGAAGTTCAACAAATTCATCTCTACTCCAGATATCTGTGACAACCTACCAACTCCCTTATTGAGTTACTCCCAGTCTGTCTAGCTAGTGTCTGTCCTACATGCAGTGGTTACTCTCAATATTAGCTGGTGGTCACAATAATGTGACTCAACTGTGTGGTTTGTGTGTTATGTGCAAGAGGCACTCTTTTCCATACCAGTAAAAATGACTGTACACGTAGTGTTGATAGTGAGACGGGAGAAATATCACTGTTTAATATGGAAGGCTCTAGTGTTTGAGCCCAAACGTCGCATCCACATGGGTGAATAAACTTTTTTCATCATTTGAGAGTGCTGTTGTTTTGCATTTTTATTTAATATTGAGTATCCATTATATGAGGGGTCAACTGTAGCCTTTGAAATTTACAAAGGGCTTAATAAAATCTGTAAAAAAGAGATAAAATCAGCAAAAATACAAAATGAATCCCCAAAAATTCTTTAAATATATAAATGCTAAATAACCAAGGTCAGAGTAGGTAGGTCTCCTAAATAACGGTAAAAGGGGGAAGGTGGTCACTGAAGATAAGAAAAGGCAGAGTTACTAAATGTTTTTTTTTAG
Source organism: Bufo bufo (assembly GCF_905171765.1). Classification (NCBI taxonomy): domain Eukaryota; kingdom Metazoa; phylum Chordata; class Amphibia; order Anura; family Bufonidae; genus Bufo; species Bufo bufo. The sequence continues at coordinate 376,965,900 of NC_053393.1, read as the reverse complement.
CTCTGTATACACAAAAGAAGAAAAAGGAGCTGATATCCTAGTTCCAGGGCTGTTAGTACATCCAGTAATATACTTAATTGGCTTACTGTACATATAGTCCAAGCTAACTTAAATAAGGTAAATGTGAATAAGGCTCCAGGTCCAGATGGATTACACTCGAGTTCTTAAAGAACCCAGTTCAGTTATTGCTGTGCCCCTGTTCATAATTTTTATAGATTGTCTGGGGACTGATACAGTACCAATTGACTGGCACAAGGTAAATTTGGTGCCCATATTCAAAAAGGGCTCTTAATTCCCCACAGGTAATTAAAGACCAGTAAGATTGACTTCTGTTGGAGGAAAAGGGAGGACTCTTAAGGGACTATACAAGATGATCTTACTGTTAATAATATCAGCATGGGTTTACTAAGGACAAAAGTTGTCAGACTAACTTGATATATTTTTGTGAGGAGGTGAGTAGAAGCCTGGACAGAGGGGCGGCTGTGAATGTAGTGTTCTTGGATTGTGCAAAGGCTTTTGATACTGTCCCTTGTAAACCTTTAATAGGTAAAATAAGATCTATAGGCTTAGAAAGTATAGTTTGTAATTGGATTGGAAGCTGGCTGAAGGACCGTGTCCAGAGAGTTGTGGTCAATGATTCCTATTCTGGACTGATTTATAACTGTATGTATCACAAAAACTGCTGAAAAAAATGTTATTGCTGTCCATTCAAAAAATTATTCTAGTTCAAAATGAGTAAAATGCAACCATAAAAAATTGCCCAGAAGAAAGCCTTTAAGCTCATGACTGGACAATCATTCTATGCACATTTATTGCTTTATATAGCATTACAGTTTTCAGAGCTTTGTTTTTCTGAGCTGCAAAATACCTTCCCAACAGTATTCTTGGTAAAATAAAATTTTAACTTAAAGAGGTTGTCCAACTTATTTGAAAATTATGCCAGAGCCTCTATATGTAATAAAACAATAAAATATTGGATACTTACCATTTAAAAATCTGCTGTTTCTAGGTCTGCTACTACGGACCTCACCTCCAGTCTGTAAAGGCTGTAGTGGTGACATAGCCATATACAGCACATGACCACTGCAGCCAATCACTGGCCTCAGCAGTCTTGTGCCATATACCACTGAGACTAGTGATTTGACTGCAAAAATCTTGTGCCATTTATAGCTATATAAATTCTGCAGTCTGTAAATACAGACCAGAGGTGATTGGGAATTAAAGGGGTTGTCTGGTTTTCCAATAATGACAACCTATGCTCAGAACAGGTCATCAAAATCAGATCAGCGTCGGTCTGACTCCCAGCACCCCCATGATCAGCTGTTTGAAGGGGTTGCAGCATCCATGCAAGCACTGCTTCCTCTTCAATGTTTACCCACAAACCATCAATATTGTGGCAGCAGTGCAAGGTAATTACATCTGCTCTGTCCCATTCACCTTACATTGGTGAAAATGAGCAAGAGATAAGAACAAGGTACGGGGACCTCATTAATAGTGTTGAGCACGAATATTCGAATAGCGAATTTTTATCGCGAATATCGCCACTTCGAGAATTTGCAAATATTTTGAATATAGTGCTATATATTCGTTATATCGAATATTCTGCATTTTTTTCCATCTGAACACCTGATTCCTCTCTGCTTCTTGCTTGTGGGCCAATGAGAAGGAAGCAATGTCAAGTTCACAGCAATACTGTAAGTGCACCAATCAGTAATCTGTAGTCAGACCTGCTAAAATGTGAAGTTGCACAGTGTGAAAAAAATTGTAATCACTGCCGATTAGCGCAATTGCGAATATATTGAAGCACTGGACTCTATCTGAATATAAGGCTATTCTAATGTTTTGCCATGCCAACCATTTTCTGCAGTCTCAGGAAACTTGACCCACTCCTGTATTTCGCGTTGCGAATTCGCATTACGCAATTTTTACATTGACGATTTATCGCATTCAATATTCTCAAAATTCACGAATATATGACGAATATTTCTACAAAATATTCGTGAAATATCGTGAATTCGAAGATAGCCCCTGCCGCTCATCACAACTCATTATCTCTTACTTACATTTGGGGAATATTTTTTAACAACTGATGTAATAGAATAGGAGAGAATTCCCCCATAGCAACCAATCAGGTCACTGATTTTATTTTCCAAAACATCTATGACAATTGAATCCCTGAAAAACACCCCTACAGTTTTGTTAAATCTCCCCTATTGTATGGATTTGGTATAAAAATACTAATTGTTACATGGCTTCAAGCTTTTGTAAATTATGTATTTTCATTTGTTTTAACAACATAAAATGTAATTTGAGAGTTAAAATAACAGCAGCTGTTCGAAATACTGTGGGGTACACATCTTGTATGCCCAGGAAGGATTCGTAAGCAACATCTTGTCATGTCCTCTTGCTGATTCTTATTAGACTATACTGATTAGAAATTGCCATTTTTCTCCATTATACACAATGAAAAATAGCTATAATACCATGATAAGGAAATATACTACCATGCAATCATTTTTGACATATATTCTTTTCTTAATGCATTTAATCATATTAATACAATATTCAGTACCTCTATAATAGAGAATCTTCAAGAATTTTGAGCAGTGTCTAAAATGTAATCCACCTTTTAAGAGATTCCAGTATACAGTAGTTGAAGGTGAAGTTGGGCAAAAAAATTATGAAATGTATGTTCTGTGAATATGTGTAAGTATAAAAAAAGTTATATTTTTCACGTCATTTGGGTTAAGTGATCAATGCAGAAGAAACATATTGCTTTCTTTTCTTTAATAAACCATGTATTACTATATTTCTAAAAGATTCATATGCTAATATGACTAAATTTATCTTGACATTTCTTGTGTTAAATTCAAAGTGGCCCAATTTCCTTGTTAAGATCACACATTAATCTGATATTGATCTATAATTCACGACATGTCAGCTGAGAACAATATATCAATAGAAATGTAACGGGTTAGGGTTCACTTATTCTTCTAAATAATGAAGCAATCATTTTTACCCATGATCAAAAAACCACTGAATCATGGACAACAAACTTCTATTGGAAGATTTGCTCCATACATCTACATGACAGATGGTGTCTATAATATTTCAGCTCAATATTTTATAAGGCCATCCATCAGTGAAGTGGTTAAAAAAGAAAGGATTCAGTCTGATACTACTTATGCTTTATCAAGCAGTAAGAGGCTGATACACAGCTTGATAATGTAATCGTCACATAGATAATTTGGTCACATGTAAACAGGCTCACACTGACTCGATACGGGTAAAGTATGCTTAAATGTGGCAAAATTGTTGCAGAAAATGTTTGAATCTGTACATAACATCTGAGTGGGGTTTGACAAAAAAAAATCGAAAAAGATTTTTGGTCATAGAAATGTCCACTCCTAAGAACATTAAGTGGCCACCCTGGTCTACACACTTTAACACTATACAGGGATGTAGAGGCTGCAGAGGAACTACTAGGCCACTCGCTCTTGGAGTAGTCTCTGTTCAGTGTCTGCTGACCAACAAAGGTCAATAGACAACGGTGAGCAGCACAGCGGATGAAGCACAACCGTAATAAGGAAACAAGCAGAGGTCAGGGCAAGCAGCATACAAGCAATCCAGTAAACAATCTAAAGCTCAGGGTGGGCAGCACAAGGTCAAAACGAGGAACATACAGAGGTCAGGTCAGGCAGCAAAGAGCCAGATGCAGAAAGAGGCAGAGATCTGCACATGGGTAGGCAAACAATACAATGGCACACCTTTGGAGGGAACTAGCTAACTAGGCCCAATTGCTCAAGGACCCTCCTAGAGGAGAAGGTGCTTTAAATACCCTGTGATGGCTAATCATAGGGTGGGTTAGTTTAAGGTGTTCGCTATGGTCCTTTAAGAGCCAGAGGGATTAGGTGTGTGCTTTATGGGAAGAGAGAGGCAAAGCGAGCAAAAAAGAAGTCCTCAGCCTGTTTAAAATGGACATAACAATGCTGCATCAGCAGCTGGGACAGCAAGACTCCGGTGGCCAAGGGCTGCCAGAGAACCAGCACACAACTTAACTTTCACAAGAAAGACATTAAAACATGGATAAAACCCTATACTTTGAAATCCATGGCCCTCTTTGGTAAGGAAGATGGCTTTCCTGCCATGGAAACGTAACCACATTATAAGAAAATCATCTATTTTAATACCAATATTCCAACCAAACTTGAATCCATTAAAATAAAATACTCAACATAAGGATGGTTGATAGATTTGCCTGGGATGTTAGTCTTAACCTCAGGGATTCCCCTTGCAGAGGGGGCTTTGAGTTATGCAGTGAAGACACTGTCTTCTCTGCACGTAGACATCCGCATATAGCTCACTTGTAACACTTATCTAAAAGCTGTTACCATTAGATCACTGTTATTTGTGATTTGTATATGGGGACATCAGGGAACTCATAAGTAAGGTATTCTATCTAATCTGTGCCCCCATAGAAAAATACTATTCAAATGTAAAATTAAATTAATATACATTATACATTTTACACATATTTGAAACTATTATACACAAGAGACTAAAAGGGTACATTTTGGGGGGGAAATAAGATTTGTTGAGCAAATTACTTTAACACTCTGTGATGTGCTGTTATGTCACAGAGTTCTAGTACTTAACCCTTTGTGCTGGGCTCAGGAGTTGTGTCCGAACCATTATTTGTGGATACTACCTCTATTATACAGCAGGCACCCAGCTCTCATTGCTAGGTTCCGAAATAACGGCAATCCTGGCAGCTTAAAGGGAAACTGTCACCAGTTTTGTGCTGCTAAGTTCTAACAGCTCCAACGCATGCCAATGAGTCCCCATATCCATGAGCTCATGGCTCTCCCCACCCACCTGCCTTGGATTGACAGTTTTTTTTCAATCTGAATTAGCAGCACGATTTAACACTAGATTTTAGCAAAATTTCTGGCTCAATTAATCAAAGTGACCCAGCATTTTGCTAAGGAGACCCGTCGCTAGTTTATGTTGCCCTTAGTTAGGACACCATAAAACTGCTGAGAGATTCCCTTTAATCCCTCAGATAGTGCAGTCAAAAGTACAATACAAGGCATGGTAGCCAGGGGCCTTCTGAATAGCTTTAGGCCTACCATGTTCCAGTTGCTAATACATCCTGTCTCCAACAAAAGTGCAAAAAAAGTTTTTTTAAATACTGAAGAAAAACAGAAAAAAAATTATAAACACAAAAAAAAAAAGTTTCCCATTATGTACAGTTGTGTTCAAAATAATAGCAGTCAGATATCACTAGCCTGATCAATCACTGTTTTTGGTAGAAATTATATTTCTACATGGCAAATAATTTACTAGCAGGTGTAGTAGAGTAATAGAAATCCAACAGACCCAACAGTCATGACATACATGCTGCTGATTCTCTGTAATTCAATCAGTTATTGAAAGGGGCATGTTCAAAATTATAGCAGTGTGGAGTTCAATGAGTGAGGTCATTCATTCTTTGAAAAACAGGTGGCAATTATTTCCCTTATTTACGGAAGGCAGCAAATGTTGTACATGCTGGTTACAGTGCATTTCTCTCTGAAATTCTGAGGAACATGGGTCGTTCCAGACATTGTTCAGAAGAACAGTGTACTTTGATTAAAAAGTTGATTGGAGAGGGGAAAACATATAAAGAAGTGCAGAAAATGATAGGCTGCTCAGCTAAAATGATTGCAAATGCTTTAAAATGGCAACCAAAACCTGAAAGACGTGGAAGACAGCACAAAACTACCATTCTAATGGATAGAAGAATAGCCAAAGTGGCAAGGACTCAGCCAACAATCAGCTCCAGGAAGATCAAAGAAGGTCTAAAGTTACCTGTAAGTACCGTTACAATTAGAAGACGCCTATGGGAAGCCAAGCTATCTGAAAGAAGCCCCCGCAAAGTCCCACTGTTAAAAAAAAGACGTGCTGAAGAGGTTACAATTTGCCAAAGAGCACGTTGACTGGCCTAAAGAGACATTTTGTCGACTGATGAAAGTAAGATTGTTCTTTTTGGGTCTAGTGGTCGGAGACAGTTTGTCAGACGACCCCCAAACACTGAATTCAAGCCACAGTACACTGTGAGGACAGTGAAGCATGGTGGCGCAAGCATCATGATATGGGGATGTTTCTCATACTATGGTGTTGGGCCTTTTTATCGCATACCAGGGATCATGGATCAGTTTGAATACATCACAATACTGGTCATGCTGCCTTATGCTGAAAAGGAAATTCCCTTGAAATGGGTGTTCCAACAAGACAACGACCCCAAACACACCAGTAAACGTGCAACAACTTGGTTCCAGACCAGCAAGATTGACGTTATGGAGCGGTCAGCCCAATCCCCGGATCTTAATCCAATAGAAAACTTGTGGGGTGACATCAAAAATGCAGTTTCTGAGGCAAAACCAAGAAATAGAGAAGAACTGTGGAATGTAGTCCAATCATCCTGAGCTGGAATACCTGTTCACAGGTGCCAGAAGTTGGTTGACTCCATGCAACACAGATGTACAGCAGTTCTCAGAAACAGTGGTTATACAACTAAATATTAGTTACGTGATTCAAAGGAAAGCAAAATCTTCAAACATTTTTCAGTTTATATAGTGAATGTTTGAGTTTGTAAAGAAGAATACAAACACTGCTATTTTTTGAACAGTCTAATATTCACTTTTCTTAATTTTTTTTAGAGGAACAACACAAATTTGATATATTTTTCTTTATGTTTTGATTTGGAATAGAATGTGTAGTGTTCCCAATGCATTTGTGTGTATGGAAATAAAAGCTACTGGAAGTGTATTTAGAGCTTTATTCACTTTTTTAAACACACTGCTATTATTTTGAACACAACTGTGTATAATACACAATGGGTACAATGAGGACGTCACCTCTGCTCTTGTTGCACTGCCTGGCCGTGTCAATCATATAAACCAGGGTGGGACTGGCCACAAAAAGGCGTTTGGATGCAACAAAAGAAATGGTCATATCCTCATTGCTACAAAGGCCTAATTTGCATATAAGGAAAAAGTATTAAAACACAGGAATTGCGCTACAGATAAACAAAAGAAAAACAGTGTTTTAATCAGGTGAACTACAGCTATGTGTCTAGTTTGATAGAGAGGTTGCGAGATCCAAAGTCGATTTGTACAAATACTTTGATTTTAACCTCTTGCCGCTACGCTAACGCCGAAAGGCGTCATTGCGGCGGCTCTCCCAGGCTACACTAATGCCGATTGGCGTCATCTCGCGTGAGCCGAGATTTCCTGTGAAAGCGCGCACACAGGCGCGCCCGTTCACAGGATCGGAAGGTAAGCGAGTGGATCTCCAGCCTGCCAGCGGCGATCGTTCCCTAGCAGGCTGGAGATGCAATTTTTTTTAACCCCTAACAAGTATATTAGACGCTGTTTTGATAACAGCGTCTAATATACCTGCTACCTGGTCCTCTGGTGGTCCCTTTTGCTTGGATCGACCACCAGAGGACACAGGTAGCTCAGTAAAGTAGCACCAAACACCACTACACTACACTACAAACCCCCTGTCACTTATTAACCCCTTATGAACCACTGATCACCCCTGATCACCCCATATAGACTTCCTGATCACCCCCCTGTCATTGATCACCCCCCTGTCATTGATCACCCCCTTGTAAGGCTCCATTCAGACGTCCGTATGATTTTTACGGATCCACTGATATATCAATATAACAAAACAATAACAAACATAGGTGCACTCTGCAGTCTCACTAATTCTCAAACTGATTTTAAAATTGAGAGATTAGTCAACATGTCCTACGGTGTAGAACATGTCTTAAGCCCGGACACCACGACAAGGTTTCTCAAGTAGCCCGGGACCCTACACTCTCCTACCTGAGCCATATGGGCAATACCAGGAGCCAGTGGGCAAATTACAGGAGCATAGGGCCGACTCGCAAACAACTCACCAGTTACCTCCAGCATGTGGCCATGCTTGCAATGGGAGGAGGGAGGAGTCTGTGAGTCCCACTCAAGACTTGCTGATATAGCCCAGGCTTCACAGGTGCACCTAAATGTGACCTGTAGATGGAAAACAGGCACATTTAAATAGGAGTTTATACACCTCCAGGAATCTATATATACAAACTAAGAAGACAGGTTGGCATCAGCAGGAGCTGCTCAAACCCACATGCAGTTGTGCATATAATTAAGGGAGCAAATCCTGCACTTGTGGCCCGTTGCTAATGGCAATCCCCAGCAAAATGCATACAATGGAGGATGCCCGCGGCGAACCACAAGTACCACAATAGACATCCTACACAAGGTAACAAGTGCGGATGTGATAATTAATATAACAATATAACAAAACAATAACAAACATAGGTGCACTCTGCAGTCTCACTAATTCTCAAACTGATTTTAAAATTGAGAGATTAGTCAACATGTCCTACGGTGTAGAACATGTCTTAAGCCCGGACACCACGACAAGGTTTCTCAAGTAGCCCGGGACCCTACACTCTCCTACCTGAGCCATATGGGCAATACCAGGAGCCAGTGGGCAAATTACAGGAGCATAGGGCCGACTCGCAAACAACTCACCAGTTACCTCCAGCATGTGGCCATGCTTGCAATGGGAGGAGGGAGGAGTCTGTGAGTCCCACTCAAGACTTGCTGATATAGCCCAGGCTTCACAGGTGCACCTAAATGTGACCTGTAGATGGAAAACAGGCACATTTAAATAGGAGTTTATACACCTCCAGGAATCTATATATACAAACTAAGAAGACAGGTTGGCATCAGCAGGAGCTGCTCAAACCCACATGCAGTTGTGCATATATATAGGGGAGCAAATCCTGCACTTGTGGCCCGTTGCTAATGGCAATCCCCAGCAAAATGCATACAATGGAGGATGCCCGCGGCGAACCACAAGTACCACAATAGACATCCTACACAAGGTAACAAGTGCGGATGTGATAATTAATATAACAATATAACAAAACAATAACAAACATAGGTGCACTCTGCAGTCTCACTAATTCTCAAACTGATTTTAAAATTGAGAGATTAGTCAACATGTCCTACGGTGTAGAACATGTCTTAAGCCCGGACACCACGACAAGGTTTCTCAAGTAGCCCGGGACCCTACACTCTCCTACCTGAGCCATATGGGCAATACCAGGAGCCAGTGGGCAAATTACAGGAGCATAGGGCCGACTCGCAAACAACTCACCAGTTACCTCCAGCATGTGGCCATGCTTGCAATGGGAGGAGGGAGGAGTCTGTGAGTCCCACTCAAGACTTGCTGATATAGCCCAGGCTTCACAGGTGCACCTAAATGTGACCTGTAGATGGAAAACAGGCACATTTAAATAGGAGTTTATACACCTCCAGGAATCTATATATACAAACTAAGAAGACAGGTTGGCATCAGCAGGAGCTGCTCAAACCCACATGCAGTTGTGCATATATATAGGGGAGCAAATCCTGCACTTGTGGCCCGTTGCTAATGGCAATCCCCAGCAAAATGCATACAATGGAGGATGCCCGCGGCGAACCACAAGTACCACAATAGACATCCTACACAAGGTAACAAGTGCGGATGTGATAATTAATATAACAATATAACAAAACAATAACAAACATAGGTGCACTCTGCAGTCTCACTAATTCTCAAACTGATTTTAAAATTGAGAGATTAGTCAACATGTCCTACGGTGTAGAACATGTCTTAAGCCCGGACACCACGACAAGGTTTCTCAAGTAGCCCGGGACCCTACACTCTCCTACCTGAGCCATATGGGCAATACCAGGAGCCAGTGGGCAAATTACAGGAGCATAGGGCCGACTCGCAAACAACTCACCAGTTACCTCCAGCATGTGGCCATGCTTGATATATGGATCGGATCCGCAAAACACATACAGACGTCTGAATGGAGCCTTACAGGGGGGTGATCAATGACGGGGGTGATCACCCCATATAGACTCCCTGATCACCCCCCTGTCATTGATCACCCCCCTTTAAGGCTCCATTCAGACGTCCGTATGATTTTTACGGATCCACTGATACATGGATTGGATCCGCAAAACACATACGGACGTCTGAATGGAGCCTTACAGGGATGTGATCAATGACGGGGGTGATCACCCCATATAGACTCCCTGATCACCCCCCTGTCATTGATCACCCCCCTGTAAGGCTCCATTCAGACGTCCGTATGATTTTTACGTATCCACTGATACATGGATCGGATCCGCAAAACACATACGGACGTCTGAATGGAGCCTTACAGGGGGGTGATCAATGACGGGGGTGATCACCCCATATAGACTCCCTGATCACCCCCGTCATTGATCACGCCCCTGTCATTGATCACCCCCCTGTAAGGCTCCATTCAGACGTCCGTATGATTTTTACGGATCCACTGATACATGGATCGGATCCGTAAAACACATACGGACGTCTGAATGGAGCCTTACAGGGGGGTGATCAATTACGGGGGTGATCACCCCATATAGACTCCCTGATCACCCTCTGTCATTGATCACCCCCCTGTCATTGATCACTCACCTGTAAGGCTCCATTCAGACGTCGTATGATTTTTACGGATCCACTGATACATGGATCGGATCCGCAAAACACATACGGACATCTGAATGGAGCCTTACAGGGGGGTGATCAATGACAGGGGGGTGATCACCCCATATAGACTCCCTGATCACCCCCCTGTCATTGATCACCCCCCTGTCATTGATCACCCCCCTGTCAGGCTCCATTCAGATGTCCGTATGTGTTTTGCGGATCCGATCCATGTATCCGTGGATCCGTAAAAAATATACGGACGTCTGAATGGAGCCTTACAGGGGGGGTAATCAATGACAGGGGGGTGATCACCCCATATAGACTCCCTGATCACCCCCCTGTCATTGATCACCCCCCTGTCATTGATCACCGCCTGTAAGGCTCCATTCAGATGTCCGTATGTGTTTTGCGGATCCGATCCATGTATCCGTGGATCCGTAAAAAACATACGGACGTCTGAATGGAGCCTTACAGGATGGTGATCAATGACAGGGGGGTGATCACCCCATATAGACTCCCTGATCACCCCCCTGTCATTGATCACCCCCCTGTCATTGATCACCCCCCTGGAAGGCTCCATTCAGACATTTTTTTGGCCCAAGTTAGCGGAAATTTTTTAAGTCTCATATTCCACTAACTTGTGTCAAAAAATTAAATCTCACATGAACTCACCATACCCCTCACGGAATCCAAATGCGTAAATTTTTTTAGACATTTATATTCCAGACTTCTTCTCACGCTTTAGGGCCCCTAAAATGCCAGGGCAGTATAAATACCCCACATGTGACCCCATTTCGGAAAGTAGACACCCAAAGGTATTCGCTGAGGGGCATATTGAGTCCAAAAAATTTCTATGAACTCGCCATGCCCCTCATTGAATACCTTGGGGTGTCTTCTTTCCAAAATGCGGTCACATGTGGGGTATTTATACTGCCCTGGCATTTTAGGGGCCCTAAAGCGTGAGAAGAAGTCTGGGATCGAAATGTCTAAAAATGCCCTCCTAAAAGGAATGTGGGCCCCTTTGCGCATCTAGGCTGCAAAAAAGTGTCACACATCTGGTATCGCCGTACTCAGGAGAAGTTGGGGAATGTGTTTTGGAGTGTCATTTTACATACACCCATGCTGGGTGAGAGAAATATCTCGGTCAAATGCCAACTTTGTATAAAAAAAATGGGAAAAGTTGTCTTTTGCCGAGATATTTATCTCACCCAGCATGGGTATATGTAAAATGACACCCCAAAACACATTGCCCAACTTCTCCTGAGTACGGCAATACCAGATGTATGACACTTTTTTGCAGCCTAGGTGGGCAAAGGGGCCCACATTCCAAAGACACCCCCAGGTATTTTGTGATGGGCATAGTGAGTTCATGGAAGTTTTTATTTTTTGTCACAAGTTAGTGGAATATGAGACTTTGTAAGAAAATAAAATAAAAAAATAAAAATCATCATTTTCCGCTAACTTGTGACAAAAAATAAAAAATTCTAGGAACTCGCCATGCCCCTCACGGAATACCTTGGGGTGTCTTCTTTCCAAAATGGGGTCACTTGTGGGGTAGTTATACTGCCCTGGCATTTTAGGGGCCCAAATGCGTGCGAAGTAGTTTGAAATCAAAATCTGTAAAAAATGGCCGGTGAAATCCTAAAGGTGCTCTTTGGAATGTGGGCCCCTTTGCGCATCTAGGCTGCAAAAAAGTGTCACACATGTGGTATCGCCGTACTAAGGAGAAGTTGGGGAATGTGTTTTGGGGTGTCATTTTACATATACCCATGCTGGGTGAGATGAATATCTTGGTCAAATGCCAACTTTGTATAAAAAAAATGGGAAAAGTTGTCTTTTGCCGAGATATTTCTCTCACCCAGCATGGGTATATGTAAAAAGACACCCCAAAACACATTACCCAACTTCTCCTGAGTACGGCGATACCAGATGTGTGACACTTTTTGCAGCCTAGGTGGGCAAAGGGGCCCACATTCCAAAGAGCACCTTTAGGATTTCACCGGCCATTTTTTACAGATTTTGATTTCAAACTACTTACCACACATAAGGGCCCCTAGAATGTCAGGGCAGTATAACTACCCCACAAGTGACCCCATTTTGGAAAGAAGACACCCCAAGGTATTTCGTGATGGGCATAGTGAGTTCCTGGAAGTTTTTATTTTTTGTCACAAGTTAGTGGAATATGAGACTTTGTAAGGAAAAAAAAAATCATCATTTTCCGCTAACTTGTGACAAAAAATAAAAAGTTAGATGAACTCACTATGCCCATCAGCGAATACCTTAGGTTGTCTACTTTCCGAAATGGGGTCATTTGTGCGGGTTTTCTACTGTCTGGGCATTGTAGAACCTCAGGAAACATGACAGGTGCTCAGAAAGTCAGAGCTGCTTCAAAAAGCGGAAATTCACATTTTTGTACCATAGTTTTTAAACGCTATAGCTTTTACCCAAACCATTTTTTTTACCCAAACATATTTTTTTTATCAAAGACATGTAGAACAATAAATTTAGAGAAAAATTTATATATGGATGTCGTTTTTTTTGCAAAATTTTACAACTGAAAGTGAAAAATGTCAATTTTTTGCAAAAAAATCGGTAAATTTCGATTAATAACAAAAAAAGTAAAAATGTCAGCAGCAATGAAATACCACCAAATGAAAGCTCTATTAGTGAGAAGAAAAAGAGGTAAAATTCATTTGGGTGGTAAGTTGCATGACCGAGCAATAAACCGCTAAATTTGTGGAGTGCCGATTTGTAAAAAAGGGCCTGGTCACTAGGGAAGTATAAATCTGTGGTCCTTAAGTGGTTAATGCTGTTTTCGTACAGCATTAAAATGTACACTGCCCGTCCAAAAAAAAAGTCGCCACCAAATATATTTTGTTGGACCGCCTTTAGAATTGATTACGGCACGCATTCGCTGTGGCATTGTTTTGATAAGCTTCTGCAATGTCACAAGACCTAATTCCGTCCAATGTTGCATTAATTTTCTACCAAGATCTTGCATTGATGATGGTAGAGTCTGACTGCTGCGCAAAGCCTTCTCCAGCACATCCCAAAGATTCTCAATGGGATAAGCTTTGGACACTGTGGTGGCCAATCCATGTGTAAAAATGATGTCTCATGCTCCCTGAACGACTCTTTCACATCTTGAGCCAGATGAATCCTGGCATTGTCATCTTGGAATATGCCCGTGCCATCAGGGAAGAAAAAATCCATTGATGGAATAACCTGGTCATTCAGTATGTTCAGGTAGTCAGCTGACCTCATTCTTGAAGCACATACTGTTGCTGAACCTAGACCTGACCAACTGCAGCAACCCCAGATCATAGCACTACCCCCACAGGCTTGTACAGTAGGCACTAGGCATGATGAGTTCATCACTTCATCTGCCTCTCTTCATACCCTGATGTGCCCATCACTCTGGAACAGGCTAAATCTTGACTCATCAGACCATATGATCTTCCATTGCTCCAGAGTCCAATCTTTATGCTCCCTAGCAAATTGAAGCCTTTTCTTCTGGTTTGCCTCACTAGTGGTTTTCTTACGGCTACATAGCTGTTCAGTCCCAATCCCTTGAGTTCCCTTTGCATTGTGCGTGTGGAAATGCTCTTACTTTCACTATCAAACATAGCCCTGAGTTCTACTGTTGTTTTTCTTCGACCAAACGTTTAAGTAATCGCTAATCACAATCATTCAGGATTTTTTTCCCGCCACATTTCTTCCTTCGAATACGATGGGTCCCCACTATCCTTCCAGTTTTTAATAATGTGTTGGACAGTACATTAATCCAATTTTAGTAGTTTCTGCAATCTCCTTAGATGTTTTCTCTGCTTGATCCATGCCAATGATTTGACCCTTCTCAAACAGACTAACATCTTTTCCACAACCACGAGATGTATCTTTCGACATAGTTGTTTAAGAGATGAAAAGCAACTCATTGTACCAGTTGGGGTTAAATAACTTGTTGCCAGCTGAAAGATAATCTCTGATGCAGTAATTATCCAATAGGAGGCTCATAACTATTTGCTTAGTTAAATCCAGGTGGTGACTTTTTATTTACTCTGTGGAGCCAAAGTTCTTCTCATCCAAAGTCACGCAAGACTTTGGTGAATTACTACTATATTCATATCTGTTGTGGTGATGTGAACTGTAAAATGCATGGAAAAGTATCAGAAAAGTTCCACAATTGGCTGAGGTGGGTGAAATCCAGAATGACATTGGCTTCAGTAAACATAGTGGCTGGAGTAATTTTCTTTATTCCGGGCTGGATTTTACTTGGATTGGGATGGTACGTTTTGGCAGTGGGACCTCCCAATCCAACCCCCAGTCTGGGGCAGGTTTTTCCCTAGCAGAAGGGCGTTATCGCAGGTGAAGACTACCCTAATCAGGCTAGCATAAATCCACCCTCAGTGTGTCAGTCTGGGGGGAGTGTCTGTGAACCTGGAGCAGAGGCTCCAGAAGAGTCAAAGGAGGAGACTCAGAAAGAGATGAATGAACTAAAGGATCTAGAGTCACAAATAGAAGTTGAAATTCTCCAAATTCAAGAGGAACTGGCAGCTTCTGAGCAATTCAGACATCATGCAGAGCAGGAGAGAGATGAGCTGGCGGATGAGGTCTCAAATAGCATCTCAGGAAAATCTGCTCTCTTGGAGGAAGAAAGACAGTTGGAAGTCAGGATTGCCCAACTTGATCAAGAGTTGCATGATCGGATGGTAGAACTGGACCACCAGAGACAAATTGTGTCTAAGTTGGAGAAGAAACAGAAGAAATTTGACCAGCTCATGGCTGAAGAGAAAATGTGACCGAGCAGAGACTGATGCTCGGGAGAAGAAGACCAAGGCCCTCTCCTTTGCTAGAGCACTTGAAGAAGCACTTGAGGAGTGAGATGGATTTGAGATGAACATGCAATTCAGAGCAGAGATGGAAGATCTCATGAGCTCAAAGGATGACGTCGGGAAGAATGTCTATGAGCTGGAGAAGTCTAAGCGTGCTCTCGAGCAGCAGGTGGAAGAAATGAAAACTAAACTTAAAGAGTTAGAGGCAAGAGCTTCTCAAGATGACAGGTTGGCTCAATCGAAGGAAAATGAGAAACCTGAAGAGGAGAGTACTCTGAAAGATGCCAAGAAGTCTAAGCCAGAGCCTGTTAAGAATGGGTTTGGAGATGGGGGCGCCGTGGTGCCGGCCGAGGCAAAGAAGATGAAAGATGGTTCTGTGGAACCAGGTAATGTGGTTGATATGGAGGCTGAATCCAAGAGACTCATGGCAGTGAGTAGTCAGGACCTGGTCATGAAAGACTTCCCCTCTGCTGACAATGCTTCCCCTCTGCTGACAATGCCTTCCAGAAATCCAGCGGTCTGCTGGGGAAGAAATACGAGGAGACAGACAACCAGCATGCAGATGTCTACTACTGTGATATGACTCTCCTAGAGCCTACACAAATGGGGAACAATAACCTGGGTGACCCTCTGGAGGGAGTGCCAGAAGACAAAGAGTGTGATGAGGACCCAGTGTCCCCAGTACCTCCAACCTTGATGAGAAAGGGGAGGCATTAAGAATGCAAGTATATGATGCCGTTGTCACCGCTAGTTCTGTCAGAAGGTCTGGCAGACGTTCTTCTCTACCTCTCGCATGACGTTCTTTGTTTTGGTTTCACTTTGTAATTTCCTTTCCTTCTCCCAGGTGTCACCTATTTAGACTAATTGTCTCCCTTTATATTCCCTCCCATATTGCCTCACTTTGCGGTTTATACTACTTCCTGGATGAGGTGTTCACTGCTGGAGGCTGCTGTTGCTGTTTGCTAAGATAAGTCTTTTTCTTTATTTGTGTTTCCTTGCTGGCTTGATTCTAGGTGACCCTGACTCTGTCCGTATTAAGTGCAGGGAGCCGGTGGTCGTGTCCCCTCACTATTATAGGGTCTTCAGGTGTCACACAGTCTTAGGTAAGTGGGCATGCAATAGTCTACCATTCAGACCCTTGCATGGGCATAGCAGTCAGGGAGAGCTCTTAGGGTTTTATAGGGCTCACCCATATGCTCCTTAGTTTGGGATCAAGCCAGTCGGATGTTTATTTATAAGTTCCAGCTATCTGCAACATCATCCGTGACAGCCATGTCCGAGAAGGATGAGAAGGCCAACAAAGGGAATGAAGACTCTAAAGGAGACTTAAAGGCTGAAGAAGCTAAGGCTGATGAGTTGGAGTGGGAGAAATTCTTGGATGTACCAGAGACCAAAGATAAGGCTGCCGAAGAGTCTGCTGAAGTGGGCAGAGCTACTGAAGAAGCATAAGCCAAACTGAAGCCAAATCTGAAGTAACCCCTGTGGGGAGTAAAGAAAAAAGAGAAGTGTTTTCTGTTGATAGAAGAAAGAAACAAAGCGAGTGTGAACACCAGGCGACACCAGAGTGGCTGAAGGGTGGTATAAAACTGACCAGCCGGATCTCTAACAAAAGGAGGGGGAGGGAGCTCCCCGTGGAAAACACGGCTGTAAAGATTGTGGAAGAGGGGGGGGATATGTGGCGATGTGAACTGTAAAATGCATGGTAAAGTCCCGGAAGGGGGGTGTATATCTCTCCCAGGTCCCTCAACTGGCTGAGGTGGGTGAAATCCAGAATGACGCTGGCAGTAAATATAGTTGTTGGAGCTATTTTCTTTATTCCAGTCTGGATTTGACTTTGATTGGGATGGTAGGTTTTTGCAGTGAGACCTCCCAATCCAACCCACCAGTCCGAGGCAGGTTTTTCCCTAGCAAGAAGGTGATCGCAGATGAAGACAACCCTAATCAGGCTAGCATAATTCCACCCTCAGTGTGTTAGTCTGGGGGAGTGTCTGTGAACCTGGAGCAGAGGCTCTGTATGTGGTCTCAGTCAGGAGGGCTGAGGGGCCACAAGGCTATGCAAAGCCTGATCTCTCCCCTGTGTGGACTGACGCTTGATGAGCGGAACCTGCTAAGGCTTGGAGCCTGAGACCCTGACTCTAAGCGGTACTTAGAGGTGAATCATGGAAACCTATGTGTTTAGGTAGAGCAAAGACGGGCAAGGTGTTTTATTTTGGCTTTGTATGTTTTTCCTTATGCCGTGTGCCACAATAAAGCACAGTTTGGCCCCTAAATCCTGGTGTCCGTGAAGAAGTGTGTGGTTGCGAGCCCAGTAAAGAGAGCTACCCCTTACACTGTGTATTGAAAAACAATTTAAAATAGTAATCCGAACTGGGTTTTGGTACCAAAGTACGAGCCAGTACCAAAGCCCAGTTTGAATTCAGAACGAATTCACAAATATCTTGCGCAACTTCGGGCGAAATGAAGTTTGGCTCCATGGAGCCAATACATGTTTATGCTGTAGGGAAACAGCATCAAAATCGAAGTATTTTAACAAATCGACTTCGGATCTATGATCCGAAGGTCGATTCACTCAAGACTACTGGTGGCATATTCCCTTTAAGGGGTTAAAAAAATAGAAAAACTGCATTTTTGCCTGCTTCTGACCATTTTCCCTAAAAAACACATACAAAAATAATTGATATATACACTCACCTAAAGAATTATTAGGAACACCTGTTCTATTTCTCATTAATGCAATTATCTAGTCAACCAATCACATGGCAGTTGCTTCAATGCATTTAGGGGGGTGGTCCTGGTCAAGACAATCTCCTGAACTCCAAACTGAATGTCAGAATGGGAAAGAAAGGTGATTTAAGCAATTTTGAGCGTGGCATGGTTGTTGGTGCCAGACGGGCCGGTCTGAGTATTTCACAATCTGCTCAGTTACTGGAATTTTCACGCACAACCATTTCTAGGGTTTACAAGGAATGGTGTGAAAAGGGAAAAACATCCAGTATGCGGCAGTCCTGTGGGCGAAAATGCCTTGTTGATGCTAGGTATGCAGCAAAGCATTTGTGAAGCCACAACACGCACAACCTTGAGGCGGATGGGCTACAACAGCAGAAGACCCCACCGTGTACCACTCATCTCCACTACAAATAGGAAAAAGAGGCTAAAATTTGCACGAGCTCACCAAAATTGGACTGTTGAAGACTGGAAAAATGTTGCCTGGTCTGATGAGTCTTGATTTCTGTTGACACATTCAAATGGTAGAGTCCGAATTTGGCGTAAACAGAATAAGAACATGTATCCATCATGCCTTGTTACCACTGTGCAGGCTGGTGGTGGTGGTGTAATGGTGTGGGGGATGTTTTCTGGGCACACTTTAGGCCCTTTACTGCCAATTGGGCATCGTTTAAATGCCACGGGCTACCTGAGCATTGTTTCTGACCATGTCCATCCCTTCATGACCACCATGTACCCATCCTCTGATGGCTACTTCCAGCAGGATAATGCACCATGTCACAAAGCTCGAATCATTTCAAATTGGTATCTTGAACATGACAAATAGTTCACTGTACTAAAATGGCCCCCACAGTCACCAGATCTCAACCCAATAGAGCATCTTTAGGATGTGGTGGAACGGGAGCTTCGTGCCCTGAATGTGCATCCCTCAAATCTCCATCAACTGCAAGATGCTATCCTATCAATATGGGCCAACATTGCTAAAGAATGCTATCAGCACCTTGTTGAATCAATGCCATGTATAATTAAGGCAGTTCTGAAGGCAAAAGGGAGTCCAACACCGTATTAGTATGGTGTTCCTAATAATTCTTTAGGTGAGTGTATACTCCAGTTTTAAGGACTAAGAAAGCCTTATGTGTCTTACAAAAAAGAAACACTATATTTTTGGAGTAGACTAAGAAATGTAGCATTTCAAATGACAAGTATGAAGGCCAAAAACACCCGAGGTCATAAAAGTGTTAAGCTAAACTCAGTTGATATGTTTTGGGTGAACAGAATTGAAGACTGTGAATGAGTTCAATATAAAATATGAGCTGATCAAACACGTTATAAACATTACCAATAGTGATGAGCGAAGCGAGTTTTGGATGTTACATTCAAAGTCGCTTCGTTCAAAACTTTGGATTAATACTGTACGGAGATTCATCTCTTTACAGTATTAGAATGTATGGGCTCCGATGAGCTGAAGTTAGTTATTCGCAGAAGTTGCGCATTACTTCGTTGAATAACTTCGGTAGCTGTTTTTTAAAGTGGAAAACCACTTTAAAACTTAAAACCGAACTCGGGTTCAGTTTCGAGGTACCAAGATACTATTTATAAAAAAAATTGGGGGGATTTGAAGTGACAAAAAATGGAAAATTGGCTTTTTTTTTTTTTTTTCCATTACACCAATTCACCATATGGGATTAAAGGGGTTGTCCGGGTTTAGAGCTGATCCCAGACATACCCATATTTTCACCCAGGCAGCCGCCCCCATTCTCCAATGCTCTCCTTTGCCCTGTGTGTTATTGTAAACAAAAGAGCCCTTGCCCTGGCAAGGGCTCTTTTGTTTACAATAACACATCAGTGCCGGTGACGTCACATGGCTTCAATGGCAGCCGCATAGAGAGCCCGGTTTGTCACCTGAACTTCTGAAAATACCTTTGCCCTGCGCGATTTAGTGCAGGGTAAAGGAGAGCATCGGAGCGTGAACTGATCCAATGCTCAAGTCAGGGGGCTGCTTGGGTGAAAATGGAGGTATGTCCGGGTTCAACTCTGAACCCGGACAACCCCTTTAATATTGTTATATTTTGATAGGACGGGCATTTTTACATGCGGCGATGCCCATGGTGTGTATTTTTTTTTTTTTATTGGTTAAATTATTTTGATTTTGGGGAAAGGGGGGGGTGATTTGAACTTTTATATTTTTATATATATATATATGAGCGAATTTTTTTTTTTTTATGTTTTAACTTTTTTTTTTTCTTTTTTTTTAAGTCACCCTGGGTGACTATAACGGACAATCATTAGATTGTCCATTGTCTTCATTGATGGCTATATAGCCATCACTGAACACTTCATTTTCAAAACAACAATAAAGTGCTGTGTGGCCTATATTGGTATATTTCACTAATAGCTGCCGAAGCCTGCTTGATGCTTCAGGCTATCAGAGCGTTGTAACAGGTTCCCCGATCTCAGCCCGCTCACATTTACCTATGACATCTGAGGGCTGAAATGTATGCGATCAGCCATATGGCTGATCGAATACATGTGCCGCGGGTCTCTGCTGTTTGAAACAGCAGAAACCCGGCAGCTATGGCACCTACTGAAAAACAGCAATGTAACGGTCGCTTTAGTAACGGCCATCACAAAGCCATTGTTAGAACATTTCAGACAGTCTATGGGGCTATTTGTGATCCTCGCCACTTTTCCCAGTGGTCTATGTTTAACAGACAAAAGTGAGATTAGACCTGGATTATGGCTCATTTACTATGTGCGACTTTTGGAAAAGTCACAAAAAAGTTGCAAACCACACCAAGCAACCACCTGGTGTACTTTACTTTTACAACTAAAGGTGTAAACCACATTACATTCACGCCACATATATTACTATGGTGCACCAGTTCGAACATTTGGTGCAGGTGCACAAAGCAAAGCCAGACTTAAAACTGACTTAAAAACAACCTTAAATGATAAATGACCCCTTAAAGTGTAAACTGAAAAAGCTGTTTGAGATTTTACTTTACTTTAAATAACCAAACTAATATTTAGTGGCATAACCATTGTTTCTAAGAACTGCTTGACATCTGTGTTGCATGAAGTTGACCAACTTCTGACACTTCTGAATAGGTATTCCAATCTAATATAATTGGACTACATTCCATAGTTTTACTGCATTTTTGGGCTTGCCTCATAAACCGCATTTTTATTTCACCACACAAGTTTTCTATAGGATTAAGGTCAGGGGATTAGGCTGGCCACTCCATAACGTCAATCCTGTGTGTCTATAACCAAGATGTTGTTCCCATACTGGTGTGTCTTGGGTTCTTGTTGTGTTGAAACCCATTTTAAGGGCGTTTCTTCTTTGGCATAGATCAACATGACTTCCTCAAGTATTTTGATATATTCAAACTGATTCATGATCCCTCATATGTGATAAATGGGCCCAATACCATGGTATGAGAAATATCCCCTTATCATGATTTTTGCAGCATCATCATGCTTTACTGTCTTCACAGTGTACTGTGTCTTGAACACAGTACTCGGGAGTCGTCTGACATACTGTCATGTGGGACCAAAAAAAAAGCAATTTTGCACTCATCGGTCCACAAAATGTTGAGCCATCTCTCATGAGACGATCATTGTGTTTCTTGTCAAAATTTTACCTATTCAGGACATGTCTTTTTTTTAACAGTGGGACATTGCAGGGAGTTCTTGCTGGTAACTTTGCTTCACCTCGTCTTCTGATTGTAGCAGTACTCACTGGTGACTTCAAATCTTTTTTGATCTTTCTAGAGGCGATCACTGGCTTTGGCTTTGCCATTTTGGCTATTACTCAATCCATGTAAACAGTAGTTCCCTGCTTCCTTCCGCATCTTTCAAGTTTTAGTTGTCACTTCAAGGAATTTGAGATCATTTTAGCTGGGCAGTCTATATTTTTCTGCAAGTTTCTATATGTTTGTTTCCTCTCTGATCTAATCAAAGTATGTTCTTAAACAGAACAATGGAATCTGGTATAACCCATTTTCTCCAGTATTTCAGAAGGAAATGAGCTATAACCAACATGTGCAACATTCGCCACCCTCCTACCTTAAATTAGGTGCAAAACCTGACACCTGTTATTCCATAGAATAAATGACTTCACCAATTTAACTCCTCATTATTTTGAGCATGCCCCTTTCATTCATTCAATTACTCAGAATGAGCAGCATGCATGTCCTAATTGTTGGATCTGTTTTGTTTTTTTTGTTTTTTTTATATGACTTAGCTCTTATTCACACAGTTATGCCTCATTCACTCGTCAATGTTTTGATCAGTGATTTCCATTAGTGAGTTTGAGCCAAAACCAGGTGTGGCTATAAACACAGAACAGGTGCAAATCTTTCCTTTATACCTTATCTCTGTGTGACCTTTGCTCCTGTTTTTGGCTCACAACCACTGATGGAAATCACTGACCAAAACATTAACGTGTGAATAAGGCCTTACAAGTAAATTATTTGCTATGTAGAAGTATTACTTCTACCAAAAACAGTGATTTATCACGTTAATAATGTTGGACTGCTATTTTTTGAACGCTACTGTAATTGCCCTCCATACAAATATTTGGCCACAGTTCCTTCATTAAGGGTTAAAGGGGTTTTCTGAGATTTTACAATTAATGACCTATCCTCAGAATAGGTCATCAGTATCTGATCGGAGAGGGTCCGACACCTGGGACCCCCGCCGATCAGCTGTTTGACAAGGTATTCTCCTGTGAGCACCACAGTCTTCTCACAACTTTTCCTAGGCCAGTGATGACACGTTCATCTATTACATGACCTAGCCACAGCTCAGCCCCATAGAAGTGAATGGGGCTGAGCTCGATACCAATCACAGCCACTATACAATGTACGGCACTGTGCTTGGTAAGCAGAGAGAAGGTCGCAGTGCTCACAGGAGGGACGATGCTTTCTCAAACAGCTGTTCAGTGTCTCTAAAACAACATAAAAATTTACATATGGAAAATGTAAAGTAATAACTCTTTTATGAGGTATCACTATCGTGTCCGTTCCGTTTTTTTTGTGGACCGTATACGGAACCATTCATTTCAATAGGTCCACAAAAAAAACGGAAGGTACTCCGTGTGCATTCCGTTTCCGTATGTCTGTATTTCCGTTCCGCAAAAAAATAGAACATGTCCTATTATTGTCCGCATTACGGACAAGGATAGGACTGTTCTATTAGGGGCAAGCTGTTCCGTTCCGCAAAATAACGAATGCACATGGATGTCATCCGTATTTTTTGCGTATCCGTTTTATGCAGACCGCAAAATGCATACGGTCGTGTGCATGAGGCCTTAAAAGCAGAGAAATTCAAATTTTGAATATTGCAAATTTTTCAAATTTTCTATAATTTTAGTTTACCACTATCATGAAATACAATGTATCACGAGAAAACAATATCAGGCTTGGATAAGTAAAAGCATTCCAGAGTTATTACCACATAAACAGCCTGGTCCTTAAGGTGAAAAATGGCAAGGTACTTAAGGGGTTAAATATATTTATACTTAGGCCTCATGCACACGACCGTTGTGTGCATCCGTGGCCGTTGTTCCGTTTTCCGTAATTTTCTGCGGACCCATTGACTTTCAATGGGTCCGTTAAAAACTCGGAAAATGCACTGTTGTTCATCCGCGGCCGTGATCCGTGTTTCCTGTCCTATTTTTTTGACGGACAACGGTTCACGGACCCATTCAAGTCAATGGGTCCATGAAAAAACACGGATGCACACAAGATTGGCGTCCGTGATCCGTGGCCGTAGGCTACTTTCACACAGACGGATCACAGATCCGTCTTCATAAAAGCTTTGTGAAAACTCAGATCCGACAGTATATTCTAACACAGAGGCGTTCCCATAGTGATGGGGACGCTTCAAGTTAGAATATACTAAGAACTGTGTACATGACTGCCCCCTGCTGCCTGGAAGCACCCGATCTCTTACAGGGGGCTATGATCCGCACAATTAACCCCTCAAGTGCCGCACCTGAGGGGTTAATTGTGCGTATCATAGCCCCTGTAAGAGATCAGGTGCTGCCAGGCAGGAGGGGGCACACCCCCCTCCCTCCCCAGTTTTAAATTCATTGGTGGCCAGTGTGCCCCCCCTCCCTCCCTCCCCTGTATTACATTCATTGGTGGCCAGTGGCCCCCCCCTCTCTCCCCTGTATTACTGTACATTCATTGGTGGCCAGTGGGCCCCCCCTCCCTCCCCCTCCTAATTAAAATCCCCCCCCCCATCATTGGTGGCAGCGGAGAGTTCCGATCGGAGTCACAGTTTAATCGCTGGGGCTCCGATCGGTAACCATGGCAACCAGGACGCTACTGCAGAAGGCTCTATATGAGAACTTCTCTGTCCTCATTCTAGTGATTAGTGGGGGTCTCATCACTCACACCCCCTGCCTGATTAGAGCCTTTGATATGTTGTTGTGGGGATAGGGGATAACTATTAGATTGGTGGTGCTCCTTCCACTAGGACCCCCACCACTCACAAGAACAGGTGCCCCCTTCAACACCCTGAAATGAACAGAGTGGCCACACACCCGACCGGCCACTCCGTTCAGGAGGCCCCCGTTCTCATGATTGGTGGGGGTCCCACTGGTAGGACCCCCACTGATCTAATAGTTATCCCCTTTCCAGGACAGGGGATACAATGTAACCAGAATACCCCTTTAAGCACTTTTTTTAGATATCGCTTTTACCAAACAGTTGTGCGGAAAATTGTCACTTCACTGCCAAAAAAAATGACAGCTGAGATGAATGTGGTATTCAAACAAATATGGAAATGAATAATACTTTTCTAAGTGCCTTTTAGAATACAATTAACAACAGTGTCATAAAAAACTATAAAACTTATACCTAAATTGGAGACATTTTTCTGCATTCTGCCCATTGTATTGACACAAATAAAGATTCATTATTGGACCTGATTCCAGGCATGCTGCCTTGCTCTCAATGTGACTTTGTGATCTGTTCTTGTCTCTCCATAATAAAGTATAATGTTCCATTGTTTTAAATTTGGCATAAGTTCTGTATCGTTCCAAAGAAAATTTACATTACATTTTAACTGTGGAAACCTTTGCATACTAGTTTATGATTCCTTTTGAAGTCAAAAAGTTCAATGACAAGTAAACAGTTAATATTTATTAAGCGCAAGAGCCAGAATAACATACATACTGATCTTAGAAAAGACAAGGAAGAAGTAATAAGAGGTTGCCTAGAATAATTCTACTAGGAAGTGTTGACACTGATCACTGTTCATACTTCCTGTAAGTATATACAACTATTTTTAGCAATATTAACAGTGGAAGCAAAGACTAGTGCCCAAGGCACTAATGAAGCCCAGACATGCCCCATAAAGTCTAAATGGTACAATTATGGTATGACCTTGAGACGGGATCTAAGAGGGGTGAGCTTCCTTGAACAGCTAAGACATAGTTGCAGCACTGTGCACTGTAAACCCTTAAGTAACAATCTGAGTCCCACAGTGAATAATACTAGTAAGTGATGGAAATACCAAATCATGACTTGTGTCCTAATTATGAATGTAGTGTGGCTAATAGACATTGTCCAGTTCTGGCCAAAAATGAAATACAGTGGATATAAAAATGTCAGGTTTCTGTGCTGTAAAAAAATGAGACAAAGATTAATCATTTCAGATTTTTTTCCACCTTTTATAAACTGTACCACTCAATTGAAAAACAAACTGAAATCTTTTAGGTGGAGGGAAGAAAACAAAAAAAACTAAAATAATGTGGTTGCATAAGTGTGCACACCCTCTTATAACTGGGGATGTAGCTGTGTTCAGAATTAAGAAATCAGATTCCAAATCATGTTAAATACATCTGCCATCATTTAAAGTGCCTCTGATTAACCCCAAATAAAGTTCAGCTGCTCTAGTTGGTCTTTCCTGAAATTTTCTTAGTCGCATCCCACAGCAAAAGCCATGATCCACAGAGAGCCTCCAAAGCATCAGAGGGATCTCATTGTTAAAAAGTATCAGTCAGGAGAAGGGTACAAAAGAATTTCCAAGGCATGGAAGGCGTCCCTCCAAAATTGATGAAAAGGCGAGAAGAAAACTGGTCTGGGAGGCTACAAAGAGGCCTACAGCAACATTAAAGGAGCTGCAGGAATGTCTGGCAAGTAGGGATGAGCGAACCCGAATTTTGGGGTGTCCGTGACACGGACCCGAACCCGAACATTTTCGTAAAAGTCCGGGTTCGGGTTCGGTGTTCGGCGCTTTCTTGGCGCTTTTTGAAAGGCTGCAAAGCAGCCAATCAACAAGCGTCATACTACTTTCCCCAAGAGGCCATCACAGCCTTGCCTACTATTGGCATGGCTGTGATTGGCCAGTGCAGCATGTGACCCAGCCTCTATATAAGCTTGGGTCACGTAGCACTGCACGTCACTCTGCTGATTCAAGCATAGGGAGAGGTTGCAGCTGCGACGTTAGGGCGAGATTAGGCAGATTAACTCCTCCAAAAGACTTCATTCTGTGTTCGATCTGCAGCTGTGGATCATTGAAGTGCTAATATCGACTTGCTCACTTTTTTGAGGCTGCCCAGAGCGTTTTTAGATCACTTTTTTCTGGGGTAATCGGCGGCCATTTTGTGACTTGTGGTGCGCCAGCACAAGCTATCACCAAGTGTATTTAACCATCAATAGTGTGGTTATTTTGTGCTATATCCTACATCAGCTGCAGGCTGAGCCTGTGTCACCGAAGTGCATTTAACCATCAACAGTCTGGTTATTTTTTGGCCATATACTACATCAGCTGCAGGCTGAGCCTGTGTCACCGAAGTGCATTTAACCATCAACAGTCTGGTTATTTTTTGGCCATATACTAAATCTGGTGCAGGCTGAGCCTGTGTCACCCAAGTGCATTTAACCATCAATAGTGTGGTTATTTTTTGGCCATATACTACATCAGGGGCAAGTTGAGCCTGTCACCCAGCGCCTAAAAAATAGACCTGACATTTCTATTCAACCAAATATGTACTGTTTTAGCTGGTCAAGTTATTTGTAGTGACCGTAAAAGCACATTTTTTGTTCTGGGTTGAAAAACTATTCCCAAATTTGCCATTCTCAAAATAACTAGTTTCTGCTATATGAGGCCTACTTAAAATCTATCCCAAAAAGGATATCTTACATTGAAGGTGCTGATAGTGTCATTCAGAAAAACCTAAGACACACGCTACCGTGCAGATAGAAGTCTGATTCTGTGATTAAACCTATACCTGTCACACAGGGCAAAAAAAAACAGGCCTCACATTTCTATTCAACCAAATCTGTACTGTTTTAGCTGGTCAAGTTATTTGTAGTGACCGTAAAAGCACACTTTTTGTTCTG
The DNA here is from genome assembly GCF_905171765.1 of Bufo bufo. NCBI lineage: Eukaryota > Metazoa > Chordata > Amphibia > Anura > Bufonidae > Bufo > Bufo bufo. The sequence continues at coordinate 376,938,422 of NC_053393.1, read as the reverse complement.
GGTTGAAAAACTATTCCCAAATTTGCCATTCTCAAAATAACTAGTTTCTGCTATATGATGCCTACTTAAAATCTATCCCAAAAAGGATATCTCACTTTAAAGGTGCTGATAGTGTCATTCAGAAAAACCTAAGACACACTCTACCATGCAGATAGAAGTCTGATTCTGTGATTAAACCTATACCTGTCACACAGCGCAAAAAAAAACAGGCCTCACATTTCTATTCAACCAAATCTGTGCTGTTTTAGCTGGTCAAGTTATTTGTAGTGACCGTAAAAGCACACTTTTTGTTCTGGGTTGAAAAACTATTCCCAAATTTGCCATTCTCAAAATAACTAGTTTCTGCTATATGAGGCCTACTTAAAATCTATCCCAAAAAGGATATCTTACATTGAAGGTGCTGATAGTGTCATTCAGAAAAACCTAAGACACACGCTACCGTGCAGATAGAAGTCTGATTCTGTGATTAAACCTATACCTGTCACACAGCGCAAAAAAAAACAGGCCTCACATTTCTATTCAACCAAATCTGTACTGTTTTAGCTGGTCAAGTTATTTGTAGTGACCGTAAAAGCACACTTTTTGTTCTGGGTTAAAAAACTATTCCCAAGTTTGCCATTCTCAAAATTGTGGTGAACGGGAACAATGAGGAAAACATCTAATAAGGGACGCAGACGTGGACGTGGACATGGTCGTGGTGGTGTTAGTGGACCCTCTGGTGCTGGGAGAGGACGTGGCCGTTCTGCCACAGCCACACGTCCTAGTGAACCAACTACCTCAGGTCCCAGTAGCCAGCAGAATTTACAGCGATATTTTGTGGGGCCCAATGCCGTTCTAAGGATGGTAAGGCCTGAGCAGGTACAGGCATTAGTCAATTGGGTGGCCGACAGTGGATCCAGCACGTTCACATTATCTCCCACCCAGTCTTCTGCAGAAAGCGCACAGATGGCGCATGAAAACCAAGCCCATCAGTCTGTCACATCAACCCCATGCATATTAGGGAAACTGTCTGAGCCTCAAGTTATGCAGCAGTCTCTTATGCTGTTTGAAGACTCTGCTGCCAGGGTTTCCCAATGGCATCCACCTAGCCCTTCCCCAGGGGTGGAAGAGATAGAATGCACTAACGCACAACCACTTATGTTTCCTGATGATGAGGACATGGGAATACCACCTCAGCACGTCTCTGATGATGACGAAACACAGGTGCCAACTGCTGCATCTTTCTGCAGTGTGCAGACTGAACAGGAGGTCAGGGATCAAGACTGGGTTGAAGACGATGCAGGGGACGATGAGGTCCTAGACCCCACATGGAATGAAGGTCGTGCCACTGACTTTCACAGTTCGGAGGAAGAGGCAGTGGTGAGACCGAGCCAACAGCGTAGCAAAAGAGGGAGAAATGGGCAAAATCAGAACACCCGCCGCCAAGAGACTCCGCCTGCTACTGACCGCCGCCATCTGGGACCGAGCACCCCAAAGGCAGCTTCAAGGAGTTCCCTGGCATGGCACTTCTTCAAACAATGTGCTGACGACAAGACCCGAGTGGTTTGCACGCTGTGCCATCAGAGCCTGAAGCGAGGCATTAACGTTCTGAACCTTAGCACAACCTGCATGACCAGGCACCTGCATGCAAAGCATGAACTGCAGTGGAGTAAACACCTTAAAAACAAGGAAGTCACTCAGGCTCCCCCTGCTACCTCTTCTGCTGCTGCCGCCTCGGCCTCTTCTGCTGCTGCTGCCGCCTCGGCCTCTTCTGCTGCTGCCGCCGCCTCGGCCTCTTCTGCTGCTGCTGCTGCCGCCGCCTCGGCCTCTTCCTCTGCCTCTGGAGGAACGTTGGCACCTGCCGCCCAGCAAACATGGGATGTACCACCAACACCACCACCTGCGTCACCAAGCATCTCAACCATGTCACACGGCAGCGTTCAGCTCTCCATCTCACAAACATTTGAGAGAAAGCGTAAATTCCCACCTAGCCACCCTCGATCCCTGGCCCTGAATGCCAGCATTTCTAAACTACTGGCCTATGAAATGCTGTCATTTAGGCTGGTGGACACACACAGCTTCAAACAGCTCATGTCACTTGCTGTCCCACAGTATGTTGTTCCCAGCCGCCACTACTTCTCCAAGAGAGCCGTGCCTTCCCTGCACAAACAAGTGTCCGATAAAATCAAGTGTGCACTGCGCAACGCCATCTGTGGCAAGGTCCACCTAACCACAGATACGTGGACCAGTAAGCACGGCCAGGGACGCTATATCTCCCTAACTGCACACTGGGTAAATGTAGTGGCGGCTGGGCCCCAGGCGGAGAGCTGTTTGGCGCACGTCCTTCCGCCGCCAAGGATCGCAGGGCAACATTCTTTGCCTCCTGTCTCCTCCTCCTCCTACTCAGCTTCCTCCTCCTCTTCTTCCACCTGCTCATCCAGTCAGCCACACACCTTCACCACCAACTTCAGCACAGCCCGGGGTAAACGTCAGCAGGCCATTCTGAAACTCATATGTTTGGGGGACAGGCCCCACACCGCACAGGAGTTGTGGCGGGGTATAGAACAACAGACCGACGAGTGGTTGCTGCCGGTGAGCCTCAAGCCCGGCCTGGTGGTGTGCGATAATGGGCGAAATCTCGTTGCAGCTCTGGGACTAGCCGGATTGACGCACATCCCTTGCCTGGCATGTGCTGAATTTGGTGGTGCAGAAGTTCATTCGCAACTACCCCGACATGTCAGAGCTGCTGCATAAAGTGCGGGCCGTCTGTTCGCGCTTCCGGCGTTCACACCCTGCCGCTGCTCGCCTGTCTGCGCTACAGCGTAACTTCGGCCTTCCCGCTCACCGCCTCATATGCGACGTACCCACCAGGTGGAACTCCACCTTGCATATACTGGACAGACTGTGCGAGCAGCAGCAGGCCATAGTGGAGTTTCAGCTGCAGCATGCACGGGTCAGTCGCACTGCGGATCAGACACACTTCACCACCAATGACTGGGCCTCCATGCGAGACCTGTGTGCCCTGTTGCGTTGTTTCGAGTACTCAACCAACATGGCCAGTGGCGATGACGCCGTTATCAGCGTTACAATACCACTTCTATGTCTCCTTGAGAAAACACTTAGGGCGATGATGGAAGAGGAGGTGGCCCAGGAGGAAGAGGAGGAAGAGGGGTCATTTTTAGCACTTTCAGGCCAGTGTCTTCGAAGTGACTCAGAGGGAGGTTTTTTGCAACACCAGAGGCCAGGTACAAATGTGGCCAGACAGGGCCCACTACTGGAGGACGAGGAGGACGAGGATGAGGAGGAGGTGGAGGAGGATGAGGATGAAGCATGTTCACAGCGGGGTGGCACCCAAAGCAGCTCGGGCCCATCACTGGTGCGTGGCTGGGGGGAAACACAGGACAATGATGATACGCCTCCCACAGAGGACAGATTGTCCTTACCTCTGGGCAGCCTGGCACACATGAGCGACTACATGCTGCAGTGCCTGCACAACGACAGCAGAGTTGCCCACATTTTAACGTGTGCGGACTACTGGGTTGCCACCCTGCTGGATCCCCGGTACAAAGACAATGTGCCCACCTTACTTCCTACACTGGAGTGTGATAGGAAGATGCGCGAGTACAAGCGCACGTTGGTAGACGCGCTACTGAGAGCATTCCCAAATGTCACAGCGGAACCAGTGGAAGCCCAAGGCGAAGGCAGAGGAGGAGCAAGAGGTCGCCAACGCAGCTGTGTCACGGCCAGCTCCTCTGAGGGCAGGGTTAGCATGGCAGAGATGTGGAAAAGTTTTGTCACCACGCCACAGCTAACTGCACCACCACCTGATACGGAACGTGTTAGCAGGAGGCAACATTTCACTAACATAGTGGAACAGTACCTGTGCACACCCCTCCACGTACTGACTGATGGTTCGGCCCCATTCAACTTCTGGGTCTCCAAATTGTCCACGTGGCCAGAGCTAGACTTTTATGCCTTGGAGGTGCTGGCCTGCCCGGTGGCCAGCGTTTTGTCTGAACGTGTATTCAGCGCGGCAGGGGGCGTCATTACAGACAAACGCAGCCGCTTGTCTACAGCCAATATGGACAAGCTGACGTTCATAAAAATGAACCAGGCATGGATCCCACAGGACCTGTCTATCCCTTGTGCAGATTAGATATTAACTACCTATCACGGTCGGCGTAACTATCACATACGTGACACAGAGGGAGGGAACAAGGAAGGCCCTGACCAAGTGAGAGGGAAGGTGGTGACCCCTGACTCACCTAGCGGCTGGCACCTGGCTGCACTGACGTCCCTAGACGGGTTCCTCACCCGTACGCCGATCACGTGCCTAAAGCCCTGGCTTTCCCTAAGCTGAGCCCTAGATAGTGAACAGGGCGGTGGGAACACTAGTCCGCACCACTAGCTCTAAAGGAAAACACCAAGGGAAGGACGGACAATACAAACTCAACATATAATCCCAGGTGGGCGACAACAGGAGACAACAAGAAGCCCAACAGGGATCCGGAGGGTAGCACTCTGGAACGACAACCAGGATTCACAACTCCAGTGGGTTAGTATAGATGTCCAGGCAGGAAGCTCTATAACTGGCAACTAGAGAAGTGTGAGGGGAGAATATAAGGAGGTTGGGAGTGGCAGACAAGAAACAGCTGAGGAGGAGAAGCTACGGATCCCTGATTGAGACAAAAAGGATAGCAAGGCAAACACAGAAAACAATCACTAAGAAACAACGTGATCTTTAGATATAGAGCGCGCAGCATCCCGCTGCAACCTCCTGACCCCGGGTATAACGGAGTCAGACGTGGCTCTAGATACCCTCGTGACAGTACCCCCCCTTTCACGAGGGGCCTCCGGACACTCAGGACCAGGTCTCTCCGGATGAGAGGTATGGAAAGCCTGAATTTAACTGTTGGCGTTTACCTCTGACGCTGGAACCCACATTCTTTCCTCGGGACCGTAACCCCTCCAATGCACCAGATACTGAAGAGAGCGGCGGACCCGACGAGAATCAACAATTCTGGCTATTTGAAACTCCAGATTGCCATCCACAATTACAGGAGGAGGTGGCAGCGGTGATGGTTCTAGAGGTGGAACATACTTCTTGAGTAACGATTTATGGAAGACGTTATGGATCTTAAAAGTCTGAGGTAGCTCCAGGCGAAAGGCCACAGGGTTAATGACAGCTACTATTTTATAAGGACCAATGAACCTAGGGCCCAGTTTCCAAGAGGGAACCTTCAACTTAATATTCCTAGTAGACAACCACACATAGTCATTCACCCCTAGGTCCGGACCTGGCGACCGTTTCTTATCGGCCATGCATTTATATTTACCACTCATCTTTTTCAAGTTAACTTGCACCTTCTGCCATACCGAAGAAAGAGATGAAGAAAACCTTTCCTCTTCGGGAACCCCAGAAGACCCCCCCTCTTTGAAAGTACAAAATTGGGGATGAAAACCGTATGCACCAAGGAATGGTGACTTGCCAGTGGACTCCTGATAATGATTATTTATGGCAAACTCAGCTAACGGTAAATATGATGACCACAACTCTTGGTTTTCAGACACAAAACACCTTAAATATGTTTCTAGGTTTTGGTTGGTACGCTCAGTCTGTCCATTCGACTGAGGATGGAAAGCTGAGGAAAAGGACAAGTGTACCCCCAAACGGAAACAAAAAGCTTTCCAAAACTTAGAAATAAACTGGGTTCCCCGATCCGAAACCGCATCGGAAGGGACCCCGTGAAGCTTCACGATTTCACTGATAAACACCTGAGCAAGAGTTTTAGCATTAGGAAGTGCGGGTAGCGCAATAAAGTGTACCATTTTGCTAAACCTGTCTACTACTACCAAAATAACTGTTTTACCCGCAGACAACGGTAAGTCAGTGATGAAATCCATTGACAGATGTGTCCATGGCCTATTGGGGATAAAAAGAGGCAATAAAGACCCTGCTGGACGTGTATGAGAGACTTTCGCGCGTGCACAAGTAGAGCAAGTAGACACGAAATCCATTACATCCTGACGCAACCTTGGCCACCAAAAACGACGAGATAATAGCTCCAAAGTTGTTTTACTACCCGGGTGCCCAGCAAGTGCCGAATTATGATGTTCTTTTAATAATTCAAGACGCAGGTTTAACGGTACAAACAATTTCTCTGAGGGGCAAGAGGCCGGGGCGTCCCCATGGGCCTCTAACACCTTTCCCTCTAGAACAGAGTGTACAGCAGAGACAACCACTCCTCTTTGTAAAATAGGTACCGGATCACTAGCATTACCCCCTCCAGGGAAACTACGAGATAATGCGTCTGCCTTGGTATTTTTTGCCCCAGGACGATAGGTGATTACAAAGTTAAATCTGGTAAAGAATAGCGACCACCTAGCTTGTCTAGGGGTGAGACGCTTAGCCGATTCTAGGTACAGAAGGTTTTTGTGATCTGTAATCACCGTGACGGGGTGGATTGCTCCCTCTAAGAAGTGACGCCACTCTTCAAGCGCCAGCTTAATCGCCAACAGTTCCCTATTTCCAACATCATAGTTCTTCTCTGCAGAAGATAATTTTTTGGAAAAGAAAGCGCAAGGGCGCCATTTGCCAGGAGACGGACCCTGAGACAATACAGCCCCCACTCCCACCTCTGACGCATCTACCTCAACAATAAAAGGCTGGGAGACATCAGGTTGAATTAGAACAGGTGCCGAGGTAAACCTCTCTTTTAGAGAGGAAAATGCATTTTTAGCGGCGTCAGACCATTTAGAAAAATCAGTCCCCTTCCTAGTCATGTCGGTAAGGGGTTTAACGATCACTGAATAATTTTTAATGAACTTTCTATAGAAATTTGCGAAACCCAAAAACCGTTGTAGGGCTTTAAGGTTCTCAGGAAGATCCTAATCTAAAATTGCCTGGACCTTCCCAGGATCCATACGGAAACCTGAAGCAGATAAAAGATATCCCGGGAACTGTATTTCCTGAACGGCGAAGACACATTTTTCAATTTTCGCATATAATTTATTCGTCCGTAGGACCTGCAGTACTTGCCTGACATGCACCTCATGTGTTTTCAGATCAGCCGAATAAATTAAGATATCATCTAGGTATATGACAACAAACCTGCCGATGAGATGACTAAAAATATCATTAACGAAATGTTGGAAGACAGCGGGGGCATTGGTCAGACCGAAAGGCATAACTAGATTTTCATAATGCCCCTCAGGGGTGTTAAAAGCTGTCTTCCACTCATCCCCTTCCCTGATACGAATCAGATTGTAGGCCCCCCTAAGATCAAGTTTGGAGAACCACCTAGCACCCGCAATCTGATTAAAAAGGTCAGGAATGAGAGGAAGAGGGTATGGGTCTCGGATGGTTATCTGGTTTAGCTCACGAAAATCTAGGCAAGGACGCAGGCCCCCATCTTTCTTTTTAACAAAGAAAAACCCTGCAGCCACGGGTGAAGAAGAGGGTCTGATGTGTCCCTTAGCCAGACTCTCGGAGATATAATCTTTCATGGCTTGTCTCTCGGGACCCGAAAGATTATACAACCTGGACTTGGGTAATTTTGCACGGGGAATCAGGTTAACCGGGCAATCATAAGGACGATGAGGTGGTAGCTTCTGACAACCCTTTTCAGAAAAAACGTCCTCAAAGTCCGAAATAAATGTAGGTAGGGAAGCTATGGAGGCGATTAAGCAATTGTTATTTAAGCAATTCTCTCTGCAATGCTCACTCCACTCCAATATCTCCCTGGCCTGCCAATCCACCACTGGATTGTGCGCTACCAACCAGGGAAGACCCAATACCACAGGAGAGGGAAGGCCCTCCAGAACGTAACATGAAAGACACTCATTATGGTGGTCCCCTACCCGAAGGTGTAAATTATGAACAATGTGGGTGAGGTTTCTCTGAGACAGAGGAGCCGAATCTATAGCGAATACGGGAATAGGTCTCTGTAGCGTACAGAGAGACAAACCCATAGTGCGGGCAAAATGGGCATCAATCAAATTTACCCCTGCTCCACTGTCTAGAAAAAAAGAAATAGACTCTGTCTTAACACCAAAAACAATAACCGCTGGTAACACAAATTGAGATGTTCGTATGGAGGAAACGTATACCCCCCGGCTGACATCCTCCGCACAGCCTGGGGTTAGTAGTTTTCCGACGGTCTTTTGTTTTTGAGAAAGGAGGGACAGACATTAATGAAATGACCCTTCCCCCCACAGAAAAAACTAGCCCCCCCCCCTACGGCGAACCTCAGGAGGACGGACCTGACGAGAAGTTCCGCCTAGCTGCATAGGCTCATCTAAGTCAGTACAGACTAATTGTTGCTTGGGAGAGATAACCAATTGCTCAGGAATTTTCGATCTCTCCCTAAGACGCCTATCTATTCTGATAGAGAGGGACATAACAGCATCAAGGGAAAGGGGGGTCTCATACAGCGCCAGTGCATCCTTAACCCTTTCAGATAACCCAGAGCAGAACTGACTCCTGAGAGCCGGGTCGTTCCACTGAGTATCCGTAGCCCACCTACGGAACTCTGAGCAATATTCCTCTGCTGACCGATCTCCCTGTAGGAGTCTCCGTAACTTCGACTCAGCCAGGGCGACTCGGTCAGGGTCATCATATATGAGACCCAAAGCCCCAAAAAATCCCTCCACTGACCGGAGAGCCTGGGAACCAGGGGGTAACGAGAACGCCCAGGATTGTGGGTCCCCCTGAAGCAGGGAAATGACAATCCCAACCCGCTGTTCTTCATTACCTGAGGAGTAAGGGCGCAACTTAAAGTATAATTTGCAGGCCTCACGGAACGTTGCAAATTTGTCCCTTCCCCCAGAAAATCTGTCAGGAAGAACAACCTTGGGTTCTGTAACAACCTGGTTACCCATAGCAACCGCTGGGGGTGCGGTCTGCTGCATTTGCTGCTGTTGTTGGAGGACAGACGCCTTCAATCCTGCCACCTCCAAAGACAGGCCTTGAAGCTGTTTTGCCAAGGCAGCAATAGGATCCATATTGGATTCTAAGTAGAGAAAAAAAAACAACAAAAAGAAAATTATTTATTTATTTATTTTTCTCAAAAAGTAAAGGCCAGTTATAATATCACGGTCGGCGTGACTATCACATACGTGACACAGAGGGAGGGAACAAGGAAGGCCCTGACCAAGTGAGAGGGAAGGTGGTGACCCCTGACTCACCTAGCGGCTGGCACCTGGCTGCCCTGACGTCCCTAGACGGGTTCCTCACCCGTACGCCGATCACGTGCCTAAAGCCCTGGCTTTCCCTAAGCTGAGCCCTAGATAGTGAACAGGGCGGTGGGAACACTAGTCCGCACCACTAGCTCTAAAGGAAAACACCAAGCGAAGGACAGACAATACAAACTCAACATATAATCCCAGGTGGGCGACAACAGGAGACAACAAGAAGCCCAACAGGGATCCGGAGGGTAGCACTCTGGAACGACAACCAGGATTCACAACTCCAGTGGGTCAGTATAGATGTCCAGGCAGGAAGCTCTATAACTGGCAACTAGAGAAGTGTGAGGGGAGAATATAAGGAGGTTGGGAGTGGCAGACAAGAAACAGCTGAGAAGGAGAAGCTACGGATCCCTGATTGAGACAAAAAGGATAGCAAGGCAAACACAGAAAACAATCACTAAGAAACAACGTGATCTTTAGATATAGAGCGCGCAGCCACCCGCTGCGACCTCCTGACCCCGGGTATAACGGAGTCAGACGTGGCTCTAGATACCCTCGTGACACTACCTCCCCTTAACAATATATTATTCTACTCCAGGGCACTTCCTCATTCAATACTATTTTAAATTTCATTTTACCATTATATTGCGGGGCAACCCAAAGTTGAATGAACCTCTCCTCTGTCTGGGTGCCGGGGCCTAAATGTGTGACAGTGGCCTGTTCCAGTGGTGGGTGACGTGAAGCCTGATTCTCTGCTATGACATGAAGACTGATTCTGCGCTGACATAAGGCCAGATTCTCTGTTACGGGACCTCTCTCCTCTGCCTGGGTGCCTGGGCCTAAATGTGTGACAGTGGCCTGTTCCAGTGGTGGGTGACGTGAAGCCTGATTCTCTGCTATGACATGAAGACAGATTCTGCACTGACATAAGGCCAGATTCTCTGTTACGGGACCTCTCTCCTCTGCCTGGGTGCCTGGGCCTAAATGTGTGACAGTGGCCTGTTCCAGTGGTGGGTGACGTGAAGCCTGATTCTCTGCTATGACATGAAGACTGATTCTGCGCTGACATAAGGCCAGATTCTCTGTTACGGGACCTCTCTCCTCTGCCTGGGTGCCTGGGCCTAAATGTGTGACAGTGGCCTGTTCCAGTGGTGGGTGACGTGAAGCCTGATTCTCTGCTATGACATGAAGACTGATTCTGCGCTGACATAAGGCCAGATTCTCTGTTACGGGACCTCTCTCCTCTGCCTGGGTGCCTGGGCCTAAATGTGTGACAGTGGCCTGTTCCAGTGGTGGGTGACGTGAAGCCTGATTCTCTGCTATGACATGAAGACAGATTCTGTGCTGACATAAGGCCAGATTCTCTGTTACTGGACCTCTCTCCTCTGCCTGGGTGCCTGGGCCTAAATGTGTGACAGTGGCCTGTTCCAGTGGTGGGTGACGTGAAGCCTGATTATCTGCTATGACATGAAGACAGATTCTGCGCTGACATAAGGCCAGATTCTCTGTTACGGGACCTCTCTCCTCTGCCTGGGTGCCTGGGCCTAAATGTGTGACAGTGGCCTGTTCCAGTGGTGGGTGACGTGAAGCCTGATTCTCTGCTATGACATGAAGACTGATTCTGCGCTGACATAAGGCCAGATTCTCTGTTACGGGACCTCTCTCCTCTGCCTGGGTGCCTGGGCCTAAATGTGTGACAGTGGCCTGTTCCAGTGGTGGGTGACGTGAAGCCTGATTCTCTGCTATGACATGAAGACTGATTCTGCGCTGACATAAGGCCAGATTCTCTGTTACGGGACCTCTCTCCTCTGCCTGGGTGCCTGGGCCTAAATGTGTGACAGTGGCCTGTTCCAGTGGTGGGTGACGTGAAGCCTGATTCTCTGCTATGACATGAAGACTGATTCTGCGCTGACATAAGGCCAGATTCTCTGTTACGGGACCTCTCTCCTCTGCCTGGGTGCCTGGGCCTAAATGTGTGACAGTGGCCTGTTCCAGTGGTGGGTGACGTGAAGCCTGATTCTCTACTATGACATGAAGACAGATTCTGTGCTGACATAAGGCCAGATTCTCTGTTACTGGACCTCTCTCCTCTGCCTGGGTGCCTGGGCCTAAATGTGTGACAGTGGCCTGTTCCAGTGGTGGGTGACGTGAAGCCTGATTATCTGCTATGACATGAAGACAGATTCTGCGCTGACATAAGGCCAGATTCTCTGTTACGGGACCTCTCTCCTCTGCCTGGGTGCCTGGGCCTAAATGTGTGACAGTGGCCTGTTCCAGTGGTGGGTGACGTGAAGCCTGATTCTCTGCTATGACATGAAGACTGATTCTGCGCTGACATAAGGCCAGATTCTCTGTTACGGGACCTCTCTCCTCTGCCTGGTTGCCGGGGCCTAAATATGTGACAGTGGCCTGTTCCAGTGGTGGGTGACGTGAAGCCTGATTCTCTGCTATGACATGAAGACAGATTCTGTGCTGACATAAGGCCAGATTCTCTGTTACTGGACCTCTCTCCTCTGCCTGGGTGCCTGGGCCTAAATGTGTGACAGTGGCCTGTTCCAGTGGTGGGTGACGTGAAGCCTGATTATCTGCTATGACATGAAGACAGATTCTGCGCTGACATAAGGCCAGATTCTCTGTTACGGGACCTCTCTCCTCTGCCTGGGTGCCTGGGCCTAAATGTGTGACAGTGGCCTGTTCCAGTGGTGGGTGACGTGAAGCCTGATTCTCTGCTATGACATGAAGACTGATTCTGCGCTGACATAAGGCCAGATTCTCTGTTACGGGACCTCTCTCCTCTGCCTGGTTGCCGGGGCCTAAATATGTGACAGTGGCCTGTTCCAGTGGTGGGTGACGTGAAGCCTGATTCTCTGCTATGACATGAAGACAGATTCTGTGCTGACATAAGGCCAGATTCTCTGTTACGGGACCTCTCTCCTCTGCCTGGGTGCCTGGGCCTAAATGTGTGACAGTGGCCTGTTCCAGTGGTGGGTGACGTGAAGCCTGATTCTCTGCTATGACATGAAGACTGATTCTGCGCTGACATAAGGCCAGATTCTCTGTTACGGGACCTCTCTCCTCTGCCTGGGTGCCTGGGCCTAAATGTGTGACAGTGGCCTGTTCCAGTGGTGGGTGACGTGAAGCCTGATTCTCTGCTATGACATGAAGACAGATTCTGTGCTGACATAAGGCCAGATTCTCTGTTACGGGACCTCTCTCCTCTGCCTGGGTGCCTGGGCCTAAATGTGTGACAGTGGCCTGTTCCAGTGGTGGGTGACGTGAAGCCTGATTCTCTGCTATGACATGAAGACAGATTCTGTGCTGACATAAGGCCAGATTCTCTGTTACGGGACCTCTCTCCTCTGCCTGGGTGCCTGGGCCTAAATGTGTGACAGTGGTCTGTTCCAGTGGTGGGTGACGTGAAGCCTGATTCTCTGCTATGACATGAAGACTGATTCTGCGCTGACATAAGGCCAGATTCTCTGTTATGGGACCTCTCTCCTCTGTCTGGGTGCCGGGGCCTAAATATGTGACAGTGACCTGTTCCAGTGGTGGGTGACATGAATCCAGATTCTCTGCTATGGCATGAAGAGACTGATTCTCTGCTGACATGAAGCCAGATTCTTTGCTATGGCATGAAGAGACTGATTCTCTGCTGACGTGAAGCCAGATTCTCTGCTATGGGACCTCTGTCCAATTGATATTGGGTCATTTTTATTTTTTTTATTTTTATTTTAATTCATTTCCCTATCCACATTTGTTTGCAGGGGATTTACCTACATGTTGCTGCCTTTTGCAGCCCTCTAGCTCTTTCCTGGGCTGTTTTACAGCCTTTTTAGTGCCCAAAAGTTCGGGTCCCCATTGACTTCAATGGGGTTCGGGTTCGGGACGAAGTTCGGTTCGGGTTCGGATCCCGAACCCGAACATTTCCGGGAAGTTCGACCGAACTTCTCGATCCCGAACATCCAGGTGTTCGCTCAATTCTACTGGCAAGTACAGGCTGTGTGGTAGATGTGACAACAATCTCCCGTATTCTTCATATGTCTGGGCTATGGGGTAGACTGGCAAGACGAAAGCCTTTTCTTACTGTGCTGTTTGTCTCTCTTAGTTTGACCTGGCTTATCTCTGTTGTGGATACTGGTTACTGATTTGACTTTAATGTGTTTCTCCTTTGGTTCAGACTAGAGATGAGTGAATCGAAGCTGATGAAGTGGAGTTTGATCTGAATTTCAGGAAAAATTCAATTCGCACCGAAGACGAATTTCCTCATGATTTGTGGTAACGAATCAAATTTTTTCCTAAAATGGTTGCTGCACGTGTGAGGATATGGAGAAAGGAACTCTGGGAAGGCGGGATCACCCATAATGCCATGCATTCAGCCAATGTTAGCAGCCAGCCCTGTGATGTCACAGCCCTATAAATAGCGTCAGCCATCTTAGATGCTGCCATTTACCAGTGTACTTAGTGCGGGGAGATACGTCAGCAGGCGCTAGGGACAGTGTTAAAAAAAACGATTTACAAGTGCAGTGAAAGATTATTCAAGGTATAGGGAAAGGATAGGGAGGAATCATTCCACTGCATTTATGTTGAACAGGGTTCAGTAGAAGAGGTTAAAGCCTGGGTAATAGGAACAATCCTATTACACCTTGCAGCACTGACTGGGGATCCAAATTGCCATTATACAGCTCTGTAATTCCAGCAAATTGTTCTTGTTATTGGGGTGCAAGTGATGTTTAATACAGGCATTAACAGTGTTTATTACAAGCAAATATTTCTACATCTTATTTGCCCTTGAGCGGTGCAGTTATATGTTCTAAAGCAATTTTGGTTTGTATTAGTGGGGAAAAAAAGGGCTTATTATTGTTTGGTGAAGTGCTAAAATTACAGCCCTTTTTGTTGTGTATTAGTGACAAAAGTAAAATATATTTGCCACTCAGCAGTGCAGTTATATCTTGTAAAGTCTTTTGTGGTGTGTATTAGTGGAAAATAAAAAATATATTTGACTCTCAGCAGTGCAGTTATCTGTTTTAAAGCCTTTGTGGGGTGTATTAGCGGAAAAAGAAAATATATATTTGCCGCTCAGCTGTGCAGTTATCTGTTGTAAAGCCTTTTGTGGGGTGTATTAGCAGAAAAAGATAAAATATACATTGTCTGTCCAAAAAAAATTTTGGATTTAACTAAGCAAATAGTTATGAGCCTCCTATTGGATAATTACTGCATGGGTGATTATCTTTCAGCTGACAACAAGCTATTTAAGCCCAAATGGTGCAATGAGTTGCTTCTCATTTCTTAAACAACCATGTCAAAAGACACATCTCATGGTCGTGGAAAAGATGTTAGTCTGTTTGAGAAGGGTCAAATCATTGGCATGCATCAAGCAGTGAAAACCTCTAAGGAGATTGCAGAAACTACTAAAATTGTTTTAAGAACTGTCTAACGCATTATTAAAAACTGGAAGGATAGTGGGGACCCATCGTATTCGAGGATGAAATGTGGCGGGAAAAAAATCCTGAATGATCGTGATCGGCGATCACTTAAACGTTTGGTGAAATCAAATCGAATAAAAACAACAGTAGAACTCAGGGCTATGTTTAATAGTGATAGCATAAAGATTGGACTCTGGAGCAATGGAAGAAGGTCATGTGGTCTGATGAGTCAAGATTTACCCTGTTCCAGAGTGATGGGTGCATCAGGGTAAGAAGAAAGGCAGATGAAGTGATGCACCCATCATGCCTAGTGCATACTGTACAAGCCTGTGGGGTTGCTGCAGTTGGTCAGGTCTAGGTTCAGCAACAGTATGTGCTCCAAGAATGAGGTCAGCTGACTACGTGAACATACTGAATGTCCAGGTTATTCCATCAATGGATTTTTTTCTTCCCTGATGGCACGGGCACATTCCAAGATGTCAATGCCAGGATTCATCGGGCTCAAATTGTGAAAGAGTGGTTCAGGGAGCATGAGACATTATTTTCACACAAAGATTGGCCACCACAGTGTCCAGACCTTATCCCATCGAGAATCTTTAGGATGTGCTGGAGAAGGCTTTGCGCAGCAGTCAGACTCTACCATCATCAATGCAAGATCTTGGTGAAAAATGTATGCAACACTGGATGGAAATAAATCTTGTGACATTGCAGAAGCTTATCGAAACAATGCCACAGCGAATGCGTGCCGTAATCAAAGCTAAAGGTGGTCCAACTGAATATTTCTGGTGGCGACTTTTTTTATTTGGACGGGCAGTGTATTTGCCACTCAGCGGTGCAGTTATCTGTTGTAAAGCCTTTTGTGGAGTGTATTAGTGGAAAAATAATAAATATATTTGCCGCTTATCGGTGCAGTTATCTGTTGTTATGCCTTTTGTGGCGTGTATTAGTGGAAAAAGAAAAAATATATTTGCCGCTCAGTGGTGCAGTTGTCTGTTCTAAAGCCTTTTGTGGCGTGTATTAGTGGGAAAATAAAGGGCTTATTAGCCATTGTGTAGTGAAGTGAGAAAATGACAGACTTTTTGGAGTGTTTTAATTTCCTTTTAATTTTTTCAATGACAGAGTCTGGAGGTGGCAGCAGCATCAGGAGTCTACAGAGCAGCACAATGACAGAGTGTGGAAGGGGCAGCAGCATCAGGAGGCCACTCTGGCAGAATTTCCTCCGGAAAAGCTTTCCTGCCCGTACAGTAGTGTGGCATCAGAGAGGGTGTTTAGTGCGGCGGGGGCAATAGTTACCCCAAGAATAACTCGCCTGTCCACCCAAAATGTGGAGAGACTGACCTTTTGTCAAGATGAATCAGGCGTGGATCAGCCAGGATTTCCACCCACCAATGCCTGATGCATCAGATTAGATCATCCATGCTGCCTCACCCAAACCTTGACAAAAGAGACAGTTTTCTTCTGGCTACCTGACTAAGCTACTATTCTGATGCTGCCACCCGCCTGATGCCACACATCTGATGCCAAGTGCTTCTTCTTACACCCACTATCATCAGCGGGTATTGTTAGTGCCACCCACCTCCCCAGTCTGTCACGGGTCACTCTGTGGTCTCCTGATGCTGCTGCCACCTCCACACTATGTTACCTTGCCACTCTGTAGCCTCCTCATGCTGCTGCCACCTCCACACTATGTTACCTTGCCACTCTGTGGCCTCCTCATGCTGTTGACACCTTCACACTATGTCACCTTGCCTCCTGATGCTGCCGCCACCTCCACACTGTTATTGTGTCACTCTGTGGCCTCCTGATGCTGCTGCCACCTCCACACTGTTATTGTGCTGCTCTGTAACCTCCTGATGCTGCTTCCACCTCCAGACTCTGTCATTGGGCCACTCTGTGGTCTCCTCATGCTGCTTCCACCTCACCACTATGTCACCTTGCCACTCTGTGGTCTCCTTATGCTGCTGCCACCTCCACACTATGTCACCTTGCCACTCTGTGGCCTCTTGATGCTGCTGCCCCCTCCACACTCTGTCATTGTGCTGCTCTGTAGCCTCCTGATGTTGCTGCCCCCTCCAGACTCTGTCATTGGGCCACTCTGTGGTCTCCTCATGCTGCTTCCACCTCACCACTGTCATAGGGCCACTCTGTGAACATCACCTTGCAACTGTGTGGCCTTCTGATGCTGTCGCCACCTACACACTGTCATTGTGCCACTCTGTGGCCTCCTCCTGATGCTACTGCTGCCACCACCTTGACACTCTGTCATTGTGCCACTCTGTGGCCTCCTGATTCTGCTGCTGCTGCCACCTCCACACTTTCACTGTGCCACTCTGTGGCCTCCTTATGCTGCTTCCACCTCACCACTATGTCACCTTGCCACTCTGTGGTCTCCTTATGCTGCTGCCACCTCCACACTATGTCACCTTGCCACTCTGTGGCCTCCTGATGCTGCTGCCACCTCCACACTCTGTCATTGTGCTGCTCTGTAGCCTCCTGAGGCTGCTGTTACCTCCAGACTCTGTCATTGGGCCACTCTGTGGTCTCCTCATGCGGCTTCCACATCACCACTATGTCATAGGGCCACTCTGTGGACTTCTCATTCTGTTCCCACTCTCCCCATTTCATGACTGGGCCACTATTTAGCCTTTTTGGCTTGGCTGACATCATCATTTATTCTTCTAATCTGTCAGAAGGAAGGAAAAATGAGACACACAACGGATCCCCTCTGTGTAGCAGCTGTAAGGCCTGTAGGGTTCCATCAGACTTGACTTATGATTTGCTAGCCAAAAGCAGGAGTTGGTACAAAACACAGAAGACATGAAAACATTCCATTCCCGTGTCATCTCTGTTTTGGATCCACTCCTGGGTTTTTTGGCATTAGCAATACTGATGGATTACTGACCAAATGCTGATTGAGTGAAGGCGGACGCTCCACAGACAGGATCCGTTTTTTGGTGGTTTATTGTTCTGACGGTGTAACGGTCACGTACACACACACACAGGGGGGAGGATAGTGACCACTGCGCTCCACCCTCACCCCTGGCCCTGCCAACTTGCCTCGCAAGTCCTGATGACAGGGGACAACTGGACAGCAGTCCCTAGCTTAGAATACGTGCTGGGAGGACAGACGAGACAAATAATGGATAGTGAACGGACCGAGTCAATACCAAGAGAGCCACGAAGTACAAATGGAGTCTGCAGAGAATCGTCAGGTGGAAGCCGGGGTCGGAATACCAGGAGAGCAGTGCAGTACAGGAGGAGCAGGCAGAGGATCGTCAGGGAACACAGGAACAGGTAAGTATGCCAGGCAACAGAATCGCAAATGAGCCTAATTAACAGGCAACCTGTGGCCAGCAGGCTGCCTGTTAAATACTGACTAGCTGGGGTCATGTGACGTGAAGTGCCCAGCTCGGTACTCAGACCTCCCCTGGTTGCCGGGGGAACTGAGGACGACGTCCGCGCAGGGGGAACTGAGGACACCGACATCGCTGAGGAGAAAGAGCGCCTCGTCGGCGTCCTGTGACAGACGGATCAGAGGAAGGGCAAAATAATCCACTCTGTCAGGGGACTCTACTTGTATAAGTGTTTAATAGAACAGGTTCTGTTATCATCTATGTGGAATCAGCTGACGACGGTGTAAAAGGAGTGCGCTTCTTCTTGGCGCTAACATCGACCTGTAAGGCTGAGTTCATACTTGAGTTATTTGGTCAGTTTTGGCCCAGTGACTGCCCAAATAAGCAAAGTGTGCAGTGATTCTAAGAGTGACGCCTGTCATCTGCATGTCATACGGACTCACAGTATTATTTCACTAACAAAGCAGATTCCCTATGCATGTTACTGCAAGGCATAGCGTTCTACACTATAAAGGCTCTCTGCAGCCAGGAAATAGCCGTTTTTTTTACTAAATTCGCTGCTAATATATTCAGATCTAACATATTCCCAAAATGTTCGGCAAACTGGCAAATCAAATTTTTTTCAAATGCGCTCATCTCGAGTTCTGACCCCAACTAGTACTACTACTCTACCTGTTTTTTCACCGATTAGAAGCTACCCTGGGAATGTAACCTAGAATTCCATAATTCCAGCAGGAACCACTCAGAGTGAACTAGTTTAGGTTCCTGAGTGGGATCGCCCTTTCTGGGGTGGTTGTTCCACTACTGATTGGGGTGTTTCAGGGTAAGTCCTCCATACCCTAGTTCCTGCTAAACCAGCTGGCTAGTATCAATGTTGGCTATGTAAGTGTTTTTCTGGACAGGTTACTATTACTTTTGGCATCATTACAGGCAGCAATTGCCAAGATGAATAACCAAGTGTTCAAATGTGTACTAAATCACAGCAAAAATTATGCCAATTAACATTTGTGAATTCTTTGGGTGCTGCATTATGGATCTGTAACCCACAGTTAGCCATGCGTATGAGTTGTAATGCCAATAGCCTGATTACTTCTCTACCAAAGCATGTGGAGGGGGGGATTTATCATAGACACTTTATTCCAGTCTATGATATCACTAGTGTCTGATAGCCCTTTGAAGGATTCCCCTAATTTATGACCAGGTGTATGCTTACTCCCCGGCATTCTGTGTGCCTAAAGAGATCTATACCAAGTAGGAGCTGGCATAGCTTTCAGTCTTCTTTTACACCAGAAAACTGGAACAGAAGGATATAAATGGGCTGGCAGCGCCCCCTCGCCACCACCTCGTCATTACCCTTTTTCAGGTCTTTGCTAATTTGTTTTCCATCTGTTTTGGGTAAACTGTTTGAAGGTTTTCTAAGAGATGCTATCTTGAAGGATCTCAATGAAAACAAGCAAATAACATCATATCAGCATGGCTTCATGAGGGATCAGTCATGTCAAACTAATTTAATCAGTTTCTATGAGGAGGTAAGTTCTAGACTTGACAGCAGCGAATCAATGGATGTCGTATATCTGGACTTCTCCAAAGCATTTGACACTGTACCACATAAAAGGTTAGTATATAAAATGAGAATGCTCGGACTGGGAGAAAACGTATGTATGTGGGTAAGTAACTGGCTCAATTATAGAAAACAGAGGGTGGTTATTAATGGTACACACTCAGATTGGGTCACTGTCACTAGTGGAGTACCTCAGGGGTCAGTATTGGGTCCTATTCTCTTCAATATATTTATTAATGATCTTGTAGAAGGCTTACACAGTGAAATATCAATTTTTGCAGATGACACTAAACTGTGTAAAGTAATTAACACTGAAGAGGACAGTATACAGCTACAGATGGATCTGGATAGATTAGAGGCTTGGGCAGATAAGTGGAAGATGAGGTTTAACACTGACAAATGGAAGGTTATGCACATGGGAAGGAATAATGCAAATCACCCGTACATACTAAATGGTAAAACACTGGGTAACACTGACATGGAAAAGGACCTAGGAACTTTAATAAACAGCAAACTAAGCAGTAAAAACCAGTGTCAGGCATCTGCTGCCAAGGCCAATAAGATAATGGGTTGCATCAAAAGGGGCATAGATGCCCGTGATGAGAACATAGTCCTACCACTTTACAAACGACTAGTCAGACCACACATGGAGTACTGTGTACAGTTCTGGGCTCCTGTGAACAAGGCAGACATAGCAGAGCTGGAGAGGGTTCAGAGGAAGGCAACTAAAGTAATAACTGGAATGGGGCAACTACAGTACCCTGAAAGATTATCAATATTAGGGTTATTCACTTTAGAAAAAAGACGACTGAGGGGAGATCTAATTACGATGTATAAATATATCAGGGGTCAGTACAGAGATCTCTCCCATCATCTATTTATCCTCAGGACTGTGACAAGGGGACACCCTCTGCTTCTGGAGGAAAGAAGTTTTGTACACAAACATAGAAGAGGATTCTTTACGGTAAGAGCAGTGAGACTATGGAACTCTCTGCCTGAGAAGGTGGTGATGGTGAGTACAATAAAAGAATTCAAGAGGGGCCTGGATGTATTTCTGGAGTGTAATAATATTACAGGCTATAGCTACTAGAGAGGGGTTGTTGATCCAGGGAGTTATTCTGATTGCCTTATTGGAGTCGGGAAGGAATTTTCCCCCCTTAAGTGGGGAAAATTGGCTTGTACCTCACTTTTTTTTTTTGCCTTCCTCTGGATCAACTGGCAGGATAACAGGCCGAACTGGGTGGACAAATGTCTTTTTTCGGCCTTATATACTATGTTACTATGTAAGTTGGTGAAAATCACAAATGGAATTATAATTTCAACTTCTCATAGTGAGTCTAGTTATTAATGTGTCCAAATAAGGCTAATTCATGCAAAAACAGATACAATAAAAATAAAGGTAAGGCTACTTTCACACTAGCGTTAATATTTTCTGGTATTGAGATCTGTCATAGGGTCTCAATACTGGAAAAAAACGCTTCCATTTTGTCCCCATTCATTGTCAATGGGGGCAAAACATAACTGAACAGAACAGAATGCTCGAAAATGCATTCCGTTCCGTTCTTATATGGGAGAGCAAACCGCAGTTTGCTTTCCGTCCTGGGATGCGGAGCAAAACGGATCCTTCATTGCCCCCATTGCAAGTCAATGGGGACGGATCAGTTTTCTCTGCCACAATCTGCCACAATAGAAAACGGAACCGTCCTCCACTGACTTTTAATGGAGTTCATGACGGATCAGTTTTGGCTATGTTACAGATAATACAACCGGATCCGTTCATAATGGATGCAGATGGTTGTATTATCAGTAACGGAAGCGTTTTTGCTGAACCCTGCCGGATCCAGTAAAAACGCTAGTTTGAAAGTAGCCTAAAATTGAACAATTTGCAATATATTATAAACTCAATAAATGTTTAAGGCTTAGATTACTCATGTGTAAAGTGGTATTTTATAGCATATTTGCGAGCAAATGTGTGTGCCTGGAATCCCTGCTAAATACATTATACTGTATATATACGTCAAGGAAATTTTCTTTAAAGTAATTTGTGTCCTTCCAAAGTCTCAAGGTTGTTTTTGTTTTATTTCGAAGCAAACTAAGGTCTTTTTCTGCCAGAACTTCAATGTCAGTAATCCATATGGAGCAGAACACCGTGAGAAAATGGCTATTCATATATCTGGAACAGAAATTCCTGTTATAATCATTCACTAAAGTTTAATTATTACAAGAGTTGTGGTTTGGAATACATGAATAAAAAACAGCAAGTCTATGGTAGATTTTCATATGAGAACATAAAGCATTATTGTTTGAATAATTAAGGAATAGGTTATTGAAGGGGTTTTCCAAATCTTTTATACTGATGGCCTATACTCAAGTCATCAGTAGGTCATCAGTATCTGATTGGTGGGGGTCCACAGTAGAGCCGCAGTACGGCCAAGGCCTTCTTGTAGCTTAACCTAGGTCATTTGACATCACGTTCATTGGTCACATGGCCTGGGTTCAGCTCAGCCCCATTCAAGTGAATGGGGCTGAGCTGCAATACCTAGCAAAGCCGCTGTAAAATGTACGGCACTGTGTTTGGAGAGCTGAAAGAAGGCGAGTGAGTGCCAATGCCTTCTCAAACAGCTGATCAGCGGGGGTCCTGGGTGTCAGACCCCTCTGGTCAGATACTAATAATCTATCTTGAGGATATCAAAAATCACAGAAAAAAAGATAAAAATACAAAGATAAAAACATCCTGCATGATATAATAAATATGTGGATGTCAATGGCTACATTTATGAAAAAAATCACAGAAAAAAAGCTAATAATGCACTAACACAACAGATGCAAGCATTATATATGGACTAAGCCCTCACTCTCAGCGAATATATTTTGATCAAAACACATCCGGGCCCACCTACTCGTGCCAAGGTGGTCTCAGTAAGGCAGGTCCTACTCTAAACCTACCTATGCCTTTGGGCATCTATGTTCAGGAGAGCAGACTCTGCACATATAGTGTGCTGCTCCTAGTCATCTCTATGTGCATCCAGCAACCGATGAGAGGAGGCGCACAGCTATATGTACCACCTAATCAAGGTCGCCTGTTAGATTGGCGGGGGAGGGTGGGGCAAAAGTGCGCAAGAATGCTACTCCCAAGATAGGCCATCAGTAAAAAAGTCTTGGAAAACCCGTTAAGTACTTGCATTAAATGTTAGCATTATTTTCCCACGCAAATAGTTAAATGGGTTAGACCAGAATCACATCCCCATATAACCTTACTCTGTTTCTTCCTTCCTCAGGAGATATTGCAAACCGCAGATCTGTAGCTCCCAGTTTCCCCAGTCACTGGACGGGACTCAGTGTAGGTGAAACAAATTCAGCTTTATTGAACAACTGCACAAATTTATATACAGAAAGCAAACAGATGAGACTGTAATCTCATCACATCCCCCTTCCCCTCCCCAGACATTCTGTCTGCCCCACACCACAGGGGTCCACCTGCTAAAATAGCTCCAGACAGCCCTAGCAGGAGCCTAGCCAAAATGTCATTGTCCTGAGCTCTTTCAGAGTACAATGGGAGATAACAAAGGGGGGGGAGAGGTGTGCTGACAGTCTTTTGAAACAAGTTACACAACATAACATAATTACACATATCCAACACCAGTACAGATTTAACTCAAACTGATGACCATCTCGTCATATAGCTCCCCCAAGTTAAAGGACGGCAGACCCGGTGAGACCCTCTACTGGTCCACTTGGGGATGTCCATTAGGGTACAGTCACCCTCTTGAGTTCCGTTTGCCGAGATAGTCCATGGTCATTGGCCTTGGGTTTCCAGAGCCTGTGTTGAATTGGGAAATTGGATGGTTGTAGGGCCAGGCTCCACCGCAACATCCATCCCTGGGCCCTGGACACCCGGTTCAACCGAACAAGGGGGGGTCTCCAAATTCCTAGGTCCGCAGTCGCTAGGAAGAAGGCTGGCCATCAGCTCCCTCCAGGAGTCCAGGTCACGGTAGGTTCTGTGACAGTGATCTTATGTCCTTTATCATTACCTTTTTTGGTCTTGTGTTGCTGAGTGAGCAACCTAGACTGGTCCTTACCACACATGTCTTATATTTTATACTGGGAAACTAAATTTCCCAGAAGCCGCATTCATCTCCTCCCAGCATATGGGATCTCCCTGTGGTCCTCTGTGACTACTAACATTTTCCACTCCTCTATATCTTCTCTAAACTTAATGGAAATGGAAGCACTGCACAGGTCACAACTAATTTTTTATTAGAATGTGTTAAAACGACTTATACACAGTACCTCCTCATGAGGCACATTTAACTCTTTAATGACCGGGCCATTTTCTACCTTCGTGACCAGGCTTATTTTTGAAAATCTGACATGTATCACTTTATTTGGTAATAACTTTGGAACACTTTTACTTATCCAAGACATTCTGAGATTGTTTTCTCGTGACACATTGTACTTCATGACAGTCATAAATTCAATATATTTCACCTGTATTTATGAAAAAATCCCAAATTTACCAAAAAGTTTGAAAAATTTGCAATTTTCAAAATTTCTATTTCTCTGCTTTTAAAATAGAAAGTGATGCCTCATACAATATTTATTACCTAACATTCATCATATGTCCACTTTATGTTTGCATCATTTTGTTAATGTCATTTTATTTTTTTGTGATGTTAGAAAGCTTAGAATTTTAGAAGCAATTCTTAAAATTTTTAAGAGAATTTCCAAAACCCAACTTTTTAAGGACCAGTTCAGATCTAAAGTCACTTTGTGGGGCTTACATAGTAGAAACCCTCCATAAATGATCCCATTTTGGAAACTACACCCCTCAAGTTACTCAAAAGTGATTTTACTAACTTTGTTAACCCTTTAGGTATTCGACAAGAATTAAAGGAAAATGGAGATAAAATTTGTAAATTTCATTTTTTTGGCAGATTTTCCATTTTAATAAATTTTTTATTTTAACACATCGAGGGTTAACCGCCAAACAAAACAATATTTATTACCCTGATTCTGCGGTTTACAGAAACACCTCACATGTAGTGGTAAACTACTGTATGGGCGCATGGCAGGGTGCAGAAGAAAAGGAGTGCTGCATGGTTTTTGGAAGGCAGATTTTGCTGGACTGGTTTTTAGACACCATGTCCCAGATGCAGCCTACAGTAGAAACAATCAAAAAGTGACCCCATTTTGGAAACTACAGGATAAGGTGAGTTTTATTGGTACTATTTTGGGGTACATATATATGTACTCTATATTATGTTTTTTGTGAAGCAAGGTAACCAAAGAATGGATGTTTTGGCACCGTTTTTATTTTTAGTTTTTTTTGCAACGTTCATCTGACACGTTAGATCATGTGCTATTTTTATAGAGCAGGTTGTTACGGATGAATTGATATCAAATATGTCTACTTTGGTTGTTTGTTTCAGTTTTACATAATAAAGCATTTTTGGAAAAGAATAATGTTTTTGTGTCTCCATTTTCTGAACACGATATTTATTTATTTTTTTCTGCCGATTGTCTTGTGCAAGGGCTTTTTTTGCAGGTAGAGTTGATGTTTTTATTGGTACCATTTTTGGGTACATATAATTTTTCGATCATTCATTATTACACTTTTTGGTCCAAGGTAAACAAAAAATTGGTAATTTTGCCACAGTTTTTATTTATTTTTACGGTGTTCACCTGAGGAGTCTGGTCATGTGATATTCTTATAGAGCAGGTCGTTACGGATTTGGCTTTTTCTTATTTATTTAAGTTTTACACAGCCATAGCTTTTTTATTTTTTTGCCGATTGTCTTAGGTAGAGTCTTATTGTTTGCGAGATGAGATGAAGATTTGATTATTACTATTTTGGGGGGCATACGCCCTTTTGATCGCTTGGTGTTGCACTTTTTGTGATGGTAGGTGACCAAAAATTTCTTTTTTGGCACAGTTTTTTTTTTTTTTTTTTTTTTTACGGTCTTCATCTGAGGGGTTAGGTCATGTTATATTTTTATAGAGCAGGTTGTTACAGATGCGGTGATACCAAACATGTTTAAGGTACTTTATTTTCTTAATTTTTACCCAATTATAAATGTGCGTATATGGGAAAATGTTAGTTTTGGTTTTTTACTTTTTTTTTTTTACACTTTTTTGCTACACTTTTTTTTACTCAGACCCACTTGGTTCTTGAAGATCCAATGGGTCTGATGGCTCTACAATACATTGCATTACAATGTATAGTGTATTTTCATTCACAGTATGCCTGATTAGGCTCCTGCCTCTGGCAGGACCCTGTCAGGCTTACATACCATGGCAAGCCTGGATGCTTGTGTGAGGCGTCCAGTTGCCATGGTAATCATCGGGACGCTGCCACAGCAGAGCAGCGGCCCGATGGGAGCGGTGAAGGAGGGAGCTCCCTCCCTCTGTCATGATCAATCGGGACGCTGCCACAGCAGCACAGCGCCCGATGGGGGAGAGAGCTTCCTCCCTTTCATACAGTTGTCCCTATGGACCACAGCATGGAAGGGGTTAACGGCCGACATCAGTGCCAGCACCCATATCGGCCGTTACAGTAGATTGTCAGCTGTATATTACAGCTGACAATCTACTACCACTGGGCCTTCCTGGAACATTGTGGGGGTGGGGGGTCCCGCTTTGGCATCCTTAAAGATTTTGGGGACGGAGAGGGGTGGGGGTGATCAATACAGCAGTGCAGCCCCAATCTCCTCAACACTCTCTGAGGAGATCGGAGCTGCGCTGCTGGATGCTGCGATTGGTCAGTCAAATCTGACTGACCAATCGCAGCGATCCAAAGGCAGGGACCACGCTGATTAGTCCCCTGCCGGGAGCCCGGACAGCTCTGCTGTCCGTGACATCCATTTACATGCTGGTGTCACCGCAAATGTACTGGCAGTGACACTTTGATCTCATGACCTACTGTGTATGTCAAGATGTGGTAACTAACACCACATCATGACATACACAGTATGTCATTGGTCAGTAAGGGGTTAATACAGTCACTAACAGTTGCAGATAATAGTAAGCCAATATAACTACTACTTAGCTTCTCTCCACCAATACATAGACAAAGAACTTCAAAAATCAATCAATAAAATGTCTATGCACTGCAAATGCTCACCAATGGGCAAAAGGTGCATGCATATATCTTCACTATAGAAAGACATCGGTGTGCTTATCCACATGCTCAAGTACAGGACCTCCGAAGCATGTCACCAGTAGAAACAAGGTATAGCCAACTTATTAGAATGGGGTATTGTATGGGGGTCATGTCATTTAAATTGTTTCAAAAATAGGATACAATGATCCATGTTTAGGATTTTTGGAATACTCCTTTAAAATAATAGCACATAAGTTCTCACCAAAGGGAAACTCCAGAAGATGTTGTTTACTCTAAAATAATTAATGCATACCCTGAGGTATAGTAGGAGGAAGAATCTGTTATTTCTTTGAGTGATCCAGGCTAAGCAAAGCCTATCTTCTTTTTAAGACTCATCAGAAAATGGGATTGAGCAAGAGAGCAGAGGAGAAGTTAAGTGACTGAAAATATACAGTCATTTTTTTTTTTTTTATAATTTAAATAATTGAAACTATCTTTTAAATCTATTATTTTGTGTTTTGCTGTGAGCTTATTAAAACTTAAAATTAAATATTCTGTCAACTTGACTTTGAGAAAGTTCTGTCACCCATACAGATTCCTGAAAAGAATATATCATTGTAATATAAACATAACAGTGTAATATAGAGTGTTGTATACGATTCATTGTGATACACAGATATGAGACTCTATAGCTATACACAGAGGTATGATTGTACATGCATCTTGCCTGTCACTCTGTGGTCTCTGGTGGGGGTGCTGATTCCATCACTCTTTAGAGACAAGAAGATTTCTTGGTCAATTACTCTCTATGTGCCGCAGGGTCATAAGGCACATAAAGCCTGCTGCACTGTCCATATCAGTGTTTCCCAAAAAGGGGTACCCTGGGGCTCTTTGAACCCCTCCTTAAACCCTGATCAGGAACTTAGCGACAACATGACCTGTCATTTTTTACAATTGTGAAGGAGAACTGATTTCAGCCGCTGAAAGATGTTTTCAAATCAGAGAAATGTTGGGTCCAAATTATAGCACTAAAGAAGAATTCTAGAATGCTTTATCTCTGTGCACCAAACTTCTCTGATGCAAGAAGGACATTAGCTGTTCCCCAAGTACGGAAAACTATTTTTGCATTGGTAATAAGGTTGAAAATCACTGGTGTATACAGATAACCTAGGTAAGGTAGATCTGGATGACTTATTACAAGTTAAAGGGACACATTTTTAAAAAATATATATATATTTTTGGCTTTTTTTCTTCACTGAAAATTAGATAAAAAATGGTTCCTTTTGTAGCCATCAGCACGGAGAGATATAACTCCTATAAAGATAGGGAAATCATTGTCAGTTTTTCCTGCTGTGACGAAAATTTTGATCTGAAGGGTAATCCTGACAATAATAGTAGTAGATTTGGGATAGCAACATGGCATCTTCATTGTTCTCTCTTGATAGGATTAGATAAAGATGTCCACAGAACAGCAGTGTAAGGGTGGGGGCTTCACATCAGCGTTTCCGCTTTAGCAATCCGTTCAAATGTCATTAAAACGTAAAATAACTAAATGCTAAAATGGAAAACAAAGCGGAACAGTTGAAAGGCATTCTGTTTGGTCCTGGCGGAAACCTGAAGTTTCTATTGAACTCTATGAGGGCAAATCAAAACAGAACACCTTTAAAGTGTTCCATTTTGCTTTCTATTTTATCAATTTCGTTCATTTCCATTTTAATCACATTTAAATGGATTGCTGAAACACTGATGTGAACCCCCCTTCCCCCTAATGTGTGCTGCTCTAATTGAGTCACTCATCGCCTTTCCTCTCTGGTCGCAGTGAATCGTCTAGCTGAGAAAGTCAAGATAGGATGTTTGAGCCAGGACAGGAAATAGAATACAGATGTAGTAGAGTTAACACTCATGCTTTATAAGATGCATTATCTAAACTAAATGCGTTAAGAAAACACCAATTGCTTTTGAATGGCTTTTGTTTTAAGATAACACGATGAGTTAAGAAATTTGAGTTAAGAGTTTGAGTGTTAACCCTGCTACATCTGTACATAGAGTGACTTCAAAACATTATATCTAGAAAACCATCCACCTGTTTTAGTGAAAACAAAATAATAGAATACATAGAATATTCACATACAGGATATTAATGTGAAAAAAACATGGTGGTAGTGCCCCTTTAAAGCAGTCTCTTTCCATGACAAAGGCTCTTGAATAATTTTGCAGAATTGGCCACCACTGCTGGATTGCAGTGTGGTCATAACCCCTGGAGACAAACAGTGTATAACATGATGGAAAAATGTATCAAGCCGGCAAAGGAGGCAATATGGACAACCACAATACATTAGTAAGTGCCTTGTATTAACTTTGTATACATGATAAATGCCATTTGCTGAAGTTAGACAACGCCTTTAATCCTTTAATTACCAGACCCCTTCTTTTTTTTATTTTATCAAATCATAATTTATTGGTTGGGCTACCAAAACAAGTTTTGTGGCAATTTTTCTCTGAGATATAGGGCTGTTTATTAGTTTTAAAAAAACATATATATTTTTTTTTTTATCTGGGGTACACTGTACAAAAAAGAAAAAATACCAGTACTTTTTTTAAACTGCAGTTCTTTATTCTTTAAATTTAGCAAATTGACAGCAAAATAAACTATTAAAATTGATTCATCGTTTGTGACAATATCTTTTATACCTATATGAACGGGACAGCTATGGTAATAATATAATTTTTCATAAAAAATCTCTGGGCTTATTTTATTATATTGCACTCTGAAACTGAGGCATACATAGAAGTCACGGTTGCAGCCAACTTTGTAGTGGCACTTTTCACTGACAGTTCTGATCTGGCTCTGTTAAGTACCAACAGCTCTCATAAGCCAACAGACCTGATACAATCACATGATCATCAGGCCCACTTTCTCTATTCTCTACTTACCATAGTACTCATTGAACGTTATGTAGCCTGGAAAAAGAAGGCAGATGCAGTTAGGAGGTGCTTCTGTCTTCTCCTCTGGGTCCCTGGCTGTCTCTGACAGCCGGGCATGCAATCTTCTCCAGCTACATTGCAAAAGTGTTACTAAATTGACGCCAAAAGACCTACACCACCCTTCATCCAAAAATTGTCAGTGGCCATTAAGGAGTTAAAAAAAAGGAAATGTTTCAAATAATTAGAAAATTTTGAAGACACTACACTTTTAATTTAGTTTGGAGTTGTGCCATAAATAATATTGTTAACAGTTAAATGCAATTCATAATTAAATGTTTTAAAGTTAAAGGGGTTGTCCGGGTAGGGTAATGAAAAAACTATGCAGTCCCATTCACTTAAAACCCCTTCAAACTGTTTATCGGCAGCCGTTCGGGGAATCGGACCCCTGCCAATCTGATATTAATGACCTATGCCTAGGATAGGTCATCAGTAGAGTTGAGCGGACACCTGGATGTTTGGGTTCGGCCGAACATGAAAAAAAAGTTCGGGTTCGGAACCCGAACTTGACCCCGAACCCTATTGAAGTCAATGGGGACCCAAACTTTTGGCCACTAAAATGGCTCTAAAATAGTCCTGGAAAGGGCTAGAGGGCTGCAAAAGGCATCAAAATGTGCTTAAGAGCATGGCAATTGTTCTGCAAGCAAATGTGGATAGGGAAATGACTTAAAATAACATAAAATACAGAAAAATTTAAAATTTATATCTGGATCTAGGAGTAGGAGGTTAAGGAGGTGGTGGATAGGTGGATGTGGCGGTGTAGGTTAACGTGGCGGTGTAGGTGGAAGCTGCGGTGAAGGAGGAATAGGTAGCCAACACTGATTT
Organism: Bufo bufo; assembly: GCF_905171765.1. Taxonomy (NCBI): domain Eukaryota; kingdom Metazoa; phylum Chordata; class Amphibia; order Anura; family Bufonidae; genus Bufo; species Bufo bufo. The sequence goes on along the minus strand of NC_053393.1, from coordinate 376,908,014 downwards.
GTGGTGTTTTTTATTTTTAAATTGGGGTATCCCGCAAAATATTGGGACATATAACAAAATAAAACAAAGAATAAGTGCACTTGAGTACAAGAATGGATGGTTGAGGCTGGTATTAATGTCTATTCTGCACAAGGTACCGACAAGTCCTGTGGGATCCATGCCTTGTTCATTTTAATAAACGTAAGCTTGTCCACATTGGCTGCGGCCTGTGATAATGCTCTCTGCCGTGCTAAACACACGTTCACACTATACACTGACTGCAGGGCAGGTCAGCACCTCCAAGGCTGACAAAGCTTTTCCACATTTGGGCCATGCTAACCCTGCCTTCTCAGGTGCTGGTGGTGCCCCAGCTGCGTTGGCGACCTCTTCCTCCTCCTCTGCTTTCGCCTTGTGCTTCCACTGTGCCCCCGCTGTCAGGTGGGAATGCAATCATCAGCGTGCGTTTGTAGTCGCGCATCTTCCGATCAGTAACAGATGTTTTCACTAGATTTAGTTCCCTGTAAGCAGAGCAGGGGTTCATTCACGGCAAAAGGGGGTTCATGTCACCAAGCAATAGAACAGAGGATTTTGAGAGATTTAGGCCCCTGTCACCCAGGCACAGCAGGGGTTCATTCACGGGAAAACGGGGTTCATGTCACCCAGCAATAGAACAGACGATTTTGATAGATTTAGGTCCATGTCAACCAGGCACAGCAGGGGTTCATTCACGGCAAAAGGGGGTTCATGTCAGCCAGCAATAGAACAGAAGATTTTGAGAGATTTAGGCCCCTGTCAACCAGGCACAGCAGGGGTTTGTATACGCCAAAAACGGTAAAATGTCACCCGACAATTGAAAATAAGATTTTTTTCAATTTAGGGCACTAAAATTTGAACTTTTTTTGCATTAAAATGGCTCTAAAATAGTCCTTGCAAGGGCTAGAGGGATGTAAAAGGCAACTGCTCTGCAAACAAATGTGGATAGGGAAATAACTTAAAATAAAATAAAATAACAAAAAATTACAAATTATTAACCTGCAACTCAGAGAAGGTGGATATGGAGTCGGAGGTTGAGGAGACGGTGAATGTTGTGTTGTAAGTGGAGGCAGCAATAGAGGAGGAGGAGGCAGCCAACAATGTTTTTATTTTTTATTTTATTGGGGTAGGTAGCCCCCAAAATATTGGGACAAATAAGAAAAAAGAAAACAGAGAATCATTGCACTTGACTTGAGTACAAGAATGTATGTTTGATGGTGGTATAAATGTCTATTCGGCACAAGGTACAGACAAGTCTTGTGGGATCCAAGCCTGGTTCATTTTAATGAACGTGAGCTTGTCCACGTTGGCTGTGGACAGGCGGCTGCGCCTGTCTGTAATGACTCCTCCTGCCCTGCTAAATACACGTTCAGAGAGTACACTGGCTGCAGGGTAGGCCAGAACCTCCAAGGCATAAAGGGCAAGCTCTGGCCATGTGGACAATTTGGAGACCCAGAAGTTGAATGGGGCAGAACCATCAGTCAGTACGTGTAGGCGTGTGCACAGGTACTATTCCACTATGTTGTTCAAATGCTGCCTCCTGCTAACACACTCCATATCAGCAGTTGGGGCCGGTTGTTGCGGCGAGGTGACAAAGCTTTTCCACATGTCGACCATGCTAACCCTGCCTATGTGACACGTCGCATATGAGGCGGTACGCGGGAATGCCGAAGTTACGCTGTAGAGCAGACAGTCGAGCGGCGGCAGGATGAGAACAACGGAAGCGCGCACAGACAACCCGCACTTTCTGCAGCAGCTCTGACATGTTGGAGTAGTGAATGAATTTCTGCACCACGAAATTCAGCACATGCGCCAGGCAAGGGATGTGCGTCAAACTGGCTAGTCCCAGAGCTGCAACGAGATTTTGCCCATTATCGCACACCACCAGGCCGGGCTTGAGGCTCACTGGCAGCAAACACTCGTCGGTCTGTTGTTCTATACCCCGCCACAACTCCTGCGCGGTGTGGGGCCTGTCCCCCAAACACATCAGTTTCAGAACGGCCTGCTGACGTTTACCCCTGGCTGTGCTGAAGTTGGTGGTGAAGGTCTGTCGCTGACCGGATGAGGAGGTGGTAGAAGAGGAGGAGGAAGCCGAGTAGGAAGAGGAGGCAACAGGAGGCAAAGAATGATGCCCTGTGATCCTTGGCGGCGGAAGGACGTGCGCCAAACAGCTCTCCGCCTGGGGCCCAGCCGCCACTACATTTACCCAGTGTGCAGTTAGGGAGATATAGCGTCCCTGGCCGCGCTTACTGGTCCACGTATCTGTGGTTAGGTGGACCTTTCCACAGATAGCGTTGCGCAGTGCACAGTTGATTTTATCCGATACTTGGTTGTGCAGGGAGGGCACGGCTCTCCTGGAGAAGTAGTGGCGGCTGGGAACGACGTACTGTGGGACAGCAAGCGACATGAGCTGTTTGAAGCTATCCGTCTCCACCAGCCTGAATGACAGCATTTCAAAGGCCAGTAGTTTAGAAATGCTGGCATTCAGGGCCAGGGATCAAGGGTGGCTAGGTGGGAATTTACGCTTTCTCTCAAAGGTTTGTGAGATGGAGAGCTGAACGCTTCCGTGTGACATGGTGGAGATGCTTGGTGATGTTGTTGGTGGCACATCCTCTGTTTGCTGGGTGGCAGGTGCCAACGTTCCTCCAGAGGTGGAGGAAGAGGCCGAGGCAGCAGCAGAAGAGGGAGCAGGAGGGGCCTGAGCCCTTTCTTGGTTTTGAAGGTGCTTACTCCACTGCAGCCCGTGTCTCGCATGTAGATGCCTGGTCATGCAGGTTGTGCTAAGGTTCAGAACGTTAATGCCTCGTTTCAGGCTCTGATGGCACAGCATGCAAACCACTCAGGTCTTGTCGTCAGCACATTGTGTGAAGAAGTGCCATGCCAGGGAACTCCTTGATGCTGTCTTTGGTGTGCTCGGTCCCTGGTGACGGTGGCCAGTAGCAGGCGAACTGTTTCGGCGACGGCTGCTCTGCTTTTGCACCCTGCTCCCACTTTTGCTACGCTGTTGGCTCGGTCTCACCACTGCCTCTTCCTCCGAACTCTGAAAGCCAGTGGCACGACCTTCATTCCATGTGGGGTCTAGGACCTCATCATCCCCTGCATAGTCTTCCACCCAGTCTTCCTCCCTGAACTCCTTTTCGGTCTGCACACTGCAGAAAGACGACACAGTTAGAACCTGTGTTTTGTCATCATCAGAGACGTGCTGAGGTGGTATTCCCATGTCCTCATCAGGAAACATAAGTGGTTGTGCGTCAGTCCACTCTATGTCTTCCATCCCTGGGAAAGGGCTAGGTGGATGCCCTTGGGAAACCCTGCCAGCAGAGTCTTCAAACAGCATAAGAGACTGCTGCATGACTTGAGGCTCAGACAGGTTCCCCAATATGCACGGGGGTGATGTGACAGACTGATGGGCATGGGTTTCAGGCGCCACCTGTGCGCTTTCTGCAGAAGACTGGGTGGGAGATAATGTGAACGTGTTGGATCCACTGTCGGCCACCCAATTGACTAGCGCCTGTACTTGCTCAGGCCTTACCAGCCTTAGAACGGCATTAGGCCCGACCAAATATCGCTGTAGATTCTGGCGGCTAGTGGGACCTGAGGTAGTAGGTTCAGTAGGACGTGTAGCTGTGACAGAGCGGCCACGTCCTCTCCCTGCACCAGAGGCTCCACCAACACAGCGACCTTGACCGTGTACCTTATTATATGTTTGCCTCATAGTTAGCGTTCACATAGCAAAGTAAAAATTGGTTAAGTATGTTAAAAATAATTAACCGCCAATATAAACCCTGATGTAGGGTATTGCACAAAATATTTTTGGGGAAAACTCTATATGACAGCGGTATTTGTGGCCTAAATGTGACTGTATTCGATGTACATTATATCTAAAATGATCAGTATATGAACACACGGTTTATTTAAACCGCAGTAAACGAATGCCCGTATTTGTGGCCTAAATGTGACTGTATTCTACGTACGTTAAATTCTAAATTAGCAGTATATGAACACACAGTTTATTTTAACCGCAGTAAACGAATTGCCACATTTGTGGCCTAAATGTGACTGTATTCTATGTACGTTAAATTTAAAATGAGCAGTATATGAACACACGGTTAATTTCAACCGCAGTAAACGAATGGCCGTATTTGTGGCCTAAATGTGACTGTCACCTATGCACGTGTAATCAAAGATGACCAGTATTTGAACACACGGTTTTTTTCAACCGCAGTAAACTAATGGCCGTATTTGTGGCCTAAATGTGACTGTATTCTATGTACGTTAAATTCAAAATGAGCAGTATATGAACACACGGTTTATTTCAACCGCAGTAAACAAATGGCAGTATTTGTGGCCTAAATGTGACTGTCACCTATGCACGTGTAATCAAAGATGACCAGTATATGAAAAAATGTTTTTTTTTTTAAATGCAGCAACCTAATGGCCATATTTGTGGCCTAAATGTGACAGTCACTTATGCACGTGTAATCAAAGATGACCAGTATATGAAAAATAATTTTTTTTTAACCACAGTCAGCAAAAAAGACATGCAGATAGATAGTGCACTATATGAAAAAAAAAAATATATTTAAGCACAGTCAGCAAAAAAGCTGTATTTCTGGACTAGCAGACATGCAGATAGATAGTGCTGCACCAGCATGTCTGCATAAAATGGCTGCCAATTAGGTATTCATAGTGACAAACTGAAGTAAAAAAAAAAGTATTTTCAACAGAAGTTGGCTCAGTGCAGGCTTAAAAAAACTGCACTGCACCCACAAAACACATTGGATTGAGATCGCTGAGTTATTAGGCAGTTCTTCTTAGTATTTATCCCTGATCTGTCCCTGACAGCAGTAGCTTCCTCTCCCTACACTAAGAATAGCAGAGTGACGTGCAGCGCTACGTGACTCAGCCTTATATAGAGGCTGGGTCACATGCTGCAGTTGGCCAATCACAGCCATGCCAATAGTAGGCATGGCTGTGATGGCTTCTAAGGGCACACAGTTAAACGCTTGTTGATTGGCTGCTTTGCAGCCTTTCAAAAAGCGCCATAAAAATCGCCAAACACGGAACACTTTTACGTAAATGTTCGGGTCCAAAAAAAGCTAAAGTTCGGTACGAACCCGAACTTTACAGTTCAGGTTCGCTCAACTCTAGTCATCAGTATTGGAAAACCTCTTTAAGCCACGAAGGTCATCCTATTCTGGTGTCACTTTTACTAAATAATGTTACATAGTTTCACATATAATTAAATCTACTAAACCAATGACAAAGGATTTTCTAATAAAATCCCCTAAATATAATGCATTGCAGTTTTATTGAAGGCTGCAGGTAATTGATGAAAAATGAATAATAATAATAAAAAAACTGGGACCTTAGTTGCCCATTCTATGTCAAATCTGGAAATATATCAACAAAAGTGATGAATAAACTCCAAGTACTAGAGTTGTGTTTATCACGTAACACTTTTTCCCTCTCGGACAAAAAGGTCTCTAGAAAGGCAGAAGTCTCAGCTTGCTTGCAAATTGATTTATACATACTGAGATCTCCAGCAAAAATGTTTCATACTTTGTCAGTATGACACCAAGGAAGCACATGTTAGAATCTCCTGTGTACCAGCAATTGTTTTCTTATGAGGAGCCTTTCCTGCGGCATGTGGTGATTTAAAGGATGATTGACAGAAGGTACACCTTTGAATAAATGAATAACAAACATATGTTCCCCTTCTTTGCTGGAAGAGCAGCAGCAGTTGTGTTTCAGATAAAGCACTTGCAGAGCAGCACCTGTGGTTTGTTGGATCTTTTCTTGGGTCTAAGCATAGCAAACTAACAATGAACCGACTGAAGTGAACGTGTTCTAGTCTAAAATATCCTTGTTCAAATAATGTCATCCACAAGACTGTGGTCTGCCCATTCCTCACTCATGCACTGCCATCTACTGGCTGCAACTTCTTTCTTCTGCTATTAAATTGTAGCAACAGTCAAAGGACTTAAAAAGCAATAAAGTAAGTAAAGTTAAAGTCCAACTTCTATACTGCATAGCAAGGTAGATGAATAATAAGGCATCACATAAAATGCACATGAAGCAGAAATAAGAATTCTATTTAAACTATAAGATTTTAATGATCCTGTATAGTCTGTTGAGATCAAATGACTAACAAAGAGTTGCAACATTTTCTCAGTTTCTAATAAAGTTTGAAAGGTTAATTTGAACAACATTTTACTATATACATAATATGTAGTTGCAAGAAAAAGTAAGTGAACCCTTTAGAATTACCTTATTTTCAGCATTGATTACTAATAAAACATAGTCTGGTCATTATTCAAGTCCCAATAATAGACAAACATAATCATGGGGAATTCATCATGAGAGATACCTGTAGTCCGTTTTGGTTGAGTCTGCATTTAAGTATTTTGTACCACATTTATCAGATGTCTCATGTTGTTTGTTAAATTTGGTGTATCTTTAAACCTGACACTTTTGTCTAGAACTGCTACTCCAGTTTTTCTAACTTTTCTTTCGACTGGAGTTAGTTGGAGACTTTTTTTTTTACTTTTTAAGAAATGCAGTACAAATCTGGAGTGAAACTAATTAACACAGCTAACCACACCACCTCTTTACCAACTTTTCAAAAATTTAGTGAGAGAAGGGGGTCGGAGCTTGGCCACCGGATGTAATGGATGTGTGAGCTTGCAGCTCCGTCTCAGCGCACCCCGGGGCCGCCGAAAAAAGCGATCAAAAAGCCGCACAATGGTAAAAAACTTCAAAGAGAGGACCGGGGACCCTCCAGGCCCCCCTAAAAAGAACACCTGCCAGATAAACCTGCAGAAATGCTGGAAAAAGCAGAGCATGCTGGGGACCGATGATTCCTCCAAGATGGCGACCGCAGCTGCAAACGCTGGAGAACAAGTGGCAGACTCAGACAGAGAAAGCATGGCGGAGAGCGACTATGGTGAGCCGGCATCTGCCTCTGCCCCTATCACCAAAGTCTTCCTAAGAAAGACCATCTTGAGGCCAGTAATGGAAGAACTTGCCGACATAAAAGCAGACTTAAAGCATATTGGCCACAGAGTAGAAGACCTGGAAACAGCTCACTCCAGCATAGTCTATTTCTATGAAGCAGTGACTGCCCGCTCATCGCAACAAGCTGAATACATCAACAAAGCCCTGATACTTATAGAGGACCAAAAAAATTGTAGCAGGAGAAAAAATATCAGGATCAAGGGCTTACCGGAGCACTTCACGCCAGAGGCCCTTGAAAATGCATCATAAGAGATTTTTCATGACCTGCATGGCTGTGATTGGCCAGTGCAGCATGTGACCCAGCCTCTATAAAAGCTGGAGTCACATAGCGGTGCACGTCACTCAGCTCTTATTACTGTAGGGATAGGATGCTGCTGCTGTGAGGGAGAGAATAGGAAATAATCTATCTGTTATCAGAACTTGTTAACTCAGCGATCTACAGCAATTTTGTTTTGTGGGTGCAGTGCAACATTTTTTTACCCTACTCTGAGTCCAGTGACACAGAAAAATAACTTTTATCCGTCTGTTAGTTAGGTAGGCGTCGGCAGCAATTTTGTGCATGTTCAGTGCACCAGCACAGCATATGTGCCAGGGACAATAATTTAACGCTGATCTTTTAGTTCAGTGGGCAACATATACCCATTTTTTAAGTGCACCTGCACTGCATATGTGCCAGGGGAAGGCAAAATAATATAGGGAATCGTTCTGAGAGTTCAGGGACCCAGGGGGTTACATATTCACATTTTTTTTCTGTAAAGTACTATCCAAGTAAAACCATCTGTTAGATTCTGTGGGGACAAATTATTTATTTTTTCTAAAAAGTACATTTGCACCCTGCACTGTATTTGTGACAGTCCAATACAAGAGTTAAATACCGCTGTTATATTCTGGGTTTAAAAAAACACCCATTTTGTGCAAGACACTACATTTGGGGCTTTTGCTGCTTTTTTGAAAGTCAAATACAAGCTTTAAATGCTGCATTTATATTCTGGGTTTTAAAAAACAACCATTTTGTGCAAGACCCTACATCTGGGGCCTTTGCTGCATTTGTCACAGTCAAATACAAGCTTTAAATGCTGCAATTACATTCTGGGTTTAAAAAAACACCAATTTTGTGCAAACCCTACATCTGGGGCCTTTACTGCATTTGTCACAGTCAAATACAAGCTTTAAATACTGCAATTATATTCTGGGTTTAAAAAACACCCATTTTGTTCAATACACTACTTTTGGGGCCTTTGCTGCATTTGTCACAGTCAAATACAAGCTTTAAAGGGTTTCTACCACCTCGTTTTGACATATTTAGCTGTCAGACACTAGCGATCCGCTAGTGTCTGCTCTACCAAACAATGCTATTACAATAGCTTTTTGTGCAGCCGTTGGCCTAAAAAAAATAAACTTTTATTGATATGCTAATGAGCCTAGGTGCTATGCGGGCGTCTTTTCAGCACCTAGAGGCTCGGTCTACTCACAGAAAATGCCGCCCAGCGTGTCCCTCCAGCCGCCCATCTCCTCTGGAATGCGATCCTCCCTCTGAGCCAGCGGACAAATTCTCGCGCATCTGTATTCGGCGCAGTGAATGTCTGACCGCTGCCTGCACATACATGTCGGTCATCGGCGCAGGCGCAGTGGAGATGTCTGTGCAGGGAGCGGTCAGACATTAACTGCGCCTGTGCCGAATACAGACGCGCATTTTCTGTGAGTAAACCGAGCCTCAAGGTGCTGAAAAGACGCCCGCATAGCACCTAGAGGCTCATTAGCATGTTAGCATTAGTTTTTTAGGCAAACAGCGGATCGCTAGTGTCTGACAGCTAAATATGTCAAAATGAGGTGGTAGAAACCCTTTAAATACTGCAATTATATTCTGGGTTTAAAAAAAACACCCCTTTTGTGCAAGTCCCGACAACTGGGGCCTTTGCTGCATTTGTCACAATCAAATCCAAGCTTTTAATAATGCAGTTATATTCAGGGTTTAAAAAATACACCCATTTTGTGAATGACACTACATTTAGGGCCTTTCCTGCATTTCTGACAGTCTAATATAAGCGTTAGATGCTGCTGTTATTTTCTGCTTTTTAAAAAAACACTCATTTTGTGCAAGACACTACATTTGGGGCCTTTACTACATTTGTGACAGTCAAATACAAGCTTTAAATATTGCAATTATATTCTGGTTTTAAAAAAGCACCCATTTTGCGCAAGACACTACATTTGGGGCCTTTCCTACATTTGTGGCAGTCAAATACAAGATTTAAATACTGCAGTTATATTCTGGGTTTAAAAAAACACCCATTTTATGCAAGACCCTACATTTAGGGCCTTTATACTGCAGTTATATTCTGTTTTTTTATTTAAAAAAACACCCATTTTGTGCAAGAAACTACTTTTGGGGCCTTTGCTGCATTTGTGACAGTGAAATACAAGCTTTAAATACTGCAATTATATTCTGGGTTTAAAAAAACACCCATTTTGTGCAAGACTCTATATCTGGGGCCTTTGCTGCATTTGTCACAGTCAAATATAAGCTTTAAATACTGCAGGTATATTCTGGGTTTAAAAAAACACCCATTTTATGCAAGACCCTACATTTAGGGACTTTATACTGCAGTTATATTCTGGTTTAAAAAAAAGACACTACATTTGGGGCCTTTCCTGCATTTCTGACATTCCAATACAAGCGATAGATACTGCTGTTATATTCTGGTTTTAAAAAAAACACCCATTTTGTGCAAGACACTACATTTGGGGCCTTTGCTGCATTTGTGACAGTCAAATACAAGATTTAAACACTGCAGTTATATTCTGGGTTTAAAAAACACCCATCTTGTGCAAGACCCTACATCTGGGACCTTTGCTGCATTTGTCACAATCAAATACAAGCTTTAAATACTGCAGTTATATTCTGGGTTTAAAAAACACCCATTTTGTGCAAGACCCTACATCTGGGGCCTTTGCTGCATTTCTGACAGTCCAATACAAGCATTTTATACTGCTGTTATATTCTGGTTTTAAAAAGTCAAATACAACCAGTCAATACTGCAGTTACATTGTTGGTTGACAAATTAAAAAAATTTGTGACCATACAAGTAATTGTATAAAATTCGCCTGTCAAACTTTTGTGCTACCTCAAGATATTTTTCCTCTTTATGACACCGGCACTGCCTTACTCTCAGTGAACTTAATTGTTGACTATTGGCGGTTACATTGTCGCCTGACATTAACAATTTGTTAGTTTGGTGGGTGAATGCAAAGAATAAGGAGAGCGTCAAATAAGGGATGTGGCCCCGGTCGTGGTGCTGCTGGTGGAGCTCCTGTTGCAGGGAGAGGACATGGTCGATCTGTGCCAGCTACACGTACAAGTGAAACACCTTCCTCAGGTGCGAGTAGGCGACAGAACCTTCAGCGTTATTTGGTCAGGCCGAATGCGGCTCTACGAATGGTGAGGCCAGAACAAGTACATGCGATAGTAGATTGCGTGGCTGACAGTGCCTCCAGTTCCTTCACATTGTCTCCCACCCAGTCTCCTGCTGAAAGATCAGAGTTGGCACCTGCAGTCCATGTCCATCAGTCTTTCACCTCACCCCCTTGCAAATCAGCCAAGCAGTCTGAGCCCCAAGTCATGCAGCAGTCTCTTCTACTTTTTGATGACTCTGCTAGCAGGGTTTCCCAGGGCCATCCACATAGTCCTGCCCCATAAGTGGAAGAGATTGAGAGCACCGATGCCCAACCACTTATGTTTCAGGATGAGTACATGGGAGAACCACTGCAGAATATCTCGGATGATGACGAAACACAGGTGCGAACTGCTGTGGCTTTCTGCAGTGTGCAGACCGACAAGTAGGGCAGGGGTAAAGACTGGGTGGAAGATGATGTGGAGGACGCTGAGGTCCTCAACTCTACATGGAATCAAGGTCATGCGAGTGACCTGTCTAGTTCGGAGGAAGAGGCGGTGGTCGCACAGAGCCACCAGCACAGCAGAAGAGGGAGCAGGGTGCAAAAGCAGAGCGGCCGTCCCCTAAACAGTACGCCTGCTACTGCCCACCGCACCAAGGGACTGAGCACACCAAAGCCAGCTCCAAGGAGTTCCCTGGCGTGGCAGTTCTTCAGACAATGTGCTGACGACAAGACACGAGTGGTTTGCACGCTTTGCAATCAGAGCCTGAAGCAAGGCAAAAACGTTCTAAACCTGAGCACAACCTGCATGACCAGGCATCTAAGTGCAAAGAACGAGCTGCAGTGGAGTAGACACCTCAAAAACCAAGAAAGGTCTATGGCTCCTCCTGCTTCCTCTTCTGTTGCAGTCTTGGCCTCTTCATCCCCCTCTGGAGTGACAGTGACACCTGCCACCCCGCAAACAGAGGATGTGCCAGCAAAGCCAACACCTGGGTCACCAAGCATCTCCACAATGTCCCATGGAAGCGTTCAGCTGTCTATCTCCCAAACACTGGAGCAAAAGAGGAAGTACCCCCCTACCCACCCGTGATCCCTGGCCCTGAATGCCAGCATTTCAAAATTCCTGGCCTTTGAAATCCTGTCATTCCGTCTGGTGGAGACAGAGAGTTTTAAAAGCCTTATGGCGGTGGCTGTCGCACAGTACGTCGTGCCCAGCCGCCACTACTTTTCCAGGCGAGTCATCCCTTCCCTGCACAACCAAGTGGGGGACAAAATCAGGTGTGCACTGTGCAACGCCATCTGTGGCAAGGTCCACCTAACTACAGATACGTGGACCAGTAAGCATGGTCAGGGACGTTATATCTCCCTAACAGCACACTGGGTAAATGCAGTGGTGGCTGGGTCTGAGGCGGATAGCAGTTTGGCGCATGTCCTTCTACCACCGAGGATTGCAGGGTGCTTCTCTTTGCCTCCTGTTGCTTCCTCCTCCTACTCTGCTTCCTCATCCTCTACCGCCTCCTCATCCGGTCACCGTAACACCTTCACCACCAACTTCAGCACAGCCAGGGGTAAACGACAGCAGGCAGTTTTAAAACGTATCTGTTTGGGGGACAAACCCCACACCGTGCAGGAGCTGTGGACAGGCATGGAACAACAGACCGATGAGTGGTTGGTGCCAGTGAGCCTCAAGCCTGGCCTGGTGGTGTGCGATAATGGGCGAAATCTCGTAGCAGCTCTGGGCCTAGCCGTTTTGACGCACATCCCTTGCCTGGCGCATGTGCTGAATTTGGTGGTGCAGAGGTTCTTGAAAAATTACCCCAATATGTCAGAGCTGCTGCAGAAAGTACGGGCCGTTTGTGCGCGCTTTCAGCATTCTCACCCTGCTGCTGCTCGCCTGTCAGCGCTGCAGCGTAACTTCGGCCTTTCCGCTCACCGCCTCATATGCGATGTGCCCACAAGGTCGAACTCCATCTGGCAAATGCTGGCCAGACTGTGCGAGCAGCAGCAGGCGATAGTGGAGTTTCGGCTGCAGCACGCACGAGGGAGTCGCTCTGCGGAACAGAACCACTTCACCACCAAGGACTGGGCCTCCATGCCTTGTTAAGCTGTTTTGAGTACTCCACCAACATGGCCAGTGCCAATGACGCTGTTCTCAGCATTACTATCCCACTTCTATGCCTCCTTAAAGAAACGCTTCGGGCGATGATGGAATTGGATGTGGCACAGGAGGAGGAGGAGGAAGAGGGATCATTTACAATGGTTTCAGGCCAGTCATTCACAAGTGGCTCCGAGGGTGGGTTCCTGCACCAACATACGCCAGGTACACAATTGTCCAGCCAGGGCACAGTTCTGGAGGATGAGGAGGTGGAGGATGAGGAGGAGGAGATGGAGGAGGAGGAACCGTGTTCACAGCAGGGTGGCACCCAAACCAGCTCATGGCCATCACTGGTGCGTGGCTGGGGGTATACAGAGGACCAGTGGCGTCTCTAGCTTTCAAATTTTGGGGGGGGGGGCACACTGGGGGCCAGGACAAAAGTAGGGGGGGGCAGCTATAACAACGATACATTTACACAAGTACGCTTAGAAATGCTGCAATACTTTACCCAATACCTAAAACCGCAACAGGGAAGAAAAGTCCAGCTGTCTGTGGATGACACTTTTATAGAGAGGGGGATCTGTGGATGACACTGCTATGGGGGGGATCTGTGGATGACACATACCATATATAGCATGATATATAGCAGATCTCCCTCCCCGCCTCTCACAGGAGTGTACATATATAAAATAAAATAAACATATTTCACATGAACACTTACAATTACTTGGCTTGGCCCTTGGGGATCTCGGACGCCACTTCAACACTTGGCCGGGGGCTCGGTGGAGCTGATGTTGTGCTTTATCCTAATGAGAAAGATTTCATAATAAGGATTTGGAGAAGGGGCAGAGGGATAGCAGAGCAGGGAGAGGCTGGTGCTGCTACTAGGGGGTCATACCATGGGGGAGTAATAAAACCCACCATAATGCCCCCCAGTAGAAATAATTCTCCTTATAATGTGCAAAACATACCCCCTTATGCCCCCAGTTGAGCTAATGTCCCCCATAATGTGCCAGTATAAAATACCCCTATATAGTGCCCCAGTAAATGCCTCCATAGTGCTCCTCTCCCCCCTTCCCGCTAGTGCCCCCCATAATGTACCAGTATAAAATGCCCCATATATCGTGCCCCAGTAGATGCCCTCAGTGTCCCCCATAATTTGCAAGTATAAAATACCCCTTCTTAGTGCCCCCCGTAGATGACTCCATAGTACTCCTGTCTCCCCTTCTCCATAGTACCCACCATAATGTGTCCCAGTATAAAATGCTACTGTACAGAGCCCACCATATAAAACACCCCTTCTTTGTGGCCTCAGTAGATGCCCCTATAGTGCCCACCAATAATGTGCCAGCAATAAGTGCCCTCAATAATGTGCCACTGCCAGTAACAAGAGCCCCCCAATGTGCCAGTAATAAGCCCCCATCATGTGCCAGTAACAAGAGCCCCCATCACGTGCCAGTAATAAGCCCCCCCATTACGTGCTAGTAATAAGCCCCCATCACGTGCCAGTAATATGCCCCCCATCACATGCCATTAATAAGCCCCCCATTATGTGCCAGTAATAAGCCGCCCCATTACGTGCCAGTAATAAGCCCCCCATCACGTGCCAGTAATAAGCCCCCCCATTACGTGCCAGTAATAAGCCCCCCATCACGTGCCAGTAATAAGCCCCCCATTACGTGCCAGTAATAAGCCCCCCATCACGTGCCAGTAATAAGCCCCCCATCACGTGCCAGTAATAAGCCCCCCAATGTGCCAGTAATAAGCCCCCCATCACGTGCCAGTAATAAGCCCCCCATTGTGCCAGTAATAAGCCCCCCAATGTGCCAGTAATAAGCCCCCCATCACGTGCCAGTAATAAGCCCCCCATTACGTGCTAGTAATAAACCCCCCCATTACGTGCCAGTAATAATAAGCCCCCATCACGTGCCAGTAATAAGCCCCCCAATGTGCCAGTAATAAGCCCCCCATCACGTGCCAGTAATAAGCCCCCCAATGTGCCAGTAATAAGCCCCCCATCACGTGCCAGTAATAAGCCCCCCATTGTGCCAGTAATAAGCCCCCCAATGTGCCAGTAATAAGCCCCCCATCACGTGCCAGTAATAAGCCCCCCATTACGTGCTAGTAATAAACCCCCCCATTACGTGCCAGTAATAATAAGCCCCCATCACGTGCCAGTAATAAGCCCCCCAATGTGCCAGTAATAAGCCCACCATCAAGTGCCAGTAATAAGCCCCCCCATTACGTGCTAGTAATAAGCCCCCCCATTACGTGCCAGTAATAAGCCCCCCCATTACATGCCAGTATTAAGCCCCCCCATCATGTGCCAGTATTAAGCCCCCCATGTTCCAGTATTAAGCCCCCCCATCATGTGCCAGTATTAAGCCCCCCATCATGCCAGTATTAAGCCCCCCCATCATGTGCCAGTATTAAGCCCCCCCGATCATGTGCCAGTATTAAGTGCCCCCCATCATGTGGCAGTATTAAGTTCCCCCCATCATGTGCCAGTTTTAAGTCCCTCCCATCATGTGCCAGTATTAAGTCCCCCCATCATGTGCCAGTATTAAGTCCCCCCCATTGTAATAAGCCCCCCCCCAGTGTGCCAGTAACACTATTGTAAAAAAAAAAAAACACTTATACTTACCTCAGTGTCAGCGATGCGAAGCAGACTCTTCCTGTGTCCCGCGCTGTAAGGCTCAGGCGGCGCGATGACATCATTGCTCCGCCTGCGCCGGCCTCTGATAGGCTGCAGGCACTAGGCCGGCAGCCTATCAGAGGAAGGGGAAGGGACACGCCTCTCCCTCCCCTGCACCTCCGCTGGCACAGGCAGATTACAATGGAGATGAGCGCAATGGAAGCGCTCATCTCCCTGTGACCGGCGGCGGCTCACTTGGGGGGGGGGGGCATTTTAGTTGGGGGGGCACATGGGGGGGCACAGCATGATGTAGGGGGGGCCGTGGCCCCCTCTGGCCTCCCCCTGGCGACGCCACTGCAGAGGACACAGACGATACACCTCTTCCACTGCACCAGAAGTGGAAGAGATTGAGTGCACTGATGCCCACTCACTTATGTTTCAGGATGAGGACATGGGAAGACCACCGCAGCACGTCTTTGATGATGACAAAACACAGGTGCCAACTACTGCGGCTTTCTGCAGTCTACAGACCGACAAGGAGGGCAGGGGTAATGAGTGGATGGAAGATGATGTGGAGGATGATGAGGTACTAGACCCCACATGGAATCAAGGTCATGCGAGTGACCTGTCTAGTTTGGAGGAAGAGGCGTTGGTTGCACAGAGGCACCAGCACAGCAAAAGAGGGAGCAGGGTGCAAAAGCGTCTGTTACATTCTTGAGTGACATTTTACTATTTTTGCCATTAATAAACCGCTGCTTTGCATAGGTGACACGGACCTAAATTTAAAATAATCCTCTGTTACATTCTCAGGTGACATTTTACCATTTTTTGCCGTATGCAATCCCCTGCTCTGCATAGCTGACAGGGACCTAATTTTTGTAAAATCGTCTGTTCAATTGGTGGGTGACATTTTAACAGTTTTGCCGTGAATAAACCCCTGCTCTTCATAGTTAACAGGGCCCGAAATTTTTAAAAATTGTCTGTTCCATTGGTGGATGACATTAACCCATTTTTGCTGATGAAAAACCCCTGCTCTGCATAGGTGACAGGGACTTAAATTTCTAAAATTCATCTTTAATTGACGCGCGTCCCCTCCTTTCATTCGATCCTTCCGCTTTAATAACTTGTCCCACATTTCAGCTCGATCACATTGCAGCCATTGACATCCCTTGGATGTGGTATGCCTTTCTCATGCTCCCTCTCCGGCGTGGAACCATGATTCGCCGCTACCAGTGAACAACATGGTGGTCACAGAAAAGAACATTGAAAGTTGATAGAGAAGATATCCAATTGGATCGTGGACATCACGGGGACGTGCGATCGGGCAGAAGTTATCTAGAGTCAACAAAGCGGCAGCAGGGCTTCTCCTGTCTAACGTTTTCAAATCCACAATACCCCAGTGACATTCCCTGTAATTTTTTATTAATAATTTAAATAACAGGGAATCTTAAGAGTCCTGTATTATTATTTATCGTCACTGCCTCCCTGAGTCGGGAGTGGGTAATTGCTGCGCGTCCCCTCCTTTACTTGGAAGCTTCTGCTTCAATAATTTGTCCCACATTTCCGCTCAATCACATTTAATTTCATCCATTGACCTCACTTGGATGTGGTATCCCTTTCTCACGCTCTCTCTACGGCATTGAACCCGTATTCCCCATTAACCAGGATCACCATGGTATGCGCATAAAAGAACATCGAGAGTTGATAGAGAAGATATCCAATTGGATCGTAGACATCACGGAGATGTGCGACATGGTGGAGCAGTATGTGTGCACACGCCTACTGAATGATGGGTCTGCCCCCTTCAACTTCTGGGTCTCCAAGTTGGGCACATGGCCTGAGCTTGCCCTTTACGCCTTGGAGGTGCTGGCCTGCCTTGCAGCCAGTGTATTGTCTGAATGTGTGTTTAGCATGACTGGAGGGGGTAATCACAGGTTATATTTCCCAATGTTTTGGGGTGTACCCTAATTTAAACCAAAAATAAATAAATAAAATAAATTAAAACCAAAAACCAGTGTTGGCTACCTCGTCCTCCTCCTGCAAGGCAGGAGGGGGTTATCAAAGAGAAGCGCAGCCGCCTGTCCACAGCCAATGTGGACAAGCTCACGTTCATTAAAATGAACCAGGCAGGGATCCCACAGCATTTGTCCATACCTTGTGCAGAATAGACATGTATACCGGTCTCATCTAGCCATTGTTGTATTCCAGAGAACTTTCTCTTTGTTTTATTTTTTATACTTCCCAATGTTTTGGGGTCTACCCAAATTTAAACAAAAAAATAAAATAAAAAACAAAAACCAGTGCTGGCTACCTCCACTGCCGCTTCCACCTCCACCACCACATCCACTGCTTCCTCAACCTCCTACTCTATAGAAAACCTCCTCCTCCTAGATCAAGATTATTATTTTTTATTATTACGTATTTTATGTTATTTAAAGTCATTTCCCTATCCACATTTGTTTGCAGAGCACTTGCCATGCTCTTAACAACATTTTGCTGCCATTTGCAGCCCTCTAGCCATTTCCATGACCTTTTTAGACCCATTTTAGTGCTCCAAAGTTCGGGTCCCCATTGACTTCAATGGGGTTCGGGTTCGGGGTCAAGTTCGGGTCCGAACTCGAACTTTTCTGTGAAGTTCGGCCGAACACTCGCAAAAAGGAGAACTCTGACACCACTTCGGGAGGTCCTGAGGGCCAAAAATATTCAGTATTTATGGCTCTTTCCTTTTGGGCTAGCAGTTTGGCATAAAGGCAGAAGATTGACGGTCCACTCTCCGCCTGACATAGAAAAACTGTGGGCAGCTCTGGAAATACCGTCCGTACAGATACAATCATGGATGCCGGTACTTCTGGACCAAGACCTTCCCCCGCCACGACAGTGGCCACTTGGAAAATAGAGATGTCGCGAACATAAAATTTTCCGTTCGCGAACGCGATTTTACGCAAATGTTCGCGAACGGGCGAACCGGGCGAACCGCCATAGACTTCAATAGACAGGCGAATTTTAAAACCCACAGGGACTCTTTCTGGCCACAATAGTGATGGAAAAGTTGTTTCAAGGGGACTAACACCTGGACTGTGGCATGCCGGAGGGGGATCCATGGCAAAACTCCCATGGAAAATTACATAGATGACGCAGAGTCAGGTTTTAATCCATAAAGGTGATAAATAAACTAACATTCCTAAATTGTTTGGAATAACGTGCTTTAAAACATCCAGGGTGTGTATACGATCAGGTATGATGTTGTATCGATCAGGTAGTGTAAGGGTTACGCCCGCTTCACAGTGACAGACCAAACTCCCCGTTTAACGCACCGCAAACAACCGCAAAGAGTTGTCAATAGTTGACACACTCATGACATAAATTTTATTCCTCTATGCGTCAATCTTGGTGTAGTGATGACTGTGCTCGTGCGCACGTTCGGGAGATTGCGGGCGATGGCGGTTTTTCAAAGCCTATCGTCGTGCTGAGGTAGTTCAGTGACAGTTGAGTGACCCAGAAGACAATGATTCTGCAGTGTGGGCCCATTGTTGGCCTAGTAGGCTTTAATGATCACTTTAGATGATCACAAAGAAAATTTATGTTTTTTCTATGAAAAATTATCCAGCCGATCGCTTTTGGTCTGTTCACAATGAAGCAACGACCTTATCATCTGGGGTGTGCCAACATTGCCAACACACTTATAGAGGTGATCACTTCATTGTGATACGCAAGCCCCTTCACCACAACAAGGTAACGATCACGAAGGGGAATTGACACATGTATGTGCCTTTTTATTGTTTTGTTTTTGCAGCCACAGTGCAGCACCAGAGGCCAGAAAAATTAGGCATGTACACATGCCTGAAAAATCAGGTATTGTTGCAGCCGCTGCTGTAGCAACGGCCGGAAAAATCAATGTTTTCCAGGCAGAAAGTGTACTAAAACATTGTGGCTTGAACCCTAGTTGGTGGCGGAGAAGTCACGCAAGTCATCCGGCATGCAGAGATTAAATACAGCAGCGTGGGGACCATTTTTAGCCCAAGGCATCTCATCAGTAGTAATGAGCGGCAGGGGTCATTTTCGAATTCGCAATATTTCGCGAATATTTTGTAGAATATTCGTCGAATATTCGCAAATTCGAATATTCGTTATATTTAACGATTTTTTTACTCGAAAAATCGGCAAGGTAATGATCGTGTAATATGCGAATTTGCGTAATGCGAATTTTCGTAATGCGAATTTTTCAACTTACAACTATTAGACAAAGAAGATTATAGCACTATATTAGCTAAATTGCTCTATCTTTTTTTTATTTTTTTCGAATATTCGCTATATTTCTATAACTTCCTTTTTTCGAATATTTGTAATATTCTAAAACAAGAATATATAGCAATATAGCGAATATTCGAAAAAAAACGAATATAGAGCAATTTAGCTAATATAGTGCTATAATCTTCTTTGTCTAATAGTTGTAATTTTTTTCTCATCTGAAGTTCAGTTTGGAAAAAAATGACAACTATAAAAAAAAAAGATTATAGTACTATATTAGCTTAATTGCTCTATATTTGTTTTTTCGAATATTCGCTATATTGCTATATATTCTTGTTTTAGAATATTACGAATATTCGAAAAAACAAAATTATAGCAATATAGCGAATATTAAAAAAAACTAATATAGAGCACTTTAGCTAACATAGTGCTATAATCTTCTTTGTCTTATAGTTGTAAGTTGAAAAATTTGCATTAAGAAAATTCGCAAACAACACTACTCCTAAAGTCAAATATACTGCAGCCTTCTCATTGGCCCACAAGCTAGAAGCAGGGAGGGATCATGTGTACTGATTAAAAAAAAAACACGAATATTCGAAATTACGAATATATATCACTATATTAGAAATATTCGCGAATTTTTGAAGTACCTATATTCGCGATAAAAATTCGAAATTCGAATATTCATGATCAACACTACTCATCAGGCCTTTTTTAGTCAAATGCATCCCCCACTGTCAGTCCCTTCGGGATCCATTCATCTTAAGGTGAGGTAATCTAGACTTTTTTGACCTAGGCGACTTCTCTTCTCAGTGACAATACCTCCTGCTGCGCTAAAGGTCCTTTCTGACAGGACACTTGAAGCGGGGCAGGCCAGAAGTTCTATCGCAAATTGGGATGGCTCAGGCCACAGGTCAAGCCTGCACACCCAGTAGTCAAGGGGTTCATCGCTCCTCAGAGTGTCGATATCTGTAGTTAAGGCAAGGTAGTCTGCTACCTGTCGGTCGAGTCGTTCTCTGAGGGTGGACCCCGAAGGACTGTGGCGATGCGTAGGACTTAAAAAGCTCTGCATGTCCTCCATCAACAACACGTTTGTAAAGCATCCTGTCCTTGCCGGCGTGGTTGTGGTAGGAGGAGGATTACTTTTACTTCTTCCCCTGTTAGATTCCCTTATACGCTGTGTAAAGCATACTTTTTAACTTGTTTTGTAACTGCTGCATCCTTTCCGACTTCTGGAAATTCGGTAACATTTCAACCACTTTCTGCTTATACCGGGGGTCTAATAGCGTGGCCACCCAGTACAGGTCTTTCTCCTTCAGCCTTTTTATACGATGGTCCCTCAACAGGCATGACAGCATAAAAAAAGACCCCATTTGCACAAGGTTGGACGCCGAGCTACTCATGTCCCGTTCCTCGTCCTCACTGATCTCATTGAAGGTCTGTTCTTCCCCCCAGCCACGTACAACACCACGGGTCCCAGATAGGTGACAATGAGCACCCTGGGATGCCTGCTGTGGTTAGTCTTCCTCCTCCTCAAAGCCACATTCCTCCTCTGACTCCTCTTCCTCAGACTCCTCTTCCAGTCCAGCAAGCGATGATGATAAGGCTGTTTCTGGTGGTGATGGTGACCACAACTCTTCCTCTTCCCGCTCCTCTACGGCCTGATCCAGCACTCTTCGCAGGGCACGCTCCAGGAAGAAAACAATTGGGATGAGGTCGCTGATGGTGCCTTCAGTGTGACTGACTAGGTTTGTCACCTCCTCAAAAGGACGCATGAGCCTACAGGCATTGCGCATGAGCGTCCAGTAACGTGGCAAAAAAATACCCAGCTCCGCAGAGGCTGTCCTAGCACCCCGGTTATACAAATACTCGTTGACGACTTTTTCTTGTTGGAGCATGCGGTCAAACATTAGGAGTGTTGAATTCCAACGTGTCGGGCTGTCGCAAATCAAGTGCCTCACTGGCATGTTGTTTCGCCGCTGAATATCGGAAAAGTGCGCCGAAGCCGTGTAGGAACGCCTGAAATGGCCACACACCTTCCTGGCCTGCTTGAGGACGTCCTATAAGCCTGGGTACTTATACACAAAGCGTTGTACGATCAGATTCAACACATGTGCCATGCACGACACATGTGTCAACTTGCCCAAATTCAATGCCGCCAACAGATTGCTTCCGTTGTCACACACCACTTTGCTGATCTCCAGTTGGTGCGGGGTCAGCCACTGATCCACCTGTGCGTTCAGGGCGGACAGAAGTGCTGGTCTGGTGTGACTCTCTGCTTTCAGGCAAGTCAACACCAAGACGGCGTGACACTGTCGTATCCGGGATGTGGAATAGCCCCTGGGTAGCTGGGGGGGGGTGCAGTTGATGTGGAGCAAGACGCAGCAGCAGAAGAGAACTCAGCCGAGGAGGTTAGCGAAGAGGATGGAGTAGGAGGAGTAGAGGAGGTGGCAGCAGGCCTGCCTGCAAGTTGTGGCGGTGTCACCAACTCTGCTGCAGAGCCACGCATTCCATGTTTGGCAGCCGTCAGCAGGTTTACCCAATGCGCAGTGTACGTGATATACCTGCCCTGACCGTGCTTTGCAGACCAGGTATCAGTGGTCTGATGGACCCTTGCCCCAACACTGTGTGCCAGACATGCCATGACTTCCTTTTCCACAATAGAGTACAGGTTGGGGATTGACTTTTGTGAAAAAAAAATTCGGCTGGGTACCTTCCACTGCGGTGTCCCAATAGCTACAAATTTTTTGAAGGCCTTAGACTCCACCAGCTTGTATGATAAAAGCTGCGGGGTAAGAGTTCCGACAAGCCAGCTGTCAGACGCCGGGCAAGGGGGTGACTCTGTGACATTGGCTTCTTACGCTCAAACATTTCCTTGACAGACACCTGACTGTGGGCAGATTAGCAGGAACTGCTGAAGTGAGAGACGGAGTGGCGGGCGGTTGAGAGGGGGCAAGGAGGACAGCAGTGGTTGACGTGGCTGAAGATGCTGGACCAGGAGGAGGAGGGTGGCTTTGAGTTTGTGTGCTGCTTGTACTCATGTGTTGATCCCATAGGCGTTTGTGATGTGAGATCATGTGCCTTCGCAAAGCAGTTGTACCTAGGTGGGTGTTGGACTTCCCACGACTCAGTTTCTTTTGGCACAGGTTGCAAATGGCATCGCTGTTATCAGAGGCAGACACACAAAAAAAATGCCACACTGCTGAGCTTTGCAATGATGGCATTCTGGTGGTGGCAACAGCATGCGTTGATTGGCGTGCTGTCTGGCTGACCCCGGGTGCCGATACATGCTGTCTGACTGTGCCACTAACTCCTTGCGACGACATCCCCCTGCTTCCAACTCATCTCCTCCTCCTCTCTGTCTCCCCATCTGAACTTTCCCCCTGTTCTTCTTCTCTTCAAGCGGGCACCCACGTGACATCCACAGACACATCGTCATCATCAACCGCTTCACTTGTATCTGACAACTCAGCAAAGGAAGCAGCAGCGGGTACAACATCATCATCATCACACCGTACGTCCATGTGTGTAATGCTGCCTGACTTAGATATATCCCTGTTATCTACAAACCGGATTCCAAAAAAGTTGGGACACTATACAAATCGTGAATAAAAACTGAATGCAATGATGTGGAGGTGCCAACTTCTAATATTTTATTCAGAATAGAACATAAATCACGGAACAAAAGTTTAAACTGAGAAAATGTACCATTTTAAGGGAAAAATATGTTGAATCAGAATTTCATGGTGTCAACAAATCCCCAAAAAGTTGGGACAAGGCCATTTTCACCACTGTGTGGCATCTCCCCTTCTTCTTATAACACTCAACAGACGTCTGGGGACTGAGGAGACCAGTTTCTCAAGTTTAGAAATAGGAATGCTCTCCCATTCTTGTCTAATACAGGCAGAGGCCTGTATTAGACAAGAATGGGAGAGGATTCCTATTTCTAAACTTGAGAAACTGTTCAATCGTCTTGGGCCTTCTTTGTTGCACCTTCCTCTTTATGATGCGCCAAATGTTCTCTATAGGTGAAAGATCTGGACTGCAGACTGGCCATTTCAGTACCCGGATCCTTCTCCTACGCAGCCATGATGTTGTGATTGATGCAGAATGTGGTCTGGCATTATCTTGTTGAAAAATGCAGGGTCTTCCCTGAAAGAGATGACGTCTGGATGGGAGCATATGTTGTTCTAGAACCTGAATATATTTTTCTGCATTGATGGTGCCTTTCCAGACATGCAAGCTGCCCATGCCACACGCATCAGAGATGCAACCCCATACCATCAGAGATGCAGGCTTCTGAACTGAGCGTTGATAACAACTTGAGTTGTCCTTGTCCTCTTTGGTCCGGATGACATGGCGTCCCAGATTTCCAAAAAGAACTTCGAATCGTGACTCGTCTGACCACAGAACAGTCTTCCATTTTGCCACACTCCATTTTAAATGATCCCTGGCCCAGTGAAAACGCCTGAGCTTGTGGATCTTGCTTAGAAATGGCTTCTTCTTTGCACTGTAGAGTTTTAGCTGGTAACGGCGGATGGCACGGTGGATTGTGTTCACTGACAATGGTTTTTGGAAGTATTCCTGAGCCCATTCTGTGATTTCCTTTACAGTAGCATTCCTGTTTGTGGTGCAGTGTCGTTTAAGGGCCCGGAGATCACGGGCATCCAGTATGGTTTTACGGCCTTTACCCTTACGCACAGAGATTGTTCCAGATTCTCTGAATCTTCGGATGATGTTATGCACAGTTGATGATGATAGATGCAAAGTCTTTGCAATTTTTCGCTGGGTAACACCTTTCTGATATTGCTCCACTATCTTTCTGCGCAACATTGTGGGAATTGGTGATCCTCTACCCATCTTGGCTTCTGAGAGACACTGCCACTCTGAGAAGCTCTTTTTATACCCAATCATGTTGCCAATTGACCAAATTAGTGTTAATTGGTCTTCCAGCTCTTCGTTATGCTCAAATTTACTTTTTCCAGCCTCTTATTGCTACTTGTCCCAACTTTTTTGGGATTTGTTGACACCGTGTAATTTTGAATCAACGTATTTTTCCTTTAAAATGATACATTTACTCGGATTAAACGTTTGATCTGTCATCTACGTTCTATTACAAATAAAATATTGACATTTGCCATCTCCACATCATTGCATTCAGTTTTTATTCACAATTTGTTTAGTGTCCCAACTTTTTTGGAATCCAGTTAGTACATCCACTGGCAATAATGGTGGCGCATCACAAATTTCTTCCAACTGATGTGTAAATAACTCCTCTGACAGATCAAGTGAAGCGGCTGTGGTGCTAGTGTTGGTGGTGGCGGCGGGCGGGCAAGTGGTAACTTGAGAGGTGCCCGAAGCTGAGCTGGAGGAGGATGGTGTGTCAAGGTTCCGAGCGGAAGCTGTAGAAGATTGGGTGTCCTGTGTTAGCCAGTCAACTTTGTCCTCAGAATCTTTCGAATTCAGGGTACGTGGCCTCTGAACACTGGGCATTATTCTAGGGCCAAAGGAAATCACAGCACCACGACCATGACGGCCCCTGCGGGGTGGCCTGCCTCTGCCTATCATTTTTTTTTTTACTAGTGGTACTATGCGTGCTAGGTACTGTGCCACCCTATATGAGTGGTGGGCAGTGGGCACAGTACAGTCAGTGGGCCTGACACTCACTGCCAGGCAACTGCAATTATATTACAGAGGAAAAATTAAATGACTTTTTTGTCTGCAAGGTACTGTGCCACCTTATATGAGTGGTGGGCAGTGGGCACAGTACAGTCTGTGGGCCTGACACTCACTGGCAGGCAACTGCAATTATATTACAGAGGAAAAATTTAATGACTTTTTTATCTGCAAGGTACTGTGCCACCCTATATGAGTGGTGGGCACTGGCAGTGTGCACAGTACAGTCAGTGGGCCTGACACTCACTAGCAGGCAACTGCAATTATATTACAGAGGAAAAATTAAATTACTTTTTTTATCTGCAAAGTACTGTGCCACCCTATATGAGTGGTGTGCACACAGTAGTCTGTGGGCCTGTGGCCTCTCACACACCGGCAGGCAACTGCAATATATATACAGTACAGACCAAAAGTTTGGACACACCTTCTCATTCAAAGAGTTTTCTTTATTTTCATGACTATGAAGGCATCAAAACTATGAATTAACACATGTGGAATTATATACATAACAAACAAGTGTGAAACAACTGAAAATATGTCATATTTTAGGTTCTTCAAAGTAGCCACCTTTTGCTTTGATTACTGCTTTGCACACTCTTGGCATTCTCTTGATGAGCTTCAAGAGGTAGTCCCCTGAAATGGTCTTCTAACAGTCTTGAAGGCGTTCCCAGAGATGCTTAGCACTTGTTGGCCCTTTTGCCTTCACTCTGCGGTCCAGCTCACCCCAAACTGTCTTGATTGGGTTCAGGTCCAGTGACTGTGGAGGCCAGGTCATCTGGCGCAGCACCCCATCACTCTCCTTCATGGTCAAATAGCCCTTACTTTCAAAGTTTTCCAAATTTTTCAGCTGACTGACTGACCTTAATTTCTTAAAGTAATGATGGCCACTCATTTTCTTTACTTAGCTGCTTTTTTCTTGCCATAATACAAATTCTAACAGTCTATTCAGTAGGACTATCAGCTGTGTATCCACCTGACTTCTCCTCAACGCAACTGATGGTCCCAACCCCATTTATAAGGCAAGAAATCCCACTTATTAAACCTGACAGGGCACAGCTGTGAAGTGAAAACCATTTCAGGGGTCTACCTCTTGAAGCTCATCAAGAGAATGCCAAGAGTGTGTAAAGCAGTAATCAAAGCAAAAGGTGGCTACTTTGAAGAACCTAGAATATGACATATTTTCAGTTGTTTCACACTTGTTTGTTATGTATATAATTCCACATGTGTTAATTCATAGTTTTGATGCCTTCAGCGTGAATCTACAATTTTCATAGTCATGAAAATAAAGAAAACTCTTTGAATGAGAAGGTGTGTCCAAACTTTTGGTCTGTACTGTATATAGAAAAAATTTATAAAAGCAGACTGATGTACCAGCCCTAAAAAGGGCTTTTTGGGGTGCTGTCAGGACGCTGTCCTTACAGCAGATGAGTCTTTGAGGACTGGAGTGGACACAGAACACTGGCCTAGCTAACGCTTTCCCTATTAATTCAGCAGCAGCAGCACTCTCCCTGCTCTAACTAACACTGCAGCTTCAGAATGAATCTAAGAGGGCTGCCGTCCTTGCTTTTTTATAGGAGGTGGGAGGGTCTGGGAGAGAGGGTATGCTGATTGGCTGGAATGTGTCTGCTGACTGTGAGGTACAGGGTCAAAGTTTGCTCAATGATGACGTATAGGGGGCGGACCAACCATCGCATATGTTCGTCTACCGCGGCGAACGCGAACAAGCGATGTTCGCCGCGAACTGTTCGCCGGCGAATAGTTCAGGACATCTCTATTGGAAAACAGCCTCCAGAGACATGTGTCCAAAAGAGAAAAGAAGATTCTCCAGGGCCGCATTACCAACTACCTGACTCTCACAACCACCCGAGTGGATTTTACTGCATCCATGAAGAGAGGACTACCCACATCTTCTTCTACTAAACCTCAGGTTTGGGGTCAACGACCCTATTAGTTAAGCATATTTACCTTTTGCTTTAGCCCCTAATGCTAGCAAGTGCAATGGTTTATTTTTATTTGCACTATCAGGGCCGCAACCTGAAGAGAGGACTACCCACATCTTCTACTAACCCGCAGGTTAGGGGTCAATGACCCTGCTAGTCATTAGCCTTTTGCTAAAGACCCGCACGTTAGTGCAATGGTTTAGTGTTATTTACATTTTCAGACATTAGCTCTTTATAGTTGTTGAGTATTTCTTTTTGTGCAGTATTCAAAGTGAGGCAGACTCTAGTCTGGTCGGAGAAAGAAAGAGGTTAACCCCCCCTCCCCCTTTCTTTTTCCCAGTACAATAAGCTGTAGAGGGAGACCTTAACTGTCCAGGCCATTTGTTGTTAAAGCGCAGTTCATGTTATACATAACAAAGATAATCCTGAATCGACCATTCCCCCTCCCCTTTTTTTTTTCTCCCCCCCCAAAAAAAATCTCTCATCCTTAGCTTTCACCTTCCAAGACCGATTACGTCCCTTTGGGGGGCCCCGGGTGCGCGACATGCACAGGTGTTACCCCCCCCCCCACACTTGATCTGTCTCTGCCCAGCTGGAGGGGTCAGTGGGTGGAGACTCTATTGAGTCAGTGTGTCCTAGCAGGCAGGACACATATAGTTCATCACCTTTTTCATAATTACTTAGTACAGGATTGTATACTAGTTAACTTTTAATTGTTGTCCGTTTAGAAATATTTGTAATTGCCCCTTGTCTTGTCTCATCTCGTCTTGTCTAGTCTGACCCCCACCCGCATCTGTGCATACCCATATTCCTCCTTCCCCCCATCTCATGACACAGTTGCATATTGTTCGGTGAGTCTCCCAACCTAAAGATATCCACTGATACTAGGATCCCTAGCTAAGAGTTCACATTTGCCATGAGCTTCCTATGGCGAACATTAAAATCGCAACCTTGAATATAAAGGGATTAAACTCCCCTAACAAAAGACACCACACCATCTTCTTACTTCGCAAGCTCAAAACTAGAATTGTGTTTCTGCAAGAAACCCATTTCAAAAAGCCTAGGAAACCAAAACTGTCAAGAGTGCAAGAGTCCTCGCGCACAAAAGGAGTTTCGATTGCTTTCCATAAAGACATCTCGTTCCAGATTTCACAACAATTCTCAGATGCTGAAGGGCGATTACTCTTTCTAAAGGGATCAATCGCATCTGAGAAATACACCTTCGCAAATTTGTATGTCCCTAACAAAAAGCAAATCCCATGGCTACTGCAATCCCTGGAAGATCTAAAAATATTTTCCGAGGGCGAAATCATTTTAGGTGGGGACTTAAACCTGGTACTAAACCCCCTGCTGGATTCCTCCCCACAACGTTCCAGTATCTCGCAAAAGGTAATTGGCAAACTTCATGCCAAACTAAGAGAGGTAGGCTTAACTGATATATGGAGGCAACTCCACCCCCCGACAAAAGACTACACATTCAAATCTTCGGTACACAACTCTTTCCAGAGATTAGATCACCTTCTGGCCACTAAACCAATTTTGTTACAGACCAGCTCAGCCTCCATTGGTAGTATCACCCAGGGCCGGCGCTACCATAAGGCAGACCAACAACACCAATCAAAAGATGCGCCCAAAGGCAATAATGGCTGTGAGCTAAATATTGAAACTGAATAACACCTATAAATGTACAACACAGCCGTATAAAATGTCAAATCTTTATTGTTACATACATAACATAATGATAAAAAACATATATGAGACAATGTAGACACAGGAATGACACCGGACTAACAATGGTGTATCAATGCCGTAAATGCAGTAACACCCATCTACCCCTGATAAGTACCAAATAGATGCCAATATAGTAACTAATAGTAAAGTGCAAAGTGCATGGGAGAGGGATAGATATGGGAGAAATAGCTGCTCAAATATACAGACCAAAAGTCCTGACCCCGACGCGCGTTTCACTGTCGCTGGCCACCATCGATAAATAACTAAAATATCATACAATATATATCCTAAATATAGTATAAAAATGGATCATAAGAAAGTGTAAATAAATAAACAAAATGTGTAAAACAGGCAATGTATGGTCCAACGGACAATGTATTGTTTCATAGAGAAATATTATAAAACCAAAGACATGTGACATGAATCATATACAATGCACATGTCACATACCAAGCGGCTGCCTTAGGAAGCACCCTGGGGGAGGGCGGAAAAATGAACCTTCTTTTTTTATTTATTTTTTATCACTTACTTGTGAGTTGCGTTGCAGTGACGCCGGCCGCCCGCCCTAGCGGCATGGGCCCGGCAGCACGGCAACACGATCACGGGGTCAGGCCAGGGGTGTGTGACTGGTGAGTGGCGCAGCGGTGGCGAGTGGCAGCAGGGACTGGAGTTGACTGTGTCTGTGAGTCTGACTCACACACAGCCATATTGCCGTAGCAGCAGGACAGGTGTGTAGGTGATCACTGATGAGCGCACTAGCGCCAGAGTGCACGGCATAAATTATTACACAAACAACAATCATAAATGGAGGGGGGGATGGTGACCGTGACATGATGGGAGGGGGGACAATGTCTGTAGTATGTGACATGGGGATGGGGCCAGGGCCAGGGCCGGCCGAGGGGGGGATGATGTGCCATGGGGGGGCTGAAATGTGACACAATAAGGGGTTAATGATGTGATCATGATGTGATACAAAGGGGGTGATGTGACATGGTTTTGAGGGGGAGAAATGTGACATGGATGGAGGGGGAGAAATGTGACATGGATGGAGGGGGAGAAATGCAGCTTTGCTTGTGTTGGCAAAAATCCTTGCACCGGCCCTGGTATCACCATCTTGGACCACTCCCCGTGCTCTTTCACAAGGACCATGAAGCAATTGCCTAAAAAAGAATGAAGAATGGTCATGGAGATTAAATGAATCCCTTCTTAGCAACGAAATATCCCGACAGGAAATAGACATACTGCTCAGAGAGTACTTTGATTTAAATTCAGTGCAAGAAACAAAACCCCCGATGGTCTGGGAGGTGCACAAAGTTTACATAAGAGGTATGTTTATTGCTCTTAGTTCCAAACTAAAAAAAGATAAACAGAAAGAAATTGATAGCATGCTACAACAGATTCAAAATCCAAAAACACTCCAAAGCACTCCTACTCCAGGAGAATCTGGTGACCCTGAGAGATTTAGCGTGGGCATCTAAATGGTTCCTATACTTCAAACATCTCATATATGCACATGGAGATAAGGGGGGGGGGGAGATTGATGACCTCACTCATTAAAAAGGCTATAGCCAAAGTTTTTATCCACAAAATCAAGGATGGCTCAGGTAAAACAGTGACTTTCACGAAAGAGATTGCGAAAGCTTTCCATCACTTTTAGTCTAAATTGTACAACTTAAACGATAAGTACAATGCGGACACCAATGCCAAAACCTCAGAGACAACACAGAAATTCCTCCACTCCTTAAAACTTCCTTCCTTACCACCAGCAGTAGCGGCAAATCTGACCTCCCCATTTTCCAAAGCAGAAGTCAAAGAGGTCATATGGAGCTTCTCCCCTAAAAAGAGCCCAGGCCCAGATGGCTTCCCACTACATTACTTTAAAACATTTCATGAGGTGTTACTTCCCCACTTGACGAGGGTTTGCAATGACCTTCTCTCAGGTGGAGTTCTTCCGAGACAGGCTCAAGAAGCCCTGATCACGCTGATTCCCAAGGAAGGGAAAGACCCCACAGAGTGTGAAAGCTATAGGCCAATTTCCTCATTGAATCAGGACTTGAAAAATTTGGGCTAAATTACTTGCTGACAGGATTAAATCTGTTATCCCCACTTTAGTAGGGCCTGAACAGGTAGGGTTTATTCAAGGGAGGGAAGGGAAGACCAACACATCCAGGCTATTCCATGTCATTCACACTGCCCAAAAAGCCAAATCAACACTGTTCCTTCTCGGCATTGACGCCGAGAAGGCTTTTGATGGAGTCAAGTGGACGTTTATGGAAGCTACGTTACGCAAATTTGCCTTTTCCGCAACCATTGATACATGCGATCCTCACGCTTTATCAAGCCCCTCATGCACGTCTTAACATAAATGGCACACCTTCACCCGTATTTGAGATTACAAACCGAACCAGGCAAGGATGCCCGCTCTCCCCCGCCCTATTTGTTCTTGTAATGGAAACTTTACTCTAGATGATTAGGGAGCGAGATAGCATCAAAGGAGTACCCATGGGGGCCAGACAGCTGAAATTCTTAGCTTTTGCGGATGACCTGCTGTTCTTAACAACAAACCCATCAGATAGTCTCCCTGAGATTGCACAAGCACTGAGCGACTTCGGATTTATTTTCAACTATAAAGTCAACTCTACCAAGTCGGAGGTCCTAAATATATATGTCCCGCAAAAAGTGATTAAGGATCTGAAACCTAAAACAAGCTTTGCGTGGGCTTCCTCATCAATTAAATATTAAGGGGTTTGTCTATCTAGAGACCTCACGGAGCTTTATCACTTGAATTATTTGCCTTTACTTGCAGATATTACAAGCCTATTGAAATCCTATGAGAAATTGTGGATCTCCTGGCTTGGTAGACGAAACCTGCTGAAAACATATATAATGCTGAAAGTGCTATATATATTATGCAGATGGTGCCTATACACCTTCCCTCCGCCTTTTTCACCTCTATCAGAAACCTCTTCTCTAAATTCCTATGGAATAACAAGAGCTCACTCCCTGATGGTCAAGAGGAGGGAGGTGGGAAATTTGGATAGATGTAAGTCCTAGATCGGGTCTGATGTTGCTGTATAGAGAGGCTATATCAAGAGTCACCCAGAGGTATCCAGGGATTTGAGAAGGTTTATTTGGGATGTACAGTATCGCTGAGAAAGAAAGGGAGGGATTGAACATATTTTTGCAAGAATAGATCAACATAAATTGAGAGATTAGATGTGAGAGAATCGATACCAGAAATGATGGGTCTACCTGGGGGGTGGGTGGTTGATTTATGTATTTTAGGTAGAAAGTAAAATTTCGCTGTAGAAGGATGAAGTGGAGAGAGGAATATTTTTTCTCTTTTGTCAATAGTTCCTGAAGTGAAACCGGATTCGATCAATTCAGTGAGAGATTTCTTAAAAGATCCAGAGGGGTTCTCGTCTAGAATCCTGTAATATTCAGAGTCTGAGAGTATTCTGTTGGCCTCTGTGAGATAATAATCAGAGTCCATAATTACTAGACCTCTGCCTTTGTCGGCATTTTTAATGACTAGACTTTTATTATTCTTTTGATTTTTTTAGGGCCCCTTTCTCTAGGGGGGTCAGATTTTGGCTTCCAGAGGGTTTAGATTTTCGGTTATTTGTGAACATGGTCTTGAGGTCATCCAGAACCATGTTGTAGTAACTTTCTATATGTGGGTCTCGACTCTCCAGTGGATAGAATGTAGACTTGTTGCGGAGTTTGGAGGGTATAGGGGTAGGACCTGGTGGATCAATAACTAAATCGCCTGTAGTCACTATAGGGTCGGATACAATGGAGTTTGTTTCATAGTCTATTGATGGTGACGTTGTATGTTCCGGGATGGGTGGAATAAGGTCCTTGATACAAAGAAAGGCCTTTGCTGAGTAATTTGATCAGCAAAGGCCTTTCTTTTTGTCCCTCCAGCGAACCCGACCCCTTCAAACTATTCATTGACTTGAATAAATTTATTCGTAATCTCACGCTCAAACGTCACTTTAGAATCAAGGAACTTATTCCACCCATCCCTGAACATACAACGTCACCATCAAAAAATGCAGACAAAGGCGGAGGTCTAGTAATTATGGACTCCGATTATTATCTCACAGAGGCCAACAGAATACTCTCAGACCCTGAATATTACAGGATTCTAGACGAGGACCCCTCTGGATCTTTTAAGAAATCTTTCACTGAATTGATCGAATCCGGTTTCACTTAAGGAACTATTGACAAAAGAGAAAAAATATTCCTCTCTCCACTTCATCCTTCAGGAAGATCCTGACTAAACACTGGAACATTTTACAGAAAGACCAGGTCCTGGGAATCAGCCTGCCGCCAGCCCCATCCCTCACCTTCAGGAGAGGCCGGACCCTTAAAAATGTAATCGCCCCTTCTTGTCCCAAATTGAAACAAGAAGTGCAAACCCCTGGGAGACCTTTGACCTATTCACAACAAGAAAACAAGATAGGGGTATTTAAATGTTTCAGCAAGAGTTGAAAATGTTGCAATATGATAGTACACAATAGGAAAGAATTTCAGTTGGAGACACCTGATGAAAATTTCACTTTCAAACATAGAATGAATTGTGCAACCAAAAATTTTATATACCTATTGGAATGCCCGTGCAAACTGCAATATGTTGGGAGGACCACAAAAACATTGAGGGAGCGAACATCAACCGCAAAATCATGACACATAGTGTTTCAAGACATTTTCACGACTATCACGAGAGCAATTCCACCCTCCTCAAAGTTACCCCACTCGAATGGGTCCCTTTTTCCTATTAGCAACTATCCAGAAAGGAGATGTACTGGATATACTGTCTAAACACCCTGTTCCCTTTTGGCCTGAACGAGGCTGAATAGACTAACTACTAGCTACAGCGGGCCGAGTTTACAATTGAGCCTTTTTTTATATATATATTACGATTTTTTAATATATATATTAGGCTGGGTTCACACGGGCGTGTCCGGATTAGGTCCGGATGCGTCCCGGTGTATTGCGGCAAACCTGCGCGAGTAGGTACGCAATTGCAGTCAGTTTTGACTGCGATTGCGTTCCGATGTTCAGTTTTTATCGCGAGGGTGCAATGAGTTTTGCACGCGCGTGATAAAAAACCGACTGTGGTACCCAGACCCGAACTTCTTCACAGAAGTTCAGGTTTGGGTTAGTTGTAGTGTAGATTGTATTATTTTCCCTTATAACATGGTTATAAGGGAAAATAATAGCATTCTGAATACAGAATGCTTAGTAGGTGATCAATTGAGGGTTAAAAAAAATAAAATAATTAACTCACCTTCTCCTCTTGATCGCGTATTTCCCGGTCTCTTTACTTCTTTAATGATAAACTACCGGCTAGGACCTGTGGTGACGTCAGATCACATGCTCCAATCACATGGTCCATCACCACGGTGATGGACCATGTGATTGGAGCATGTGATCTGACGTCACCAAAGGTCCTTTAGCCGACAGCTCATCAGAAGAGACCGGGAACTACGCGATCAAGAGGAGAAGGTGAGTTAATTTTATTTATTTTTTTTAACCCCTCCAGCGCTATTTTACTAAGCATTCTGTATTCATAATGCTATTATTTTCCCTTATAACCATGTTATAAGGGAAAATAATACAGTGAATAGACTGTCACCTAGCAACCATGCGTGAAAATCACACCGCATCCGCACTTGCTTGCGGATGCTTGCGATTTTCACGCAACCCCATTCACTTCTATGGGGCCTGCGTTGCGTGAAAAACGCAGAATATAGAGCATGCTGCGATTTTCACGCAACACACAAGTGATGCGTGAAAATCACCGCTCATCTAAACAGCCCCATTGAATCGCAGGCCTCAATCTATATTTGGTGGAAGCTGGTGTATCACACCGCACAATCAGTATTTTGTGGAAGCAGGTATATCGCACCCCTTAATCAGTTTTTTTGGGGGCAACAGGTATATCACCCCAGTTGCAATTAGTTATTCGAATAGCGTTTGTTCCTCTATATAGCTGCGGTATCTCAGCAGAGCCACGCACAACTGCTGCACAATACTATGTTAGAAGGTATATTATAGGTATATCACACCCCTCAATCAGATTTTTTTTGGGGGGCAAACAGGTATGGTATAACACCAGTTGCAATTAGTTATTCCAATAGCGTTTGTCCCTTTATATAGCTGCAGTATCGCAGCAGAACCTCACACAACTGCTGCACATTACAAATGCACTATAATATACTTTGTATGTTGGAAAGTATATTATAAGTATATCACACCCCTCTGTATGTCACACCTATCGGTAGCACACCTATACCAGTCCTTAAAAGGACTTTTGTGGCCCTATTAGCTAGCTTTTGGTGTTCCTAATAGTCTGTCCGTGCTCCACACAGCAACCTCTCTCTAGACTGTCAAAACACAGAATGTAAAATGGCTGCCAGATGGGGTTTATTTATAGGGTAGCGGGTGTGTCCATGTGCTGAAACATCTCAATTGGCTGTCCTGTCCCACTTGATGGATGTGTCATGGGTCAAAGTTTGGCGCTATGCAAAAATATAAGGTGTGTGCGAATATCGCCATATGTTCGGTGAATCGCGAACTAGTGAAGTTCGACGCGAAACAACCTCCGGGCGATCCGCAAGGCCATCTCTACTCAAGGGTTTACTGACACTTAGGCCCCTTTCACACGAGCGAGTTTTCCGCGCGGTTGCGTTGCGGGAGGTGAACGCACAGCATCCGCACGGAATCCTGACCCATTCATTTCTATGGGGCTGTGCACACGAGCGGTGATTTTCACGCATCACTTGTGCGTTGCATGAAAATCGCAGCATGCTCCTCTTTGTGCGTTTTTCACGTAACGCAAGCCCCATAGAAATAAATGGGGTTGCGTGAAAATCGCAAACATCCGCAAGCAAGTGCGGATGCGGTGCGATTTTCACGCATGGTTACTAGGAGACAATCGGGATGGAGACCCGATCATTATTATTTTCCCTTATAACATGGTTATAAGGGGAAATAATAGCATTCTGAATAAAGAATGCATAGTAAAACAGCGCTGGAGGGGTTAAAAAAATAAAATAAATCATTTAACTCACCTTAGTCCACTTGATCGCGATGCCGGCATCTCCTTCTGTCCCCTTTACTGAATAGGACCTGTGGTGAGCATTAATTATAGGTCAAGAACCTTTGATGACGTCACTCCGGTCATCACATGGTACGTCACATGATCTTTTACCATGGTGATTCACCATGGTAAAAGATCATGTGACGTGCCATGTGATGACCGGAGTGACGTCATCAAAGGTCCTTGACCTATAATTAATGCTCACCACAGGTCCTATTCAGTAAAGGGGACAGAAGGAGATGCCGGGCCGCGATCAATTGCACTAAGATGAGTTAAATGATTATTATTATTTTTTTAACCCCTCCAGCGCTGTTTTACTATGCATTCTGTATTCAGAATGCTATTATTTTCCCTTATAACCATGTTATAAGGGAAAATAATACAATCTACAGAACACCGATCCTAAGCCCGAACTTCTGTGAAGAAGTTCGGGTTTGGGTACCAAACATGTGCAATTTTTCTCACGCGAGTGCAAAACGCATTACAATGTTTTGCACTCGCGCGGAAAAATCGCGGGTGTTCCCGCAACGCACCCGCACATTTTCCCGCAACGCCTGTGTGAAAGAGGCCTAATGCTTGCCTTTTTCTTCTACATGTATCACATATCACTAAACTGTGATGTCTATAATTCATTGAGATTTGACAGTTGCAATATTACAGGAATAGTTATTTTATTCTGATTGTCCACAATATTGTAAAGTATGGTAAAATAGCATATGTGTAGACTAGTGTATTAGAGACACACCGAAATCATGGACAATATTCAGTGACATATGGGGGTGAATTCTGTGTGTCACAACTTTTACCAGGAGAGCTATAAAACGACTAGCGCAATTAGCAGATTTATGATTTACCATACTTTAAAATGTAAAAAGATCATTCATAACCCATTTCTGAATGAACTTTAAACCACACAATTTAATTATGTGCTCATAGTAATAGGGTAAATTTGGCAAGTACATAAGAACACTTATGGGTTATTTGTTGTATATGTGTTATTATATTATATTACATGTATCTGATAAAGGGAGATTCTGAAACATATGCTATATGATGGCGTAATACCACTGTATTGTCTTTCTAGTTTCCTACGTTCATGTAATCATTGAAGACATAAAGCAGGCCTAGAGTTCTGTTCATGAAAGGATATCTTGTACTAACACTACAGTGCAAAGCCTGTGGCTAGTGAGTAGATATGGCATATTTCTGGCTTCTAACAATATCAGTTTTAATTGAAGGTTTGAACTATTGAAACATGGAAAAAAGAACTAAACAGCCCAAGGAAACGTACATTTATTTTATTTAACATTACATACACAACTGATGTTTTATTGATTTGCACCTGTAGTACAAATATATTATCTCCCTGTGCTATCTGACAAGGATTGCTAAATATAGGAAAGGGATTAATGTTATAGCTACGTGCCTACAGATAGGGTCCACCGTAGATGTTATAATCGTGGTAAGTTGCTTTTGCCTGATTCTTTTCCAAATTATTATTTTTTATTTATTTATTAATACATAACATTAGGCTGAGCAGAGTAGAAAATATGGGGTATAGGTGATAATACAACTACTGGAGAGTCAGGTATAATAAATCAGGCTCGAATATTCGAATAGTGAATTTTTATCGCGAATATCACCACTTCGAGAATTCGTGAATATTTATAATATAGTGCTATATATTCGTTATATCGAATATTCAGATTTTTTTTTCCATTTGAACACGATTCCTCTCTGCTTCTTGCTTGTGGGCCAATGAGAAGGTAGCAATGTCAAGTTCACAACAATACTTAGTGCACCAATCAGTGATCTGTAGTCAGACCTGCTAAAATGTAAAGTTGCACATCGTGCGAAAAAATATTCTAATCACTGCCGATTAGCGCAATCGCGAATATATTGGAGTACTTGACTCTATCTGCATATAAAGCTATTGTCATGTTCTGCTGTGCCAACTATTTTCTCCAGTCTCAGGAGAAACTCATGAAACTTCTAGCAGCTTGAAAAATCTAGCCAAAGTGACCCACGCCTGTCTTTCACGTTTCAAATTCGCATTACGCGATTTTTATATTGCCGATTTTTTTCATTCAATAAAATAATCTCGAATTCCCGAATACGCGAATATATGAGAAATATTCTACAAAATATTTGTGAAATATTGTGAATTCGAATATAGCCCCTGCCGCTCTTCACTAGTTGTAAGCACAAAAGCAGGTACCACGTTAATGATAACAAGGTAGAAGAGGCCAGAAGAGCAACTGCTTGTGATTAGTGTTGAGCGAACTTGTGTTTTAAGTTCGGCGTCTAAAGTTCGGGTTCGGGTTATCGAAGAATCGCATTATGGATTCTAAATTCCATTATGGTCCGTGGTAGCGGAATCCATAACGCGATTCTTCGATAACCTGAACCCGAACTTTAGACGCCGAACTTAAAACACAAGTTCGCTCAACCCTACTTGTGATTGTTATTACGTATATACACTAACGAGCAAAAGGGTAACAATGTTTTGCACTTTTGACTATCTCACCATCCACTACAGCTTCGAACGTGAGACTACCATCATTTTATAGACAATCATCTAAGCTATCTCATACATAAATTAGACTTAGACCTATTTAGCATATGATTAGTTATGCAAATTCTTGTCATGTAACTGTATTGTTGCTGTTTTGCTCCTTAAATTCTAAATTTTTATTATTTTGCAAATCCACCAATGGCTTTCAACACTGCCTGAATCCTTCTGGGCATGCTCTCGATCAGATTCAAGAATGTCTCGACCAAAATCTGTTCCCAGGTCTCTTCTACACATTCCCAATGCAAACTGGTTTACTCATTTGGGTAGGAATACAGCTTTTTCTTTAACTTTACCCACAAGTGTTCAGTTGGGTTGAGGTCTGGGGATTATGGAAGCCAATCTAGCACCTCTACTTAACTTGACTAGAGATGGCCTTGCGGTTCTCCCGGCGGTCGTTTCGCGGCAAACTTTGCTCATTCACGGTTATGTCAGGTGAATGCCTAATTTTTAAGGCCCGTACTCCCGTGGCCTAAAATAAGATTTTTCTAGGCTCAAACAGGACACATTTCAGAGAATTTCCCTTTAAGATGCATAAAAATGTCCCCTGATTAGGATGCATATTTTTTGTTGAAATTTTTGTCATTGATTCCCTTTCTAGTATGTCACTGTCCATGTTGTGGGACTGTATGTACACTTCTACTAAGTATTTGGTGGCTGCAAATATGAGCTGAAGGTTTTTTAGGTTCGCCTGCCATTAAAGTGAATGGGGCCCGCCGCGAACTTGCGATTCGCGAACATTTGATCGTGATCGCACGATCACGTTCGCGAACCGTCCCGGCCGATGTTCGTCCATCACTAATTGAGACCACCATTAATCCTGGTCATGTATCCAAAGCTTTTGGCTGTGAAACAACCCCTATCATCAGGCTTCCTCCACCGAACTTAAGAGTTCCTTCAATTTCTTGATCCATTAGCCCCTTTTCCCTTTTTCTTCCAGGCCCATTTGCACCCATCAGAGCCCAGTCTACTGACTTTCATCTCATCACTCCAAATTACCAGTTTCTCATCTTCTACTGTCCACTCTTTGTACTTTTTTGCAAACTCGAGCCGATGCTTCTTATGACGTTATTGAAGTTGAGGCTTTTTCACCTTTTTTTGGGCCACTATTCCATACTTGTGTAATGCACATCACATGGTGCTTGCATGGACGTCTGTGATCTCACTATTACGAAACATACGAGCCACCTGCGCTGCCATGTTTGTCACGCCAGAACTGATAGACCTTGTGATGAGCCGACTTGTTGAAGACTATTTTGCCTGGGTGTTCACCTCTTGGCTTTGGAATGGATGGATGGATACATTTTGTATTCTTCCGACTGTCATGGCACTCACATGATACAGTTTGGCTATTCTCTTGGCAATGATACCACTATCGATGAGCTGGATGATGCTGTTTCTCTTTTCTTGGCTGCTCCTGAATAGTGATGAGCGGGAGGTGCCATATTCGATTTCGACTAAATTCGCGAATATTCGCTTGAATATTCATCTCATATTCGTCGAAATCGAATATTCGTTATTATTCTAGTTATCGCGATTAATATGCGATTTAAATAATCGCGTATTGCGATTTTAACTTAAGGTAACTTTCCTATTGGTTTGATATCTAGAATTAGCGAAGATGACGAATATGACGAATGTATTCGTCATATTCCTCAAAACGAAGATAACAAAGTATTCTCCATCTTCGTTTTAGCTCCATATTCGTCAACTTCGCTAATTCTAGCAATCAAATAGGAAAGTTGACTAGAGACAGCTAAGTGTTTAATTCGCTATGCGATAATTTGCTTTTTTTTATAAATAAAATAATTATAATACTTGATAATTATTATAATTATTCTATTTATTTTTAAAAAAAAGCAAAGTAATATAATCGCATAGCGAATTAAACACAGCTGTCTCTATAGTCAACTTTCCTATTTGATTGCTAGAATTAGCGAAGTTGACGAATATGGAGCTAATACGAAGATGGAGAATACTTTTTTATCTTCGTTTTGAGGAATATGACGAATACATTCGTCATATTCGTCATCTTCACTAATTCTACCAAGCCAACCATAGTAAACCAGGTCTAAGTTGAAATCGCAATGCGATTACTTCAAGTTATATTAATCGAATTGCGATTTCAACTTAGAGCTGTGTTTCTAATGGGTCTGCTTGCTAGAATTAACGAAGTTAACGAATATGGAATATAGCAGTGCTAAGTTGAAATCGCAATTCGATTAATATAACTTGAAGTAATCGCATTGCGATTTCAACTTAATTCTCACATCCGACAGTACATTCTAGTATGGAGGCGTTCCCATGGTGATGGGGACGCTCCATGAGCACGGAAGTCGGCAGAAGCTGCAACGGGCACTGACTGGAGCAGCCAGGAATCCTCAGGACAGGTAAGAACTACTTTTGGGAAGTGGGAAAGAAAAAAATATAACAATAAAAAAAAAATTAAAAAAAGAATATTCGAAATAGCAAATTTATAGTGCTATATTCAAAATATTCGCGAATTAGCGAAGTGCCGATATTCGCAAAAAAAAATCGCTTTTCAAATATTCGCGCTCAACACTACTCCTGAATTCAGACCAGTGACTTTTCGCTTGGAAATCAACCTAATAACACACTGAGCTATTAGGGAATGTCAGAAGAGGTTGTAATTTGTACTATACAAGAAGAAAAAGATTGTTCCACCACCAGGAGCAAAACAGCAACAATGCAGTTACATGACAATCATGTGCATAACTAATCATATGCTATATAGTTGCAGCTCCAATTTATGTATGAGATAGCCAAGGTGATTGTCTATAAAATGATGTTACTCTCACATTCGAAACTGTTGTGGATGGTGAGCTATGGAGCCTGAAATTCAAAAGTGCAAACATTGTTACCCTTTTGCTCGTCAGTGTATAGCTTTTTGTATGCTGCCATCATTCTACAGAACAAAAGTCAGTGAATGGTCAGTTTAAAAGAGGTATTTTAGCCCAATCTAATTGAGTTTCCCTGGGCCGTAAAGGTTATAACAAAAAAGTGTTTATACTCATGTCACCGATCCCCGCTACTGTCATTCTAATGGTGCCTGAGTCCCCGCTGCACTCCACTTCCTGCTCTTGTCTCAATACAGCAATAAATGGCTGGCACTACTACTCAACCAATCACTGGCTGAGGCAGTTTGTCGCTGCAGCCTGTAATTGGATGAGCGGCATTCATTCCAGAGGTGGGATACACTAGAACACAGATTGAGAGCAGGACCCTCTCGTCCGACATCAGTGTCTGACTTCACAAATGCTCTTCTGGATGAATGGGGAAAAATTCCCACAGAAACATCAAAATCTTGTAGAAAGCCTTCCCATGCATCTGCTTGACCATGAGAACTAAGCAGCCCTGTTCAGACCTGCATGGTCTACTGTTTCATGACTAAGTTGTTATTTCTAGACACTTCCACTTTGCAGTAGTAGCACTTACAGTTGAAACTGTAGCAGATCAGAAATTTTCACATCTAACGTGTGGCAATGATAGTGGCAAATTCTAATTCCATATTAAGTTCCTCAATATGTTCTATACTATTCCGTGAAATAGCATGATTGCTGTTTTGAGGGGTTTGTTTGTTTGTTGCTTTTCTGTTGTATGATTTTGGCTGAATTTCTGTGTAGAATTCAGATAGGGTCAGTTCGGTATTGCTCCATATTCTGTTCACTGTAATTCATCTGTTATCTGCCTACATGCCATCTTACATCCAGTCATCACCTCTATCAGTGACCTTCATCATTCAGTTCCTGTCATCTATTGGTGAGTTTACTTTTCCAGTGTTTTTGTCAATGAATGTACATGAATAACATATGTTGCTTTTGTAACTATCCATAGTGTCTCTAATACAGTTGCCATTCATTGCAGATTGCCAAACTGGCTGTCTGAATTCTACTTGGTTCCATCGGAATATAGTCAAAAAGCTTTCT
Source organism: Bufo bufo (assembly GCF_905171765.1). Lineage (NCBI taxonomy): Eukaryota > Metazoa > Chordata > Amphibia > Anura > Bufonidae > Bufo > Bufo bufo. The sequence goes on along the minus strand of NC_053393.1, from coordinate 376,865,637 downwards.
GTTTAGTGAAGTTGAGGTATAATACTTTAGTTTTCCTTGAGATAAAATGTTTTTTCCATAAGATATTTATTATTCAAACTAATTTTATAGTGTTTTTAATTACTGCCAGTTCTGCCCAATTGTAGCATGTTCAGAAATGTCAGTGGGGTTACAATGGTGTGGTAGGGAAGCCGAAATCCCAGGTACCAGCACTAATTTTAATGGACATGTTACCCAGTTTTTCTGGACATCTGAAATAAATCAGCGGTATGAGCAATCCTTTAAAAGACATTTTTAAAGTTTTTAAGAAAGTAAATGTGGTAAAATGTACTAAGATGTGGTAAATGTAAAGGTAATGCCATCCTTATTTCAAGCAGTTTAAGCAGTTATTTTTATTACATTGTTAATACTGTACAATGTAGAAATATGTGACAGCAGTAAATTTACTATATTCAAAACATTGCTTAGGACATCCAATAAAAAGGTTTAGAAAAGTTTAGTGCCAGTTGTTTCTACTTTGTGTTAATGATGTTCATAAAAAAAAAAATCATTTTATGCACTCATACTGTAGGTTTTCACAACTGCCTAATAACTGACACATTAACACTATTAGAGTACCTGTTAGAAAAAGACTAGAAAGTGTTGGGATGGGATTGATGTGAGGTTTTTTCCTTTTCTGTCGGGGTTACACTATGATAGTAAAAACAGCATGCAGGGTTATTCAAGTGTGGAAAATTTCAAAACCCAGGCAGAAATTTTAGGTTTATGCAATTCATCAGGATCAGTTCGTATTCATTTAAAAACTGATCTAACGCATTGGTGAATATAAGTGTCTGAAGAATTTCATGGAAAAATCGATTTTCCGTGAAGCCCAATTTCCTCGTGCTTCATGATAACGAATCAATTTTACCTGAAATGCGCAAAAAAAAAATCATACTCACCTCATCCGTTTGAGCACAAAGAGCCCGCCGCTGCCATCTTGATTGAAGATCCCGCCCAAAATCTTGTGCGCAGTGACATATAACATCACCATGCCGGCTGACGTGATTATGTGCCACGCGAGATTTCAATCAAGATGTCAGCAGCGGGTTCTTTGCGATCAAATGGATGAGGTAAGTATGATTTTATTTATTTATTTTTTAAATTATAGACCTTAATATTAATATCAGATGCCGCGATCAGCAATGAACACGGCATCTGAGGGGTGCAATGACGGCGAGTGGCGTAATCGCAGTTCCCGGTCATTGCACCTACTACCTACAAAGAAACATGCTTTATGAAAAAGTACATTAATTAATCACAAAGCAGGTTTTTTTGTAAAATTCCACGAAGCACGCTAATGATAATTAAGGTTTCATTATGCCACTAGTGTGAAAAGAGCTTTACAGATAAAGAATGTATAAGAATGTGGATTATCGAGTATTTATTGAAAAGATTCAGGTTTTTCTCATTACATGCAACAGGGTAGATAAAATGTCTCTGAGAATCAATAGTGTGTCTATCTTTAATTCTTAGATATAGAATGTTTTATATTGTGTCTGTGCTATCCCTGCCCTATTTATGTTTTCACACAACCAACGTTCTTCTTTATTTTATTTTTTTTATAACTGGCCCTTCTATTATAAGACAATCATGATAGGAAGATAATTTCCACTTTGTTTTGTCACAATTAGTAAGGCTGATGATTCATTTACATGATACAATAAAATCCATTAACATTATACTGCTATATTGTTTCATTCAAGTTTCAATTCTATGTATTTATTATCCATGCATGTAGCAATTTGTAGAAGGCACATGGCAATTATTTATACACATCTGTGCCTATATACACAATAATAAGTGAGACATGTTTGCCCCAAAGACATCCCGATATATGCAATGATCAAAAACTATGAATCATTCAAGAAAACCAATGACAGAATGTTTTCAGGTAAAATTTACTGCAGCAAACACAATCAAATGTATAATTTTTTGTAATTAAAATGTCAAGTAGACCCTTACTCTATTTTGTTAAAAACAAAGTCATGCATCTGAATCAGCTGACAACCACGCAAGCCCTAGAGGTGCTGTTGTTTTCTGCCAATTCGGTTTTGCACTAGAAAAAAACAAAACCAAGAGAATAAGGAACATTTGTTAAACCCGTTTTCATAATTTTAAATGCAACCTTTTAGTGTACAATGTGCCTTCCAGCAGTGGCACAGCTTGACAACATTTATATCCTGAGTTTTGTCACCAAAATCTATAGAAAACACATTAGTGCCAATGAACATGGGTTGTTTTTCAACTATTACTAATTGCATTGCAAAAAAAAAAAAAAAGTTTGGCAACGGTGGAAGATAAATATATCATTGTAAAGGTAAACTATTAGCAAATGAAAACAACATCTGAAAATGTTCTTGTGTAGTAAAAAGATATGACATAACACGTAATTCTTTATCACAAAGCTATGCCCATTGGTGAACAAATAAGACTAAAGAAGACTAAACCACAAGGAGTGGTCTTGTTTCCTAATACAGAATATGATAAAAAATTATTATCTTCTGGATAGGTCATCAGTATCTGAACAGTGGTGGTCCAACACCATGGACTTCCATCCTTCAACTGTTTGAGAAATCACCTGGGCTCCTGTGAGTGTTCTGGCTTTCTTTTACTTTACCAAGCACAGCTCCTTGAATGGGGCTGAGATGCGCCTAGGCCATGTGACCAATGAACGGTGATGTCACTGGTCTAAGGAAAGATATTGATGACCTATCCACAGGATACGGCATCTTTTAAAAAGTCTCAGAAAGCCCCTTTAGTTTCCACTAATATACAAATAACAGGACAAACTGGAATTGCAATCTTATAAGACTCACTGAATATTAAAGCAACTATCTCCTAATACCGACAAAGCTTTGGACATCTCCAAAGAAGATGAATCAGGTCAGCCAACACTTAAAAACATTTAGGATTTCTGGATTTTAAATGAAAAAATAAAAAATAAAACTGGCGTATATTATATAATCTATGAATAATGTGCCTCTGTGAACAGACCCAAGAAGCATTGTATGAAGCATATTTAATATTTAAAAAAATTCTCCCAATGCTATTGTGAAATATCACCTAAATCCTTTCCCAATGTTTTGCGGCTTACAAATACAAAGTGTGAACACTTACAATATATCATCATTAAGTAAACCTCAAGTTAAGACTGGGAGAGACTGCATACAAGGTAAATTGAAGAGTTCTGCAGTTGACCAATAGACCTGAGAAAACAACAAACCTCTGATAATTTTCAATAATAATTGGAAAAGCTACAGGAGTATTACTGACGAAAATATTGTCAGCATACAAAGAAATTTTACTCAATTTGAAATAGCAATTCAAACTGGGCTTTGGTACCGATGTACCAGCCAGTACCAAAGCCCAACTTGGATTCCTATTTTAAATTGTTTTTAACCCCTTAAGGACTCGGCCCTATTTCACCTTACGGACTTGGGCATTTTTTGCAAATCTGACCAGTGTCACTTTAAGTGCTGATAATTTTAAAACGCTTTGACTTATCCAGGCCATTCTGAGAATGTTTTTTCGTCACATATTGTACTTCATGACACTGGTAAAATGAAGTAAAAAAAATTCATTTTATTTATAAAAAAAATACCAAATTTACCAAAAATTTGTAAAAAATTGCAAATTTCCAAGTTTCAATTTCTCTACTTCTATAATACATAGTAATACCTCCAAAAATAGTTATTACTTTACATTCCCCATATGTCTACTTCATGTTTAGATCATTTTGGGAATGATATTTTATTTTTTGGAGATGTTACAAGGCTTAGAAGTTTAGAAGCAAATCTTGAAATTTTTCAGAAATTTTCAAAAACCCAATTTTTATGGACCAGTTCAGGTCTGAAGTCACTTTGCGAGGCTTACATAATAGAAACCACCCAGAAATGACCCCATTCTATAAACTACCCCCCTCAAGGTATTCAAAACTGATTTTACAAACTTTGTTAACCCTTTAGGTGTTCCACAAGAATTAATGGAAAATCGAGCTACAATTTCTAAATTTCACTTTTTTGGCAGATTTTCCACTTTTATGGCCCTGATTCTGTAGTTTACAGAAACACCCCATATGTGGTCGTAAACTACTGTACGGGCACACGGCAGGGCGCAGAAGGAAAGGAATGCCATACGGTTTTTGGAAGGCAGATTTTGCTGGACTGTTTTTTTTGACACCATGTCCCTTTTGAAGCCCCCCTGATGCAACCCTAGAGTAGAAACTCCATAAAAGTGACCCCATCTGAGAAACTACACCCCTCAAGGTATTAAAAACAGATTTTACAAATGCCGTTAACCCTTTAGGTGTTCCACAAGAGTTATTGGCAAATGGAGATGAAATTTCAGAATTTCAATTTTTTGGAAAATTTTTCATTTTTATTAATTTTTCCCAGTAACAAAGCAAGGGTTAACAGCCAAACAAAACTCAATATTTATGGCCCTGATTCTGTAGTTTACAGAAACCCCCCATATGTGGTCGTAAACAGCTGTACGGCCACACGGCAGGGAGCAGAAGGAAAGGAATGCCATACGGTTTTTGGAAGGCAGATTTTGCTGGACTGTTTTTTTTTTACACCATGTCCCATTTGAAGCCCCCCTAGAGTAGAAACTCCAAAAAAGTGGCCCCATTTTAGAAACTACAGGATAGGGTGGCAGTACTGTTGGTACTAGTTTAGGGTACATATGATTTTTGGTTGCTCTATATTACACTTTTTGTGAGGCAAGATAACAAGAAATAGCTGTTTTTATTTTTTGTTATTTACAACATTCATCTGACAGGTTAGATCATGTGATATTTTTATAGACCAAGTTGTCACGGATGCGGCGATACCTAATATGTATACTTTTTTTTATTTATGTAAGTTTTACACAATGATTTCTTTTTTTAAGGTTAGGTCATGTGATATGTTTATAGAGCTGGTCGATACGGACGCGGCGATACCTAATATGTATACTTTTTTTTCCCCCTATTTTTTACCAATTTATTTTTAACTTTATTCGGGGAAAATGACGTTTTTGTTTATTTTTACTTGAAACTTGGGGGGAAAACTTAATTTTTTCAACTTTTTTTTTCACTTTATTTTTTGTCCCACTTTGGGACTTGAACTTTTGGGAGTCTAATCCTTTACAACGAGTTCCAATACTTCTGTATTGGAATGCATTGGCTGTATGAGTAATACTGTGTGTATTACTCATACAGCTTCCGTCCTGTAAGATCCAGGGGGCTGGATCTCACAGGCTCTTCACCGGAAGGCAGCGTGATGCCTTCCTTAGACATCGTGCTGCCTTCCATGCCATCGGGTCCCCCCCACAGCCGCATGGGGACCCGATGGCACCGCCCGACGACGCCGCAACCGCAGGTAAAATCCGCAAACCGCAGGTCTGAATTGACCCCCCTCAAATGACCCCCCCCGGCGTTGTGACAGGATGCCCGCTGAATGATTTCAGCGGGCATCCTGTTCCTATTAACCCCCGCCGCAATGTACTTTTAAATTTAGGACGTACCGGTACGTCCTGAGTCCTTAAGGACTGGGCAAACATGGCGTACCGGTACGTCCTAAGTCCTTAAGGGGTTAAAGATGCAGATATAAATACAGTAGTAATTCACCGGCGAGACAAACATTTGCTCTATGAATCAATACATTTGCTGTACGGAAACATTATTAAAATCGAAGTATGCCTAATTAAGAGGGTAGCCTGGAAGGCAGCTAGCCAAATATTTGAGAAATGTATTACTGAATTGCAGCAATTCAGATGAATGGCGGTACATGTAAAAAATAAGGATAACTGCAGCAGTCCAATTATTAGATGCTACTTTTATTCACCAAGCATTACAATGCTTTGACTACAGTATTTTGCTTGAAAAAGACTGTCTGTAGTTGAGCTCTAACTATATCTAATGGTTTTATCACATATTAACAATCTATAATGTGAGAATTCTAGGGAATTTGCTTTATAAAATACAGATAGACAGTTTTCTTGATATTTTGAAATAGGAAGTTTGAACTTCCTCTATGTTTGAACTTTTAGCATAGCAAACAGTCTCACTTAACTTACTTTTACAGTCAGAGCATCACTGCCACCACTGAGAGAGCCCCCTCGTATTGATTCAATTACAGCATCACACATTACTCTAATCAATGCAATTCTTTTTTGGAGGCATTTATATCTAGGCCAATCAAGAGAGCAACAGAGTTGTCATACTATCCACCCAATTCTATATCTACTATAATCATGAAAATTACCCTTCAGATATCATCTTCCTCTCGCAGCAGTAATAAAATAATAATAAATTACCTATCTATATATAGGAGCTGCCGGTTACAGATGGACAGTATTTTGTATTTCATTTTCAATGGCATAGTACTTTAGAAATGAAAAAGAAAAACAACCAATTCTAACCAATTTGGACCCTGTCAAGACTTTTTGTTTAGAGCACATAGACCATAGACACAACAGACTGAATATGACCTCACTTGACATCTATGGCAGAGTATACTAGGTATCCTGTGCAGAGGTCAGTGTACAAGGAACAAGTATCAAAAACCACACCTAAAAGTGTTTGCATGTTTAGCACAATTTGTTTTATAGGTAAAACTTCATCTGTAAAAAAAAACTGCACAGGCAATCACCACATTGATCTAACATTTTTCACTTGTAACAAAAAATGCAGTCACAGTAAAAATGCATGCATTTTTGTGATATGTTTTTATGAAGCAACACAAATGCAATGCGTAAATCCTGCCTGAAAGGCAAATTCTTCCCCTCCTCTTTTATGAATCCACACCTTCTATTCACTTAAAGGGGTTGTTCAGGTTCAGAGCTGAACCCAGGCATACCCATAATTTCAACCAGGCAGCATCCCTGATGTTAGCATCGGAGCATCTCATGCTCCGATGCGCTCCCTTGGCCTGCGCTAAATCGTGCAGGGCAAGTGCTTTTTTTTTACATTAACACACTGCCGGGCAGAAGCTTCCGCCCAGCAGTGTGTTCGGTGACGTCACCGTACAGGCTAGGGCAGCACTAAAACCCGTCCATCAGTGCTGGTGACGTAACCAGGCTTCCTGGCTGCCCCATGGAGAGCCCATTACGTCCCCGGAACTCTGGAAAATGCCTTTGCCTTGCGCATTTTAGCACAGGGCAAAAGAGAGCATCGGAGCATGAACTGCTCCGATGCTCAAGTCCGGGGGGCTGCATGGGTGAAAATTGGGATATGTCAGGTTCAGCTCTGAACCCGGACAACTTCTTTAACCCCTTAAGGGCCCATGACGTACATGTACGTCATCTCTGGCCATGATTTAAGGACCAGAGAAGTACATGTACATCATGGTGAACAGCAGCAGTGGTCCGGCAGTCACTGATAGCCGAACTCTTGCTGCATGCGCCGGCATCAGTGAAATCACAGCCGCGGTCAGCGCTGACTGCGGCATGTGCAATGTCCGTGCAGGGAGGAAGCAGCCATTGGGTCCCCGCGCTGCTGTGATGGGAGAGCCTGTGAGATCCAGCCCCCTGGATCTCACAAGCAGGAAGGTTGTAAGTGTATTACAGTGTGTAATACACTTACAGCCAATGCATGACAATACAGAAGTATTGTCATTCATTGTAAAGGGGATCAGACCCCCAAAAGTTGAAGTCCCAGAGTGGGACAAAAAATAAAGTGGAAAAAAAGTAAAAATAAAGTTTTAATTTTTTTTAAAGTTTCAAGTAAAAAGAAATAGAAATATCCTTTTGCCAAAATAAAGGGAAAAAAATTATCAAAAAAGTAGACATATTAGGTATCGCCGCATCCGTATCGACCTTCTCTATAAAAATATCACATGACCTAACCTCTCAGATGAACATCGTCAAAAATTTTTTTTTTAAACTGTGCTAAATAAACAATTTTTTGTCACCTTACATCACTAAGGCCTATTGCACACGGACGTTTTTTTTTCCCGTTTACTGGCCGTTTTTTTGCGTTCTGTATACGGTCCGTATACGGAACCATTCATTTCAATGGTTCCGCAAAAAAAACGGAATGTACTCCGTATGCATTCCGTTTCCATATTTCCGTTTTTCCGTTCCATTTTAACATAGAACATGTCCTATTATTGCCCGCAAATCACAGTCCGTGGCTCCATTCAAGTCAATGGGTCCGCAAAAAAACGGAACACATACGGAAATGCATCCGTATGTCTTCCGTTTCCGTTCCGTTTTTTGCTGAACCATCTATTGAAAATGTTATGCCCAGCCCAATTTTATCTATGTAATTACTGTATACTGTATATGCCATACGGAAAAACGGAATGGAAAAACGGAACAGAAACGGAAACACAACGGAAACAAAAAACGGAACAACGGATCCGTGAAAAACGGATCGCAAAACACTGAAAAAGCCATACGGTCGTGTGCAATAGGCCTAAGAGTGCAACACCAAGTGATCAAAATGGTGTATACCCCTAAAATAGTACCAATCTAACCATCACCTCATCTCACTAAAAATTAGCTCCTACTTAAGACAATCACCCAAAAAATATGACTCTATGACTATGAAAACACTAAAATATGATTTTTTTTGTTTAAAAAATCATATCATTGTGTAAAACTTACATAAATAAAAATAAGTAGACATATTAGGTATCGCCGCCTCAGTAAGAACCTGCTCTATAAAAATATCACATGATCTAACCCCTCAGGTGAACACCGTAAAAAAATAAAAACAGTGTCAAAAAAGCCATTTTTTGTCACCTTACATCACAAAAAGTGCAATAGCAAGCGATCAAAAAGTCATATGCACTCCAAAATAGTGCAGATCAGACCGTCATCTCATCCCGCAAAAATTATACTCTACCTAAGACAATCGCCCAAAAACTTAAAAAAATATGGCTCTCAGAATATGGAGACACTAAAACATGTTTTTTTTTTTTCAAAAATGATATTATTGTGTAAAACTTACATAAATAAAAAAAAGTAGACAAAGTAGGTATCGCCTCATCTGTAATAATCTTCTCTATAAAAATATCACATGACCTAACCCCTCTGGTGAATACCGTATTTTTAAAAAAAAATAAAAACGGTGTCAAAAAAGCCATTTTTTGTCACCTTACATCACAAAAAGTGTAATAGAAAGCGATCAAAAATTCATATGCACCCCAAATTAGTGCCAATCAAACTCATCCTGCAAAAATGATATCCTACCTACTGTAAGACAATCGCCCAAAAACTGAAAAAACTATGGCTCTCAGACTACGGAGAAACTAAAACATGATTTTTTTGGTTTCAAAAATGATATCATTGTATAAAACTTACATAAATAAAAATACAGATGTAGCAAGGTTAACACTCAAACTCCTAACTCAAATTTCTTAACTCATCGTGTTATCTTGAAACAAAAGCCATTGAAAAGCAATTAAAGGTGTTTGCTTAACACATTTAGTTTAGATAACACGCCTCATAAAACATGAGTGTTAACTCTACTACATCTGTAAGTAGACATATTAGGTATCACTGCCTCCGTAAGAACCTGCTCTATAAAAATATCACATGATCTAACCCCTCAGATGAACACCGTAAAAAAAAAAACTGTGTCAAAAGCCATTTTTTGTCACCTTACATCACAAAAAGTGCAATAGCAAGCGATCAAAAAGTAATTTGCACCCTATAATAGTACCAATCAAGCCATCATCTCATCCCGAAAATACTGAGCCCCTACACAAGACAGTTGCCCAAAAAAAAAAAAAACTACGGCTTTCAGAATGTGGAGACACTACAAAATATAGATATTTTTTTTAAAATGCAAACAAACAACCAAAAAAAGTCATATTTGGTATTGTCGCGTCCATAACAACCTGCTCTATGAAAATACCACATGATCTAACCTGTCAGTTGAATGTTGTAAATAACAAAAAATAAAAACGATGCCAAAACAGCAAATTTTGTTACCTTGCCTCACAAAAAGTTTAATATAGAGCAACCAAAAATCATATGCACACTAAAATAGTACCAAAAAAACTGACACCTTATCCCGTAGTTTCCAAAATGGGGTCACTTTTTTGGAGTTTCTACTATAGGGGTGCATGACGGGGGCTTCAAATGGGACATGGTGTCAAAAAACCAGTCCAGCAAAATCTGCCTTCCAAAAACCATATGGCGTTCCTTTCCTTCTGTGCAATGCCGCGTGCCCTTACAGCAGTTTACGACAACATATAGGGTGTTTCTGTAAGCTACAGAATTAGGCCTCATGCACACGACAGTATTTTTTCACGGTCCGCAAAACGGGGTTCCGTTGTTCCGTGATCCGTTTCCGTTTTTGTTTCCGTATGTCTTCCTTGATTTTTGGAGGATCACCAGACATGAAAAGTGAAAAAAAAATCTAAGTCAAGTTTGCCTTAGGAAAAAAACGGACACAGATCACAGACGCAGATGACAATCTTGTGTGCCTCCGTGTTTTTTCACGGACCCATTGACTTGAATGGGTCCGCGAACCGTTGTCCGTGAAAAAAATAGGACAGGTCTTATTTTTTTCACGGACTGGAAACACGGATCACGGACGCGGATGACAAACGGTGCATTTTCCGAGTTTTCAACGTACCCATTGAAAGTCAATGGGTCCGCAGAAAATCACGGAAAACGGAACAACGGACACGGAACACAACAACGGTCATGTGCATAAGGCCTTAGGGCAATAAAAATTGATTTTTTTTTGGCTGTTAACACTTGCTTCCTTAGTGGAAAAAAAAGTGATTAAAATGAAAAATCTGCCAAAAAAGTGAAATTCTGAAATTTCATCTCCATTTTCCATTAATTCTTGTGGAACAACTAAAGCATTAACAAAGTTTGTCAAATCAGTTTTGAATACCTTGAGGGGTGCAGTTTATAAAATGGGGTCATTTGTGGGTGGTTTCTATTATGTAAGCCTCACAAAGTGACTTCAGAACTGAACTGGTCCTTAAAATGTGGGTTTTGGAATATTTCGGGAAAATTTCAAGATTTGCTTCTAAACTTCTAAGCCTTCTAACGTCCCCAAAAATTAAAATGGCATTCACAAAATGATCCAAACATGAAGTAGACATATGGGGAATGTAAAGTAATAACTATCTTTGGAGGTATTACTATCTATTATAAAAGTAGAGAAAAAGAAATTTTGAAATTTGCTAAATTTTGTATTCTTTTATAAATAAATAAAAAATAATTTGACTCAATTTTACCACTGTCATGAAGTACAATATGTGACAAGAATGGCCTGGATAAGTAAAAGCGTTTTAAAGTTATCACCACATAAAGTGACACATGTCAGATTTGCAAAAAATGGCCTGGTGATTAAGGTGAAATAGGCCAGGGTCCTTAAGAGGTTAAAATGCATCAAAACTTGGACGTGTACAGGCAGCTTTATACAAGCTATTATTAGCAATCACTAGTATTTAAACGTATTGCCTTCTAAGACATTACCATACATGTTCATGAAACAGAAAGTATGATAGCTGAGAGGAATTTTAAATGGTGTAGGGTGGTCTCCTGGGGCACATTACAAAATCATTCATTGAATGTTGTGCTACACACATGGGTCTTTCATGTTAAATTATATGACCATTTCAAAAACTCATTAATATGTCATTAACCAGGCAGACATTTGCTAATTAAATAATTAGCCCCTTTTGTTTAATTTCCATGTTTCTTTGTAATGACAACGATGCCCCTTATTTCCATTTTCTCCACTTCCAACAAGAAATCATTTGCCATTATTTGAAATGGTAGAAAAAAAGAAATAAAACAAAAGCAGGCTTTCCCTCTGTCACAGATAGCCTGAATTTATTGAAAACTTTGCTACTTTGCTTTTTTATGAAAGACATTTGAATTTATAAAGAGAAATCAGAAATAAAAAAAAGAAAATGGTAAAAATGTTTTACTTTGCCATCTAAAAAGCACTAAAACATCAAAATAATATCTATAGCAGCCCTATAGGAGTTGACACTACTATTAACAATTGCCAATAGTCAGGGTCAGTGTTTGATGAAAGGGTTCGGGGGAGGGGGGGGACTTGGCAAATGGGTAACCTTACAGATGTCTTCCTACAAATGGGGGCTGTATTTTTATGTAGTTTGTAGTGGAGTATATGAGGGGTGTGAGAGCTACTAGAAGCTTTTATAAAGTCACATTGCTCACCATACAGTACATCCCCTAACAAGGTATTTTAATTCCATAAGGTGGTTTTGCCTCGTCTGTGCGCTCTCCACACTGTGGGTTTTTTTCTCCTCTGTGTCCCCTCCACACAGTGGTAAAGATGAGCGAATTTCTGATTTTGAAATTCGTTTACACTTCGTTTGGTGGTAAAATCAGAATTGCGTTATGGATTCCGTTACCACGGACCATAACGCAATTCTATGACGTAGAATGCATAACGGAATGCCTTTAGAGGCATTCCGTTATTCTTTCCGTCATAATAGAAGTCTATGGGCTGCATAACGGATCAGTCCCGTTTCCGTTATGCATTCTACTTCATAGAATTGCGTTATGGTCCGTGGTAACGGAATCCATAACGCAATTCTGCTTCTACCACCAAACAAAGCACAAAAATTTTTATAACATGAAATTCGCTCATCCCTACACAGTGGTTTTGCCTCCTCTGTGCCACCTCCACACGGATTAGAATATATAATGGCCGCGTCTGTATTATTAGTATATATAATGGCCCCTCTGTATTATTATACTATATAATGGTCCCCTCTGTATTATTATAATATATAATGGCCCCCCTGTAATATTAGTATATATTAGTGAGCCTCAACTCTGGTCCTCCCATCTGTCTGGCTCTACCACAGTATTGGGGGGCAGCAGGATAACAGTGTTGAGGTACAAGGAGGGGAGGATGATAGTAAAGTGAGGAATCTAAAAATGCTTTCTGTGAAACTCTGTAGAGACGCATGAATGAAGACGTTGAGGAAAGTCTACATACCAGGAGATGTCACTGGATGGATGAGGTATGTGGTGCTGTATTATACTGTATATTTCGTAGCAATGTATGTTATGTCCATCCACATATCTGTTTCACGGTAGGGTTGGGGGGTGGATATAGAATTTGGCCCACCCTGCCGCATCCTGGCCCCAGACTTCAGGTCGCACTGTGCGTGTTCTGAATTCTGGGGCCTCACACCCATCTACTACATTATCTGTACTAAGAGAGTTATCACTGTGTTATCTGTGGTGTTACATAGGACTGCAGGTGACATTTACTACATTATCTGTAAAAAGGGGCGAGTCCACAGGTTTGGGGGGGGGGGGGGCGCAATACATAGCTTGCCCCGGGTGCTGGCAACCCACGCTACGCCACTGCCTACAATGTAAGCAGACCTTGCTGCTACAGAACCTAGAAGCTGGAGGCAGGGGTGAAGCGGAAGCAGTCTAAACAATGAAAGAGTTGGCGGCAACTAGTTGGGCTGAAATCCAAGTGCTCCACCTTAAAATTCTTCCATGGAATCTGCAGTGGATTTTTGCACTGAAAAAAATCCAACATGTGCACATATCCATAAAGAGGAACATGAAAAGCTTCTGAAACATACAGTAACTTTATCTAGAGTTTTAGTAGCACCATGACTGAGACAGTGAAGTTTTAATCTATCGCCCACTGCTAATGCTGGCGTGCTCTCAGCTTTCTGCAGTAACTTCTTCCCGCCACTCTTGCATCCATTCAGGAGCCTGTTACAGCGTTCACAAAGGAGCAGAAGGATAAAGTTGAGGGGTGTTTTTTGCAGACAGCCAAGGGCATTTAGTGGTATCATTGGTAATATAATCCTTTGCATAGTGCGTCCTGTTAAATTTCAGTATGGAGGTTGGACTGGATGGACCCATATCTTTTTCAATCAAATCAACTAGAAATGAGCGAATTTCTCAAAAATTCGATTTGGTGGGTTCGATGAATTTTCCAAAAAGAATCGATTCGATCCGAATTTATTCGTGGTGAATCGCATTAAAAAACAGCTATTTCCTGGATGCAGAGAGCCTGTATAGTGGTGTAGAACACTGTGCCTTGCAGTAACATGAATAGGGAGTCTGCTGTGGTAGTGAAACAATACTGTGAGTCAGTATGACACCCAGATGACAGGCATCGCTCTTAGAATCCCTTCACTTATTTGGGCAGTTACGGGGCCAAAACTGACCAACTAACTCAAGTTTGAACTCAGGGTTACAGGTCGATGTTAGCGTCAAGAAGAAGCGCACTCCTTTTACACCGACGTCAGCTAATTCAACATAGATAGAAATGGCCTTGCAGTTCGCCCGGCGGTCATTTTAAGGCGAATTTTCCTCGTTCACGATTCGCCGAACATGGGAACATATGGCGATATTCACATTCGCCATATTCTTTTGCATTGCACCGAACTTTGACCCATGACACATCAATCAGGTGGGACAGGACAGCCAATTGAGACGTTTCAGCACATGGACACACCCACCCTATAACAGAACCCGATCTGGCAGCCATTTTACATTCTGTGTTTTGCCAGTGTAGGAAGAGGTTGCTTTGTGGGGCAGGGGCAGACTGTTAGGGACACCAACCGCTAGCTAATAGGGCTGCAAAGGTCCTTTTAAGGACTGGTATAGGTGTGTTATTGATAGGTGTGATATACTGAGAGGTGTGATATACTTATAATATACTTTCTAACATAGAAAGTATATTATAGTGCATTTGTATTGTGCAGGAGTTGTGTGCGGTTCTGCTGCGATACCGCAGCTATATAGAGGGACAAACGCTATTGGAATAACTAATTGCAACTGGTATGATATACCTGTTGCCCCAAAAAAACTGATTGAAGGGTGAAATACTGTATAACTGCTTCTACAAAATACAGATTAAAGACGTTTGATATACCGGCTTCCAAAAAAAAAAGATTGAGGGGTGCAAAATACCTGCTTCCACCAAATATTAATTCAGGGGATCTATATACCTGTTTACATAAAATGCTGATTGAGGGGTTATATACACCTGCTTCTACAAAATACTGATTAAGTGGTGCGATATACCTGCTTCCACCAAATATTGATTAAGGGGTTCTATAAACCTGTTTCCATAAAATATTGATTGAGGGGTGCTATATACCAGCTTCCACAAAATACTGATTAAGGGGTTTGATATACTTGCTTCCACAAAATAGAGATTGAGGGGCGTGATATACCTGCTTTCCCCAAATATTGATTCAAGGGTTCTAAATACCTGTTTCCACAAAATACTGATTGAGGGGTGCGATATACCTGCTTCCACAAAATACTGATTAAGGGGTTTGATATACCTGCTTCCACAAAATACAGATTGAGGGGTGCGATATACCTGCTTCCACAAAATATTGATTTAGGTTTTCTATATACCTGTTTCTAGAAAATACAGATTGAGGGGTGTGATATACCTGCTTCCACCAAATATTGATTTAGGTGTTCTATATACCTGCTTCCACAAAATACTGATTGAGGGATGTAATATACCTGCTTCCACCAAATATTGATTGAGGCCTGCGATACACCAGCTTCCACAAAATACCGATTGAGGGATGCGATATACCTGCTTCCACCAAATATTGATTAAGGGTTTCTATAAACCTGTTTCCATAAAATATTGATTGAGGGGTGCGATATACCAGCTTCCACAAAATACTGATTAAGGGGTTTGATATACCTTCTTCCACAAAATACTGATTGAGGGGTGCGATATACCTGCTTTTACAAAATACAGATTAAGTGGTTCTATATACCTGCTTCCACTAAATATTGATTGAGGGGTGCGATACACCGGCTTCTACCAAATACTGATTGAGGCCTGCAATATACCTTCTTCCACAAATACTACTCTTCTCTAGGGACTTTGGCACAGGCAGGCTGTTCAGTAGGGTGGTAGGGATCGGGCAGGTGCACCAGGCCAGAGCCTAAGTGGGAAGTTGGAGAAGGTGCGGGCGATTACGTCAAAGGATGCACCAGAGTTGGTTGAGTGGCTCACTCAGCCTTTCGCTTCTGCACCCTCCTCATCCTCTGCATCTGCACCCTCCTCACTCTCTGCTGTGTGCACCCCCAAATACACCTCCACCACCACCAAATCCCCTCCACTCGAGTCAGAGGAATTATTTTCCCATCTATTCCCAGACCTTACCGATGCACAGCCATTCTTGGCATCGGATGAGGAAGAGGAGGTAGCAACGGCCGCCACCCAGCGGTCTGATGACAGTACCCAGATCAGCCCAAGGAGGGTGGTCCGCACTGTTGCTGCCTACTGTCTGTGGTGGTGAAGGTGACTATGATGACGTGTCAGAAGACGTCAAGTGGGTGCCCACAAGAGTAAGAGGAGGGGAGTTCAGAGTGAGAGAGAGCAGCAGATAGGGAGGAGAAGGAGGAGAAGCAGGCAGAAATCGCAGTGCACAGGAGGCAAAAAGCAGACTGCAAATGTATCTGGAGCGAGCCACCTACGGTCACATGTTCTGATCCCACGATGCCGGCACATGGCTCCGTAGTTTGGGATTTTTTTTAACGTGTCAGCTGCTGACAATAGTGTTGCCATCTGCTGCCTGTGCTGTTAACGCATAAGTCGCAGTAAGCCCAACACTCACCTAGGGACGACCACCTTAAGAAGGCACCTGGCCTCCCATTACCAACCCTAGTGGGAGCAACGCCGTCAGAGCCCACAAAGCCACAATCCTGGCGCGCCACGTCCTGTCTCTTCTCCTTATTCTTCTCCTCTCTCCTCCCATTTGTCCACCACTCCTCCTTCCACCGTGCTGTCGTCGCGTTCATCTGGCAGAAGGCAGGCTTCTGTGGCCCAAATGTTCGAGCGTAAAAAGTTGATGACACCGGATAAGCCTCGTGCCCAACGGCTGACCGCTGGCTTGTCGGAACTGCTAGCTCACCAACTACTGCCATATAAACTGGTGAACTCAGAGGCCTTTAGAAAATTTGTGGCCACTGGCACACCGCATGGAAGGTGCCCGGAAGGAAATATTTCTCCCAGAAGGGCATCCCAGAGCTATATGGCCATGTTCAGCGGCAATTGAATATATCTCTGGCACACAGTGTCGGTGCCAAGATACATCTGACCACAGACACGTGGTCTAGCAAACACGGGCAGGGAAGGTACATCACTTTTTCTGCCCACTGGGTGAACCTGAGTAACCCGTGGTACCCGTGTGGATTCGGTGTTACTGCCACGGATTGCATGCAGGCCTTCCTCTTCTTCTCCTCCTCCTACTCCATCCTCCGTCTCCGCCTCGGCAGATTCCTCCTTTTCTACTGCAGCTGCCTCTTCCGCTGCACTCCCCAGAACCTATTCGACGTGCCAGGTGAGACGTTGCCATGCTGTGCTGCAACTGCTGTGCATGGAAGCCAAGAGCAACATCGGTCCTGCACTGCTTTCAGCTATGCGGTCAAAGGCCGATCAGTGGCTAACCCCGCTCAATTTGACAGTTGGTAAAGTGGTGTGTGACAACGGTGCCAATCTGCTGAGCGCACTGAAACAGGGCAAAATGGCACATGTGCCGTGCATGGCACATGGCCTGAACTTGATCATGCAGCGATTTATTGCCAAATTCCCCGGGGTTCAGGATATCTTGTGGCAGGCCAGGAAAATATCTGGCCATTTTAGAAGATCTTACACGGCCATGGCTCGCCTTGCTGACGTTCAGCGGCGACACCACTTGCCCGTCAGATGTCTGATTTGTGACAGCCCAACGCGCTGGAACTCCACCTTGTATATGCTTGATAGGGTGCTCCAGCAGCAACGTGCCGTTAATGACTACCTGTAGAAACTCTGCAGCAGGACAGCTTTTTTTCACTGCGTCAGTGGCTGCGCATGCAGACTTCTCCGGCCTTTGATGAGATCACCAAACTGGTCAGTCGCAGCCACAGCACCATTATTGACATCGTACCTTACGCCCTTCTTTTTGGAGCGTGCATTGCGTCGTGTCCTTGATCAAGCCGTCGAGGAGCAGGAGTAGGAAGATGAGGAAGTCGCAATGCTGAATGAATTCCCAGGGGGGCTACTCCATCTGAGACAAGTCAGCAGGAGTCAGAGGAGGATGATGGCTAAGGGGAGGAGGAGGAACAAGAAGAGCAGGCTTTTCTGGGATCCCTGGTGTTGTCCAATGCTGGGGGGAGGAGACCGAGGATGATATTTTCCTGGGCAATGAGCAGGAGCCAGGGCGCTCCACCGCTTCCAATTTAGTGCAAATGGGGGCCTTCATGATCCAGTGTTTGAAGAGGGACCCCCGTATAAAAAGCATAATAGGCAAGGACCGATACTGGGTGGAAACGTACTTAGACCGCCGGTACAAAAACAAAATGGCAGACATGTTACAGCATTTCCAGAACTTGCTGCGAGAGATGCTGCATTCTGCTGTTGTGGGCGCTGGAAAAGGAATTTCCACCCACAGCGAAACAGGCTCGGGTACCAATCCTACCGTGCCTGCAATAAGAGGACCGTTTAAAGATGTGTTGGTCACTACGGATATGAGATCATTCTTTCAGCCAACCCATCGACTGTCGCCCTCCGGATCCAGCCTCAGGGAATGCCTAGACCGATAGGTGTTCGACTACATTGGGTTAACGGCCGATGTGGACGCTCTGAGAAGCGAGAAACCCTGGACTACTGGGTGTGCAGGCTTGACCTGTTGACAGAGCTGGCACAATATGCCATGGAACTCTTGGCTTGCCCCTCGTCGAGTGTCCTGTCCGAAAGGACATTCAGTGCAGCAGGGGGGATCGTAACAGATAAGCGCACTCGACTAGCTCACGACAGTGAAGACATTTCTAAAAATGAATGAGGCATGGATCTCTGAGGAATTCAACACCTGTGACGACCACGTGTAATTGAATTTCCTCATGCCAGCCCACACATATCCGCCACGACACAGAACAAAGAATGGTCCTTGTCTTATGTACAGTGGATATAAAAAGTCTACACACCCCTGCAGGGCCGGTGCAAGGATTTTTGCCGCCCTAGGCAAAATAAAAATTGCTGCCCCCCCCCTTATCAGATGATCTGCCCATATCATGATCTGTGGATGACGCACTGTTATGGGGGGATCTGTGGATGACGCACTGTTATGGGGGGATCTGTGGATGACGCACTGTTATGGGGGGATCTGTGGATGATGCACTGTTATGGGGGATCTGTGGATGATGCACTGTTATGGGGGGATCTGTGGATGACGCACTGTTATGGGGGGGATCTGTGGATGACGCACTGATATGGGGGGATCTGTGGATGATGCACTGTTATGGGGGGGATCTGTGGATGACGCACTGTTATGGGGGGGATCTGTGGATGACACTTATGTCATCCACAGATCCCCATAAGTGTCATCTACAGATCCCCCATCAGATGCATCAGTATGGAGGAAGGAGGCGGAGACACTCATAGTGGGGCCTGGTGCAGTGATTCTACTCTAATACACCGGGCCCCGCCGCAGCTGTTAAGTACATTCCATCCAAATGGGTCCGCAATTACTGTACTGTACTTACTGTAGTACCTTATGTATAGCATTAAGATGGCACAGACCGGCAGCTCCCTCGGTCAAGCGCCGCCTGCCGCAGCTCCCTCCTCATGCGCCGCCTGCCTGCTTATCTCACTTTATGAATGAACAGGCAGACGGGCAGGCGGAGCATGAGGAGGGAGCTGCGGCAGGCGGCGCATGACCGAGGGAGCTGCTGGTCTGCGCCATCTTAATGCTATACATAAGGTACTAGTACAGTAAGTACAGTACAGTAATTGCGGACCCATTCGGATTGAATGTACTTAACTGCTGTGGGGCCTGGTGTATTAGAGTATAGTCACTGCACCGGGTCCCGCCATGAGTGTCCCTGCCTCCTCCCTCCACACTGACACTTCGCTGGCCGCTCTGTGCAGCATAGCAGCCAGCGAAGTATCCGCAATCCGCTTTATAAGACGCACGGCCATTTTCCCCCCCACTTTGGGGGGGAAAAAGTGCGTCTTATAAGGCAAAAAATACAGTAAATAATAAACATATTGCATTGTCTACTGACTACTTACCACCAGGACAATAAGATGAGCTGGTCTCTGGCTGCAGTCTGGCTCTTGGTCTGGCTCTGGGGACTGCCCCTGCCATTCACCAATGTCGCCCTGTTGTCCTGGGGAAGAAGAAAGCAGCTGCACCTACAGGCTGCACTCCAATCCAGGCAGGTAGGAGCCCACTTCTAGTTCTGTCCCAGAAGGAGAAGACACTGTACTGCCGCACTGGGGGTCGGGGGAGGCAAATTTCTGGTGGTGGCCACCATGGCCGTGACTGGCTGCTCGGCTGCTGCTCAGTGTGTGGCCTTGCCGCCTTCTCTTCCTCCTTCGCTCCACCCCTCTCTCTGCATCACGTGCTCAAGGGTGGGAGGGGTCAGGGAGGGGTCAGGGGGTTCAAATCAAGATCATTCGCTCCAAAGTCGGCAGAGCTCCGCCTCCGCTCCACCCTCAGCAGCCTGAAGCCAGATAAGAGTAAGCTAGCAGTTAGAATAGTCACTCTGACTCAGGACGTCAGACCACCAGAGAGACAGACAGCGGTCACAGCGGTGTCAGACTGTCACTGTCAGTGACAGACTGTCTCTCTGGTCTGCTGCGCCGGTGCGCCCCCGCCCCACCCCCACGGCTTCACTGAGGCAGCGGCTCAGGGCAATACAAAAAACATGTGCCACCCCCTTTCTCATCTATCATATACAGATACCCAAAACAAACCAAAATACTCACATATATACCGCACAATAGAAGATTCTATATACAAAATACCCCTGACTAACCCCATCCTCAATATATAGAGGATGAGAGAAAAAACGCATCAAACTTGAAAAAACGCAACAAAATCGCAGTTGTGTTTTTTTTTTTGCAAAGTGCGTTTTTAAGCGAAGAGAGTATGTAATAAAGGCCTGAGTGAAGGGCAAACAACTCTTCCATAAAAAGCTTGGGAAAACAGCCTTGAGTACTTATAAGAATATTTATTTATGGTTTTAAAGTGTATTTTATAACTTATATAGTCCTAGTAGACTAGAATCACAGTAAACATATGAAGCAATAAATAATGGTACTGAATATGACACTCAATATTGGCGGATTGAATTCTGAATAAGAAAACTATAAACCTGGAAAAAAAATCGCATCTTGATAAAAAACGCACCAAAATCAGGGGTGCAAATAACATCCAAAAATGCCATATCGATCTTGAAAGAGCCAATTTAGGATCCAGTCCGGATTTTGGTAGTGATTAGCACCAGTATAAATTTCACTGATCCACAGAATGGGGGTATGCCACTGAGGAAGGGGAAGCGTCTCCCCGAAACGCGTCTGGCATCATACCCTTGGATGAATACCCCATTTTCCATGAAGTGCACTGTAAAGAAAAGGAACTTTTGGATCCAGCATTAGAATACTACAATACTTCATCCATCAGCGCCAATAGAGAAAGGCTTGTGATCCTCATATTGAACTCACACCATCTGCGGGAGAGACGTGGGATGCGAGCGGCTCCATAGCCGGGACCCCGGCCGATTCAACGGAGCAAGGGCTCGAAATTAAGTCCCGATTCACCCGACGGCGCAAGTAAAGGTAAGCCCACAAGAGTGGGTACAATAATAAGAATTACCTTTTCAAACAACAACTGAATGAACTGTTTCGGCTACTGAAGCATTATCCCGCACTGCGGCTACATACTAATACATTACAGGAGTCAGCAGTTGGATGCAATATAGTATCAGCCTGTGGCGGCTGAAGTGCTCTTTCTGATACAGTCGCTGTGATACAAACTAACCGCACTGGTTACTTCAGCGAAGGTTTTCCGCTGCAATCTAGCTATATGCTAAAGCATTGGGAGAAATAGTAGATGGAAAGCTGATATAATCCACCACTTATTTACAAAAAGTCGGAATCCCCTTTGTTTAAACACAGACCTTTGGATATATTTGTCAGATGCAAGAAAAGACCTAACATCCAGAGACTGGCCCATTGTATGGTTGAATTGTATTTTAAACCAAATATCGGATGTTATGTTATTTTTATCAATTTGATATATTGTCAAATCCATCAGATGGACACTGTCTGTGCCAATTTGTCTCTCTAATAAAACCTGCCTTTTTTTCATCTAAGACTGTATCAGTCTGGGTGGAGGCAGAGAGAGGCATTTGACACTATCAGTACCTATCTCAAAGTTGCTGCCTTTTTTATCAAATTAATTCATGATAATTGTACAGAGAACAGACATATGATATTGTG
This sequence comes from Bufo bufo, assembly GCF_905171765.1. Classification (NCBI taxonomy): domain Eukaryota; kingdom Metazoa; phylum Chordata; class Amphibia; order Anura; family Bufonidae; genus Bufo; species Bufo bufo. The sequence continues at coordinate 376,843,406 of NC_053393.1, read as the reverse complement.
TTGAATAGTCCATAGAAGATTTTTTATGTATATTTTATTATTTTTTTATTCTTATCCATTTTAACATGTATACTAAATAAAACATCCTGTATTTCCATATAAGAGTGACTAATCCATTCCTTTTATACATTAATACAAAAAACATGCATCATCATCATTCATCTCTCATCTCCGACTTGGCGACTCCGATTCTCCGGCCGCCAGCTTAGCTCAGTGCTGCGCAGCCTGTGTCTGTGCTGTCTCTGACATGTGCCGCCCGCCGAGCGCTCAACCGGCGCAGCATGAGGGGCGCCGCTGGCCGGCCGCCACTGTTAACTAGTTATAACCGTCTAATGTACATCCAGTTAAAATGTCAGGTTTCTGTGCTGTAAAAAAAAAAGACACAAATAAAAAACATTTCAGAACTTTTTCCACCTTTAATGTGATCTATAAACTGTACAACTAAATTGAAAAAGCAAACTAAAATCTTTTAGGTGAAGGGAAGAAAAAAAAAACTTTAATAATTTGGTTGCATAAGTGTGCACACCCTCTTATAACTGGGGATATAGTTGTGTTCAGAATTAAGCAATCACATTCGGAATCATGTTAAATCGGAGTCAGCATACACCTGCCATCATTTAAAGTGCCTCTGATTAACCCCAAATAAAATTCAGCTGATCTAGTTGGTCTTTCTTGAAATTTTCTTAGTCGCATCCCACAGCAAAAGCCATGGTCCACAGAGAGCTTCCAAAGCATCAGAGGGATCTCATTGTTAAAAGGTATCAGTCAGGAGAAGGGTACAAAAGAATTTCCAAGTGATTAGATATACCATGGAACACAGTGAAGACAGTCATCATCAAGTGGAGAAAATATGGCACAACAGTGACATTACCAAGATCTGGACGTCCCTCCAAAATTGGTGAAAAGATGAAAAGAAAACTGGTCTGGGAGGCTACCAAGAGGCCTACAGCAACATTAAAGTAGCTGCAGGAATATCTGGGAAGTACTGCCTGTGTGGTACATGTGACAACAATCTCCCGTATTCTTCATATGTCTGGGCTATGGGGTAGAGTGGCAAGACGAAAGCCTTTTCTTATGAAGAAAAACATCCAAGCCAGGCTACATTTTGCAAAAACACATCTGAAGTCTTCCAAAAGCATGTGGGAAAAGGTGTTATGGTCTGATGAAACCAAGGTTGAACTTTTTGGCCATAATTCCAAAAGATATGTTTGGCGCAAAAACAATACTGCACATGACCAAAAGAACACCATACCCACAATGAAGCATGGTGGTGGCAGCATCATGCTTTGGGGCTGTTTTTCTTCAGCTAGAACTGGGGCCTTAGTTAAGCTAGAGGGAATTATGAACAGTTCCAAATACCAGTCAATAATGGCACAAAACCTTCAGGCTTCTGCTTGAAAGCTGAACATGAAGAGGAACTTAATCTTTCAGCATGACCACGACCCAAAGCATACATCCAAATCAACAAAGGAATAGCTTCACCAGAAGAAGATTAAAGTTTTGGAATGGCACAGCCAGAGCCCAGACCTGAATCCGATTGAAAATCTGTGGGTTGATCTGAAGAGGGCTGTACACAGGAGATGCCCTCGCAATCTGACAGATTTGGAGTGTTTTTGCAAAGAGTAGTGGGCAACTCTTGCCAAGTCAAAATGTGCCATGCTGATAGACTCATACCCAAAAAGACTGAGTGCTGTAATAAAATCAAAGGGTGCTTCAACAAAGTATTAGTTTAAGGGTGTGTACACTTATGCAACCATATTTTATTTTTATATTTTTTCTTCCCTCTACCTAGAAGATTTCAGTTTGTTTTTCAATTTAGTTGTACAGTTTATAGGTCACATTAAAGGTGGAAAAAGTTCTGAAATGATTTATCTTTGTCTCATTTTTTTTACATCACAGAAACCTGACATTTTAACAGGGGTGTGTAGACTTTTTATATCCACTATATATACAGTGGCATAAAAGGCCTTTTCTGTCAGGTGAATGCCTAATGTTTGGGGCCTGTACTCTTCTGACCTGCAGTAAAATTATTATCCACTGACCGTCTTTTATACCTCCAGCCACATAATCACTTGTTCTTTTCTGTCCAGTGAATCCCTCATGTTTGGGGCCTATACTCCACTGGCCTGCAGTAAAATTGTTATCCAATGACCGTCTAATGTACATCCAGCCACATAATAACTTGTTCTGTTCTGTACAGTGAATGCATAATTTTTGGGGCCTGTACTCCACTGGCCTACTGTAAAATTGTTATCCACTGACCGCCTAATATACCTCCAGCCACATAATCACTTTTATTGCTCTAACTTTTTATTTTATTTTTTATTCTTAGTTTTATTTTTTAACGGACATTGTATTATAAAACAGAGGTCACAGGAGTACAATACAATACAGAGGTTACAGCACAGGATGTCAACCCAAAGGTCAGCAGTAAGGAACAATTCCATAATTTTTCAATTTTGACATAGTGCTAGACATTATCTGTTATTTCTATAACATAAACTTGAAGGCCTGCAGATAATGAGGTCTAAATTATAAAGGAAAGCTTGATAGAGAAAAATGAGGAGAAAAAAATAAATAAAAGGGGGATAGGGATATAAGTAAAAGGGGAAAGAAGGGGAGGGGAAGGAGTAGGGTGGGGGATGTGTATTCTCTCACATACATAAGGTGGCACTATTTCTCTTTCATGGATGTACTTTGTAAATCGGTAAGTCTTGGCGCAATTCAGACACATGCAGTTAATGCAGATTGGACAATTTGATCCCGATAACGGAGCCAGGGAGCCCAGACTTTATGGTATTTATCTTTGAGTCTATTATTTAGACTAGTTATCTCTTCAAATTGGCAGATTTGATTGACCTTGTTCACCCATTCACTAAATGTGGGTGGTTCCTTGCTCAACCAATGCAGAGGAATAAGGAATTTTGCAGCTGCTATAAGATGAGTGATTAAGCTGTGTTTGGAGGGTTGGAAGGAAGGGCTGGGTCTTGCTATGACAATATGTTCTATTAGAAGAGAGAAGAAAGGAGAGCATGTTGTCTTGATAATCTGTTCTACTTGGCTCCAGAAACCAGCAACTCTTGGGCAGTGAAACCAGATGTGGGAGAGAGAGTCAACCTGTGTCTCACAACGCCAACAGTTTTGTGTTGGGACAGGTTGTGTATGTACAGAAATTCTGGAGTTCTGTACCAGCATGTTAGCAGCTTATAGTGATTTTCTTGGAGACGCACACATGGAGAAAAACCATGGGATGATTTTAGAATTTCTTTCACTTCCTCATCTCTGAGGTTAATATTTAGCTCTTTTTCCCAAGAGGTGATGAAGGCAGGTCTGGGAGGGGTGGAGGGGAATGTAAGAAGGGCATATAGTTTTCCCACTTTCCTTTGGACCGGCGTAATAGTCGATACCAGAGTCTCAAAGGCAGTAAGTGGTCTGCTGTGAGTAAACGCTTGGGTGAATCTCTCCGCCACTCCCTGAAAATGTGCAAGATGTAAGGTGTTCATGGCAGTGATCTGTAGCACGTCCAGCAACTTTTTTTGAGGTTTTGAAGGGAAGAGTTCAGCTATTGTAATGTTTTTGAGTTTCTCCCAAAGCTCAAGGTATGGTGAATTTAGACCAGTAACTGCTCTAGGAATCAGGCTTGCGGGTAAGAGCGAGGAGGGAAAAGGTGCTAGAGAGTTTTTAAGTGACAACCAGACCTTGCATGTGCCTTTTAGAAGTGGGTCAATGTCTGCCTATCTCAGCTCACCCTCCATCGGCCACCAGAGTGTTTTGATTATCGAAGAGCCTAATGAGTATTGAGCTATGTCATCTAGTGCTAATTGTTTATTAGGTTTTAGTAGTTCTAGCCATCTGTTGAGGTGGACTGCCTTATAATATGTTGCTATGTCCGGAAGACCCATTCCTCCATGTTCTCTTCTTTTCATTAGGCGAGTATATGGCAACCTAGGTCTATGCCCCTTCCACAAGTATTTAGAGAAGAGGGCTCTGATAGAGCTAAATAAACTTGTCAGTAAGTACATTGGGATCATTGCAAGTGTGTATAATATTTTGGGTACTTTATATGTATTGAGCAGGTTCTTGCGGCCTACCCAGGAGATAAAGGGGAAATCATATTCCTGCATGAGTTGTTTAACTTCTAGTAGCATAGGGGAGAAATTTAGAGTATATAAATCTGATAACTTGCTTGGGATTTGTATGCCTAGGTATTTCAGTGAAGTGGAAACCCATGGGAAGTGGGATGAGCAATTTGCAAGGTGAATTTCTTTAGAGGGGACGGTAATGTTAAGGATCTCAGATTTTGATATATTCACTTTAAAATTGGATAAGAGCCCATAATCATGCAATATTTTGGTGAGGATCGGGAGGTCATTAATTGGGTTTGTGAGGAGGAATAATAGATCATCTGCAAAGGCTAAGCATTTGAGCTGTATATGGCCCATGGTGTATCCCTTAAAGGAATGATTCTGTCTCATGCTCTGTAAGAGTGTTTCTACTACTAAGAAAAAAAGGGACGGGGATAGGGGGCACCCATGTCTTGTTCTGTTTGTGATCGCAAAGGAGGGGGATAATGTACCGTTAATTTTTATTCGCGCTGAAGGTTTTGTGTAGAGCGAGAGGATGGCTGTTATGAAGATAGGGGGAAAATTAAATTTTTTAAGTGTGGCTTCCATAAAGGCCCAATTTACTCAGTCAAAGGCCTTCTCTGCATCGACCCCTAATAATGCTAATGGCAGGTTGCGCTTCTGTGCTATATGTATGGCATGAAACAATCTACATGAGTTATCTCTTCCTTCTCTTCCCTGGATAAAACCCGCCTGCTCTCTACCTATCAGTTTCGGGAGTAGGGGAGCAATACGTCTAGCTATCAATTTAGCCCAGATCTTTAAGTCTAAATTTAGAAGCGAAATAGGACGGTAATTCCCACATGACTGGGGGTCTTTTCCAGGTTTATGGATCAATGTGATGTGGGCCTCTAATGTTTGGGGGTACAGCTTGCCTCCCTGGAACAAAGAGTTGCACAAAGAAACAAGTTGGGGTGACAGCACATCTCCAAATTGTTTATAATAAAGAAGTGGGAGGCCATCTGGGCCAGGACTTTTGCCTGGTGGGAAGCTGTTAATAATGGTTTGTATTTCTGATAAAGTAACCGGCGCCGATAGACTATCCGCCTCAGATCCGGAGACTGAGGGTAAATTTAGGGTGTCTAAGAAGGTCTTAATCAATGTTTGTGTTGATGGGGAGGGGTTAGAATGGAGATTATAAAGTCCTGTGTAAAATGAGTGAAAAGCTCTAGCTATGTCGTCTGTCTGCGTGTATTGTTGTCCCTGGTTCCCCTTAATCTGTTTAATGAACGTTTTTTCCCTTGATTTTTTAATGAGGGATGACATTCATTTTCCTCCTTTATCTCCATGGGCATACAACTTGTGTTTTTAAAAAGAGATGTTGTTTGGCATGCAGCAGGTCTAGTATATGTTTAAGTTGCTGTCTAAGCGTCACTAAATTAGCTTGTTTTTCCTGTGAATAAGAAAGCTTGATAGAACTTTCTACCTTGGCTATTTGATCGAGTAAATCATCTATTATCTTCTTTCTCTCTTTCTTGTTCCGAGAGCCCAATTATATTAGAACACCCCTAATGTAGGCTTTATGTCATTCCCATAGTAATGCTGGGGGAGTCTGTTCGGACGCGTTGTCCTTAAAGAACCTTTGAAGGTGCTTTCTAACATGTGCTTGATTTTCCTCTAAGCCTAGTAGCGTTTGATTTAGCCTCCAAATCCACTCTCCACGTGGGACTTGTGACAAGAGGTATGTGAGGGAGCAGGGCGCATAGTCTGATATCGTAATATTGCCTATTTGGGCTGCTGAGACAAGGGGAGGGCTGTTCTGGAGGTAAGAATATAGTCTAGGCGCTGGAAGGAGTTATGCGGTATTGAGTGGAAAGATGTAACGGGGTTCCGAAGGTGCCGAAGGTGCACTCGGTCCCCCATTGCCCGCAGAACTGTTGCTTAGCTTTGGGAATGAGGATCTGTGTTTAACCTCATTCCCAGGGCGGCTTTACTGCTGGGTGGCTCCCTGCTCCTAAGTCTGCCTTGAGCACCGAGCTGATCACTCGGTGCTCAACTGGTTGGTCTGTCGGTCATGTGACGCTGGCCACGTCACATGACCCTCACTCCCCACTATAAATACAGGCAGCCTGCTAGCCACAGGTTGCCTGTTAATTTCTAGGTTCCTGGCTATTTGTTGGACTACTGAATACTCACCTGATTCCGTTCCCTGACGATCCTTTTGCCTGCTCCTCCTGTACTGCGCATCCGTCCTGGTATTGTGACCTCGGCTCCCACCTGACTACTCTCTTAGGACTCCTCTTGTACTTCTCTATTCTCCTGGTATTTGACCCCGGCTTCTCCTGACCATTCTTTGCTTAACCCTTTGTACGGCGTAGCTCTCTTGGTTCTGACCCTGTCCGTTTATGTTTTGTATTTTGTCTTGTCTGTCTTCCCTGCACGTATCCTAAGTTAGGGACTGTCGTCCAGTTGTCCCCTGTCATCAGGACTCGTGAGGCAAGTAGGATGGGCCAGGGGTGAGGGTGGAGCGCAGTGGTCACTATCTTTCCCCCTGTGTGTGTGTGGACGTGACCGTTACAGATTAACAGGCCCAATAACCACTGTATCATGAATCCTCTTACTACCCTGACTGACCATGTCTCTAACTTGACACAGAGGGTGCAGGAGCTAGGAGAGAAACTCTGTTCTTGTGAGTTAGGGAAAGGTTCTTCCACTCCTCTGTCCTCCAGTCCACATTTTGAACCCCAGATCAAGCTCCCAGAACCCTTTTCTGGAAACCGGAAGAGGTTTCTCTCCTTTAAGGAGAAATGCAAACTCTAGTTTGCGCCCCGTGTCCTCCGGTCCCGAGAGCCAACGCGTGGGGATTATCATTTCTCTACTACAGGGTGATCCCCAGGACTGGGCATTTTCGTTACCTCCTGGGGTCAGTTGTCTAACTTCTGTGGAGGTTTTTTTTCAGGCCCTGGGTACCCTCTATGACGAACCAGACAGGGCCCTGGTAGCCAAGACGGCTCTTAGGGCACTGGTTCAGGGCCATCTCCCTGCGGAGGAGTATTGCACCCAATTCAGTCGGTGGTGTGTCCCCTCAGGATGGAATGAACCAGCCCTGAAGAGTCAGTTTAGGTCTGGTCTATCTGATAATTTAAAAGATCTATTAGTCAATTACCAAATTCCTGAGACCTTAGAGGAGATGATGACCCTAGTTGTCCGACTTGACAGACGAGTTAGAGAGAGACGACAAGAACGACAGTTCTGTTCTCAGATGGTGGTCCAGCCAGAGGCCTTTTCCAGGAACAACACTGAGGTCTCCACCGAGGAACCCATGCAGGTTAGCATGACCCGGGGTAATCTTTGTCGCAGACGTGGAGAGTGCTTCTACTGTGGAGATCCTGGCCATTGGATCAACAAGTGTCCTAAGAGGGTCCTCTCTGACAAGTCTCCTAAGGCAAGACAACCTAAAGACCAGGTACACCCTGATTTTTCTAAAGGTAAGCTTTTGGTACCCATAACAATTTCTCTGGGGGTTAATAAGTGGCCGGGTAAGGCCTTTATTGACTCCGGTTCAGCGGCCAGCTTTATTGACTTTGAGTTTGCTTGTAAATTGAGTATTGATGCTACTCCCCTGATTGGTGGTACGGTGAGGTCATGTACCTCTGAAATTTCTCTGTCCGTGGGTGTGTGCCACTCTGAGAGATGTTCTCTTCTAGTCCTGGAGAACCTACCGGTTGAGGTGGTACTAGGGTTGCCTTGGCTCCGTTTACATAACCCCACAATTGATTGGTCCAAAGGAGAGTTGGTGAAATGGGGACCTAAGTGTGACTCATGCTTGTCCGTGGTTCAGGCTGGGGTTTCAGTAAGGTCTAATACATTACCCTCTGTTATTAACCACCTGCCATCTGGGCCATTTGCCCCCTTCCTGACCAGGCCAAATTTTGCAAAACTGACATATCTCACTTTATGTGGTAATAACTTTGGAACGCCTTTATTTATCCAAGTCATTCAGAGATTGTTTTCTCGTGACACATTGTACTTCATGATAGTCATAAATTTGAGTCAAAATATTTCACCTTTATTTATGAAAAAGTCCCAAATTTACCCAAAAATTTGAAAAATTCGCAATTTTCTAAATTTAAATTTCTCTGCTTTTAAAACAGAAAGTGATACCTCATAAAATATTTATTATTTAACATTCCCCATATGTCTACTTTATGTTGGCATCATTTTGGAAATGTCATTTTATTTTTTTAGGACGTTAGAAGGCTTAGAAGTTTAGAAGCAATTCTTCAAGTTTTTAAGAAAATTGCCAAAACCCACTTTTTGAGGACCAGTTCAGGTCTGAAGTCACTTTGTGGGGCCTACATAGTGGATACCCCCATAAATGACCTCATTGTAGAAACTACACCCCTCAACGTATTCAAAACCGATTTTACAAAGTTCTTTAACCCTTTAGGCGTTCCACAAGAATTAAAGGAAAATGGAGATCAAATTTTAAAATTTCACTTTTTTGGCAGATTTTCAATTTTAATCAATTTTTTTCTTTAACACATCGATGGCTAACAGCCAAACAAAACTCAATATTTATTACCCAGATTCTGCGGTTTACAGAAACACCCCACATGTGGTCGTAAACTGCTGTATGGGCACACGGCAGGGCGCAGAAGAAAAGGAACTCCACATGGTTTTTAGATGCCATGTCCCATTTGAAGCCCCCTGATGCACCCTTACAGTAGAAACTCCCAAAAAGTGACCCCATTTTGGAAACTAGGGGATAAGGTGCCAGTTTTATTAGTACTATTTTTGGGTACATATGATTTTTCGATCATTCATTATAACACTTTATGGGGCAAGGTGACCAAAAAATTGGTTGTTTTAGTACAGTTTCTATTTATTTATTTTTACAGCGTTCACCTGAGGGGTTCAGTCAAGTGACATTTTTATAGAGCAGATTGTTACGGACGTGGCGATACCTAATATGTATACTTTTTCTCATTTATTAAAGTTTTACACAATAATAGCATTTTTGAAACAAAAAAATTATGTTTTAATGTGTCCATGTTCTGAGAGCTATAGTTTTTTTTATTTTTTGAGAGATTTTCTTATGTAGGGGCTCATTTTTTGCGGGATGAGGTGACTGTTTTATTGGTACTATTTTGTGGGACATACGCGTTTTTGATCACTTGGTGTTGCACCTTTTGTGATGCAAGGTGACAAAAATTGCTTGTTTTGACACTGTTTTTTTTTGTTTTTTTTTACGGTGTTCACCCGAGGGGTTAGGTCATGTGATATTTTTATAGAGATGGTTTTTACTTTTTTTTATTTGTTTCACTTTAACACAATAATAGCATTTTTTAAACCAAAAAAATGATGTTTTAGTGTCTCCATGTTCTAAGAGCTATAGTTTTTTTATTTTTTGAGAGATTTTCTTATGTAGGGGCTCATTTTTTGCGGGATGAGGTGACGGTTTTATTGGTACTATTTTGTGGGACATACGCGTTTTTGATCACTTGGTGTTGCACCTTTTGTGATGCAAGGTGACAAAAATTGCTTGTTTTGACACAGTTTTTTTTTTTTTTTTTTTACGGTGTTCACCCGAGGGGTTAGGTCATGTGATATTTTTATAGAGCTGGTTTTTACGGACGCGGCAATACCTAATATGTATACTTTTTTTTATTTTTTCTATTTTTAACTTTTTTTTTCATTCCTTACTTGGGGACTTTTTTTTTTTTACATGTGAAACTTTTTTTTATTTTTTTATTTTCAACCTTTTATTTTTATTTTTTTTATTTTACACTTTTCGTCCCCCATAAGGTCATACAAGACCTCTGGGGGACATTTACTTCACTTTTTTTTTTTTTTTTCACTGTTGATTTCTCCTGTAACTGGGGCTGACATAGTAGCCCCAGTTACAGGACAAATACACCCCTAGAGAGGCTGTACAGCAGCAATCCAGCGCTGTACAGCCTCAGAGCAGGGCTGATCGAGGTCTCTGAGAGACCTCACACAGCTCCTGCACACTCCGATACCGGCGGGAAGCGCATAGCGCTTCCTTCTCTGCATACATAGCGCTCACCGAGCGCTGTGTATGCAGCGATCCGGAAGGCAGGGACACATGGGAACTGTCCCTGCCTTGTCTTAGGGTTGCCCTGCTGTCACTGACAGTGGGCAACCCGATCAGCAGCTGCACTTTCTGAACGGACGTTCTGGAACGTGGGTTCAGAAATAGACGTCCACCCATAGGACGTTTATATCCTATGGGCAGACGTAAAGCGGTTAAGGAATATTCTGATGTGTTCTCGTCCCTTACTCCAGAGGTTCTACCCCCCCATAGACCTTATGATTGCGCCATAGAGCTAATTGAGGGTGCCGAATTTGGTGCTTTGGACACTAGATGTTTAATCCCTAGAACTCTACAGAGGGTCTGGAATACACTGAAAACGATTTTGCAGGTGTCACACGCTTTTCATTTCACCCCGTTGTGGGACAATCGGAAAATAACTGATTGCACTTATTGGAGTTGTAGGGGTATTACTAGAGTGGCACATTTGTTTGTTGCAGATCGCTTTTAAGTTTTAGGGGACTTTAATTTCACAAACACTTTTTTAAACCAATTTATGTATGCACGTTTAAAACATGCACATGAAGCCACACTTAATAAAACATACATGATCAGTCAACAACATTCATTCTTTGATTATGGCTTTCTTCACTTAGGGAAAAAGATTAAAATGGCACAGATTTATTCGAAAATGCGAGAATCACTGCCCACTGTGTTCCCTTTTAAAAGTATACATAAATGGGAGCAGGAACTGAAAACTTCCCCCCTCCCCTGGCCACAGATCTTTAAAAACATCAAAAGGGTAGTATCTACATCCAGCTATAGATTGATTCAGTTTAAGATCTTACACAGGTTATAGTATACACCGCAAATGCAGGCTAAGTTCGCTAACAACAGAGGTCGTGAATTTTTCGGTCAAAAGTGCGGCAGCCCCAATGTTGGATACACTCATCTTTTATGGGAATGTAGTGTGATAAAGAGCTTTTGGGAGCAGGTATTTACAGCATTGCAGGGGGATTTTCCCCAATCATATGCACCGGATATGATCTCCGTAATTCTGGGTGTCTTTATACCAGAAAATCCTAACTGTTCTACACATGAATTGAGCTGGCTGAAGGGCTGCCTGATCGCTAAGGCTTTGATAGTTAAGGTGATCCCCCATTTCTCTGGTATTTGAGGAGTGGAGACGGATTATGTCCCAAATAGAGATCTATGAGGAGGTTGAGAGGCGGAGAAGGTTGGGCATGCGACTCTTTTCTGTTTTGTAGAGGCGAGATGGATAGACTATGTCGGTTTGACGGGTGGACCATCAGGACGGGTACGGGGGGGTATGGGGTTCGGGCTACCAGCGACAGCAACTAAGGGAAGGGGGGGAATGGATGGGCTCAAAGGTATTAGGTTTGAGTCTATAGAGATGGATTTAATGGTATTGTTTGTAATGATGTTGAAACTATAGTAACATATTTTTTATATGTGTATAAGCCTTTTTTGGTATCTTTTTGTTTCCGGCTCTGTTGAAAAGTTTTTGTAATCACCATTGAAGAAAATAAAATATTTAATAATAAAAAAAAAAAGTGAGTGCTCTGTTAATGTGCCTCAGGTGGTCCGTTGTTCGCGCCTCCATTGCTGTGGAATGGTCAACTATGGCTGCACATGAGGTTTCCAGAGTCTCTACCCTCGCACCCACCTGTTTGAAATCTGACTTGATCTCCGAGAGTTCGGTAAGTACTGGGCGCAGGGCTCGTGTGATGGTATATTTGAAGAATGCTTTAGAAGTGGCTGCCATGCCGGATTCATCGCACTCCCTTTCCTCGCAGCTGCGCAGCTCCGCATCTTCTTCACTGTCAGCCGCTGCTAGATCTTTCGGCGCCATTTTGGCCGGTTGCGGCTGCGGGCTAGCGATCTTCTGTTGGAGGAATTTGTGCATGTCTGGATTGGTCTTTAGGGTGGAATGAACGCCCGGGGTGTCTGCCTTGCGTTCTCTACCGTATTTGACCATGTCTGCCTTTCAAGAAACGTTGTCAATGATGTTTGCAGGGACTGTTACGGAAGAGAACCCTTGAAAGAGTGGAGAGGGTGTCAGCAGTAAATTTGTGTTGACGTCACTGATTATTTTGCACTTTTTCTGATCTGTCAAAACAATAACCCCCAAAAAAACAGATCCTGTCTGTTGAGCATCCACCTTCACTCGGTCAGCATTTGGTCAGTAGTCCATCAGTATTGCTAAAGCCAAAAAAAACCAGGAGTGGATCCAAAACAGAGATGACATGTGAATGGAATATTTGCATGTCTTCTGTGTTTTGTACCCACTCCTGCTTTTGCCTAACAAATCATAAGCCAATTCTGATGGGACCATGTCATACAGGCCTTACAGATGCTACATAGATAGTATCCATTGTGCATCTCATTTTTCCTTCCTTCTGACAGATCAGAAGAACGGTCAAATACAGGATTATGTACACCAGGCCAAAAAGGCAAAATAGTGGCCCCATAAAGTAGGGATGGTGGGAACAGCATGAGAAGTCCACAGAGCGACCCATTTATATAGTGGTGAGGTGGCAGCAGCATGAGGAGACCACAGAGCATTGGTGTGGCAATAGCATGAGAAGACCACAGAGTGGCCCAGTGACAGAGTGGGGAGATGGCAGCAGCCTGAGGAGACCACAGAGTAGTGATGTGGCAGCAGCATGAGGAGACCACAGAGTGGCCCAGTGACTTAGTTTTGAGGTGGCAGCAGCATGAGCAGACCACAGAGTAGTTATGTGGCCGCAGCATGAGGAGACCACAGAGTGGCCCTTCGACATAGTGTTGAGGTAGCAGCAGCATGAGAAGACTACAGTGTGGTGAGGTGGCAGCAGCATGTGAAGACCACAGAGTAGCCCAGAGACATAGTGTTGATATATCAGCAGCATGAGGAGACCTCAGAGTGGCCTAGAGACATAGTGTTGATGCAGCAGCAGCATGAGGAGACCACAGATTGGCCCATTGACATAGCGGTGAGGTGGCAGCAGCAAGAGGACACCACAAAGTGGGCCAGTGAAATAGCGGGGAGGTAGCAGCAGCATGAGGTGACCGCAGAGTGGCCCAGTGACATAGTGTTGAGGTAGCAGCAGCATGAGGAGACCACAGAGTAGCCCAGTGACATAATGGGGAGGTAGCAGCAGCATGAGGAAACCACAGAGTAGGGATGTGGCAGCAGCATGAAGAGACCACAGAGTGGCCCAGTAACATAGTGTTGAGGTGGCAGCAGCATGAGGAGACCACAGAGTAGTGTTGTGGCAGCAGCATAAGGAGACCACAGAGTGGCCCAGTGACATAGTGTTGAGATGGCAGCAGCATGAGGAGACCACAAATTGGCCCATGGACATACTGTTTAGGTAACATCAGCATGAGGAATCCACAGAGTAGTGATGTGGCAGCAGCAGTAGCAGACCACAGAGTGGTTCAGTAACAGAGTAGTGATGTAGCAGCAGCATGAGGAGACCACAGAGTGGCCCAGTGACATAGTTTTGAGGTGGCATCAGCATGAGGAGACCACAGAGTAGTGATGTGGCAGCAGCATGCAGAGACCACTGAGTGGCTCTTTGACATAGTGTTGAGGTAGCAGCAGCATGAAAAGACCACAGTATGGTGAGGTGGCAGCAGCATGTGAAGACCACACAGAGCCCAGAGACATAGTGTTGATATAGCAGCAGCATGAGGAGACCACAGAGTGGCCCAGAGACATAGTGTTTATGTAGCAGCAGCATGAGGAGACCACAGAGTGGCCCAGTGGCATAGTGGTGAGGTGGCAGCAGCAAGATGAGACCACAGAGTAGGCCAGTGAAATAGTGGGGAGGTATCAGCAGCATGAGGTGACGACAGAGTGGCACAGTGACAGTGTCGAGGTAGCAGCAGCATGAGAAGACCACAGAGTGAACGGCAGACCGGCAAGAGGATGGGCGCGCGATGGCGCACATAGGGAGCGGCCAACTGACTACATAGGATGTCTCACTAGTAGTTCAGTTTGTCCTCCCTCCCAGCGGGTGTAAAAAAGACCCCCATTTTGGACCAGTAGCGAGGGTCTAACATGGTGGAGAGCCAGTAGTCATCCCTCTGCCAAATGGTGACAATTCGGCTGTCACTACGCAAGCAACTGAGCATGCATCGTACTATTTGCGCAAGTGACTGAGGGACTCCCTGCCTCCATCTCCACTGCATACTGCCACTATGTGTCTGGGTTATCTGCCTCGTCTTCCTCATCACCCTGTAGCTCCTCCAACTGCTCCTGCTCCTCTTCTCCTGTTATCTGTATAGAAAAACCACGCATTTCTCTATGCATTGCTTGTGCTCGAAAGTCCTCCTCCTTTAGTTCAGCACCTGATGTAGTCGCCACGTCTTCTGTCCCCTGGCCAGCCAGATTTAGCAGAATCTGTTCCAGGACATGAATCAGTGGAATGATGTTATTCATCCCGTAGTCCTGACGATTGACAAATAAAGTTGCCTCCACAAAGGGCCCAAGAAATTGGCAGGTGTCACGCATGAGCTGCCACCGGCTAACATTGAAGTTACACAGGGAAGTACCTCTGTCCGCCTGTAAAATCAAGAAATAGTTTATGGCCTATCTCTGTTCATATAATCGGTCCAACATATGTATGGTGGAATTCCAATGGGTGGAAACGTCGCATATAAGCCTATGTTGGGAATGCCATTCTAGCGCTGTAGCTCAAGGAGGGTGTGCTTTATGGTGTATGAGTGGCTGAAGTGCATGCAAAGTTTGCTGGCCATTTCCAGGATGTCTTGCATATGGGCGGAAGACTTCAGGAACCGCTTGACAACCAGATTGAACACATGCTCCATGCAGGGCGCATGGCTCAGCCCTCCTTGACGCAGCGCTGACACCATGTTCTTCCCGTTGTCGGTCACCATGGTTCCAATTTTGAGTTGTCGCGGAGAAAGCCAGGATTTGATTTCTTGATAAAGGACGTGGAGCAGTTCCTCCCCTGTAAGACTCTGTTCACCCCGGCAAACTAGATTCAGAACAGCGTGACACCGCCATGCCCTGCACATGTGGTATCCTGGTGGGGCACTGTGAATTATCCCTGCAGTGGAGGCTGAGGACACGGTGGAGGATGAGGAGGCAGAGGCGGACATTGTCGATGGACCAATGGTGTGAGAACGTGGAGGCAGAAGCGGCCAAGTTGCTGGCGTGGCTGGGCAGGAACCACATTTACCCAGTGGGCCGTAAAGGACATATATTGTCCTTGACCGTAGTTACAGCTCCACATGTCGGGGCTGCCATGCACTTTGGCAGACACCGACAAGCTCAAGGAATGGCCCATCTTTTTTTTCTACATATGTATGCAGGGCTGGTACTGCCTTTTTGGCAAAGAAATGACAGCTTTGGACTCTCCACCTCAGCTCGGCACAAGCCATCAGTTCTCTGAAAGGTGCAGAGTCCACCACTTGAAAAAGGAGGGACTGCAGCACCAGCAACTTGGCCAGGAGCACATTCAGCATCTGCTCTGTTGGATGAGTGCACGCATACTGTTGTCTCTTGGCAATCACTTCGGTGATCGATTGCTGACAGAATGACTGACGAGGAGTAGGAGAAGCAGGAGCATCAGGACCAGCAGATGATGGGAAGGTCAACCTATATTGTTGTATCATGTGATGTGGACGTCATGAGGAGGAGGGGAGGTTGAGAGCTCCTGAATGACGTGACCAAGAGTGGGCGGTACTTAGGTGATTGCATTATGAACGGCATAGGTAAATGTGGAAAGTTTGAGGGATTTGGGATACAGGCTGTATAAATAGAAGGGGAAGTGATAATAATAGAAGATGTGTCACGAGATGGAAGTGTTTAGTGGTATGAATAATGAAGTTTATTTGCGCCTTAAAGCTGCGGTAACCCGAAAGGGGAAGTATGGAAAATAAGTGTTTTTGATTGGAAGAGAATTCTTTTCCAAATATATGTGAAGATTATTGTTTGTATTTTATTTGTATTTTGTATGATTTGGAAACTATGTGAAAACATTGTTTGTATAGTGATATTTTAATATGATCTGGATGAATATCGGCTCCTGTAATTTGGGAAGCTGGGCTATTTAAAGGGCCCTACTGTGGACATGCGCAGTTGTCGCCCCTGAGGAAGCCAGTGAGCAAAACCTGGGTCGGGCAGGAACGTTACGGTTTTTACCTTTTTTTTATATGCCTTTTGTCTACTATCGCTTGTGAGTAGAATAAAACCTTTTAAACCAACTCTTAAGAGGGTGCTTCACTATTTGCCAATTTTCTTAACCCTGCAGAGGAGGCGGTCTGTGGAGGATCGGATCCTTTGGGTGAGGAGGATAGAGGCTGGTGCCCTGTTTCATTCACCTGTAAACCGGATGATATAGTCTCAAGCAGCGCGGTTTCTAAATTTCCATTACTCGAATATCCAGTGTGAACTACCTACCACACTACATCGGAACCAGCAGCGCAAGTAACTGTCTGTGTTGGGACACAGGACTGACTTTTATATTTTATTTTATCCCCATTCTTCTGCTGCCTGCGACAGAAATATTTTGGCCACTGCCCGTTCTCTGTATGTCTGACATACTGTATAACAAAAGAATAAATTTAAATTAAAATAATACCCCCAAAAAAAGGATGTAGTACAAGGTAACTGCACCGCAGAACGGCAAATAAGATGTACTTTTTTTACACTTGTACACCCCAAAAAAGGCTGTAGTACAAAGTAACTGCACCGCAGAATGGAAAATAAGATGTACTTTTTTTTCACACTTATACACCCCAAAAAAGTCTGTAGTAGAAAATAATTGCACCGTAAAACAGGAAATAAGACGTACTTTTTTTTTTACACTTATTTACACCCTAAAAAAGGATGTAGTACAAAGTAACTGCACCGCAGAATGGCAAATAAGGCTACTTTCACACTTGCGGCAGAGAGATCCGGCAAGCAGTTCCGTCGCCGGAACTGCCTGCCGGATCAGGCAAAACGTATGCCAACTGATGGAATTAGTAAGACTGATCAGGATCCTTATCAGTCTTAAAAATGCCTGATCAGTCGAAAAAATGCATTGAAATGCCGGATCCGTCTTTCCGGCAAAACGGATCCAGCATTTATTTTTTTCACCTTTTTTTCAGTCCGCGCATGCGCAGACGGGAAGGACGGATCCGGCATTCCGGTATTCTGAATGCCGGATCCGGTACTAATACATTCCTATGGGAAAATTCAAGCAAGTCTTCAGTTTTTTTTGCTGGAGATAAAACCGTAGCATGCTACAGTTTTCTCTTTTGCATGATCAGTCAAAATGACTGAACTGAAGACATCCTGATGCATCCTGAACGGATTACTCTCCATTCAGAATGCATGGGGATAAAACTGATCAGTTCTTTTCCGGTATAGAGCCCCTGTGACGGAACTCTATGCCGGAAAAGAAAAACGCTAGTGTGAAAGTACCCTAAGATGTACTTTTTTTTTACACTTATATACCTTAAAAAAGGCTGTAGTAAAATGTAACTGCACAGCAGAACGGCAAATAATACGTACTTTTTAGACTATTAAAACACCTCAAAACAAGTGTGTAATACAATGTAATTGTGCCGCAGAACGGCAAATAAGACTTTTTTTTACACTAATACACCCCAAAAGAAACTGTAGAACAATTTAAATGCACCACAGAACAGTTAAAATGACGTATGTATATGTCCTATAAATACACCCTGCAACACAGCACTTACACCCCAATAACAAACAAGGTTTGCTGGAGGTATCATCTAGTGCAAACCTAATAGCAGCAGTATAATAGCAATTTGGATCCCCAATAAGTGCAGCAAGGTGTAATAGAATCGCTCCTATTACCCAGGCTGTACACTCTCTTATTGCACCCTGTTGTCCTTTTATAGCGTGGATGATATCCACATAATCCACTCAGTCGTATTAGGCTACTTTCACACTCGCATTTCAGGGATCAGTTTAAAACGGATCTGTCTCAGAAATGGCAAAACGGATGCAAAAGGACCACTTTTTAAGCGGATCCATACTTTCCGTTTGCTTCCGTTTTGGCTTCCGTTTAGCGGATCCCTTTTAACCCCTTAAGGACTTAGGGCGTACCGGTAAGCCCTATTTCCCGAATCCTTAAGGACTCAGGGCGTACCGGTACGTCCTAAGTTTAAATCGCGATTGCTGGGGTTAATCCGAACAGGATGCCGGCTGAAATCATTCAGCCGGCATCCTGTCACAACGCCAGGGGGGGTCATGTGACACCCCCCGTATCGGCGATCGCCACAAACCGCAGGTCAATTCAGACCTGCGGTTTGCTGCGCTTTCTGCAGTTTCTGATCCCCGCGGTCCCTTTAAATGCCAAAAATGTAGATTTTCACCCCCCCCCCCTGCACCCCTGAGTGATTTTATGGCAGCAGGTGGTGCAGGGGGGTGGTGGGCAGTGCAGGCTCCTCTTGACAATTCATTGGTGGCCAGTGGGTATACCAGAGTGTCAGAACATTGCTGACACTCTGGTATAAACGGCTGACATCTGTGCAGATGTCAGCCGTTTAACCCTTTCCATACCGCGGTCCGTACGGACCGCTGTATGGAAAAGGTTAACAGTCAGGGTCAGGGAGCTCCCTCCCTCTCCCATCGCCGCGTCCGTAACGACCTGATTTATAAAAAGGTCATGTTACTTTCCCCGCACGGTGAACGCCATAAAAATAAAAAAATAAAAACTATGAGAAAATTGAAATTTTGCCCACCTTACTTCACAAAAAAGGTAATAAAAGTGATCAAAAAAGTACGCCAAAATAGTACCAATCAAAACGTCATCTTATCCCGCAAAAATCTTACCCTACCCAAGATAATCGCCCGAAAACTGAAAAAACTATGGCTCTTAGACTATGGAAACACTAAAACATGATTTTTTTTGTTTCAAAAATGAAATTATTGTGTAAAACTTACATTAAAAAAAAAGTATACATATAAGGTATCTCCGTGTCCGTATCGACAGGCTCTATAAAAATATCACATAGCCTAACCCCTCAGATGACCACCGTAAAAAAAAAAAAAAAAAAAACGGTGCAAAAAAAGCTATTTTTTGTCATCTTACGTCACAAAAAGTGTAATAGCAAGCGATCAAAAAGTCATATGCACCCCAAAATAGTGCCAATCAAACCGTCATCTCATCCCACAAAAAATGAGACCCTACCTAAGATAATCGCCTAAAAACTGAAAAAACTATGGCTCTCAGACTATGGAGACATTAAAACATGATTTTTTTTTTTCAAAAATGAAATCATTGTGTATAACTTACATAAATAAAAAAAAATTTATACATATTAGGTATCGCCGCGTCCGTGACACCCTGCTCTATAAAAATACCACATGATCTAACCTGTCAGATGAATGTTGTAAATAACAAAAAAAAACGGTGCCAAAAAAGCTATTTCTTGTTATCTTGCCTCACAAAAAGTGTAATATAGAGCAACCAAAAATCATGTGTACCCTAAACTAGTACCAACAAAACTGCCACCCTATGCCGTAGGTTCTAAAATGGGGTCACCTTTTTGGAGTTTTTACTCTAGGGGTGTATCAGGGGGCTTCAAATGGGACATGGTGTCAAAAAAAACAGTCCAGCAAAATCTGCCTTCCAAAAACCGTATGGCATTCCTTTCCTTCTGCGCCCTGCCGTGTGCCTGTACAGCAGTTTACGACCACATATGGGGTGTTTCTGTAAACTACAGAATCAGGGCCATAAATAGAACAGTTTTGTTTGGCTGTTAACCCTTGCTTTGTAACTGGAAAAAAAAATATTAAAATGGAAAATCTGCCAAAAGAGTGAAATTTTGAAATTGTAGCTCTATTTTCCATTAAATCTTGTGCAACACCTAAAGGGTTAACAAAGTTTGTAAAATCCGTTTTGAATACCTTGAGGGGTGTAGTTTCTTAGATGTGGTCACTTTTATGGAGTTTCTACTCTAGGGGTGCATCAGGGGGGCTTCAAATGGGACATGGTGTCAAAAAAAACAGTCCAGCAAAATCTGCCTTCTAAAAACCATACGGCGCACCTTTCCCTCTACGCCCTACTGTGTGCCCGTACAGTAGTTTACGGCCACATATGGGGTGTTTCTGCAAACTACAGAATCGGGGCAATAAATATAGCATTTTGTTTGGCTGTTAACCCTTGCTTTGTTACTGGAAAAAATGGATTGAAATGGAAAATTTGCCAAAAAATCTAAATTCTGAAATTTTAACACCATTTGCCATTAACTCTTGTGGAACTTTGGGTGGTTTCTATTATGTAAGCCTCGCAAAGTGACTTCAGACCTGAACTGGTCCCTAAAAATTGGGTTTTTGAAAATTTCTGAAAAATTTCAAGATTTGCTTCTAAACTTCTAAGCCTTGTAACATCCCCAAAAAATTAAATATCATTCCCAAAATGATCCAAACATGAAGTAGACATATGGGGAATGTAAAGTAATAACTATTTTTGGAGGTATTACTATGTATTATAAAAGTAGAGAGATTGAAACTTGGAAATTTGCAATTTTTAAAAAATTTGGGGTAAATTTGGTATTTTTTTATAAATAAAAATTTTTTTTTTTTTACTTCATTTTACCAGTGTCATGAAGTACACTATGTGACAAAAAAACAATCTCAGAATGGCCTGGATAAGTCAAAGCGTTTTAAAGTTATCAGCACTTAAAGTGACACTGGTCAGATTTGCAAAAAATGGCCAAGTCCTTAAGGTAAAATAGGGCTGAGTCCTTAAGGGGTTAAAGGAGGAGGTGTGTCTCAAAGTGTCCACCCATTTTTACAGTGTATTTATGCAGGGAAACCTCCATTCAGGTTCATTGTGTTTTGGAACCATGTTGCCTGCACACTTACGTCTTCGATTGAGGTTTCTAATCCTGAAAACGAGATGGAGAAGACGTGACCAGGATAGAAGAAGACGCCGGTCTTGGATCCACCCGATAACTTCCAAACGGATGACTAGAGGCGTTTTTTCTATCCTGTATTTGGAGCTTCGTGCGAATCCTGAAAATGTTTTCAATTATATGCGCATGACTGTTGACAGTTATGACCAGCTGCTGCAGCGCATTTCATCACGCATTGAAAGACAGGATACCCGGTATAGAAGGGCAATTTCTCCTGCAGAGCGGCTAATGGTGACAATAAGGTAAGCATTGTCTTTTTTGTATAGCTGTATATATATATTAATTATGTTTTTTTAATTATATTTTTATTCTTTTTTTTTTAGGTTTCTTGCTACGGAAGAAAGTCTGACATCGCTGCATTACCAGTATCGCATGGGAATTTCGATGATCTCTGGTATAGTCTTCGATACTTGTTGTGCCTTGTGGGAGGTATTGCACGAGGATTACATCCCACATTCAACTACAGAACAGTAGCTTCAAATAGCAGACAAGTTCCTGCCAACCTGCCACTTCCCTAATTGTGTGGAGCTGTGGATGGCAAACATATGAATTGTTACATTTTCCGGAAGTGGATCTTAATTTTTTTACTATAAAAAATATTTCTGAATTATCTTGATGGCCGCAATGGATGCTGATTATTGGTTTGACGCTGTTGACATTGGAGCTTTTGGGCGGACAAATGACTCGATGGCTTTCAAAAACTATGGGACGCCTCCTGTATTCAAAGGAATATGGATTACCACCTCGAAGACCTTTGCCAGCTACTGATGGACCGCCAATGCCATTTGTGGTAGTAGGGGACGAGGCATTTCAAATGTGCGAGAACCTAATCAAGCCGTACTCTAGCCGTGGTTTGAACTACAAAGCGCGTGTTTAACTATAGACTGACACAAACACAAGCTAGACAACTGGTGGAGTGCGCCTTTGGCATTTTAGTTGCCAAATGGCGTATTCTCACCAAAGCCATTAAACTCAAAGTGGAAACCATAGACTATATAGTCTAGGCTTGTGTTGTTCTACATAACTATCTTTTATCAGAGGAACCACTGCGCCTTGACCCACAAGAGGTTGATTGCACAAAAATTTGTCATATTGGTCAACCGTTGCCATCGCCAGAATGAGGGACAGTTTTGCAGATTACTTTGTTTCAGAAGCGGACAAAGTGAGTTGGCAGGATAATGTTGTTTAATTTCATTAACTGTTTTCTCTTTTATTAAATACTTTTTTTTTGTTTAAACACCTTATGTCTTCTTTTTTTAATCAGCTTTAAGAATGGTTCTCCTACCCTGGTGATATATTTGATTTTACTACATCTAGTGGCATCACCAGCATTATTGGGCCGGCTGTAGCCCTGCCATAGCCTGTGAAACTGCTAGGACATCGCTAAAGCCTGCCCATTAGAGACTGTGACGTAAACAAACACACTGTTTGGCAGAATCCGCTGCTTAGCAGTGTGTTATTGTCAGCCCTTTTTCTGCCCAATCCTGCACAGGACAAGGGAGAGCATTGGAGATTGGATAGCTTAGTTCTGTACATCCATGGGGTTGGCTGGGTGCAGGTCCGGCTTTGGCTCTGAACCCAGACAACATTTTTAACAGCATCATGTCCCTTTCCTGTCCCTTGTGGTAATGACGCTAGTTTATGTGACAGTTTCTTCTGTACAAAAGAGTGAAATTTAAAATTTGGCGCTCTCTAGTAAATGAATTGTTGATGAGGCTGATTCACATGTTCCGTGACTTTCACAAGGGTTCATGTGAATTTGCACAAGATTGACTGATGAACACATTTATAAAATATTTATTTGAAGAACTTACTTTTAATTAGAATTTTTTGGGCTTTGACACCACTTTACTCTTGTATTGCAGATGCTTGTTTTTGAGGACCCCCCTCAGTGCCATCTGCCCACCCTCAGCGCCATCTGCCTCCACCAGTACCATCTGGCCCCTCCCAGTGTCATCAACTCCCCCATACTATAATCTGCCCACATGCCAACAGCCCCCCCCATTGTCATATGCCCCCCCAGTGCCATCTGCCCTCCCTCAGTGCCATCTGCCCTCCGTCTAGTACCATCAACTCAACCCCCATGCCATAATCTGCCCACATGACTTGAGCCCCCAACAGTGCCTCTTCCACCCCCTTGCCATCAGCCACACCTCTCTGCCATCTGCCCCCATTCAGTGCCATCTTCACCCCCCAAGCGCAATAATCTGCCCGCTATTCTATGACCCACCAACAGTGCCTCTGTCCCCCCCACCTTGCCATCAGCCCCACCTCTGTGCCATCTGCCTAAGCCCCCCCTCGTGCAATAATCTGCCACCTATTACATGACCCCCCTGCCATCATCCACACCTATCTGCGCCCATTCAGTGCCATCCCCTCCCACCGTGCAATAATCTGCCCCCTATTCCATTAGTCCATAACTCTGCACCAGTGCCTCTTTCCCCCCATCTTGCGATAGATATATGATAGAAAGATGTAAAGAAAGAGAGAAAGAAAGATAGATAGATAGATAGATAGATAGATAGATAGAACTTTCTATACATACCTGTTTGTTGAAGTTCATCTAAGATGGCCGACATTTATAGAGCATGCTCAGATGATCAAAATGAATTGAAACGGATCCACCTCAGACGGAGCCATTACAGACGGATCCGTCCCCCTTGACTTCAATGATGTGTCAGGACGGATCCGTTTGACTCCGCATCGTCAGGCGGACACCAAATAGCTGCAGGCAGTGTTTTTGTGTCCGCCTTTCAGAGCGGAATGGTGACTGAACGGAGGCAAACTGATGCATTCTGAGCGGATACTTTTCCTTTCAGAATGCATTAGGGCAAAATTGATCTAACCCTTTAGGCCTCTTGCCCACAAACGTAAGGGCTCCGTGCCGTGGGGCAGCCGCATGCGGATCATGATCCGTCCGTTCTGCCAAAAGATAAAACAAGTTCTATTTTTTTGCGCAACGGAAGCACAGAAAACCACAGAAGTACTCCGTAGTGCTTCTGTGGCGTACCATTCCGTGCTTCCATTCCGCACCGCATCTCCGGATTTGCAGACCCATTCTAGTGAATAGGTCCTCATCCATGATGCGGAATGCTCAGGGCTGGTGACCTGTGTATTGCAGAACCGCCGTATGCGGTCCTCTGCACGGACACAGAGCCCTTACGTTTGTGGGCAAGAGGCCTTAGGATATAGTGTCTCCATTTTCATTATCCATCTAGTCTCGTATTGTAGCAATCTCTGTTTATTTTCTGCCAGACTAGTACCTTCATCAATGCAATCCAGCACTAGCCATTTTAAAGCATGCCATTTATGTTTCATTTCATAACAGCGTTGCAACAATGTAGTTTCGCTATACTTGTTTTCCTTCGTTTCACCTGCATTCACCTCCTGCATTTCCATATATTGTCTAATATTAGATTTATGTTCGTTTAATCGTACCTTTATTTCTCTTTTTGTCTGTCCGATGTACCATAAACTACATGGACATCGAATGCCGTAAACAAGATTTTTTTGTCATACCATACATGTAGAAAAATGGTGCATTGGGATTTTATATCCCTGTCTTGGGTGATATATCGACTCTCCTTTTAAAATGGAATTGCAGTTAGTACAGGATAAACATGGGAAGGTTCCTTTCTTCCTTGAAGCTAAAAGTCTGTTTGTTTTTCTTTTTAGTGCTGATGTCACCTCTGATAAGTGTATTCCCTACAGTTCTACCTCTCCGACATGATAAACTAGGTTTTTCTTTTAATAGATTGCCATATTTTTTATCATGTGTTAATAATCTCCAATATTTATTTATAGCATTTTTCATGAGAGTCGGGTGTCTATTATAAGTCCCTATATACATGCAGCGATTATCCTTGGCCTTTTTTTCTCTAATAGATCTTCATGTGAAATTTTGTCTACTTCACTACTAATGTTTTTAATCAATCTCCCTGGGTAACCACGATCAGTGAATTTTTTGGGCAAATTTTTTTTATGCTTGTCATACTCGTGGTCCGTTTTAGTGATGCATTTTGCTCTAATAAATTGACCTTTTGGGATATTTTTTAATATGTGTGGGGCGTGATAGCTGGAATATAGCAATATATTATTTCAATCAATTGGCTTGGTATATAGTGTAGTATTAAATCTCCCATTGTCTCCTTTCTTAATCTCTACATCTAGGAACTGTATAGTATTAGGGTGATAGTGCAATTGAAATTTTATAGTTTCATGGCAGGAATTGAGATAATCGATGAATTCCATCAGTGACGGTTCCGTACCCTTCTACAGTAGAAATACATCATCCACATAGCGTAGCCATGTGGATAATGTTTCTAATTTTCCATTGTATAAAATATGCTCATTCTCAAATGCCGGCATGAAAATATTTGCTGAACTTGGCGCAGCGGAGGACCCCATTGAAGTCCCCCGAAGCTGCAAGTAATGATCTTCATTAAATCTAAAATAATTTTTTGTAAGAATGAACTCAAATAATGTCATCAGGAAGGCTATCGTGCAGTTGTCCAGACTGGCATCCTGCATCAATATCTCCCTAACGCAATGGAGTCCTTCATGTTGGGGAATATTAGTGTGCAAACTCTGTACATCTAATGTACATAAAAAGGTGAAATTATCATATCTCTCTTTTTCTAGTTCTCTCAAAAAAAATGTACTATCAGACATCTCTGTAGTGTTTTTACTTTTCTCTGTAAGAAGGAATCTACATAAATTGCTATAGGTTGCAACAATGAACAAATGCAGGAAACTATAGGGCGTCCAGGGGGTTCAATCTGTCCTTATGAATTTTAGGCAATAAATATAGTATTGGCACTTTTGGACTTTCACATATTAGGGTATTCACAATTTTTTCTTCTATAATTCCACTTTGAATGAACTCATTCAATAATATTCTACACTGAACAAAAATACAAACGCAACACTTTCGGTTTTGCTCCCATTTTGCATGATCTGAACTCAAAGATCTGAAACATTTTCTACATACACAAAAGACCCATTACTCTCAAATATTGTTCACAAATCTATCTAAATCTGTGTTAGTGAGCACTTCTTCTTTGCCGAGATAATCCATCCTACCTCACAGGTATGGCATATCAAGATGCTGATTACACAGCATGAATATTGCACAGGTGTGCCTTAGACTGCCCACAATAAAAGACCACTCTGAAATGTGCAGTTTGATCACATGCCACAGATGTCGCAACGTTTGAGAAAGCATGCAATTGGCATGCTGACTGCAGGAATGTCTACCATAGCTGTTGCCCATGCAATGAATGTTAATTTCTCTACCATAAGCCGTTTTCAAAGGCGTTTCAGAAAATTTGGCAGTACATCCAACTGGCCTCACAACTGCAGACCACGTGTAACCACACCAGCCCAGGACCTCCACATCCAGCATGTTCATCTCCATGAACGTCTAAGACCAGCCACCCGGAAAGCTGCAGCAACAGTCGGTTTGCATAACCAAAGAATTTCTGCACAAACTGTCAGAAACTGTCTCAGGGAAGCTCATCTGCATGCTCGTCGTCCTCATCGGGGTCTGGACCTGACTGCAGTTCGTCTTCGTAACCAACTTGAGTGGGCAAATGCTCACATTCGATGGCGCCTGGCATGTTGGAGAGGCGTTCTGTTCACGGATGAGTCCCGTTTTTCACTGTTCAGGGCAGATGGCAGACAGCGTGTGTGGCGTCATGTGGGTGAGCAGTTTGCTGATGTCAATGTTGTGGATCGAGTGGCCCATGGTGCCCCCCCCCCCCCTCAGTAAGGCAAAACTGCACATTTCAGAGTGGTCTTTTATTGTGGGCATCTAAGGCACACCTGTTCAATATTCATGCTATCTAATCGGCACCTATATGTGATAGGTGGAATGGATTATCTCGGCAAAGAAGTTCTCACTAACACAGATTTAGACAGATTTGTGAAGAACTTTTGCGTATGTAGAAAATGTTTCAGATCTTTGAGTTCAGCTCATGCAAAATGGGAGCAAAACCAAAAGTGTTGCGTTTATATTTTTGTTCAGTGTAAGTTCCTTCATGAATATAGGAGTAGGTTCTCCTTTTTAATTTTTTATATACATTATTATCATTCAATTGCTTCATTGCCTCTGCTATATATGCCTCTCGATCCATAATGAGATGCTCCCCCTTTGTCTGCCCTATTAATTATTATTGATGTGTTATATTTCAAAGAAATACCTTTCTTTTATTTATTGTACAGTTATTATAACCTTTTGGAGCCTCTATCCACTTGGATGTGACTTCTCTGATAACCACTTGCTAAAAGGCTTTCAGCAGCGATGGCTCCAGGTTCATGTGGGCCCTTGGGCAATAAATCTCAGTGGGCCCCCTTGTGGCATTTTTTTTACATGTCTCCCTGTGGATTCCACACTGTATAATGACCCCCAGTTGCCCGCATACAGTATAATGACCACTAGTGGACGTCACACAATATAATGACCCCCCAATGCCCTCCCACACAGTATGATGACGTCCTGTGGCCCCCCATATAGTATAATGACCCCAATGGCCCTTTCACTGGGGGGTCATTATATTGACCCCCAGGAAGCTGACAGAGGAAGGAGTGGGCAGAGGTTCGGATGGCTGCCTGGCAGCTACATGCCAAAGCCTTCAGCATGCAACTGCCAGGTAGCCATCGCAGCCCCTGCCCACTCCTTCCTCTGATGACCTCCTGATCTACAGGGAGTGCAGAATTATTAGGCAATTAGTATTTTTGAGGATTAATTTTATTATTGAACAACAACCATGTTCTCAATGAACCCAAAAAACTCATTAATATCAAAGCTGAATATTTTTGGAAGTAGTTTTTAGTTTGTTTTTAGTTTTAGCTATTTTAGGGGGATATCTGTGTGTGCAGGTGACTATTACTGTGCATAATTATTAGGCAACTTAACAAAAAACAAATATATACCCATTTCAATTATTTATTTTTACCAGTGAAACCAATATAACATCTCAACATTCACAAATATACATTTCTGACATTCAAAAACAAATCAGTGACCAATATAGCCACCTTTCTTTGCAAGGACACTCAAAAGCCTGCCATCCATGGATTCTGTCAGTGTTTTGATCTGTTCACCATCAACATTGCGTGCAGCAGCAACCACAGCCTCCCAGACACTGTTCAGAGAGGTGTACTGTTTTCCCTCCTTGTAAATCTCACATTTGATGATGGACCACAGGTTCTCAATGAGGTTCAGATCAGGTGAACAAGGAGGCCATGTCATTAGATTTTCTTCTTTTATACCCTTTCTTGCCAGCCACGCTGTGGAGTACTTGGACGCGTGTGATGGAGCATTGTCCTGCATGAAAATCATGTTTTTCTTGAAGGATGCAGACTTCTTCCTGTACCACTGCTTGAAGAAGGTGTCTTCCAGAAACTGGCAGTAGGACTGGGAGTTGAGCTTGACTCCATCCTCAACCCGAAAAGGCCCCACAAGCTCATCTTTGATGATACCAGCCCAAACCAGTACTCCACCTCCACCTTGCTGGCGTCTGAGTCGGACTGGAGCTCTCTGCCCTTTACCAATCCAGCCACGGGCCCATCCATCTGGCCCATCAAGACTCACTCTCATTTCATCAGTCCATAAAACCTTAGAAAAATCAGTCTTGAGATATTTCTTGGCCCATTCTTGACCTTTCAGCTTGTGTGTCTTGTTCAGTGGTGGTCGTCTTTCAGCCTTTCTTACCTTGGCCATGTCTCTGAGTATTGCACACCTTGTGCTTTTGTGCACTCCAGTGATGTTGCAGCTCTGAAATATGGCCAAACTGGTGGCAAGTGGCATCTTGGCAGCTGCACGCTTGACTTTTCTCAGTTCATGGGCAGTTATTTTGCGCCTTGGTTTTTCCACACGCTTCTTGCGACCCTGTTGACTATTTTGAATGAAACGCTTGATTGTTCGATGATCACGCTTCAGAAGCTTTGCAATTTTAAGAGTGCTGCATCCCTCTGCAAGATATCTCACTATTTTTGACTTTTCTGAGCCTGTCAAGCCCTTCTTTTGACCCATTTTGCCAAAGGAAAGGAAGTTGCCTAATAATTATGCACACCTAATATAGGGTGTTGATGTCATTAGACCACACCCCTTCTCATTACAGAGATGCACATCACCTAATATGCTTAATTGGTAGTAGGCTTTCGAGCCTATACAGCTTGGAGTAAGACAACATGCATAAAGAGGATGATGTGGTCAAAATACTCATTTGCCTAATAATTCTGCACGCAGTGTATAGCATGGATCCAGCTAAACTGACTGAGGAGTCTCTGGGAGAGTGGACCCACTAAACTAACAAACAGGGGGTTATCTAGGGGTCAGAAGGTCACTCATTGAAAGTAATTATCCAAGATCTAGATGTCGCTAGAAAAAGCCTGTTGGAATCCCCCTTTTCCTACCGCTGTATGAGCATGCCACTGGATATGTCCTCCTGTAATCCATCTTCATCCAGGACTAGTATGCTAGTTTCTCTCTTTCTATAGCGGTCTCAGATCAGTGCCACAAAACTATGCCTGTGCAGCGCTAACAGGTCCAGCAGGCGCAACGTACAAATCCAGTATACAGTTGCAAGAAAAAGTATGTGAACCCTTTGGAATGATATGGATTTCTGCACAAACTGGTCATAAAATGTGATCTGATCTTCATCTAAGTCACAACAATAGACAATTACAGTCTGCTTAAACTAATAACACACAAAGAATTTAATATTACAATGTTTTTATTGAACACACCATATAAACATTCACAGTGCAGGTGGAAAAAGTATGTGAACCCCTAGACTAATGACATCTCCAAGAGCTAATTGGAGTTAGGTGTCAGCCAACTGGA
Source organism: Bufo bufo (assembly GCF_905171765.1). Classification (NCBI taxonomy): domain Eukaryota; kingdom Metazoa; phylum Chordata; class Amphibia; order Anura; family Bufonidae; genus Bufo; species Bufo bufo. The sequence goes on along the minus strand of NC_053393.1, from coordinate 376,813,525 downwards.
GTCCAATCAATGAGATGAGATTGGAGGTGTTGGTTACAGCTGCCCTGCCCTTTAAAAAACACACACCAGTTCTGGGTTTGCTTTTCACAAGAAGCACTGCCTTATGTGAATGATGCCTCGCACAAAAGAGCTCTCAGAAGACCTACAATTAAGAATTGTTGACTTGCATAAAGCTGGAAAGGGTTATAAAAGTATCTCCAAAAGCCTTGCTGTTTATCAGTCCACGGTAAGACAAATTGTCTATAAATGGAGAAAGTTCAGCACTGCTGCTACTCTCCCTAGGAGTGGCCGTCCTGTAAAGATGACTGCAAGAGCACAGCGCAGACTGCTCAATGAGGTAAAGAAGAATCCTAGAGTGTCAGCTAAAGACTTTGTTACGACCAGAGGATGTGGATCCTCTGTGTCAGCTGATAGAGGACTGGGAATTAGTCCAATATTGCTGACTGCTGACTCTCAGAGACAGGACCCTGGTGTCTGCACTGGTTACCTTGAATGCAGCTACCTGCAGTAGTGTGAACAGAGTCCAACAAAGGCATAATAAAGGAACAGATGGTCTTTACTGGCAGACAGTATTCAAAAGTCACTTGACAGATACAGGCAACACAAAGTTCAGAGCAATATAGCATGCAGATATAAGCAGTCTCATAGGCAGCGCAGGGTCTGGATCCAGGCAGACTTACAGGAGGAGATGGGCAGATGCATAGTCAGGCAGTGCAGATATAAGCAGTCTCGTTGTCAGGCAGTGCAGATATAAGCAGTCTCATAGGCAGTGCAGGATCTGGATCCAGGCAGACTTACAGGAGGAGATGGGCAGACGCGTAGTCAGGCAGTGCAGAGGTCTATAATCCAGGTGATCCAATAAACAGACAGCAGGCAGATGCGTAGTCAAACGAAGCAGAGGTCAGAATCCAGGAAATCCAATAAACAGACACAGAGGAATGCTTCAGCGGGAGTCAAGAGGTACAACAACCACGCTTGGGCACTTCATGATGAGTGAAGCTGCCTTAAATACAAATAGTCCCGCCTCCGGGTGGGGATGGTAATCAGGAACCAGCTGCCTACTCCTGTAAGAAAGGGAGAGGTGCGCGCGCGCATGCTATAGCGCATCAGATGACACCTGGCAAAGAGGACGGATGCGGCGGTATGCTGGCGGGCACCTGCGTCTCCTACAAGGTAAGCCAGTACTGGGACCCATAGTGCTGCAATGTGTAGACAGCGATCTGCCACCCTGCAGTGGAGATGCAGATCCCATACTGACAGACTTACAAAAGTCTCTGGCATTTGCTAACATCCCTGTTAGCGAATCTACAATATGTAAAACTCTAAACAAGAATGGATTTCATGGGAGGATACCGCAGAGGAAGTCACTGCTGTCCAAAAAAAAACATTGCTGCACGTTTACAGTTTGGATGTTCCACAGCAGTACTGGCAAAATATTCTGTGGACAGATGAAACCAAAGTTGAGTTGTTTGGAAGAAACACACAACACTATGTGTGGAGAAAAAAGGCACAGCACACCAACATCAAAACCTCATCCCAACTGTGAAGTATGGTGGTGGGGGCATCATGGTTTGGGGCTGCTTTGATGCGTCAGGGCCTGGACGGATTGCTATCATCGAAGGAAAAATGAATTCCCAAGTTTATCAAGACCTTTTGCAGGAGAACTTAAGGCCATCTGTCCACGAGCTGAAGCTCAACAGAAGATGGGTGTTGCAACAGGACAACGACCAAAAGCATAGAAGTAAATCAACAACAAAATGGCTTAAACAGAAGAAAATACGCCTTCTGGAATGGCCCAGTCAGTCCTGACCTCAACCTGATTGAGATGCTGTGGCATGACCTCAAGAAAGCGATTCACACTAGACATCCGAAGCAGTTCTGTAAAGAGGAATCGTCAAGAATTACTCCTGACCGTTGTGCACGTCTGAAATGCAACTACAGGAAATGTTTGGTTAAAGTTATTGCTGCCAAAGGAGGTTCAACCAGTTATTAAATCCAAGGGATCACATACCTTTTCCACCTGCACTGTGAATGTTTACATGGTGTGTTCAATAAAAACATGGTAACATTTAATTCTTCGTGTGTTCTTAATTTAAGCAGACTGTGATTGTCTATTGTTGTGACTTACATGAAGATCAGATCACATTTTATGACCAATTTGTGCAGAAATCCATATCATTCCAAAGGGTTCACATACTTTTTCTTGCAACTGTATATATGTTGTTGCACAGAATGCTAGCTGTCAGGAGGTATGTAGCTGTCTGTAGATTAGTCATTAGTGCATCATTTCTGTTTTTTTCTCTTTACCCTCCCTGACTGCTGGGTTATCACAGACTGTAGTATCCCCATCATGTCCAGAGACAGTGCTAATAACAGGAGTGTGCTGTTGTGTGCCTCACACAGGCCTGGGAGGTCAGTAACCGGGACATCCCTGCTGAAGAGACAGGGCCAGTGTTAAAAACAAGCCTATTCAGGTCGGGGAGATCAGTGACAGCATCGCTATTTGAAGAGTTATGGCCAGCCTGCACTGGGGCCATCTGTGAAGCATGCTGTAGGGGGGGTTCAGGTACTTCATTACACACAGTAGAAAATTTACCCCGTCAGATGTCAAGCTTCGCTTCTGCTCCGCCCCTCAATCTCTCTCTGCTCTTTCTCAAGCAAAGAGACAGAATACACATAGGCAGCGTGGCTGGGGGCCTGGGCAATGCATAAACACTAAGTAGCTCTGCAGTAGGCTAGTCTGAGGATGCCTTCCTTTAATGAATTAAGTCGGCTTGACAAAATTATAGAAGTACTGATCCTGGGCCCCTTGTCCTCTCAGGCCCGAAGCAGTTGTTTCCCCTGCTTCCCTGGTAGCTAGGCCACTGAGTGCTTCCATCTGTATTGATTGAAGCACCCATAGCAGCGTAGTGGGCCCCACCAGAAGCAGCGGGCCCCGGAACTTGCCCGGGTATGCCGGGTGCTGACACCAGCCCTGGCTTTCAGCATATCGCTAGGTATGTCCGGATCAAGATAGCAGTTCATTCAAGGGGGACATTACCTGTTTATTTTTATAGTTTTCCTCAGACCAAAACACTTTTATCCGCATTTGTCTACAGAATCTATAAAAATGAACAAGAAAGTCAAAATCAGTAATGTAATTTTTAGGTACAAATCCCAAACCTTTTTCCAGTATCGCTGTTTCATATTCAGATAGTCTGCGTTTGGAAATATTTACCAATAGGGATCCACTTTTTTCTCTTTTTGTTATTTCTTCTTTACTTTGCTTGGTTTCTTTTTCGCCATGTCGTTTTCTTTCTCTGCTTCTTCAATGCCTCATAGTTTTTTCTTTGCTGATTATCCTTTTTTCCTGTTTGGGGTGTTTTTCTCCAAGAGCGCAGCTTCATGTGTCCGCTATGAGATTGGCTTTCATCTTGTGTACTAAAATCTCTTGAGGTACTAATTTTTCCAGCTATAGTTTGTTATATGCGTCTTTGCTGGCGTCTTTCATAGGCCCATGTATAGACTCTACTTTGTAAATAGTCTCGAGGATCTCTTTAAAATTTTGATATTTTTCCTTTTAAGATAGAGGATCGGAGCTTGTTCAGACTGTCATTTAGCTCAGTGTGGATTTTTTCACATTCCTCCATTGTTTTATTATTTTCTATTTCCTGTTCAACATTTAAAATTTATTTTTGTATCTCTGTGATTGATTGATTGTTGCAGATGTTTAATGGTCAAAAGCATTAGATCCAGTGAATGCCGATTATTCATTGCATACCATTTTTGATGATAGTCTGCATCTTCCTGTAATAATATTGGGGTTAATGGACATTGCAATCCTCTTGGAATACGTTGGACTTTAACATAAGTATGTATGTAAGGTCAGATGTAACTCTTTCTTTTTCAGATCGACTGAACAAAATAATACATTGCTATCTCCAGCTATCACACCCCACACGTATTCAAAAATATCCCAAAAGGTCAATTTTATTAGAGCAAAACGCATCACTAAAACGGACCACGAGTATGACAAGCATAAAAAAATTAGCTAAAAATTTCACTGATCGTGGTTACCCAGGGAGATTGATTAAAAACATAAGAAGTGAAGCAGACAAAATTTCACTTGAAGATCTATTAGTCAGAAAAGAAAAAAAGGGCAAGGATAATCGCTGCATGTATATAGAGACTTATGATAGACACACAACTCTTTCCCATGTCTATCCTGTACTAACTGCAATTCCATTTTAAAAAGAGATTCGATATATCGAGTTCTATAGGTGGGCAAGCACTCAAACACATAGAGCTACGCAGAGGATGTCACCTGGTATACAAATTTATTCAAATGATTACTAGAAATAAACAATCCAAAATGTGTGAAAAAACATTAAGAATACATTAAAAAGTATTCAAAGTGCATAAAATGGAGGGACAATTGGGAAAGAGATGGTAAGTATTGGAATTTGCGGTGCTGTATTCCAAGTTGTATCAAACAGCCATATGTGTAGTCCAAAAGCACTGTCTGGGTGGTCAGTGACACTGATATGGTTGTGCAAGCATAAATGGTCGAGTTCCCTTCAAAAAATGAATCTGTCTTTTTTCAAGAGATTGCAAGTCCAGAAAGTTTATAACAGCTAATAGACACCCATATATAGCGTTTTCCAGAATTACAACCGTCATGTGGCTTATGCAGTCATCAGAGGGTATATGGCCACACCATGTATGTATCGTGCGGATTAAAGTTGCTCACTTAGTGAGAACTTGCCCCTCCTTTTGTGGAGACGGTCATCAGAATATCCGTATCTCTTTGTGCGCTCTGTGAGCGGACAGGTGGAAGGAGGTAGAGCTGGAGTCCCGTATTGTTGCTCTGTATGCTCCGCGTGTAGATCTTGCGGTGTATGCTGTGGAGAGACTAGTGTTGCAGTCTTGCAACCAATTCTGCTTGTTCATATAGTTCTTTGTCGCATAGCCATGCTATATATAATCCTCGGGTCTTTAGAACATTGGTATAGAGAACCAGATGCGTTTCGAGGTATTACTGATCTCTTCCTAAGTGGCTATATTCCAAATGCTCAGACCCCATTATTTATACTCTAATTGGCGATAAACAAAACATGGAGGGTTGGATTCCAAAGAAAAGTGGATGAAGTCCATTGCTGTTTTGCCGAGTTAATAGTGCGTTTTTTTCCCAGGGAATGCGTTTTTTTGACCATGTCTGCTATTTTAAGCATATAAATATTTTCTATATCTTAAACATCTCAAAACGGATAAAAACATCTGGTATCATAAAAATGTAAAAAATAAGGTTAAAAACAAAGATAAAAAATAATGATAAAAATGAAAGCTATGATAGTCGCTTGTCATATGGCTGAGAACATATACTGAATTGAATCACAATGTGACATATACTTAAGGGTTTGATTTTGCTAGATGTGGTGGGATGGGGGCCCATCCCCAAGGGGACCGCAGTGCTGATAAACAGCCGGACTTGCGATCTCCCATTGGTGATGGGCACCAACCCTGAAAGATACATAAGATTCATAAGAAGCAAAAAATCTCCAGTTCGGCATTGAGGCCTGCTGGAAGTAAGCTCCCAAACTCATAGATACGTCTGGATTAAATTTTAGACATTCTATGAATATGGTTGCCTCCCCTCCAGTGCCTGTCTACCTTTTCCAGTGCCGCAAACGTCAATTTAGTGGGGTCCTTGTTGTGGACCTCCTTAAAGTGTTTCGACAGAGAGTGTTTGTCAAATCCATTTTTGATCTTTGTCATGTGTTCAGAGATTCTTTTTTTTAATGATCGTTTGGTCCGTCCAATGTACTGCTTCTGACAGGGGCACTGGATAATGTAGATGACACTGGAGGAGTTGCAGGCTAGACAATCCTTGATTTTCCAAGAAAAGGAGTTCTGTGTGGATGCAACTTCAACTGTTCTTCTAGGGAAAGCTGTATTTCTACAGCCAATGCATCTACCACATCTGTAAAAAAAACACTCATATTTGTCCAGCTTTGCACCATAGGAGTTTTTTTGTTGTTTTGATGTTTTATACAGGGGGCTATCTTGAGGCCCAAGTTGGGTGCCTTTGTAAAGGAGATCAAAGGGGACGTAGGTAATAAATGACCGATGGTTTTATCGTCTAGTACATAGTGCTAATGTTGTTTTAGAATACGCTGTACTTTTTTATAATGTGTATTGAATGGTAGGATAAAGCTTAGTTCGGTTTCTTTTTGTGTAGTCCCTTTACATAAGGCATCGGAAAAAAAAGATCCTCTCTCTAGTCTTCTGACCTGATCTAATGCACTATTAAGGATTCTATCAGTATATTCCTTATTTGTAAATTGTACTTTCATTTTTATGGCCTCCTCTTCAAAGTTACTATCCTCAGTGCAATTTCTTTTTATCCGGCAGAATTGTCCGACTGGAATATGGGAGGTGGTAGCTGGAGAAGAGTATAAAACTATTTTTGAATGTTGGTTTCTGGAAAGTACTATAGATGTATTTATTATCCTGTCTTGAGATCTATAAATCTAGAAATTCTATGTGTGGCTTGTTAATGTTTGGTGTGAAGACCAGATTCAGTGTATTGATGTTCATTTTATTCAAGAATTTCCATAGTTTGTCCTCTTCCCCTTTCCAAATAAATATCACATCATCAATGTATCGCCGCCATAGGACCAGGTCCGTCCCCAGCCTAGGTCCAAAAAAAAAGTCTGCTCCCAGTCTGCCAGGAACAGATTGGCATAGCTGGGGTCGAACCTGGTCCCCATGGCGCTACCCCGTCTCTGAAGGAAATATTCTCCCTCAAAGAAGAAGTAGTTGTGATTTAAGATGTAGTTAATACCTTTAATCAGGAAATCAACCTGTGGACACAGTGAGCCATCCCTTATCAACTGTGATCTAATAGCCTCTATTCCTTGCTGATGACCTATGACTGTATATAAGGACTGGAAATCTAATGTCCCCATAATCCAGTCTGGTTGTATTTCTAGATTATCCACAGTCTGTATAATATGGGTCGTATCCCTAATATAAGATCTCATATTTTTGACTAACGGTTGTAATAGAGTGTCAATATACTTTAAAAGATTAGACGTTAGCGATCCTATCCATAATAATATAGGGCTGCCCAATGGTTCTTTCAAATCCTTGTGGATCTTGGGCAGGCAGTAGAAAACAGGGAGCCTTCGCTGCGTGTCCAAGATAAAATCATGTTCCTGTTTTAATAGTATATTTAGGTCCAGGCCTTTCTGGCAATATTGTTTAAGAGTCGTATAGAAAGTTTCTAATGGATCACTCTTTAATTTTAGGTAGGTATTAACGTCTAATAGTTGTTTAAGACATTCGTATTTATAATATTCTGTATCCAGAATGACAACAGCCCCGCCTTTATCGGCCGGGCGTATTGTTATATTCGCTTGTTTCTGGAGCTGTTTGATGGCCTGTATTTCCTTGTTACTCACATTATTCCTGTAGGTATATCTATCCTTTATTTTGCGTAAGTCCTTTTCCACACACTTTTGGAATGTAGCTATTTTGTGACTAATGTCATTCTTTGAAAATTTTGTGGAGCTATTCCTTAGGTCTGTATGTTTCATAGGGTCCGTTGTAATATTTCTTTCATATGTCACTATTGGATTTTTCAGATGGTATTTCTTTAAACAGAGTTTTCGAATGAATTTCTGAATGCCGATATATGTGTCGAATTTGTATTTTCTTTCAGTGGGAGCAAACTTTAGGCCTTTATTAAGAAGTCCTATCTGTGTATTTGTCAATAAAGTAGAGCTAAGGTTCACTACTGAGCTGTGATCATTTTCTAATAGTGTCTTCTGTATTGTGTCTTTTTTCCTTTTTCCTCTTCTCGTCTTTTTAGTTCTGGATTGTAATGTTGATACTGGTGTCTTTGTGTTTCGGTGTGAGAGTGATTAGGAGTGAATTGCTGGTGTTGGTTCAGTGAGTGCAGTGTCCTGTTGTAACAGTCCTACAGGCTCACCTGAGTGAGAGGACCGCTTGCTGGAGGTAGGAGTGGAGCCCAGTGGCAAGGACCGCAGGCAGGTAGTAGGTGCAGGAAGTCTGGCAGAGGCGTAGTCGGTAGGCAGGCGGTGGGTCAGGGCAGGCGGCAGTAAGCGTGGTCAGACAATCCGGATGGCAACGGTGGAGGCAGTTCAGCAGGTAGGGACAAAGCAGAAGAGTAGTCAGCAGGCAGGCGGTGGGTCAGGGCAGGCGGCAGTAAGCGTGGTCAGACAATCCGGATGGCAACAGTGGTAGCAGTTCAGTAGGTAGGGACAAAGCAGAAGGGTAGTCGGTAGGCAATTCCTGGTCAGCAGTGGACTTCCAGCAGTAGCAAGAGCAGCATATGAGGAGAAGCTTGATCAAGGCTCAGGAGCTCAATAATCAGCAAACTGGAGTGCAAGGGGCTGGACTTACATAGGGAAGTACTAGGTGTGGGGAATCAAGGGTAATGATCAAGGCTTGGCAAGACTGAGGTTAACTAATAGGCTTCAGGGAGGAATGTCCAGAGAGGACGGTAGCCTAGTAAGCAGGGCTACCGCCTGGGATGTGGCTGGTCACGGGTTCGAATCCCAACACCTGTATTGTTCTTTCTCTGGGGTTGATCGGTGTTGACGGTGTTATTCTCAAATTGTATGAGTGTATGGGTGACTTTTGTTTGTGATGAATTGTTTCTGGTGATTTGTCTCGTGCGTGTTTTGTGGTGCGGTGGGGTTCAGTCTAAAAAATTATATTCTGAGAGTGACTCGTATCTTTTGTTTACTGGTATAAAATATTTATTGGATCCATGCATTTTCTACTTATTCAATGTGGAGGATTCTCCTCTTTCTGCTTTATCTTCATGTGTTTGTGTCATTATTTGGTGTTCATTCTTTTGTGTATATAAATGTTTTTTAGTCTTTTTACTGATAATCTCCATTTAAATTTTTTCCAGACCTTTGCATAACCTCTCTTGCCATGTCTCAAATTCGCTATTTTTTGGTAATTTGTCTACCAGATCTTTTAATTTTCCTATTTTCATTGATAAATCCTCTAAAATTCGGGATCTCCTTTTTATCACTAGGTGTATCAATGCAGTGGATTGGGCAAAAAGTAAATCATTCCATTCTTTATCAAATTCTTCGCAGTGAAGATCTTGTGCAGGGGTCTTATTTAATAAAAGGCCTTTTGGTATTTTACCCAATTCAATGTTTTGTTTTAATGAGCGGATTTCCCAGTGTTGTCTTAGTTGTTTATGTAGGAGTCCCTCTATGTCTCTAAAGATCTCTGTCATTGTTCGTTCTCCTTCATTAGGGGTATAGTTTGTGTTGTCAAATATATAGGTTTCCGCTTTTAATCTTTTATTCTCGGCGTAGCTCCAGATATCCATGATCATAAAAGGGGGAGCTCTCTTGCCAAAATGGGTGACGGAAAGTGAGGACAAAAAATATAGTAAATAGGACGGCTCACCCCTTATGGCCGTGGGTAGGTGCTTGAGCCCAAAATTGAATCACCCTATTCAAATGGTAATAATAAAAAGTTCTATAGGTGGGCAAGCACTCAAACACATAGAGCTACGCGGAGGATGTCACCTGGTATACAAATTTATTCAAATGGTTACTAGAAATAAGCAATCCAAAATGTGTGAAAAAACATTAAGAATACATTAAAAAACATTAAAAGTGCATAAAATGGAGGGACAATTGGGAAAGAGATGGTGGGTATTGGAATTTGCGGTGCTGTATTCCAAGTTGTATCAAACAACAGCCATATGTGTAGTCCAAAAGCACTATCTGGGTGGTCAGTGACACTGATATGGTTGTGCAACCATAAATGGTCGGGTTCCCTTTAAAGAATGAATCTGGCTTTTTTCAAGAGATTGCAAGTCCAGAAAGTTTATAACAGCTAATAGACACCCGTGTATAGCGTTTTCCAGAATTACAATCGACACGTGGCTTATGCAGTCATCAGAGGGTATATGGCCACACCATGTATGTATCGTGCGGATTAAAGTTGCTCACTTAGTGAGCACTTACCCCTCCTTTTGTGGGGACAGTCATCGGAATATCCGTATCTCTTTGTGCGCTCTGTGAGCGGACAGGTGGAAGGAGGTAGATTCGGAGTCCCGTATCATTGCTCTGTATGCTCCGAATGTAGATCTCGCGAGATTGGGGGTAGAGAATCATGTACCTCCGTTAGTCTCGCGATGCTTGCAGTGTATGCTGTGGAGTGACTAGTGTTGCAGTCTTGCAACCAATTCTGCTTGTTCATATAGTTCTTTGTCGCATAGCCATTCTATATATAATCCTCGGGTCTTTAGAACATTGGTATAGAGAACCAGACGCGTTTCGAGGTTTTACTGACCTCTTCCTCAGTGGCTATATTCCAAATGCTCAGACCCTATTGCAGTTTTGCTGCGTTATTAGTGCGTTTTTTTTTTTTTCCAGGGAATGCGTTTTTTTGACCATGGCTGCTATTTCAAGCATATAAATATTTTCTATATCTAAAACATCTAAAAATGGATAAAAAATCTGGTATCATAACATTTTTAAAAATAAGGTTAAAAACAAAGATAAAAAATAATGATAAAAATGAAAGCTATGATGGTCATATGGCTGAGAACATATACCGAATTGAATCACAATGTGACATATACTGAAGGGTTTGCTTTTGCTAGATGTGGTGGGATGGGGGCCCATCCCCAAGGGGACATCGCAGTGCTGATAAACAGCCGGACTTGGGATCTCCCATCGGTGATGGGCACCCACCCTGAAAGATACATAAGTCTCGGCATTGAGGCCTGCTGGATATATTACCCAAGACAGGGATATAAAATCCCAATGCGCCATTTTTCTACATGTATGGTATGACAAAAAATGTTGTTTACGGCATTCGATGTCCATGTAATTTATGGTACATCGGACAGACAAAAAGAGAAATAAAGATACGATTAAAGGAACATAAATCTAATATTAGACAATATATGGAAATGCAGGAGGTGAGTGCAGGTGAAACGAAGGAAAACAAGTATAGCGAAACTACATTGTTGCAACGCTGTTATGAAATTAAACATAAATGGCATGCTTTAAAATGGCTAGTGCTGGATTGCATTGATGAAGGTACTAGTCTGGCAGAAAATAAACAGAGATTGCTACAATACGAGACTAGATGGATAATGAAAATGGAGACACTATATCCTAAAGGGTTAAATTAAATGTCTATGATCAGTATCTCAGTAACTGGTTTTAAATGCAACATAAATATTTCATGAAAAACGTAAGGCGTACAGCGGCTCACCCCTGTAGCGTATGGATAGGTGCTCACCCTCTGGTCCTACCCTCAGGACCCAAAAGAGAGAATGAAAAGATATGGAAATGAGGGGGCACTCTCAAAAGGGATCACTTGATATAATCAGATATTTATTGTAATATTAAGAACAAACCCTTAAAAATCATTAAAACATACATAAAACAAATGTGCAAAACGTCACTGGTGATGCTCCTACCGCCAACTCTGGATGTGAATAGGAGAATGCCAACAATATGTGACAATATGATGGCAAAATGAGTGTCCCAATAAGCGTTCTGTTCCACACAGGTGTAGGAATAGCACTAAAGCCAATGACGTAGAACAATAATGATACAATCACTGCCGGCCCTGTGGCACAGTCCTAGTGGAGCGATGATAGAGTTAATGTCCCTTTATCCGTTCTGGACATACAGAGGTATAGGACAAGTTCAGTACTCACAATCTCTTGTCGCTTGCGATGTTCTGGTCTTACCCTTCCTGGCTGACTCTCCGCAGCGCTGATTTTCCAGGCGGCCGTACACTCACAGCGTCCCGCGTAGTGTACATGGCCAAGACGTGGCGTCCCACGTGACCTGGTAGTCTAGGGTGCCGGCTGGACGCTGAGATGACGTCACTGGTATGCGACTTGAGCTCCGGTATAGTGCCGGAGACGAATCTCGTATGTCAGTATCTTTCAAATGAAGAGCTTTCTTGTTCTTTTCCAGAATCCACGCTCACTCTGTCTTTGCCAGACGCGTTTCAGGGTCATGCACCCCTTCCTCAGTGGCCACTGATTCTGGCAAGAGATTGTATTTAAAGCGCATGGTTACAACCCACAGGCACGCATGATTAAGGGGGCATGAACCCCGAAATGTCGTGCAGCATGGGGTAGCAATCAGATCAGCGCTCTCAGGATTACTATGCATTAGGCCAGGGCCGTTTCTAGGGGCGGGCGGGACGGGCGGCCGCCCGGGGCGCTGTCAGAAGGGGGGCGCCGGCAGGGGCGCCCTGTGTGGTGTAAAAAAATAAAAAATAAAAATTGGTTATATATAATTGCCGGCCGGCGGCGCCCGTCATGCTGCGCCTCCTGAGCGGCTAAGCGCTTGCCGCTCCTCTAAAGAATCTCCTGCCTGCTGTCTCTGCTCTGTGCTCATGTTAATGTAGCGTGGCCGAGCTCTGGTCGGTCCGCGGTACTGGAGCTTCTGTTTCCTGTACCCGGCCGGACTGACAGGAAGTGTTCACTTAGTGTGCACTTCCTTTCAGTCCGGCCGGGTACAGGAAACAAATGCTCCTGTACCGCGGACCGAACAGAGCTCGGCCACGCTACACTAGAGGTGACAATAGAATGGAAATAAGTGACAGGGGGGGGGGGGGGGGGGAGAATGGAAATTAGTGACAGGGAGGGGGGAGAATGGAAATTAGTTACAGGGGGGGGGGCGGGGGAGAATGGAAATTAGTGACAGGGGGGGGGAGAATGGAAATTAGTGACAGGGGGGGGGGATGGAAATGAGTGACGGGGGGGGAGAATGGAAATTAGTGACGGGGGGGGGGGGAGAATGGAAATTAGTGACGGGGGGGGAGAATGGAAATTAGTGACGGGGGGGGGGGGAGAATGGAAATTAGTGACGGGGGGGGAGAATGGAAATTAGTGACGGGGGGGAATGGAAATGAGTGACAAGGGGGGGATGGAAATGAGTGACAAGGGGGGGGGGATGGAAATGAGTGACAAGGGGGGGATGGAAATGAATGACAAGGGGGGGATGGAAATGAGTGACAAGGGGGGGGATGGAAATGAGTGACAAGGGGGGGATGGAAATGAGTGACAAGGGGGGGGATGGAAATGAATGACAAGGGGGGGGATGGAAATGAGTGACAAGGGGGGGGGAATGGAAATGAGTGACAAGGGGGGGGATGGAAATGAGTGACAAGGGGGGGAATGGAAATGAATGACAAGAGGGGGGGGGGAATGGAAATGAATGACAAGGGGGGGATGGAAATGAGTGACAAGGGGGGGGATGGAAATGAGTGACAAGGGGGGGGGGGTAGAATGAGAGTGACACGGGAGTCCCCAGAGCCAGACTGCAGCCAGAGACCAGATCATCTTATTGTCCTGGTGGTAAGTAGACAATGCAATATGTTTATTATGTAATTGTTTAGTTATTAATACTACATTGGAAACTAATTTACCTCACATTTAGGGTCCATTCACACGTCCGTATGTGTTTTGTGGATCCACAAAACACGGACAACGGCAATGTGCGTTCCGCATTTTGCGGACCGCACATTGCCGGCACTAAGAGAATATGCCTATTCTTGTCCGCTATTGTGGACAAGAATAGGACATGTTCTATTTTTTTCAGGATCGGAATTGCGGCCCCATAGAAATGTATGGGTCCGCAATTCCATTCCGCAAAAAGACAGCTACAAGAAGCTGGATTAACCGTAAGGGAAGCATAGCAGTTATTTTAATTTAAAAGCTGAGAAAGGGGTGGAACATATGTGATGTCTGATAAGGGGGGGGGGGGGGGGCGGCAATTTTTATCTTGCCTAGGGCGGCAAAAATCCTCGCACCGGCCCTGCCTCCCTCTGACATCTCGCCTGACCTGTGCCCGAGTGCCGAGTCCTCTCACTCTTCAGACAGTGCGGGCGGCACTTACTGACGTCACGCGCCTGCTCCTCCCACTAGGCGGCGCAGGCGTGTGACATACAGTGAGTGAGTGAGCGCCGCACTGCCTGCCTGTTACCGCCCGCCCTGAGCCCCTGAGCAGTGCTGATGCCTGCTGTGAGGCGAGTGATCGTCTGGGGGGGCATTAATTACAATGGGGGGGGGGGCATTAATTACAATGGGGGGGGGGCATTAATTGCAATGGGGGGGCATTAATTACAATGGGGGGGACATTAATTACAATGGGGGGGGGGAGCACTGTGGGAGACATGAAAATGGGGGCCACTGTCACTGTGGGGGACATTAAGTTTAATAAGGATCAGTATGGACATTATTTAGAATGGAGGGTGTCATTACTCATTATAACTGTATAATGTCAGGCCTAGTCCTGAGCTGAGTTATATCACCCTGCCCATGCCCTGTATAATAATGTACCCATCCCTGATACCCCTTAGTTATATTACCCGGCTGGGGTAATATAACTAAGGGGTATCAGGGTACATTATTATACAGGGCAGGGTAATATAACTCAGGACTAGGCCTATCAGACATTATACAGTTATAATGACACCCACAGCAGCCTCCATTCTAAATAATGTCCATAGTGATCCTTATTAAAAATAATGTCCCCCCACAGGCAGGCAGTGCGGGCGGCGGCGCTCACTCACTGTACGTCACGCGCCGCGTGACGTACAGTGAGTGCGGTGAGCACCGCCGCCCGCAGAGCCTGCCTGTTACCGCCCGCCCGGAGCAGTGCTGAGAAAGAAGCCTGCTGTGAGTGAGAGCCTGAGTCTGTGGGTCACTGTGACCGTCCGTGCAATGTGGTTCCACATTTTTTACAATGGGGAGACACTTATTTCATCGAGCAGTTTTGAGGGGGGGGGGGGAGTTTTTTTGACACTCGTCCTGAGAGAAATTTTACCCAGAAACTGCACTGCATTAGGCATCCTGCACACGAACGTGTGCGGCCCATGGCCGTATTGCGGACCACATTTGCGGATCCGCAATACATGGGCGCCATTCCGTGGGCATTCCGCATCACAGATGCGGACCCATTCACTTGAATGGGTTTGCAAATCCGGAGATGCGGAATGGTGCGGAACGTAAAAAGATAGAACATGTCTTATCTTTTTACGGAACGGGCGCATCGCGGACCCATTAAAGTGAATGGGTTCGCGATCCGCTGCTGCCCCATGGTCGGTGTTCGTGCATTGCAGCCCGCAAACGGCCACGGGGCGCACACGATCCTGTGCAGGAGGCCTTATAGCGATTTATTTATATGAAAAATCATTTTTTCAGCACAATAAAGTCTTTCCTAGCACTGTCCCTAGCGCCTGTCTCTCCCTGCTCGAAGCACACTGGAAAATGGCAGAATCCAAGATGGCTGAGGGTATTTATAGGGCTGTGACATCACAGGGCTGGCTGCTGATTGGCTGCATGCATGGCATTGTGGGTGATCCCTCGTTCCCAGAGTTCTTTGCTCCATGTCCTAACACGTGCAGCAGCCATTTTAGGGTAAAATGAGATTCGTTACCACAAAGCGTGAGGAAATTTGGCTTTGGTGCGAATCAAATTTTTCCTGAAATTTGGATCGAATTCTACTTCGTCAACTTCGATTCGCTCATCTCTAATGATAATCCCTGACAAGTAAGAGAGGGAGATGGCGCAGCTCTTTAACATGTCCTCCTGTGTAATTAGGACAGGTTTTGTGTGGACTAGTAGGATGGCGGCTATTATAACTAATACAAGGTATGAAGTAATATTTAAGTATTTTAATTTTCTTAATTCTCGGAGAACCCCTTTAAAGAGCCAGCAAAAACAGTAGAATGCATGAAAAACCTTCAAAAATATTATCCTAAACACCATCCTCCCCTTAATATGTGATTTAAAAAATGATGGCAGTGTCCCTTTAAACACCTATCCCTTTTTTGCTTTTCCACAAGGGCGTACAGTAGAAATCACTGTCTATGAGCACAATAAGTCAGTATTTTGGAATTACCTTGTGACACATCACTGACATTTCGCCTACTGAGTCACAAACATAATTAGCAAGTGAACGCAGTGTCATCATGCTTTGAACTAAAAAAAACGTGTTCTTTCCTAGAGATGACAGCAAGCTTCCATGATTGGTTTCAGTAGTCTGTGCTGGTTTAGTGTTTCATTTCTTCTTAAAGGGGTTGTGCCATGAAACATATTCTACCTTTTTCGAAACTGAATACTTTTATAATTACATGTAATTAAAAATTTAGAATAGCCAGTGAGCTATTTAATAAAATGTATCTGTATAGCGCCACCTGCTGTTTGCTTTTTTCCTTATTTATTGTCCATCTCACTGAGCTGGTCGAACACGCTCAGTTTAAATCTTCAACTGCCACCAGCCATATGTTCTGTTAGAGTCCAGCTACATAGTGACATGTGTCACGCGACTTGGCTACAGCTACATGGCGACATGTGTTGGGCGACTTCTTATCACAGAAAAGTTTTTTTTCCAATAATAGTCAATGGTGTTGCAGTGCGACATGCAACAGGGGCATTGCTGTTACTCCTAGAGGCTCAGCTCTCTTTGCATCTGCCATGACTTCTGAACCTTTGACAGGGCCAGGCAGTGTACATGTCACGACCATGGTTATGGTCGTGACTTCTGGATCCGCATGCAGTTGCCTGCGGTTTGGTTTGATTGTCAACCACATGGTGAGGGCTGCTGGTATGATGCCTCACATGTGGTTGCCGCTGGCAACATGTTTGTACTTGGCAGTATAGCAGACTGAGCTGTTGCTAGGCAGCTTGCTGTCAAGTGCATGCGGTTACACCTGGTTGGGTGTGTGTGTATGTATGTCTGCACTTTGTATGTCTGGTGTGCACGAGGTTTATGTATGTGTGCACTGTGACACTTCCCTTCACTGTGGCTGCCCGCGGCAACGTGTGGTGTTGTGTTCATGTGGTGGCAGTGTCTGGGCCTTCTGGCTGACTCCCAGGACATGTTTGCCACGCATGTCGTTGCCTGCGGTAACAGCTGCAGTGTAATTGTTTATTCTACACTTCCCCTTTATGTGGCTTTTCCCTTGCCTGGTGTAGGAAGGGTTAACTCCCTTCTTAGTGTGTGAACACTGGGTGTGTCTGTGTGTGGGTGTGGCCACTTGGGGCTATTTAGCTCCTGCTGGATGCCAGACTCTGATGGGTACTTCAGCCATGGTTAGCTGATGTCATCCTCCTGGTTTATACCATCTGCCAGTGAGGGCCACCCTTGTGGTCATAAACTTTATGTCTGATGTTAGATGATGTCTTTATGGTCTATCTGTTTATTGCAACTATGGATGTCCTGGTTACCTGTGTTATATGTGTTGTGTCCCTTTGTGTTTTGTGGACATCAGTAGTCATGCACGGGTTCCAGTCAGCGTGGCTGTGGCAGGTAGGTTTGGAACAGCTTTAGTTCTCCTGCCATATCCATATGTTGTATTTGTTCCCCTTTCATTGCAGCTTGGCCTGTGAGACTCCTGTTCGTCCGCAGCTAGGAGGAACAGGTCATCTTACCCTGCTCCTAGTTCAGGGCCACCCTGAGGGCTAGTAGGGACCCCAAGGTTTCCGGTGTATGAGCCCTCCCACCATCAGGGTTGGCTCATACGGCTAGGAGTCAGGGCCAGTATTAGGGACGCGATAGGAGGTGACCTGCTCCCTGATCCTATGGTCCTGGCCGAGCAGCGACCAAACATCTTCTGGCATCGCACGGCTGAGGGTTTCCCCTATCCTCAGCCGTGACAGTACATGTGATCACGCCTGCCTGGCTCTGTCAATCAAAGTGCAGAGGACATTGCAGTTGCAGAGAAAACATTACACCTAGAGGCTGCGCTAACGCCCCTGTTGCTCCTAGAAGGTCATTCGCATATATTAAAACATAATTTTTCTCAACAATGTGGGCACATAGGAATATGGGACTATGAGCTCGTTAACACGACCATGGTTTTGGTCCGCATCCGAGCCGCATTTTTTGCGGCTCGTGTGTGGACCCATTCACTTCAATGGGGCCGCAAATGATGCGGACAGCACTCCGTGTGCTGTCCGCATCCGTTGCTCCGTTTCGTGGCCCCACAAAAATTATGAGTCATGTCCTATTCTTGTCCATTTTGCAGACAAGAATAGGCATTTCTATAATGGGCCTCCTGTTCCATTCCGCAAATTGCGGAAGGCACACAGGCTGCATCCGTGTTTTGCAGGTCCGCAATTTGCGGAGCGCAAAACATGGCACGGTCGTGTGAACAAGCCCTAACACAGATGCCTTCAGCTGTCAAGCGCACATGTAACTGGTCAGCCAGTTTCATAGGTACAAATCTGCTGACAGATGCCCTTTAAAGATCAGAGCAGCCTAATCAAACATGCATTTCAGATGGTGGCAAATGTAAATACAAATTCTCAGTCAATAGCTATCACCCAGATTGCGGAATAAACCATAAATACAACTGAGGAGTATCAAAGTTATCCCATGTTATGAATTCTAGTCATAAAAATAAACCTCTAAATAAGAAAAATAACAATTGGATTAAAAATGCTGCAAGAAATGCTGCAGGACTAGCAAATCCAAAGTCACAGGAGCATGACCATAAAGCTACAGTAACATGCAGACAGCAAACAACATATGTATGACACAAGGTTATATATGCATTAGGCATTAGGGATTATTCTGGATTACAGTGATATTATACCTACTAGATATGAAAAATGAAAGCGATTTGTGCACATTTCTGATCAAAGGTGTGTCAGGCCCATTTCCTGGGCCTAACCTAAGACTACAATGTTCAGGGTGGTGTAGGAACCAGCTATATTTATACTCTGCTCAGAAGCCCTGGGCAGATTGGCAGGGAGTGCTTAATCTAAAAGGAGGCAGCTACTCTTCAAACACACTGCAAAAAAATGTAGCTGGCATACAAACAGCAAACAAAATACGTAGGCAGCATAAGGATTAAAAAGGGGTTTTCCATGAATGATGATCCACAGAATCTCAAGACTCCTATGATTAGCAGAAAAATTGGACCCTTTTACTGTTGAATCAGATACAGCATTTTCATACATAAAGCTGTGCCAAACAGTTGCAAGTATGCCAATGTGTTTGTGCACCAAATCCCCTTCATTCTACTGTTTGGTGAGGCCTAATTTAAAGGGGCTGGCCACTTTCTGGCTACTGTTGATTAATGGATTTGATAGTTGTCTGCATGACACTCATAATGACTTTGCTAATATTCTTGGCGATTTTCTATATTTAGTATGGTATGCCCTCCTGTTTTGTCCACATGGAGGTCCTGTCCATATAATGGTCATGTGACCAGGCAAATAATTTATTTTCCTCCATTCAAATACACTGAACTTGCAATCTACACAGCTGGGAGTTTAGTGCAAATGCAATGTATTTGAATGGAGGAGGTTGACTGATGTTTCTGGGCACATGACCCTGCTTCAGAGGCAGGGCCGGCGTTAGGGGAGGCAAACTGGACAATTGCCCAGGGCCCCTCTAAGGGGCCGCCTGCATCAGTCCCAGAGAGATCACAGATGGTTGAAAAGTCGGGACTCCAGAGTGGGGATGTGTCCATATATGGGGTCAGAGTTATGAACAGGAAAGGGGTATTCCCAAACATGGCCACACCCTGTGTACATAACTGTAAAACAAAACATGCAATACAACAGCTCTCTGCAAACCAAATAAAGTACAAAAATGCATAATAATTGCTAATGCCAGTGGCGTAACTAGCGGGGAAGAAGGGGAAGCGGCTGCTTCGGGGCCCGGGCTGACAAGGGGCCCAGCAGCCGGACACCAAGGAGTTAATTATCTAATAAAGTTTTTCAAGCCAGGCCGGGCCCCTTCACATACAGTGCTGCGCCGGCCTGTCAATCATCTGAAAAAAACTAAACCCTCTGCGGCCCTGCCCCCCCCCCCCCCCCCCCCCCCCCGGGCCCCTGCACACCAAGTCAGTCCGACTCCTGTGTCCTGACCTGAGCAGCAGTCAGGAGAAACAGCGCGACAGGCAAGACAGGAGCAGCAGGGCAGCGGCAGGGCAGCGGCAGGGCAGCGGCAGGGCAGCGGCAGAGCAGCGCGCGCAAATCAGTCACTGTGCCAGGGCTTCAGGTATGTGATGTGTCTGTGATCGCTGCACTGCCTATGTGCCCTCCGTCACCTCTTGCTGCCGCTGCTCCGTGTCCTGGCTCTCAGTGCTGCCGCAGTACCGCTGATCTGTTCACCTGTCCTGGCTCTCACGGAGTCAGTTGAGAGTTGAATTGA
This sequence comes from Bufo bufo, assembly GCF_905171765.1. NCBI lineage: Eukaryota > Metazoa > Chordata > Amphibia > Anura > Bufonidae > Bufo > Bufo bufo. The sequence continues at coordinate 376,793,339 of NC_053393.1, read as the reverse complement.
TTTTCTAATAAAGTTTGCCTGGCCAGGCCCTACCCCTCATGGACCCACCAGCTAGCTCTCCCCATGAACCCACCAGCTTGCTCTCCCCATGGACCCACCAGCTAGCATGGCAATAGACGCACCATCTTTTCCCAGCCCCTAGTTCCTATGTGGGAAACTGGGAATGTGAACAGAAAAAGATAGATTATGTCAGGACAGGTCATTAAAGCAATGCCCCTCTTGCCCTTGTCAGCGCAGCCCCTGTCCCTTGTCTGTGCCTCCCTCTGGCTCTTTCAGCACAGACCCTGACCCAACTGCACCCCTCTGGGCCTTGTCTGTGCCCACCCTGGCCTGTGGCCCCCAGGCCCCTGTTTGCGCCTCCCTGGCCCCTGTCTGCGCCCCCCTGGCACTTATCTGTGCCCTCCCTGGGCTTTGTCTCCGCCCCTGTGTGCGCCACCCTGGCCCTTTCAGTGCAACCCCTGGCCATTATCTGCGCCCCCCTGGCCTGTACCCCCCCAGCCCTTGTCTGTGCCCTCCCCCTCCCAGCCCTTGTCTGAGCCTCCCCGGCCTTTGTCTGCGCCGCCCTGGCCTGTGCCCCCCTGGCCCCTGTCTGCGCCCCCCTGCTTGCAGTTCTGCTATCTACTACTGCTTATTTTATTTTATATATATATATATATATATATATATATATGCAGAGGTTGTGCACTTATATTTGCCATAATAAGTACAAGTACATAGCGGAACAGCGGGCAGAATGGTAAGGCTGCCATGTATACTGCAAGCTATAGACATTATCACCCCCCTTCCCAATGTTTTATGTAAGGATAAATAAACAAAAAAAAAGTCTTCACTATTAAAATATTAAAATACTAAAAACATGGTTTTGGTGACAACACACACACGCACCAAACAAAAAAAATTGCACATGCACACGACCATTTGCCCTCTGAGACATTCGGGCCATAAGCGGGCCATATGTCCTGGAACGGCATTGATCGCTACCCTCATCTTACATTTTCTACCTCTTGGGCTAATAGTATATTACAAAATACTTTTTTCCACCTTCTAGATTTCATTGCTTGGAGCAGTGCATCAGCAGAACTTGAAGAGGAGAAGAGCACGTCAGTGAAGACTGCAGTCAAGTGAGAAAGATCCCAACAAAGGGTAAGTACGGCTGGTCAGTGCTGTGGACCCGAGTGTCTCCTTCTCAGCCTCTACATCTTAGTAAAATTAGAGGAGGAGAAGGATGTACTTCCGTGGCATCCGGCACTGGCCGCCAAGCTACACCGAGTGGGAAAGTTGTGAGAAAAGATGATCCAGAATTGTTTGTTGTGGAATGCAGTGTAATTAATAAAATAGACATGTCAGGTGTGGTGATGGGTCCTATTTCACTAAGGGTTACAGGAAAAGAAGGGAGGGAAATGTAAAATTTGGCAAAGGCAGGGTTAAGAATGTGACAGGGCCCCCACAACAGTATTTACAGTATTATACAATGACGCTACATGACAGACAGTGTATATATATATATATATATATATATATACAGTACAGACCAAAAGTTTGGACACACCTTCTCATTCAAAGAGTTTTCTTTATTTTCATGACTATGAAAATTGTAGATTCACACTGAAGGCATCAAAACTATGAATTAACACATGTGGAATTATATTCATAACAAGCAAGTATGAAACAACTGAAAATATGTCATATTCTAGGTTCTTCAAAGTAGCCACCTTTTGCTTTGATTACTGCTTTGCACACTCTTGGCATTCTCTTGATGAGCTTCAAGAGGTAGTCCCCTGAAATGGTTTTCACTTCACAGGTGTGCCCTGTCAGGTTTAATAAGTGGGATTTCTTGCCTTTATAAATGGGGTTGGGACCATCAGTGGCGTTGAGGAGAAGTCAGGTGGATACACAGCTGATAGTCCTACTGAATAGACTGTTATAATTTGTATTATGGCAAGAAAAAAGCAGCTAATTAAAGAAAAACGAGTGGCCATCATTACTTTAAGAAATGAAGGTCCGTCAGTCAGCCGAAAAATTGGGAAAACTTTGAAAGTAAGGGCTATTTGACCATGAAGGAGAGTGATGGGGTGCTGCGCCAGATGACCTGGCCTCCACAGTCACCGGACCTGAACCCAATCGAGATGGTTTGGGGTGAGCTGGACCGCAGAGTGAAGGCAAAAGGGCCAACAAGTGCTAAGCATCTCTGGGAACTCCTTCAAGACTGTTGGAAGACCATTTCAGGGGACTACCTCTTGAAGCTCATCAAGAGAATGCCAAGAGTGTGCAAAGCAGTAATCAAAGCAAAAGGTGGCTACTTTGAAGAACCTAGAATATGACATATTTTCAGTTGTTTCACACTTGTTTGTTATGTATATAATTCCACATGTGTTAATTCATAGTTTTGATGCCTTCATAGTCATGAAAATAAAGAAAACTCTTTGAATGAGAAGGTGTGTCCAAACTTTTGGTCTGTACTGTATATTAGGAAAAGGACGGCGTGGCAGCCTAGTCTGACCAAAGGATTGGGGTCCTAGTCTGGCCAAAGGATACACAGGAGGAGGGAGTTGCGAAGCGTGGGGAGGGGGGGGGCCATACAAAAATTTGCTGTGAGGCCCAGTCACTTCTAGCTACGCCACTGGCTAATGCTATACTTATAAATTAGAGATGCTTGGCAAATACATTTTGTACTAATTTATAAGTATAGCATAAGCAATTATTATGCATTTTTGTACTTTATTTGGTTTGCAGAGAGCTGTTGCATTGCATGTTTTGTTTTACAGTGTTGTTTTCAGCCATAGCAACATGCCCCTGCGCATTGGGATGTGCTGACTGACCCCCTTTTTTTTTGCCTGTGTACATAAGTCTAATTTAGACTCTATTTTTGATATGTTTCTGTGGGGATTTGAACTCACAATCATCTACATTAAAGGCAAGAACCTTAACCACTGTGCTATAGAGCCCAATGCTAAGTCATTTCTGAAAAACCTCATAGAAGTTTCTATTGCATAATACAAGAAGAATTTCTATGAGATTTTTAATACAAGAGAAACTTCTATGAGGTTTTTCAGCAATAACTTAGCATTGAGCTCTATAGCCCAGTGGTTAAGGTTCCTGCCTTTAATGTAGAAGGTTATGAGTCTGAATCCCCACAAAAAACATTTTAAAGATAGATGCTAAATAAAACTTAAATACACAGGGTGTGCTCAACAGTGAAATGTTTGATTTTATTGAGAAAAAAAATAGAGCAAAACGTAATATATGATCAAATAACACCTGTATTAACCTACACCAACCTTTTTAACTTGTGATACCAGTACTTTTTGTTGGGAAAGGTGGCAACCCTAACAGCACCTCCGCTCAGGACGTCTATAGGCCTGCTCACTGCAGCAAGCTAAGCCTCATCAGGACTCACTTCGTAAAAAATTATTTTTTTCTTTTCATCGCACCACAGTAACATGGCTAGGACCTTTTGACACCTCCATGTTTGTTTTGATCTCGTTCCCACACCAGAAGTTTATCTACCACCTACACGTCCCTCTCAATAGATATTTTCCTGTCCTCAACAGAAGCAGGGCAGAGCACTATTTCCACTCACCCTCGCTCCTATTATATGTGTAAACTGAAGCGTTGCCATGCTGTTTTAGAAGTGACGAGCCTGGAAGAGAGAAGCCCCACAGCAGATTAACTAACGCGCTAACATGCATCAAGCAGTTTCCCCACCAACTGCAACTGAGCAAGGTGGTCAGCAACAATGGCAGGAACATCATGGCTGCATTGCACTTGGGGGAAATAACACATGCTCTCTGCATGGCACACGTGATACATTTTGTGGTGCAACACTTTTTGAAAAATTATGGTGGCTTACAGTAGGTGCTGCCTTTGCACTCCTTGTTCCAATTAGCTGGAATTCTAATTTTCATATGCTGGAGCGTCTGTACATCATGCACCAGACCACCACAGCAGGGAGAATGTTATTTTCAGGTAAGGCACTGGCAGGGATGAGTGTCGCATACTCAGGTCCTTCAAAGAGGCCACAAAATGTGTCAGTAAGGACAGTACCGATTCTAGCCTTTCTGCTACCTGAGGCAAAAATTTAAATGGTGCCAAATTTTCAATCCAACCCCTTCACCCGAGCCCAACTGTTACCTATCCCAGTCACCTATCCCAGGCACTAATTGTGGAGATAGTTAAGACACTAACAGAACCTGACCAGTAAAATGCACCAGCAGTAATGCTCAGCAAACAGAAAATAAACAGACTCCATAAAAAAAACTAAAAATAGATAAATCTCAATGCAGTCAGCAATTAAACGCAGGACTATGTATTTCTATAGATTTAGGAGTGCAACAATTCTGGATACTCAGAACTATATTCAGCAACAAAACAGCAACCAATCAAAAACTTCACCCTAAATAAACCAGGTTGAGCAAGACAGTATGAGAATTTTTTCAAGACAGGTGTACCCATTAGTGATGAGCGGCAGAGGACATGTTCGAATTTGCGATATTTCATGAATATTTCATAGAATATTGTTCGAATATTCGCAAATTCGAATATTCGTTAGGAGTAGTGTTGATTGCGAATTTTCGTAATGCAAATTTTTTTAATGAGAATTTTCGTAATGCAAATTATCCTAATGAGAATCAATGAGATCGTGAAAACTCAGATCCGATGGTATATTCTAACCCCCAGGTGTTCCCATGGTGACGGGGACGCTTGTCGGGGAGGAGTATGCCAAAGTGGAACAACTGTACAAATTTAAAAAAAAAATACGAATATTCCAAAAAACTAATATATTCATTTTTTAGAATACTCGTAATATTCTAAAACAAGAATATATAGCAATATAGCGAATATTCGAAAAAAAAAAGCTAATGTAGAACAATTTCGCTAATATAGTGCTATAATCTTTTTTTTTAATAGTTGTAATTTTTTTCCAATTTTTCCAATCTGAACTTGCTCTATATTTGTTTGTTTTTTCCGAATATTCGCTATATTGCTATATATTTGTTTTTTAGAATATTCGTAATATTCTAAAACAAGAATATATAACAATATAGCAAATTATTATATTACAAAAATTCACATTAAGAAAATTCTCATTACAAAAATTTGTATTACGAAAATTCGCAATCAACACTACTCCTAAAGTCAAAGATATTGCAGCCTTCTCATTGGCCCACAAGTTAGAAGCAGGGAGGGATCATGTGTACTGATTTAAAAAAATCTCGAATATTCGCTATATTGCTATATATTCTTGTTTTAGAATATTACGAATATTCTGAAAAAACTAATATATAGCACTATATCAAATATATTAGTTTTTTTGAATATTCATCTTTTTTTCCATCTGAAGTCATGATCCCTCCCTGCTTCTAGCTTGTGGGCCAATGAGAATGCTGCAATATCTTTGACTTTAGGAGTAGTGTTGATTGCGAATATTCGTAATGCGTATTTTCATAATGAGAATTTTCATAATGCAAATTTTTGCAATATTATAATTTGCTATATTGCTATATTGCTATATATTGTTGTTTTAGAATATTACGAATATTCTAAAAAACAAATATATAGCAATATAGCAAATATTCAAAAAAAAAACGAATATAGAACAATTTAGCTAATATAGTGCTATAATCTTCTTTGTCTAATAGTTGTAATTTTTTTTTCATCTAAAGTTCAGATTGGAAAAAAATTGCAACTATAAAAAAAAAAAGATTATAGCACTATATTAGCTAAATTGTTCTACATTTGTTTGTTTTTTTGAATATTCGCTATATTGCTATATATTCTTGTCTTAGAATATTACGAATATTCTAAAAAACTAATATATTAGTTTTTTAGAATATTCATCTTTTTAAAAAAAATCTGTACAGTTGTTCCACTTTGGCATACTCCTCTCCGTCACCATGGGAACGCCTGGGGGTTAGAATATACCATTGGATCTGAGTTTTCACGATCTCTTTGATTCTCAGTCTGCCCGATACCCCTGATAAAGCCAGAATAGCTGGCGAAACATGTTGGGGGGGGCGGATTTTAGGTTTTAATCTACTGGACCCTATTGAGTTATTGCTGCAACCTATGTGCTCGATGTAATAACACGTATTGCCATTAGGCTCATCTGACTTTGGTGCTCACACCCCAGATATGGGGGCCAAGTAGACATCAGGCACAGCATAGTACTTTGTTCATACAGCTGGGATGGTGGTGTGTGGTTGAGCAGTGTTAGTGCACTCCCGCCTACCTATACACCCTCACTATATGAAGAAGGCGAGCACTAATGGATGGGGAAGTGGGCGTGATGCTGGGTGCAATGAAACTGAAAAAAAATCCACCACACTTAGCTTTATCTCCAACTTAGCTGGGCGGCGCAGGACAACACTGTCCAAGTTGGACCAGTGCGAACAGTTGGTCGGTTGGATTGCTGAAGATAATGCTTCCAGTCGGTTAAGCACCACCCTCTCTTCCACCAAGTCCAGTCTCTGTAGCCAAGAGTCTGGTCAACCGAATCCTCACTCTGATCATCCTTCCTCCCACCATGGAGAGGCTTGCCAAACGAGTGATCCCACACTCAGATATTCCGAGGAGCTCTTTCCAGAGCCACTATTACATTTGTCCCTCGCGCCTAGCATGCTTAAAGTGGGACCTGAGATATTGTGCCCTGATTCCCAACCTCTTGAGCCTTCACAGTCACAAGAAGATGACAGTGGTGAATGGCAATCATTCGTTCACGAGGTGGATGATGATGAGACACAGTTGTCAATCACTGAGGGTGTGGTTAGGTCAAGTCAAGAGGATGAGCAGAGTGAGGAAGTGGAAGAGGAGGTGGTTGACGATGAGGTCACTGACCCAACATGGGAAGATGAAAAGCCGACCGAGGACAGCAGTACAGAGGGGGAGGGATCCGCAGAACCGCTGCAGGCTGGAAGAGGCAGTGGGGTTGCAAAAGGGGGAAGTCGGCCCACAACAAACAGGCTTGCAACCATTACACCGAGCACCCCCATGCGTAAATCTACCTTGCCAAGGGGTAGGTGTTCCGCAGTATGGCGCTTTTTTGAGGAAAGTGCAGATGACAAAAGAGTGTTAGCAACCTGTGCCGTACCAAAATGAGCCGGGGCGTGAACACTAGCAACCTCACCAGCATGATCCGCCACATGGCATCCAAGCACCCTAACAAGTGGGCCGAACGCCTGGGTCAACAATCTGCGTCTGCGAATCACACCACTGCCTAATCTTCCCCTGTGTTATGCACTGCTGGCCAATCCCCTGTCGAAGGCCTGGATGCCCCTCTCCCTGCACCTGGACCTTCGCATAAACCATCATCTACAACATCCACTTCCCTGTCCCGGCGCAGAAACCAAATGTCCATAACACAGTCATTTGAACGCAAGTGCAAATACCCACCCACCCACAGGCCATAGCACTAATTGCGCAACTTTAGAAATTACTGGCCCTTGAAATGTTGCCATTTATGCTTGTGGACACTAAGACCTTCCTCAGCCTGATGTCACATAGGTACACAGTCCCCAGCCGTGACTATTTTTGACGGTGTGCCGTGCCCGCCTTACACCAGCATGTGTTCCAGAACATCTCTCGTGCCCTGACCAACGCAGTTACTGGGAAGGTCCCCTTAACCACGGACACATTGACAAGTACTGGTGGCCAGGGATGCTACATTTCTTTGACCGCACACTGGGTGAATGTTGTGGAGGCCGGGAGTGAGTTGTACCCTGGGATGGCAAAGGTGCTACCCACGCCCGGGCCCTACGTCCATCAGGGTCTCCGCTAGCAGCTATGTTACTGGCTCCAACCCCCACTTCTCCTCCTCCGCCGCCTCCTCCTCTACTTCCACCTCCAGCAGCAGTCAGCCATCAGTCACTAGCTGGAAGCAGTGTAGCACTGCTGTGGGTAAACGTCAACAGGCCATGCTGAAGTTGATCTGTGTAGGGGACAAACAGCACACCGCCGCAGAGCTGTGGCAAAGTATAAGGGACCAGACCAAGCTGTGGCTCTCGCCACTTAACCTACAACCAGGCATGGTTGTGTCTGACAATGGCCGTAACTTGGTGGCGGCTTTGGAGCTCGCCAACCTCACACACATACCATTCCTAGCCCACGTCTTAAACTTAATGGTTCAGCGGTTTATCAAAACATACCCCAATTTGCCAGAGCTACTAGTAAAGGTGCGCCGCGTGTGTGCCCATTTCCACAAGTCGTCCACAGCTTCAGCCGGTCTGTCAACGCTGCAGCAGCTCTTGCGGCTTCCAGCTCACCAACTGTTGTGCGACGTAAGCATGCGCTAGAACTCTAGGTTCCATATGTTGGCCAGGCTTTTTGAGCAGCAGAGGGCAGTTGTGGAATACCAGCTGCAATATGGTCGTCGCCTTTCGAGTCAACTGCCACTATTCACAAGCAAGGAGTGGGCATTGATGTCAGACCTATGTGAGGTTTTATAAAACTTTGATGAATCCACACAGATGGGTAGTGGCGATAACGCTATTATCGGCATAACCATCCCACTGCTGTGTCTACTCAAACGATCGCTGCTCACAATGTGGCAGACGAGGAAATAGGCGAGGACATTACACAGGGTGATAGCCAGCCCACCTTCAGTTCGTCTTCTCAGCGCGAATTGGACTATGAAGAGGAGGAGGAGCTGGAGACAGTTGCCTCTGCTACAGGGGGTAGTATCCATGGAACTTCCTCATCTGTTCAGCGTGGATGGGCAGATGAGGAAGAGGATGAGGAGATGGAGAGTCATCGTGATGTCCATATCGACGTCTTGCCTGTTGGTACTCTGGCACACATGGTTGACTTCATGTTAGGCTGCCTTTCCCATGACCCGCGCGTTATACGCATTTTAGATAACACGGATTACTGGGTGTTCCCCCTTCTCGACCCCCGCTACAAAGAAAACTTCTCTTCTCTCATCCCTGTGGTGGAGAGGACGAGTAAAACGGTGCAATACCAGAAGGTACTTGTTGAGAGATTGCTCCAAAATTTTCCATCTGACAACGCGGCTGGCAGAGTCCGTAGTTCTTTAGGCAACCGAGGAAGGGAGACAAGGGGAACACACAGCAGTTCCAACAAAGGCAGGGCAACACTCTCCAAGGCATGGGACACTTTCATGACACCCCGCCAGCAACCTCACCCTGACGCGCGGCCTAGTGGTACAAGGAGGGAAAAGTTTTGGAAGATGGTGAAGGAATACATAGCAGACCTTGTAAGCATCCTAAATGATCCCTCAGTGCCTTACAGCTACTGGGTGTCCAAGCTGGACACGTGGCACGAACTTGCGCTCTACGCCTTGGAGGTTCTGGCCTTCCCTGCCGCCAGCATTTTGTCTGAGCGTGTATTTAGTGCAGCTGGTGACATAACAGATAAGCGTATTCGCTTGTCCACTGGCAATTCTGACAGGTTGATAAAAATGAACAAGGCCTGGATTTCCCCTGACTTCTCAACTCCAGCAGAGGAGAGCTGAGCTGATGATGAACATAAAGGCAATTTCACTCGAATTTTTTTAATAGGGTCAACTCAACTGCAGGCCCTCAACTAAATTTTTTTATAGGGTCAGCTGAACAGCATGCACTCACATGTGATGTTTTACCGTTTTTGCTCACCTACAGGCACTAGCATATAATGTTTTAGAGCATCAGCTCACCAGCAGGCACTCACATATAAAGTTTTAGAGCGTCAGCTCACCAGTCGGCACTCGCATATAATGTTTTAGACCGTCAGCTCAACAGCAGGCCCTCCCCCTAATGTTTTAGAGCGTCAGCTCACCAGCAGGCACTCGCATATAATGTTTTAGAGCGTCAGCTCACCAGCAGGCTCTTGCCCCTAATGTTTTAGAGGGTCAGCTCAGCAGCAGGCCCTCGCATAAAATGTTTTACAGGGTCAGCTCAACTGCAGGCCCTCACAAATAATGTTTTACAGGGTCAGCTAACTTGCAGGCCCTCACATATAATGTTTTAGAGCATCAGCTCACCAGCAGGCCCTCGCCCCTAATGTTTTAGAGGGTCAGCTCAGCAGCAGGCCCTCGCATATAATGTTTTATAGGGTCAGCTCAACTGCAGACGCTTGCATATAATGTTTTACAGGGTCAGCTCACCTGCAGGCTCTCACATATAATGTTTTAGAGCATCAGCTCACCAGCAGGCCTTCATCCCTAATGTTTTAGAGGGTCAGCTCAGCAGCAAGCCCTCGCATATAATGTTTTACAGGCTCAGCTCAACTGCAGGCCCTCACATATAATGTTTTACAGGGTCAGCTAACCTGCAGGCCCTTGCATATAATGTTTTAGAGCGTCAGCTCACCAGCAGGCACTTGCATATAATGATTTAGAGAGTCAGCTCACCAGCAGGCCTTCACCCCTAATGTTTTAGAGGGTCAGCTCAGCAGCAAGCCCTCGCATATAATGTTTTACAGTGTCAGCTCACCTGCAGGCCCTCACCTAAAATCTTTTACAGGGTCAGCTCACCTTCTGATGATGATAGTGAAGTCTTGCCTGTTGGTACTCTGGCACACATGGCTGACTTCATGTTAGGCTGCCTTTCCCACGACCCACACGTTATACGCATTTTAGACAACACTGATTACTAGTTTTTTACCCTTCTCGACCCCCGCTACAAAGAGAAATTCTCTTCTCTCATTCCTCTGGTGGAGAGGACAAGCAAAACGGTGCTATACCAGAAGGTCCTTGTTGAAAAATTTCTCCAAAGTTGATAGGGCAGACATCCAAATGGATCATGGCCGTCACGGGGACGTGCAATCGCCTAGAAGTTATCTAGAGTCAACAAAGCGGCAGCAGGCCCTCACCTACAAGTCCAGTCTCAGTAGCCAAGAGTCTGGTCAACACAATCCTCACCATGATGGCACACTGGGTGAACGTTGTGGAGGCTGGGAGCAAGTTGGCTGCTGGCACCAGACTTGCCCTCCAATAGATCCTTGTTAATGGAAAGTGTACTCATTCCAATAACAGGGCCGTTTAGGAGTGATGTATTGTTATTTATCGTCACTACCTCCCCGAGTCGGGAGTGGGTAATTGCCGCGTGCCTGCTGCCTTCCTTGGATTCTTGTAATTTAATAACTTGACCCACCCTCTCTGGGTGGTAATTAGGAAAAAAAAGTGGCAAGGCAACATCCAATCAGATTTCAGCCATTGACCTCCCTTGGATGTGGTATCCCTTTCTCAAGCTCCCTCTCCGGCATCGAACCCTGAATCTCCGTTACCCATGATCACCATGGTAGGCGCAGAAAAGAGCATCAAAAGTTCATAGGGCAGACATCCAAATGGATCGTCGCCGTCACGGGGACATGCGATCGCCTAGAAGTTATCTAGAGTCAACAAAGCGGCAGCAGGCCCTCACCTTCAAGTCCAGTCTCAGTAGCCAAGAGTCTGGTCAACACAATCCTCACCATGATGGCACACTGGGTGAACGTTGTGGAGGCTGGGAGCAAGTTGTCTGCTGGCACCAGACTTGCCCTTTAATAGATCCTCGTTAATGGAAGTGTACTCATTCCAATAACAGGGCCGCTTAGGAGTGCTGTATTGCTATTTATCGTCACTACCTCCCTGAGCGGGAGTGGGTAATTGCCACATGCCTGCTGCCTTCCTTGGAATTTTGCACTTTAATAACTTGACCCACCCTCTCTGTGTGGTTCACAATTAAGCTAATCAGATTTCAGCCATTGACCTCTTTTGGATGTGGTATCCCTTTCTCGAACTCCCTCTCCAGCATCGAACCCTGATTCCCCGTTACTCGTGATCACCATGGCAGGCACAGAAAAGAACATCGAAAGTTGATAGGGCAGACATCCAAATGGATTGTCGCCGTCACGGGGACGTGCAATCACCCAGAGGTTATCTAGAGTCACCAATGCGGCAGCAGGCCCTCACCCCTAAGGTTTTAGATGATCAGATCAGATGGCCCTTGCTCCAAATGTTTCTGAGGGTCACCAGCAGGCCATCAATCATAATTTTTTAAGGCTGTGTATGATGCCTCGTTTATGTGTAACAAAGTATGTTTTGGAGTGTCGGATCCTTGTAATTTTTGGCAGCTCTTTCACTTAGTGCATAGGCTTTATGAGTTTAGAAGTCCTACTACCTGAACAATTGTACCACAATGTGAATAAGGCCCTCCTTTATGTGATATACAGGCTGTTTCGGAGTGCCTCTTGCTTGTAATTTTTCTGCAGCACTTGCACTTTATATACAATTGAATATACAGGAAAGAATGTTTCTGAACAATTTTTCATGTAAAATTTATTTTTGGGGGGGATTTTGGGCGTATTTTTGTCAGTCTGTAAAAGTGGTATACAACTCGGACAACATGGTTCCCAGCAGTGACCTGGGAGTCCAAGATGCATCCAGACATCATCCCCATGGTGTTCCAGATCCATGGATCAGGCACCCTCCCCTCTTCAGAGCAGGGGGTGCCTGGTTGTCTCCTATTGACTTCCATTATACTCGGGTGCGCGGCCAAGCACACGAATATAGCAATGTGTTTGGGCCGAACACCCAAATACTTTGGTGCTCGATCATCACTACTGAACAGCAAATATATTTTTCTTTTGCCACTAATACACGACAAAAAGGACTTTAGAACATATAAATGCACCGCTGAACGGCAAATAAAAATTTATTTTGTGCCACTAATACACGCCAAAAAGGGCTGTAATTTTCGCACTTCACCACACAGCAGCTAATAAGCCCTTTTTTCCCACTAATACAAGCCAAAAATGCTTTAGAACATATAACTGCACCGCACAAGGGCAAATAAGGATCATGGCAATTTGGATCCCAAGTCAGTGCAGCAAGGTGTAATAGGATTGTTCCTATTACCCAGGCTGTAACCTCCCCTACTGAACACTGTTCTACATAAATGCTGTGGAATGATTCCTCCCTATGCTTTCCCTACACCTTGAATAATCTTTCCGCCACGACCAACTTGTAAATCGTTTTTTTAGCACAATGAAGTCTTTCCTAGCGCTGTCCCTAGCACCTGCTGACATCTCTCTCCCTGCACTAAGTACACTAGAAAATGCCAGAATCCAAGATGGCTAAGGCTTTTTATAGGGCTGTGACATCGTAGGGCTGGCTGCTAATTGGCTGCATGCATGGCATTATGGGTAATCCCGCGTTCCCAGAGTTTCTTGCTCCATGTCCTCACACGTGCAGCAGCTATTTTAGGAAAAAATGCAATTCGTTACGCGCACCGCCATTCCAAACTTACCATTGTGCCAATCGATATATGGTACATCATTACCACGAAGCGTGGGGAAATTCGAATTCGGTTCGAATCGAATTGTCCCTGAAATTCGAATTCCACTTCGTCAACTTCGATTCGCTCATCTCTAGTTATCACCTATTGCATACGTCTGTTTCTTATATATCAGATATTATTCAATAGTCCAAATAAAATATATGCTGGAAATTTAGAATTTTTCTATGCGTTTTTTTCATGTGTTCTTTTGAGGAAACCTTCTTTGTGTTATTGTTAATCTTCCTGTCAACTCATAATTGGAAAATATGATTGGATCTGTCCATATTTCAGAAAAAACTATAAACATACAAACATATAAATCTATTGTATCCCCTCCAATCATACAGACAATATTGAAGATAACTTATTAATCAATAAATCTACTTTTGTAGAATGAAGAAAGGGGGAGAAAAAAATATTAAAAAAATATTTAAAAAAATATCTACAGAAATAAATAGGGAATATATTGATATATACTCTTCTTAAATAGACGTTTTAAGATACCTTTGGAGTGGTGGCTTCCCTGAAGTACTAAGGGGGATAAGCCCACCCCCAAGGTCAGATCGAGGTGCTGATAAAACAGCCAGACACTCGATGTCCCGTCAGTTGGGAACTCAATGTTCCGTCAGTTGGGAACCCAAACAGCTCCATATCTGCATTCAAACCTCGTGGTGTAAGTGTATCAAAATAAAACATTTTTCTGGACTCAGCACGAGACATATTCAACATGATTGCCGCCTCTCCAATGTTGTTGAATAATTTCTATTGCAGTAAAAAAAAATTAACCCTCTAGGGTCTTTATTGTGACAATCTTTAAAGTGCTTGGACACTGTATGTTTCTCAAAACCATACCGAATATAAGTTACGTGTTCTGATATTCTATTTTTTTGTGTGCATTTTGTCCTACCTATGTTTTGTTTGTTACAGGGACATTGAATCATGTATATTACGCTGGTTTTATTGCATGTTATAAATCCCCTAATTTCCCACTTATATGTATTCTGCGTGGAACATATTATAAGAGCTTTTTTAGGGCCCATAGTCACTTTACAATTCCCACAACTCTCACATCTATAAAAAAAAAACTCATATCAATCCATTTTGGGATAGTCTTTATTTTTATTGAGTGTCTTGCAGTTGAGGCTATTTTTAGACCTATTGAAGGCACTGTAGTGTATGCAATACTTGGACTTGTTGATAATAATGGTCCTATTGTCTTATCACTAAGTAGATGGTGCCAATGCTTTTTTATACTTCTTTCTAATATCTTGTGTTTAGAATTAAACGGAAGGATCAATCTGTTTCCTCTTTCTGCTTATCTGAATTTTTCAGACTAAAAAATCTTAACCTTTTCTAGGGAGGCATGTACAATATTTTGTGGATAATCCTTACTAAGGAATTCTTTGGTCATCTGTTCTGCTTCCTCTTCAAATTTAGTGTCTAAAGTGCAGTTGCGTTTCAGTTGTCGAAACTGATTAACAGGAATATTCATCAGCCATCTAAGTAGATGACAACTCAAGAACAAAATGTAGCTATTCTTTGTAACTGGTTTATGATGTACTACACATCAGCTTATTATATCGCACTGAAATGAAAAGATACAAAACTCCACTTGCTCTGTACTAATGTACTAATGTTTGGAGTAAATTTCTGATTCCTCGTGTTATCGTTCAAATATGATAAAAATTGTAGTAGCTCTGTCCTTCCTTTATCCCATATAAACAAAATATCATCTATATAGCATCACCAGAGTACCAGACCCTCCCACAGCTGTGGTGTAATGATGTCATCAATCCCACTGAGCAATAAACGAATTGGCATAGCTGGGGGAGAATCTGGTACCCATGGCGGTGCCACGCGCCTGAAGAAAAATATCCGATGCATACCAAAAATAATTGTGGGTAAGAATATGGTTAACTTCCTCTATCGTAAAAAACAATCTGATCATCCTCTAATGTCCCTTCCCTATGTAGTACATTTTTTAATGCTTCTAGTCCTTGTTTATAATAAATTATTGTATATAGGGAACTCACGTCTAGTGTTCCCAAAACCCAATGTGGTTGATATTGTAAATTTTCAACCACTGTAATGATTTGTGATGTATCCTTAATATATGATGGTATTCTCTTAACAAATGGTTGTAGTTTTTGGTCCAAATACTGTGAGAAATTTGAAGTAATTGAACCTATGCCCGATATAATGGGGCAGCCCGGGGGGGGTTCCATCCTTGTGAATTTTGGTAATACAATAGAACAAAGGTATTCTCTGTTCTGTTTCTGTAATATATTTGAATTCCCGTTCATATAATACCTGCTCTATTCCTTTTTTACATAATTCTACCAACGCTTGATGGTAAACACTGGTTGGATCTTTTTCATGTTTTATATATGTTGTTCCATCTATGAGCTGTCTTTTACACTCCCTGTATTTTGTATTATGATTGCTCCACCCTTGTCCGCTGGGCGTATAGTGATATCTTCCTTTTTTTGTAGTTGTTTCAACGCCTCAATTTCTTGTCTTGTAAGATTGTTGTATTTATTTTCAGGATTTTTAATCTTGGGCCTCAGTGAGTACACATTGGCTCAGGTTGATAATTGAGTCTACTTGCTATTTCGCCTGTTGTGTCTGTTGGATCTGTTTTCTCTGTCCTCTATGAATTTTTTTCTTTGAGGGAATCGTTCTAGATGTGATTTCTGGTAAGTTTGAGGATAGTGTGAGTGTGTCTTCTGTGTTTGTGTCCTTCTTTTATCGGTGAATTGTTTCTCGTCTGATAATCTTTGGGACTCATTTCCCCGTATCTGAAATTGTATCTAAGATTCCGTATCGGTGACTGTTGATACCCCCTTTTGGTGATGTGTGTCTTGTCTAGTGTTGAGCGCAAATATTCGAAAAGCAAATTTTTATCGGGAATATCGGCACTTAGAGAATTTGCTAATATTTATAATATAGTGCTATATATTCATAATGACAAATATTCATTTTTTTGTTTTGTTTTTTAACATAGTACACATCAGGTGATCATCCCTCCCTTCTTCTAGCTTGTGGGCCGATGAGAAGGCTTTGTCATAGCTTAGCAACATCCCTAGCAACCAATAGAAAAGTTGCCTACCCCTTACTATATAAGAAGCTCCCCAGCAGCTATTTTCTAAAGTTTATTGCAGTTATGAAAGAGACAGCAGTGACAGTTCTGTGCTCTGAGCTTTGTGTTATTACATTAAACAAGTAACTTATATATATAATTCAGATAGTTAGGGGGAGATAGTCAGTGTAGGTTAGATTGATCTATAGTGTAGCACAGTTGTGCCCAACCATTTTTCGTCTGAGGGCCGCACTAGACTTGGTATAAATTTTGCGGGCCGGAACCAGGTAGCTTTGCCAGAAAGAAATGCAAACGCTGTGAGGGGGCACGTGTGAGCATTACTACTGTGAAGAGGGCACATATCTGGCATAACTATTGTGAGGAGGGCACATATCAGGGTATAGCTACTGTGAGGAGGGCACATATCAGGGCATAACTACTGTGAAGAGGGCTCATATCAGGGCATAACTACTGTGAGGGGGCACGAGTAAGCATTACTACTGTGAAGAGGGCACATATCTGGCATAACTTCTGTGAGGGGGCACATATCTGGGCATAACTACTGTGAGGGGGCACCTATTAGGGTATAACTACTGTGAGGAGGGCACATAGCAGGGCATAACTACAGTGAAGAGGGCACATATCTGGGCATAACTACTGTGAGGGGGCACATATCTGGGCATAACTACTGTGAGGGGGCACATATCTGGGCATAACTACTGTGAGGGGGCATGTGTGAACATTCCAAATGTGAAGAGGGCACATATCTTGGCATTATTACTGTGAGGGGGCACATATCTGGGCATAACTACTGTGAGGGGACATGTGTGAGCATTATGTCTGTGAAGAGGGCACATATCTTGGCATTATTACTTTGAGGGGGCACATATCTGGGCATAACTACTGTGAGGGGGCATGTGTGAGCATTACTACTGTGAAGAGGGCACATATCTTGGCATTATTACTGTGAGGGGGCATGTGATGTATACATGTGTGTAATGTATGTAGTGCAGTATGTGATGATCACACACTGCACTACATACATTACACACATGTATACATCACATACTGCGCTGTCACCTTCTTCTGCAGGTCTACCTTGATGTCTGGTCTTTAGGCTTCAGTCAGATCCTCCACCGCCATGCTTGCGCCGTGTGCCCGACACCACCTGGAGCTGGCCCCTCCTCCTTTCATCTCCCACCGGCTTCTCCTACAGCAGGGCGCTCTATCGCTCCAGTGCCCGCCCAATCTTACCAATCAGGGGCGTAGCTAGAAATGACTGGGCCCCATAGCAAAAAAATGTATGGGCCCCCCTCCCGAATCTCCCACCCCCACATACCTATCGGACCTCCCACCCCTTCCAGAGCTCCCACCCAAACACCCCTCCAGGACCTCCCACCCCAACATCCCCACACCTCTCCCTAGATCCTCCGTAAGTGTCATCCACAGATCCCCCCATAAGTGTCATCCACAGATCCCCCCATAAGTGTCATCCACAGATCCCCCCTCAGTGTCATCCACAGATCCCCCCCTCAGTGTCATCCACAGATATTCCCCTCAGTGTCATCCACAGATCCCCCCCTCAGTGTCATCCACAGATCCCCCCCCAGTGTCATCCACAGATATCCCTCTCAGTGTCATCCTCAGATATCCCCCTCAGTGTCATCCACAGATATTCCCCTCAGTGTCATCCACAGATCTCATCCCCACCCAGAGCCGCTTCCTAGCTAATATATTTACTGCACTTGCCTCTGTATAATTGAAGAGAAGCGTCGTAATCTCGCATAGGCGCACTGGCAGAGGCCAGGAAGACGGTGCATGCGAACTTCGATGGCTCTGCCAGTGGGCCTGTGCGAGATTACGGCGCTTCTCTTCAATTTCACAGAGGCAAGTACAGTGAATAAATTAGCTAGGAGGCGGCGCTGGGCGGGGAGATTGCAGGCACAGGCAGAATCGCTTTGCTGCTTGTGCCGTTCGCAGCGCGCCCTGCGCTGATAAAGTCCTGTTACTGTGCAGGCCGCATGACACTGCTTCGCGAGCCGCATTTGGCCCGCGGGCCGTAGGTTGGGCATCACTGGTGTAGCAGATATTGCCGAAAATTCACAAGCGCGAACATATTGGATCACTCTATCTGCATATAAAGCTATTCTAATGTTCTGCCGTGCCAACCATTTTCTCCAGTCTCAGAAAATTTATACCAGCTTGAAAAATGTAGCATAAGTGACCCATGCCCGTATTTCAAGCGCATTACGCGAATATTACATTGCCGATTTTCGCAATCAAGAATATAATCTCGAATTCTCGAATATATGATGAATATTCTACAAAATATTCACTAAATTTCACGAATTCGAATATTGCCCCTGCCGCTCATCACTAGTCTTGTCTGGTGATGTGCTCATGCTCTGTGATGAGGGGGTCTTTTGTCTAAAGTTTTATATGGATTAGTAGTTGTTATATTGTAAGTGGCCCTAACTTCTACTGTACCATTGCTCTGTGTGTTGTTTTTACTACTGTGTATGGTTTTTTGAGGATGTTCATTTTACTGAAATTAGTCCTTCCTTTGAGTATATTCATCTACACTAGGATATATTTTTTCAATTTTGTTATAATTAAATTTATTCTTCTTTTTATTTATAATCTCTTGTTCTAAATCATCAAGACCCTTGCAAATACATGTTTGCTCCTTATTAAATTCATCATTTTGTGGAAGTTTTTCAATCGTGTCTTTAATAGCATTTATCTGTTTTGTTTGTTCAAGAATATGTAACCTTCGTTTAAAATTATTTGCATTAATGTAAGGGATTGAGTTTGAAGAAAGCGTTCCATTCCTCCTCCAATTCTTCACAGCAAAAATCTTGTGCTGGACGTTTGATCAGGGATAATCCCTTTGGAATTATATAATTTGCCATATATTGATTCAATGTTTTAATCTCCCACCTCTGTTTTAGTTGTTTCTGTAACAATGATTCCAAGTTTCTAAATGTTCCTGTCAATGATCTAGATTCGGATTGTTTAACTCCACTATTATTGTTCTCAAATGTATACCCTTCTACATTCTTACGTTTGTCCTCCATATAGTTCCAGATATCCATCATCAAAGTGGAGCACCACCGCTGGGAGTAGAAGATAAAATATTGAAAATTGGTAAGGGGCTCACACACAGAATTTTCAAGATTTTGTATTATGGTTTGTGATTTGGTGTTAAATTGGATTTTCCTGGTATTGACATGTACGACTCTGCTATATTCAGTTCAGTTTTGTTCTGGTTCTGGTTAACCGACCCATCTAGTCAGTTATCTGGTCTGTGTCTGTCACTAGGTTTATTATTTTTTCCTTGCCTTTTATCCCTGTAGACTCCTGCAAAGTAGGAAGGGACCGCTGTCCAGTGGCGGACTATCATCTATGGTGGATCATGCAAGCAGGTAGGGACAGTAGTGTGGGTGAAGTTCAGATTCTCACTGATCCCTATCGTGACACAGATAACAAAGTCTAAGACAGCTACAGGCTTGCTATAACTTATGCCACTTTCTGACAAAAGTTATAGTAAATCTGATAGGCAGTAGTAACACTCACCCAATGTACACGTAGAATTAAATGAATACAATGTTTCTGCTGACTACTTTGGTGCCAAAGAACAGCTCCTAGGAACACATTACTATAAAAATATATAATTGAATTCAAAAATATATCGACCCATAGATGTTGATCTACAATAGCTATTACACACAGAATGACGAAATACAGTTACTATTTTTTGCATATACTTGTATCATAGTGTGGTAAATGTGAAGCAAAGCCGGTTTCCAGTAACAAGAGTAGCTTTATACAGTATCTCATTAGTAGATACATGTTAGTGTACTGCAGTAAATTAAACTTTCTATGTTGATGTTATGGACAGCTTCCAGTGCGTAAATCTCACTGATAAAAATCATTGAATCTATTACCTTACTAACATCATAGTATAATAATATATGGTCCTTTATGATCTAACGTCTGATTAGGTTTTGGAAAAAAAATAATTATGTGACAGAAAATGTATTAAAGAAATTTAGCAAATCTTCACAAAATACCATTCTATACTTAATAAAGGACACGCATCATATTTTATGATTTTCTATTCATTCAATGAAGCCCTGGTGTTTGTAATTGTGTTTATAAAGCCATCAGTCTTCTGTAGCCATCTTTAGCAGAGAAAGCCCCAAAGCGTCGTCAATTGAGCTCAGATCTGATCAGCATCTTTATAGTTTATCAGCCTTGGGGTTCAATTTTGTTTTGGATGCCTTTATAAATGAGCACAATCACTGGTGAATCTGTTCTTCCAGATTGCAAAGAGAAAAATCGAGTAAGGAACGTTAGTAGATTACAGTGTCACAGAGGATAAAGTACAGGCACAAATGTACAAAAGTAGACCAGTTGATCATTTCCTTGTCCTTTTTATGTTATACTTAAGTTTTATTACTTTAAAATGAAATGGAGTCCCAATATAACATAGGAATTAACTGTCAATGTCTGTCATTGACAGTTACACAAAAGTAACAAAATGAAAAATATATTTTACAAAAATAGAGTGAAATTATGAGGTTGCTCTCATTTTCATTTTTTTTTAAAGAGGATTGGCTAGGCAGTCATATTACTGTTTCATATTAGGCATACAATGACACCAAATAGCCAATGAAAATGGGATGCAGGTGTTCCCCAAACTACCGTTCAAAAAGTAAAATGTGTTGCATTTCTATAGCTGGAGTGTTAAATGAGATAAGCCACCTTGAGCGGGTAAAGGCAGTGTCTTTGAAATGTGGAAAGAAGTCTCCTTCTAAAAGAAAATTAACAATTTGATAAAATTAACAATCTGATAAGCCTTCTGATTGGTAGATACAGTACATGTCATAAAATACTGTTTATCACCTCAATAGGTTAATGACCTGCATTGGTGCAGTAGACATGAATGTATCCCCTAACAAAAACTTCTACCCACGAATTAGTTTTTTTTCCCATTAGAAACAATAATTTTTGAATATAGTTATAACAGATGCAGGTTGTAAATGTGTTGCTAATGGTGGATTTCAGTTCAGTAATTACTGATTCTTTTGAGCATTCATTATAAGTGAAAGTCTATTGCTTTAACATACCTGACCCAAGGCCCCTAACTTAACCCAAAGGCCCTTACCACCTTATGTCCTTGTAACTAATGAGGCATATACCATGTATAAACTCTTGAAAACATTTAAGCCATATTCCAAAAGAGACTTCAACTACAGAACATAACATTTTAATTAGCCGTAAACAAGGCTAGAAAGCGTGGTTAAATGCACCACTGACACTCTAAAAGGGAGATGGCATATCTGGACGTGTGCAATGCAATTGAAAACTGAAACTGTTATTGAAACCTGCATGGTTTTGCAAATTTGCCTTGCCTTTTGACCCAATGATGCTCTCAGGTAGCCAACCAAATTTTCTTTGCTCAGCTCTGTTAAAGGGTAATTACCCAGAAAGAGCTAGGTTGCTGTTATGAGATGCTGTTTGTCTTTTGGAAATGACACTAGCTTGTATGAAAAAGTACTGATTGAACAGTTTGAGGCTGCCACCAGAGGAAAATCCTATCATGGGAAAATCGTATCTTGAAAAAAAAATACTGAATAAATAGTTTGAGGTTACCCCAAAAAATTAGAGGATAAAAAATAGGGCAAAATTGATCTATGAAAACAAAGGAGATACGTATAAATATACATATTAGAAATGAGCAAATTAATTCTATAAATTTCTGAATGTTTTGCAATTTATTTTGGACGAATCAAGAGAGAGATCTGCATGTAAAAAACATGTGCAAGTCAGTATTTTACACCTGCATATACAGCATAGCCACCCAGTCATTGCTCAGCCTTTTAAACTGACTTATAAAGGCCCCTTAGTGATTCCCATAAAAAGAGGTATGGGTGGTCACTAAGAGGTTAACAGTTTGTGGTTTTGTTGTGGTTTTCTTTTTTTTTATAAAGAATTTCTATATGTAGAAAACAGCTCTCAAAGTGTACCTACTCAAAATATGTATTCATTAATAAAGAATATATTATATACAGAACAATTGGTGGAAGATTTATTAAAACTGGTGCAAATGAAAACTTGCATAGTTGTCCATAGCAACCAATCAGCTCTGAAAAATGAAAGGTGGAATCTGACTAGTTGCTAAGGGCAACTAAGCCAGTGTTGTTAAATCTCCCACTTTATGCCAAACTTAGTGGTGTAGGTACCAATGATATATGTTCAGATGTTGCAAGTGCCAAGATCAATGGCAATGAAAGGAAGAATCGAATTGGTTGCTATGGGCAATTAAGCCAGTTCTACTTCACACCAGTTTGATAAATAACCACCATAATTTCTAAAAGGTGCCAACAGCCTCTCCTACTGAAAGGATCATACTTACATGCTCGCCGCAGCTCTGTCCTCCACTGAAGCCAGGATAGGTGAGCTATGCAGCAGCAGCAGCAGCAGCCACAAACTGCCGCAGTAACATACACAACCAAAAGAATAAGATATACACAATAACAACTAATTGTCACGGCGTGGTGTGGGAGGGGAACTCTACACCAAACACAAAAGGGAGGGAGAAGGTACCAGGCCTGCAAACGAGGGAAAGGGGAAAGGTCACCACCTAATAAATTTTAACCCAAGCCCTGATTGCTAACAGAATGAACAGACCCCAATGGTAGGACTGTTCATCCACAGGAACCTAAGCCTGGCTCACCCTAGAAGGCCCTGAAGATAGTGATTGGGCCACAGACGACCTGGTCCTTCCCATCTGAAGGAACAAGAGTCTGCATCAGGTCTGGAACCAAGAGAAATAAACACAATACAAAAAGGAAAGACACTTAACTCAGGGTAAATGGAAAGCAGGAACTCAGCCGAGATCCAGACAATCCACAACCAGAATGAGCTATAAACCGCAAGGAGTGATGGGTAAAGCCAGACTAAGAAGGGAGTAGTAATGGTCACATGATCTACACCTGAAAAGGAGGTGTGCACATCCTAGCAACACATAGACAAAGTGAAACCAAAGGAAGCTGTCAGATCACTGACGTGCAGCCAGTCTTTCAGATCTTCTACCACCTGTTACGGGTGTGACACTAATATACTTATAAATAAATTGAATAACAATAAAATGAATATGTGTAGATAAGATATGAATTTAAACAAAAACTTAAAAACACTTGATACCTGACATACAGTGTATACATAATAGTCTCTCTATAATAATGTGTTTGAGTAAATGTGAATATAAAGGGAGTACAAGTATTAGAAACTCTAAATATATGTACAATGAAATTTATGTATAGAGATGTCCCAAACTATTCGCCGGCGAACATAGCTTGTTCGCTTTCGCCGCGGCGGGCGAACATATGCGATGTTCGGTCCGCCCCCTATACATCATCATTGAGCAAACTTTGACCCTGTACCTCACAGTCAGCAGACACATTCCAGCCAATCAGCATACCCTCCCTCCCAGACCCTCCCACCTCCTATCAAAAAGCAAGGACAGCATCCATCTTAGATTCATTCTGAAGCTGCAGTGTCACAAATTTGACTAAGTTGTAATCGCAATGCGATTAATACAGGTTATATTAATCGCATTGCGAATTCAACTTAGAGCTGGGTTCCTAATGGTTGTATTGCTAGAATATAACGAAGATTGAGAATATAGTGCTATATTTGTTATATTCGTCAATTCTAGCAATACAACCATTAGGAACTCAGATCTAAGTTGTAATCGCAATGCGATTAAGGCTGAGTTCACATGGGCGAGATTTCCGTGTGGGTGCAATGCGTGAGGTGAACGCATTTAACCCGCACTGAATCTGGACCCATTTATTTCTATGGGGCTGTGCACATGAGCTGTGATTTTCACGCATCACTTATGCGTTGCGTGAAAATCGCAGCATGCTCTATATTGTGCGTTTATCACGCAACGCATAGAAGTGAATGGGGCTGAGTGAAAATCGCAAGCATCCGCAATCAAGTGCGGATGCGGTGCGATTTTCACGCATGGTTGCTAAGATGACAGTCTATTCACTGTATTATTTTCCCTTATAACATGGTTATAAGGGAAAATAATAGCATTCTTTAATACAGAATGCTTAGTAGGTGGTCAATTGAGGGTTAAAAAATAAAAAATAATTAACTCACCTTCTCCTCTTGATCGCGTAGCTGCCGGTCTCTTCTTACTTCTTTAATCATGAGCTGCCGGCTAAAGGACCTGTGGTGACGTCAGATCACATGGTCCAATCACATGATCCCTCACCGCATTGCGAATTCAACTTAGAGCTTGGTTCCTAATGGTTGTATTGCTAGAATATAACGAAGATTGAGACTATAGTGCTATATTCGTTATATATTCGTCAATTCTAGCAATACAACCATTAGGAAGTTAGCTCTAAGTTGAATTCGCAATGCGATTAATGCAGGTTATATTAATCGCATTGCGAATTCAACTTACCACACTCTGCATCAACTACGTAATTTTCCATGGGAGTTTTGCCATGGATCCCCCTCCGGCATGCCACAGTCCAGGTGTTAGTCCCCTTGAAACAACTTTTCCATCACTATTGTGGCCAGAAAGAGTCCCTGTGGGTTTTAAAATTCGCCTGTCTACTGAAGTCTATGGCGGTTCGCCCGTTCGCGAACATTTGCGTAAATTCGCGTTCGCCGTTCGCGAACGGAAAATTTTATGTTCGCGACATCTCTATTTATGTACATGAAAGCTATAAAAGGAGAATAACTGCATGAGGTACTTACAATATAAGAAGCTTTATTAACAGTGTATCTACTGTATAATGACAATAAAGGTATGTGGAGGGGGCATCTCAAAACCTGTTCGAATGCTGGTGTACCCCAACTTAAAACTGGTCATGAGATTGCTCCACACACTATGGCCTAGATTTCCTAATGTATCTGCTTCTAGAATCTGTCTTAAAAGTGGCACAAACTGGCACAAGTTGGTGCAACTAGGGCTCAAAAAGGGGGTTGGTTGTAGTTGGAGTGGAGGAAAGAGACATGACCTAAGTTGCAACAATTTTTACCAGAATTGCACTACAATTCTGCCATAAAGTTCTTTCTCAAATTAACTCAACTAATAGTTGGTATAAGGATAGACTAATGTGTCTATCCCTCAACCACATTCATCATCCGGCCTGAGCCACTCTGATAAATGTGGTGCAGGTTTAGACAGCCTGTCTAAGTTTACACCATCTATAGCAGGGGTGCATAAACTTTTCTGGTTGGAGGCCAAATTGTCACACTGAACCGATTCCAAGAGCCGAAAATAAAACTTAAAGGGGTATTAACAACTAAAATATCTTATTGAACATACAACATACAGTATACAGTATATATCATAAATGTCTAAATAAGGATAATGTTTGGCACTCCAAGGTTCGTAGGAATATGCTAGTGTTCAGTGGTAGGGAAACAGCCCAGATTGTGTCAGAAGAATACCACTGCACTCAGAACTTTGAAATGCAGTATTACTTTTAATCCATCCAATTTGTTAAATATTGACAGGGCCAACGTTTCCGTCCATCTAGGACCTTGTTCACGGCGTATGTCTTGAGAGTGCAAGGAGCGAGTATGGGGTCTTACACCATTATTGCTTGGACAGTACCACTTTTAGACCTTAATTAAGCACCCTCATAAACACTATGGAGACCCTTGTATATCTTCAATATATACATGCGAGAGAACCAGGTTGTTTCCCAGTTTAGGCATTATGTCAAAAAGATCCCAAAAGACCACATAAAGTTGGCTTAATCCCAATGAAAGTTACAAATAAGCCAATAGATGAGCATTTGAATGAAAGGTAGTCAGTTCTACTTTACACCAGTTTGATAAATTTCCCAAAAGTGTGTAGGTATGCAAACAGAGACTGTGATTATAGTACAGTGAAATCCTGCAGAGACATCTTTTGTAGTGATGTACGAACATCGGCCGGGACGCTTCACGAACGCAAACGCGTGTTCTCGATGAAATGCATATACCGTATTTTTCGTCCATAAGACGCAGCTAGATTTTAGAGGAGGACAATAAAAAAATATATTTTTAATTACACCTCAGGTCAGACCACCAATGTTAATCAGACCTCAGCTGACAGCCCCAATCAGACCCCCCAATGTTAATAAGACCCCAATAAGATCTCATATCAGACCCCCAATAAGACCTCAGCTCACACCCAAAAGTGAATGACCCCTAATTAGACCTCAGATATGAGCCCCAATATAAATAAGACCCCATTCAGACCTCAGATCAGCCCCCAGTCTCAAATCAGCCCCCATGCCTCATTTGATCAGTTCCCAGTCTCATATCAGTCCCCATGCCTGCTTTTATCAGCCCCCATGCCTGTTTTCATCAGCCCCTTGCCTGTTTTCATCAGCCCCTTGCGTCTTTTCATCAGCCCCTTGTCTTTTTTCATCAGCCCCCATTGCCTCAGATGTGCCACATGCCTCAGATGACATAAAATAAAAAAGTCACTTACCTCCCCTGCTCCGGGTGCCTCAGATCCACACCGCCAGCGCTCTTCTTCCTTCTCCTCGGTCGGCTGTGCTGTGAACTGGCGCGCACAGCGTGAGGTCACAGTGCGCCCTCACGCTGTGCGCAGCCTTCACAGCCGACAGCCGAGGACCAGGAAGCGGTGAGTACAGAGCCTTCACCGCTTCCCGGTCCTCCGGTAGTAATGAGCGCTTCCATAATGGATGCCTGGTTTAATGCTCGGGCTCTCCCATTGACTTCCATTATACTCGGGTGCTCGGTAGAGTACCCGAGCATCCCGATGTGTTTGGCCAGAGCACCAGAGCACTTTGGTGCTCGATCATCACTAGTTGCCTCCCCTACGTGGATTTGGAAATCTGAATTGACAAATTTGATGTCTTGCCTGGATAAAATGGTGAGGTAGGGAGTTAAGATTAGTTACAGCGTATGTCAGTCTCACATCCCCACCTATCCCATGGTTGAACTTGATGGACGTATGTCTTTTTTTCAACCGTATTAACTATGTGGAATAAATGTGGGGGATTCAGTCAGCACAACCCTGTATGCAGGTGCACATCACTATGGCGAAATACATATACAAACTCAAAAACACAAATGCAATAGCACTCTGGAACCAGCACTCTGCCCTGCCTCTATGCTGGATGAGGCATTGGTGTACATTTTGGCCAAAGCGTAATAAGCCACTCACCATGTCAAGGTCGCCTCTATGAGTGGTCCCTAACACTAGTTCCTACCTGTTTATGGGCCATGATAGCCACACAAAGTCCAGGGAGCGCAGGCACAGCATGCACGCCAGGCACAATCTGCTTTTAACCCCGTCCGGTGCCGTGACAGCTTTCATCAGATCCAGGGATGCAAGTACTAACATGCATGCTGAGCCCACTATATACTTCCCCTGGAGCCACTTCCACTTTGGTGCTCGATCATCACTAGTTGCCTCCCCTACGTGGATTTGGAAATCTGAATTGACGAATTTGATGTCTTGCCTGGATAAAATGGTGAGGTAGGGAGTTAAGATTAGTTACAGCGTATGTCAGTCTCACATCCCCACCTATCCCTTGGTTGAACTTGATGGACGTATGTCTTTTTTTCAACCGTATTAACTATGTAACTTTGCAAATGCGGTCTCGCACACACTGGGAAGTCTCCTCAATGTATGCGAGACCGCACGGACACTTAATTAGGTAGACCACAAATGATGTAGCACAAGTGAAAAAACCTTTTATATGATTACCAGTATGTGGATGTGAGAAAGTGCTGCCTTTCATGACATGAGTGCCCTGTGCACAATTCAGACAAGGAATTGTACCCATTTTGGGATTAGACAATGTAGTCTGTGTTAAATGAGGTTTTGCAGAGCCAATGTCTGCTTTCACAAGAATATCACGTAGATTATGCCATATGTTCGCATGTTCAGCGAATCGCAAACGAGCAAAGTTCGCCGCGAAACGACCGCCGGGTGAACAGCAAGGCCATTCTCTTGTGCCCCTGCTTCTACAGCCATTTGCAGCCTTTAAAGCCTTAAATTGAGATCCCAGACCAGACTTCTAAATGAATTGATACCGCAAGCCAGAACACAAACTTATGGTAATTAAGCACTCAGGAGCGAGAGAGGAAGAAGATAAAGGATCAAAAGACACTGGGAGGATGTGGGGGGAGGACTTGCTCTGATTGGCTCAGAGGCTGACAGACAGCATAATTAGCCAATCAGGGGCAGTATGCAGGCAGGTATTTATGCTGAGTAGGAAGAAACACCTTTCTGTTCCCAGCTAGGCTTCTGATAGGACGTCTTGTGGCAGTGTGTGCCAAAAAACAATTGCCAGTTACTAGGGACTCTATAGGGACACTGTAGGGGCACTATAGGGGAAGAATATGGGGATATAATTGGGTAGATTTTAGAGTTTTCTCAGGGAAAGCTTAGCATCTCAGTTGTTTCACACAGCTTGCTGGCAAGTTTTGCATTACAGAATCCTGCAAGAAAAAAAAAAGAGACCCGCAGGGACACACATACAAAAAATATGAAACTTTATTAGGTAATTAATGACAAATAATTACAACAACACATAATTAGAGACAAATATCTAAAACAAGTAGAGCAGCAATACAGGTAGTGTTGCAAGAAGTAGCTCACCTGCTGACTGACAGGGTATAAGATCCCAATATCTAAACTTGCTCAACACAAGGGCAAATGAGCAAAAACAAATAATATACCAATGATCACCTGGAAACTATCTCCTAATCCCAAATGCCTTGTGTGCAAAAATCCACACAATGAGAGGATTAGTTATGCCCCATTTATTTAGATAGGGGTTTTTGGTTTGGGATGTCCTTGAGTTCTGTTTTCTGTGCCTTCGACTCTACTACATTATGGTGCCCTGCGGTCTGGTTGTCCAAACCGACATGTAGTTGTGTTTCTTTTAACTGTATTTAAAAAAAAATTCCTAATGTTTATATTGTGTATTTATAACAGTTTGTATACATATGCTACTAATCACTCATGACCATTTGTATATATTCCAGATTTGGGGACATTTTTTTGGATGGGGATGCTAAGATATGGAAGAAGAATCCTTTGTACTTCTGCTTGAGATGTGGGACTTCCGCGTGATGATGGGACTCATATGTTCCCTTATGTCTGTATCTTATGTCTATATTTTATCTATATATTTATAATTTGAGGCTATAATCAACTTGGGATATACAGTATTGATACTATTGATATCTAGATATATTTCATTCTCAACACGTTTTTTATTTCACTGCATGCCACTTCACTTGCACTTAGCACTTTTCACTGCACTTGCACTTTTTTGTAGCACAATTAGTTTAGGTTGTTTTATCTTAATATTTAAGCATTAAGCATTTATATGTTTCACAATGAATTTATATTTGTTTATTTATTAATATACACTGCTCAAAAAAATAAAGGGAACACAAAAATAACACATCCTAGATCTGAGTTAATTAAATATTCTTCTGAAATACTTTGTTCTTTACATAGTTGAATGTGCTGACAACAAAATCACACAAAAATTAAAAAATGGAAATCAAAATTTTCAACCCATGGAGATCTGGATTTGGAGACACACTCAAAATTAAAGTGGAAAAACACACTACAGGCTGATCCAACCTTGATGTAATGTCCTTAAAACAAGTCAAAATGAGGCTCAGTAGTGTGTGTGGCCTCCACGTGCCTGTATGACCTCCCTACAACGCCTGTGCATGCTCCTGATGAGGTGGCGGACGGTCTCCTGAGGGATCTCCTCCCAGACCTGGACTAAAGCATCTGCCAACTCCTGGACAGTCTGTGGTGCAACGTGACGTTGGTGGATAGAGCGAGACATGATGTCCCAGATGTGCTCGATTGGATTCAGGTCTGGGGAATGGGCGGGCCAGTCCATAGCATCAATGCCTTCGTCTTGCAGGAACTGCTGACACACTCCAGCCACATGAGGTCTAGCATTGTCTTGCATTAGGAGGAACCCAGGGCCAACCGCACCAGCATATGGTCTCACAAGGGGTCTGAGGATCTCATCTCGGTACCTAATGGCAGTCAGGCTACCTCTGGCGAGCACATGGAGGGCTGTGCGGCACTCCAAAGAAATGCCACCCCACACCATTACTGACCCAATGCCAAACCGGTCATGCTGGAGGATGTTGCAGGCAGCAGAACGTTCTCCACGGTGTCACCAGACTCTGCCACGTCTGTCACATGTGCTCAGTGTGAACCTGCTTTCATCTGTGAAGAGCACAGGGTGCCAGTGGCAAATTTGCCAATCTTGGTGTTCTCTGGCAAATGCCAAACGTCCTGCACGGTGTTGGGCTGTAAGCACAACCCCCACCTGTGGACATCGGGCCCTCATATCACCCTCATGGAGTCTGTTTCTGACCATTTGAGCAGACACATGCACATTTGTGGCCTGCTGGAGGTCATTTTGCAGGGCTCTGGCAGTGCTCCTCCTGTTCCTCCTTGCACAAAGGCGGAGGTAGCGGTCCTGCTACTGGGTTGTTGCCCTCCTACGGCCTTCTCCACGTCTCCTGATGTACTGGCCTGTCTCCTGGTAGCGCCTCCATGCTCTGGACACTACCCTGACAGACACAGCAAACCTTCTTGCCACAGCTCGCATTGATGTGCCATCCTGGATAAGCTGCACTACCTGAGACACTTGTGTGGGTTGTAGACTCTGTCTCATGCTACCACTAGAGTGAAAGCACCGCCAGCATTCAAAAGTGACCAAAACATCAGCCAGAAAGCATAGGAACTGAGAAGTGGTCTGTGGTGACCACCTGCAGAACCACTCCTTTATTGGGGGTGTCTTGCTAATTGCCTATAATTTCCACCTGTTGTCTATCCCATTTGCACAACAGCATGTGAAATTGATTGTCACTCAGTGTTGCTTCCTAAGTGGACAGTTTGATTTCACAGAAGTGTGATTGACTTGGAGTTACATTGTGTTGTTTAAGTGTTCCCTTTATATTTTTGAGCAGTGTATGTATATATTACACTGGAGCACCTCATAGTGCATAATGTGTCATAAGAAGTTATCACATATGAGTACTGATGTCCTCTGATTGTTGGTCATCCATGCAAACGTATTTGCTAGTATGCTATGTATTTAGCACGATTTATAAAGTATTTTACTATTTAAGATATATTACCATTGTATCATATGTTGATTGTGCTAACTCCACTCTTTATCACAATGTATTTATAATACTATACCTATGCGGACACATGTCAGTGGCAAGATTCCGTTTCCCTGGTGAGAGATGGTTCGGGTGCGATCATGTGACTTGCTAGGTGACGTACAGTCACGTGACCGCGGTCGGGTGAAACTGTCTCGTGCGTAGTCTCGCGCGATACATTTGCTTGAGCGAGGTCTCGCGCGATTTGCTGTTGGGTGACGTCGCGGTCACGTGACCGTGGCCGGGTGAGGCTGTCTCGTGCGTAGTTTCGCGAGATTAGCTACGGAGTGACCAGTGACGTAACATTGGGGTATGGCCACTTGCGGTCATGAGGCTGCGATAATGATATAATAATATGATACTGAATTAGCTTCTGGGTATATAATGTGGCCGAGTGTTCAAATCAGATACGCCCCTTGAAGAAGCGGAGTGAAACGTGCGTCGGGGTGTGCTCACAGCTGACTGAAGGTTGGATCCCTGTATTGTACCACTTCCCAGGTATTTTCTGTCCCTCTTCCCTTTTATCTGCCTGTAGCTTTTACATTCACTGATGGTTTCCTACTGGTACCTTGTGTGGATTTTTGCACACAAGGCATTTGGGATTAGGAGATAGTTTCCAGGTGATCATTGGTATATTATTTGTTTTTGCTCATTTTCCCTTATGTTGAGCAAGTTTAGAGCAAGTCAGCAGATGAGCTACTTCTTGCAACACTACCTGTATTGCTGCTCTACTTGTTTTAGATATTTGTCTCAAATTATGTGTTGTTGTAATTATTTGGCATTAATTACCTAATAAAGTTTCATATTTTTGTATGTGTGTCCCTGCGGGTCTTTTGGTTTTTTTATGTGATGTCATGCATCTTACCAACATCTTGCTAGTTTATAGGTTGTACTAGAATCCTGCAAGAACCTCATATTGTTTGTGTATAAATAACCAATGCAGCTTTTTTTAACAAAGTTTCTACAGTTTATAAGATAAAAAAGGTATATATAAGACTGGCACTCACTATGTGGGTCATAAAAACACAATTTAATATTGCAGCAGAAAAAATAACACTCTAAAAATATGCTCAAACCAACTCTATCCATCCACAGTTCCAGATAAATATATACCTGTGGGCCAGATAGAGTGGAAACAGCAGATAAAATGACATTCAATCACAGTGTAAAAACATATAAACGCAATATATAAAGCACAATGTAGTCGAAGCAAAATGCAGGCCCTATATATAAAGTCCCATTCAATCACTGTAGCGAAGGGGTATTATACTTATCAAGCAAAAACGTTCCTTAAAGAGAACCTGTCACCAGGATTTTGTGCATAGAGCTGGGGACATGGGCTGCTAGATGGCCACTAGCACATCTGCAATACCCAGTCACCATAGCTCTCTGCGCTTTTATTGTGTTAAAAAACCGTTTTGATCCATATGCAAATGACCTGATATGAGTCCTGTATCCGGAGATGAGTCAAGCGGAAAGGAGCCCAGCACCGCCCCGCGTCCTCCGAATCTCCTCCTTGCTGGCTGACGTCACAGAGCTGGAGCGCCGAAATCTCGCGATGCGCGAGCTAGCGCATGCGCAGTGTCGGCATCATGTTCATTCCCCCATTCGCGCATCGCGAGATTTCGGCACTCCAGCTCTGTGACGTCTGCTTGTAAGATGACGCTGAATGCGCAACAGTATATTTGAGTCCCCAAATCTACTCCTAAAGAGGAATATACACACTGGACGTGTAGCGGTTCAATCCGGCAGAAAACAGTCACCGTAATCAAAGATTTTGCCACATATAACGTTGGTAATTCGGTGTAGTGGTGGGTGATACAGGCTTAAGAATCTTACCGGTAGGTAGTCAAAACCGGCAGTTGAAAGTCCCGTCCAACAGATTTCTACTAACCACTGTTGGACAGGACTTTCAACTGCCGGCTTTGACTACCTACCGGTAAGATTCTTAAGCCTGTATCACCCACCACTACACCGAATTACCAACGTTATATCTGGCAAAATCTTTGATTACGGTGACTGTTTTCTGCCGGATTGAACCGCTACACGTCCAGTGTGTATATTCCCCTTTAGGAGTAGATTTGGGGACTCAAATATACTGTTGCGCATTCAGCGTCATCTTACAAGCAAGATATTATTAAGAATTAAGGAACGTTTTTGCTTGATAAGGACATTTTACTGCAATAACATATTTGTTATAATTGTGTTACTGAACATCTTATAAACTGACAAGATACCATTCAGTGTGTGGGGATTCGCTCTGGTAGTTAGGTCTAGCGGATGCAGTATAGAGGCAAAGTACACAGTTCTTGAATCAAACAGTGGTGTTTATTCACACGTTGGTGTATAACAAAATATAACACCTGCCATACAGTATACACGGGAGAGGGCATCCGTGTTTTCCTGAAAACGGCCTGCCCTGTGTTCCACGGAGAACTTAATGTTCTGTAAGGACAGGAACCACCTCGTGACTCTGGTATTTCTCGCTTTGGCCTGGCTCATCCACTTGAGAGGGGAGTGGTCAGTCACCAGTAGTGATGGACGAACATCGGCCGGTACAGTTCACAAACGCAATCACACGAACGCGATCAAATGTTCGCGAACCACAAGTTCGCGGAGGGCACCATTCACTTTAAAGGCAGGCGAACCTGGAATACCTTCAGGTCATATTTGCAGCCACCAAATACTTACTAGAAGTGCACAAATAGTCCCACAACATGGACAGTGACATACCAGATGATTTATTCGAATTTGCGATCTCCATTCATTAATTTTTTCAATGCAAAATATCGGCAATGAAATTTTCGCCTATGCGCATGCGCTAAATATGCGCGGCCTACTACAGCCACTGGGTTTCCACCAGACCGAAGTTGGATGCGATCAGAAAAGATGGTTGGCAACAATTTTCACGACGTTGAGGAAGAATTTCTGATCACTGTAAGTAATTTGACATTAAAGCAGTGTATTTGATTACATTTCACATGCATGTTATAACAATCGCTGTATATGCAGATCGAGTGTTTAAAAAAAACGCCATTGCGAAAATCCCTAATGATGCAATTTATTTTTTCGCGGTACACACAACTTCACATTTTATAAGGTCTCATGAGATATTATTGATTGGTGCACTAAGTATTGTTGTGAGAACTTGCCACTCCAGTACAGTCCCCAAAAATCAGCCAATAGGCATTCACCTGACAGCAAAGAACTTTGGATTCTGTGGCTGGAGGTACATTAGGCGTTCACAGGATAAATATATAACTGTAGGCCAGTACAGGCCCCAAAAATTAGCCAGTAGGCATTCACCTGACAGCAAAGAATTTGGGATTCTGTGGCTGGAGGGACATTAGGCGGTCACAGGATAAAAATGTAACTGTCGGCTAGTACAGACCCCAAAAATTAGCCAATAGGTGTTCACCTGACAGCAAAGAACTTTGGATTCTGGGGCTGGAGGTACATTAGGTGGTCAAAGGATAAAAATGTAACTGTCGGCCAGTGCAGGCCCCAAAAATTAGCCAATAGGCATTCACCTGACAGCAAAGAACTTTGGATTCTGTGGCTGGATGTACATTAGACGGTCACAGGATAAATATGGAACTGTCGGTCTCAAAAATTAGGTCTCAAAAATACAGGTCTCAAAAATTAGGCATTCAACGGACATAAAAGGCCTTTTATGCCGCTGTATTTACCTAAGACAGGGACCATGAATTGTTCTGGGTGGTGGGGGATATTTGTGGGCTGTCATGAGGAATTTCAATCAAACATGGTTGACTCGTCACATGTGTTGAATTTCTCAGAGATCCATGCCTCATTAATTTTTAGAAATGTGAGTTAGTCCACACTGTCGTGAGCTAGGCGAGTGCGCTTATCGGGGGTTCATCGCTTCTCAGAGCGTCCACATCGGCCGTTAACCCAATGTAGTCGGACACCTGTTGGTCTAGGCGTTCCCTGAGGTTGGATCCGGAGGACGGCTGTCAATGGGTTGGCTGGAAGAATGATCTCATATCCGAAGTGACCAACACATCTTCAAACCGCCCTCTTCTTCCATGCGCTGTTGGATTGGTACCCGAAACAGTTTCTCTGTGAGTGGAAATTCCTCTGCCAGTGCACGCAAAAGCAGAATGCAGCATTTCTCGAAGCAAGGCCTGGAAGTGCTGCATTCTGACAGCCTTCTGTGATGGTGGTAACATTTCTGCCATTTTGTGTTTGTATGTTGCCACCCAGTACTGGTCCTTGCCCTTTATGCTTTTTATACGGGGGTCCCTTTTCAAACACTGGAGCATGAAGGCCCCCATTTGCACTAAACTGGAAGCGGTGGAGTGGCCTGGCTCCTGCTCATCATCCAGGATAATGTCACCCTTGTTCTCCTCCCCCCATCCACAGACAACATCAGGGATCCAAGAAATGTTTAAAGCATGCTCTTCTTGCTACTCCTCCGCCC
Organism: Bufo bufo; assembly: GCF_905171765.1. Taxonomy (NCBI): domain Eukaryota; kingdom Metazoa; phylum Chordata; class Amphibia; order Anura; family Bufonidae; genus Bufo; species Bufo bufo. The sequence goes on along the minus strand of NC_053393.1, from coordinate 376,757,350 downwards.
CGGCACCATCCTCCTCTGACTCCTCTTCAGACTCCTGCTGTTGACTTATCTCAGATGGAGTAGCCCCCCCCTGGGAAATTATCCAGCATTGCGACTTCCTCATCTTCCTGCTCCTGCTCCTCGACGGCTTTATCAATGACACGACGCAATGCACGCTCTAGAAAGAAGGCGTAAGGTACGATGTCACTGATGGCGCCCTGGCTCCAACTGACCATCAAATGGCCGCAGAAGTCTGCATGCGATGCGCATTAGCAGCCACTGGCGCGGTGAAAAAAAACCAAGCTCCCTAGAACCTGTCCTGCCGTACAGTTCGTACAGGTAGTCATTAACTGCTGGAGCAGCCTATCAAGCATATATAAGGTGGAGTTCCATCACGTCGGGCAGTCACAAATCAGACGTCTGACGGGCAGGTGGTGTCGCCGCTGAATGTCAGCGAGCCATGGCCGTGTAAGATCTTCTAAAATGGCCAGAGATTTTCCTGCCTGCCGCAAGACGTCCTGGACCCCGGGGTATTTGGCAATGAATCGCTGCACGACTAAGTTCAGGATGTGTGCCATGCACGGCATGTGTGTAATTTTGCCCTGTTTCAGCGCGCTCAGCAGATTGGCACTGCTGTCGCACACCACTTTACCATCTGTCAAATTGAGCGGGGTTAGCCACTGATCTGCCTGTGACCACAAAGCTGAAAGGAGTGCAGGGCCGGTGTGGCTCTTGGCTTCCAGGCACAACAGACGCAGCACAGCATAACAACGTTTCACCTGGCACGTCGAATAGGTTCTGGGTAGAGTTGAGCGAACACCTGGATGTTCGGGCTCGAGAAGTTCGGCCGAACTTCCCGGAAATGTTCAGGTTCAGGATCCGAACCCGACCCGAACTTCGTCCCGAACCCGAACCCCATTGAAGTCAATGGGGACCCGAACTTTTGGGCACTAAAAAGGCTGTAAAACAGCCCAGGAAAGAGCTAGAGGGCTGCAAAAGGCAGCAACATGTAGGTAAATCCCCTGCAAATGTGGATAGGGAAATGAATTAAAATAAAAATTTAAAAAATTAAAATTAACCAATATCAATTGGACAGAGGTCCCATAGCAGAGAATCTGGCTGCACGTCAGCAGAGAATCAGTCTCTTCATGCCATAGCAAAGAATCTGGCTTCATGTCAGCAGAGAATCAGTCTCTTCATGCCATAACAGAGAATCTGGTTTCATGTCAGCGCAGAATCAGTCTTCATGTCATAGCAGAGAATCAGGCTTCACGTCACCCACCACTGGAACAGGCCACTGTCACATATTTAGGCCCCGGCACCCAGACAGAGGAGAGAGGTCCCGTAACAGAGAATCTGGCCTTATGTCAGCGCAGAATCAGTCTTCATGTCATAGCAGAGAATCAGGCTTCACGTCACCCACCACTGGAACAGGCCACTGTCGCATATTTAGGCCCCGGCACCCAGACAGAGGAGAGAGGTCCTGTAACAGAGAATCTGGCCTTATGTCAGCACAGAATCTGTCTTCATGTCATAGCAGAGAATCAGGCTTCACGTCACCCACCACTGGAACAGGCCACTGTCACATATTTAGGCCCAGGCACCCAGGCAGAGGAGAGAGGTCCCGTAACAGAGAATCTGGCCTTATGTCAGCACAGAATCTCTCTTCATGTCATAGCAGAGAATCAGGCTTCACGTCACCCACCACTGGAACAGGCCACTGTCACACATTTAGGCCCAGGCACCCAGGCAGAGGAGACAGGTCCCGTAACAGAGAATCTGGCCTTATGTCAGCGCAAAATCAGTCTTCATGTCATAGCAGAGAATCAGGCTTCACGTCACCCACCACTGGAACAGGCCACTATCACATATTTAGGCCCCGGCACCCAGACAGAGGAGAGAGGTCCCGTAACAGAGAATCTGGCCTTATGTCAGCGCAGAATCAGTCTTCATGTCATAGCAGAGAATCAGGCTTCACGTCACCCACCACTGGAACAGGCCACTGTCACATATTTAGGCCCAGGCACCCAGGCAGAGGAGAGAGGTCCCGTAACAGAGAATCTGGCCTTATGTCAGCGCACAATCAGTCTTCATGTCATAGCAGAGAATCAGGCTTCACGTCATGCACCACTGGAACAGGCCACTGTCACACATTTAGGCCCAGGCACCCAGGCAGAGGAGAGAGGTCCCGCAACAGAGAATCTGGCCTTATGTCAGCACAGAATCTGTCTTCATGTCATAGCAGAGAATCAGGCTTCACGTAACCCACCACTGGAACAGGCCACTGTCACACATTTAGGCCCAGGCAGAGGAGAGAGGTCCCGTAACAGAGAATCTGGCCTTATGTCAGCACAGAATCTGTCTTCATGTCATAGCAGAGAATCAGGCTTCACGTCACCCACCACTGGAACAGGCCACTGTCACATATTTAGGCCCCGGCACCAAGACAGAGGAGAGAGGTCCCGTAACAGAGAATCTGGCCTTATGTCAGCCCAGAATCAGTCTTCATGTCATAGCAGAGAATCAGGCTTCACGTCACCCACCACTGGAACAGGCCACTGTCACATATTTAGGCCCAGGCACCCAGGCAGAGGAGAGAGGTCCCGTAACAGAGAATCTGGCCTTATGTCAGCGCAGAATCAGTCTTCATGTCATAGCAGAGAATCAGGCTTCACATCACCCACCACTGGAACAGGCCACTGTCACATATTTAGGCCCCGGCACCCAGACAGAGGAGAGAGGTCCCGTAACAGAGAATCTGGCCTTATGTCAGCACAGAATCTGTCTTCATGTCATAGCAGAGAATCAGGCTTCACGTCACCCACCACTGGAACAGTCCACTGTCACATATTTAGGCCCAGGCACTCAGGCAGAGGAGAGAGGTCCCGTAACAGAGAATCTGGCCTTATGTCAGCACAGAATCTGTCTTCATGTCATAGCAGAGAATCAGGCTTCACGTCACCCACCACTGGAACAGGCCACTGTCACATATTTAGGCCCAGGCACCCAGGCAGAGGAGAGAGGTCCCGTAACAGAGAATCTGGCCTTATGTCAGCACAGAATCTGTCTTCATGTCATAGCAGAGAATCAGGCTTCACGTCACCCACCACTGGAACAGGCCACTGTCACACATTTAGGCCCAGGCACCCAGGCAGAGGAGAGAGGTCCCGTAACAGAGAATCTGGCCTTATGTCAGCACAGAATCTGTCTTCATGTCATAGCAGAGAATCAGGCTTCACGTCACCCACCACTGGAACAGGCCACTGTCACACATTTAGGCCCCGGCACCCAGACAGAGGAGAGGTTCATTCAACTTTGGTTTGCCCCGCAATATAATGGTAAAATGAAAATAAAAATAGTATTGAATGAGGAAGTGCCCTGGAGTAGAATAATATATTGTTAAGGGGAGGTAGTTAATATCTAATCTGCACAAGGGATGGACAGGTCCTGTGGGATCCATGCCTGGTTCATTTTTATGAACGTCAGCTTGTCCACATTGGCTGTAGACAGGCGGCTGCGTTTGTCTGTAATGACGCCCCCTGCCGTGCTGAATACACGTTCAGACAAAACGCTGGCCGCCGGGCAGGCCAGCACCTCCAAGGCATAAAAGGCTAGCTCTGGCCACGTGGACAATTTGGAGACCCAGAAGTTGAATGGGGCCAAACCATCAGTCAGTACGTGGAGGGGTGTGCACAGGTACTGTTCCACCATGTTTGGCCACATTTGTACCTGGCCTCTGCTGTTGCAAAAAACCTCCCTCTGAGTCACTTCGAAGAGACTGGCCAGAAAGTGCTAAAAATGACCCCTCTTCCTCCTCTTCCTCCTGGGCCACCTCCTCTTCCATCATCGCCCTAAGTGTTTTCTCAAGGAGACATAGAAGTGGTATTGTAACGCTGATAACGGCGTCATCGCCACTGGCCATGTTGGTGGAGTACTCGAAACAACGCAACAGGGCACACAGGTCTCGCATGGAGGCCCAGTCATTGGTGGTGAAGTGGGTCTGATCCGCAGTGCGACTGACCCGTGCGTGCTGCAGCTGAAACTCCACTATGGCCTGCTGCTGCTCGCACAGTCTGTCCAGCATATGCAAGGTGGAGTTCCACCTGGTGGGTACGTCGCATATGAGGCGGTGAGCGGGAAGGCCGAAGTTACGCTGTAGCGCAGACAGGAGAGCAGCGGCAGGGTGTGAACGCCGGAAGCGCGAACAGACGGCCCGCACTTTATGCAGCAGCTCTGACATGTCGGGGTAGTTGCGAATGAACTTCTGCACCACCAAATTCAGCACATGCGCCAGGCAAGGGATGTGCGTCAAACCGGCTAATCCCAGAGCTGCAACGAGATTTCGCCCATTATCGCACACCACCAGGCCGGGCTTGAGGCTCACCGGCAGCAACCACTCGTCGGTCTGTTGTTCTATACCCCCCCACAACTCCTGTGCGGTGTGGGGCCTGTCCCCCAAACATATGAGTTTCAGAACGGCCTGCTGACGTTTACCCCGGGCTGTGCGGAAGTTGGTGGTGAAGGTGTGTGGCTGACTGGATGAGCAGATGGAGGAAGAGGAGGAGGAAGCTGAGTAGGAGGAGGAGGAGACAGGAGGCAAAGAATGTTGCCCTGCGATCCTTGGCGGCGTGCGCCAAACAGCTCTCCGCCTGGGGCCCAGCCGCCACTACATTTACCCAGTGTGCAGTTAGGGAGATATAGCGTCCCTGGCCGTGCTTACTGGTCCACGTATCTGTGGTTAGGTGGACCTTGCCACAGATGGCGTTGCGCAGTGCACACTTGATTTTATCGGACACTTGGTTGTGCAGGGAAGGCACGGCTCTCTTGGAGAAGTAGTGCCGGCTGGGAACAACATACTGTGGGACAGCAAGCGACATGAGCTGTTTGAAGCTGTGTGTGTCCACCAGCCTAAATGACAGCATTTCATAGGCCAGTAGTTTAGAAATGCTGGCATTCAGGGCCAGGGATCGAGGGTGGCTAGGTGGGAATTTACGCTTTCTCTCAAATGTTTGTGAGATGGAGAGCTGAACGCTGCCGTGTGACATGGTTGAGATGCTTGGTGACGCAGGTGGTGGTGTTGGTGGTACATCCCATGTTTGCTGGGCGGCAGGTGCCAACGTTCCTCCAGAGGCGGAGGAAGAGGCCGAGGCGGCGGCGGCAGCAGCAGCAGAAGAGGCCGAGGCGGCGGCAGCAGCAGAAGAGGCCGAGGCGGCAGCAGCAGAAGAGGTAGCAGGGGGGGCCTGAGTGACTTCCTTGTTTTTAAGGTGTTTACTCCACTGCAGTTCATGCTTTGCATGCAGGTGCCTGGTCATGCAGGTTGTGCTAAGGTTCAGAACGTTAATGCCTCGCTTCAGGCTCTGATGGCACAGCGTGCAAGCCACTCGGGTCTTGTCGTCAGCACATTGTTTGAAGAAGTGCCATGCCAGGGAACTCCTTGAAGCTGCCTTTGGGGTGCTCGGTCCCAGATGGCGGCGGTCAGTAGCAGGCGGAGTCTCTTGGCGGCGGGTGTTCTGATTTTGCCCACTGCTCCCTCTTTTGCTACGCTGTTGGCTCGGTCTCACCACTGCCTCTTCCTCCGAACTGTGAAAGTCAGTGGCACGACCTTCATTCCATGTGGGGTCTAGGACCTCATCGTCCCCTGCATCGTCTTCCACCCAGTCTTGACCCCTGACCTCCTGTTCAGTCTGCACACTGCAGAAAGACGCAGCAGTTGGCACCTGTGTTTCGTCATCATCAGAGACGTGCTGAGGTGGTATTCCCATGTCCTCATCATCAGGAAAAATAAGTGGTTGTGCGTTAGTGCATTCTATCTCTTCCACCCCTGGGGAAGGGCTAGGTGGATGCCCTTGGGAAACCCTGGCAGCAGAGTCTTCAAACAGCATAAGAGACTGCTGCATAACTTGAGGCTCAGACAGTTTCCCTGATATGCATGGGGGTGATGTGACAGACCGATGGGCTTGGTTTTCATGCGCCATCTGTGCGCTTTCTGCAGAAGACTGGGTGGGAGATAATGTGAACGTGCTGGATCCACTGTCGGCCACCCAATTGACTAATGCCTGTACCTGCTCAGGCCTTACCATCCTTAGAACGGCATTGGGCCCCACCAAATATCGCTGTAAATTCTGCTGGCTACTGGGACCTGAGGTAGTTGGTTCACTAGGACGTGTGACTGTGGCAGAACGGCCACGTCCTCTCCCAGCACCAGAGGGTCTACTAACACCACCACGACCATGTCCACGTCCGCGTCCCTTATTAGATGTTTTCCTCATTGTTCCCGTTCACCACAATTTTGAGAATGGCAAATTTGGGAATAGTTTTTCAACCCAGAACAAAAAGGATGTCAGGCCTGTTTTTTTTTTTTGCACTATGTGACAGGTATAGGTTTAATCACAGAATTAGACTTCTATCTGCACGGTAGCGTGTGTCTTAGGTTTTTCTGAATGACACTATCAGCACCTTCAATGTAAGATATCCTTTTTGGGATAGATTTCAAGTAGGCCTCATATTCCAGAAACTAGTTATTTTGAGAATGGCAAATTTGGGAATAGTTTTTCAACCCAGAACAAAAAGTGTGCTTTTACGGTCACTACAAATAACTTGACCAGCTAAAACAGTAAAGATTTGGTTGAATAGAAATGTCAGGCCTGGTTTTTTTTTTGCGCTGTGTGACAGGTATAGGTTTAATCACAGAATCAGACTTCTATCTGCACAGTAGCGTGTGTCTTAGGTTTTTCTGAATGACACTATCAGCACCTTCAATGTAAGATATCCTTTTTGGGATAGATTTCAAGTAGGCCTCATATACCAGAAACTAGTTATTTTGAGAATGGCAAATTTGGGAATAGTTTTCAACCCATAACAAAAAGTGTGCTTTTACGGTCACTACAAATAACTTGACCAGCTAAAACAGTACAGATTTGATTGAATAGAAATGTCAGGCCTGTTTTTTTTTTTGCGCTATGTGACAGGTATAGGTTTAATCACAGAATTAGACTTCTATCTGCACGGTAGCGTGTGTCTTAGGTTTTTCTGAATGACACTATCAGCACCTTCAATGTAAGATATCCTTTTTGGGATAGATTTCAAGTAGGCCTCATATACCAGAAACTAGTTATTTTGAGAATGGCAAATTTGGGAATAGTTTTCAACCCATAACAAAAAGTGTGCTTTTACGGTCACTACAAATAACTTGACCAGCTAAAACAGTACAGATTTGGTTGAATAGAAATGTCAGGCCTGTTTTTTTTTTGCGCTGTGTGACAGGTATAGGTTTAATCACAGAATCAGACTTCTATCTGCACGGTAGCGTGTGTCTTAGGTTTTTCTGAATGACACTATCAGCACCTTCAATGTAAGATATCCTTTTTGGGATAGATTTCAAGTAGGCCTCATATACCAGAAACTAGTTATTTTGAGAATGGCAAATTTGGGAATAGTTTTTCAACCCAGAACAAAAAGTGTGCTTTTACGGTCACTACAAATAACTTGACCAGCTAAAACAGTACAGATTTGGTTGAATAGAAATGTCAGGCCTGTTTTTTTTTTTTGCGCTATGTGACAGGTATAGGTTTAATCACAGAATTAGACTTCTATCTGCACGGTAGCGTGTGTCTTAGGTTTTTCTGAATGACACTATCAGCACCTTCAATGTAAGATATCCTTTTTGGGATAGATTTCAAGTAGGCCTCATATACCAGAAACTAGTTATTTTGAGAATGGCAAATTTGGGAATAGTTTTTCAAGCCAGAACAAAAAGTGTGCTTTTACGGTCACTACAAATAACTTGACCAGCTAAAACAGTACAGATTTGGTTGAATAGAAATGTCAGGCCTGTTTTTTTTTTGCGCTATGTGACAGGTATAGGTTTAATCACAGAATTAGACTTCTATCTGCACGGTAGCGTGTGTCTTAGGTTTTTCTGAATGACACTATCAGCACCTTCAATGTAAGATATCCTTTTTGGGATAGATTTCAAGTAGGCCTCATATACCAGAAACTAGTTATTTTGAGAATGGCAAATTTGGGAATAGTTTTTCAACCCAGAACAAAAAGTGTGCTTTTACGGTCACTACAAATAACTTGACCAGCTAAAACAGTACAGATTTGGTTGAATAGAAATGTCAGGCCTGTTTTTTTTTTGCGCTATGTGACAGGTATAGGTTTAATCACAGAATTAGACTTCTATCTGCACGGTAGCGTGTGTCTTAGGTTTTTCTGAATGACACTATCAGCACCTTCAATGTAAGATATCCTTTTTGGGATAGATTTCAAGTAGGCCTCATATACCAGAAACTAGTTATTTTGAGAATGGCAAATTTGGGAATAGTTTTTCAACCCAGAACAAAAAGTGTGCTTTTACGGTCACTACAAATAACTTGACCAGCTAAAACAGTACAGATTTGGTTGAATAGAAATGTTAGGCCTGTTTTTTTTTTTTGCGCTATGTGACAGGTATAGGTTTAGTCACAGAATTAGACTTCTATCTGCACGGTAGCGTGTGTCTTAGGTTTTTCTGAATGACACTATCAGCACCTTCAATGTAAGATATCCTTTTTGGGATAGATTTCAAGTAGGCCTCATATACCAGAAACTAGTTATTTTGAGAATGGCAAATTTGGGAATAGTTTTTCAACCCAGAACAAAAAGTGTGCTTTTACGGTCACTACAAATAACTTGACCAGCTAAAACAGTACAGATTTGGTTGAATAGAAATGTCAGGTCTATTTTTTAGCGCTGGGTGACAGGCTCAACTTGCCCCTGATGTAGTATATGGCCAAAAAATAACCACACTATTGATGGTTAAATGCACTTGGGTGACACAGGCTCAGCCTGCACCAGATGTAGTATATGGCCAAAAAATAACCAGACTGTTGATGGTTAAATGCACTTCGGTGACACAGGCTCAGCCTGCAGCTGATGTAGTATATGGCCAAAAAATAACCAGACTGTTGATGGTTAAATGCACTTCGGTGACACAGGCTCAGCCTGCAGCTGATGTAGGATATAGCACAAAATAACCACACTATTGATGGTTAAATACACTTGGTGATAGCTTGTGCTTGCGCACCACAAGTCACAAAATGGCCGCCGATCACCCCAGAAAAAAGTGATCTAAAAACGCTCTGGGCAGCCTCAAAAAAGTGAGCAAGTCGATATTAGCACGTCAATGATCCACAGCTGCAGATCGATCACAGAATGAAGTCTTTTGGAGGAGTTAATCTGCCTAATCTCGCCCTAACGTCGCAGCTGCAACCTCTCCCTATGCTTGAATCAGCAGAGTGACGTGCAGCGCAACGTGACCCAAGCTTATATAGAGGCTGGGTCACATGCTGCACTGGCCAATCACAGCCATGCCAATAGTATGCATGGCTGTGATGGCCTCTTGGGGCAAGTAGTATGACGCTTGTTGATTGGCTGCTTTGCAGCCTTTCAAAAAGCGCCAAGAAAGCGCCGAACACCGAACCCGGACTTTTACGAAAATGTTCGGGTTCGGGTCCGTGTCACGGACACCCCAAAATTCGGTACGAACCCGAACTATACAGTTCGGGTTCGCTCATCCCTAGTTCTGGGGATCTTGGGGGGCCCAGCGGAAGAGACGGTAGCAACGGAAAAGGAGGAGTCAGCCGAGGAGGAGAGGGAGGATGGAGTAGGAGAAGGAGAAGAAGAGGCAGGCCTGCATGCAATCCGTGGCAGTAACACCAATTCTACACGGGTGACATGGGATGCATGCTTGATGGCCGTCAGAAGGTTCAACCAGTGGGCAGTAAAATTTATGTACCTTCTCTGCCCATGTTTGCTAGACCACGTGTCTGTGGTCAGATGTATCTTGGCACTAACACTGTGTGCCAGAGATACATTCACTTGCCGCTGAACGTGGCCTTATAGCTCTGGGATGCCCTTCTGGGAGAAATATTTTCTTCCGGGAACCTTCCATTGCGGTGTTCCAATGGCCTCAAATTTTCTAAAGGCCTCCGAGTCCACTAGTTTATATGGCAGTAGTTGGCGGGCTAGCAGTTCTGACAAGCCAGCGGTCAGCCGTTGGGCAAGTGGGTTATCCGGCGTCATCATCTTTTTTTGCTCGAACATTTGGGGCAAGGAAGCCTGCCTTTTGCCAGATGAACGGAACGACGGCACGGTGGAAGGTGGAGTGGAGGATAACTGGGAGGAGAGAGGAGAAGGAAAAGAGGCAGAACGGTGAGCGCTGGGACCACCCTCCTTGGGCTGATCTGGGTACTGTCGTCCTCTTTCTGATCCGATGCCAAGAATGGCTGCGCACCGGTAAGGTCTTGGAATGTATGGGAAAATCATTTCTCTGACTCGTGCGGAGGGGATATGGTGGTGGTGTCTTTGGGGGTGGACACAACAGAGAGTGAAGAGGGTGCAGATAGAGAGGATGAGGAGGGTGCAGAAGCAGAAGGCTGAGTGTGCCACTCAACCAAGTCTGGTGCATCTTTTGACGTAATCGCATGCACCTTCTGCTACTTCCCACTTAGGCACTGGCCTGGTGCACTTGCCCGACCCCTACCACCACTGCGGAATGGCCTGCCTCTTCCTCTGCCTGTCATTTTCAAAATGACCCTGTGACAAAAGTCCCTATAGAAAAGCAGTATTTGTGGAAGAAGGTATATCACACCCCTGCCTCAATCAGTTTTTTTGGGGGGCAACTGGTAAATCACACCAGTAGAAATGATTGGTTTCAATAGTGTTTTTCCCTCTGTGTAGATGCGGTAACGCAGGAAAACCGCAGACAAATGCTGCACTACCTAAATGCACTATATAGAACGTATATTATTGGTATATAAAATGCCTGCTTCAATCAGTTTTTTTGGAGGGCAACTGGTAAATCACACCAGTAAAAGTATTTGTTCAAATAGCGTTTGGCACTCTGTGTGGCTGCAGTATCACAGCAGAACCGTACACAACTGCTGCACAATACAATTGCACTATACAGGGAGTGCAGAATTATTAGGCAAGTTGTATTTTTTGAGGATTAATTTTATTATTGAACAACAACCATGTTCTCAATGAACCCAAAAAACTCATTAATATCAAAGCTGAATATTTTTGGAAGTAGTTTTTAGTTTCTTTTTAGTTTTAGCTATTTTAGGGGGATATCTGTGTGTGCAGGTGACTATTACTGTGCATAATTATTAGGCAACTTAACAAAAAACAAATATATACCCATTTCAATTATTTATTTTTACCAGTGAAACCAATATAACATCTCAACATTCACAAATATACATTTCTGACATTCAAAAACAAAACAAAAACAAATCAGTGACCAATATAGCCACCTTTCTTTGCAAGGACACTCAAAAGCCTGCCATCCATAGATTCTGTCAGTGTTTTGATCTGTTCACCATCAACATTGCGTGCAGCAGCAACCACAGCCTCCCAGACACTGTTCAGAGAGGTGTACTGTTTTCCCTCCTTGTAAATCTCACATTTGATGATGGACCACAGGTTCTCAATGGGGTTCAGATCAGGGGAACAAGGAGGCCATGTCATTAGATTTTCTTCTTTTATACCCTTTCTTGCCAGCCATGCTGTGGAGTACTTGGACGCGTGTGATGGAGCATTGTCCTGCATGAAAATCATGTTTTTCTTGAAGGATGCAGACTTCTTCCTGTACCACTGCTTGAAGAAGGTGTCTTCCAGAAACTGGCAGTAGGACTGGGAGTTGAGCTTGACTCCATCCTCAACCCGAAAAGGCCCCACAAGCTCATCTTTGATGATACCAGCCCAAACCAGTACTCCACCTCCACCTTGCTGGCGTCTGAGTCGGACTGGAGCTCTCTGCCCTTTACCAATCCAGCCACGGGCCCATCCATCTGGCCCATCAAGACTCACTCTCATTTCATCAGTCCATAAAACCTTAGAAAAATCAGACTTGACGTTTCAGCTTGTGTGTCTTGTTCAGTGGTGGTCGTCTTTCAGCCTTTCTTACCTTGGCCATGTCTCTGAGTATTGCACACCTTGTGCTTTTGGGCACTCCAGTGATGTTGCAGCTCTGAAATATGGCCAAACTGGTGGCAAGTGGCATCTTGGCAGCTGCACGCTTGACTTTTCTCAGTTCATGGGCAGTTATTTTGCGCCTTGGTTTTTCCACACGCTTCTTGCGACCCTGTTGACTATTTTGAATAAAACTCTTGATTGTTCGATGATCACGCTTCAGAAGCTTTGCAATTTTAAGAGTGCTGCATCCCTCTGCAAGATATCTCACTATTTTTGACTTTTCTGAGCCTGTCAAGTCCTTCTTTTGACCCATTTTGCCAAAGGAAAGGAAGTTGCCTAATAATTATGCACACCTAATATAGGGTGTTGATGTCATTAGACCACACCCCTTCTCATTACAGAGATGCACATCACCTAATATGCTTAATTGGTAGTAGGCTTTCGAGCCTATACAGCTTGGAGTAAGACAACATGCATAAAGAGGATGATGTGGTCAAAATACTCATTTGCCTAATAATTCTGCACGCAGTGTAATATACTTTCTATGTTAGAAAGTATATTATAAGTATATCACACCCCTCAGTATGTCACACCTATCAATAGCACACCTATACCAGTCCTTAAAAGGACTTTTGTGGCCCTATTAGCTAGCAATTTGTGTCCCTAACAGTCTGTACCTGCTCCACACAGCAACCTCTCCCTACACTGGCAAAAAACTGAATGTAAAATGGCGCCCAGATAAGGTTTATTTATAAGGTAGGGGGTACGTCTATGTGCTAAAACATCTCAATTCGCTGTCCTGTACCACCTAATGGATGTGTCATCGGTCAGAGTTCTTCACAATGTAAAAGAATATGGCGGGCGCGAATATAGCCATATGTTCGCATGTTCGGCGAATCGAGAACGCGCAAAGTTCACCGCGAACCGACCGCCGGGCGAACCGCAATGCCATCTCTAGTCTCCAGGTGGAACTTTCTCCCCAACAAATAGTAGCGGAGAGACTCGAGTGCCCACTTGATAGCCAGGCACTCTCTCTCCACTATACTATACCTGGTTTCAGCTGGGGTGAGCTTTTGCGGCTTAAAAAGACAATGGGATGCTCCTCCCCGTTGACTTTCTGAGAGCCTACTTTGGAGTCATCTGTGTGTACCACGAACTCCCTATTGAAGTTGGGTGTCACCAAAACCGGTGACCCACACAGGGCCTACTTCAAAGTGGAAAAAGCCTTTTCCACCTGCTCATCCCAGCAAACCATCATTGATTTTCGTTCCTTCAAGAGCTCTGTCAAGGGCATGGCTATAGTGGCAAAGTAGGGAACAAATTTCATGTAATAGCCTATCATTCCTAGAAATGACTTTACTTGTTTAGTGGTGACATGTCGGGGCCAATTTCTTATCGCCTCTAGTTTGGTTACTTGGGGTTTGATTACTCTGCGCCCAATGACATACCCCAGGTATTTTGTCTCCTCTAATCCTATCGTGCACTTTTTTGGGGTTAGTGGTTAGTCCAGCTTTTTAAAGGGAGTCTACTACAGCCTGCAGGTGACTTTCCCAGTCGGTACTGTGGATGACAATATCGTCCAGGTAAGCCGAAGCGTACCAATGATGTGGTCGCAGTGCAATGTCCATTAGCCTTTAGAAAGTGTTGGGGGTGCCATGCAGACCAAAGGGTAACAACTTATACAGGTACAGCCCCTCCGGTGTGATAAAGGCCATTTTTGCTTTGGCATCCTCCGTTAGGGGACCTGCCAGTACCCTTTGGTGAGGTCCAAAACAGAAAAATATTGAGCTTGTCCTAACCTCTCAATCAGCTCATCTACCCGGGGAATGGGATACTCGTCTAACTTAGATACCTTGTTTTTCGAAAATCGTTACAAAACCGCAACATCCCGTCCCGTTTGGGTATCAGTATTAAAGGGCTGACCCATTCACTTCTAGACTCCTCGATGAGTTCCTCAGAGATGGCCTGTCGCCGAGCCTGGGGTACCCGGTATGGTTTCAACCGGATTTTGGCTTGAGGCTCAGTGACAATGTCATGTTGGATTATGGAAGTGCATCCAGGGATTTCTAAGAACACATCCGTGTACCTGCTGACGAACTCCCTGGCCTCCTGAGTCTGTTTAGAGGAGAGGCTGTCAGAAATCACTTCCTCTACATCAACTCGGCCACGGGCTATCATCAGTACTGGTCTCCCTATCCTTCCACGGTTTGAGTAAATTCACATGGTACGCCTGCTACGGCTTCAGCCGCCCTGGCTGGTGTACCTTGTAGTTTACTTCTCCAACCTTTTCGGGTACCTCGTAGGGTCCCTGCCACCTAGCCAGTAACTTACTGTCCACTGTCGGTACCAGAACCAAAACCCGATCTCCCAGGTTAAAGATCCGGACCCGAGCCTGCCGATTATACACCCGACTTTGAGCTTGCTGAGCTGCCTCTATATGTTCCTTTACCAGCGGCAACACAGTTTCCATATGTTCCTGCATCTGGGTGACATATTCAACAGCACTTTTATATGGTGTGGGTTGTTGCTCCCACGCCTCTTTGGCTATGTCCAACAGACCACGTGGATGTCTGCCATATAGTAGTTTAAAGGGCGAGAACCCAGTAGAGGCGTGGGGCACTTCTCGCACTGCGAACATAAGATAGGAAAAAGGAGGTCCCAGGCCTTTCCATCCTTAGCTACTACTCCTTTTAATATAGTTTTTAACGTTTGATTAAACCTTTCTACTAGGCTGTCAGTTTGCGGGTGATAGACAAATGTCCGTATCTGTTTGATATTCAGCAATTTACAGAGCTCCCGCATGACCTTGGACATAAAAGGAGTCCCCTGGTCAGTCAAAACCTCTTTGGGTATCCCCAATCGGGAAAATATCTCCATTAAGTGGCACCGCCTCCGGGTACCAAGTGGCGTAGTCCAGGACAACCAAGATGTGTTGGTGCCCCCTAGCGGATGTTACTGGGCTTACAAGATCCATAGCAATTCTCTCAAATGGTACCTTGATAATCGGGATGGGCACTAAGGGACTGCGTAACAGGTTCTGGGGGCTAGTGGTTTGGCAGGTCGGGCAAGACTTACAAAAGTCATCCACCTCTCTAAAGACACTGGGCCAGTAAAACCGTTGTAGTATCCGGTCCTGTGTCTTCTGCAGTCCAAGATGACCCTAAGAACATGTTGGTGGGCTAACTCTAACACGAGTTTTCGATAGGCCCCGGGCACCACCAACTGTTCAACAGGTTCACCCCACAGCTGGTTTACCCGATGTAGCATATTCTGGTGGACCACAAAAAGGGGAAACATCGACTCGGCCCCAGGTTGTTGGGGTACACCATCAATCATTACCACATTCTCCCAGGCCCGGGATAGGGTTGGGTCTCGGCGTTGGGCTGTAGCGAAATTCTACCCAGAGACGTTGAGGTCTGCCAACCCAGGACCCGGTGGCAACTCCTCCACGTTGCCCACTGTGGGGTTGTCTCCCCCTCTTCCACTGAAGTGGTGGTCACCCCTACTGCTGGCCTTTCGGCCTCAGGTTCCCAGGGTTTTGTCCGTCCCCTTGAACAAGGCCAATCTCCTGGGCTTATTCCTGTCTCAGGGGTATCCTTAACTCTCACAACCGGCCATAGGGCAGGGAATCCTGGAAAGTATCTCCCTATTATGAGTTGATAGTGGAAATTTGTGGCAACTGCCACTTTGTGGGTCCACCTGCCGGCCACCGTGGTTAGGGACACCAGGGCGGTGGGGTAGTCTTTCAATGCTCCATGAATGCACATCACCCCAACTTTCTGGCCAGTATATTCAGCGGACCGCACCAGGGTAGCCCTTACCAGGGTCATCAAGCTCCCTGAGTCCAACAGCGCCTCCGCTTGAGTGTCTCCCACTTCCACCTGGCACAAGTGGTCTAGAGCCTCCGAGGTACCTGTGGCACAAAGTTTCCTAGCATATAGCGATTGTCGGTAACCACAATTAGTGTCCATAGGCTCAGCCCTGGTGTGGCCAGGTTCCTGACACTACCAGCAGATTAACTGAGTCCGGCCCATTGCAGGAACTTCCCGGGGGGGTTTCACTGGCTCATACCGGTGGGCCTGGAGTGGGGATTTCTGGAGTTTGCCTGCCCTCCTCCCAAAAGAACCCCCCTTGAGATTCTTGGTGGCCTCATAGCGTTCCGCTCCACCTCACTGCGCTTGCCCGCATCATCCGCCAATTGTGGGGATTCGCTCTGGTAGTTAGGACTAGTGGATGCAGTATAGAGGCAAAGTACAGAGTTCTTGAATCAAACAGTGGTGTTTATTCACACATTGGTGTATAACAAAATGCAGATAAGTGTATCACAAAACGCAGGTGGCTTGGTGTTTGTTCACACACAAGGAAAGTCCATAAACAAAAAAAGTCACCTTTTCTCCTGGGTGTTAATTCCCACCCTGTTAGCTGTTCAGCCTCATCAAGTCAATAAGCAGCCTGTTTGCCTTTAGAGGAGCCTGAGTCCTCCAGCCTGGCTCAAACCTCAAATCCCAGCACAGCCCTCAGTTCACAGCACACAGACTCCTAAGCTCCACTGTCAGAGGGAGGTAAATTTACCACACCTGGCAGTGCTGACTGGTTGTTTTGCCTGGCAAAACCCAGCCTGGAACATGGTGAGTAGTCACCCACCCAGCACTTTGACTATTCCTTGTAAGAGCCGTCTCAGATCAGCTATGACAGCCATGCTAAATCTCAAGGTGTCAATTAGCAATAGCTGCTGCTGACACATAAAATACCAGCTCTTACTTCACCGAGGCCAGGAACCTCGGTGACACATACCTTCCATTCACGATGATTCCAAGGTACCTACTTACAAGTGTTACAGACACATTTTACTGAAATAACGGCATTGTTATGCCTATGTTATTGAAAGCATTATATATTACTGCAAGATAACTGGTAGTTACAGCAAAAGCATCTTACAGCAATAACAAAATAATGAACCTGAGAAATTGAATGCATTGTACGGTATATATAACTGCAAGATATCATTCAGTGTTATAGCAAATACATTTTTAGTGCAATAACGCCATTTTATACCCGTGTTACTAAACGCATTCTATATTACTGCGAGTTAATGTGTAGTTACAGCAAAAGCATTTTAATACAATAACGCAATAATTGTACCCATGCTATTGAATGTGTAAATTACTATAAGATAGTATTATTTGTTACAGCAAACACACTTTACTGCAATAACTCCATTATTATACTCATTTTAGTGAATGTGTTTTAATACTGCGAGATACTGTTCAGTTACAACAAACACATTTCAATGCAAAAACTGCATAAGTACTAGTGATGAGCGAAGATTTAAAAAAATTAGATTTGGCTGCTTCGCGAACGTCGACAAGAAATTTGATTAGTTAGAAATTACTTCATAACAAATTGCATTTTATTGTATGGAGTGGGTGCAATGACTGAGAAAGGCAATCATGCCGCCCCCTTGATTTAACCCCTCAGATGCCATGTTCACATTCACCCTATCAGGGGGTTAAAACAAAAAAATACCTACTTACCTTATCCATTTAATAGCGGAGATACCATCATAGCCATCTCGATTAAAGAAAACGAGCCAATTCTCATGCGTGTTAAAGGGGTGACGTCACCATGTCATCATGCTAGATGGGTGCATATCATCACTGATGACGTCATTGCGCCCGCCCAGCGTGATGACGTGATGATGTTGCATATCAGCGTGCACGAGAATTGGCATGTTTTCTTCAATCAAGATGGCCGCAATGGCTTCTCCGCGATTAAATGGATGAGGTAAGTACTTTTTTTTTTACAGCCTTTTCAGGAACAATTGATTTGTTACCACGAAGCACCAAGTAATTCGAATTCATGGCGAATCCATTTTTTTCCTGAAATTCGAATCAAAATCAACTTTGTTAACTTTGATCTGCTCATCACTAATTCCTACCATTGTAAATGGTGAATATCAGTGTGCAGTGTGTTTGCAGAAGGGGAGGGACATTTAATTGTGACTATCTTTAAATTGCAGAAAAAACACTTGAAATTTTGCTAGTACCATTTTGTGTTCCAAACCCGTGACTTTTCATTTATAGGCTTCATAATAAAACGTCTGGAAAACAGAAAAATGGCAAACAAAAGACCCATGCCTCATCATCCAAGTGTCAAAATGTGGGTAGTAGTGTAAACAGCAGTAGTAGAATCAGCTGTTTAGCCAGTAGTAGGCCACAGTTCCCCCTGTCTTCTGATTGGTGCCACATTATTATTTAGGACAAAAAAGATGAGATTGCCAACTGGTTGGCTCACACCTCCTCTCAGTCACAGCAGGATGATATGGATGTCACCTCTGCATTCCTGCTGCTCCTCATCCCTGCAACCCTAGAGAAGTCTTTCAGTTTCATCATCTCTGTCTTCACTACCCACTCCTAGTGGTGTGCCTTCTTTTTTCTTAGGAAGAGGCAACAGAGGCTAAATTAAGCTCGGCTGCCATTAGCTCTATGGCTGTGTATCTCCCCTCTGGCATTTTTTCTTCACAGTGTGAGAAGACAAAAGGATCACTGTGTGCAAGATCTGCAGGATTAAAATAAGTCATTGGAGTTTAAGCACAAATGTAGGCACCATGGCTCTACTGCCGCACATGAAATGGTGTTACCCATCCAATGAGAAAATAGAACTGTCCGCCAACTAGCGTGGCACTAGAGTTTCCTTCTTCTATCGGTCTCCTTTGCGGAAGCCAGGCCGCATCCAAATACAGTGTCCTTGTCATCGTCATTATGAGTTACTTCTTCTCCCACTCAAACTACTCCTTTGCTTATTCCACTCTGTCGTCAGCCATCGAAAAAGGAATGTGTGGCCAGGAAACAACAATACACGCCTTGCAATCCCAGGCCACCTTAAAGGCGTTGTCTCACTTCAGGAAATGGTATTTGTCATGTAGACAAAGTTAATACAAGACACTTTCTAATGTATTTTGATTGTCCATATTGCTTCTTTTGCTGGTTTGATAAATTTTTCCAATACATTATACACTTCTTGTTTCCATGGTTATGAACACCCTCAATCCAGCAGTGGTGGCCATGCTTGTACACTATAGGAAAAAGCGTTGGACTCTCTGGGGGCCAGTACCATGAGAGTGTATGTCAGACAGCGCTTTTCCCTACATTGTGCAAGCACCATTACCATGGAAATGAGAAGTGTATAATGCGATGGAAAAATGAATCAAGCCAGCAAAGGAGGCAACATGGACAGTCACAATACATTAGAAACACATTGGTGTCCTGTATTACCTTTCTCTACTTGATAAATGCAATTTGCTGAAATGAGACAACCCCTTCAACTCCCCCCTGGCCAAGTTGTTGGGGGTGCTATCACTGCTGTACCACTCAGTGGATTCAGCTGCTTTTATGGCACTAATGGCATGCATTCAGTCTTGATGGAATATATTGAGCCGCCATTATTTCTCCAAGAAAGCCATCCCTGCCTTGTATTGTCACATGTTGGAGAACATGGGCCGCTTTTTGCAACTGTTGCTGTGCGGCAAAGTGCATGCCACTCTGGACAGCTAGAGCAGCTCTTACGAGCAGGGATAGTACATGTCCTTCATAGCCCACTGGGTCAATGTTTTTTGTGGCAGCAGTGTCGCAGCACCACAGCAAAAAGGCCTGGTCCTATTGACACCTCCATGTTTGTGTCAGTCTGGTTCCCACACCAGGTGGTTGTCCGCATCCCCATGTCCTTCTCTGTGGACATCCTCCCATCCCCACCAGAAGCAGGGAAAAGCATTGTACCAACTCACCCTCCCTCCTATCATATATGTAAAGTGAAGCGTTGTCCTTACATGTTAGAGCTTAAGAGCCTGGGCGAGAGTAGCCACGCAGCCAATCAGTTACTAAAGTGCATCAAGCAGAAAACATCCCCTTTGCTGTCTGTGTATGAAGATCCAGAATAGAAGGCCGCACTCACTAGCGTCTTCAAATAATTTCAGCATTTATTCATATCCAAACGGTACAGGGGATGAGGGTGGACAAACTTACATGAAACACTGGCTCTGATGAGCAGATGGCCGTTTCTCGCTTCCGCACTTCCTCAGGGCACTACGTAATCCCCCTGTCTGTCTCCAATCAACTCAAACTGGACAAGATGGTCAGCAACAATGGCAGGAACATTGTAGCCATACTGCATTTAAGCAAAATAAAACATGCACCCCCCCCCCCCTCCCCTATGGTGCTCATGATAAATATAGTCATGCAATGCTTTTTGAAAAAGTACTGTACCTTGAAAAGTCCAGTAGACTGTTCTAAGAGACACATTTTAACCATTTGTATGTGGCAAGGAACTCCCTCGGTCCACCATTGCACCGCTTGATCTGCAACATTCCAACTCTATGGAATTCCAACGCTAGAGCATCCATAGAAGTAGCATAATGCAGTAAATTATTTAATTATGCACCAGACCATCTCAGCAGGGAACATGTGTTGCTCGGAAGTCAGGCAACGCAGCTCATCAGAGACACATTTCACATGTTTAGGCCCTTCGAAGGGACCACCAGAATTGCCGGTAGGGACAACTGCTGCATCAATTATGTCATCCCCAATATTCATTTTAGAGCAGATGTTCACACTGATGTAACAAGGGACGGCAAAAGAAAAACAGCTTGCTTATCTTGCTGGCTGCCCTGCAGGAGGAGTCGCTTGTGCAGGAGGACGAGGGAGATGATGATGATGACAATGGCCATGATGACGGATCATCTCGGGGTGGGGGGTGGGGGACAGAACTCGGTCCTCAGGCACACTGCCAAGCATACAGTGTCATGCATAAGTATGGGCACCCCTGCATAACCCCTGCATAACGCTAAATTCCCTTTGTATTTTAAGCAAAAACTAATTCTTCTTTTCATCTCTTTTCAAAATAACAAAAAAAGAAAAGGGCCCAAACCCTGAAGCAAACTTTGGGCACCCAGCATAGTTGTATCTAGTAGCACCCCCTTTTGTAAGTATCACAGCATGTAAATGGTTTTTATAGCCAGCTAGGAGTCTTTTAATTCTTGTTTGAGGGATTTTCAGATATTCTTCCTTGCAAAAGTCTTCCAGTTCTGTGAGATTCCTGGGCCATCTTGCATCTATCCACAGATTTTTAATGATGTTCAGATCAAGGGACTGTGATGGCCGTGGTAAAACTTTCAACTTGAGCCTTTTGAGCTAGTCTATTGTGGATTTTGAGGTGTGTTTAGGATCATTATCTATTTGTACAAGCCATCCTCTTTTCAACTTTAGCTTTTTTACAGTTGGTGTCATGTTTGCTTCCAGAATTTGCTGGAATTTCATAGAGTCAACTATTCTCTCTACCCATGAAATGTTACCTGTGTCATTGGCTGCAACACAACCCCAAAGCATGATTGATCTACCACCATGCTTAATGGTTGGAGAGGGGTTCTTTTCATGAAAAACTGCACCCTTTTTTCTCCAAACATCCCTTTGGTCATTGTGACTAAAGAGTTCTCTTTTAACCTCATCAGTCCACAGGATTTGTTTCCAAAATGCATCAGGCTTATTTAGATGTTATTTTGAAAACTTCTGACACATAATTTTGTGGGGAGGATGCAGGAGAGGTTTTCATCTGATGACTCTTCCATGAAGGCCATATTTCTGCAGTTGTCTCTGAACAACAGAACAATATACCACAACTCCAGAGTTTGCTAAATCTTCCTGAAGGTCTTTTGCAGTCAATGGGGGGGGTGGGGGTTCTGATTTGTCATTCTAGAAATCCTACAAGCTGCTGTCTGAAATTTTTCTTGGTTTTACAGACCTTCTCTTGACCTCCACTGTTTCTGTTAACTGCCATTTCTTAATTTTATTTTGAACTGATGCAATGGCAACCTGAAAACACTTTGCTATCTTCTTATAGCCTTCTCCTGCTTTGTGGACACCTTTTGTGTGCAATCTGCATTTTTCTCACTCCCATTACTAGAAATATCTATTCTTGCCCCCAATATAATTTGTTGAATGGACACACAGATGCAGACAGCACACAGATGACATTCATGTGTTGTCTCTTTGTTTTGTAGACCCATAGAAATTCATGGATCCGTGTACAATCCGCAAAAAAAAGCTAATCAGACATGGATACAAAATACTATTGTGTGCACAAGGCCTTACTATGCAGTGTCAGACTGGGGTGGCTAGGGCCCACCAGTAGAATTCACTCTGGGGGTCCCCTCTAAAATTACATGATCATCTGCTAGATCATTTATATGTGTTAAAGGACCCTAAGTTTACACTGTCTTACTATTAAATGTATTAGTAAGTCTGCCCCAATATATTTGATCCAATTGTTAGATCTATCAATCTATCTTACATTTAAAGTGAACAATTATTCCATTAGAAAAGAAAATGTCAGATGGCCATGAAATGGTTAAAAAACACTGGCTAATACTCTACTTGATGGTTCCCCAGCACAACTGTAAAAGAATATGGCCCCAGGATCCGTGCCTATCGCATATTTATGGCATGTCTTGCAGACACGCCTTAAAGGTCCAAATGTATCAACCCCTTTAAAAAGTTATAAATTCCTCAAGATCTCTACTTGCAATTTATTGCAGTCTTGATTGCTTCCAAAGGGTAAAAATCTGCTAATTACTGTCCTGTGACATGCCTTGCACACATGTGATCTCTTCATGAAGAGATCTTGAAAAATATGAGGGACTGATATAGAAAGTGTTTTGAAAAACCTTTGATTACACATTGAATCTTACAGTACGTGCTGGAACAATAATACTCCACTAAATTTGCAAGCATGTGTCTATAAAAACGGTAGCCAAGTTTTGTGATAAACTATACAACATTTTGTCAGTACGACCCATCATTAAATGTATCATATCTTTAGTACAAACTAAAGTATTATATTTTATTATGCATTTCAGTGTAAACACGACTCACTGAAATAGCAAATGCAATTTATGGACATTATGTGAAACCACTCGCAATGGAGGAGGCATAGTTAAACTAATGGCACGCTCTTTAATAATACAGATACTGTGAAGTGGTATGGTTCACTAAATAGAAATTTATTGCACTTCAGTGATACATTATGTTACTGCATCATGTCAATATTATGAGTGAGCAATGCGTACCACACTGAAACAATAGCATACATTAATTTTTTGACACACAGTTTCAATTTGTCTGCGCCATGATTGAGGTGCATAGTGCTCCCACATAGGGGAATGTTCTGTTGTACATTAATTATTCAATTAATAGAAATTGTTATGAAATGTTACTGTGTGATGAAGTAAGATACTATATAGCAGTGTAATGCATGGCAAGATATCACTCACAATAGCTTTGTAAAACACTCATTACAGTCAACTCAAAAATGTATTTGACATCTAAATGAATTCTATTCATTACAGTGTCCTCAACATACATGATATAAAAATGAGATTCCTTAGTGGTTGATACCTTTTAACATACATACATACATACATAAATACATACAATTCTTCCTGAATATATATTTATTTTATATTTATATTTTTAGAAATGTCTAAGTAGTATGCTGGCAAGACAAATATATGACACACATGACATGACAAATAAAAAAAAAAGCCTTATGGCACTGACTCTCCAAAAAATTGTACTAAGATGGGGTCCGCTATATGGCACAGCTCTTCAATATAGTGTAAAAAAGGTATACTGACACATACGCCCAAATAGGAGACAAAGGATATGTTTGGCTTATTTGTTGGGATATTTCCAGCAAATACTGTAGCTTTAGCAGGACAATGTCATGCACCAAATAGCAAATTTGAAAATAGGCTAAATAAGTAACTCCAGAGGTAAGTATACAAGAGAGCTTACCATTTAGGCAATTAGGAAAGTGCATATATACAATTTACATTTTCTAATGGGTTGGCCACCTCTGAGTGAGACAACGAGCCGCGTGTTTTCTTAAGTGATGTGTAATCACAGGTAAAAGATATCATCCGTAATCAAATCCTTATTTGAAAGGCAAAATGCATAGAAAAGGCAATGGCAAATGCGCATAAAATCGTCCCCTGCTGTCTCTAATTCCAGCACTTCTCCAGCAGCCCCTAGCATTTCATTTCCAATGAGGTGATATTCATTGAGATCCTTTCCACAGTGTTTAATTAAGAGCTAGTATTATTAATAGCAATGGCGGGAGAGCATACTAAACTGCTCCTTTATTCCTTCGCTCATGTTGTTTTCCCTGACTACTTTATTAGGTAAAATGTTTTATTGAAATATTCTATTTCTAGTAATACCATATGAGCTCCCTGCAAATCTGCCTAAAAACGCATGATTAATTAAACATACTGATATAAGAGCTTGCTTAACGAGGACAATTTTATCACTTCTTATAAAAAGATGTTTTTATTACAACATTACTCTATTATTTAGCAGATATTTCTAAGATTAGATTCAAACCATGTATTTTTCTACTATGATTGAAAAAATATTCTTAGAACAAATGCAGGATTAGGTTCTTTAGCTTATATTCTTTTTTGCACCAAATTGCTGAATTTTTAATTACTGCACATAATTAAGATTTAATACTGAAAAATACATGATGAACTCTTAGGTACACTGTACAGTAACTGTATGGTGGCATGCACTGTTCCATACAACCCCTTAAAGAGGTTATCCGGGCTTTTAATATTGATGACCTATCCTCAGGATATGTCGTCAATATCAAATCGGCGGGGGACTGACACCCGGCACCCCCACCTATCAGCTGTATGAGAAGACGGGGCTCGCCAGAAGAGTGAAGAGAGACGACACGTGCGCACTGCCATCTCCTCTTACAGCTGATCTGCGGTGGTGTGGCGGGTGCCGATCTGATGCTGATGACCTATCCTGAGGATAGTCATCAATAGTAATTGCCTGGAAAACCCCTTTAATACAGAGCCACATTACACTTCACACTTTGCCATACAATGTTCCATACTATGGAGCCATATGAGACTCCACGTGTCACATTACAGAGCTCCATTGAGTACAGCCCTATTCTCCCCTAGAAGCAATTTTTTTTCTAGGGGAGAATAGCTTTGTTCCTATGGCATCCATATTGTATGTAGTATGGCATGAATTTTATTATTTGTTGGAATAATACAGAAACTTTGTAAGCTTCCTTATGACATTGGGGGCATAGAGTATTACAAAAACCGCCCTAAAGCACCGCTATGTGTAAGATGTAATACAGTTGTATACATGAAGGTTTAGACTAATATAAAGACCATTGGTCCATATTTATATAACTTACTAGCAGAAGAACCCAGCTTTGCACAGGTATATTTCATCTAATGTTTGTGTGTGTTGTTAAAAGATATAGATAGTATCCCTTATAACAGTGACATCTACAGTACGCCGCCCCCTTAACAGTGACCTCCACAGCCCCCCACCCCTTAACACTGACCCCCCCACAGTGTCCCGCCTCCTTAAAATGGGACCTCCACAGCAGCCCACCCCCTTAACTTTGACCTTCACAGCAGTCTGCCTCTTTAACAGTGAGTTCCTAAGAACCCCACTCCCTTAACAGTGACCTCCACAGGGGCCCGCCCCCTTAACAGTAACTTCTACAGCACCTGCCCCTTAACACTGACCATAGGTTATAGTCCACTTAACTGTGACCTCCACCATTCCCGGCCTCCTTAACAGAGACCTCCACAGCGCCCACCCCTATAACAGTGACCTCCACAGTGGTCGGCCCTTTATTTGTGACCTCCACAGTACCCTGTCTCCCTAACAGTGATTTCCACAATAACCCGCCCCCTTAACAGTGACCTCTACAGAGCTCTGTTCCCTCCATAGCGGACGATCCCCTTAACTGTGACCTCCACAGCAGCCTTCCCCCTTAACTGTGACCTCTACAGCACTCCGCTCCCTTAACAGTGTCATCCACAGCGCCCTGCCCCTTTAAAGCTGACCTACAGCAGTGAAGAAAAGTGGCTGGGTTGTTATGGAAACCTGGTGTAAAACTGTGTGTATGTGGAGACTAAGGGCCTGAGAGTTTCTATTGGCTGATAAGGGTCATGTGACCTTGTGTATGGCAGTTGAGATATGAGGAGAAAGACCTGCAGGCTTCTATTGGCTAATGTAGGTCATGTGATGGTGCCATATTTGCATTTTTTTCAAGAACTGTACGTACTAGAGAGCTGGTCTAAAACCTTCCTGGACACCGTATGTACCTGTGTGCCAAATTTTGGCATTGTAAATGCAACGGTGCTGATTCCTTTAGCTAACATACATATATACATACATACACTCATGTCATGTCTGCACAACTCACTTTAGTTACTTCAAAGAATGTTCTCCCACATTTGAAGTAAAAGAATAATTAAGTAGGTTCAAATGCATTTGCAGTACCCCAGAATAGTGTACTTGCAAACTGTTCTTGTTTTAAAATGTTATTTAATGTTAATTAATATGCTAATTCATTGTAATGTGCCAGCATATCTCTGTATGGATGACAGTTGGGGGTAATATTCCTGACTCTGCCTCCTTAGGAAATTTAGGAGATGGACTAAGATCTGCCCCTAGCTCAGTTAGCCAGTGAGTTAGATGAAAAAGTGAGAGGGAGCTACATGTCTACATGTGAGAATCACTGTCTCTGAGATATCCACTGAGAGAAAACCATCTCTACTACACAGTACTCCAGGAAAAAAAGAAAAGAACGAACTAGAAGGTCCAGAATATGCATGGCTGAGCACTGGAATAATTTAGTAAGGTATTTGCTGTTAAAGGCTAATAGAGTCTTTGCTGCAGTGAAAGGGACATTGCTAAGACACCTTTCAGTCTTTAACATGGTCTGGCCCACCATATTTTTAATCCTGTACCCCACAGCTGGGAATTACAGTCACCACTGCAAGAATAATATTGCCAACCTTAGAATCTGCAGAAAGAAACTTTGGAGAGATAAAGGGAAGGAGTACTACAATCCCCATTCTGGCCTAAATCTATACATCACTGTCTGGAAAGATTTTCAAATTCTACAAATTGTTTGGAACTGTGTTTTGATACCATTGGACGTACTACAACTCCCATTATGCACTTTAGTAAAAAGAGATGTTTATTTCCCTACAACTGGCCTGGTTACTGACTCCAGCACAATGCTCCAGCCACAGCACCTACATCTCCTGCATTGCACCTGCACAAAGCGCACAACACCAAGGGTACCCCAACCACCATCAAGCAGAAGCCTCAAAATCAGGGTGTGCCTAGAGGGAAGAAAAGGTGCACCCTCCTATCCCTGACCTGGCCCTAGGGTGCATTGGTAGGAGAATTGCTACTGTGAATGACTATTGCTGCCAGACCCACTACTACTCCCATCCTACGCTCCTTTCCTCCGAGACTTAAGGCACATCAAAGTCATAAGATTGAATTGAGCTGAACACTGAGCGATTTGGGTAACCTGTCCTGCCCAGATTTTTGCCTGGTGCAATGTCATTACTGAGACCTTGTGTGGATCCAAGTCCTTGATTATAGCAGCCTTCCCTTATCCACACATGTACTATACAAACCAAGTAGGATGTAGATATTGTATATGATGATTTGAATGTATACAGTCTCTAGAAACACAAAGGTTAAATTACTGTACACAAAATGTCCGATTGTATATTTTTTCATATTTTATATAGAGATCTGATAGTTATCCCTTTATAACTGTATATAAAACTGTAGATTCTATATGGTTTGATTTAACATGTGGCTTCATTGCAACACATAAATGTATGTGATATTTTATCTAAATGTCAACCAAAATCTAATCATATTCTCTTCTTCTTTTCTTCTATTATAATATTTAAATTCAACAAATTGGGTAAAAATGTCCATGTCATGACACATGAAGTACCAGTCATTACAGAACAGACACGGTTACATTAGTGTAATATTAGGCATATTTTTCAGCTGATAAACTAAACCTTATTACTGTGACTTTTGCATTCGTTCTCCCTAGAGGTGTTCTGCATTTTCTGTCTTCACTTCTATCTGTCCGCAGATTGATGTTTTCAGATGTACCACAGTGAAATCAATGGGGAAAAATGCAAGTGGCCACCATTACTCACTAAGGGCACAATTATAATCATTAGTTTTATAGATGATCATCGCAGCTACTGTATTAATCTAGGACTATTCTGGAGCTGTGTTCGCCTGTGGTAATGTTCATTATTATTCTTTGGTGCTGCTGAAGGGATTAGAATGCCTGGATTTTTATTCTTTGTAATTTCTATCAACCATATCGATCTCCAAGCAGTGGTGATCTGAGAATTGTATTCCTCTGAAAGAAATCTAAGTTTAACATTTACTTTGCTAAGGATATTATTTCTATATTTGATTGTAGCCCTAAATTAAAAGAATAAGGGATAAAATGTAAGCCAACTGCAGGTCTATCTTATATGCAATATGTTATGCATATCTAAACTGATAATATGGGATTATGCAAAGATGGCCATGATAACGCATTTTCTGCATTGTCAGTATGTTCATAAGCTAAACTTATCAGGGGACATTTATCAAATCTGGTGTAAAGGAAAACTGGCTTAGTTGGCCATAGCCACCAATCAGATTCCACCTTTCATTTTCCAAAGGAGCTCTGAATAATGTAAGGTGGGATCTGATTGGTTGCTATGGGGGACTAAGCCAGTTTTCCTTTACTCCAGTTTTGATAAATCTCCCCCAACAGCTTTCTTTAGAATCATACTTACTCCTCCCTATTTGTGGAAGGAAGAATTTGTCACTTAGTGCACTTCTATCGGTTCTATAGCAGCAGCTTGAAAGTATTCCACTGGCTTTAAAAATAATAGTAATGATCCTAATAAGTCCCCATTCAGACAGCAAGTATCACCTGCCCTGCAGTAGTTCCACTAAACTGAACTTACTACAACATAGATACCATAGTGCTTTTAGTTCAGTGCATTAAAACTGTAAGGGCTCTAGATGTCACCCCAAGAGCATCTTTTCCTAGAACGTTCCATCGTGCCATTCTTCTGTTATTCCTCCTGAAAAATGTATGAATAAACTGTTAGTTGAGCTTTACCATTGCCCTCATTGAAGGGGTTTACAAAGTTTTATTTTTAATTTTGGCAGAGAGAAGTAAGGGCTCTTTCACACCTGCGTTCTTGTCTTCCGGCATAGAGTTCCGTCGTCGGGGCTCTATGCCGGAAGAATCCTGATCAGGATTATCCCCATGCATTCTGAATGGAGAGAAATCTGTTCAGGATGCATCAGGATGTCTTCAGTTCCGGAACGGAACGTTTTTTGGCCGGAGAAAATACCGCAGCATGCTGCGCTTTTTGCTCCGGCCAAAAATCCGGAACACTTGCCGCAATGCCGGATCCGGAATTAATGCCCATTGAAAGGCATTAATCCGGATCCGGCCTTAAGCTAAACGTCGTTTTGGCGCATTGCCGGAGCCGACATTTAGCTTTTTCTGAATGGTTACCATGGCTGCCGGGACGCTAAAGTCCTGGCAGCCATGGTAAAGTGTAGCGGGGAGCGGGGGAGCAGCATACTTACCGTCCGTGCGGCTCCTGGGGCGCTCCAGAGTGACGTCAAGGCGCCCCAAGCGCATGGATCATGTGATCGCATTGGACACGTCATCCATGCGCATGGGGCGCTCTGACGTCACTCTGGAGCGCCCCGGGAGCCGCACGGACTGTAAGTATACCGCTCCCCCGCTCCCCGCTCCTACTATGGCAACCAGGACTTTAATAGCGTCCTGGGTGCCATAGTAACACTGAACGCATTTTGAAGACGGTTCCGTCTTCAAATGCTTTCAGTACACTTGCGTTTTTCCGGATCCGGAGTGTAATTCCGGCAAGTGGAGTACATGCCGGACCCGGACAACGCAAGTGTGAAAGAGCCCTAAGCTGTATAAAATACAAACCTTATTTCACCTTTTAAATATCCATACAGTCATACAATGCCATTCCTATCCCCACTGGGCCTTCAACGGTCCTATACTATTCATTATTCATATGATCATTGCAACCAATCATTGGCCATAGCGGCCATGTGCTGTTCATGAATGCGTCACTGTGGCGTCGTTGAACTGGTTGGAGATTAACCCCTTCAAGGAACAGACAGTTTTCACCTTCCTGACTAAGCCTATTTTTGCAAATCTGACGTGTCACTTTATGTGGTCTCTTGAATATGGCAACACCCCATATATGTTCAGAAACTGCTGTATAGGGACATGGTAGGGCTCAGAAAGGAAGGATTGCCATTTGGCTTTTGGAGGGCAAATTTTGCTGTAATGGTTTTTGGGCACCATGTCGCATTTGAAGAAACCTGAGGTACTTCTACAGTGTAAACCCCCCAAAAAGTGACCGCACTTTGGAAACTACATGCCTCAAGGAATTTATCAAGGGGTGTAGAGAGTGTTTTGATTCCGTAGATATTACATACAATTTAGAAATACTTGGCTGTGAAAATGAAAAAAAAAATTTTTTTACCAATAAAATGTTGCTTTAGCCCCAGATTTCTCATTTTCACAAGGGCTAACAAGGGAAAAAGCACCCTACAATTGGTAACCCAATATTTTCTGAATACGGTAACACCTTATATGTGGAAGTAAACTGCTGTTTGAGCACACTGCAGGGTTCAGAAGAGAAAGAACACGTGCATTTGAGGCCCAGTTTGGTGATTTGTACTGCACTGGCCAACAATAAATAATAAAGAAACTGCCAAGAAGTGACCCTATTTTGTAAACCACACTCCTCATAGAATTTACCAATGGGTGTAGTAAGCATTTTGACCCCTGGGGTGTTTTGCAATAATTAATGCACAACAGATTGTGCAAAGTAAAATTGCAATTTTTACACAAATAGGCAATTTCAGTGCCCAATATTTTGCTGTGCTTCCTGGTTTTAGACACACCCTACATGTGATATCTTTTACCTGGACATACAACTGGGCTCAGGAGTAAAATAGTGCTATATACATTTGAGGCCCAATGTGGTGATTTACAAAGCTTGTGCTGACAATTGTAGAGGCTCTGGGGTGAATTAACAAATGGATCCCTGAGAAGTGACCTCATTTTGAAAACGATACCACTCAAGGTATTTATTAGGGGATGGACTGAGCATTTGACCCCACAGGTGTGTTGCTAAAATTAAAGCACAGCAGATGGGGCAAAGTTAAAATTGCATTTTTTTCCCAAATACGGCATTTCACTGCCCAATATGTTATGCCTATTCTGTGCCAGTGTAAAAAGTAAGCCCTCATTATTATCAATGAGGCATTATCATATGGGCAATCTGGGCGGCCACCCAGGTCCCTAGGCTTCCAGGGGGCCCACATGTCTGTATGTTTGTAAAATGTATGTATGTATGAGTGCATCTCTCCATATGTATATGTAGAAGTTTGCTTGTGTTTATATGTGCATGTACAAGTAAAACTGTGCTTATGGCGACTTTCAGACAAGCTCATTAGTGGTAATTAATTAATTAACACTTGGGCAGCAGCAGTAAATGGTCTAAAATAAAATAAAAATAGGTGAATTACATTCCAGTCCTCTACAAAATATTCACATCCTGTTCACAAAAGGTCACTGCTGCAGCCATTCAATGGCTTCAGCAGTCATCTGCTGTATACTGCTGAAACCAATGATTAGCTGTACGGACCTGGTGTGTACTGGACATCTCCACTGTAGGCAGGAAGATGACCGGAAGCGACAAGGCAGACAAGGAAGTATTACTTTATTTGTTAATTTACACCATTTCTGAGATTTTTTTTAACTGACTTATGCTTTCGGGCAAAGGGTGTGAGTATTTCTGAAACTGTGAAGTTTGTGAACTGTTTGCGTGCTGCTGTGGTGGAAGTGTATTATGAATGAACAAATGACACTATTGCAAACAGGTGATATGGAAACTGCAGCGTACCACGTGCAATTTTGCCTTCTCTGATGATTTTTTTTCTGCTGCATTGAACAAAGGGACATTGGTGTGTCAGATGAGAAACATTAGAGAACAAACACCCTGCAACCAATGCTGGAAAAACATAAGCTCGTGAAAACAAGCTTCGGTATGAATCTATCTCTGCAGATCATGTACACCCATACATTTTGATTGTCTTCCCTGGGGTGGATGAGATCTTCCACCAAGACAGTGAGACATGTCTCATGGCTAGAAATGTCTGACCTGACAATGGTTGGAAGAGCATGATTAAGTCTTCCAAGTACTACCCTGGCTCCCTAATTTCCCAGACTTGAACCCAATTGATCATCTGTTGAACCACCTCGATTGTTGTGTTTGCTGTATGGATCCTCTCCCATGCACCCTTCAGCAGCTGTGGAATGCACTTACCAGGACCATATTGAGTCACTCCCGACTTGTCTGCCTGCTGTTCGTGCTGCACACGGTGGTTACTCTGGATATTAGCTGTTGGTCATAAGGATGCCTTCACAAATGGCAGATTTTGTGGCAGAAATTTCTGAGACTGAAAATCAGTTCCATTCACCTTAATGGGGCTTGCAGAAATCCATGTGCTTGCTGCCCCATTCAAATTTTCTGCCACAAAATCTGCCGCCTGTGATGGCACCCTAATAATGTGTATATATTTCTTCTGACAAAGATAAAGTAAGCTTGGTTCTAGTGCCGTATCTATATAGTAATTTTGTTCTGCTATTGTGCCTATTTAGTAAGCGTCAGATCATTTTAAAACTTTAGACTGTTGGGGGGTCCACAATCCTCATACAGCCCAGGGCCCATGCTAGCCTTAATCTAGCCCCCATTTTTATGCAAATTTTCCTAGTTTTAGAAACACCCTACATGTAGCCCTATTCTGTTGCTTGAACTTGCCTGAACAAAAACCAAGATGGCTGCACACCATTATGCATACAAACAATAGAGCTAAGAAATGGGGGTCATTCTAAATAAAAGTGGTACAATTCCGACTATAAATGATTTAATGGAAGCTCTTAGCGCACATATTTGCTCAAACATGTGTTGGGCCCATCTACCAGGCGTCAAGGTGGCTTCCGCAGATGGGTCCCTAACACTAAATATACTGCCTCTCTTTGGACTTACTTAAAGGGAACCTGTCATGTGGATATTTGATTATAATCTAACTAATTATATACAATCATTAACTACTAAAAAGTACCTTAGATGTATTCACTTACTGGTGTGACAGATGGTTACCTCATAATATACACACAAAGATGCCACATGCCGCATGCTAATGAGCTGATTTGAGTCCAGCGTGATGTCAGTGAGTCCAGCATTTATTTAATTAACAGCTATAGCCACTCCCCTGCCCACCTGCTGCTGATTCATATGGAAAATAACGGTCAATCAGCAGCAGGTAGGCGGGGAGAGTTAGGAGCTCATAAATATTCATGACTCATCATTATCAGCTGGAGCGTTTCAATACAAGATGTTGGCAGATTCACTGGGTCAATTAAATAAAAGTGGTACAATACCGACTATAAATGAGTATGTGCACTAAGAGCTTCCATTAACTCATTTATAGTCGGTATTGTACCACTTTTATTTAGAATGACCCCCATTTCTTAGCTCTGTTGTTTGTATGTGTAATGGTATGCAGCCATCTTGGTTTTTGTAATTATGTTTGCTTCATGGATATGCACCTGTGATTCTGAAGGTTTTAGTCTAAATTTTCTTGCAGTATATATTGAGGGTAGCGCCTCTTTTTAGACTGAACACGCCCATCTACCTGGGACTTCTGAGCAGAGTACGTATGTAGCTGGTCTCTACACTGCCCCATTTGTTGTTTGTATGTATAATGGTGTGCAGCCATCTTGGTTTTTATGTTTGCTTCATGGATATGCACCTGTAAATCTGAAGGTTCTAGTCTAAATTCTCTTGCATGAGTATAAGAACACCATGCACATTTTGAGGCCCATTGTGGTGATTTACACTGCTTGTGCTGACAGCTGTAGAGGCTCTAGGATGAAACAATGAATAGAACCCATGAGAAGTAATCCCATTTTGGAAATTCCGCGACTCAAGGTATTTAGGGATGGAGTGAGCATTTCAACACTACCGTTATTTTTCAGAAATTAATGGCAGCAGGCCATGCCAAATGAAAACTGCAATTTTTCACACATATATAGCATTTTAGTGGCCAATATGTTGTGCCCAGCTGATACTATATGAGACTTATACCACACTACTTGAATTCATAGGCAGGCTCTGCTGGTTACAGAAATTCTATAAATGTGGACATAGCCTGCTGTAGTGGCACATGGTAGGTTTCAGAAGGGAAGGAGTAGCATTTGGCTTTTGGAGTGTGAATTTAGCTGGAATAGTTTTCGGGTGCTCATTACATTTGCAGAGACCCCGAGGTACCGATACAGTGAAAAACCTCAATAAGTGACCAAATTTTGGAAACTACACCCCTCAAGTTATTTATCAAGGGGTGGAATGAGCTTTTTGACACCCCAGGTATTTTGTAGAAATGAATTAGCAGGTAACTGCAAAATGAAAATTGCATCCACAGATATGGCATTTGAGGCCCCAATATGCTGTGCCCATTTAATGTCATTTAAGACACACCACACCCCACGTTCTACTGGGCATAGCAATTCCATAAATGTGGACATAAACTCCTATTTGGGTACGCTGCAAGGTTCATAAAGGTAAGACCACCTTTTGGCTTTTGCAGTTCATATTTTGATGGATTGGTTTATGGGCACCAAACAGCCTTTTTTGTAAAAAATAGGAAAAAAAAGAAAAACAGACATATTAGGCATTGCCGTGTCAGTAATGACTTACTCTAAAATAGCTGATGATATACCCTCTTAGGCTGCATTCACACATCCGTGGTGTGTTGCGGACCCGCAAATTGCGGGTCCACAACACACCAGCCCGGCACCCCCATTGAAATGCCTATTCTTGTCCGCAAGCTGCGGACAAGAATAGGACATGCTCTATGTTTTTGCGTAGCTGCGGACCCAAAATTGGGGCCGCGCTCCCCAATTGCGGCTGCAGACAGCACACTGTGTGCTGTCCGCATCCATTCCATCCCCATAGAGAATGAATGGGTCCGCACCCATTCCGCAAAATTGCGGAAAGGATGCGGACCCATTTTGCGGACGTGTGAATGGAGCCTTAGGCGAACGCCATAAAAAAATTAATAAAAGTGGTGCCAAAACAGCCATATTTTGGTCACCTTGCCTAACAAAATGAGCTCTCACATAAGACAATAGCCAGAAAAATAAATAAAAATATGGCTTTCAGAAAATGGCAACAGAAAAAAAAAAAAATCTTTTCAAGAATGCTTTCATTGTGTGAACAAAAAAATGGACATATTAGGAATATCCATGTCCGTAGCAGAAGATTAACCCCATCAGAGGAACGCCGTAAAAAAAAATAATCCGTGCCAGAACAGCCATTTTTTGGTCCCCTCGCGTCGCAAAAAATGTAATATTGAGGGATCAAAAAGTTGTAGGTAACCCAAAATAGTACCACAAAAAACATCAACTGACCCCACAAAAAACGAGCCCACACACAAGACCATTGGCAGAAAAGTAAAAAATATGGCTTTGTGTGAAAGTGGTGAAACATAAAATATATATAAAGATAACATGTCATTTTTCTTGCATGGTGCACGCCCCGGCTTTCCGAAAAGCTAAAAAAAAAGTTATCAAAAGTTGTATGTATCCCATAACTACAATAGAACCAATGATAATGGCAACTTATTGTGCAAAAAAATTTGCCCTCCCATTGCTGTACTGGTACCAAAAAGGCTGTTAAATAGCAATATGGCACCCATAAACCTATCCACTAAAATCTGAGCTACAAAAGCTAAAAGGTGGACTTTCCCTTCTGAACTCTGCAGCATATGAAAACAGCAGTTTATGTCCACGTTTATGGCATTGCCGTACCCAGTAGCATCTGCTGATCATTAATTTCTGCAAAACACCTGTGGTGTCAAAATGCTCAATCCACCCCTTTATAAATACCTTGATGGGTGGAGTTTCCAAAATGGTGTCACTTTTTGTAGGTTCCATTTATTATTTCACCCCAGAGCCTCTACAATTTTCAAAACAAGATGTGTAAATCACCATAATAGATCTCAAATGTGCATGGTGCTCTTTTGCTCCTGAGCCCTGATGTATCTCCAGGCAAAAGAATAGGGCCACATGTAGAGTGTTTATAAAACCAGAAGGCATGGCATAATAAGTGTACTTTTTACACTGGCATATGCTGGGAACAACATATTGGGCACTGAAATGGCATATCTGTGGAAAAATTGCAATTTTCACTTTGCGCCGTCTGCTGTGAATTAATTTTTGCAAAACACCTGTGGAGTCATAATACTCACAGCAGCGCTTGGTAAAATCTGTGAGGGGTGTACTTTCCAAAATGGGGTCACTTCTTGGGAGTTTCTTTAATATATCTCCTTAGAGCCTCTGCAGTTTTTGGCTAGCACTGTATAAATCACCAAACTAGTCCTCAAATGCACATGGTGCTCTTTCTCTTCTGAACTCCACTATGTGTCCATACAGCAGTATATACAATGTGACACAGTGAAGGGTATGGTCTGGGAGGACAGGTATTTTCCTCCCAGTGTGTGCTGCTGGGCTGATTTGCAGCCAGGTGGGGTCAAACACCGGACTGGATTTTAAGTGCAGGTCCGGGTTTTGACAACACCTAGCTGTCCTTAAAAGACAGCTGGGCTCAGCAGCAAAGTGTCTGTTTTGGGATCTGAGGCATGGTGCCTTGCTAAAGGGCTGAGAGCCGCATGCAGGGAAACAGGCCCCCCTAAAGCCTGCTGTGGACCGCTGGGGAAAAAACTACAACACGGAATCAACACGGTAAAAAAGGAGAGAATATTTAAAAGAAGAAAAACTGCTACAAGAGGACATAGTTTTAAATTAGAGGGGCAAAGGTTTAAAAGTAATATCAGGAAGTATTACTTTACTGAGAGAGTAGTGGATGCATGGAATAGCCTTCCTGCAGAAGTGGTAGCTGCAAATACAGTGAAGGGGTTTAAGCATGCATGGGATAGGCATAAGGCCATCCTTCATATAAGATAGGGCCAGGGGCTATTCATAGTATTCAGTATATTGGGCAGACTAGATGGGCCAAATGGTTCTTATCTGCCGACACATTCTATGTTTCTATGGTTCCGCATACGGTCTTCAAAAAAACCCATAATGGACAAAAGAAAAGAAAATATGTTCGTGTGTATGAGCCCTAAGTTTGTAAAATCAATTTTGAATAATTTCAGGGGTGTGCTTTCTAAAATGGATTCAATTATGTGTGGTTTCTATTATGTAAGACCCTCAAAGTGAAAGGAATTGGTCCGTAAGTAAGTGGGTTTTGGAAATTTTCGTAAAAATTTGAAAAAGTGCTTCTAAAATTTTAAGCCTTCTAAAATCCTAAGAAAATTAAAATGACATTTACAAAATAATGTCAACTTAAAGTAGACATATGATTAATGTTAAGTAATATTTATTTCTATCCATATTACAAGCAATTAAATTCAAACTTCAAAAATTGCAAATTTTTTCCAAATTAGTTTTTATTTTATAAATAAAGGTAAAACATATTGAATCTAATTTATTATTAACATGAAGTACAATGTGTCACGAGAAAACAGTCTCAGAATGACTTGGCTAAGTAAAAGCATTCCAAAGTTATTATCACATAAACTAACACATCAGATTTTTAAAAATCGACCTGGCCCTTAAGGTGCAAAGTGGCTCAGTACTGAAGAGGTTAATTTCAAAGCTGCAAAACTATGCAAACGTAATACTTCTCAGAGATTGGAAATTACAACTGAATTTGGTCTAACGTAAGAGTTTCCTTGCAGATTAAATATCTAAGGGCTTTCACACGAATGATACTGATTGTGTCCAGATCTGTTCAGTAAAAAATGGAAGGTTTTGTACACAAGTGCAGTCACTTTTCCCTGCGATTGCATTCAGTGGTTAATTTTTTTCCACGCGGGTGCAATCAGTTTTGATGTGTTTTTCACATGCGTAAAAAAACTGAAGAATTACAAACATCTCTTAGCAACCATCAGTGAAAAGCGCTTTGCATCCGGACTGCATCGGATTGTATTCTGATGTAATGCGTTTTTCACGGAAGCCCCATTCACTTTTATGGGACCAGGGCTGCATTAAAAAAGCAGAATATAGAACATGCTGCGATTTTTCCTGAACGCAGAAATGATGCGTGAAAAACACATGCACAGACCCAATAAAATGAATGGGTCAGGATTCAGTCCGGATGCTATGCGTTTGCTGACGGAAAATTTGCTTGTGTGAAAAAGGCCTATAGATCCACTTTTGGTGCTAGCGTTTTCTGTAATGAACCATTACCACTGACCAAGTGGATGCCCTCAGAGAAAGTGGATGCCTACCCTGCACTAATGTTAACCTTTTAGAACAATCTGAATTGGAGATCTGTCATTCCAGGTGAAGCTAGGCTGGAAGAGTGGTGAGAGACACCAAAACTTTTAAATCCTAATTATCTTTAGTGATGCTCTGAGATGACTCTTGTATTTGACTTCTTTGCATATCCTGGACTAAAGCAACCAGGTGTTCCACTGCAGCATTTAGAAGTCCTTTCTACTGTATATCTACTGTACATTATTATATTATTTCTTTGTATCTGGTCTAAGATCAAATCCAAATAGCTTTAAACTTTTTATTCTAAAATGATTAAACTTTATTTACGAAAGGCCGGACAAGAACAGCTAGTAGAGGACAACTTGAAAAGGTTCTTAATTTGAGACACTGCATAACAAGTTGTATACAGAGTTCATAAACGCAATGCAGGTCTGTTAATATACTGTAGGTAGCTGAATAGTAAAGTATACACACAAGCCAAGGTTGCATGGTAACAAACTATACTCATTGAATAAACAGTTTTTTAGGAGGATGAATTTCAAAGTCATTGGTTGCCTGGGTGTGATTTAATTAAGAGTCTCTAGCACTTCGTTCTGGTTAAGGCCAAAGGCATTATCAGCATGTACTTGGGAGGATGCTCTAGCTGCTTCAATTTATCTCTCTAGATGTTCCTCCAATGCGGAATATGGAAAAAGTAAATTTCACAGTAATTTACATTTCAACATCGTCTCCTGCCAGGTGATAAATATGCTATTTTCAAATTAGCTTTGAATTACTTCAGTCTAATATATTAGGGAGTAATTCTATGACACAAAAGCAATTTTCACAAGTGACACTAAACTATAACTTGAAAATTAAAATTCACCTCGCTTAATAACACATTTTTTAATAATGCAAGTTTTTGTAACGTTTACTATAGTCACTGTGACTAGGTGCTAGGCAAGGAAGACAGGTGACTCTAAAAACATATATTTAGTTTTATGTACAGTTTTACTTGTTTAATTAAATCTTTTCTGCCACCTTTGGTCTCTGGTTAACTAATTCTTTTACCTCTGTTATACTTACTGAAATTTTATTACATCTCGGTTCTGTAGTGTACTGTAAATAATATATTGGTGATAATTTTCTGTTCACTGAATGTTATAAATGGGTCATGCTGGATTAGAGAAAAGTGGCTTGCTGTTTAACCCCAAGACCAGACATTTTTCCCTTTTTTTTATTCTTCCCAAAGCTATACATTTTTTATTTTTCCATTCACATAGTCATATGAGTGCTTGTTTTTTATAGAAACATAGAAACATAGAATGTGTCGGCAGATAAGAACCATTTGGCCCATCTAGTCTGCCCAATATATCTGAATCCTATTAATAGTCCCTGGCCCTATCTTATATGAAGGATAGCCTTATGCCTATCCCATGCATGCTTAAACTCCTTCACTGTATTTGCAGCTACCACTTCTGCAGGAAGGCTATTCCATGCATCCACTACTCTCTCAGTAAAGTAATACTTCCTTATATTACTTTTAAACCTATGCCCCTCTAATTTAAAACTGTGTCCTCTTGTGGTAGTTTTTCTTCTTTTAAATATGCTCTCCTCCTTTACCGAGTTGATTCCCTTTATGTATTTAAAAGTTTCTATCATATCCCCTCTGTCTCTTCTTTCTTCCAAGCTATACATATTAGGGTCCTTTAACCTTCCCTGGTAAGTTTTATCCTGCAATCCATGTACTAGTTTAGTAGCTCTTCTCTGAACTCTCTCTAGAGTATCTATATCCTTCTGGAGATATGGCCTCCAGTACTGCGCACAATACTCCAAGTGAGGTCTCACCAGTGTTCTGTACAGCGGCATAAGCACTTCACTCTTTCTACTGCTTATACCTCTCCCTATACATCCAAGCATTCTGCTGGCATTTCGTGCTGCCCTATTACATTTTTGTGGGACAAGTTGTATTTTCTAATGGTACCATTTATGGTTGCATAAAATGTAGTGGGAAGAAGCTGGAAAAAAAAATTCCAAATGGGGTGGAATTATAAAAAACACATAATTTCGCCACAGTTCTATGGGTTTTGTTTTCCCTATGTGATAAAATTGATCTGTTCCCTTCATTCTCTGGGTCAGTACGTTTACAACAGTACCACATATGTATTGTTTTTCTTGTGTTTTAACCACTTAAGGACCACAGGTTTATACCCCCCTAAAGACCAGGCCCTTTTTTACAAATCGGCACTACACTACTTTCACCGTTTATTGCTCGGTCATGCAACTTACCACCCAAATGAATTTTACCTCCTTTTCTTCTCACTAATAGAGCTTTCATTTGGTGGTATTTCATTGCTGCTGACATTTTTACTTTTTTTGTTATTAATCGAAATTTAACGATTTTTTTGCAAAAAAATGACATTTTTCACTTTCAGTTGTAAAATTTTGCAAAAAAAACGAGATCCATATAGAAATTTTGCTCTAAATTTATAGTTCTACATGTCTTTGATAAAAAAAAAATGTTTGGGTAAAAAAAAAATGGTTTGGGTAAAAGTTATAGCGTTTACAAACTATGGTACAAAAATGTGAATTTCCGCTTTTTGAAGCAGCTCTGACTTTCTGAGCACCTGTCATGTTTCCTGAGGATCTACAATGGCCAGACAGTACAAACACCCCATAAATGACCCCATTTCGGAAAGTACACACCCTAAGGTATTCGCTGATGGGCATAGTGAGTTCATAGAACTTTTTATTTTTTGTCACAAGTTAGCGGAAAATTATGATTTTTTTTTTTTTTTTTTTTTCTTACAAAGTCTCATATTCCACTAACTTGTGACAAAAAATAAAAACTTCTATGAACTCACTATGCCCATCACGAAATACCTTGGGGTCTCTTCTTTCCAAAATGGGGTCACTTGTGGGGTAGTTATACTGCCCTGGCATTCTAGGGGCCCAAATGTGTGGTAAGGAGTTTGAAATCAAATTCTGTAAAAAATGACCTGTGAAATCCGAAAGGTGCTCTTTGGAATATGGGCCCCTTTGCCCACCTAGGCTGCAAAAAAGTGTCACACATCTGGTATCTCTGTATTCAGGAGAAGTTGAGGAATGTGTTTTGGGGTGTCTTTTTACATATACCCATGCTGGGTGGGATAAATATCTTGGTCAAATGCCAACTTTGTATAAAAAAATGGGAAAAGTTGTCTTTTGCCAAGATATTTCTCTCACCCAGCATGGGTATATGTAAAATGACACCCCAAAACACATTCCCCACCTTCTCCTGAGTACGGCAATACCAGATGTGTGACACGTTTTTGCAGCCTAGGTGGGCAAAGGGGCCCATATTCCAAAGAGCACCTTTCGGATTTCACAGGTCATTTTTTACAGAATTTGATTTCAAACTCCTTACCACACATTTGGGCCCCTAGAATGCCAGGGCAGTATAACTACCCCACAAGTGACCCCATTTTGGAAAGAAGAGACCCCAAGGTATTCGCTGATGGGCATAGTGAGTTCATGGAAGTTTTTAT
This sequence comes from Bufo bufo, assembly GCF_905171765.1. Classification (NCBI taxonomy): domain Eukaryota; kingdom Metazoa; phylum Chordata; class Amphibia; order Anura; family Bufonidae; genus Bufo; species Bufo bufo. The sequence goes on along the minus strand of NC_053393.1, from coordinate 376,715,579 downwards.
TTTTTGTCACAAGTTAGTGGAATATGAGACTTTGTATGAAAAAAAAAAAAAATCATCATTTTCCACTAACTTGTGACAAAAAATAAAAAATTCTAGGAACTCGCCATGCCCCTCACGGAATACCTTGGGGTGTCTTCTTTCCAAAATGGGGTCACTTGTTGGGTAGTTATACTGCCCTGGCATTTTCCAGGGGCCCTAATGTGTGGTAAGTAGGTAAATGACCTGTGAAATCCTAAAGGTGCTCTTTGGAATGTGGGCCCCTTTGCCCACCTAGGCTGCAAAAAAGTGTCACACATGTGGTATCGCCGTATTCAGGAGAAGTTGGGGAATGTGTTTTGGGGTGTCATTTTACATATACCCATGCTGGGTGAGAGAAATATCTTGGCAAAAGACAACTTTTCCCATTTTTTTATACAAAGTTGGCATTTGACCAAGATATTTCTCTCACCCAGCATGGGTATATGTAAAATGACACCCCAAAACACATTCCCCAACTTCTCCTGAGTACGGCGATACCAGATGTGTGACACTTTTTTGCAGCCTAGATGCGCAAAGGTGCCCAAATTCCTTTTAGGAGGGCATTTTTAGACATTTGGATACCAGACTTCTTCTCACGCTTTGGGGCCCCTAGAATGCCAGGGCAGTATAAATACCCCACATGTGACCCCATTTTGGAAAGAAGACACCCCAAGGTATTCAATGAGGGGCATGGCGAGTTCATAGAAATTTTTTTTTTTTGGCACAAGTTAGCGGAAATTGATATTTTTAATTTTTTTCTCACAAAGTCTCCCGTTCCGCTAACTTGGGACAAAAATTTCAATCTTTCATGGACTCAATATGCCCCTCACGGAATACCTGGGGGTGTCTTCTTTCCGAAATGGGGTCACATGTGGGGTATTTATACTGCCCTGGCATTCTAGGGGCCCTAAAGCGTGAGAAGAAGTCTGGAATATAAATGTCTAAAAATTTTTACGCATTTGGTTTCCGTGAGGGGTATGGTGAGTTCATGTGAGATTTTATTTTTTGACACAAGTTAGTGGAATATGAGACTTTGTAAGAAAAAAATAATAATAATTCCGCTAACTTGGGCCAAAAAAATGTCTGAATGGAGCCTTACAGGGGGGTGATCAATGACAGGGGGGTGATCAATGACAGGGGGGTGATCAATGACAGGGGGGGTGATCAATGACAGGGGGGTGATCAGGGAGTCTATATGGGGTGATCACCACAGTCATTGATCATGCCCCTGTAAGGCTTCATTCAGACGTCCGGATGCGTTTTGCGGATCCGATCCATCTATCGGTGCATCCGTAAAAATCATGCGGACATCTGAATGGAGCTTTACAGGGGGGTAATCAATGACAGGGGGGTGATCAGGGAGTCTATATGGTGTGATCACCACAGTCATTGATCATGCCCCTGTAAGGCTTCATTCAGACGTCCGGATGCGTTTTGCGGATCCGATCCATCTATCAGTGGATCCGTAAAAATCATGCGGACGTCTGAATGGAGCTTTACAGGGGGGTAATCAATGACAGGGGGGTAATCAATGACAGGGGGGTGATCAGGGAGTCTATATGGGGTGATCACCACAGTCATTGATCACGCCCCTGTAAGGCTTCATTCAGACGTCCGGATGCGTTTTGCGGATCCGATCCATCTATCAGTGCATCCGTAAAAATCATGCGGACATCTGAATGGAGCTTTACAGGGGGGGTAATCACCACAGTCATTGATCATGCCCCTGTAAGGCTTCATTCAGACGTCCGGATGCGTTTTGCGGATCCGATCCATCTATCAGTGCATCCGTAAAAATCATGCGGACATCTGAATGGAGCTTTACAGGGGGGTGATCAGGGAGTCTATATGGGGTGATCACCACAGTCATTGATCATGCCCCTGTAAGGCTTCATTCAGACGTCCGGATGCGTTTTGCGGATCGGATCCATCTATCAGTGCATCCGTAAAAATCATGCGGACATCTGAATGGAGCTTTACAGGGGGGTGATCAGGGAGTCTATATGGGGTGATCACCACAGTCATTGATCATGCCCCTGTAAGGCTTCATTCAGACGTCCGGATGCGTTTTGCGGATCGGATCCATCTATCAGTGCATCCGTAAAAATCATGCGGACGTCTGAATGGAGCTTTACAGGGGGGTGATCAATGACAGGGGTGTAATCAATGACAGGGGGGTGATCAGGGAGTCTATATGGGGTGATCACCACAGTCATTGATCACGCCCCTGTAAGGCTTCATTCAGACGTCCGGATGCGTTTTGCGGATCCGATCCATCTATCAGTGGATCCGTAAAAATCATGCGGACGTCTGAATGGAGCTTTACAGGGGGGTAATCAATGACAGGGGGGTAATCAATGACAGGGGGGTAATCAGGGAGTCTATATGGGGTGATCAGGGGCTAATAAGGGGTTAATAAGTGACGGGGGGGGGTGTAGTGTAGTGTAGTGGTGCTTGGTGCTACTTTACTGAGCTACCTGTGTCCTCTGGTGGTCGATCCAAACAAAGGGGACCACCAGAGGACCAGGTAGCAGGTATATTAGACGCTGTTATCAAAACAGCGTCTAATATACCTGTTAGGGGTTAAAAAAAACACATCTCCAGCCTGCCAGCGAACGATCGCCGCTGGCAGGCTGGAGATCAACTCTCTTACCTTCCGTTCCTGTGAGCGCGCGCGCCTGTGTGCGCGCGTTCACAGGAAATCTCGGCTCACGCGAGATGACGCCTATTGGCGTTAGTGTGACCTGGGAGCGCCGCAGAAATGACGCCTTTCGGCGTTAGCGTGGCGGGAAGTGGTTAATACTGAAAAAAATAAAAACTTTGGAGAAACAAATTTTTTATTTGCATCACCATATTCTGACCCACACACCATTATTTTTACATATACAGAACTCTTTTAGGACTATTTTTTTTGTGGGACGATTGCTACCATTGGGGTTTGCTTGTACGACTTTTTGATCACTTTTTATAAAATTTTTAGTGAGAGGTGAGGCAACCCAAAAAAATTGTGTATTGGGGCATGGCTTGGCCGCCGGGCAAGATGGCCACAAGAAGAAGAAGAAGCAGCAGCTCTTCAGCAGTACCGCTCATTACACTGTTATAATGCCTGCCAGCGACAAGATGAGCTCCGAACCGTAACCACAGAGGACCAGACCGGACAGGAAAAGAATTTCTAGGGCTTCAATGCTCTCCTGCGCAAGGTATCTTGCTTTAACACAGAAGGAAGCTTCATTCCAACATGGTGCCGGTGCCTTCTCAGACGAGTCATCCAGCTCCTCCAGCTCCATAGCCTTATACCAAGCTGCCCCAGTCAATACATCACAAAAAAGAAGAAATCTAGCCCCACAGCAGCCCCCTAAGCCTCCTGTGAAATCCAGATCCTCCAGAAAGATCATGGAAGAAGACTTGCCATGTTTATCACAGGGACAGAGGAAAGAAACATCTAAGATGGTGGAGGCTCCTAAGATAGCAGAAGCTCCCACTTCTACAACACAGCAGCCCGCGGAATTAATGTCTCCAGCCCTATTTTGCAGTGGGGACACCGGAGCTCCTACAAATAGAAATCTAAAATCACAGCAATCACACATCCTATAACTCAACAGCTTAAGCTAGCACCACGAGACATAGCTAATACCTTTACAGCTAGCACCACGAGACATAGCTAATACCTTTACAGCCAGCACCACAAGACATAGCTAATACCTTTACAGATTACTATGAAGGGCTTTATAATTTGGCTTCTGACACTGGGTTCTCACCTCCAACTCATACCCAAATTTCTGACTTCTTGGATTAGCTTAATTTACCCAAATTGAAAAATGTATGTTAAAAAACTGTCTACTAGATTCCAGCTTATCCTACCTCAGCTAATAGGAAAAGACCAGGTAGGGTTTCTGAATGGTAGGCAGGGACTGGATAACACGAGAAGGATTATCTCCTTGCTACAACATTGTGAGTCCTCCAGGATCCCATCCATTTTCTTATTGATGCCGAAAAGGTTTTTAATCATATTAACTGGAATGATGTATTTGCAGTTCTGAGCAAATTTGGGATTCTGGGAACATCCAATCTGGTATCAGGGCTCTGTATAGTTAACCATCAGCAAATGTATATGTTAATGGCACTTTATCAGACCCATCACCAATGGGACTAGACAAGGCTTCCCATTCTCCCTATTGCTATTTATATTGTCCATCGAGCCTCTAGCTACTATGATTCGTCATCAGCAAGATATCACCGGGATTCAGATGGGTCAACAAGACTATAAAATTGTGTTTTTTTACCGATGATATCATACTCAACCACATAAACCACCCAAATTCTCTCATATCATTCTTTGAGTTGGTGTCAGATTTCGGAAGTCTGTCTTATTACAAAGTTAACTAGGACAAGTCGCATGCACTCCCTGTGTTTGTGGATCCAAATCTCTTAGAAGACCTAAAGGGGTTATATAATCTAGATTGGCAGCCCACAGACATCACATATCTGGGAATTCAAGAAGCTTATCCGTCTTCCAAAATATATGAGGTGAACTTTCCTAGAATAATCAGTAAAGTAGCTAGGGAAGCATCTGAGCTATCTAAAAATATTATTTTGTGGCTGGGAAGGATTGTAACATAAAATGTTACTCCTGTCAAAGTTGCTGTATCTTTTTAGATCTCTATCTATAAACATTCCCAAGTAATTTTTCCAAACCATTAACGCAAGCCAGTTTGTTTGGAATGGTTAAAAACCCAGAACAGCCTTTAAAGTCACGACTAAACATAGTAGGAGGGGGAAGAGGGGGGCTTGGGTATGCCTAATATATGCCCATATATGATTATTAATTTCCTGTGGATAGGTCATCAGTTTTAAATACTTGGACAACCCCTTTAATGTACATTATATAATTACGTTTATATACTATACTATAATTACATAAGCATTATACACACAGTATATAGTGATTGCTTTCATTATTTCACTGCATGATGGATTAACATCAAATTAACATTAGAAAATGGACTATTGTTTAAATTAAGTTTTTATTTTAAACATATTTTAAAGAATTTTTGGTTATGTTATTTTTAATTTTCCATGTCACGATCTATATATATTTTTTTAAATCCTAAAATCCTGCAGTTTGTGCACTGGCCACTAAGCCTAATAATAAGTGCCATTTCTTGGTCTGTAAAAGTGACTTTTCAATTATGTTGAGTTTGTTACAGAGGCACTATATTTTGTCCTTGCACACAATGCCTTCATGTTCAATCAACAATGGTATAGACAGCTGTCTGGCACAGCAATGGGGACTTCGGTCTCCTGCACCTTCGCCAATCTGTTTCTTGCGTCATTTGAAGAGAAATACATATTTACAACAGAAAACTCTTATGTGCAATATATTAGATTATTTTTACGATATATTGATGATGTGTTTATGATATGGACGGGTACGTGGAGTATATCAATGACAACAATGACATGAATATGCGGTTCACCAGTAGAATTGAACTGGAGGAACTTGAATTTTTAGATGTGAAAATTAAAATCAAAGATGGCAATTTATGCACTACTGTATACAGAAAACCTTAATCCACGAACGCATTGTTGCATCACGATAGCTTTTATCCGACCCATGTAAAATCTGAAGTCCCCTATGGTCAATTCATGCGTCTCAGGAGAATCGTTAATGATCAAGCAGAATTTGATGAACAGTGTAAAGAGTTAAAGATACGTTTCCTTCAGAGGGGATATCCGGAACACCTTATAGATGCAGCGTACATGAAGTCACGTGCACGGAGACAAGGTAGGACCGCTACATTTAATAAAAGAAAGACACAGACAAATGGCAGGGCTGCTAGGACGTTGTTCACATTTGATTACACCCCAATGGCTCTACTCATCAAGAAAGCCACTCTGAGTAATTGGCACATGTTAACCCAAGATGCCTGTTTGAAAGAGAGGACACACATGACTCCTATTATCAGTTTTAGGAGGAGCAGAACCATTGGTGATGTGATCATTAGGACTGGAGTAACTTACCAAAGACTGATTCCAATTCGTTAGGCAGATGTGCACCACGGGGCAATTTTGCATGCGGTCACTGCTCAATGTGTAGGTTTATGTACAAACATAGATACCTCCGAATAAGAGTGGAACATGTAGTTAACCATTTTATCTACTGTAAAACACAATTTGTAGTGTATGTCCTCCTTTGTCCATGCGGGAGGTTTTACATAGTCAAAACCTTCAGACCTCTTTATGTTAGGTTCAGGGAACATAGGAAGTCGATAGAAACCACAATTGGGGCCAGCAGATTAATTGAACATATACATGCAGAACATGGAGGAAGCAACAATGTTTTGAAGTGTGCAGGATTAGAAGTGGTGCAGGTGCCAGAACGAGGAGACAGAAAACGGATTTTGTTACAGAGGAAGGCTGCATGGATTATTAAAACAAATGCGATGGGTTCTCTATGACTGAATGACAAGAACGACCTGGCGGTTTTTGTTTGAATTGTTTTTATATGACGTGTTTTTTTCACATGGGTTTATTTTGTTGCGAGGGCAGGTGTGAATAGAGTTGGACATTTGTCACACTCAGCAGTGCCGACCCTTTTTCTTGTATGGACATATTATTTTCTAAACTACAGTAGATCATTTTATGAACATAATTATGGGGGAGTGATATTGCTCGCAGCAATTAAGAGATTTACTTTACAGCAGCTGCATGAACCATAGGACACGATAGAGAGGTGATCTTCAATGACTTCTATGGGCAAGTGTTTATGATATACTCTATAACCTCTGCAAAGGCAGGGAGAAGAGAACAGGTGATTCTGCATTATTTATACAGAGATGTTAATTGTCATTGTAAAGCTGCATATCATGATAATGAGATGACTTTTGATTAGTGGTCTCTAAAGTATAGGTGGTGTCAGTCTATTATGATGCCGAGTGGTCAGTGTGAAAACTGCAGGACTTCAGGATTCATTTTAAAATATAGAAACAAATCAATTTTGTATATTTAATGCCCCTTTTTTAACAACTCAATGCATTGTCTGTCATTTGGCTTTGACATAAAATAAAAACAAGATTAATAAAAAGTTAATATAAACAGTAGGGCCTTTTCTGATTATATATTCCCATTTAATCATGATGAAACTGCAGGTAAGGGCCAAGAAATGTTACCAGTGCAGTCAGTTCCTGGTTCATTGAATACAGAATGTCTCCAAAGGATCCTCTGTTGTGCTAAATGTTTAGATAATGGAAGACTGCTTATTACAATTTAATGTCTTGTTATATTACCATACAGGCATAGCAGTAAATCTTTGGATACAGATTTAATTCTCTGTAAAGTTTTGAGTGATCCAGATAACCACAATACACTAGAATTTTGTTTTTAATTTTGAATATATTTGAATATTAAATATAATGATTTTAGAAAAGGCCAAGCATTTCCTGATTTGTGTATCCATTTTAGTTCTTAGTACCAAACAAGTCATAAACCGCTTAAAATACTGTCTCCCTGAATGCAAAATTTATGAATTCACACATCTCGAGTTGATTTATGTGAAATAATAATGCACTATTTAATGCTTAAACATGGCTAGGAGCAACGCTGGGCTATCAAGATGTACGATGGAATAATAGATTTATAAGATGGATAACCTTCCTGTCTAGAAAGCTTGTTTAAAGGTGTTGTACAGATATATTAAACTATATGTAATTTTATACCAACTTAATGCTTAGGGCCTTTTCTGCAAACATTGAAACATTGCTGTTGTTGCATTTACGATATTGAACTCATCAAACAATTAATAAAAAAAACTTCAAAAGAACAAAACATAAAAATCACAATAAACAACAGTTTTGTTGTTGACAAATATTCCCAGAAGATGAAGTCACAGAATGAAGATTTTTAAGTTAAGTTAAAGGGGTAACACATAAAGTTTATTAAAGAAAGCAGTGTGTGCTCGCACTCTGTAATGAATGTCATATAGATTTGATTACAGACAACATATCCCATAAGATGCAGCTAAGGGCATGACTGTGTAATGCACATACTGTAGAACATTTTCCTTGGAGAAGAAGAAATACTGTACATACAATAGATCAGCATGCATGCACTCCCTATAGTATGAAGGTCAAAAAGGTAAGCCAGCAATCCCCATATTACCTCTCGTGCAAGGACCCGGTCCAGTACGTAGTATAATCCAGGAAAACAATGAAAAATGTCCAGCACTGAGATGAATAAAAAGTCTTCAATCTTTATTCCATAAATTTAAAAGAATACAATTCTTCACATGGACAGCAATAATGCTACCAATTTAAAAGAATACAATTACCGCTGTCCATGTGAAGAATTGTATTCTTTTAAATTTATGGAATAAAGATTGAAGACTTTTTATTCATCTCAGTGCTGGACATTTTTCGTTGTACTCCCTAATAGTACAGGTAAGCAGAAATGGAGTATAGGTGTGCTCAACCCCGCCACACCTAGCACGGACCACGCTGAGAACCACAGCATTACTTGAAAATTGGAAGAAAAAGGTCCACCTTGGTTAAAAATATTACCTTTATTTTTCAGTGCCATTAAGAGCCAGTTACAGTCCAGTCTACGCGTTTCGGATCAGAGACAATAGCGATCCTTACTCATGACAATACACAGACTAAAGAGATGGTTAGATATATAGCGCCTCCCCTGTAAAACCGGTGGGCGCAATAACTACAAGCCACTCCTTCAAGTGAAATTAAGAACATGTGCAAAGAAGACATGATAAATAAAAACGGAAACACAAGTCATGGATCAAGGATTCAATAATGTAATATCAGATCATGTTTTCGATTGAGTCCACTTGGTATGGTGGACCCCATTTTAAAAATCCAATATGATTCCCGGTTCAAAAGCTTCTTTCTATAGTCACCGCCCCTGGGTGGTGGAGTGACCCTTTCCAGGCCCTGCACTATTAACCTCCTCAGGACCACCGTACGCAGGATTGCGTCCTGGCGGCGGCCCTGCTCTTCTGGGTGGACGCATATACGCGTCCTCTCGCGATGGCCGAGATTTCCTGTGAACGCGCGCACACAGGCGCGCGCGCTCACAGGAACGGAAGGTAAGCGAGTGGATCTCCAGCCTGCCAGCGGCGATCGTTCGCTGGCAGGCTGGAGATGCGATTTTTTTAACCCCTAACAGGTATATTAGACGCTGTTATGATAACAGCGTCTAATATACCTGCTACCTGGTCCTCTGGTGGTCCCCTTTGTTTGGATCGACCACCAGAGGACACAGGTAGCTCAGTAATATGTTGCACCAAGCACCACTACACTACACCCCCCCCTGTCACTTATTAACCCCTTATTCACCCTTGATCACCCCATATAGACTCCCTGATTACCCCCCTGTCATTGATTACCCCCCTGTCATTGATCACCCCCCTGTAAGGCACCATTCAGAGGTCCGTATGAATTTTACGGATCCACTGATAGATGGATCGGATCCGTAAAAATCATACGGACGTCTGAATGGAGCCTTACAGGGGAGTGATCAATGACGGAGGTGATCACCCCATATAGACTCCCTGATCACCCCCCTGTCATTGATCACCCCCCTGTCATTGATCACCCCCCTGTAAGGCTGCATTCAGATGTCCGTATGATTTTTACGGATCCACTGATACATGGATCGGATCCGCAAAACACATACGGACATCTGAATGGAGGTTTACAGGGGAGTGATCACCCCATATAGACTCCCTGATCACCCCCCTGTCATTGATCACTCCTCTGTAAGGCTGCATTCAGATGTCCGTATGATTTTTACGGATCCACTGATACATGGATCGGATCCGCAAAACACATACGGACATCTGAATGGAGCCTTACAGGGGAGTGATCACCCTATATAGACTCCCTGATCACCCCCCTGTCATTGATCACCCCCCTGTAAGGCTGCATTCAGATGTCCGTATGATTTTTACGGATCCACTGATACATGGATCGGATCCGCAAAACACATACGGACATCTGAATGAAGCCTTATAGGGGGGTGATCAATGACAGGGGGGTGATCACCCCATATAGACTCCCTGATCACCCCCCTGTCATTGATCACCCCCCTGTCAATGATCACTCCACTGTCATTGATCACCCCCTTGTAAGGCTCCATTCAGACATTTTTTTGGCCCAAGTTAGCGGAAATTATTATTTTTTTTCTTACAAAGTCTCATATTCCACTAACTTGTGTCAAAAAATAAAATCTCACATGAACTCACCATACCCCTCACGGAATCCAAATGCGTAAAATTTCTTAGACATTTATATTCCAGACTTCTTCTCACGCTTTAGGGCCCCTAGAATGCCAGGGCAGTATAAATACCCCACATGTGACCCCATTTCGGAAAGAAGACACCCCAAGGTATTCCGTGAGGGGCATATTGAGTCCATGAAAAATTGAAATTTTTGTCCCAAGTTAGCGGAAAGGGAGACTTTGTGAGAAAAAAATAAATAAATCTATTTCCGCTAACTTGTGCCAAAAAAAAAAAATTTCTATGGGGTGATGAATGTACTGGTTTAATTAATACTCATACTTTTCGCAAAGAAACCGCAGGTAATACAACCCTCCATGCTGCATCCTGCCATCCACCCTATGTTATGAAAAATATCCCTAAGGGTGAATTTATTCGTATCAGACGAAATTGCACACAGGATGCGACATGCCGCATGGAGATGCGGTCTGCTGCCCTCCGCCTTTCCATGAGACAATACTCCAAGCATACTCTAGCATGCGCCCAGAAGGAAGCCCTCTCCAGATCGAGACAATCATTATTATTTACTCACCACAGTCGCACACGCCGCTCTGTGAACTTGGACCAATCACAGCATTCCCGTCTGCCCGTTTTTGTTACTAACTATAGTGCACAATACTCGCAGATTTGTCACATAGTAAAAAAACATCTACCTGTAGTCTCAATGGATGATAAATGGCATAATGTCATGAAGGGTGGCATTTTTTGCTCAGCCTGCAGAGCGCCCACACTTAGCAATAGACTTTGCCCTTCTTTGTATTCCGAGAGGGCGCAAGCCCCTCCTGTGTGGTTGCGTTTTCTCGGAAGCTACAAATGTGGACATAAAATTTGCACGTGTTGTTCCTATATGCGACCGGGTAAGGAGGTTTTCTCCTATGCCATGAATCAGTGTTTCCCTATTAAACAATACATTAATTGTAACACCACCTATGTGGTGTACTATATTTCATGTATTCTTTGTTCCCTTCAATATATTGGTTGCACCACCAATGGTCTCAAGGTTAGATTGTGCAGGCACATTTCTGACATTCCTCATTCCCATGCCAGAAATGTGTCTGCGGTTAGCCTGCATTTTTCAGTGGTGCACGGTGGTAACACAGAAGGTTTAATAGTGCAGGGCCTGGAAAGGGTCACTCCACCACCCAGGGGCGGTGACTATAGAAAGAAGCTTTTGAACCGGGAATATTATTGGATTTTTAAAATGGGGTCCACCATACCAAGTGGACTCAATCGAAAACATGATCTGATATTACATAATTGAATCCTTGATCCATGACTTGTGTTTCCGTTTTTATTTATCATGTCTTCTTTGCACATGTTCTTAATTTCACTTGAAGGAGTGGCTTGTAGTTATTGCGCCCACCTGTTTTACAGGGGAGGCGCTATATATCTAACCATCTCTTTAGTCTGTGTATTGTCATGAGTAAGGATCGCTATTGTCTCTGATCCGAAACACGTAGACTGGACTGTAACTGGCTCTTAATCGCACTGAAAAATAAAGGTAATATTTTTAACCAAGCTGGACCTTTTTCTTCCTACTCCCTAATAGTAGGCTGCAATATAAAAATATTAATGACCTATCCCCAGGACAGGTCATTGGTAGAGTTGAGCGGACACCTGGATGTTCGGGTTTGACGAGTTCGGCCGAACTTGAAAAAAAAAGTTCGGGTTCGGGAACCGAACTTGACCCGAACTTGACCCCGAACCCGAACCCCATTGAAGTCAATGGGGACCTGAACTTTTGGGCACTAAAATGGCTCTAAAATAGTCCTGGAAAGGGCTAGAGGGCTGCAAAAGGCATCAAAATGTGCTTAAGAGCATGGCAACTGTTCTGCAAACAAATGTGGATAGGGAAATGACTTAAAATAACAAAATACAGAAAAATTAAAAATAACAATCTGGATCTAGGAGCAGGAGGTTGAGGAGGCGGTGGATGGGTGAATGTGGCAGTGTAGGTTGACGTGGCGGTGTAGGTGGAAGCGGCGGTGAAGGAGGAATAGGTAGCCAACACTGATTTGTGTTGTTTTTTATTTTTAAATTGGGGTATCCTCCAAAATATTGGGACATATAACAAAATAAAACATAGAATAAGTGCACTTGAGTACAAGAATGGATGGTTGAGGCTGGTATAAATGTCTATTCTGCACAAAGGTACGGACAAGTCCTGTGGGATCCAAGCCTGGTTCATTTTAATAAACGTAAGCTTGTCCACATTGGCTGTGGCCTGTGATAATGCTCTCTGCCGTGCTAAACACACGTTCACACTATACACTGGCTGCAGGGCAGGTCAGCACCTCCAAGGCTGACAAAGCTTTTCCACATTTTGGCCATGCTAACCCTGCCTTCTCAGGTGTTGGTGGTGCCCCAGCTGCGTTCCTCCTCCTCTGCCTCCGCCTTGTGCTTCCACTGTGCCCCCGCTGTCAGGTGGGAATGCTATCATCAGCGTGCGCTTGTAGTCGCGCATCTTCCGATCAGTAACAGATGTTTTCACTAAATTTAGTTCCCTGTCAGCAATGCAGAGCAGGGGTTCATTCACGGCAAAAGGGGGTTCATGTCACCCAGCAATAGAACAGAGGATTTTGAGAGGTTTAGGCCCATGTCACCCAGGCACAGCAGGGGTTCATTCACGGCAAAAGGGCGTTCATGTCACCCAGCAATAGAACAGAGGATTTTGATAGATTTAGGCCCCTGTCACCCAGGCACAGCAGGGGTTCATTCACGGCAAAAGGGGGATCTTTTCACCCAGCAATAGAACAGAGGATTTTGAGAGATTTAGGCCCATGTCACCCAGGCACAGCAGGGGCTCATTCACGGCAAAAGGGGGTTCTTGTCACCCAGCAATAGAACAGAGGATTTTGAGAGATTTAGGCCCCTGTCACCCAGGCACAGCAGGGGTTCATTCACGGCAAAAGGGGATTCATGTCACCCAGCAATAGAACAGAGGATTTTGAGAGATTTAGGCCCCTGTCACCCAGGCACAGCAGGGGCTCATTCACGGCAAAAGGTGGTTCATGTCACCCAGCAATAGAACAGAGGATTTTGAGAGATTTGGGCTCCTGTCACCCAGGCACAGCAGGGGTTCATTCACGGCAAAAGGGGGATCTTTTCACCCAGCAATAGAACAGAGGATTTTGAGAGATTTAGGCCCCTGTCACCCAGGCACAGCAGGGGTTCATTCACGGCAAAAGGGGGATCTTTTCACCCAGCAATAGAACAGAGGATTTTGAGAGATTTAGGCCCCTGTCACCCAGGCACAGCAGGGGCTCCTTCACGGCAAAAGGTGGTTCATGTCACCCAGCAATAGAACAGAGGATTTTGAGAGATTTAGGCCCCTGTCACCCAGGCACAGCAGGGGTTCATTCACGGCAAAATGGGGATCTTGTCACCCAGCAATAGAACAGAGGATTTTGAGAGATTTAGGTCCCTGTCACCCAGGCACAGCAGGGGTTCATTCACGGCAAAAGGGGGATCTTGTCACCCAGCAATAGAACAGAGGATTTTGAGAGATTTAGGCCCCTGTCACCCAGGCACAGCAGGGGTTCATGTCACCCAGCAATAGAACAGAGGATTTTGAGAGATTTAGGCCCCTGTCACCCAGGCACAGCAGGGGTTCTTGTCACCCAGCAATACAACAGGCGATTTTGAGAGATTTAGGCCCCTGTCACCCAGGCTCACCAGGGGTTTGTATACGCCAAAAATGGTAAAATGTCACCCGACAATTGAAAATAAGAATTTTTTCAATTTAGGGCACTAAAATTGGCACTTTTTTGCATTAAAATGGCTATAAAATAGTCCTTGAAAAGGCTAGAGGGATGTAAAAGGCAGTAAAATGTGCTTAAGAGCATGGCAACTGCTCTGCAAACAAATGTGGATAGGGAAATAACTTAAAATAAAATAACTAAAAATTACTAATTATTAACCTGCAACTCAGAGAAGGAGGTGGATATGGAGTCGGAGGTTGAGGAGGCGGTAAATATGGTGTTGTAGGTGGAGGCAGCAATGGAGGAGGAGGAGGTAGCCAACAATTTTTTTATTTAATTTTTTATTGGGGTAGGTAGCCCCCAAAATATTGTGACAAATAAAAAAAAAGAAAACAAAGAATCATTGCACTTGACTTGAGTAGAAGAATGTATGTTTGATGGTGGTATAAATGTCTATTCTGCACAAGGTACAGACAAGTCTTGTGGGATCCAAGCCAGGCGGCTGCGCTTGTCTGTGATGACGCCCCCTGCCGTGCTAAACATACTTTCAGAAAATACACTGGCTGCAGGGCAGGCCAGCACCTCCAAGGCGTAAAGGGCAAGCTCAGGCCATGTGCCCAATTTGGAGACCCAGAAGTTGAAGGGAGCAGACCCGTCATTAAGTACGTGTAGGCGTGTGCACACATACTGCTCCACCATGTTGGTGAAATGCTGCCTCCTGCTAAGACATTCCATATCAGCTGGTGGTGCTGGTTGTTGTGGCGTGCTGACAAAGCTTTTCCACATGTTGGCCATGCTAACCCTGCCTTCTAAGGTGCTGGCGGTGCCCCAGCTGCGTTGGCGACCTCTTCCTCGTCCATTGCCTTCGCCTTGTCTTCCACTGTGCCCCCGCTGTCAGGTGGGAATGCCACCAGCAGCGCGTCTACCAGCGTGCACTTGTAGTCGCGCATTCTACGATCACGCTCCAGTGATGGAATTAAGGACGGTACGTTGTCCTTGTAACGGGGATCCAGCAGCGTGGCCACCCAGTAATCAGCACAAGTTAGAATGTGGGAAACTCTGCGGTCGTTGCGGAGACACCGCAGCATGTAATCGCTCATGTGTGCAAGGCTGCCCAGAGGCAACGAAAAGCTGTCCTCTGTGGGAGGTGTATCGTCTGTGTCCTTTGTATCCCCCCCATCCACGCACCAGTGATGGCCATGAGCTAGTCTGGGTGCCACCCTGCTGTGAATATGGTTCCTCCTCCTCCATCTCCTCATCCTCCACCTCCTCATCCTCCAGAACTGTGCCCTGGCTGGACAATTGTGTACCTTGGGTTTGTGGGTGCAGGAACCCACCCTCGGAGCCACTTGGGAATGACTGGCCGGAAACCCTACGAAATGATCCCTCTTCCTCCTCCTCCTCCTGTGCCACATCCTCTTCCATCATCGCCATGAGTGTTTTTTCAAGGAGGCATAGAAGTGGGATAGTAACGCTGAGAACGGCGTTATCGGCACTGGCCATGTTGGTGGAGTACTCGAAACAGCGCAACAAGGAACACAGGTCTCGCATGGAGGCCCAGTCATTGGTTGTGAAGTGGTGCTGTTCCGCCGAGCGACTCACCCGTGTGTGCTGCAGCTGAAACTCCACTATTGCCTGCTGCTGCTCGCACAGTCTGGCCAGCAGGTGCAAGGTGGAGTTCCACCTTGTGAGCACGTCGCATATGAGGCAGTGAGCGGGAAGGCCGAAGTTACGCTGCAGCGCTGACAGGCGAGCAGCAGCAGGGTGAGAACCCCTAAAGCGTGCACAGACGGCCTGCACTTTATGCAGCAGCTCTAACATGTCGGGGTAATTTTTAAGGAATCTCTGCACCACCAAATTCAGCACATGTGCCAGGCAAGGGATGTGCGTCAAACCGGCTAGTCCCAGAGCTGCTACGAGATTTCGTCCATTATCGCACACCACCAGGCTGTGCTTGAGGCTGACTGGCACAAACCACTCATCGGTCTGTTGTTCAAGGCCCGTCCACAGCTCCTACGCGGTGTGGGGTTTGTCCCCCAAACAGATAAGTTTTAAAACTGCCTGCTGTCGTTTACACCTGGCTGTGCTGAAGTTGGTGGTGAAGGTGTTACGCTAACCGGATGAGGAGCTGGTAGAGGATGAGGAAGCAGAGTAGGAGGACGAAGCAACAGGAGGGAAACTGAAGCGCCCTGCAATCCTCGGTGGTGGAAGGACATGCGCCAAACTGCTATCTGCCTCAGGCCCAGCCGCCACTGCATTTACCCAATGTGCTGTTATGGAGATATAAAGGCCCTGACCGTGCTTACTGGTCCACGTATCCGTAGTCAGGTGCACCTTGCCACAGATGGCGTTGCGCAGTACATACCTGATTTTGTCCCCTACTTGGTTGTGAAGGGAAGGGATGGTTTGCCTTGAAAAGTAGTGGCGGCTGGGCACGACGTACTGTGGGACAGCCACCGCCATAAGGCCTTTAACCACCTCCGGACCGCTGTACGCACAGACGCGTCCTGGAGGTGGTTGATTCATTCCTCCTGGACGCATATACGCGTCCTCTCGCGAGACGCGAGATTTCCTGTGAACGCGCGCACACAGGCGCGCGCGCTCACAGGAACGGAAGGTAAGAGAGTTGATCTCCAGCCTGCCAGCGGCGATCGTTCGCTGGCAGGCTGGAGATGTGTTTTTTTTAACCCCTAACAGGTATATTAGACGCTGTTTTGATAACAGCGTCTAATATACCTGCTACCTGGTCCTCTGGTGGTCCCATTTGTTTGGATCGACCACCAGAGGACACAGGTAGCTCAGTAAAGTCCCACCAAGCACCACTACACTACACTACACACCCCCCCGTCACTTATTAACCCCTTATTAGCCCCTGATCACCCCTGATCACCCCATATAGACTCCCTGATCACCCCCCTGTCATTGATTACCCCCCTGTCATTGATCAACCCCCTGTAAAGCTCCATTCAGATGTCCGCATGATTTTTACGGATCCACTGATAGATGGATCGGATCCGCAAAACGCATCCGGACGTCTGAATGAAGCCTTACAGGGGCATGATCAATGACTGTGGTTATCACCCCATATAGACTCCCTGATCACCCCCCTGTCATTGATCACCCCCCTGTCATTGATTACCCCCCTGTAAAGCTCCATTCAGACGTCCGCATGATTTTTACGGATCCACTGATAGATGGATCGGATCCGCAAAACGCATCCGGACGTCTGAATGAAGCCTTACAGGGGCATGATCAATGACTGTGGTGATCACCCCATATAGACTCCCTGATCACCCCCCTGTAAAGCTCCATTCAGATGTCCGCATGATTTTTACGGATCCACTGATAGATGGATCGGATCCGCAAAACGCATCCGGACGTCTGAATGAAGCCTTACAGGGGCATGATCAATGACTGTGGTTATCACCCCATATAGACTCCCTGATCACCCCCCTGTCATTGATTACCCCCCTGTAAAGCTCCATTCAGACGTCCGCATGATTTTTACGGATCCACTGATAGATGGATCGGATCCGCAAAACGCATCCGGACGTCTGAATGAAGCCTTACAGGGGCATGATCAATGACTGTGGTGATCACCCCATATAGACTCCCTGATCACCCCCCTGTCATTGATTACCCCCCTGTCATTGATCACCCCCCTGTAAAGCTCCATTCAGACGTCCGCATGATTTTTACGGATCCACTGATAGATGGATCGGATCCGCAAAACGCATCCGGACGTCTGAATGAAGCCTTACACGGGCGTGATCAATGACTGTGGTTATCACCCCATATAGACTCCCTGATCACCCCCCTGTCATTGATCACCACCCCTGTCATTGATCACCCCCCCTGTCATTGATCACCCCCCCTGTCATTGATCACCCCCCCTGTCATTGATCACCCCCCCTGTCATTGATCACCCCCCTGTCATTGATCACCCCCCTGTCATTGATCAACCCCCCTGTCATTGATCACCCCCCTGTAAGGCTCCATTCAGACATTTTTTTGGCCCAAGTTAGCGGAATTATTATTTTTTTTTCTTACAAAGTCTCATATTCCACTAACTTGTGACAAAAAATTAAATCTCACATGAACTCACCATACCCCTCACGGAATCCAAATGCGTAAAATTTTTTAGACATTTATATTCCAGACTTCTTCTCACGCTTTAGGGCCCCTAGAATGCCAGGGCAGTATAAATACCCCACATGTGACCCCATTTCGGAAAGAAGACACCCCCAGGTATTCCGTGAGGGGCATATTGAGTCCATGAAAGATTGAAATTTTTGTCCCAAGTTAGCGGAACGGGAGACTTTGTGAGAAAAAAATAAAAAATATCAATTTCCGCTAACTTGTGCCAAAAAAAAAAAATTTCTATGAACTCGCCATGCCCCTCATTGAATACCTTGGGGTGTCTTCTTTCCAAAATGGGGTCACATGTGGGGTATTTATACTGCCCTGGCATTCTAGGGGCCCCAAAGCGTGAGAAGAAGTCTGGTATCCAAATGTCTAAAAATGCCCTCCTAAAAGGAATTTGGGCCCCTTTGCGCATCTAGGCTGCAAAAAAGTGTCACACATCTGGTATCGCCGTACTCAGGAGAAGTTGGGGAATGTGTTTTGGGGTGTCATTTTACATATACCCATGCTGGGTGAGATAAATATCTTGGTCAAATGCCAACTTTGTATAAAAAAATGGGAAAAGTTGTCTTTTGCCAAGATATTTCTCTCACCCAGCATGGGTATATGTAAAAAGACACCCCAAAACACATTCCCCAACTTCTCCCGAGTACGGAGATACCAGATGTGTGACACTTTTTTGCAGCCTAGGTGGGCAAAGGGGCCCATATTCCAAAGAGCACCTTTCTGATTTCACTGGTCATTTACCTACTTACCACACATTAGGGCCCCTGGAAAATGCCAGGGCAGTATAACTACCCCACAAGTGACCCCATTTTGGAAAGAAGACACCCCAAGGTATTCCGTGAGGGGCATGGCGAGTTCCTAGAATTTTTTATTTTTTGTCACAAGTTAGTGGAAAATGATGATTTTTTTTTTTTTTTTTTTTCATACAAAGTCTCATATTCCACTAACTTGTGACAAAAAATAAAAACTTCCATGAACTCACTATGCCCATCAGCGAATACCTTGGGGTCTATTCTTTCCAAAATGGGGTCACTTGTGGGGTAGGTATAATGCCCTGGTATTTTAGGGGCCCAAATGTGTGGTAAGGAGTTTGAAATCAAATTCTGTAAAAAATGACGAGTGAAATCCGAAAGGTGCTCTTTGGAATATGGGCCCCTTTGCCCACCTAGGCTGCAAAAAAGTGTCACACATCTGGTATCTCCGTACTCAGGAGAAGGTGGGGAATGTGTTTTGGGGTGTCATTTTACATATACCCATGCTGGGTGAGATAAATATCTTGGTCAAATGCCAACTTTGTATAAAAAAATGGGAAAAGTTGTCTTTTGCCAAGATATTTCTCTCACCCAGCATGGGTATATGTAAAAAGACACCCCAAAACACATTCCCCAACTTCTCCCGAGTACGGAGATACCAGATGTGTGACACTTTTTTGCAGCCTAGGTGGGCAAAGGGGCCCATATTCCAAAGAGCACCTTTCGGATTTCACTGGTCATTTACCTACTTACCACACATTAGGGCCCCTGGAAAATGCCAGGGCAGTATAACTACCCCATAAGTGACCCCAGTTTGGAAAGAAGACACCCCAAGGTATTCCGTGAGGGGCATGGCGAGTTCCTAGAATTTTTTATTTTTTGTCACAAGTTAGTGGAAAATGATTATTTTTTTTTTTTTTTTTTTTTTTTCATACAAAGTCTCATATTCCACTAACTTGTGACAAAAAATAAAAACTTCCATGAACTCACTATGCCCATCAGCGAATACCTTGGGGTCTCTTCTTTCCAAAATGGGGTCACTTGTGGGGTAGTTATACTGCCCTGGCATTCTAGGGGCCCAAATGTGTGGTAAGGAGTTTGAAATCAAATTCTGTAAAAAATGACGAGTGAAATCCGAAAGGTGCTCTTTGGAATATGGGCCCCTTTGCCCACCTAGGCTGCAAAAAAGTGTCACACATCTGGTATCTCCGTATTCAGGAGAAGTTGGGGAATGTGTTTTGGGGTGTCTTTTTACATATACCCATGCTGGGTGAGAGAAATATCTTGGCAAAAGACAACTTTTCCCATTTTTTTATACAAAGTTGGCATTTGACCAAGATATTTATCTCACCCAGCATGGGTATATGTAAAATGACACCCCAAAACACATTCCCCAACTTCTACTGAATACGGAGATACCAGATGTGTGACACTTTTTTGCAGCCTAGGTGGGCAAAGGGGCCCACATTCCAAAGAGCACCTTTCGGATTTCACTGGTCAGTTTTTACAGAATTTGATTTCAAACTCCTTACCACACATTTGGGCCCCTAGAATGCCAGGGCAGTATAACTACCCCACAAGTGACCCCATTTTGGAAAGAAGAGACCCCAAGGTATTTCGTGATGGGCATAGTGAGTTCATGGAAGTTTTTATTTTTTGTCACAAGTTAGTGGAATATGAGACTTTGTAAGAAAAAAAAAAAAAAAAAAAAAAATCATCATTTTCCGCTAACTTGTGACAAAAAATAAAAAGTTCTATGAACTCACTATGCCCATCAGCGAATACCTTAGGGTGTGTACTTTCCGAAATGGGGTCATTTGTGGGGTGTTTGTACTGTCTGGGCATTGTAGAACCTCAGGAAACATGACAGGTGCTCAGAAAGTCAGAGCTGCTTCAAAAAGCGGAAATCCACATTTTTGTACCATAGTTTGTAAACGCTATAACTTTTACCCAAACCATTTTTTTTTTACCCAAACATTTTTTTTTTATCAAAGACATGTAGAACAATAAATTTAGAGCAAAATTTATATATGGATGTCATTTTTTTTGCAAAATTTTACAACTGAAAGTGAAAAATGTCATTTTTTTGCAAAAAAATCGTTAAATTTCGATTAATAACAAAAAAAGTAAAAATGTCAGCAGCAATGAAATACCACCAAATGAAAGCTCTATTAGTGAGAAGAAAAGGAGGTAAAATTCATTTGGGTGGTAAGTTGCATGACCGAGCAATAAATGGTGAAAGTAGTGTAGGTCAGAAGTGTAAAAAGTGGCCTGGTCTTTCAGGGTGTTTAAGCACTGGGGGCTGAGGTGGTTAAAACTATCCGTCTCCACCAGACGGAATGACAGCATTTCAAAGGCAAGTAATTTAGAAATGCTGGCATTCAGGGCTAGGGATCGCGGGTGGGTAGGGGGGTACTTCCTCTTCCTCTCCAGCGGTTGGCATATGGAGAGCTGAACGCTTCCGTGGGACATTGTGGAGATGCTTGGTGACCCAGGTGTTGGTGTTGCTGGCAGATCCTCTGTTTGTGGGGTGCCAGGTGGCATTGTCACTCCAGAGGTAGATGAAGAGGCCGCGACTGCAGCAGAAGAGGAAGCAGGAGGAGCCAGAGACCTTTCTTGGTTTTTGAGGGGTCTACTCCACTGCAGCTCGTGCTTTGCATTTAAATGCCTAGTCATGCAGGTTGTGCTCAGGTTGAGAACGTTTATGCCTCGCTTCAGGCTCTGATTGCACAGCATGCAAACCCCACGTGTCTTGTCATCAGCACATTGTCTGAAGAACTGCCACGCCAGGGAACTCCTTGGAGCTGGCTTTGGTGTGCTCGGTCCCTTGCTGCGGTGGGCAGTAGGAGGCGTACTGTCTAGAGGACGGCCGCTCCGCTTTTGCACCCTGCTCCCTCTTCTGCTGTGCTGGTGGCTCTGTGCGACCACCGCCTCTTCCTCTGAACTACATCGGTCACTCGCATGACCTTGATTCCTTGTAGGGTCGAGGAACTCATCGTCCTCCACATCATCTTCCACCCAGTCTTCACCCCTGACTTCTATGTCGGTCTGCACGCTTTCGAAAACCCCAGCAGTTGGCACCTGTGTTTCGTCATCATCCGAGACGTGCTGCAATGGTCCTCCCATGTACTAATCTTGAAAAATAAGTGGTTGGGCATCGGTACACTCAATCTTTTCCACTTCTGGGGCAGGGCTAGGTGGATGGCCCTGGGAAACCCTGCTAACAGAGTCCTCAAAAAGCAGAAGAGACTGCTGCATGACTTGGGGCTCAGACTGCTTGGCTGATTTGCAAGGGGGTGAGGTGAAAGACTGATGGACATCGGCTGCAGGTGCCAACTGTGGTCTTTCAGCAGGAGACTGGGTGGGAGACAATGTGAAGGAACTGGATCCACTGTCAGCAACCCAATCTACTATCGCCTGTACTTGTTCAGGCCTCACCATTCGTAGAGCAGCATTAGGCCCGACCAAATACCGCTGCAGGTTTTGTCGCCTACTCGCACCTGAGGAAGGGATTTTCACTTGTGCGTGTAGCTGGCACAGATCAACCACGTCCTCTACCTGCAAAAGGGGTTCCACCACCAGCACCACGACCTGGGCCACGTCCCTTATTTGACACTCTCCTCATATTTTTTTAATTTAGGATCTTGCCCTAAATGGGTGTTTAATTAATAGTAGAAAAGAACGACAGTATGTAAAGGGTGTATCTCACACAGCCTGAACCAGACTAGGCCTCAATTAAAGATTTCTTTGCACAAAATGGCTGTATTTCAAATGGCTGAATCAAACCCCTGTATGTATAGTGGGGATCACACACGCCCTGAATCAGTGTAGGCCTGAATTCAAGATTTATTTGCACCAAATGGCTGTATTCAAATGGCTGTTTTTCAAATGCCTGATTCAAAACCCTGTATGTATAGGGGGATCACACACGCCCTGAATCAGTGAAGGCCTGAAGTAAATATATCTTTGCACAAAAAGGCTATATTTCAAATGCCTGATTCAAACCCCTGTATGTAGAGGGAGTATCTCAGAGGGCCTGAACCTCTGTAAGCCTGAAGTAAATATATCTTTGCACAAAAGGGCTGTATTTCAAATGCCTGATTAAAACCCCTGTATGTAGGGGGTATCTCACACGGTCTGAACCAGTGTAGGCCTGAAGTAAATATATCTTTCCACAAAAAGGATGTATTTCAAATGACTGTATTTCAAATGCCTAATTCAAACCCCTGTATGTATAGTGGGGATCACACACACCCTGAATCAGTGTAGGTCTGAAGTAAATATATCTTTGCACAAAAAGGCGGTATTTAAAATGGCTGTATTTCAAATGCCTAATTCAAACCCCTGTATGTATAGGGGGGATCTCACACGCCCTGAATCAGTGTAGGCCTGAAGTAAATATATCTTTGCACAAAATGGCTGCATTTCAAATGCCTGATTCAAACCCCTGCATGCAGGGGGGTATATCACACGGTCTGAACCCCTGTATGTATAGGGGGGATCTCACACGCCCTGAATCAGTGTAGGCCTGAAGTAAATATATCTTTGCACAAAATGGCTGCATTTCAAATGCCTAATTCAAACCCCTGTATGTAGAGGTAGTATCTCAGAGGGCCTGAACCTCTGTAGGCCTGAAGTAGATATATCTTTACACAAAATGGCTGTATTTCAAATGCCTGATTCAAACCCCTGTATGTAGGGGGGTATCTCACACGGTCTGAACCAGTGTAGGCCTGAAGTAAATATATCTTTCCACAAAAAGGATGTATTTCAAATGACTGTATTTCAAATGCCTAATTCAAACCCCTGTATGTATAGGGGGGATCCCACACGCCCTGAATTAGAGTAGGCCTGAAGTAAATATATCTTTGCACAAAAAGGCGGTATTTAAAATGGCTGTATTTCAAATGCCTAATTCAAACCCCTGTATGTATAGGGGGGATCTCACACGCCCTGAATCAGTGTAGGCCTGAAGTAAATATATCTTTGCACAAAATGGCTGCATTTCAAATGCCTGATTCAAACCCCTGTATGCAGGGGGGTATATCACACTCTCTGAACCCCTGTATGTATTGGGGGGGATCTCACACGCCCTGAATCAGTGTAGGCCTGAAGTAAATATATCTTTGCACAAAATGGCTGCATTTCAAATGCCTAATTCAAACCCCTGAATGTAGAGGTAGTATCTCAGAGGGCCTGAACCTCTGTAGGCCTGAAGTAGATATATCTTTACACAAAATGGCTGTATTTCAAATGCCTAATTCAAACCCCTGTATGTATAGGGGGGATCTCACACGCCCTGAATTAGAGTAGGCCTGAAGTAAATATATCTTTGCACAAACAGGCGGTATTTAAAATGGCTGTATTTCAAATGCCTAATTCAAACCCCTGTATGTATAGGGGGGATCTCACACACCCTGAATCAGTGTAGGACAGAAGTAAATATATCTTTGCACAAGGAGGCTGTATTTCAAATGGCTGTATTTCAAATGCCTAATTAAAACCCCTGTATGTAGAGGTGGTACCTCCCAGGGCCTGAACCAGTGTAGGCCTGAATTCAATATTGGTGCACCAAATGGCGGTATTTAACCCCTTAAGGACATAGGACGTACCGGTACGCCCTATTTCCCGAGTCCTTAAGGACCAAGGACGTACCGGTACGTCCTAACTTTTAAATCGGGATTCCGGCGCCCAAGGGGTTAAACGGAACGGGATTTCGGCTGAAATCCTTCAGCCGGCATCCTGTGACAACGCCAGGGGGGGTGATGTGACCCCCCCGTGTCGGCGATCGCAGCAAACCGCAGGTCAATTCAGACCTGCGGTTTGCTGCGCTTTTTGCAGTTTCTGATGCCCGCGGTCCCTGACCGCGGGGATCAGAAACTTTAGAGTGGCTAAAATATATATTTTTCACCCCCCCTACACCCCTGCATGATTTGATGCCGGCGGGTGGTGCGGGGGGGGTGTCGCAGGCGGTGGGGGCGTTGCGGGAGGCGGGCGGTGCGGCAGGCGGGATCGCGATCCCCCGCCCGCCTCCCCATGAATGATCGTTGGCTTCTAGTGGTTATACCAGGGTGCCAGCACATTGCTGGCACCCTGGTATAAACGGCTGACATCTGTGCAGATGTCAGCCGTTTAACCCTTTCCATACCGCGGTCCGTACGGACCGCTGTATGGAAAAAGTTAACTGTCATTGGTCAGGGAGCTAACTCCCTCTCCATCGGGGGGCTGCTGTGCCTTTGCAGCCCCCCGATGGAGAGGGAGAGAGCCCCCAGAGAGCCCCCCTCAGCCCCGTGCTTACCCTTCCCCGTCTGCGAAGTTCTGAGCAGACGGGGAGGGTTCCCATGGCAACAGGACGCCTGCTCAGGCGTCCTGCTGTCCATGGTGCTGAACAGATCTATGCTGAAAGCATAGATCTGTTCAGTGTAAGTAAAATACAGTACAGAACAATATATATTGTACTGTACTGTATTATACAGACATCAGACCCACTGGATCTTCAAGAACCAAGCGGGTCTGGGTCAAAAAAATGTAAAAAAAAAGTGAAAAAAGTTAAGATAAAAAAAAAAACATTTATCACTGAATAAAAATTAAAAAAATAAAATAAACTACACATATTAGGTATCGCCGCGTCCGTAACGACCTTATCTATAAAATGGTCATGTTACTTTCCCCGCACGGTGAACGCCATAAAAATAAAAAAATAAAAACTATGAGAAAATTGAAATTTTGCCCACCTTACTTCCCAAAAAAGGTAATAAAAGTGATCAAAAAAGTCGCATGTACGCCAAAATAGTACCAATCAAACCGTCATCTCATCCCGCAAAAAATGAGACCCTACTCAAGATAATCGCCCAAAAGCTGAAAAAACTATGGCTCTTAGACTATGGAAACACTAAAACATGATTTTTTTTTTGTTTCAAAAATGAAATCATTGTGTAAAACTTACATAAATAAAAAAAAAGTATACATATTAGGTATCGCCGCGTCCGTATCGACCGGCTCTATAAAAATATCACATGACCTAACCCCTCAGATGACCACCGTAAAAAAATAAAAATAAAAACAGTGTAAAAAAATCAATTTTTTGCCATTTTACGTCACAAAAAGTGTAATAGCAAGCGATCAAAAAGTCATATGCACCCCAAAATAGTGCCAATCAAACCGTCATCTCATCCCGCAAAAAATGAGACCCTACTCTAGATAATCGCCCAAAAACTGAAAAAACTATGGCTCTTAGACTATGGAGACACTAAAACATTTTTTGGGTTTTAAAAATGAAGTTATTGTATAAAACTTACATAAATAAAAAAAAATGTATACATATTAGGTATCGCTGCGTCCGTGACAACCTGCTCTATAAAATTACCCCATGATCTAACCTGTCAGATGAATGTTGTAAATAACAAAAAAAAAAAACGTGCCAAAAAAGCTATTTCTTGTTACCTTGCTGCACAAAAAGTGTAATATAGAGCAACCAAAAATCATATGTACCCTAAACTAGTACCAACAAAACTGCCACCCTATCCTGTAGTTTCTAAAATGGAGTCACTTTTTTGGAGTTTACACTCTAGGGGTGCATCAGGGGGGCTTCAAATGGGACATGGTGTCAAAAAAACCAGTCCAGCAAAATCTGCCTTTCAAAAACCGTATGGCATTCCTTTCCTTCTGCGCCCTGCCGTGTGCCTGTACAGCTGTTTACGACCACATATGGGGTGTTTCTGTAAACTACAGAATCAGGGCCATAAATAATGAGTTTTGTTTGGCTGTTAACCCTTGCTTTGTAACTGGAAAAAAAATATTAAAATGGAAAATCTGCCAAAAATTTGAAATTTTGAAATTGTGTCTCTATTTTCCATTAAATCTTGTGCAACACCTAAAGGGTTAACAACGTTTGTAAAATCAGTTTTGAATACCTTGAAGGGTGTAGTTTCTTAGATGGGGTCACTTTTATGGAGTTTCTACTCTAGGGGTGCATCAGGGGGGCTTCAAATGGGACATGGTGTCAAAAAAACAGTCCAGCAAAATCAGCCTTCGAAAAACCAAACGGCGCACCTTTCACTCTACGCCCTACTGTGTGCCCGTACAGTAGTTTACGGCCACATATGGGGTGTTTCTGTAAACAGCAGAGTCAGGGCAATAAAGATACAGTCTTGTTTGGCTGTTAACCCTTGCTTTGTTAGTGGAAAAAATGGGTTAAAATTGAAAATTAGGCAAAAAAATGAAATTCTCAAATTTCATCCCCATTTGCCAATAACTCTTGTGCAACACCTAAAGGGTTAACGACGTATGTAAAATCAGTTTTGAATACCTTGAGGGGTGTAGTTTCTTAGATGGGGTCACTTTTAGGGAGTTTCTCCTCTAGGGGTGCATCAGGGGGCTTCAAATGGGACATGGTGTCAAAAAACCAGTCCATAAAAATCAGCCTTCCAAAAACCATACGGCGCACCTTTCCCTCTACGCCCCGCTGTGTGGCCGTACAGTAGTTTACGGCCACATATTGGGTGTTTCTGTAAACGGCAGAGTCAGGGCAATAAAGATACAATCTTGTTTGGCTGTTAACCCTTGCTTTGTTAGTGGAAAAAATGGGTTAAAATGAAAAATTAGACAAAAAAATTAAATTCTCAAATTTCCTCCCCATTTTCCAATAACTCTTGTGCAACACCTAAAGGGTTAATAATGTATGCAAAATCAGTTTTGAATACCTTGAGGGGTGTAGTTTCTTAGATGGGGTCATTTTTGGGTGGTTTCTATTATGTAAGCCTCGCAAATTGACTTCAGACCTGAACTGGTCCCTAAAAATTTAGTTTTTGTAAATTTCTGAAAAATTTCAAGATTTGCTTCTAAACTTCTAAGCCTTATAACATCCCCAAAAAATAAAATATCATTCCCAAAACAATTCACACATGAAGTAGACATATGGGGAATGTAAAGTCATCACAATTTTTTGGGGTATTACTATGTATTACAGGAGTAGAGAAACTGAAACTTTGAAATTTGCAAATTTTTCCAAATTTTTGGTAAATTAGGTATTTTTTTTGTGCAAAAAAAATAATTTTTTTGACTTCATTTTACCAGTGTCATGAAGTACAATATGTGACGAAAAAACAATCTCAGAATGGCCTGGATAAGTCAAAGCGTTTTAAAGTTATTAGCACTTAAAGTGACACTGGTCAGATTTCCAAAAAATGGCCTGGTCCTTAAGGTGAAAATGAGCCCGGTCCTTAAGGGGTTAAAATCTCTGAATGTAACCCAAATGTATTAAGGGTGTATCTCACAATGACATCTGCATCAAAGGATGCCAACTAAATTTTTGGAGCCCAAACCACTGTTTGTTTAACAACTGAATTTGACAGCAGTATATAAGCCTATAATTTCACACGTGCTGATGCTGCAAGGCCTGAAAATAGTGTTTTTTGTCAAATAAGGGCTCTTTCACACTTGCGTTGTTTTGTTCCGGCATAGAGTTCCGTCGTCGGGGCTCTATGCCGGAAGAATCCTGATCAGGATTATCCCCATGCATTCTGAATCCCCATGCATTCTGAATCCCCATGCATCAGGATGTCTTCAGTTCCGGACCGGAACGTTTTTTGGCGGAGAAAATACCGCAGCATGCTGCGCTTTTTGCTCCGGCCAAAAATCCTGAACACTTGCCGCAAGGCCGGATCCGGAATTAATGCCCATTGAAAGGCATTAATCCGGATCCGGCCTTAAGTTAAACGTTGTTTCGGCGCATTACCGGATCTGACGTTTAGCTTTTTCTGAATGGTTACCATGGCTGCAGGGACACTAAAGTCCTGTTTGCCGTGGTAAAGTGCAGTGGGGAGCGGGGGAGCAGTATACTTACTGTCCGTGCGGCTCCCGGGGCGCTTCAGAGTGACGTCAGGGCGCCCCACGCGCGTGGGTGACGTAATCGCATGGATCACGTCATCCATGCGCATGGGGCGCTCTGATGTCATTCTGGAGCGCCCCTGGAGCCGCACGGACTGTAAGTATACTGCTCCCCCGCTCCCCACTACTACTACGGCAACCAGGACTTTAATAGCGTCCTGGCTGCCATAGTAACACTGAACGCATTTTGAAGACGGATCCGTCTTTAAATGCTTTCAGTTCACTTGCGGTGTTACGGATCCGGCGGGCACTTCCGGAAAATGGAGTACACAACGGATCCGGACAACGCAAGTGTGAAAGAGGCCTAAGTGTGTTTTTCAAACCCCAGAAAATGATGTATTTCTAGCTTAAATTGCACACTGACTAATACAGATGTTGTAGATTGGCCAAAAAGTCTTTTTTTGCTAACAAAATATGAATGCTGTATATATTAAACTTGAATTTAACACTTGCAGATCTGGCAAATACTGTTGTTGTTTTTTTTTTAGAAAAGTGTGTTTTTCAAACACCAGAAAATGATGGGTATATTTCTAGCTTAAATTGCACACTGACTAATTCAGATGTTGTAGATTGCCCAAAAAGTCTTTTTTTGCTAACAGAATATGAATGCTGTATATATTAAACTTGAATTTAACACTTGCAGATCTGGCAAATACTGTTGTTGTTTTTTTTTAAAAAGTGTGTTTTTCAAACCCCAGAAAATGATGGGTGTATTTCTAGCTTAAATTGCACACTGACTAATACAGATGTTGTAGATTGCCCAAAAAGTCTTTTTTTGCTAACAGAATATGAAAGCTGTATATATTAAACTTGAATTTAACACTTGCAGATCTGGCAAATACTGTTTTTTGAAGAAAAAATATGTGTTTTTCAAACTCCAGAAAATGATGGGTGTATTTCTACCTTAAATTGCACACTGACTGACTAATCCAGATGTTGTAGTTTGCCCCAAAAAAATGGTGATTTGCAATGTCCCAAAAGTTCAGATGCAGTGCTGGTGCACTGAGCTTGCATAAAATGGCCGCTGCTGCCGCCACCCACCTAACTAACAGAATTCTAAAAGTTAGTATTTTTGGTCAATGAGCTCATGGCAGGGTAAAACGATAGTGCTCTGCACCCACACAACTATTTGTCTGTAGATCGCTGAGTTAGATTCTCTCCTATGCTCTCCCTGAAATCACAAGTCCAGCAGCATCCTCTCCCTACACTTGTAACAGCAGAGTGACGTGCAGGGCTACGTGACTCCAGCTTATATAGAGCCTGGGTCCCATGCTGCTTCGGCGCCAAGAAAGCGCCGAACACCGAACCCGAACTTTTATGAAAATGTTCGGGTTCGGGGTCCAAAAATCCTAAAGTTCGGTACGAACTCGAACTTTACAGTTTGGGTTCGCTCAACCCTAGTCATTGGCAATGGTCCGACTCCTGCCACCCGCACCGATCATCTGTTTGAACTGGTAGCAACGCTTATGCGAGAGCTGCTTTCACTTTAAAATGACCTGTGTGCCTTCTCCTTTGCAGTGACCGGGCAGTCTAATTACAACTCCTTGTCCCATTTACTTGAGTTGTAATTACACCTCCACTACAACTGAGACGACGCGCTGGCAATTTTTAAGCTGAAGCAGCGCTTGAACAAGCACTTTAGACAGCTGATCGGCAGGGGTGCCAGGAGTTGATCCCCTGCCGATCTGATGGATGACCTATCGTTCATCAATATACTAGCACTGCACAACCCATTTAAGGTCTATTTACACATTTTGCTAGTATTTTGCATCAAATTTGTAAAGCTTAAATGAACAGTGGGGCCTAACCACTGAAAAAGTACATGGAAATATATATACTTATTTTGTCTTAAAGAGGAATGCAAAATACTGAGTATATCTGTAGTGTTTTAGGGAATAGATTATTATGTGGAAAGGATCACAAAAGTGCACTTACCTTAGACTTTTACTATACTTTATTTTGTAGTCCTCAATACATAAAAATGATCAAGAAAATGTATGATGTTACTGCTAAAGTTCTGACTGCTATTTTTGAAACTATGTCTGGTTTAGTAATTACTTGCTGCAGAAAAGATGCCCTAGAATAGTTATTACATGGAGAATGCAAGTAGTTTACTAAGACAGACATAGAGAAAAATTCAAAGCACTTTTCTTACAATGAAATGAATGGGCGGCTTTTTTGGCAATATGTGCAAAAATAGCGCAAAAAAAAAAAAACTGTCCCGTGAAAGGGTCTTTATACTGAGAACTGCAACTGGGGGTTGCTAGAGAACCAAATGAAATAAAAAAGATTATATCACAAAGATTCCCTGTGCAGACAGGGCTTAAAAGCAATCAGATAACACACATCTGCATCTTCTGTTTAAGGGGTTTTGCCACTTCAGAAAATAGCATTTATTATGCAGAGAAAGTTTCCATGGTTATGACCACCCTGCAGTCCAGCAGCAGTGGCTGTGTTTGTACACTATAAAAAAAGTACCAGCTTACGTGAGCTCCCACAGTCCCGGCCACCAGAGAGGCTGGAATTTTTTCTTATAGTGTGCAAGCACGACCACTGCTGATGGATTGCAGGGTGGTCGTAACCATGGAAACTTTCTCTGCATAATAATGCTATTTGCTGAAGTTGCAAAACCCCTTTAAGTCTGTGTATAAAGATAAATCATAAAAGTGATTTAATGCACCATTACCAGTAGATCACAACTACCAGAAGTTTCTATATGGCTACTGCAGGGACCTTGCAGATAATGGGTCCCCTGCTAACCTGCACCTCCATACTAAAAAAAAAAAAAAAAAAAATCTTAAATACAGTATAAATGCACAATGTAAGAAAAAATGGGGAAAAAAAGATAAAAATCAACCCCCCACAACCCCAAAAATTGCACATCTCTCAAAACCCACCACCATGACTATCACCACAACCAATTTTAGACATTGTGCATGACACAAACAAGTTTTTCATGGTGCTCATTCATTATTGATACAGTACGTTCCCCTCATTGGCAGACAACATGGATCCTGGGCTGTACCAAAAGCTTGAGAGGTTCCTTCTCCTTCCCCACTCCTGCCCTGCCACATCATCATGTCTATAGTTCTAGACAGTTTCTTTATACATATTTTAGCATATAATTTAAGAGTACCGAAACCTTTGAAAAAAACATAAAGGGACAGAAGCGCTGCACCTTTGCCTTTCATCGGCTCTGCTCATCTGTCTGAGAATGTGGACTATAAGTTCATTTTTATTAGTATCCAAATAGAATTAAAAATACATAATAAGAAGCAGACACATACTCATGAGTATAAGCTAGTTATTGTATATTTGTTATTTTTGGTTATCTTCATCCATCTGCTTCACTACCTTACAGACATCTCATCCATCCATTCTTGCCATCATCCGTTTGCTATCATCATTCAATTCCTGTCATCTAGAGGTCAGTTTCTACTTCAGTGAGGCCGGACGGACCCGCAGGATCAGGGGAGGCCAGCATGAGAGGTTTGGTGAAGTGAGGGTTGGGCTTGATAGGGTTAAGCTGCTGGTGTGGGGGAGTGGTCAGGAGGGGGCGGGCGTCTGGGCCATTGTTCAGGAAGGAAGGCAGAGGAACGGGAGCCATTTTAGCTGAGCAAGAGACGGCATCACCCTCACTCCCACCCTTTGTTTTGATGGCATGGAATGGGTGGATTGGCTCGATAATTTATATATAAAAAAAAAAAAAGTATTAATATTAGGCCATTAGGGGACTTTTATGGTTATGGCGGGTGGCGTATTCGCTTCATTCTGGGGCAGAGGTCCATGGGGTTTATGGGGTTTCGGTTTGGATGACTGACTATATGTGTTTGTTTGTCGCGGCAGTCGTGGCGGGGGGAGGTCATAGAAGCTGGGGCTACTGGATGGTACAGGTGAATGAGAGGGCCTCAATGGTGGGGCTGGACTCTCAGAGTTGGGGCACCTGGTTGGCTTAGTGTGGCGTCCATCAGTGGGTGTCCCCGAGCTTGTGGTACGCGGCTCGGGGCAAGATGGAATTGCCGTGGTGGTTTTTGGTTGGTTAAGGTGCATTACGCGGCTTCTACGACCTCCCTCGTCAGTTCTAGGTCAGAAGGGTTATGTTATTATATTGTAATTATTTATGTTGTTTATGTTATTTATATTATTTAATAAAAAACGGCTGCTGTGGCCGATTTAATCTGACCAGTGGCTGTGCGTGGTTATTGGGGGTGGTGAAAGAGTCTGATGGGTTAGTCAATAGGGGGTTGGGTCCCGAGCTTAGCCAATAACCCTACTCATGTATATTTGTTTAGAGATGAGCAAATTAACTCTAAATAAACTGGATTTGCCATGAATTTCACACGAAAATTCCTTCCAAACAATTCAGAAGTTTTGGCATTTCAATTCGGACAAATTTCACAAAATGGCGCCTGCAATTGTACATTTCAAATTCGGTACACTGATGAGGGATAAAAGGTGGGGAAGATGTGGACAGAAGATCATATGACCCTGAGTGGGGCCCTGCACAGCAGGCTTGCCCACAATGCCTTGCAATCCGTCTGACAGCCAATCAGGAGGAAGGATATTGGCAGGCACTATTTTAGCTCCCAAGCAAAGATGCCATTCTGAGCTCAGCCACTGATTTGATACTACCTATGTCACAGATGCAAGATTAAGACATACCAGACAGCCATTTTTGTGTCTTACATGGACAGTATTAGGGATGGGGAAGATATAGTTAGTTAGGTAGATTGAATGACTTTATAAAAAGTCAGGTTTCCTTATTAGGATGGACAGGATAGGGTGACTTAGTGTATTGTGTGTCTGTTACAGCCAGGGCTGGATGTGTTCATATACAAGCTATTGTTCACTGCACATAAGATTCTAAAGAGACAGTACTCTTTTTTTCTGTGCAGAAGCCAGCTTTTTTCCAAAAACTCTTTTGCCAATCCTATATTAGCATTTATTGCACTGTAAACATTGCACAATTGTGCCTTTTTCTTTACAAAAATCTGTTGCAAAATTTCTCCAGTTTATGCTCTGCAATGAGCATATTTTGTGTTGTTGGGATATATTTTGCTTGAAATAGATCAGCAAGTGTGGACCCACTGTGCCAACTAATCGGTTTGGCATAAGGTTAACCCTAAAAGGGTTATGCCAGGGCTCCCCTTGTTTCACCCTTCAACCCCTGTGCAGGGATTGGGCCTTTGTTGCAGATAAGCAACCAGACTGCTACCCGTCAGGGGTAGTCCTGGTGTAGTTGGCAGCTTACCCACTAGAGTAAGGGACTCTGGTGCAGAAACCGGGAACTCAGGATACAGAAAATACACCAAAACTGTAGGAAAACCACAGGAGCAGTCTGAACAATCACTAAAGCTTGGATACACGTTACCACATTCGGATTGCATACTGGTAATGTAGAAAAATGAAGACACAGGACAAACTGGCAGACGGGGTGGAAATGCAGACGGGCTGGATACTTGACGAGAACACAAACAACGCAGACAGGGTTAACTCAAACACGAATAGAACTGAAATTGGAAGTGCAAGATCACAGAGGCAGTGCGGGTACAAGCTGGAGCACAAAAAGGAACAAATGCAGGATAAATGCATGCAAGATGCAGGAGAAATGCAGAAGCATTAGACTTCAAAACATCTTTGCTGGTCACAAAGAAACTTAACCCCCAGGGACCCCCAGTCTCTGGAGAAGAATTTGGAAGTGTGCTCACTGGCCCTAAGGGCACAGATACTAGCAGGCTCGAAGGGGGCCTGCATGCCGCAAACTGTAGAGGATGTCACCAGGCAGCATGGTGAATAGTGCAGCAGGCAAGAACCAACAACCTAACATGTTAGATAATTGCACCTTTTTTATTTTCAAAAACCATGTTGCAAAGCTTCTATAGATAGTAATGGTACAAATAGGTATATTTTTCAGGTTCACCATCAGCGTATATTTTGGCTGCATACTGTGCCCAATTCCACATAAAAAAAACAACAATTTAATATTTTATTACAAAAATTCTATTTACCACAGACTAGAGTACCTAACCTGATTAGTCTGTGTCACAGTTGCTGTATATCATAGTAGTAGACAATGTCGGTGCACACTCAAAATCAGTGTCAGACCTAGGGCAAGTTTGAGTGTTGAGAGTAGGTGGGAGTGGTGCTTGGGTGGTGGGAGTGGAGGTGGCAGAAATTATGTGATCATTGCTGGTGGGAGCTTTGTGTATCTCCCATGTGGTAATTATTCTCCATAGTACCATTGGTTATTGTATTGGACCTGCAAATCTTTTTTACAAAGAAAATTTCTGAAAAACATCTTGATAATCTTGATAAAAGAAAAAAATTGTCTTTAAGTTTATGAAATGGTGCATTTTAATATATTTGACGTGAGTGCAATGTGGTTTACACCTAAATGTGTAAAAGTACACCAGAGTATTGCTTGGTGTAGATTGCGACTTTTTGGTAACTTTTGCAAAAGTCGCACATAGTTAATGTGCCATAACCCCAGTCTAATCTCACTTTTAGCTCTTAAATATTGACCATTTTGAAAAGTGGCGAGGAACACCAAATGCCGCAAAAATTCACCAAATGTCCCAAAAAACTGTGTAATTGCCATGACTTGCAACTTTTTTAACCCACAAATCTGACATACCTGATTAATAAATGTCTTCCAAATTTTTTTTTTATTGTTCGAATTCCAAAAAATCCACTCTTTAAGAGTCGTGTACCTGACCCCTAATATATACTGTACTGAAAGCTGTCGTCCAAAATAATCCGTTCATTAGAATTCTGTGCCTGACCTAATGGACATTGCATTGGACTACGACCAAGTGCCAGTTTTTTTCCCCAAAAACAAATGAATGAAAACTGTCTTCCAAAAATCCATTTATCAGAGTTGTGTACCTGACCCTAAGGCCTCATGCACACGACCGTATTTTTTTGCGGTCCGCAAAACGGGGTTCCGTTTTCCCGTGATCCGTGACCGTTTTTTCGTCCGTGGGTCTTCCTTGATTTTTGGAGGATCCACGGACATGAAAAAAAAGTCGTTTTGGTGTCCGCCTGGCCGTGCAGAGCCAAACGGATCCGTCCTGAATTACAATGCAAGTCAATGGGGACGGATCCGTTTGACGTTGACACAATATGGTGCTATTTCAAACGGATCCGTCCCCCATTGACTTTCAATGTAAAGTCAGGAGTTAATATACCATCAGATCGGAGTTTTCTCCAATCCGATGGTATATTCTAACCTGAAGCGTCCCCATCACCATGGGAACGCCTCTGTGTTAGAATATACTGTCGGTTCTGAGTTTTCACGAAGTGAAAACTCAGCTATGAAAAAGCTTTTATGCAGACGGATCTTCGGATCCGTCTGTATAAAAACTAACCTACGGCCACGGATCACGGACACGGATGCCAATCTTGTGTGCATCCGTGTTCTTTCACGGACCCATTGACTTGAATGGGTCCGTGAACCGTTGGCCGTGAAAAAAATAGGACAGGTCATATTTTTTTCACGGCCAGGAAACACGGATCACGGATGCGGCTGCAAAACGGTGCATTTTCAGATTTTTCCACGGACCCATTGAAAGTCAATGGGTCCGTGGAAAAAAACGGAAAACGGCACAACGGCCACGGGTGCACACAACGGTCGTGTGCATGAGGCCTAACATACATTGCATTGAACTGTCTCCAAGAGCAATTTTTTTCCTGAAAAAATTTATGAAAACTGTCTTCTAAACAATCCATTATTAGAGTTGTGTAACTGACCCGTCATATATTGTGGTAGACTTTGTCCAACTGAGAATATTTCCTCTAAAAACAATTGTTGAAAACTGTCATGTCAGTTTTCTCCACAGTGCCTGCATACCAAATCATCGACCTTTGCAAGCTCTCTGCAAGCTCTGCAGACAGAGCATAAGATACTTACTAGTGTTGATCGAGCACCAAAGTGCTCGTGTGCTCTGGCCAAACACATCGGTATGATCGAGTGCTCTACCGAGCATCCGAGCATAATGGAAGTCAATGGGAGAACCCCAGGCACCCCCTGCTCGGAAGAGAAGAGGATGTCTGGTTCACAAAAAAAGGTTAGAAATATATGGAAAACCCATCAAAATGGTTTGGAAACAGCATTAATAGGATGGCTGGATGCATCTTGGACTCCTATTATCTATGACATACAATAGACATCCACACAAAGGCTATATGCCAAAAGCCAGGTATGTGGAAGATAACAATCTATCCATGAGACAGATAACAGTCAGCATACCTTACAATGGCAGCCTTGTGCACTATGAGACATTCCAAACCAGCTCTCATCTGACTGAGAGCCAGTAAGCCTCAAAGTTGCTTTACATCTGTTGGATGGCTTGGGTGGACCTGCACACCTAGATCAATATCATTAGGGTGACAAAAAGGTTTTCTAATTGTCCTTACATAATATTCAATAACCTTTCTATACAGTTTTGTCATGTAAAAACTCATTTGCATAAACAAGGGCATAGTGATGCTCGAGCCGAACAGCAGTTCGGCCAAGCCTGCTCGCTCAACACTAATACTTACAGCTACTTTAAAAAGGGCTATAAATGACAAAAAAGGGCATTTAAAAAATACAAATTGGTGGGGTCAGATGAAGCCTTTGAAGTTTACAAAGGGCTTAACAAAATCTGTAAAAAGGAGATAAAATTTGCAAAGATACAAAACGAAAAGCAGGTGGCAAAAGAGAGCAAAACTAATTCCCAAAAATTCTCTAAATACCGTATTTTTCGCCCCATAAGACACAGTTTTTTTCGCCAAAGTGGGAGAAAAATGCCCCTGCGTCTTGTGGGGTGAATACTAATGAATCGCTTCCATTTTGGGGCAAGTTTGAGTGTTGAGAGTAGGTGGGAGTGGTGCTTGGGTGGTGGGAGTGGTGGTGGCAAAAATGATGTGATCATTGGTGGTGGGAGAAAACTTGGGTGCAAACTGAACTCCCAGCTCACCAATTTGCTGGTTTTGCAGTAACTGCTGTATCACTTAGTAGATTCCTTTAGGGAATTGATAGCATGGGCCCAGACTCAATGGAAGATACCTGCTGCCATTATTTTTCAAAAAAAGCCATCCCTGCCTTGCATTCTCATGAGGTAGAGAACACGCGCCGCTCCTTGTCGTTGTGCAGCAAGGTGTATACCACCATCGACACATGGAGCAGCTGTTATGGGTAGGGATAGTACTTGTTTTTCACAGCCTACTGCATTAATGTTTTGTGCAGCAGTGGCGACATTGCACCACAACAATGAGGGCAGGTGCTATTGACACTTCCACATTTGTGCTGGACTGGTTCCCACACCAGCCACAAATTTTCCTCCTCCATGAACATCTTCCCATCCCCAAAAGACAAAGAAATGAGCATTGCTTCCACTTCTCCTCACTTCTATCAGATGTGTAAACTGCCATGCTGTCTCACAATTAATGACCCTGGGTGAGAGAAGCTACACAGCAGATCAGTTGCTAATGTGCATCAAGTAGCAAATTTACAGAAAACAGTAATTCTGCTATTTTTTTTTTAACCCAATTTTAACTTTCGTAGTAAACATTGTTATGGCTGCAGTAAAACCAATTACCGGTATGTATAGTTTTTTATATGTTTAGATTTTCCATAACACACCATTTTGCAAGGGAAAATTATTTTCTTCACGCTTTAATTTTTTTTACAGTGTATGTATGTATGGAACTTGGACATGTGATCCCTGGACAAAGTATAGTACATTGCAAGGAGAAAATAAGAGTTTTTTTTCTTGAGGTTGTTCTTGAAAATGTATCTTGAGTTTTACTTGATTGTAATGTTTATTAATGGATGAAGGAAGCTCCTTGTCAGAAACGTCTTTCCAAAAGGTTGGATTACTACATTAATACATTACTACATTAATGTAATAATAACTATTACATTAATACAATTGCAACAACAGCAATACCTAATTTCCAAATTTATATGAGCATGTATATACACTATATTATATACAAATTAATATATATAAATACAGTTGCAGGAAAAAGTATGTGAACCCTTTGGAATGATATGGATTTCTGCACAAATTGGTCATAAAATGTGATCTGATCTTCATCTAAGTCACAACAATAGACAATCACAGTCTGCTTAAACTAATAACACACAAAGAATTAAATGTTACCATGTTTTTATTGAACACACCATGTAAACATTCACAGTGCAGATGGAAAAAGTATGTGAATCCCTAGACTAATGACATCCCCAAGAGCTAATTGGAGTGAGGTGTCAGCCAACTGGAGTCCAATCATCGAGAAGAGATTGGAGGTGTTGGTTACAGCTGCCCTGCCCTATAAAAACACACACCAGTTTTGGGTTTGCTTTTCACAAGAAGCATTGCCTGATGTGAATGATGCCTCGCACAAAAGAGCTCTCAGAAGACCTATGATTAAGAATTGTTGACTTGCATAAAGCTGGAAAGGGTTATAAAAGTATCTCCAAAAGCCTTGCTGTTCATCAGTCCACGGTAAGACAAATTGTCTATAAATGGAGAAAGTTCAGCACTGCTGCTACTCTCCCTAGGAGTGGCCGTCCTGTAAAGACTTCAAGAGCACAGCGCAGACTGCTCAATGAGGCGAAGAAGTATCCTAGAGTGTCAGCTAAAGACTTACAAAAGTCTCTGGCATATGCTAACATCCCTGTTAGCGAATTTACGATACGTAAAACACTAAATGAGAATGGATTTCATTGGAGGATACCACAGAGGAAGCCACTGCTGTCCAAAAAAAACATTGCTGCCCGTTTACAGTTTGCACAAGAGCACCTGGATGTAGTAGGTGCAGTACTGGCAAAATATTCTGTGGAAAGATGAAACCAAAGTTGAGTTGTTTGGAAGAAATTTACAACAATATGTGTGGAGAAAAAGAGGTACAGCACACCAACATCACAACCTCATCCCAACTGTGAAGTATGGTGGTAGGGGCATCATGGTTTGGGGCTGCTTTGCTGCGTCAGGGCCTGGACAGATTGCTATCATCGAAGGAAAAATGAATTCCCAAGTTTATCAAGACATTTTGCAGGCGAACTTAAGGCCATCTGTCCACCAACTGAAGCTCAACAGAAGATGGGTGTTGCAAAGGGACAACGACCCAAAGCATAGAAGTAAATCAACAACAGAATAGCTTAAACAGAAGAAAATACGCCTTCTGAAGTGGCCAAGTCAGAGTCCTGACCTCAACCCGATTGAGATGCTGTGGCATGACCTCAAGAAAGTGATTTACACAGACATCCCAAGAATATTGCTGAACTGAAACAGGAAAGAGGAATGGTCAAGAATTACTCCTGACCGTTGTGCACGTCTGATCTGCAACTACAGGAAACGTTTTGTTGAAGTTATTGCTGCCAAAGGAGGTTCAACCAGTTATTAAATCCAAGGGTTCACATACTTTTTCCACCTGCACTGTCAATGTTTACATGGTGTGTTCAATAAAAACATGGTAACATTTAATTGTTTGTGTGTTATTAGTTTAAGCAGACTGTGATTGTTGTAAGGGATCGCCTCTTATTCGGGGGTCATTCTCACAATGATCTTCATCGACCACAGGGTTAGGGGCCAAACATTGCTTTTATTTGGCACCTCAGCAAAACCAAAACAAACAATACAAATAAAACACCTGCCCGGCTGGGCTCTAACTAAACATGAGTACTCCCTACCTCACTGAAAGCCCCGGTCACACACGGGAAGAACATGCAGCCTTTCCCAGCCTAACAATCCAGCACTTCCAGCCTGTAACAAAGTCCAGTACCTTTTGGGGGATTGTGGCCCAGAAGTCCTCCTGACTCTGGCCTAGCGACCGTCGATTCCAAGACCTCGCGGAGTCCCTCAAAGTTTAGGCTAACACCTAGCCCCGTGGCCCCGCAGCCAGCTCGGCTGAGCCCACTTGTACAGAGCCTTCCCAGGCCTCTGCTGCACACAGACTCTTCCTCCTCCTAACAGTATGGACTAGGCTCTTATCCCAGACTGATTGTTGCACCTGGTGCGGCCTCTGACCTGCTGATTGACAGCGAAGAAATGGACACTCCTGCCATAAATCTCCCCTAGCAGCCATGAGGCCTGTCACTGCCTCACATTGTCTATTGTTGTGACTTAGATGAAGATCAGATTACATTTTATGACCAATTTGTGCAGAAATCCATATCATTCCAAAGTGTTCACAAACTTTTTCTTGCAACTGTATATACACTGGAATATACAGTATAGTCTAGAACAGTAACAGCAAAAATAACAACTCTGGAATACTTTTTTTAATCTTCTTTTATGGCATTCACGGAAAGGAATAAATAACATGATAATTACATAGTTTCAGGTTGTTACTGATACAGCAATGTGGAGGGGATGCGGAGGGGTTCTTAACTTTTTACTCTTTTACATAAACGCCAAAATTTTTGATAGAAAAAGGTGAATTTTTTAACTTGATTTTTAAAAACTTTTTGGAATTCTTAATAATACCATTAAAGGTTACATGCACACGACCGTGCCTTTTTTGCGGTCCGCAAACCGCAGATCCGCAAAAAAGGGAAGCCGCCCGTGTGCCTTCCGTAATTTGCGGAACTGAACGGGCGGCCCATTGTAGACATGCCTATTCTTGTCCACAAAACGGACAAGAATAGGACATGCTATATTTTTTTTGCAGGGCCTCGGAACGGAGCAACGGATGTGGACAGCACACGGAGTGCTGTCCGCATCTTTTGCGGCCCCATTAAAGTGAATGGGTCCGCACCCGAGCCGCAAAAACTGCGGCTCGGATGCGGACCCGAAAGACGGTCGTGTGCATGAGGCCTAAGTGTGAGGACTTTGTTATACTGTAATATAACAACAATATTCACATCCCTGCAGTTCTACTGAACCAAACTTTTTATCAACATAGGTATCTATAGTCATTAAAATTTGTTCGACAGTGTACGTGGGACATAAGGGAGAAATAAAAATATGTCTGAATTTGGATAAGGTGTATAATGCTATAACATTTTTATTCTTTATAGCTGTTCTTTATTTCTAAGATTATTCAAAAGATACAGACAGACAAAGACCTCCCTACACTTGCACCTCCCTACATCTTCTCCATCACCTCTGTCTGCCATCTTACCCATGCTTTATGTTCTGATAATGTTGTATAACTAACTTCCTCAGAATTTGAATCTCCCATTCCGGTCTCCAAGACTTTTAGGGCTCATGCACACGGCGCAATATGCAGGCACCGGCCGTGTGCTCCCCGCATCACGGTTGCGGACCCATTCACTTGAATGGGTCCGTAATCCGGAGCTGCGGTGCAGAACGGAGACACGGAACCCCACGGAAGCACTACGGCATGCTTCCGTGCAATCCGTGGTGTTTCTGTCTGTACCTCCGCACCGCAAAAAAATTTTACTTTTTTTTTTTTTTACGGTGTAAACAGGTCACAGACTCAAGTTGAATGGGTCTGGATCCGTTGCGGCTGCCGCACAGATGGGGTCCGTGCATTGGGGACCATAAATTGTGGTATCCAATGCACAGAACGGCCGCATAACGGCCGTGTGCAAGAGGCCTTATTGTGCTGGTTCAGAACCTGATCCCTTCATTTCCCAGAAAACCCCACATTCTGTGCACTAGAATGCACTTTCTATCTGTGCATACACAGACAATGGCTGGTGACTCATGCATCTCTATGTGTACTACCTGGTTTTCTATAACAAATGGCTGGACCACTGTACAAAACATGCACTTTTACCTATTGTATCGCTCCTATTTCCTAAAGGATTCCTACTAGATTCTTGTGAGCAGGGAGCTCACTCATCTTGCTTACATTTGTTTATACATTGTTTATACATTGTTATTACTATTAGAGATGAACGAAGTATTTAAAAACTCGATTCCGCTGCTTTGCCGAATTTTACGAAAAAATCCACTTTGTGGCGAATTACTTCCTCACTGAGCTCATTTCTTTGTAAGTAGTGGGTGCAGTAACAGGGAGCGGCGATTGCGCTGCTCCCCGTCATTGTACCCCTCAGATGCATGTACATGAACTCACCTGATCCATTTGCTTGCGACGGGCGGCCACCGCCATCGTGCTTGAAGGTCTGGCGCAAAATCTCGCGAGGCCCAAGATGACTTCATCTCGTCACCGCACACAGATTTCGGATGAGATCTTCAAGCAAGATGGCCCGTCACGAACAAAAGTGATCAGGTAAGTATTATTTTTTTGTTTTTTCACACTTTTTCAGGTTAAATTGATTCACTACCGCAAAGCACATGGAAATTTGGCTTTGCGGCGAATCAAATCTATCCTGAAATTCGCTCATCAGTATTTACTCTGCTCTTCCAATGTCTACATTTTTATTTTAGATCCATCCTCAGTATACCACAGGAAGAGGCAGTGGCTGGCTCACATATGCTCCTACAAAATTATGGTTGTCTACTTCAGTAGAACTACTCAAGGTAAGTCATCTCATTCCTCAGCATTTTTCTTTTTTGTCATCTACACATATATGCTAGGATGCTTAAAGAAACATACACTTGATAGTACTGTATACTCACTGACTTACCATACTAAGGCATTAGATGAAATCAATAAATCACCCAACTGTTCTTCACAGTTTAAAGGAAAGTAAATTATACATGTACCGAAGGGTTGATAAATGGAATAAAAAGCCTTGTTTAGGTTGGTCACTAAATGCAGACTATCTGACAAAAAATATCATTAACAGTGGGCAACAAAAATATATTTAGTGGATTGACTGTTCATTCAAAATGAACCTGCTAAAAATAATGAAACATATTTTATATTGGTCTGAAGTAAATAAATCTATCCGTGTGCAGCAGTGGGGTTGCTTAAAAAGACCGGGAAAGTGTAGTTTGGACTTTAACGGTCATAAAGTGCAAGAAAATCTCCACGAGGCCTCTCCAGGGCATGAGACAATAGCATTACAATCAAATATAAAATGGAAGAGGGATTGAGCTGTCCATTCAGAATCTTTTTATATTATCAAGAAGCAGCAGGGAAATAATGTGATGAACTGGCATTGTGTATTAATGGATAATGATGAACTGAAAGCTAGTGTAGAAGATGAATAAACTACTTACCCAAGGTTTCTTCTATGACTTCAATGCACAGTATAAGGCAAAAAGGTAAGTATTGTTACTGATATAGAGCCAGTTGATTCAATAATGCTGTAAACCAAGAGATAAAATACCATGATTATACCACAAACCCCTCCGCTTTTAACCCTACCCATCAATACTACAGAAGTGTCCTTCCTTAAAGGGTTGCTCCGAGACTTTTCTACCGATGACCAATCCTCTAGTTATATCTGTAAAGAATAAGTCAAGGCAACTGGACGTACTGTAGATTTCTTGAAAACTACAGTACGTCCAGTGTCCTTGATTTATTCTTTACAGGTATACCATGACCTGGATAAATGAGAACCGTCACAGACAATCCTCTAGTTAGGTCATCAGTATCTGATTGGTGGGGGTCTGACATCCGGAACTCCTCACCAATAGGCTGTTTGAGAAGGCATCGGGACTCGCAGTAGCGCCATGGCCTTCTCGCAGTTTTGCTTAGGCCATGTGACGTCACATTCATCGTTAACATGGCCTAGGTGCAGCTCTTCCCTATTGAAGTAAATAGGGATAAGATGCGATATTAAGCACAGCCGCTATCAAATGGAAAGCGCTGTGCTTGGGGAGCTGAGAGAAGGCCACGGCACTCACAGCAGTGCCGATGCCTTCTCAAACAGCTGATTGGCGGGGGTCCTGGGTGTTGGAACCCCATTAATCAGATACTGTTGACCTGCAGCACATGTTCAAGAAATGGCAGTATTCTACTGGCATGCCAGCTGCCACCAAATTGCGGCAAGTCTTTTCAGTCAGTATTTGTTACTAGCACACCGACACTGCAGTTTTAAGTAAAAAATCTTTCGACAAATGTGCCAAATGAAAGGCATGTTTGCTAGGCCCACCCCTTATTCTTCCTGGTTCAGTGCCAATTGCCAAAGAGGAGATGTAGTGGAGAGTGGGACCCTACTACACCACTGGGGTTGGGGGAGGGAGTTTACAAGAGGATGGTGAGCTTAGGGGGATAGGCTAAACGAGCACCAATACTTGTTTGGGGGTGTAGTGAGGATTGTGAGCCTGCAGGTTAAAATGAAGAACAA
Source organism: Bufo bufo (assembly GCF_905171765.1). Taxonomy (NCBI): domain Eukaryota; kingdom Metazoa; phylum Chordata; class Amphibia; order Anura; family Bufonidae; genus Bufo; species Bufo bufo. The sequence continues at coordinate 376,670,630 of NC_053393.1, read as the reverse complement.
ACAGTTGGTTACTGACAGGCTGGGCTCCAGTAGTTTGCTGGTAGAGCTTTTCTTAATATATATTATTTTAAAATGAAGAACAAACCTTCTGACTAATTTGGTGGCAGGGATGGTCAGTGATTACTCTGTGTGTGGGGGTTGGGATCTGGATGTGATTGGTGCATGGAGGGTGAGCTCTTATTGTTATTACTATGGGGGCGGACCAGTGTATGGAGCACCAGTATATAGGGATCCCCCCCCATCATACACTTACTGACTGTGGTGGGGGACGGAAGTCCTCAGTCAGTTAAGATTGCACTACCCTATTTTGCGACTTTTTAAAAACCTGTGCAATGTTTTTATGCCATCTTCACCACTGGAGAGTGGTGGGTGCCGGCTATGGGCCTTGGCAAATTCGCTAACCTTTACACCTGTTTCCAGGTGTAAATGACGTCTGAAATCTGAAATACGTTTAAAACCAAGCGTACTAACTACAGGAGGATGTGCCTAGTTTAAAAAGAGGTGCAGGCCTCCTCCTAAATTAGGTGATGCTCCAGCCTTAAGATTATGTGGAGGATACAGAAAAGGCTGCATTTTGCTATCTCAGACACTTGAGAGAACTTTCCACTTGTCAATGGAACAGCTGGTCCCTAATGCAGACTATAATAGGATATGTTCTATTCTTTTGTGGAACAGACATACAGAAACTAAATGAATGGTTCCACATACGGTCTGCAAAAAAAAAAAAAAATGGACACAGAAAGAAAATAAGTTTGTGTGCATGAGCTCTAAGGCTGAGTTCACACTTCAGTTATTTGGTCAGTTATTTCCATCAGTTATTGTGAGCCAAAACCAGGTGCGGATAAAAAACACAGAATAGGTGCAATTCTTTACATTACACCTGATCTCCGAGTAGCTTCACAATAGCTTCAAATAACTGAAGTGTGAACTTGGCCTAACTGATTGTTTGGTTTATGTCACATACAATTTGTGTTAGGCTTCTTTCACATTAGCGTTAGGCTTGACCGGCAGGTTGTTCCGGATCCATACTTACTCTTGCACTGGTGTGCCGCCAGAAGTCCAGCCTGGCCCCATTAACTATAATGGGGACAGGCAGGAGATGCGGCCGCAGCATGGCAAACATGCCAAGAGGCGGAGGGATCTGCGTGCTGTGACCGCATCTTCCGCCCGTCCTCATTATAGTGAATGGGGCCAGCAGGCAGCACTTCCGGTAGCACAAGTGTGCAAGCGTTAGTACGGATCTGGCAGGCTGTTCCCCTGCCGAAGAAGCCAGAAGCCTTATACAACTTTCCTACGACTGAAAACTTCAGCTTTGATTTTTTTTTCATTGGAAGATCATACAAAAAAGGTTGCCAACCCCTGACACATAGTATATTCACATACATAAAAGACCTAGACACTTTTAAAAACAAATGTATTTTCACAGAATTTATTTTGTTACTACATTTGTTGTTGTTGCTTATAAAGTTGGAGTCTAGTAATGTAGCCCTGTCATTCTCATTCTTAACCTGCAGGATCCTTGGTTATTCTTCCACCTGTATGCAGGATGTGGATGGTGTCAAATAGCTGATAAACACGTCCTAGTTAACTCGTAGCGTCCAACAAGTAGAACAAGATCAGAGAACGAGGAAGTGAGCGTATCAGCTACAGCAGCTCAGTTTTAGTTTTTGTCTTCTTGGTAATAGGGTATGGTTACTGAAAACAAAGCACATCCATCTTCAAGTAGCCTGCACAACCAACCGCACAACGGCCATAATGAAAGGTACTAAATGCTATATGACATTAACACAAAACGTTTGACTTTAGAACACAGGAAATCTTAAAATACTCCATTGCATGCACACTTTGCACATGGAGCAATATGAAAAGCATCAATAACATGTCTCTTTTCAGTTTATGATACATTTTATATGCATGTATTTTACATACCGAAGCGGCTGCATTCCGCAAAAGCTACATATTCAATTAAGTGAACATTACGTTCAGTGAACTGCTCACCGTCAGGGCTTATGCACACAACCGTATGTATTCTGTGGTCCACAAAACACGGATCCGCAAAAAATCCGGATGACGTCTGTATTGCATCCGGTTTTTTTTTTGCGGATCCATTGTAACAATGCCTATCCTTGTCTGCAAAACGGATAAGAATAGGACATGTCCTTTCTTTTTTGTATTGCTATGGAACGCACATACGGATGCAGATAGCACATGGTGGCTGTCCACATTTTTTGCGGACCCATTGAAATGAATAAGTCCACATTCTATACGCAGAAAATCTCTATAAACTATCAGTTACGGCGCGGCCATGATCAACTCGAGTCACAACCAGCTGCAGTCAACAACTGTGTGGCCAATTAGGACGCAGCTTCCTGATATTCACTGTCTGAATTCTTAATGGCCATGACACATTCAATACCACGTGACCATTAAGAATTCAGACCACCTATACAATGTGGTCTACACAGGGCCGGTGCAACCATATAGGCGAACGAGGCGTTCGCCTAGGGCGCCGGCCTGCTGGGGGCGCCCTGGTGGGCTCCCCCTGACTGGGGCTGCAGTCCTGGGCGAGCGGCCCTTGAGCCGCCCCCAGCGCCGTTACAGGGGGGCCAGGAGGTGGAGGTCCTTCTTAAATATGGCAGAGCAGGCATCTGCTTACCCTGATGGCAGGTGCCTGCTCTGCCAGTAAAGTACCGGAGGAGAGGAGGCGGGCAGCAAGGGAGGCTGTTCTAGCAGCTCCCCACTCCTCCCTCGCCCTCCCTCTGTGATGCCGGAATATGACGTCATTCCGGCCCCGGCATACTAAACGGCGCGCTGGAGGACTGAGGAGCTGCACCACACTGGACCTCAGGGAGGTGAGTGTTTAAGTGTTTGACTGAGTGAGTGTCTGCCTGTGTATTTATGTCAGTGAGTGAGTGTATGTCTGTCTTTCTGTCAGTAAATGTGTGTCTGTCATTGAATGTCTGTGTGTGTGTCAGTGAGTGAGTGTATGTCAGTGAGTGTGGATGTCTGTCGGTCAGTAAGTGTCTGTGTGTTTGTCAGTGAGTATATGTGTGTGTTTGTCTGCCAGTGAGTGTCTGTCAGTGAGTTTCTGTGTGTGTGTTTCAGTGGGTAGCTGTATGTCTGTCTGTCAGTGAGCATGTGTCTGTCTGTCAGTGAGTGTATGTGTGTCTGTCAGTGAGTTTCTGTGTACGTCCTTCAATGAGTGTCTGAGTGCGTGTCTGTCTGTCAGTGTGTGTGTGTGTCTGTCAGTGAGTGAGTGACATGAGGGGGCGGCAACATGGATCTTTGCCTAGGGCGGCAAAAATCCTTGCACCGGCCCTAGGTCTACGTTAATTAAATATCAGGCAGCTGTGGCCTAATTGGCTGCGCAGTTTTTGACCATAGCTGGCTCCGACCCGAACAGATCATGACTGCACCGTGTAGTCATACCCTAAAGGTTCCAATTCATTGAATGAACATTGAGGTCTTGAAAGTTGTGAATAAAGTACATCAGAAAATTATAAATATTTTCTTTATACAATAAATATCCATTGCTGATACCACTTTAAATTAAAGGCTTAATACGTCCTATATGCAAACTTACTTCCATGTATAATTTTTTATTTATTTTACTTATGTTACTTCAGGGGAATATCGTAGCATCGCAATGCTGTGATATTTGGCCTTACACTGTGTGTCAAGACAGTCTCCGATCTGTAGCTACAGCCTGATCATTAATGTTATAGCATAGAACAATTTACAAGATGGGGAAAATGGAGAAAGTTGTGTTACCTTTATTTTTTAAAACAAATCATTAGAGATAAGCGAAGTTTTGAAAAATTCTAAAAGAAATTTGATTCAAGTCACTTTGTCACAAATCACTTTCCATTGTATGGAGTGGACACAATGATGGGGAATGGTGATCGTGCCACCTCCCCTGTCATTTAACCCCTCAGATGCTGCATTCAACTCTGATCGCAGCATCTGTGACTCACATTCAGCTGCTATGGGGTTAATAAGAGGTTAAAAATAATTCTACTCACCTGATCTTCTCGCAGAGAGGCCGCCCGCTCCCGTCTTGACTGAAGAAAACCTGCCAAAGGACCTGTGGCGAGCGAGTCTGAAGTTTGGCCTCAGTTCAGATAACTGTGATACAGATTATAAGAGCTAAATCACTGAATGTCTACCGGGTTTAGGCCTTATATGCAGGGATTATCTTATTTGCTTCTATTACTAGACATTTATTGTTACTACTGTAATTAATATACAGGGTTGGAAGTTTGGCACATACAGCCACCCGTAGCTCAAATTGCTCCACGGGAGCACAAGCTTTTGATATACAGGAACGGACCTGTGCCACCGGCCGGGGCACACTCCTTAGTATAGATACCGACCCGATACACTCTGGATTCAACACTGCATAAAAGAAAAAGAGTGTACTTCGTAGAGACAGAACCTGTAGCAAGTTAATCTTGAATTTAAAGAGAACCTGTCACCTCCAAAAACCATCTGAAGCCGCCAGCAGTACCTGACAGTAGCCAGCAGCGTGTTTCTGACGATTGTTTTGTTCCTGAGGGCAGATACAGCAAAAGCTCTGAAAGCGTTCCTTTATCCCCTGCTGACACGCTTCTCTAGGCATGCTTGAAGTCAAGGGGGCATCGGCCTCCTTGCTTCAAGCGAAGGTAACCATGCCCCCTTCCCTGCCCCTTCGCTGTGAATGACAGCCGGCAGTTTGGCTGGCTTTTCCGAACTCTCTGCATAATCGTTGTCAGTCACAGCGAAGGGGAAGGAAGGGGGCATGGTTACCTTCGCTTGAAGCAAGGAGGCCGCTGCCCCCTTGACTTCAAGGATGTCTAGAGAAGCACGCCGGCAGGGGATAAAGGAACGTTTTCAGAGCTTTTGCCGCATCTGCCTTCAGGAACAAAACAATCGTCAGAAACAAGCCGCGGGCTACTGTCAGGTACTGCTGGCGGCTTCAGATGTTTTTTGGAGGTGACAGGTTCCCTTTAAGTGGTTTTATATCTGCGGTGATCTTTAGCAGAGGAACCAGAGAGTTAGCGGGCACGGATTGTGTGCGGCATCTTCGATATTTATTTTATAAAAAATTTACATTTTAAATTTTTATAATTTTTAGACTTTCCATTTTAATCCACTTTTTCTAACATAGCAAGAGTTAACAGCAAAAAATCCTCAATATTTATTACCCTGATTCCCATAAGTGGTCCTAAACTGCTGTATGTGAACACCGCAGGGCTCAGAAGGAAAGGAGCACCAAATGGTTTTTGGAGAGCAGGTGTTGCTGGAAAGATTTTTAGGTACCATGTTGCATTTGAAGAGACACTAAGGTACCCCTACATTGGAAACCCCCAAAAAGTGACCCCGGTTTGAAAACTACACTCCTCGAGAAATTTATCGAGCACTGTAGTGAGTACTTTGATCCATAGGCTTTTCATAGAATTTAGAAACACTTGGCTGTGAAAATGAGAAATTACTTTTCTTCCAATAAAATGTTGGCTTAGCCCCAAACTTTTCATTTTCCCAAGGGTAACAGGAGAAAAAGCAATTTGTTACCTAATTGTTACCCATTTTCTCCTGAATAAGGCAACTTCCAATATGTGATCAACATGTTCTATCTTATTCATTTTCATGAACCGACAGCCCCCATACAATTGAAGAGGACTGTTTTAAAAGTATATTTCTCAGAAAGGCATCAGTGAAAAAATTCAGCCATGAATGGACCATTTTGGCATTTTTTTTCACTGTCATGTGAATGTAGCCCTATTATTATGCTATGCTTCCTGGTTTAAGAAACACCCTACATGTGACCCTATTCTTTTGCCTGAATCTATGAGAGGGCTCAGACGTAAATAATCACCATGCGCATTTTGACGCCCAACCTGGTGATTTACACATCTTGTGTTGATAATTGTAGATGCTCTGGGTTGAAACTACACCCCTCAAGGCAATTATTAAGGGGTGTAATGAGCATTTTGACCCCACAGATGTTTTCCAAAAATGAATGCACAGATATGACATTTCAGTGCCAGCCATACTTTTTTCTTGGACTGAGCTGTGTTAGGGCTTGTTTTTTGCAGGATGAGTTACCATCATAAATGGTTCTACACTAGAGATCAAAATCAGAGAACAACTTATGAACACTTGATTTTTTTCAGAAATAATGTAATATTCATTGCTCAACAGTTGAAGGAAACGTTTGTTGTGCCTATACAATGCTAATAGAACAGTGTTTTACAAAGTAGCCAAGGCACTTTAACAAAAAAACTTTATTTTGCAGAAAACACAATGATCGAAATTTGAGAACACCAATGACTGTAGCACAGAGAAAGATTACAACTAAATTTTTCTAAGGTTAGAACAGTCAACAAGTAGGAAGTGTACAGGCCTTTGTTTTGAATGACTTCAACACATTTTTGGCCACAGGACATCACTAGTCTCTCACACTGCTCTTGTGTGATTTTGGTCCACTTTTCTTCTAGTCCTTCTCACAGTTTGGTGACTGTAGTGGGATTTTTGGCCATAACTCTGTCAACAAGGATTTTCCAGATGTTTTCTACTGGGTTTAGATCAGAACTCTGGGCTGGCCATTCCATTATTTTCAATGCTTACAGTTTCAAGGTACTGCTTTACCCCTTTAGCTGTTTGACTGATGAACGTAGGGAAGTAACCATATGTTGTCAAAGAAGGTTCTGATAAACATTTGCATTCACTCTGCCATGTAGCTGTATAAGAGGCCCAACTCTTGCTGACAAAAACATTATCCAAATCATGACACTTCCTCCTTCACCTTTTATTGATTTCTTTACACACTTAGGATTTAGTCTTTCATTTCAGTCATTTTAGAACAGCTCGCCATCTTGCAAAGTCAATGAAAACTAGAAAGGCTGACAGTTAAATAGGGTTTGTCAGATAATTAAGGAAATTAGCACCAGGTACCAGATTAACATCAATAACTGGGAGATATCTGAAAGTGTTCTTTAATTTTGATTAGTGTTCTTTTACAAATATCGTATTGAAATTTTTTTATACTGTGCTTCAGAATATATGTAACTCATGAAATATGCTTAACCACTTCCACTCCGGGCCATTTGACCCCTTCATGACCAAGCCTAATTTTGCTAATCTGAGGTGTGTTACTTTATGTGGTACTAACTTTGGAATTCTTTTACTTATCCAAGCCATTCAGAGTGTTTTCTCGTGACACATTTTACTTCATGTTAATGGTAAGTTTGAGTCAATATGTTTTACCTTTTTTTTAAAAAAAATCCAAAAGTTACAGAAAATTTGGAAAAATTCACTATTTTCTAAATTTGAATTTCTCTGCTTTTAAGACAGATAGTGATACCTCATAGAATACTTATTAACTAACATTCCCCATATGTCTACTTTATGCTCGCATCATTATTTTAGGACGTTTCAATAAAATTTCCAAATCAACTTTTTAAAGGACCAATTCAGCTCTGAAGTCACTTTGAGGAGCTCACATAATAGAAACTGCCTATAAATTACCCTATTTTATAAACAACACCCTTCAAACTATAAAACTGGTTTTAGAAATGTTGTTAACCTTTTAATTATTCCATAGGAATTAAAGTAAAATGGAGGTGAAATTTCAAAATGCTACTTTTTTCCATTTTCATCAATTTTTTTCTGTAACACATCAAGGGTTAACAACAAAACAAATATCAATATGTATTAAGCTGATTCTGCAGGTTGCAGAAACAACCCATATGTGGTTGTAAACTGCTGTAAAGGTACATGGCAGGGCTCATAAGGCAAGGAGTGCCATATAGTTTTTGGAGGGCAGATTTTGCTGGAATGGTCTTTAGGCACCATGATGCATTTGAAGAGACCCTGAGGTACCCCAAAGTGAAAACCTTCAAAAAGTGACCACATTTTGGAAACTACACCACCCAAGGAATTTTAGGGATGGGGTGAGCACTTTGACCCAACAGGTGTTTCATAGAATTTATAACACTTGGCTGTGAAGTGTTATAATGAAAACATTTTTTTTTACAAGAAAATGGTGCATGCTTTTTCACAAAGGATAACAGGAGAATATCACTCCACCCATTTTCTACTGAATACAGTAACACCCTAATTGTGGTCATACACTGCTGTTTAGGGATACGCCAGGGCTCTTTTATTTTTGTTGTTGACTGAGCTGCGTAAGTGCTTATTTTTTGTGGGACAAGCCATTTTGGGGTACATTTGGCTTTCTGATCGCTTTTTATCTCATTTTTTGGGAGATGAGGTCACAAAAAAAGCTGTTTATATAGCGATCTAGAAGGCAGGGACCTAGGAATAGTCTCTGCCTTCACTATGTGGTGCTCTGCTGTCAATTACAGCAGGCCCCCAGCACAGCAGCTGCACAATTAGCGTGCAGCTGCGATCTCTGAAAAGACGTTACAGAACGTCCATTCAGATATAAACCTGACCACCCAGGACATTTATAGCCTATGGACAGTCGGGAAGTGATTAAAATTCTACTCCTGTTTGGAAAATTTTAAATAGGACTACACAGTGATCTTAACATTTAGGAAATTATATGTTGTTCTCTAATTTAGATTTCCTGTGAATTGTGGGGTACATACAACTTTTTGATCACTTTTTATTTTGCTTTTAGGGAATCAGGACAAAGAAAAGGCAGCAATTCTGCCATTGCTTTTTGGGTTTTGCTATTGCACTTTATTCTGCTGGTCAGTACTATTACAGATATTCTAATTTGTACTTCGGTTTTTTAAGTATTGCTACTTTTATACAAAGCACTTTAAAAATATATGTTTTTGTATTACCATTTTTCTAACAGCCATATTTTTTTTATTTTTCTGGTGTGAGGGCTCTTTTCTGGGATGAAGTGTTTTCAATGGTACTATTTGGGGCTAGAATTGACTTAGATCGCTTGATATTATTACTATTTTTGGGAGGATAGGTGACTGACGAAAAATGTCTGTTCTGGCACCGTTTTTATCATTTTTTTCTATGGCATTCCTCTGACGCGGTAGATCATGTGATAATTTTATAGAGCCGATAATGGATGCGACAATACCTAATAGTTTTTAAATAATAATTTTTTTTCAAAAGTAAATGGCTTGATGAGTAGAAAGGGACACCTTTTTTTACTTGAAACTTTTACATTTTTAAACATGTTTTATTACATTTTATTTTTGTCCCACTAGGGGACTTCAACTTTTGAGGGTCTGATCCCTTTTACAATGTGCAGTAGCCCAGAACAAGGTACTTGCAAATGTTTCTCGTTATGTAATGTTATTTAGTATCTTAATGCATTATATTATACTCAGAATATCTTTATGGGTTTAAGGATCCTGACTCAGCCCCTGCAGGAAGTTGGGTGTGAAACTTAGGTCCACCCCTAGCTCAGAGTCTACAGTTAGTAGAAGAAGTGAGGGAGGCTACATGTGCTCACTCCCCAGAAAACTAGGCCTGGTTTCCAGAGAATCATCTCTGAACAAGAAAGTCACTGCTATCCAAAAGTACTTCAGAAAGGAAAGAACTGAGAAGGTCCAGAATCTTCATGGCTGAGCATTGGAGTCAGTCTGTAAGGTATTTGCTGTTTAAGGCTCATAGACTTTACTGCAGTGAGAGGGACATTGCTAAAACACCCTTCACACTTGGACACAACCTGTCCAGTCGTATCTTAATCCTGTATCCCTCAGGTGGGAACTCCATCAGCATGACTTCCATGTATGCCGGTCTAGAACTCCTTGTCGGCCACGCCGTACATGTACAAAAGTAGGTCTAGATAAAGTCAAACATAAGTGGGAAAAAAAAGGAATTAAAAACAAGATTAGTAAACTCTTCATTGTACAGAGCCCTGATTGTTGAAGCATCTATGACATGGGAAGTTTAATGCAAGGCAGACTACAGAAACCCCCTCCAAAAAATATACAATATCACTGGTGTAACTTCCATTTTGAAAAAAAGACTAACAGTGCACCAATCTTCGATTTTATTAATCATGATGTGCCTCATTATAATGACATTAAATTGTAATTCTCTAACAGCGGCAATTTACTTTCACTGGATATAAAATGAACAAACATGATTGTCTCTATATAGCACTTAAACACTGTGCATTGTCGTAATAGCTCTTTATACCTTAATTTGCTGTTTATTGTTGGCAAACATCCAAAAATCCATTTAATAATACAGTTGGCTGTTTTATTCCCTAATATGTATGTATGTACGTATGTGGATTTCATATATCTATATCTCGGGAAGGACCAGTAATAAAGAATAGATGATTACCATATTTTTTCGCTCTATAAGGCTACTTTCACACTAGCGTTTTTGCTGGATCTGGCAGGGTCCAGCAAAAACGCTTCAGTTACTGATAATACAACCGTCTGCATCCGTTATGAACGGATCCGGTTGTATTATCTTTACCATATCTTTAACATAGCCAAGATGGATCCGTCATTAACTCCATTGAAAGTCAATGGGGGACGGATCCGTTTTCTATTGTGGCAGATTGTGGCAGATAAAACTGATCTGTCCCCATTGACTTGCATTGGGGGTCATGCCGAATCCGTCTTGCTCCGCATCCCAGGACGGAAAGTAAAATAAATGTAGCGGTTTGTTCTCCGGCCCGGGAATGCAACTAAACGGAACGGAATGCATTTTTGGGCATTCCGTTCAGTTTTGTCCCCATTGACAATGAATGGGGACAGAACTGAAGCGTTGTTTTCCGGTATTGAGCCCCTATGACGGAACTCAATACCGGAAAACTTAAACGCTAGTGTGTGAAAGTACCCTAAGACACACTTTTTACCCCAAAAGTGGGGGGAAATGGCAGCGCTTCTTACAAAGTGATTCTATTATGGAAATGCTCATTAGTACACATTGGGTGCGGGGAGCGGTGAGTGTAGCTCTGCTATCTGCTCTGCTACTCACCGCCCCCTGGTCTGCCAGCACAGCACTGTGTCCTGACAGCGTACGGCATCAGGAAGTAGTGCGATGAAGATTGGGGGGGGTCTGATCTGAGTTCTGATGAGATTTGGGGGTCTGATGATGTGAGACCTGATGAAAAATATTTTTTTCTTATTTTCCTCCTCTAAAACCTAGGTGTGTCTTATGTTTAGGTGCATCTTATAAAGCGAAACTACAGTACTTACTAGGCACCTTTGGTCTCCATCAAGTTCTTCTGTCGAACCTCATAATATTGAGACATGTCTGTGTCACTACTTAAAGTAAATTAGAGAATTCCACCAGGTCAAGTTGTTAAATGTGCAGAATTCACCTGTTCAGAAAATTCACTGGCAAACATTTAATAATCTTACAGAACACCATCTTGACATGCACCACATTTTTTTACAGTGGTGCAATGCAAAGGGTGAGATCTGGTACAAATCCGCATCACAATCTGAGACAGAATCCTCAAGCAACATGTGAATTTTCGTACTGAAACAGTGAAATCTAGACGAGAATTAGCAAAAATTACATTGCTGTGTTCATGTACCCTTATAGAGCCGAAGTTATCATGGAGTTATCATCGCTATTGACCCTTACAGGTCCGGCCAACTGGGGGGAGGGGGTGTACGACCCCCATTCTTGCCTAACTCCTTTAACCGTTTCAGCCCCATAACTTTTTTATTTTACTGTTCACTTGGCTGTATGAAGGCCTTTTTTGTGTGGGACAAATTGCACTTTCTAATGCCAACATTTAATATTGCATATGATGTAGTGGGGAGGTTGAAACAAATTCCAAATGTGGTGAATTTGGAAAAAAGCAATTCCGCAGGTTTTATGGGGTTTGTTTGTATGGTGGGGTAATCTGTACTTTTCATTTATATCATTTTGGGGGGTGTGTGTGACTTTTTGATCACTTTTTATTAAACTTTTTGGGTGAGGTGAAGCAACCAATAAACAGCAAATCGGCCTTTTTGACTTTTTTTCCGTTTCACTGTTTGCCAAATGGGATAAATATTTTTATATTTTAATACTACAGGCTTTTTTGCATGCAGTGAAGCCCTTGAGGTTTATTTTTTTAATTGTTTATGTATTTTTATTTTGGGTACAGTGGGGTGATTAGAAGTCTTATATTTTCTTTAAAAACATTTATTTTATTTTTACACTTTTTATAGTTCACAAAAGGAACTATAACAAGCAATCATCAGATTGCTATTCTCATAGACATGCATTAGCATTGGAGTCTATGGGGATTTCACTATATTCCTATGGAGCAATGCCACAGGCAGGGGCTCCATAGGAACTAATGTGCAGCAGCCTTGTATCACTCGGAAATACAGAGGCTGCCACATACACACTCATCAGGCTCTGCTATGCCCATGAGAACAGGAGACCGCATGATCACCATCCCAATAATGGCTTCCTCAATTCACTGCATAGCGCTCATTGAGGACTATGTACAGAAGAAAGGAGAAGTCAGAAGTGGTAATAAACCCCTTCTGTCTTCTCCCCAGTTGTCACTGACAGCTGGAGGTCCGATCTGCTCCTGCTAGACTGCAGAAGAAGGAGCTTTAACGGGGTTGTCCGGGTTCTGAGCAGAACCCGGACATAACCCCTTCATCACTCAGGCAGCCCCTCTGAGTTGAGCATCCCCTTGCCCTGAGCTGAATCGCGCAGGACAAGGGTTTTTTCAGCAGATCCAGTGATGTACCGGGTCTCACCATGGGAATGCTAGGCAGAGGCTTCCGCCTATCAGTAAGCGAGGTGACGTCACCTGCAATTATGGGCGGGGCAGTGCTAAAGCCCGCCCATTAGTGCTGGTGATGTCACTGGGAACACTGCTAGGTGGAAGCCTTAGCCTAGCAGCGTAAAAATGTAAACAAAACAGCCCTTGCCCTGTGCAATGCGGCGCAGGGCAAGGGAGAGTATCGGAGCATGAAACGCTCCCATACTCATCTCAGAGGGGCTGCTTGGGTGAAGAAGGGGATATGTCCAGGTTCAGCTCTGGACAACCCCTTTAATCCCGCGTCATACACGTACAGTTCCAAGAGCTGCATATGTAGGCTGCTGTGATATCGCCATTATCGCAGTGACCTGCAGAATTTACCCCACTGTGAACCCCAGAAAAATAAAACCCAAATAAAATGGTGGAATTGAGTTTTTTCCCGTTCCATTTTTTCAAGTTTCCCAATACATAATATGGATTAAACGGTGCTACTGCCTATTAAATATGCAACATCCTGCAAAAAAAAAAAAGTGCTCATAAACTTATTTCTGCAAAAAAATTGTTTTGGCTCCTGGCAGGAGAGAATGAAAAACTGGAAAAAAAAAAAAAACTTGCAGTAAACCGCACAATGTTGTTAGCTTTATGTGTACTAGGCATATGGAGAGTGAGAAAATGATCAGAAAACTGCTGCGCATGCGCTGAGCTAAATAGGCTTCATCAGGAATGTCCTGCGGTTCCGCCATTCACAGAGCGCCATTCTGTCAGCTCTCACAGAACGTACGGAGGAAGCTCCGCCCAGTCAGGTAACACGTCAGCACGGCATGACGTCAGAACCCGGAAACGGCGGCTGTCAGCAGTACAAGCTGGGCAGTGCTGCCCATACACTGATCGTTACCTGCGGCACCGGGCTGTGTGTTCCGCGGTCGCAGCCCTGAGTGACCCAGTATGTGGCTTCCTGACAAGTGACTGCGGGAGGAGGGATGTACCCGGGAAGATGCTGCCAGCTCCCCGCCTGCTGTGACCCGGTGCCCGGCTGACCCTCCTGTAATCCTACGTACGTCCTGTTCTCCTCATGTATACATCTCTGCCATGTGTCATAGGGCATCGCTCTTCATAAAAAGCTGGGCATCATTTAGGGCTTCCCATTTTCCCATAACATATGCCATGAAATCTGACGGTTGGGTTGTAAATTCCGGGCATGTGAAAGAGTGCTGTACCCGTTTAGGGTGTGTTCTCTAGTACCAGCCAAGTGGATGAGATTTGCAGACATGTCCTCCAGAAGCAGTTATATTATGTCCCCTCTACAAGCGAGACCAGGCGCTGGGCCGATCGCCATGGACGCTGGGAGTCAGACCTGCGCCAGTCTGATACTGGTGACCTGAGGATAGGCCATCACTATTGTACTGCTGCGCCGCCGCTTTACAGTAGTTCTATCAATCACAATGCAACTAATTTCTTAAAGGGCATCTGTCAGCAGAATTGTACCGAAGACACTGGCCGACCTGTTACATGGGCACTTGGCAGCTGAAGGCATCTGTGTTGGCTCCATGTTCATATGTGCCCGCATTGCTGAGAGAACGAAATTTTTATATTTGCAAATGAGTCTCTAAGAGCAATGGGGGCGTTGCCGTTGCACCTAGAGGCTCAGCACTTTAATTGACAGAATCAGGCGTGATCACATTTACACTGCCTGGCCCTGTCAATCAAAGTGCAGAGGATGCGGCAGTTGCAAAGAGAGCAGAGCCTCAAAGTGTAATGACAACGCCCCCATTGCTCCTAGAGGCTCATTTGCATATATAAAAACTTCATCTTTCTCAGCAATGCGGCCAGATATAAACATGGGACCAACACAATGGCAATATAGTTGCTGGTATAAATGGGAGTACTTAAAGGGGTTTTACAGACTGCATTTTATTATTTTTTTTTTTTTAAAGAAATTGGCATAACAAACAAAAAAAAAAACAATATTCAGCTCAATGATCCCTTGCCGCTCTCGTTTCGATGCAGCCCACGTCGTGGTCCATCTTGACAAACAGGACTGAACCCTTTAGATAATCACTGATTGGCTGCGTGGTCGGATCCGGAGCCAGTGATTGGTACAGACCAGCAGGGACCCGGGAAGGGTGGGGATCATGGATTACTACTTACACTCTGGTTCTTTTATTTCAGTGTTTGATGGTGAAGAGAAGCCCTCGGACGATCCCCTCGCCCCAGTTATCAACATGGATCTGAAATTCAACAACTCAAGGAAATATATATCCATCAGTATTCCTTCAAAGACGGACACCATGTCACCTCACATTAAGTCTGTTGATGACATCAAGGTGCTTGGCATCAATCTCAGCCAGTTCCAGAAGCCTGTGCAGTTTTTCATTTGTGTTACTGGAGTTTTTGTCTTTTATTTAATATATGGATATTTGCAGGTAATGTTTTGTTAAAATAATGATCAATGTGGCTTTAAAATTTTGTGTGTGTGTGGGGGGGGGGGGGGAATACCAATCAAAATGCACCTAAAACATGCTTTGTTTTTTACTCATACAACCAGAGTGTGTGGCGGAGCTGGAAACAGTCGTGGCTTAATATGCAATACTGCAAAAAAAAAAATCTCTGACAACTTCCCCGCCTCCAGTTGGCTAAATATTTTATAAAAACCTTCATTGGTCTGATGCTTCTGCCCCTGCTCATTTACCAAACAGCAGCGCTGACATGCTGGTATACGGCACTTGATCACTGCAGCCAATCACTGTCCTCAGCAGTGTACCGCTAAGGACAGTGATTGGCTTCAGCACACGTGCCATATACTGGCATATGACTGCTGCACTTTTTAAAGGAGCAGCAGGAAGACTGGACTGGCGGTGGACATGTTTTTTTCTCTTTTAACCAATTGTGGAGTCCTTGTCCAAGAATTGTAGTTATCTTGGACAACCAGTTTAACGGTTATCCGGTAATTAGTATTGATGACCCCACTGATCAGCTGTTTAAAGAGGCCGGCGCTCCATAAGCGTCTCAGCCTCTTTCTAGGCCTTGTCACCGTACATCGGTCACGTGGCCTAGACGCAGCTCAGCCCTATTGAAGTAAATGGGGCTGAGCTGCAATACCAAACACAGCCACTATACAATGTATGGCGCTGTGCTTGGAAAGCTCCCGGAGGCCGGCTGCACTAACCAGAGCTCCGGTGAGCGCGGCGGCTCCCTGTAACAGCAGATCAGCAGGGGTACCAGGACTCGGACCACTGCCCATCCTATAATGATGGCCAATCCTGAGCATATGTCGCTAACATGTTTACAGGATAATCCCTTTGACATATCTAGCATAGGCGAGCGCTGGTTACTGTGGGCACTACCACTGTGGAGTACAGCCGAGCTCCTGCTGCAGTTTAGTGATCAAACTACCAGAGCTTCTGTTACCCTAGTGCAGGGATGGCCAACCTGCGGCCCTCCAGCCATTGCAAAATGCAACTCCCAGCATGCCCACACTGCCTACAGCAGGGCTTGGTGGGAGTTGTAGTATTACAACAGCTGGAGGGCCGCAGGTTGGCCATCCCTGCCCTAGTGGGACAAAGCCAAAGCAAAATTAAAGATCAGTAAGAGTTTAGTAAATAAAAAAAAGGTACAAAGACATTTCCATTAAAAAAAAAAAAATAATTGAAAATAGTAAACAAATGACATATACGTCACTCTTGAAATTGTAACAACCTGTAGATAACGATGTTGGCAATATTGTGATGATCACAAAAGTTGGAATTTTTGGGAGCCATAAGGTCACTTGTGATTTATTTTATTTTAATTTTTTTCTTACAGGAGCTGATATTTTCCATTGAGGGCTTCAAACCATTTGGTTGGTACTTGACTTTAGTACAGTTTGGCTTTTACTCTATGTTTGGATTAGTAGAACTTCAACTAACACAGGACAAGCGCAGGAGGTAAGGCAGAACATTTTCTGCAGGTTAAATGGGTTTTTCACCTCATTTCAAGGCCTTTTAGTGTTGAAGCTGAGGTGTAAATGCAGTCACACATCTATACCCAGATCTCTGTGTGCTTAGATATACACGTGTGAGCGTCTTGTTCGCCAGGGCGGGAGGATGCAGCGCGTGAAGATTCCTACTTCTTTATCAGTCCTTGGTTGTCCCACCAAGGACATTTATCACTAGTGTTGAGCGAGGCGAGCTTTGGAATAATACTGTACAGGGATTCATCTCCATACAGTATTAGAATCTATGGGCTCCAATGAACCGAAGTTGGATATTCGCAAAATCGCGCGTGACTCACTTCGGTAGTTGATTTTTAAAGTGGAAAACCACTTCGTGAATTACTAACCTCGGCTCATCGGAGCCCATACATTCTAATACTGTACGGATACAAATCTCTGTACAGTATTATTCCGAAGTTTTGAACAAAGCAATTTTGGATGAAGCATCTGAAGCTCGCTTCGCGCAACACTTTTTGTCACCAATCCACCGATCACCCAAGCCCCCCGTTCCTCCTCGCTGTGATTTGGGTCCTGATATACTAAGATATACGGCAATCTTGGTGATCAGGATCAATTTTCTGGGATACGTCAAATTTATTAAGATGCACATACCTTCTCTGACTCTAAACTACGCTTGACATTGAAACCCCCACCAGCTCAGAGCTGGCACACACACACATTTCAGCCATGGTGTACGCCAGTCTTCTAGTGAAAGTTCCAGTAAATATGCCAGGCTGCTGTCCTCATCCCTTCCCACCCCACAACTCCCAGTTTAAAAAAAGAAACTGCCACATGCAACATAAATTAAGGAAAAGTCACTTTTTTTGCAGCTTTTGGCTTCCTTCAGTTGCTGAATGTGTCGTGTGGCCCTTTTTAAAGGAAATCTGTCACCAGGATAATCGCTATTGAAGTAAAGCCATGGCCTAATAGCACTTAGTACCTTATTTCTAGATGTGCCTTTGTTCCAGCAATAGATGTTTTCTATCTTCTGAAAATCCAGTTTATTTGGTATGCAAATGAGCCAGTAAGGGGCCCAGAGGGGCGTCACTCTTGCAGGAAGCAGCCCAGGCACGCCTCCTGCTAGTGCCCAAACCCGGCCTCATGCTGGGAGCAGGGAAAAGGGGGGGCAGAGTTATGTATTGAATGTGATGTAGGAGGGGTGGGTGGACACATTGTGGCAGGAGGCATGCCTGGGCTCCTTTCTGCAAGAGTGACGCCCCTCTGGGCCCCTTACTGGCTCATTTGCATATCAAATAAACTGGATTTTCAGAAGCTAGAAAACATCTATTCCTGGAACAAAGGCACCTCTGGAAATAAGGTACTAAGGCCTCTTTCACACGAGCGTGACGGATTAGGTCTGGATGCATTCAGTGAAACTCGCGCCATTTTGCAAGCAAGTTCAGTTAGTTTTGTCTGCAATTGCGTTCAGTTGTTCAGTTTTTTTCTGCATGGGTGCAATGCGTTTTGATGCGTTTTTCACGCGCGTGATGAAAAAAAGTGAAGGTTTACAAACAACATCTCCTAGCAACCATCAGTGAAAAACGCATCGCACCCACACTTGCTTGCGAATGCAATGCGTTTTTCACTGAAGCCCTATTCACTTCTATGGGCTGCGTGAAAAACGCGGAATATAGAACATGCTGCGATTTCACGCAACGCAGAACTGATGCGTGAAAAGCAACACTCATGTACACAGACCCATTGAAAGGAATGGGTCAGGATTCAGTGCGGGTGCTATGCGTTCACGTCACGCATTGCACCCTTGCGGAAAACTTGCTCGTGTGAAAGGGGCCTAAGTGCTATTAGGCTATGGCTTTACTTCAATAGCGATTATCCTGGTGATAGATTTCCTTTAAGGCCTCTTTCACACGAGCGTGACGGATTTTGTCCGGATGCGTTCAGGGAAACTCGCACCATTTTGCAATCAAGTTCAGTCAGTTTTGTCTGCGATTGCTTTCAGTGTTTTCAGCACGGGTGCAATGCGTTTTGATGCGCTTTTCACGTGCGTGATAAAAAAATGGAAGATTTACAAAAAACATCTCTTAGGCCCCTTTCACACGGGCGAGAATTCTGCGTGGGTGCAATGAGTGAGGTGAACGCATTGCACCCGCCCTGAATCCAAACCCATTCACTTCAATGGGGCTGTGCAGATGAGCGGTGATTTTCACGCATCACTTGTGCGTTGCGCGAAAATCGCAGCATGTTCTATTATTCAGTGTTTTTCACGCAACGCAGGCTCCTCAGAAATGAATAGGGCTGCGTGAAAATCGCAAGCATCCGCAAGCAAGTGCGGATGCATTGCGATTTTCACGCATGGTTGCTAGGAGATGATAGGGATGAGCAACCCCGGACCCCATTAAAGTGTATTCACTGTATTATTTTCCCTTATAACATTGTTATAAGGGAAAATACATTTCACCTTTGTAACCCTTCCCATAGCTTTCTAGCAGCCTTAGGCTGAGTTCACACGAGCGGATGCCGTGCGTGGCATCCGCTCCGTGAAAGAGTTCCAAGACCCGATGCAGACTGCAGAGGCACGGAGCATTAACATGACTGATAATGCTCCGTGCCTCTCTGTGATCTCTTTACTATGAAATCACAGTTGTCACAGTGATTTCGTAGTAAAGAGATCACAGAGAGGCACGGAGCATTATCAGTCATGTTAATGCTCCGTGCCTCTGCAGTCTGCATCGGGTCTTGGAACTCTTTCACGGAGCGGATGCCACGCACGGCATCCGCTCGTGTGAACTCAGCCTTACAGTTAATAAAAACGTTACCTTTAGCATCAATCCTGGACTTATAAAACCGTCAAAAAACATCTTTGTAGCATATGCAAATGAGGGCTCGCAAGTGCCCAAGGGCGGCGTTACGCTCGTAGGTGCCCTGCTAGCTCAGCCTTTTCTTCGCTTCCCCCCGCCCCTTCCTACCCTCCGCCTGCCCATCCTTTCCCTCTGACCGCCTATCTACTAACTTGTTGTTTCGCTGAGATCCCGCGCCTGCGCACTCAGTCCGGCCGGCGCATGCGCACTGCGATGCCCATTCCTTGTACGGCATCACAGTAATTAATGCACATGCGCCGATGGACCGCCTCCTTTGTGGTGTTTTCGCGCTGTTAGCCGGCGCATGCGCAATAGTTACTGTGATGCCGTACAAGGAAAGGGCATCGCAGTGCGCATGCGTCGGCCGACGGGCTGAGTGCGCAGGCACGGGATCTCGGCGAAACAACAAGTTAGTAGATAGGCGGTCAGATGGAAAGGATGGGGGGGCGGGGGGAAGCGAAGAAAAGGCTGAGCTAGCAGGGCACCTACGAGGGTAACGCAGCCCCTGGGCACTTGCTGCCGGATGCAATGCGCTTTTCACTGAAGCCCTATTCACTTCTATGGGGCCAGGGCTGCGTGAAAAATGCAAAATATAGAACATGCTGCGTTTTTCACGCAACACAGAACTGATGTGTGAAAAAAAACGCTCATGTACACAGGCCCATTGAAATGAATGGGTCGGGATCAGTGTGGGTGCACTGCGTTCACGTGAAAGGGGAAAGGGGCCTTAGAGTTTTATTAAATTATGAAAAGCATTTTAGGGAAAATATTTTAAAATGTTACATGCAGTAGATTATGCTGGGTTTGAAACCTGGCTTCTGTATCTGCAGAGGATGAGCTAATTTCTCCATTGAAATAACATACACAATCTGCTGACCCAAGCCTGAATGTTAAAGGGGATTTCCAGGAATTTGATACTGATAGCCTATCTTCAGAATATATCCGACACCCGGGACCCCCGCCAATCAGCTGTATGAAGAGGCCCAGGCGCTCCATGAGCACTTAGGCCTCTTCCTAGGCCAGTGACGTCACCGTACATCAGTCACATGGCCTAGGTGCAGCTCAGCCCCATTCAAGTAAATGGGGCTGAGCTGCAATACCAACCTAATATACAATGTATGGCGCTGTGCCTGGTAAGCAGCGAGGAGGCCAGATCGTCAAAGAGCGCAGCAGCCTCTTCAACCAGCTGATCGGGCGGGGAACGTGGGGGGGTTGCTGGGAGTTGGATCCTGCCGATTTCATATTGATGACCTATCCTGAGGATAGGCAATCAATATCAAATACCTGGATAATCCTTTGGACAGTGGAGTTGGGAGGAAAAGTTGAAGACTGCCAGCTATCTTAAAGGGGTTGTCCACACTTTATTTTCACATGTACTGAAATACAGCACATAAAGACACTAATAATAATGCCTGTAGGAGATCTGCACCGATGTCTTCGTTACCATTCTGCAATGCGCCCATCAGCGGCCTTCGTTAAATAACACTGCACGTGGACTGGGAAACCAGTACAAGCGCTGCATTATTTAGTGGAGGCCACTGATGAACGGGTCTGATCATGTGTTTCTCTATCAGCAGCCATGTTCAAGATGGGAGAACTGGACTGAAAAATCAGATGCCGTTTAAACAAGTGGGTGACAGTCTGCTAATGAGGACATCTCTGCAGATCTACAGATATTGTATTAGTAAGTGGCTCTTAGGGTCCATTCACACGTCCGTTTTTTCTTTCCTGATCTGTTCCGTTTTTTCTGGAACAGATCTGGACCAGATCTGGACCCATTCATTTTCAATGGGTCCTGGAAAAAAACGGACAGCACAATGTGTGCTGTCCGTTTCCGTTGTTCCGTTTCGCATGTCCGTTTAAATATAAAACATGTCCTATTCTTTTCCTGAAAAATCGGATCCTGGTACAATACAAAGTCAATGGATCCGCAAAAAAACGGAAGACATTCGGATGTCATTACGTATGTCATCCGTTTTATACGGAATCCGTTCCTGGAAATTACATTTAAATTTAATTTAATTTTTTAAAGAAATCCAAACAACTTTATTTGCTTATTGAAATTTATACATGTTTCCGTTTTTTGCGGATCCGCAAAAAACGGATGACATACGGAAACATTTTCAGGAACAACGGATCCGCAAAAAACGGACCGAAAATCGGTTTATAGAAAAATACTGACGTGTGAATGTAGCCTTATATTGAGGATATGCCATGAATACAAACTGGGAAAACCCCTTTAAAAGGGTGAAGGTTAATTGCTATGGACACATTTGATGTGGAAAAAAAAATATTTAGATTTTTAAATAGGTTGTGATTAACTTACAGGGGTTGGGCGTACTGAAACCAAGCCAAGCGGGCTGGCGTTCTACTGTTTCCATAATTCCAATTGTAGTTAATGGGAGCTCTGCAAACAGTGTGATTCCGTAACTCCTGGAGTCACATAAGCAGTGTAGCTTGTTCTACTAGTCTGTTTGCGTAGCTCCTATTAACTACAATGGGAGTTCCGGAAACAGAAGAGCACCCGCCCACTCGGTTGTTTCCATAAGACCGGCCACCTGGAGTTGGTGCTTAGTCCCATCTAGCCATGGCAATGGCGAGATGGGACAACCCCTTTAAATCACATATATATACAGTTTATTAACCTGCTTCTAGTTTCCGAATTTTCTCACGTGGACGTGTCCCTCCCATGCTGTATGTCATGTCTTTGTGTCCAGGATGCTGCCTTCATTATCTCTGTCTGCACAGCTTCAATCCTGAACTGCTTTATCCTTCGCATGGCCGTGACTGATCTCTTCTCTCTTGTGCTGACAGACACTGATGCTAAGAAATAGATATTTTTTCTCTCTCTCTCACTGCACAGTCTGCTGTGGGTGCTCACACTTTCTCTGTCTTGTTCTCTCACTCTTTCCCTCTCACTCATTCTCTCTACATAGATGCACAGCCTCTTTGATCTCTCCCCACTTTTCCTGCAAACTGCCATGTGTGCTGTACTTCCCATCTATACCATGATACTGTAGAACTTGTACGATCTGCCCTTTCTGAAGACTTGGATGCTTTCCTACCTCTGCACAATCTTATCTGCTGTATATAACATTCTCCTCCTCCCTGCTGCTATCTCAGACATGCAGATGATGTCCTCTAGGACCAGTGTGCTATCTGATCTACAAACCCCAATTGCGAAAAAAAAAGTTGGGATGTTGAAAGCGAGACATTTTACTATTTCATGTAAAAAATGAACTTGATGAACTCAACCCAAACTCTTCTTCCGCAAAACCATGCTGCTGTGGTGGATGCAGTATGTGGTGTAGCATTGTCTTGTTGAAATATTTGAGGCCTACCCTGAAAGAGACGTTGTCTGGATGGGAGCATATGTTGTTTCAAAAACCTCTATATACTGTTCAGCATTGATAGGCCTTTCCAGATGTGTTAGCTGCCCGGGCCATAGGCACTAATGCAACCTCATACCATCAGAGATGCAGGCTTTTGAACTGTGCGCTTGATGGTCCCTCTTCTCTTGAGTTTGCAGGACACAGCTTGATTCACTGGGACAGAGCAGTTGTAGTTACACTTCACCACCACTGCAATGTCGACAGTGTGCAGGTAAACCATAAAAAGAACACCACGCATATCTCCATCAAAAAATGTATGGTGGACATAAAAAAAAAATAGTCCACGATAGGGCTCCATTCTGCCATGCTGATTTGTCAACTGCTCTTAAAGAAGGTTAGAATCAACGTGATATAGAATTTTTTTATTTTTTTTAATCATTAAGTGAAGTTCATGTCGCAAAGAATTCAGGCCATCATGTTTTCTGTCATATTTGCCATCTGTCTATATTCTACAAAATAAAAAAGCTGGGTTCAGATCCTCTCATTGTAGAGATTTACTGCGTGCCTGGGATTTTGTGTACAAGAGTTGCACAGATGCTACTGCAACAAAAATGGCAGGATATTTTATTGATGATTGTTTTAAAAAGTTGCTTCATGTTACATTTATGAAGCAAATGAGCAATAAATTAGACTACTTTCACATTAGCGTTTTTTGCAGATCCGGCATAGATCTGCAAAAACGCTTCCTTTACAATAATACAACCGCATGCATCCGTCATGAACGGATCCGTTTGTATTATGTCTTTTATAGCCTTGACGGATCCGTCTTGAACACAATTAAAAGTCAGTGGGGGATGGATCCGTTTTCTATTGTGTCAGAGAAAACTGATCCGCACCACATGGTGTTTTTGGTGCAATCCCTTTCGTTCAGTTCAGTTTTGTCCCCATTAGGGCTCTTTCACACTTGCGTTGTCCGGATCCGGCGTGTACTCCATTTGCCGGAATTACACGCCTGATCCGGAAAAATGCAAGTGAACTGAAAGCATTTGAAGACGGATCCGTCTTCAAAATGCGTTCAGTGTTACTATGGCAGCCAGGACGCTAATAAAGTCCTGGCTGCCATAGTAGTAGTGGGGAGCGAGGGAGCAGTATACTTACAGTCCGTGCGGCTCCCGGGGCGCTCCAGAATGACGTCAGAGCGCCCCATGCGCATGGATGACGTGTCCATGCGATCACGTCATCCATGCGCGTGGGGCGCCCTGACGTCACTCTGGAGCGCCCGGGGAGCCGCACGGACGGTAAGTATACTGCTCCCCCGCTCCCCACTACACTTTACCATGGCAACCAGGACTTTAGCGTCTTGGCAGCCATGGTAACCATTCAGAAAATGCTAAATGTCGGCTCCGGCAATGCGCCAAAACGACATTTAGCTTAAGGCCGGATCCGGATTAATGCCTTTCAATGGGCATTAATTCCGGATCCGGCCTTGCGGCAAGTGTTCAGGATTTTTGTCCGGAGCAAAAAGCGCAGCGTGCTGCGGTATTTTCTCCGGCCAAAAAACGTTCCGCTCCGGAACTGAAGACATCCTGATGCATCCTGAACGGATTTCTCTCCATTCAGAATGCATGGGGATAATCCTGATCAGGATTCTTCCGGCATAGAGCCCCGGCGACGGAACTCTATGCCGGAAGAAAAGAACGCAAGTGTGAAAGAGCCCTTAGTCTACTTTCACATTGGCATTTTGGCTTTCCGTTTGTGAGATCCGTTCAGGATCACAAGCGGTCCAAAACAAATCAGTTTTGCCCTAATGCATTCTGAATGGAAAAGGATCCGCTCAGAATGCATCAGTTTGCCTCCCATCTGTCTCTATTCTGCTTTGGAGGCGGACACGCTTGCAGCGTTTTGGTGTTCATCTGACGAAACTGAGCCGTTTTCTATGACACAATCTGGCACAATAGAAAATGGATCCGTCCACCATTGACTTTCAATGGTGTTGAAGACGGATCCGTCTTGGCTATGTTAAAGATAATACAAACAGATCCGTCTGTGCAGATCCATGATGGATCTGCACCAAACGCGAGTGTGAAAGTGATCTAAGCAATGAATGGGGACAAAACTGAAGCGTTTTATTCCGCTATTGAGATCCTATGACGGATCTCAATAGCGGAATTGAAAACGCAGATGTGAAAGTAGCCTTAGTACAAGGGTGTCCATCCCTTTACACACCACAGATATAAAGGGTTTTTGTTTTTTTAGTTTTTTGTCAGTATGCTCCTAAACAAGATTGTCTTCCTTATCTTTTCAGGATACCTGCAAAAACCTACATGATAATTGCCTTCCTTACAGTGGGCACCATGGGTCTTTCAAACACTTCCCTTGGGTATCTGAATTATCCTACTCAGGTTATTTTCAAATGCTGTAAACTGATCCCAGTGATGATTGGAGGCGTGTTCATTCAAGGTAGGCATTCTTCTTTTTGTCCAAAATAAAGGCGCATTTACCCACGCAGACGAGCAGCAGATTGTCAGGATTGCTCGTTAAGAGGAGGTGAAGTGCTGCGAGGACGAGCGGTTGCTATTGCGATCCCTCGTCCTAATACAGTTGCATTATTTCTGGGCAGCAGATCACTGTACAGATGGCACGATCTGCTTCACATAAACCATACGACGGTTTCATCCGATGAACAAGCATTTCCCTCGTTCATAGGGTGTAAATCAGGCATGCTCAACCTGCGGCCCTCCAGCTGTTGCAAAACTACAACTCCCAGCATGCCTGAACAGCCTACAGCTATCAGCAGGGCATTGTGGGAGTTGTAGTTTTACAACAGCTGGAGGGCCGCAGTTTGAGCATGCCTGGTCTAAAGCCACCTTAGGCCCCTTTCACACAGGCGAGTATTCCACGCGGGTGCAATGCGTGAGCTGAACGCATTGCACCTGCACTGAATCCTGACCCATTTCTATGGGGCTGTGCACATGAGCTGTGATTTTCACGCATCACTTGTGCGTTGCGTGAAAATCGCAGCATGCTCTATATTCTGCGTTTTTCACGCAACATAGGCCCTATAGAAGTGAATGGGGCCGCGTGAAAATCGCAAGCAAGTGCGGATGCGCGATTTTCACGCATGGTTGCTAGGTGACGATCGGGCTGGGGACCCGATCTACACTGCTCAAAAAAATAAAGGGAACACAAAAATAACACATCCTAGATCTGAGTTAATTAAATATTCTTCTGAAATACTTTGTTCTTTACATAGTTGAATGTGCTGACAACAAAATCACACAAAAATAAAAAAATGGAAATCAAATTTTTAACCCATGGAGGTCTGGATTTGGAGTCACACTCAAAATTAAAGTGGAAAAACACACTACACGCTGATCCAACTTTGATGTAATGTCCTTAAAACAAGTCAAAATGAGGCTCAATAGTGTGTGTGGCCTCCACGTGCCTGTATGACCTCCCTACAACGCCTGTGCATGCTCCTGATGAGGTGGCGGACGGTCTCCTGAGGGATCTCCTCCCAGACCTGGACTAAAGCATCTGCCAACTCCTGGACAGTCTGTGGTGCAACGTGACGTTGGTGGATAGAGCGAGACATGATGTGCTCAATTGGATTCAGGTCTGGGGAACGGGTGGGCCAGTCCATAGCATCAATGCCTTCGTCTTGCAGGAACTGCTGACACACTCCAGCCACATGAGGTCTAGCATTGTCTTGCATTAGGAGGAACCCAGGGCCAACCGCAACAGCATATGGTCTCACAAGGGGTCTGAAGATCTCATCTCGGTACCTAATGGCAGTCAGGCTACCTCTGGCGAGCACATGGAGGGCTGTGCGGCCCTCCAAAGAAATGCCACCCCACACCATTACTGACCCAATGCCAAACAGGTCATGCTGGAGGATGTTGCAGGCAGCAGAACGTTCTCCACGGTGTCTCCAGACTCTGTCACATCTGTCACATGTGCTCAGTGTGAACCTGCTTTCATCTGTGAAGAGCACAGGGCGCCAGTGGCGAATTTGCCAATCTTGGTGTTCTCTGGCAAATGCCAAACGTCCTGTACGGTGTTGGGCTGTAAGCACAACCCCCACCTGTGGACGTCGGGCCCTCATATCACCCTCATGGAGTCTGTTTCTGACCGTTTGAGCAGACACATGCACATTTGTGGCCTGCTGGAGGTCATTTTGCAGGGCTCTGGCAGTGCTCCTCCTGTTCCTCCTTGCACAAAGGCGGAGGTAGCGGTCCTGCTGCTGGGTTGTTGCCCTCCTACGGCCTCCTCCACGTCTCCTGATGTACTGGCCTGTCTCCTGGTAGCGCCTCCATGCTCTGGACACTACGCTGACAGACACAGCAAACCTTCTTGCCACAGCTCGCATTGATGTGCCATCCTGGATAAGCTGCACTACCTGAGCCACTTGTGTGGGTTGTAGACTCCGTCTCATGCTACCACTAGAGTGAAAGCACCGCCAGGATTCAAAAGTGACCAAAACATCAGCCAGGAAGCAAAGGAACTGAGAAGTGATCTGTGGTTACCACCTGCAGAACCACTCCTTTATTGGGGGTGTCTTGCTAATTGCCTATAATTTCCACCTGTTGTCTATCCCAGTTGCACAACAGCATGTGAAATTGATTGTCACTCAGTGTTGCTTCCTAAGTTGACAGTTTGATTTCACAGAAGTGTGATTGACTTGGAGTTACATTGTGTTGTCTAAGTGTTCCCTTTATTTTTTTGAGCAGTGTATATAATTTTCCCTTATAACATGGTTATAAGGGAAAATAATAGCATTCTGAATACAGAATGCATAGTAAAATAGGGATGGAGGGGTTAAAAATAAAAAAATTAACTCAGAGTCCACTTGATCGCGTAGTTGCGGATCTCTGTCGTCTTCTGTAATGTTGAGCTGCCGGCTAAGGACCTGTGGTGACGTCACATCACATGATCCAATCAGATGGTCCCTCACCATGGTGATGAACCATGTGATGAGCACAGTGACGTCATCAAAGGTCCTATTCCTGTGCACAGCAAAGAAGAAGACAGAAGAGAACCCGGGCTGCGCGATCAAGTGGATTAAGGTGAGTTAAATTATTTATTTATTTATTTTAACCCCTCCAGCGCTATTTTACTATGCATTCTGTATTAAGAATGCTATTATTTTCCCTTATAACCATGTTATAAGGGAAAATAATACAATCTACAGAACACCTAACCATAACCTGAACTTCTGTGAAGAAGTTCGGGTTTGGGTACCAAACATGCCGATTTTTCTCACGTGCGTGCAAAACGCATTACAATGTTTTGCACTCGCGCGGAAAAATCGCGCATTTTCCCGCAACGCACCCGCATCTTATCCGGGCAAAAAACATGACGCCCGTGTGAAAGAGGCCTAAGTCTTACTCGCCGATCCCCCACAGCTTCCATTCTGACTACTGTCTGGATTTTGTGTAATTTTACACTGTGCTCTGCTAAATTTTACCAAATCTTGGATAAACCCTGAATGATTGTGTGTAATAAAACCTCCAGAATTCAGGCTGCATTAATGGATTGTTGGGAGAGGCTCCTGGCAACTTTCTTTACCTAGTTTGTGGCCTTCTTAAAACTTCTAATGTTTATACAAAATTAGTCGATGTGATGAATAATATATATAATTTTATTTATTTTTTTTAATTATTTTTTTACTTTGCATGTTGACGTAAAAGTAAAGTAATCATCAGATTGCAATTTGTATAGAGCAGGCATGCCCAACCTGTGGCCCGTCAGCTTTTGCAAAACTACAATTCCCAGCATGCCTGAATAGCCTACATACATTATGGCATGCTGGGAATTGTACTTTTGCAACAGGCGGAGGGCCACAAGTTGAGCTTCCCTGGAATAGAGTAATGGAATTTTCTCCATTATCCTATACAGAAATGGCTATATTACAATTAATTGCTGCCACCTTCTGGCCTGAATTGTAATATACAAGTAATGAGCCTGGAAGCCTAGTACAGGCTCATAACTGACATGGAACGCCTTCCCCCATCTCTGCCGGGGGGAGGCGTTTCTGCCCATGAAGCGCACACATCCAGGTTTACAGCCTCTCAGATGCCGTGGTCACATTTGACAACGGCATTTGAGGGGTTAAATGTCTGCAATTGGCTTTACCACCGATTGCAGACATTAGCTGTATGCAACGTATGTCCTGAAGGGGTTAAGATTACCAAAGAGCTTGAAAGGAGTTGCATAAAGGAGACCCCAGAATGTCTTCCACAACTTTCCAGGGCAATTAGAGATTATTCATTCCGAGTCGAATTTATTTGGACCCAAATGGAATCACCCGACTGATGCAGCCGAATCGAAACCTAATTGAATTTTAAGAAATTCGCTCACAGCTACTTATAAAGTTTTCTTTGCATAGCTGATGTATGATTATATAAAGGAGCCAGTGTGGAAATAATTAGTTTTTCTTTGTCCACAGGGAAGCGGTATAATGCTGTGGATGTGACTGCGGCTTTATGCATGAGTGCTGGTCTCATATGGTTTACACTGGCTGATAGTACAGTTGCTCCAAACTTCAATGTGACAGGTAAGGCGTTTGGGTACAAAAGGGCTTCACAGTCTGTAATTCTGCTGCTGCTGTTGAATCAATAAAGGGTTTTTTGGTACTTAGATATAGATGTACTAGCCTCAAGATTGTGCCTTTCCTCTGTAATTCCTCCAGAAAACATTTAAAATGCATGTGTAAACAGGAGGAAACCTATTAAACCACAGATGCTACCTTCTAGGTTTGATCCTGCTAATTCAAATAATACCTGTCTTGTGAAATCTGGTTGCGGATGTCACGCGAAAAAATACTTATTCTTTATTCAAATGAGGGCTTCACTGCACCAACAGGATTGGAAATTGGAGGTACAGGAGGTGCTAGGCCCCTCCTTTGATGCACTGAAGCCCTAATTTCTCAGGAATACCACAACCGACTGGTTGCCACCAAGACATGTATCAGCAGAATCGACTGTACCAGGCAGTATGCCTAGTTTGAGACCGGCGGAGGTCCGGTCTTTTAAGATGGGGCATGTTCGCAAATAGGGTTGTTTCGGGTATCGAAATATCGATAACCAATTGATACTTTTGTCCCAGTATCGGTTCAGCCCAGTATCAGAGAACATGGAGCGCTCTGGTGTCAGCGCTCGCAATATTCCCTCAGCAGCACAGGGGAGAAGGAGTCACTCTCTCCCTCCCCCTGTATCTCCGCTGCCAATGAGGAGAGAGAGGGGCGGGCGCACTGTGCTACCAATGGTTTTAATATTGGGAAGGGGAGGGCACACTGCGCCACCAATGAAAATTAACGTCTAATACAGGAGGCGGGTGCGGCGGTAGAATCACATAGCCTGCACCCGACCTCTATGACAGGGCGCTGCAATCAGCGGCAGTCAACCCCTCAGATGCCGCACCTGAGGGGTTAACTGCAGCTAATCGCAGCTCCCTGTCAGAGGCAGGGTGCCGGCTATGTGATTCTGCCACCGCACCCGCCTCCTGTATTAGACGTTAATTTTCATTGGTGGCGCAGTGTGCCCTCCCCTTCCCAATATTAAAACCATTGGTAGCACAGTGCGCCCGCCCCTCTCTCTCCTCCCCAGTATAAAACAAAAAATATAATAGAAAAGGACTGTTCGATTATGGGCCGGACTTTCCATAAAATGCGGAATGCACGCTGCTTTTTTTTATATTTTTTTTTTTTTCGCGTGGTATCGAGTATCGCAATACTTTTTTATGTTATTGAAACCGAATAAAAATGTTGGTATCGCAACAACCCTACTCTCAAATGGCACAGGGCTAATATGTGCTATCATCGGTAATGCTGATTGCAGACATTTAATCCCTCAGATGCCATAGTCTAATGTGACCACTGCATCTGGGAGCGCTAATACCAGCAGCCACACACCACCTTACCCTGGCTGAGATCAGGGAGGGAGGCACATACTAGTAGTAGGCCAAAGCCTGTACAAGGTTTCCAGTCCGATTACTAGTATATTCCAATATAGGCCTACAGGTGGCAGCACTGCATTGGAATATACGGAAATCAGTATTCTGTAATGGATAGATATTCATTACAAAATGCAACCCAATGATTGCATGTTATAGTAACTTAAGTTGACTTAAAAAAAAGTGTAAAAGGTTTTAAGAAATAAATGAAAATTCATATCGCCCCTTACCTAGAATAAAAAATAAACAATAAAAAAAAATCATGGAAATTGCCCTGTCCAAAAACCGCCCCTACAATTAGAATATAAAAATATTTATCCCCATACAGCGTAAAGGCAAAAAATCTAAATGGCTGATTCACCTTTTTTCATCACTTTGCCTCCCAAATACAATTGAATAAAAAATGATCAAAGTCAAACACCCTGGTGGTATGAAATAGTATCAAACTACAGATTGTCACGCAAAAAATGAGCCCTCATACAGCTCCATAAACATAACTATAAAAAAGTTATGGGGTCAGAATGTGGCAACGAAATGAGATTTTTTTACAAAGGGTTGTTTTTTTTTTTTTGTTTTTTTTTACCAGTATTAACACAAGAAAAAAAACGATATATATGTGGTATTGTAGTAATCGTACTGAATGAAGGGCACAGGTCAGATTTACCATATTGAGAATGCTGGGAAAAAAATAACATAAAACTGTGGCAGAATAATTTTTTTTTTTTTTCCAATTCTACCCCATTTGGAATTTTTTTCCCCTGCTTCCCACTACATTGAATGCCATAGTAAATGGTGCCATTAAAAAAAGTACAACTTATCCCGCAAACAACAAGCCCTCATACGAAAAATAAAAAAGGTATGGCTCCAGGAAGACAGGGAGTGAAAAACGAAAACAGAAAATCGCAGGGTCCTGAAGGGATTAATAGTTGATCCTGCTGACAGATGCTCATTAAATAAGTTGACAAGTGGGTGTTACCATTTTTTATCAAAAAGATGTGTCTCTACACATCACAATACCGAGGTCTAAGAAAATTTGTGCCAACACTGTTTCATGAGGTATACCAGTATTTGGGAAAATATGACTTAAAGGGGTTCTGCACTTTCATTTAACTGATCTATCCTCTGGATAGATTATCAGCTTCTGATCGGCGGGGGTCCGACACCCGGGACCCCTGCCGATGAGCTGTTTGAGAAGGCAGGAGCGCCGCGGCCTTCTCACTGTTTACCGCCGGCCCAGTGACGTCACGACTAGTATCAACTAGCGTGGGCGGGGCTAAGCTCTGTTCACTTGAATGGAGCTTAGCCGCGCCCATGCTAGTTGATACTAGTCGTGACGTCAGTGGGCCTGCGGTAAACAGTGAGAAGGCTGCGGCGCTGCTGGAGCGCCGCTGCCTTCTCAAACAGCTGATCGGCGGGGGTCCCAGGTGTCGGACCCTGCCGATCAGAAGCTGATGATCTATCCAGAGGATAGATCATCAGTTAAATGAAAGTGCAGAACCCCTTTAAGCACAGCACTTACTTAGATTTTGTCTTTTAACCACCTATACGCCTTTTTACAGCGGTCACTAAGGGGCCTTAGGCTGGGCTGCTGCTTTTTTACTGCGGCCCAGTGCTCACATAAGAGCCGTGGCCCTGCTCTAACAGCCCGGACTGACAGGAGTGCCGATACGGGCCGTTTAACACTTTACATGCCGCGGGCAATGGTGCCCGACGCATATAAAGTGCTGACAGAGGGAGCGGACTCCCTCTGTCTCTCATCAGCACCCTGCAAATGCGATCGCGGGGTGCCGATGTGCATGAAGGCTTGCAGGGGTGTGATGTAGGCCCCAGACCAGCCTTCAGTAATTTCCAGCAGGCTGCACCTCTCTGGCGCAGCCTGCTGGTCAATGTTACAATAGCATTGCCAATAAAATGCAATGCACTATAGAGATAGTATTTTGATTGCTTTTAAAATGCAATGCACCGTCTGTTATAGTCCCCTTGTGGGACTATTAAGCTGTAATAAAAAGGGAAAAAAACACATTTATTAAATAAATAAAAAATTACGCTTTTTTTTTTCCATTGAAAATACGCTTTTCAATGGAAAAAAATAGCAAAAAAAATAAAATCTCCCCCATATGTTTAGTATTGCCCGGATTAAATAAATATCACATAAATTC
Organism: Bufo bufo; assembly: GCF_905171765.1. NCBI lineage: Eukaryota > Metazoa > Chordata > Amphibia > Anura > Bufonidae > Bufo > Bufo bufo. The sequence continues at coordinate 376,637,745 of NC_053393.1, read as the reverse complement.
TCCCCTACGGTGAATGACGTAAAAAAGAAATTAAAAACAAAAAGACAGAATTGCTAATTTATTCTTAGTTGCCACCGAAAAAACAAGCGATCAAGAAGTGCTATGTACTCCAAAATGATACCAATGAAAAAAATTCAAGTCGTCCCGCAAAAGACAAGCCCTCACACAACTCTATAGAAATAAAAATAAAAAGGTTATGGGTCTTGGGAAGCGGCAATGCAAAAACATTTTTTTCTTTTAAAAAAGTTTTATTGCAAAAAAGTAGTAAAACCAGGGCTGTGGAGTCGGTAGATAAATGTTCCGACTCCGACTCCTCAGTTTTATGTACTTCCGACTCCCCGACTCCGACTCCTCTGTATTAATATGCGAATGTATTTTATACATTCCTTGAGGGAAAGAAACGCAACCTACCACAGGACTACTGGCTGGGAAGCCAACAGTCTACTGTATTGCACAGTTTAAGCAAAAGACAAACACAATGAAAACAAAGGAGGATCCAGGAAGGGGCATTTATTCTAAAACATGATTTTCCTAGGAGAATCCCATAGTCATGTTTAAAGTTTAAGCTAACAATCGGAGTTTACAAGTTTTTATAGCCTTAGGCTACTTTCACACCTGCGTTCAGGTGTCCGCTCGTGCGCTCCGTTTGAAGGGGCTCACGAGCGGTCCTGAACGCAGCCGTCCAGCCCTGATGCATTCTCAATGGAGGCGGATCCACTGAGAATGCATCCGCCTGCCAGCGCTCAGCCTCCGCTCCGCTCAGTGAGCGGACACCTGAACGCTGGCCGTGCGGAGGCGAGCGGATCCGTCCAGACTTACAATGTAAGTCAATGGGGACGGATCCGCTTGAAGATGACACCATATGGCTCAATCTTCAAGCGGATCCGTCCCCTATTGACTTTCAATGTAAAGTCTGAACGGATCCGCTCAGGCTACTTTCAGACTTAGAAAATTTTCTAAGTTATAATGCAGACGGATCCGTTCTGAACGGATGCAAACGTCTGCATTATAGAAGCGGATCCGTCTGATGAAACATCAGACGGATCCGCTCCGAACGCTAGTGTGAAAGTAGCCTTAGCTAAATGACAGCAGTTTTTCCAATGGTTTACAGCTTCAGTCTTGATCTATTGGCCCTCCATTCCCTTCACTTATACAAGTGTCTCACTCTCTAGTCCTGCAAAAAACATATTTATTTAATCCCTTATCAGGTTACACATGGACGCTGCGTTCCCTGTAAAAGCAGAAAACAACACTATGGAAAGTATAAGTATTGCCGCTCCTAATTGTGCGTTGCGTGCCATATAGTGAAGCACATGAAAAGCATGCTTCTTCACGGTCACTTAACGTGTTCGTTTTGCGGTTACGTGAGGCACTGCATGCATTGGTCTTTATTCTTACAGTAGAGAAGTCATTAATTATAACTTTTTGTGAATTGGGACATTTAAACTTGCTTTTTTTTTTTTTTATTCCAATCTAAATTTAGTAGGAGTCGGAGTCGGTGCATTGTTTGCCGACTCCGACTCCAGGTACCCAAAATTTCCCCCGACTCCGACTCCACAGCCCTGAGTAAAACGTAAAAAAAATATATATGTATTTGGTATCACTGTAATTGTACTGACCCAGAGACTAAAGGTATTATGTTATTTTTACGTAAAATTTATAACGTAAAAACGAGTGGCCGTATAGCTGTTTTTCCCATCTCCCTCGCTTTTGCGAAACAGTTAGGGCTGTTTCGCACAAGTGAGTGCCGTGAGTGACATCCGCTGCATGAATGAGAGCCAAGACCAGCTGCGGACAGAAGAAGTACAAAGCATTAACATGATTGATAATGCTCCGTGCCTCTCTGTGACCTTTTTGCTACAAAGTCACAGTGACAACTTTGTCTCACTGTGATTTTGTAGTAAAAACATCACAGAGGCACGGAGCATTATCAATCATGTTAATGCTTTGTGCTTCTTCTGTCTGCAGCCGGTCTTGGCTCTCATTCACGCAGCGGATGTCATGCACGGCATCTGCTTGTGTGAAACAGCCCTTAATAAAAGTTAATCAGAAAGTTATGCGTACCCCAAAATGGCGCCATCAAATACTACAATTTGTCCCGCAAAAAACATCATGCTGTGCTTAGGGAGTCTAATGTTGCCCCCTTACCAAGTCTCATCAGGAAGCTATATAGAGAAGGAGAGTAAAAAAAATCGTTTCTATGCCCCCACCAGAACAAGCCAAACGAACGTAAATTTTAGTCCTGCTACTTGCTGTCCTGGCCAAGTTAACCACTCTACAGGACAGGCAAATGTATTTTAGCCCTTTTATTCAAGAAGAAACTGGACAACTCAGGAGATCGACCTGTAATAATAGCTGATTACTTCCCTGACAGATCCTGCACCAGGGCTCTGTATTCCCGGATGAAGCGCTGACATTATGTTGACAATATGTGACCACTACAGCCAATCCCTGAACTCGACAGTGCACTGAAGACACCAGTGATTGGCTGCAGCGGTCACAAACTGTTGATTTTGGCATCATCGCTGCATCTTGGAAAACGGAGCCTTGCTGGAGAACTGGAACTGCGGCATGGGATCCATCAGGTAAGTAACCATTTGTTCTTTGTCTCCTGTCACTCCTCTGAGTTGTCCAGTATCCTCTTGAAACCGGGCAACCCTTTTGAGGGCTTGTCCCACCAGACGAATCGATGATCACTTTATCAATGAATAGTCTCGGCAATCCGAAGGGATGCATCAGCCTTCACCACCAGTTGGACTACACGCAAAACAGATCCCCCCACCGTTTTTAGTTTTTTTTTAATCAGGGGAGGACAATGTCTCTAAGAGACCATAATAATGTTCTACCTTGCTTCCTGTGCATTTTATTCTAGTGAAGACTGAGGAACATATCAAACTGAATCTTTATGAAACCATGAAATTCTGTCTAATTGAGCTGTCTCTGCTTATTATTGTGTGGTTTTAGGACAACGGACTTTATGCAGACTCTCACTTTCTAAAGTTTACTTGCCAAAAATGTCTGGCTGATGTTACTTTACTGTACTTGTCTTAAATGCAAATCAAATCTATTACTTTTCTTCAAATGAGAGCGGAGCGGAAATGTTCAGTACCCGAGTGTATGCAGTATGCAAATATCAGTAATTGGATTTGCTCACCATGGCGTTTTAACAAAAGTAACTGTAGTCACAGTAGCGTATCTCTTTGTATATAAAAGTGGAGCGGAACAGACAATAAGAAGGGGGAGAAAGAAGGCTATGAACTGGAGTTTATTACAACATATTATTCTTTGCAACGGCGGTGTATTAGGTAACATATGTTAAATGAGTATTGACACTAGCATATGCATGGATAAATGCACAAACCAGCAAAAAGTCTTGCAGGCATCGGGGCTTTCAGAAAACATACTACTTTCTCTATTTTATATTAACTTTCAAATGAAAAATTCTTAAGGATTCAGTTGCCTAAGGGTAGCAGTTTGGATGCTAGTTACTAAATGCCAAATTGACTTCACTTGACTTTTACTCATAAATTTCTCAGAAACATTGATACATAAACTAGTCTGATTCCAGCTGAAGCTTCCACTTCCATAATTTAATCAGATTCCTTTGAACATTGTGAGGGACAAATCTATTCAGATGACATTTTTGCCTAAAGGGAGCCAAACTATTCAGCTAGTATAAACAAAGCGTACTCTCATGCTGTCTCTTACAAATATTCGGATCATAATCTCGCTCGGATGAGGGTTTCCATTGCTTCCTCTGCGCTTAAGCCGACGCTACGCTCCGAATTTTAGTTTCTAAGTGCTGCTTTTGTACGGTCGACGTCATCAATTAGTAGATACATCATCGGAAATGTGGCCTCATCTGAGGGCTTCTGTGACTACATAAAGCTTTAATTAAAGTAACTTCAATGTTGAGGAGTAAAAACAAGGTAACGGTATACATAGTGTATTTAATTTACTACTGTACATTTTAGGTGTAATAGTAGATTTAGATATTTTTTTTCATTTTTCTTTTTTTAAGGTGTGGTGCTTATATCTTTTGCACTCTGTGCTGATGCTGTAATAGGAAATGTGCAAGAAAAGGCTATGAAATTACACAATGGCTCTAATTCAGAAATGGTAAGGAGTGCTGCATTTTTGTTTGTTACTTTGAGGACCTAAAAAGAACGATAGCTGGGGTCTTGTGTATATCATGCCATCTACCGGATTCATATTTCTCTTCCCCAGCCACTACATGGATGTAGGTGCTATATAATGCTTAATTTCCCGTAAACAGTGGTGGTCAGCCTACCACACTATTAGATAGATGTCAGCTGAACCTGCCATTTTTAACAGGACTGTACGATCATTTAATGTGCATAAGGGTGTCACTACTCGAGACAACAAACCATTGCCAGAGGTGTCTGACAGTGGCTTAGTGGCTACTTTCACATCTGCGTTTTTGCTGGATCGGGCAGGGAATCGGTAAAAACGCATCCGTTCAATAATACAACTGTCTGCATCCGTTCAGAACGGATTCGGTTGTATTATCTCCCCCCAAAAAAACGGTCTTGCTCAGTATCAGCGGTTTTGTGTGCAGCATGGGAACGCAAAGGAATGCATTCTGATGCACTCTGTTCAAGTTTGTTTACTTTTGTCCCCATTGACAAAGAGTGGGGAGAAAACGGAAGCGTTTTGCTGCGGTTTTGAGATCCTGTGACGGATCTCAAAACTGTACAACAAAACGCAGCTGTGAAAATAGCCTAATTCTGCTCTCCCTATCGAGATCACATGCATAACATACCACATGTCCTGCATTTCCTGTTTGCATTGGAAAGGGAACTGTGTACAGTACGTGTCCACCGCAAAATGGTAACACTTTTGATCTTGAGATCAACGAAGATCAAAGAATTCTGACTCTCTGCGGTCAAACACTAAAGATATAGATTTAAAAATTTGAGATTCCTCAGTGTTTGATACCTTTTTAATAGCTAACTGAAAAGATGATGACACAATTGCAAGCTTTCGAGACTACTCACTGCCTCTTCCTCAGGTATCATTTAAGACTGTGCTTGAAGATTCACATAGTTATACACCAGGAATTAGGAGGTAGATGAGACAAGTGATGTAAAGCAGATCACTATGAGTGGAGTAGGAAACAAACAGTTGTAGCAGCAAATTGCTGTAGCAATTATAGAGAAGGAGAATGTGATGGTACAAATATATATTTTTACTTTAAAATAAAGTTATAATTCTGTGTCAAGTCTGAAAAAAAGACAAATGTCTATCCAGTTCAGCCTATTATCCTGCAAAGTTGATCCAGAGGAAGGCAAAAACCCTCATGAGGTAGAAGACAATTTTCCTTATCTTAGAAAAATATTTTGTTCCCACTCCAAATTTAGCAGTCAGAATAACTCCCTGGATCAACAACCCTTCTCCACATATCCAGTACCTATAACGTGTTATATTGTCTCATTGCAGCAATGCACTCAGACCCCTCTTGTACTTTTTTTAGTGAGTTCATTCTCCTCCGGCAGTGAGTTGCATAGTCTTGCTGCTCTTCCACTTCTATATTTATGGAGAAACCTTCCCTCTAAATGTAGAGGACGTCTCCTCATCACAGTCCTGGGTATAAATAGATGATGGGAGAGATCTCTGTATTGACCTTTTAAAGAGGCCCTGTCACCAGGATCAACCCTATTAAACCAGACATACTGGCTGATAGGGCTCATCGTGCTGATTAAAACTATACCTTTCTTTTGTTTGTATGTTAAACAGCTACAGAGAAATCAATGTTTTTTTTCATATTCAAATGAGCAATTGGAGCACCAAGAGGTAGGGCTAAATCATCTGAGCAGTGCTTTGTAACACTCCCTGTGCTCTGCACACTCCCCTCTCCCCTTGATTGACAGAGCAAGACATCAGACTGAGGGCAGAGCTCTGTGCTAGAGTTGTGTCCTAGCATATAAATATCATATACACTATGTACTACAGCTTCACTACACTAAGATCTGCTCTGAAAGTGAATCTGCATATTACTGCTTTATTCACAGGCACAATATATGATCATACAGACACCAGTAATATGTGTTCGTTTGTAAGCATAGAAATAACTGATCTATCTATGTGGTAATGTTATAGCTTAGTGGTATAGTGGAGAGACATATGTTTTCTCTCTATTTTTTTTTTTTTTCTTTAAAACCATATTAAGTCTATCCTATATTATATTATATATATGTTCCGCAATCAATCAAAAACGCAACCATCGATTTCAACTAAACTTGGTATACACATCCCTTGCTACCTGGAAAGAAATCTTGTGGGGGTCACAGCTCTTTAGCACGTACCGTTCCTGAGATATTCCAAACAAAACAAAAAAAAGCAAATATAGCACATCACATGACCTACATTAGCCAATAGAAGCCTGCAGGTCTTTCTCTTCATATCCCAACTGCCATACACACGGTTACATGTCCCTTATCAGCCAAAAGAAGCTCGCAGGACCTTAGTCTCCACATACACACAGTTTTATACCAGGTTTCCATAACAACCTAGCCAATTTTCTTCACTGCTGCAGGTCAGCTTTAAAGAGGCAGGGCGCTGTGGGTGACACTGTTAAGGGAGCGGAGTGCTGTGGAGGTGACAGTTCAGGGGGCAGGTAGGGTGGCCATTCAGGCCACCCTCAAAACACGGACTTAAAACCCCACCCACAGGACCTGCTGAGGCACGCCCCAATCCATTTAGGCCACGCCCCCTCTCACTCAGCAGCCGACAGAGATTGAAAAAATGAAGGTAAAAGTCAACTGTCAGCTTCAGGGCTGGGAGGGATGGTGACTTTCTCCCTGCATCTCACGCTCAGACAGCACAGTGCTGCTGTCTGAGAGTGAGCTGTGCAAAAGGACATCCCTGCGTGAGATATTCCCAAAAAATGCATTAGCCAATAGAAGCCTGGTCACGTGACCCTTATCAGCCAATAGAAGCTCGCAGGCCCTTAGTCTCCACATACACACAGTTTTACACCAGGTTTCCATAACAACCCAGCCATTTTTCTTCACTGCTGTAGGTCAGCTTTAAAGGGACGGGGTACTGTAGATTTCACTGTTATAGTGGATACTGTAGATATCTTTTAATGACATACACAAACATTAAATGAAATAGATGAAATATACCCGTGCGAAGCCGGGTCTTTCTGCTAGTCATATAATAATAAGGGTAATGTAGAACAGAATGAAATAGCGGCACTCACCCGTGTGGAGTCAAATCAGCAACTTTATTATTCGGATGCTACATCAGGCAGGGGGTGGACAATTCAAAACACACGCATTGATCAATGCGTGTGTTTTGAATTGTCCGCCCCCTGCCTGATGTAGCATCCGAATAATAAAGTTGCTGATTTGACTCCACACGGGTGAGTGCCGCTATTTCATTCTGTTCTACATTACCGTGATTTCTGCATCTCGCTTTTTTAGCTGAGCACCGCCGATCGTGTGGGTCCTCTCCAGCCATACACAGCGTCCTTCTCCTCGTGCATCTAGCCGGAGCATTGGTGCCGCCCCCTATCTTTTTCGTTACATCATATAATAATAAGGCCTTAATATTTTGAGAATAGTGGTGTTTTTTTTTTTTTTTTTTTGCTAAAACCTATTACTGCTTTATTCACAGACACAATATATGAAACCAGTAATATTTGCTTTCTAAAAGACATAATTCTCACTATGATAAGGAAATGGTCTAAAACCGGCCCTGCCCAGTAGAAAAGTCTGTGTGGCCCTGGGCAAAATTGAAAGTGGAGCACCCAAATCCTGAAATATTGGACTAGCAGTACCTTGTAGGCATGGACAGCGGTTGCAACAGCAGCTGATTGTAGAATGCCACATCATCTCTCTTTAGCCTTTCCACTGTAAGACCTTGTTCACACCTCAGGCTACTTTCACACTAGCGTTTTTTGCAGATTTGTCATGGATCTGCAAAAACGCTTCCGTTACCATAATACAACCGCATGCATCCGTCATGAATGGATTCAGTTGTATTATGTCTTCTATAGCTATGATGGATCCGTCTTGAACACCATTGAAAGTCAGTGGGGGATGGATCTGTTTTCTATTGTGTCAGAGAAAACGGATCCGTCCCCATTGACATTGTGTGCCAGATCCGTCTTGCTCCGCACCACATGGCCGACAGAAAAACGCTGCAGGCAGCGTTTTGGTGTCCGCCTCCAGAGCGAAATGGTGACTGAACGGAGGCAAACTGATGTATTCTGAATGGAAAAGGATCCGCTAAGAATGCATTAGGGCAAAACTTATCGGTTTTGGACCGCTTGTGAGAGCCCATGATGGAGGATGCCAATAATGGAGGATGACCATGCATGCACCGGGTCTCAGAAACGGAAAGCCAAAACACTAGTGTGAAAGCAGCCTTATTTGGTCAGTTATTTCCATCCGTGATTGTGAGCCAAAATTAGGTGCGAGTCAAAAACACAAAACAGGTGCAGATCTTTTCATTATACCTTATTGATGGAAATAACTGATCTGATGTGAACAAGGCCTAAGCTTCTGATCCTGAAGCCTCGTTGGGTATGTTCACACAGAGTATTTTCTGTGCTTAAAAAAAACTTAATGCAGAATCCGCATCGTTTTTCTTGGATGTGTTTTTTTTCTGACACATTTTATAAAACACTTTTTGAGGCAGTTTTGGCGTGGAATTTCATTCCTTCCCATTTTTTATGGGAATTCTGGACATGGACCCCGCGTTATGAATGGCCAGGGCACTTCTGTTTTTCCATGGGGCAGTTTATAAAACCACAAGCTGAAAAAAAGGGGTTGTCCCATCCGGGTCCCTGAAGTGAAGGGAGAGCACAGTGTGCATGCATGGTCATCCTCCATTATGCTATGAGTGTTCTGATAATAGCTGATCACTGGCAATTCCATAGCAGTGAATGGAGATAATGCTGCACATGCACACTGTTGTGGGGGACCTGTGGAGGACGCACTGTTGTGGGGGACCTGTGGAGAACGCACTGTTGTGGGGGACCTGTGGAGGACGCACTGTTGTGGGGGACCTGTGGAGGACGCACTGTTGTGGGGGACCTGTGGAGGACGCACTGTTGTGGGGGACCTGTGGAGGACGCACTGTTGTGGGGGACCTGTGGAGGACGCACTGTTGTGGGGGACCTGTGGAGGACGCACTGTTGTGGGGGACGCACTGTTGTGGGGGACGCACTGTTGTGGGGGACCTGTGGAGGACGCACTGTTGTGGGGGACCTGTGGAGGACGCACTGTTGTGGGGGACCTGTGGGGGACGCACTGTTGTGGGGGACTTGTGGGGGACGCACTGTTGTGGGGGACGCACTGTTGTGGGGGACGCACTGTTGTGGGGGACGCACTGTTGTGGGGGACGCACTGTTGTGGGGGACGCACTGTTGTGGGGGACGCACTGTTGTGGGGGACGCACTGTTGTGGGGGACCTGTGGGGGACGCACTGTTGTGGGGGACCTGTGGGGGACGCACTGTTGTGGGGGACCTGTGGGGGACGCACTGTTGTGGGGGACCTGTGGGGGACGCACTGTTGTGGGGGACCTGTGGGGGACGCACTGTTGTGGGGGACCTGTGGGGGACGCACTGTTGTGGGGGACCTGTGGGGGACGCACTGTTGTGGGGGACCTGTGGAGGACGCACTGTTGTGGGGGACCTGTGGAGGACGCACTGTTGTGGGGGACGCACTGTTGTGGGGGACCTGTGGATGACGCACTGTTGTGGGGGACCTGTGGAGGACGCACTGTTGTGGGGGACGCACTGTTGTGGGGGACCTGTGGAGGACGCACTGTTGTGGGGGACCTGTGGAGGACGCACTGTTGTGGGGGACGCACTGTTGTGGGGGACCTGTGGATGACGCACTGTTGTGGGGGACCTGTGGAGGACGCACTGTTGTGGCGGACCTGTGGAGGACGCACTGTTGTGGCGGACCTGTGGAGGACGCACTGTTGTGGCGGACCTGTGGAGGACGCACTGTTGTGGCGGACCTGTGGAGGACGCACTGTTGTGGGGGACCTGTGGAGGACGCACTGTTGTGGGGCATCTATCTGTGATACGGCCTCAATGTGTGACATACCTTTACAGATTCCTTTATTAGCAGTCCTGGTCTGTTCCCCCCCAAGTACTGAAAGAAAATAAACACTGCTAATTTGGACACGGGTATTTAATCTATACTCCAACGCCCCTCCCCCAATTAACAATGCAGACCACCTAAACAATATCGTCTTCATTAGTTTAACTAGAACCCTCTATGGCCCAGACAGCCATGCAGTAATTGAACGCAGCATGGCCTCGTCACAAGCACCACACGAGCATGCCGTTTGGTTGTGCCCTGGAGTCACATGGAGGGCACAGGGAGCTCACACGGGGGCACAGGAAGCACACACAGCGGGACCTGTGGAGGACGCACTGGGAACAGGGGAAACACAGCTGACAGTGGGAAACTCACAGGTCAGTGACCACCAGTGCTTGAGGGCAGTGCAGGGCTGTTACAATGAGAGTGTGACCCCAGCAGCCCTGCACCCCCTCCTCCACAGACACTGCTGCATGCCTTTTACATCATGGACTTACCAGCTGGAGAGGGAACAGGCCGGGTGCTTTGATAAGAGGGTCCTGGGAGCCCACTGCAGTCCAGGGGCTGAGGTCAGAGTCTGGGGGTCAGATGCAGAAGAAGGCCCAGTCATCCTGGAGCAAGTACAGGCAAAGAATGGGGGCGGAGTTAGCTCCGCCCACACAGAAGGTCCTGATGCCCGTCTGTGGCACGATTGTAGATAATGCATCATGCTGGGCTGTCACTGAGGTCTGGGGAGACTGTGCAGGAGGGGAACAGCAGCAGTGACCTCTGCAGCATGGTAAAGAGACACTGGGGAGCATGTGGAGGAGAAAAATAAAGGGATTGAATAGAAATAAAAAATCTCCCACTCAGCCCTGGGCAATTGTTGTAAAACTACAACTCCCACCATGAAAGCTGTAGGCAGTCTTAGGGTTCTGAGCAGCTCTGTGTGGTGAAATATAGAATATATAATATTTACTTGCTAGCACACAGCTCTATGATACAGCTCTGCCCTCAGCCTGATGTCTAGCCCTTTCAATCAAGAGAAGGGGGACGTGTGCAGAGCACAGGGGGTCTTACAAAGCAGTGCTCAGACGATTCGGCCCCACCTCTTGGTGCTCCAATTGCTCACCACTGCATATATTGTAGAACACAGAATCTGTACATCGTATAGAAAGGTCCCAACTCTGTGATCCTGTTTGCTACAGAAACAATAACGTTGTAAAGTGTAAGGCCCCTTGCAGATGAGCGTGTCCGGATTAGGTGCGAATGCGTTTAGTAAAAATTGGGCGATTTCTCAGGCAGTCATTCAGTTTTGCCTGCAATCGCATTCAGTTGTTTAGTTTTTATCACGCGGGCGCAATGCGATTTAATGCGTTTTGCACGCGCGTCATAAGATACTGAATGTATACAAACAACATCTCTTAGCAACCATGTGTGAAAACCGATTTTCACGCAGCTCCATTCACTTCCATGGGGCCAGCATTGCGCGAAAATCTCAGAATATAGAACATGCTGCGATTTTCACGCAACGCAAGAGTGATGCATGAAAACCAACGCACATGTACCCAGCCCCATTGAAATGAATGGGTCCGGATTCCGTGCGGGCGCAATGTGTTTGCATCACGCATTGAACCGACGCAGAATACTCGCTTGTGTGACCTAAAGGTTTAGATACACTTTAATATTGATGGCCTATCCTAAGGGTAGGCCATAAATATTAGATCAGTGGGGGTCCTATATCTGGAGTAGCTCCAGCACATAAGTGGGCACTCAACAGTACATGACCATCAACACCACAATCGGCCTATCCATTGGGTTTCACAACTAGTACATGCCAGGTGTCCAAAATTGACAGCACCCTAAAATAGGATTTTCAGGATATGGTCCCTTTTTTATTTCTGCCCCCTAGCACTTGGTACATAATGGAAAAAATCATAATCACCTGCTCCCTGCTTGTTTGGTGATCTTCTGGTCCTCAGCCTGTTCACTACTGGCCAGGGAATGGATAGGGTCATAGCCCATCTGCAGTGTCAATGCCTGCTCTCAGCGGAGGTGCTGAGACCAGTTATTGGCTGCAGCGGCACAGGCTGGGGCGGCAGGGAGCAGGTCAGTATGATCTTTAATTGTGTACCACACACTAGGGGGCAGAAATAAAAAAGGGACCAAAGCCTGGAAAGCCCTTTATTTTTATTTTAGAGACTTTACAACCTTTTATAGCTACTGTAATTTTTAAGATGTTTGACTGACTAAGCCTATATACATGTGCATTCTTGGTATTGACAGATCTCTCCTTCTGAATCCAACGTTATTCCATTTTCAGGTTCTGTATTCATATTCCATCGGATTTGTTTACATTTTGCTGGGCCTCGTCGTTTCCAGCGGATTGGCTCCCGCTGTATCGTTCTGTTCCAAGGTGAGTGCGGAAATAGAGCTGCAGCTTGATTAAAAAAAGAAAAAGAAATGGCTGGATTGCGACTCAGAACTGTATTAATGCAAGGCAATAGTGCATGACAGCATAAAATATACATGTCATGTTATGCAGAGGCTGCTGAATAGGCACTACCTTCAAGCCGTATACTCGCTTCGCAAATAGTTTTTTTTCCTTCCATAAAAAAAAACACTGTAATGGCATGTTTTATTTATTCAGAATTAATACATCAGTCGGGTTGTATATTAACTGGGAGCATTCATTTCATAATGTCACCTCTTTCATTTGACGCCTACACCAAAGTGCATCAGACCCTATAGCCTTTAAAATATCTTGACCTTGTCTAGATTATCAGGGACGGTAAAATGCACTTCTAAAAGCAATGTAGATATCACATTACCGCTTTGAGAGATTAGGACAGAATATGAAATAGGCACAGTATAGGGGAAAATACCTGCTCTTTTGTTTGCCTGTGCATGTTTTTTTATATTAGAATATCTTTTTAATAATATTATTTTTATATATATATATATATATATGATCTAAATATATAAAATGTAATCTTTGTTTAACTTTTTCCTCTTTAGTATCCATTACAGACGTACGGTTATGCATTCTTCTTCTCCCTGACCGGCTATTTTGGGATTTCTTTTGTTCTCGCATTGATTAAAATCTTTGGGGCTCTTGTTGCCGTGACAGGTAATTTTCTTAATGAAATGTCCCCACAGCATTGCGTGTTGCTGTCAAACATATGAACAGATTTCTGATGGGTGTAGATAAATATTGGGTACAGAAAATGAAGAATGTCACTGCACTAGTTGTAGATTTATATGGTTTGTAATACAGGAAAGAAAAGTGTACTGGAAAACAGGATTTTTTTTTTTTAAGAAGGGATTTGGAGAGTCGCACACAATGGCAGCCCACTATAGGGATTGTATAAGCTCTTCCTATATAGAGTTTAAAGGGGCCGTCCGCATTGAGATGGGTCCGCATCCAATCTGCAAAAAACGAGGATCGGAGGCGGACTGAAACTACAGCCGTGTGCATGATCCCTAATTTTCAGCTTTTAACCCTTTTGAAGACCTGATGATTTTCAGTTTTTTACTTCCAGCCCTCCCAAAGCCATAACTTTAAAAAAAAAAATTATTCACATGAGGGCTTGTTGTTTGAGAGACAAGATGCACTTTCTAATGGCACCATTAACAGTTGCAGACAATGGGGTGGAATTATTTTTTTAAAAAAACACCATTCCGCCACAGTTTTATGTTTTGGTGTTTTTTTTTTTGTTTTTTTTTTGTTCTTTTTTACACCATTTCCTATGCTGTAAAACTGACTCTTCTCTTTCTTTTGCATTGCCATATTCTGACCCCCATAACTTTTTTATCTTTGTGTGTATGGACCTCTGTGAGGGCTTATTTTTTGCGGGGCGATCGGATACCATTTTGGGCTATGTTACTTTTTGATCACTTTTTATTCAATTTTTTTTTGTAGGAGGCGAATCAACCAAAAAACGTCAAATCGTCAATTTTGACTTTTTTTCCCGTTTCGCCGTATGGGATAAATGTTTTTATATTTTAATAGTAGTGGCATTTTCACACGCGATATCCATGTTAATTTTTTTACATTCTTTATGTATTTTTTTTTAAAAATATTTTTATTTATTTTTTTACACTTTTTAATAGCTCTCCATAGGAACTAATGTGCTAGCGCTGTTCCACTCCTGAGTACAGGGGCTGCCGCACACTGCATCCGGCTCCCCGCAATCCTCACTGGGGGGAGCCAGAGCAGGGAGTTAAATATATGCAATTGACGTTCTCGTCCATACATTAGTCCTGAGTGCCTGCTGTTTAAAATGGCAGGCCCCCGGAAGCTATATGGTGCCCTCTCCGCTCGTGAGCGGGCAATATTTTTTAATTCCTGACCGCCTATAAATTTACGTGGGGCAGTCGGGAAGGGGTTAATGTGAATTTGTCACCATGTTCTTGGGCTATCATCTGCTGTAATACATGAGTAGTACTGCAGATAACTATTTTTTAGATCACAGTTTTTTTATTTTCTTACTGCCCCCCAATTCCCCCTACATGAAAGGTGTTCCCAAAACAGTAACCACTTCAGGAATACTTTTTGGATGGGCCTTTTATCTTGGATTTGGTTTTCCTTTTCTCACTCTAGCAAGTTATCCACATCTATGTAATTATCTTGACATTCATCTGATTGATCAGAAATCGGCTCATGTAAACCCTGTTTATTAGACATAGCTCTTCAGTTCCATGATCTTAAATTATAATCTGCTAGTTAAGTTCACTTACTAAGCTTGTATTGGAGTAAAACTTTTTTTTCATTTTTTTACAGTTACAACTGGAAGAAAGGCCATGACAATTGTGCTATCCTTTTTATTTTTTTCAAAACCTTTCACCATCCAGTAAGTATCACATCAGGTTTTCATGTGCACTATTTGAAAAAAACATGCATGTATTAATTATAATTTACCTTTTTTCCAGGGATTCTAACATTATATAATATGTCAATAGAGATATTATTAAAATGAATATGGCAGGCTTAAAGGGGTTGGTCACTTTCTGGTTATTGTTGACTAATGTGTTTGTGAGATGTCCATAAGATGGCTGCTGATGGGGGGGCCAGTGACCAGGCAAATTATCTATGATGTCTACTCCATTCAAATAAACTGCACCTGCCATCTGCACTTGTTCTGTTGGGAGTTTAGTACAGGTGCAGTGTGTTTGAATGGAGGGAACATCACAAAGAGATGATTTGCCTGGTCACATGACCCTCCATCAGCGGCCACCTTATGGACAGAACCTCTATGCGGACAGCACAAAAGACTTTGTAAACAAGGGGACATGGACATATAGACAATGGTGCAGAATTTCAACAAAGGCTATATTAGTAAGTGCCTTATAATCATCTCACAAACACATTGGTCAACAGTAACCAGAAAGTGGCCAACCCCTTTAAAGCGTCTACAGCACAAAGTGGGGAAGATCCTGTAGCTTTCATAAATGGAGTCCTGAACACAAATATTTTGTATGGAATTCCATTTCTCAGAACCTACAGGCAAAGGGGTTGCCTAATAGTAGAAAAAAGTCCTATATTTTTTCTTTGCAGTTCAGGCCTATTAATTTGAGTAAGATGAACTACAGTACCAGACGTAGCACATACGCAGACATGTTACTGTCTCTCTGAAAAACAGATCCCTCTTTTTTTATTTTTTGTATTCAATTGTTTGGAGCTTTACTCACCCACCTTAGTTATACTAAACCTAGCTTGTGCCAGTGACGAGATCCCCAAACCAAACTTGAAACGTGCAACTTGCTTCATCTCTGTTTTATTGAGTAGCCACCTGAGAACCTGTATGGAAAAAACACAGTAGCTTGAGCTGTGTTTTGGGGTGCTTTATCACTTCAACCACCAGTCGGGAGAAGAAGTAGCAGCCGTCAGGAGAGACCTGTCAAAGACGCTTGGGTTCGTGAAATCAGCACTGATAAGATAATTATAATTGAGGGGGTAGAGCTCCAGATATCTAGACAAAGAAATGTTTATTGTATTAAATTGAGAAGGATAGACACGGAAATACATAAATCATTATTTTTGGAGTTTCTGTATCTGTATGAATGTTTAACTTTGTTGAAACACATCCAAAGTATTTTTGAAGGTCTAGGACAGGGCTTCTCAACCTTTATACTAGGAACTCGTCAGCCAGAATTCATTGATGATTGGGTCTCACTATTGGTCCAAGCCCATTTATCTGAAAAATGAACTCACCCAGTTGTTTCCATGTATCGAAACTATTCCATGATTTTTACCGTCATGCTGTCAGAAACTTGGCATGGAATATAAAAATAGTACAACATGATAATGCACCACATACTACTTTCAGTGGTAAGTGCATTTCTGGTGGATTGTATACAATTATTCCTAAATGGGTATGCATGAAAGTCCAGTCAGCTCACCGTGTTTGAATTTGAAATAGATTCGGAAAAAAGCCAGCGCCACTTGAAATCCAATATTCTCAACTTTATTCAAAGATCCAAGAGGTCCCATAAAGAAAAGCTTACACGTTTTGGTCAATCCTTGATCTTACTTATAGCATCATCTTAATCATGCATGATTGAGCATGCTATGATTAAGATCAAGGGCTGATTGGAACGCATAAGTGCTTCTTTAGGGACCTCCTGTACGAAACTTGGATCTCAGCTGAGAATACTGGATTTCGAGTGGTGCTGGCTCTTCTACAAAACTAATTCTCCCTAACATATAATTTTTTTTGTTTTTACAGATATATATGGTCTGGATTATTAGTTGTACTTGGAATATTCTTAAACGTCTACAGTAAAAACATGGACATAATGAAATTGCCTCATCTGTACAATATTCTGAAGAAAAAAGGCACAGAAGGAAAATCAAGGACGTTCTCACAGACTGTATAAAATATATATTTTTTTATTTTATTTTTTTTTTAACATTAACAATCATTAAATGATTATATTTTTCCAAATGGAAACGGATACACTAATGAGAAGGTGAAGGCATATTGTCTGCTGTGTTGCTGCTCAAGTGTAAGCCAAGGAGGTGATTTCACCACTCAGTAATACGCATTTTACTGGACATGACACTATAAAGGTGTCTTCCAATGATGTATGGTACTCGGGGACCTATTACCTCTCTAACAGAGGCATACACACTAGTGGACCATGACGTTTTTATGGCATTTTTATTTTTACTGTTCTTAAGTCAATGTTCCAACAGGGAGTTGTCCGTTTTAAACACCAAATTATCTGTTTACATATACAATGCATATATCATGTTGTTGCCTAAAATCATGGTGGGTATGGACCATATTTGTCTGGCGGATGGGGTCCCTTTTACCAATAAATGTTTCATCTGTCGATCTTAATGAAGAATTGCAGTTTGTTAGTCTTGTAAGCTCTTTTTTACGTCACTTTACAAACGTCTCGTGGTTCATACTATACGCTATGTGAGCATGGAAGCAAAGCGTCGTTGACATCAGATTGTAACAGCAATCTCTTGACAAAGGAAGAAAGCTTTTGCTTTGCACCTTCTTTTGTAACTGTATAACATTGTACGTAAAATGTATTGGCCACCGGCGCTAGTAACAACAATCAAGCAGCAGTGTCGTCACAGCTCCATAATAGCTGCCACAAAAAACTTTACAAATCACTTGTACATAAATGAATTGACACCGCGCTCAGCCTATCACTGGTGACCTTTACTGCCAACTTACTAGGACCGTGTTGTACCATTCCACATCAGCCTAGTCATCAAAATTGCCTTGTTTCCGATGTATGGAGTCGTGGTACCGCTTAGTCCAAAGTACCGATCTATACAGATCTATTGGATGATTTATTGGGATCCCGGAGCGTACTGAGGGCTCAGACCCAGTCTCGTTAATGGAAAAGTGGCTGGTGGACACTATTGGAAAATAAAAGTTATCCCCACTCTTTGCAATAGAAAGGGCACATAGGGTGCCATTCCGCCCTCCGCTGCCGGGGGCGCCTCCGAGACCCCTCCTGATCAAGGTCTTACACTACAGAGACCGGGACGCCATTCTTAAAGCAGTCAGGGATAACCCTGATATCCAAATTGGCGATAGCCGAATTCTCATGTTCCCAGACTTTTCTGCTGAAATACAGAAACGGAGAGCAAAATTTTTGGACGTAAAGAAGCGTTTGAGATTATTACAGTGGCCTTATTCCATGTTGTACCCGGCAAAGCTTCGGGTGGTGGCGAATGGATCCACGCATATGTTTGAAGATCCGTCTGAGGCATGTCAATGGCTGGACACACATGAAAATGATCGGCGTGGCAACAATACCTGAAGAGACGGTATATCTTTGATGGAACTGTTCTTGTTTTAATAGTGTCTGTTGATTGACACCCTACAATGCTAGATATAGTTTTGTGGGACTATTTTATGTTTTCCTAAGGAGGGAGGTTTTATGTGCTGACTTCTCATCGGTTATTTTTTCACACTGTATGGGTTATTATGGGGTTGGGAAGGGAGGTGGGTGGACTAACCTATTTGCATATCCAGGTTGAAGTGCCCGTGTTAATCTGATAACTGTCTTCTCACCTGTGTCTCTATTGTTAACCCATGACTGTTAGGTTCACTTTATGTGTTTATGGTGTACCCCTGTTTATCTGGTTCATAACTAGCAGAATGTTCAGGGAAGTTAAGGGACGGTTGGGAGGGGGGGTATAGGGGCAGGATCTATCTTCAGTACTACTACTAGTGGGAGGTTCTCATGGGGATGTCGGCACCGACTTCTGTATCTGCTTATGAGTCATCATGATGTCTTCTGTTAATATACTAGCATGGAATGTGAGAGGAATGTCGCAGGCGTCTAAGCGATCAGCTATCTTCCATGCCCTGAGGGATATACAGCCAGCTATTGTGTGTTTATCTGAGACCCACTTGACCGCTGATAGGACGCATTTGGTTCATAAAGCATAGGTGGGGTGTGAATTTCACTCTACACACTCCACGCATGCCAGAGGTGTTAGCATCTTAGTACATAGATCTGTCCCGTTTGTTGCCCAGGAATCCTATATTGATGATGGGAGATTTATATGCATAGTAGGGATCGACCGATTATCGGTTTGGCCGATATTATCGGCCGATATTGAGGATTTTGAACGTTATCGGTATCGGCATCTATTTTGCCGATATACCAATAACGTATTGGGAACACAGAACGCGCTGCTCTCAGCGCTCTCTGTGTTCCCTCCGCAGCACAGGGGAGAAGGAAGCAGTGTCTCCTCCCCCTGTGCTGCTGCTGCCGCTGCCGCCAATGAGAGGAGAGAACATAAGAGGAGGGGAGGGGCTGTGGCCACTGCGCCACCAATGAAGATAAGTCTTTCATTAATTCATATACAGGAGGCGGGAGCTGGCTGCAGAATCACATAGCCGGCTCCCGACCTCTATGAACGGCAGCTGCGATCCGCGGTAGTTAACTCCTCAGGTGCCGCGGATCGCAGCTACCGCTCATAGAGGTCGGGAGCCGGCTGTGTGATTCTGCAGCCAGCTCCCGCCTCCTGAATATGAATGATTGAGAGACTTATCTTCATTGGTGGCGCAGTGCGCCTCCCACCCCCATCCCTATCCCGGCCAATAGTAAAAACATTGGTGGCGCAGTGCGCCCCCCCCCCCCCCCACCCAGTATTACTCATTGGTGGCAGTGGCCACAGGGTCCCCTCTCCCCTCCTCCTCCGATCGGAGCCCCAGCAGTGTAAGCCTGGGGCTCCGATCGGTTACCATGGCAGCCAGGACGCTATTGAAGCCCTGGCTGCCATGGTAAGCTCCATGCTGCTGTGTGCACTATGCACAGAGCAGCAGGGACAGTGTGAGCTCCTATTCACCCTGATAGAGATCTATCAGGGGGAATAGGACAAGGGTTCTAGTCCCTAAGGGGGCTAAAAGTTAGTAAAAAAAAAAACAACACAAAAATATTAAGTATAAATGAAAAAGATTTATAAAAAAATAAATTAAAAAAAATACACATTAACAATAAACATATTCATTTTCAGCAGATTTGTGTAGGAATTATTTTTTCTCAAAAATGAAAATTACCAGAATATCGGTATAAATTATCGGCTATCGGCCTGAAAGTTCACAAATTATCGGTATCGGCCCTAAAAAAATCAATATCGGTCGATCCCTAATGCATAGACTGTCATATCTCTGTTCAGAATTATTTTTGTGGCGGTGTATGTCCCCGCCCCCCCTTCCATATTCAGCTGAAGTTATGAGGTTGATTATTACTTTTACATCTAAGTTCCCGTTAGTCCCTATATTGATTGTAGGAGACTTCAATACGTATCTTAATGGCTCCTTGGATAAATTCCATAGTGGGTTGGGAACATACACTGACACTCCCACTTCTTTGGCGCGATTGATATCGGAGATGGATCTATGTAACATTTGGAGAACCATAAACCCTGATCGGCGTCAGTATTCATGCTACTCAGCATCACACAGTTCCTTGTCCAGAATAGATTTAGCAATTGGATCCTTATCCTTGGTAACCCTGACAAAGGAAATCTCATACTTGCCTCGTTGTCTATCTGATCATTCCCCATTATTGATTACCTTGGAAGTGGGTAAACGCATACGTGCTACTAGACCTATCTGGCGTCTAAACCCATTCTGGTTATCAATAGTGGATACAGGAACTGAGATCTCTGGAGCCATTACTGACTTTTTATTTATTAATGTGGGCTCGACATCGATGGCTATGGTATGGGATGCCCTGAAGGCATATGTCAGAGGGCTATATATTAAGCATATTAGTGTCTAAGAGTCGTGTTCTGGACAGGGAACTTTCGGATAGCATTACGCGATTAGAAGCCAAATATGTAGAGCAACCCACATTGCCTAATGAAGCACAATGGAAAGAAGCCCAAAAACTTCTGAGGGAGCACATAAAAACTAGGGCGGAGGATAAGCGTTTATTTATGACTCAGAGATATTTTGCTGAAGGGTAAAGTGCAGGCCACTTGTTAGCTACTGTGACTAAAGCATAACATGGTCCTTCCTGTATAGCCTCGCTCAGAGGAACTGGCGGGCAATTGGTAACGGGAGATGAGAACATCCTGGGAGAATTTTACGCTCACTTTGGGGAGGTCTATAGGTCCAGACTGGTCACTCACTACTGAATCTGGTAGAGCTGGATATTTGGAAGGGATTAATGTCCCTTCCTTATCTGAGGAGAATAGATCGCTTCTTGAGGAGGACATAACCCTGGAGGAATTGGAGATGGCGCTGAACTCCATACCCAATGAGAAGGCGCCTGGTGGGGACGGTCTTTCTGGGGAGTTCTATAAAAAAACATGGGGAGTTACTACTTCCACATCTGTTAATGGTCTTTAAAGATGCTTACCGTAATGGTAGATTGCCCTGTTCCATGAGAGAGGCGATAGTTGTGGTGTTACCCAAGCCAGGCAAGGACCCCTCACTGGTGGACTCATATAGGCCCATTTCTCTCCTGACAGTGGATGTAAAACTTCTGGCTAAAGTTCTGGCCAATTGATTAAACAGAGTCATTCAAACCATTATTCATGATGATCAATCTGGATTCATGCCTGGAAAATCCACGGCTTTGAATCTCAGGCGGCTATTCTTAAATCTCCAGTTGGAGGGGAGGGATGCTCAGGATAGTAGAGCTGCGGTGGTCTCACTTGATGCTGCCAAAGCTTTTGACAGAATCGAGTGGGAATATTTATGGGCGGTCATGACTAAGATGGGCTTTGGAACTGGTTTTTTGAGATGGGTCAAGCTCTTATATTGTGAGCCTAGGGCTAGAATTAGAGTGAATGGTCAACTATCACCAGCAATTGCTCTGGAAAGGGGGACGAGACCAGGCTGTCCGTTGTCTCCCTTGCTATTTGTGATAGCAATTGAACCCTTGGCATGTCTTCTGCGGTCTACTCCTTTGATGGGAGGACTAGTGAGGGGTTCTATTGAAGAATGCGTATCTTTATACGCAGATGATATGCTGATCTATGTAAATAACTTAGAGGAATCCATGGTTTCTATAATATCTATAGTATCTCAGTTCGGTGACCAGTCTGGACTTCTCATAAACTGGGATAAGTCTGATTCTCCCAATATCTTCTCAGATGCCATCTTGTTATGCTACTTTCTCCGAGCTTAAAATGGCGCACTCCTTTAAATACCTCGGAGTGACAGTATCACTGAACCCTGCAGACTATATTCCTAATAACCTGTTACCTCTGATAGGGAAGTTTAAAAGCAAAATTGCCATCTGGCATAAACTGCCTCTATCATTGATTGGTAGAGGCAACTTGCTGAAAATGATATTCATGCCTCAGTTACTCTATATTCTGCACAATTCCCCCGTGTGGATTACTTCCATAAGATACAACAGTTATTTTGATTCTTTATATATGGAAGAATAATAGGGGCAGGATAAGGTACGAAATCTTGCAGAGGAATAAGGATGCAGGGGGTCTCGCTCTACCTAATCCTATGTTATATTTCTTGTCGGCCCAATTGCAGCACTTCAAGGGTTGGGGTGTGGTAGGTGACCTAGGGGGGAAGAGTAGTCGGCTGATGGGATGGGTGTCAAATAGATCTCCCCCGCTGGCAGCTATTGAAGGAGAGGTGAAAGGGGAAGTGGGGCACATTCCAACAATGTTACTCATGAGGAAAGTATGGGATAAGGCAAGGAGTATATTAGGGATAGCGGGACTAATGAACATTTCGCCTTTATGGAATAATCCGGCGCTCCGTGAATTGGAAGGCCTGAATGGATTCTCTCAGTGGAATAATAAAGGGATATGGAACTTAGGTCATATTTACTCTAGTGGGATTCTAAAGCAGTACCAACAATTGTGTTCTGAATTTGGGCTGCCCTCTTCACAATTCTATAGGTACCTGCAACTCAGGCATGCATTAGAAGCTCAATCCAAAATAGCCCTGGTGACGTTTGTATCCAATCAGACATTAAGTACAGTGGTTGCTGCTGGACCAGTAAAGGGAGCGATCTCTATGATATATCAAGCTCTGTTGGAGGATTTTCTTAAAGGGTATCCACTGAAAAGCAGGATTCACTGGGAAAGGGATCTAGGCAAACTCACGGATGAGAAATGGGTAGAGGTAATAGAACTTCCCTACTTTGTCTCTTAGTGAGGCAGCACGTCTTTCCCATTTGTACTTATTACACAGAGTATATAAAACCCCGGTGTTTTTACACAAAATAGGCTACAGGGATAGTCCAGCTTGTCCGAAGTGTGGAAGTGCTGAGGCTGATCTGTTGCATATGATGTGGTCATGCCCCACACTGACATCTTACTGTAAGGCGGTATTACATCTTATAAATAAGGTATATAGCACCAAGCTTAAGTTAGACCCCCAAATTTGCATACTAGGCCTACTGCCAGAGGATAATCTGCAATCTGTCATAGCCACTGGAATAGGGAGAATGCTGTATCAGGCGAGGAAAACGTTAGCAGCAAAATGGATCCAATCATTGCCCCCTGATATCTCAGAGTACGTTGCTAGATTGAACGTGGTGATTCGCCTGGAAAGGGGAGTTTACCAAAAAAGGAAATGTTTGTCTAAATTTGAGGTGATATGGGGCAGTTGGATTGATAACTCTGGGTGCAGTAGCCCCTGGTTAGCGCTTACTAGAAGTTTTCTGTGTGCTCGCTGAGTGTATTGAGGGTGGAGGCTGCATATAAGTCCGAGGTATATTTCAGAATGGGGAGAGGGAGAGGAGACTCCACAGGTAGTGGTATGTGTGGTGTGGATATGCTGATACTGGCTGATGACTGTTCTACATGGAACTGGGGAATTGATGTATGGGAGGTTAGATACTAGCTGCTACTACTTTATGGACGTATAGATGATTTGAAACTAGTGCTAGGTGTTTACGAATTGAAGATTATGCTAGCGATAGTGTACTTATAATCTTAATTTTAATAATGACAGGAGGCGAGTATTTTGCATTAAACTCTCTTTACTAACTCCACATAGCAGTAAAGAAAAGAGAAAAAACGATGACCAATCAAAATGCAACAGGAGGTATATAATGCATCGCGGTGAAACTCCTCCCCCTCTTTCTTACGCGACATCAGGTAACTTAGAGTACAAAGTCCAACCGTCTATAACACGAATCAACGGAAGAATCCCAACCAGAGGAATCTCGCGGAAAGAAGGCTGATCTCTAAACTTGAAACCAGCGCCAAAGGGCAACTTGCTTGAACGAAGATCCTCAGCAGCTGAAGGTCGACCCAAATGCGTCCATCCTAAGACGACACTGCTAACATTGCGAATTTACAGTGAAAAGAGAACATGAAACGGGTTAGGAACCGATTTTGAACCTGAATGCAGTAATGACCTGACATATAATTACCGCAAACATCTCATCAATGTAATGAATATTGCACATACAGTAGCACAAACTCCCAACCTGAAGAGGAATGAATAAGAAAGGTGAGTAAACCAAGCTAAAAGTGTACTTACGCGAGACCCCAGACCTGAGGGCGGGAGAAAAAGGGTGGGAAAATACTCGCCTCCTGTCAATATTAAAATTAAGATTATAAGTACACTATCGCTAGCATAATCTTCAATTTTACCACATGACAGGAGGCTTCCTATTTTGCATTTTTTAACGCTGATTTAGAAGACACATAGCCGCACCCGAGCTCGGGCGAAAGTAAAATGTCCGGAAAGTAGATTCTCTAGACCAGTCCGCCGAGCGAAGGATGTCCGAAAGAGAAGCGCCCGCCAAGAAGGCCGATGAGGCAGCTGCCCCGCGTACCGAATGCGCCCCAAAAGTGGGATCCACTCCCGCCAGAGAAAGGATCCATCGTATCCACCTGGCGAGCGTGGTAGTAGAGACGGGAACGTGAGGTCTAACATAGGACACAAGCAGCTGTCCCGCTGCAGAGACCCGAAGGGCGGACGTGAATTCCACGTACCGGTGTAGAGTAGAAACGACACATAATTGTGGTTCAGAGGCAAAGAAAGGATAAAACACTGACGAAGAGTCAGATTTGGTACGTCGAGACACTCTAAAGGTAACTCCATCGGGAGACACCGAAAAAGCGTCGATGTCAAAAGCTCGTACATCAGAAACCCGTCTGAAAGAAACAAGGCAAAGCAATAGAGTTAATTTGGCCGATAGTTGTCTGAGTGACAATTTATCATTTGACGGCCAATCCCTCAGAAACTGCAGGACTAACTCTACGTCCCACAGGTGAGAGTATTTAGGTCCTGGGGGCCTCTGTAATCGAATACCCCTTAGTAGACGGCACACCAGCGGGTCCCTTCCAACCGGAATCCCCGAGGCCGGAACGTGCGCCGCTGAAATCGCAGAGCGAACTACATTGAGTGAACGATAGGAGCGACCCATAGAGAAAAGGTGTGAAAGAAAATTAAGGATGGCAGTCACAGGTGCCGTAAATGGATCGAAGTCCTGTTCACCGCACCAGGAGGACCAGGAATCCCAAGCTGATAGGTAACATCTTCTGGTCCCGGGTGCCCAGGAGTCCCATATGAGGTCTCTAGCCGTCTGCGATAAGTCGCTGGTCTGCCAGGCTTCCCTGAAAGAGTCCAAGCCACCAGGATGAGACGGTCCTCGAGCACCAGGGGATGGGGATTCCCTTTCGGATCCGTGAGGAGCAACGGATATTATGGCAGGAGCAATGGATCGGTGTAGGACAGCGCCAAGAGGTCCGGGAACCACGGTTGACTCCGCCAAAGGGGGGTGATGAGTAGAAGAGAAACACGTTGATTCCTCAGGTACTGAATTGTCCTCGCTATCATGGAGAATGGGGGAAAAGCGTACGCCCCTTCGACTGGCCATTGCTGAAGAAACGCGTCCACTGCCCTGCTCTCCGGGTCCGGGAGCCAGCTGAAATAGTCCTGAGTCTGTCTGTTGTTGCGGGAAGCAAACAGATCCAGCCTGAAGGGGCCTCTCCTGGTTGAGAGCCTTTGGAAGATCCGAGGATCCAATCTCCAGTCGCTGCTGTCCCGCCAATGACGTGAAAACCAGTCTGCCGTCAGATTCGTTTCCCCCGGGAGGTATTCCGCTTTGAGCGAGATATTGCGGGGAAGGCAGAAGTCGAATATCTCCTTCGTTATTTCGGATAGGAGTCGAGACCGGGCTCCGCCCAGGCGGTTGATATAACGAACCGCCGAGATGTTGTCCATCCGGAGAAGAATACAACAGTTCGATCTGCCCTTTGCCAGACTGCGGATTGCAAATGACCCCGCGAGGAGTTCCAGACAATTGATGTGGAGAAGGGTCTCTCGAGAAGACCAGGTGCCTCCTGTTGACTCGCCTTCGCCCGTTGCGCCCCAGCCCCAAAGGCTGGCATCAGATTCCAGAACGATGTCGGGCGAGTTCCCGAAGATGGCCCGGCCGTTCCATGCCTCCATGCTGTCGAGCCACCATCTGAATTCCTCCCTGACCTCTTCCGTTATCGGGATCGTTTGATCGTAGGAAGGATTCTGGTGGAGAAAGGAGGTCTTCAGACGTTGCATCGCCCTGTAGTGGAGCGGTCCCGGGAATATGGCCTGGATGTAAGCGGATAGTAGTCCTACAATCCGCGCCAGAGCACGAAGTGGGATGGAGTGGCACCGAATGACTCTGCGTAGCTCCTTTTTGATGGCCGTGATCTTTGATGCTGGCAAACTTAACGTGCTGGACCTGGAGTCTATCACGAAGCCCAAAAACTGTACCGTCTGACTTGGGTATAACTCCGACTTCAGGAAGTTCACCACGAAACCTAGAGATGTCAGGAAATCCACGGTAAACCGTGTGTGTTGAGCCAGTCTGGATTTGTCGGAGCAAAACAGAAGCAGGTCGTCCAGGTAAATAATGCACCGAATTCCTTGTGTGCGTAGATGAGCGACCACTGGCTTCAGCAGCTTGGTGAAACACCACGGTGCTGAACTGAGGCCGAATGGAAGACATGTGAACTGCCAGGGAAGGTCCTGCCACAGGAACCTGAGGAAACGTCGGCAGGCCATGTGGACGGGCACTGACAGATACGCGTCCTTGAGGTCCAGTCTTGTGAACCAATCTCCGTCTTGGAGAAGGTCCCTTAGGAGGTGAATGCCTTCCATTTTGAAGTGCCTGTACAGAACGAAGGCGTTGAGCCTCCTTAACCTCCTCAGGACCGCCGTACGCAGGATTGCGTCTTTGCGGCGGCCCTGCTCTTCTGGGTGGACGCGCCGGCGCGTCCTCTCGCGAGACGCGAGATTTCCTGTGAACGCGCGCACACAGGCGCGCGCGCTCACAGGAACGGAAGGTAAGAGAGTTGATCTCCAGCCTGCCAGCGGCGATCGTTCGCTGGCAGGCTGGAGATGTGATTTTTTTAACCCCTAACAGGTATATTAGACGCTGTTTTGATAACAGCGTCTAATATACAGTCTTGTGAAAAAATTAGGACACCCTTTGAAAGCATGTGGTTTTTTGTAACATTTTTAATAAATGGTTATTTCATCTCCGTTTCAACAATACAGAGAGATTAAAGTAATCCGACTAAACAAAGAAAACTGAAGAAAAGTCTTTTCAAGATCTTCTGTAAATGTCATTCTACAAAAATGCCTATTCTAACTGAGGAAAAAGATAGGACACCCTTGCCCCTAATAGCGAGTGTTACCTCCTTTGGCTGAAATAACTGCAGTGAGACGGTTCTTGTAGCCATCTACCAGTCTTCGACATCGGTCTGAGGAAATTTTACCCCACTCCTCAATGCAGAACTTTTTCAGCTGTGAGATGTTTGAGGGGTTTCTTGCACGTACAGCCCTTTTCAAGTCACCCCACAGCATCTCAATGGGATTCAAATCTGGACTTTGACTTGGCCATTCCAGGACTCTCCATTTCTTCTTTTTCAGCCAATCTTTGGTTGATTTACTAGTATGTTTTGGGTCATTGTCATGTTGCATGGTCCAGTTCCGCTTCAGCTTTAATTTTCTAACTGATGGTCTCACATGTTCTTCAAGCACCTTCTGATACACAGTAGAATTCATCGTGGATTCTATGATGGTGAGCTGACCAGGTCCTGCTGCAGCAAAGCAGCCCCAAACCATGACACTTCCACCTCCATGCTTCACAGTTGGTATGAGGTTCTTTTCTTGGAATGCTGTGTTTGGTTTACGCCAAACATGTCCTCTGCTGTTGTGTCCAAATAATTCAATTTTGGACTCATCTGTCCAAAGAACATTATTCCAGAAGTCCTGGTCTTTGTCAACTTTATCGCTGGCAAATGTCAGTCTGGCCTCGATGTTTCTCTTGGAAAGCAAAGGTTTCCTCCTTGCACACCTCCCATGCAAGTTAAACTTGTACAGTCTCTTTCTGATTGTAGAGGCATGTACTTCTACATCAACAGTAGCCAGAGCCTGCTGTAGTTCTCGAGATGACACTTTAGGGTTTTTGGATACCTCTTTTAGCATCTTGCGGTCTGCTCTTGGGGTGAACTTGCTGGGGCGAACAGTCCTGGGCATGTTGGCAGTTGTTTTGAAAGCCCTCCACTTGTAGACTATCTTCCGGACAGTGGAATGGCTGATTTCAAAATCTTTTGAGATCTTTTTAAATCCCTTCCCAGACTCATAGGCTGCTACAATCTTTTTTCTGAAGTCCTCTGACAGCTCTTTTGCTCTCACCATGGTGCTCACTCTCACTTCAACAGTCAGGAGCACACCAAACTAAATGTCTGAGGTTTAAATAGGGCAAGCCTCATTCAACATGCAGAGTAACGATCTACTAATTATTTGCACCTGGTGTGATATACCTGTGTGAGATCTGAGCCAATTTAAGAGGGAATACATGTGAGGGTGTCCTATCTTTTTCCTCAGTTAGAATAGGCATTTTTGTAGAATGACATTTACAGAAGATCTTGAAAAGACTTTTCTTCAGTTTTCTTTGTTTAGTTGGATTACTTTAATCTCTCTGTATTGTTGAAACGGAGATGAAATAACCATTTATTAAAAATGTTACAAAAAACCACATGCTTTCAAAGGGTGTCCTAATTTTTTCACATGACTGTACCTGCTACCTGGTCCTCTGGTGGTCCCCTTTGTTTGGATCGACCACCAGAGGACACAGGTAGCTCAGTAAAGTAGCACCAAGCACCACTACACTACACCCCCCCCCCCGTCACTTATTAACCCCTTATTAGCCCCTGATCACCCCATATAGACTCCCTGATCACCCCCCTGTCATTGATTACCCCCCTGTCATTGATCAACCCCCTGTAAAGCTCCATTCAGACGTCCGCATGATTTTTACGGATCCACTGATAGATGGATCGGATCCGCAAAACGCATCCGGACGTCTGAATGAAGCCTTACACGGGTGTGATCAATGACTGTGGTGATCACCCCATATAGACTCCCTGATCACCCCCCTGTCATTGATTACCCCCCTGTAAAGCTCCATTCAGACGTCCGCATGATTTTTACGGATCCACTGATAGATGGATCGGATCCGCAAAACGCATCCGGACGTCTGAATAAAGCCTTACACGGGCGTGATCAATGACTGTGGTGATCACCCCATATAGACTCCCTGATCACCCCCCTGTCATTGATTACCCCCCTGTAAAGCTCCATTCAGATGTCCGCATGATTTTTACAGATGCACTGATAGATGGATCGGATCCGCAAAACGCATCCGGACGTCTGAATGAAGCCTTACAGGGGCATGATCAATGACTGTGGTTATCACCCCATATAGACTCCCTGATCACCCCCCTGTCATTGATTACCCCCCTGTAAAGCTCCATTCAGATGTCCGCATGATTTTTACGGATGCACTGATAGATGGATCGGATCCGCAAAACGCATCCGGACGTCTGAATGAAGCCTTACAGGGGCATGATCAATGACTGTGGTTATCACCCCATATAGACTCCCTGATCACCCCCCCTGTCATTGATCACCCCCCCTGTCATTGATTACCCCCCTGTAAAGCTCCATTCAGATGTCCGCATGATTTTTACGGATGCACTGATAGATGGATCGGATCCGCAAAACGCATCCGGACGTCTGAATGAAGCCTTACAGGGGCATGATCAATGACTGTGGTTATCACCCCATATAGACTCCCTGATCACCCCCCTGTCATTGATTACCCCCCTGTAAAGCTCCATTCAGATGTCCGCATGATTTTTACGGATGCACTGATAGATGGATCGGATCCGCAAAACGCATCCGGACGTCTGAATGAAGCCTTACAGGGGCATGATCAATGACTGTGGTTATCACCCCATATAGACTCCCTGATCACCCCCCTGTCATTGATCACCCCCCTGTCATTGATCACCCCCCTGTCATTGATCACCCCCCCTATCATTGATCACCCTCTGTAAGGCTCCATTCAGACATTTTTTTGGCCCAAGTTAGCGGAATTATTATTTTTTTTTCTTACAAAGTCTCATATTCCACTAACTTGTGTCAAAAAATAAAATCTCACATGAACTCACCATACCCCTCACGGAATCCAAATGCGTAAAATTTTTTAGACATTTATATTCCAGACTTCTTCTCACGCTTTAGGGCCCCTAGAATGCCAGGGCAGTATAAATACCCCACATGTGACCCCATTTCGGAAAGAAGACACCCCCAGGTATTCCGTGAGGGGCATATTGAGCCCATGAAAGATGGAAATTTTTGTCCCAAGTTAGCGGAACGGGAGACTTTGTGAGAAAAAAATTAAAAATATCAATTTCCGCTAACTTGTGCCAAAAAAAAAAAAATTCTATGAACTCGCCATGCCCCTCATTAAATACCTTGGGGTGTCTTCTTTCCAAAATGGGGTCACATGTGGGGTATTTATACTGCCCTGGCATTCTAGGGGCCCCAAAGCGTGAGAAGAAGTCTGGTATCCAAATGTCTAAAAATGCCCTCCTAAAAGGAATTTGGGCACCTTTGCGCATCTAGGCTGCAAAAAAGTGTCACACATCTGGTATCGCCGTACTCAGGAGAAGTTGGGGAATGTGTTTTGGGGTGTCATTTTACATATACCCATACTGGGTGAGATAAATATCTTGGTCAAATGCCAACTTTGTATAAAAAAATGGGAAAAGTTGTCTTTTGCCAAGATATTTCTCTCACCCAGCAAGGGTATATGTAAAATGACACCCCAAAACACATTCCCCAACTTCTCCTGAATACGGCGATACCACATGTGTGACACTTTTTTGCAGCCTAGGTGGGCAAAGGGGCCCATATTCCAAAGAGCACCTTTAGGATTTCACAGGTCATTTACCTACTTACCACACATTAGGGCCCCTGGCCGCCGCAGCCGTCGGGCGGAGAAAAACCCCGCGAGCGCCGGGAGAATGAGTGATGAGGTAGGATCGCTGGGGATTGACCCTGTTTGGTAAATGGGGTGAGCGTTACCCCAGGGGGGGGGGAGGGGTGAGCGAATCCGCCGATGGTACACACGGCGGATCGGCCGGGAAAAATCGCCGATGCGCGGTATGCCGGGATAAGGAATAAAAACCTGCCGCACTTGTTGACGGGTGGTTATAGGGTTTATGTTAAGGATGCATATACTGCATGATTCTATGCATAGATATCTGCCATGTCTTTTGTAGTCATGTGTTGTGTACTGTGTATACTGTATATGACTGATACTGTACATGCCTTTTTGTCTGTAAACGGTGTCATATTGATGTTAAAAAAAAAGAAATATCTGATTAAAAAAAACATACTATCGGATTTGTGACGTTGGAGAAAATTAACATCGTAAAGTGAGGATAATAAAAGGAGGCCAAAAACAGCACCCGAGTGATTCCCTGACTAAGAGCAGCGCACTGCTCGAAAAGCGTTGGATGGTTGTTTGGTGCTCACAGCAGCACGTAGCTCAAAGTGGTGACGTCACCAACTCTTTTTGTGAGCGTGAGGACAAGCGGAGGTTTGCTACCGGCCGGGGCGAACTCCTAACTACCAGCCTAACATCTGCAAGACCCCCTGCGTAAAAGAATCTGTATAGATCGGTACTTTGGACTAAGCGGTACCACGACTCCATACATCGGAAACAAGGTAATCTTGATGACTAGGCTGATGTGGAATGGTACTACACAGTCCTAGTAAGTTGGCACTAAGGGTCACTAGTGATAGGCTGAGCGCGGTGTCAATTCATTTATATACAACTGTATAACATGTGAATTTTTTGTTTGTGTGCGTTTTTATGTGTAGTAACTTGGATTCCTACATATGTAGTTATGAAATGATAGAAAATAGCTTGAAACACTAAATTAAATATTATCAAGTAATGGGCTGTCTTCAGGATATCACTAGCTGATTGGCGGGGGTCTGATACCCTGCACACTTGCTGATCAACTGTTTGGCTATAGCTCTGGTGCCAGAGGCAGACATCTCCATCTACTTTGTAGAGGACTATGCTTGTCGGTGCAGTGCTTTTCCCATTGACTTCAAGAGGACAGACATTTTGGTCAATTCTAAACCACCACACAATGGTATAAGAGGGTATAGATACAGTAAATGTGATATCCTATCTGGTCAAGAATTTAAGATGCAGGTAAGTTAACAGTATGAAACAAAAACTGTCTCAATGCATCTCAGAGTTCGGCTCCAGTCCTTGTGTCCACAGTGCACACACTGTATGTTGAAATAGGTCTAGCTATGACTTCTCACCATTTCCAGCGCTTGTGTGATCTTTTTAAAATCCAAACATTTATTAATCCTTACTTAAAAACAAAATAAAAAAACTAACATCCATTACTTAACTCATTTCAAACCTTCATGGTTCTGGTACAAGGCATAACTGAGTGTTCACAAAAAGCTCCCTTATAGCGTACAAAGGTTATTCCGCCTAAGCTTAATCCTAAACCTTATTTGAGCCACAGTTAACCCTTGATATTAACACTTCATTACACATGGAGCTAACAGCGATAATAAGTACATGACCACTACTACAGTAAATGGTAGAATACTTCATATGTAAGTTGCAACATAAACATTGTTTGCTGTGCATTTATGGTGGCATAACTGAAGCATAACAATTAACGTACAGCAACCACATTCAATACGAATCCGCACATGAATAAAAACTTCCTTGAACTCAATATAGAAACGATAAATCTGTGTTGTAATTTAATCCAGACATAAATCTAGGTTTCAAGCTCTTCTCTCATGAACAGTTGTCGACGCCAGTCTCCTCCTTATATTGGACTTTTTACTTTCTCTATGGCTATAATCTGTAAGCCAGATATATTTCTCCAGTGTATCGCAACAAAATATTTAAGCTTCTGATAGACTGCGTGATCCCAGATGAACAACAGAAGAAACATACTTACCGTACCTATAAAAAAAATATATATATATATTTTTATTTTATTTTTTATTTATTTTTATTTTATTTTTAATTTTTTTATGCCTAGTCAAGCATCCAGCGTATTGCAAATTGCAACCTGTACATTGGAAAATAGACACTACTCACAAAACGTTAGGGATATTTGGCTCTTGCTACAGTGATATTATATCATGAAAGTAGAGCATTTGAGTAGAAGCATGCAATGGTGATTTCCTCATCTCAAACTATTTATTGAAACAAAAGCCAACAACAGTTGTGGGTATACCCCCACAAAAAATGGCAATGTGTCAATAACTTGTCATGTTGCCTTGAGCATCAATTACTGCTTGACAGCGACTTCTCATGCTGAGGCAGAATTATTGTCTGCTGAGGCATGGCATCCCACTCTTCTTGAAGGGCGGCCCTCAGGTCATTGAGGTTCTGGGGTACAGAGTTATGAGCCTCTACACGGCGACTCAGCTGATCCCATAGGTTTTCAATGGGATTTAGGTCTGGAGAAAGTGCAGGCCACTCTATTTGAGGTACCCCAGTCTCCAGCAGCCGTTCCCTAATGATGCGACCTCGATGAGCTGGCACATTGTTATCCATGAAGTTGAAATTAGGCCTGTGTTGTTCATGCAGAGGCTCAATGACTGTATTAATGTTATTCAAGTAGTATGGGCTTTTCACTGTACCATTCACAAATTGGGCAGTTCTGTATTGACTGTACACACCTGCCCACACTGTAACACCACCAAAGGCAAACAGTGGTTGACGTCTCCAACACCGCGTGTGCTCGAGCCCGATGCTCGAGTCAGTGTATTTAAATGTAATTTAGCATCTATTTCTGAAAAGTTTCTGCTGGGATTTGAACTCCCAACCCCTTGTACATTAGAGGGAAGGACCTTATCCACTTAGCTATAAAGCTGAATGCTAAACTGTGTCAGAAAATCCTCATAGTAGTTTCTGATGTAGTGAGTAGACCTATTCAGCAGAAGACTTATGTTATATTTCTGTGCAGGTTAACATGTAGCTCTATATCTATAGTGTAGTGGTTAACATCCTTGCCTCTAATGTACAAGGTTGGGAGTTTAAATCCTGGCAGAAACATTTATGTATATATATATATATATATATATATATATATATATATATACGTTTTTAGCCATAATATATTGACATATATTATTATATATTTAGAATATATAATATAATATATGTAAATATATTATGGCAAAAAACATCAGTTGTAGTTTCCCACATATTATGCATTTATATATATCAACGATAGATTGCCGTAATCTCACATTGCGCGAGCTCGCGCATGCGCAGTGCCGGTATAGTGTTCCTTCCCTGTGCTGGCATCAGCCTCAGGGAAAGAACTGCGCATGCGCGAGCTCGCGCATCGCGAGATTATGGCAATCTATCGTTGATGAAAGGAGGAGATTCGGAGGACATAGGCGGTGCTGGGCTCCTTCACAGGCGGGCGTGGCTGGGCTCCAGGAAGGTTCGTACAGCCTCTTGGACACATACAAGACTAATTTACATATCTATAAAAGCACACAGCCCTATAGGACCGGTATATTGCGGACATGCTAGCGGCGATCTAGCCGTGCATGTCCGCAGCTCTATAGCCCAAAACTTGGTGACAGAATCCCTTTAAAGTTACTTTTATTCAACCAGCAAGTTATTTTTTTACGGGAAATGACATAGGTGTCTCCCAAAAGATAATAATACGATGTACAAGAGGCATTATTGTGGAAAAAGAAAAACATTTCTCAGCTTTTATTTACATTTGAGCAAAAAATATAAAAAGGACGTGGTCGGAAGCCAAAAGTGACACCTGTGCTGGCCAGGAGGATAGTTAGAGAGGTGAAAAAGAATCCAAGGATCACCACCAAGGTCATCCTGGTGAATCTGGGCTCTGCTGGTGGCAATGTCTCAAGGCAGACAATCCAACGGACACTGCACAATGCAGACCAAGGAGGATGCCACTTCTCCAGATAAGGCACACAAAAGCTCGCTTGGCCTTTGCAAAAGCTCATCTGGACAAAGAAGAAGACTTCTGGTCTTCTGTGTTATGGTCAGATGAAATAAAAATTTAATTGTTTGGTCGCAATGATGTTTCCTTCATTTGGCGTAAAAAAAAGAGAAGAACACAACCCAAAGAACACCATGCCCATTGTCAAACATGGTGGTGGAAACATAATGCTTTGGGGGTGTTTTTCAGCCAATTGACCAGGGAGCCTAATCACAGTAAACGACACCATGAAAAAACAGCAATACATGAGGATTCTCAACGACAACATCAGGCAGTCTGCAGAGAAACTTGGCCTTGGGCACCAGTGGACATTTCAGCATGACAATGACCCAAAACACACAGCAAAAGTGGTGAAGAAATGGTTAGCAGACAACAACATTAACGTTTTGGAGTGGCCCAGCCAGAGTCCAGACTTGAATCCAATTGAGAATCAGTGGAGGGAGCTAAAGATCGGGGTGATGGCAAGAAGACCCTCCAACCTGAAAGATTTGGAGCTCATTGCTAAAGATGAATGGGCAAAAATACCTGTGGAGACATGCAAAAAGCTGGTCTGCAATTATAGGAAGCGTTTGATTGCTGTAATAGCCAATAAAGGCTTTTCTATTGATTATTGAGAAGGGTATGAATAATTTTGGACTGCTCAAATGTAAATAAAAGCTGAGAAATATTTTTTTCCCACAATAATGCCTCTTGTACATCGTCTTATCATCTTTTGGGAGACACCTATGTCATTTCCCGTCAAAAAATTACGTGCTGGTTAAATAAAAGTAACTTTAAGTCAAAATTTGCCAGGGATATTAATGATTATGGGCAGCACTGTATATATACAGTGAGGAACAGAAGTATTTGAACACCCTGCGATTTTTGCAAGTTCTCCCACTTAGAAATTATGGAGGGGTCTCAAAGTCACATTGTACAGTCGTGGCCAAAAGTTTTGAGAATTACATAAATATTGGAAATTGGAAAAGTTGCTGCTTAAGTTTTTATAATAGCAATTTGCTTATACTCCAGAATGTTATGAAGAGTGATCAGATGAATTGCATAGTCCTTCTTTGCCATGAAAATTAACTTAATCCCAAAAAAAACTTTCCACTGCATTTCATTGCTGTCATTAAAGGACCTGCTGAGATCATTTCAGTAATCGTCTTGTTAACTCAGGTGAGAATGTTGACGAGCACAAGGCTGGAGATCATTATGTCAGGCCGATTGGGTTAAAATGGCAGACTTGACATGTTAAAAGGAGGGTGATGCTTGAAATCATTGTTCTTCCATTGTTAACCATGGTGACCTGCAAAGAAACGCGTCCAGCCATCATTGCGTTGCATAAAAATGGCTTCACAGGCAAGGATATCGTGGCTACTAAGATTGCACCTCAATCAACAATTTATAGGATCATCAAGAACTTCAAGGAAAGAGGTTCAATTCTTGTTAAGAAGGCTTCAGGGCGTCCAAGAAAGTCCAGCAAGCGTCAGGATCGTCTCCTAAAGAGGATTCAGCTGCGGGATCGGAGTGCCACCAGTGCAGAGCTTGCTCAGGAATGGCAGCAGGCAGGTGTGAGCGCATCTGCACGCACAGTGAGGCGAAGACTTTTGGATGGCCTGGTGTCAAGAAGGGCAGCAAAGAAGCCACTTCTCTCCAAAAAAAAACATCAGGGACAGATTGATCTTCTGCAGAAAGTATGGTGAATGGACTGCTGAGCACTGGGGCAAAGTCATATTCTCCGATGAAGCCTCTTTCCGATTGTTTGGGGCATCTGGAAAAAGGCTTGTCCGGAGAAGAAAAGGTGAGCGCTACCATCAATCCTGTGTCAAGCCAACAGTAAAGCATCCTGAGACCATTCATGTGTGGGGTTGCTTCTCATCCAAGGGAGTGGGCTCACTCACAATTTTGCCCAAAAACACAGCCATGAATAAAGAATGGTACCAAAACACCCTCCAACAGCAACTTCTTCCAACAATCCAACAACAGTTTTGGTGAAGAACAATGCATTTTCCAGCACGATGGAGCACCGTGCCATAAGGCAAAAGTGATAACTAAGTGGCTCGGGGACCAAAACGTTGACATTTTGGGTCCATGGCCTGGAAACTCCCCAGATCTTAATCCCATTGAGAACTTGTGGTCAATCCTCGAGAGGCGGGTGGACAAACAAAAACCCACTAATTCTGACAAACTCCAAAAAGTGATTATGAAAGAATGGGTTGCTATCAGTCAGGAATTGGCCCAGAAGTTGATTGAGAGCATGCCCAGTCGAATTGCAGAGGTCCTGAAAAAGAAGGGCCAACACTGCAAATATATGTGAAAAATTAGTGGATAGCTCACCACCCTCCTCAGTGAGGTAAGGGTGCTCTAGTCGAGGGACTGCTCACTCAAACAGTCCAGCAATGCAAGGTAAGTAATGGAAAAACGACTGGCACTCGCTATGTGGTACACATCAAACAATAATTTATTAGTCGCCCACCCGCTCACAATGGAGTGGTCGCAGAAAATTGTATAATCTATAACAACATTATAATATCCTTTAAAAACCCCCTAAAAAGATAAGATACAATAAAATACAATATAATGCTCTGGTTATATCAATTGAAACGCATAAATTGGAATATGTGTAGTCCAACACTCTCAGTTGCAGTGGGTATCCTGTTGGATCATATTGGGGATACTGTCTCTTTAAATGTAAATAAAAATTGTGACCGAGTCCGTTTGTATCAAATCTCAATGTCCACAGTATAATGGTTTACTTTACTCTGGGTCCCAAACGAACTGCAGTCTGCAATCACTGCAAATGCTGTTAGGGGATGTTATATCCCTGTATGTGATGTTATCTTCAATAGTCTTTTCGCCGACTTATGATGCGGCCTTCAACAGTGTATTAAAGACTCTATTTCAGGGAGATGTAGCTTACCCCTATAAATGCGTCTTCCGCGTCCTCAGCCGTCCGATATGACCGCTCGTTCCGCCGCTCACTCTTGGCGTCCTCGCTCTCTGGTTTGAATACGTCACACGTGATGTCCCAGAGATATCGCGAGACTTGGCAGCTTACTTCCGATAATCCTATGAGAAGGTGCTTTAGATGAAGTGAACAAATGGAGCGCTCCACTTATGAAGATTAATCCGAATCTGTTAGATGATATCCAGAATGTTGCTGTAGACAGGGATATAACGCTAAACGCGTTTCGAAGACTTCCGTCCTCTTCCTCAGTAGCTATACCCCTGTTAAAATATCCTCCCCTTTTATACCATCACAGGTAAACCACAAAATCTGGTTTGGAATCTCAAATTTGCATCATGCGGTTTTCATGCGTTTCTGTTGC
This sequence comes from Bufo bufo, assembly GCF_905171765.1. Classification (NCBI taxonomy): domain Eukaryota; kingdom Metazoa; phylum Chordata; class Amphibia; order Anura; family Bufonidae; genus Bufo; species Bufo bufo. Next base: position 376,599,066 of record NC_053393.1, on the reverse strand, counting down.
GGATTTAAAACCGCATATGCGTTTTTCATTGTATTCAAACCGCAACCTTTTAGTTAGTCCTTATGACCCCGAAATATGATAGTAATACAATCTAAAATCTATAAATCATCTAAAAATATAAAATACTATATTAAAAATATAGGAAGTACATGTTTGTGTATAGACAAATAAGAACAAGGTAATAATTTTTATAAAACGACTTCAGTGTATAAATAAATATCTTCTCATATATCTTATATTCAATATATTCAGTAGAATTGGAGATGGTGTAAGGGGAGGTGGGCCCATCACCAAGAAGGGATCACACCGCCGGTAAACGGCAGAAATGCGATCCCCAATTGCATGAGGGGCACACCCCCCATTCTATAGAAAACCAAAGATCTCCAGTTCTGCATTTAACCCGGCTGGCAACAAACTTCCGAAATTATAGATTTGTTTCGATTCTGCCCTTGACATCCGCATCACAACCACCAGTTAGAAACCACAAGACACGAAGGGGGAGGAAAAAGAAGGACTCACAGATAAACACACAAAGTATGGAACAGGACAACATTATCAACTTGAGCAACACCAGATTAACATTAGCACAGAGTTCCCTTTTAAATAAAGGGTTAAAGTTCGCACCTAGCGCACAATTGAATAAATTTAGTACCTATATTGGTATTCAAAAATTTATGAGAAATATTTGTTTAAAAAAATATTTTATCAAAAATCCGATTGCTACAGTAATACAAAAAGAAGAGAATTTTAAACATACAAGTTTAAAGAATAAATCAAAAAAATTCCCCAGGAATGAAATCGGACCAGAAATGGGAAGTTTCCAAAAGAATGTTGAAGCTGACCTCAGAAAAATAAAAGAGAAACAACTGTATAGAAAAAATCTATCAAATGGAGAAGTGTCTGCAATTAGAGAATTACAGAAAAATGAAAAGATTACGATACGCCCGGCAGACAAAGGGGGCGCAATCGTGATCTTGGATACCGCGAAGTACATCCAAGAGTGCCATAGACAACTCTCTGACAGTCTAACATATAAAAAACTTGAAACAGATCCTACAAAGTTATTTAGTGATAAACTAAAAGAATACTGCCAGAGAGGTGCCCATATGGGTATTCTGTCACAACAGGAATCTGATTATATTATGGGGACGCCCGGAAGACTCCCGGTCTTTTACTGCCTTCCCAAGGTGCATAAGGACATGGAGAGTCCTCCGGGCCGCCCCATAGTATCAGGGATTGGCTCCCTAACATCCAATCTATCCAGGCATATAGATGTATGGTTACAACCTATGGTCAAAACCACTACATCATACCTGAGAGACACTACCCAAATCATACAGGTATTAGAAGGATTACATGTGGAAGAGGACTGGATTATGACAACATTGGATATCCAGTCCCTCTACACGGTGATAGACCATGAAGCTGGGATAAGAGCCATCAGAGCACAATTGGATGAGAGTAGGACAATGAAACAACAACAATTAGATTTCATTTTAGAAGGGATCCAACACATCTTACAACACAACTATTTTTATTTTGAAGGAAGTTTTTATTTACAGACTAGAGGGACGGCCATGGGCACCAGGTTTGCCCCCAGCTATGCAAATCTGTTCCTAGCACAATGGGAACGTACAACCATTGATTTGCATAGGGGGGGCGACCTGGTGCTCTGGCGACGTTATATAGACGATGTTCTTTTAATTTGGAAGGGTGATCAAGATAGCCTTAAGAAATTTATAGTGGAACTGAATATAAACAACCTAAATTTGGTTTTTATTTAAAGTACCAACATGACAGAAATTGAATTTCTAGATCTGGCGATTACGAAAGTAGTCGATAAATACGTCTGTAAGACATACCAAAAACCCTCGTCCAGGAACGCATTTATCTTACATTCTAGCTGCCACTTACCTAGTTGGTTACTGAATGTGCCCTTCGGACAGTTCCGCAGACTAAAACGGAACTGTACAGAAGAGACACAGTTTGAAGTGGAAGCATTACATCTGAGAGATAAATTCCTGGCCAAACAATATCCAATTAATATATTAAAAGGGTCATTGGAAAAAGTTAGAAAACAACCAAGGAGTTCATTACTAACTGTAAAAGCAGTAGAACAGAACGAGACAGATTCGCAATTCAGGATCATCCTTCCATATGTGACACAAAGGAAGAAAGTAGAAGAAATTATTAAACGGCATTGGCACCACCTTCTGCAAGATAAAACAATAGGGAGGCTAATACCTTCAAGACCACAAATAATATATACAAGGGCAGCCAATTTAGGTATTAAAGTAGCCCCTTCGATTAAGAATAAAAAGACAAAAATACTAAACGCTGGAAGATTGACTGTATTTGAAAGGTTTCTATAAATGCGGTCAGTGCATCTGCTGCAAAACCACTAAAATCCCAAGAAACACCAAGAAGGTATCTTCCACACAAAATGCCTTTGAGTGGGAGATAGAACACTTCCTCACGTGCAACTCTGTGAGTGTGATCTATTTAGCCCAATGTCCATGTTCAAGACAGTATATTGGACGGACTAAGAGGGCCTTGAGAGTGAGGATATCCGAACACATTTCTAACATCAAGAAAGGATATGAGAAACACTCACTCTCAAGACACTTTAAAGAAGCCCACGGACAAGACCCTACAGGCTTGTCCTTTGTGGCTTTAGAAAAAATAGACAAACACTGGAGAGGTGGAAACCACATTGAGCGGATGTCAAGGGCAGAATCGAAACAAATCTATAATTTTGGAAGTTTGATGCCAGCCGGGTTAAATGCAGAACTGGAGATCTTTGGTTTTCTATAGAATGGGGGGTGTGCCCCTCATGCAATTGGGGATCGCATTTCTGCCGTTTACCGGCGGTGTGATCCCTTCTTGGTGATGGGCCCACCTCCCCTTACACCATCTCCAATTCTACTGAATATATTGAATATAAGATATATGAGAAGATATTTATTTATACACTGAAGTCGTTTTATAAAAATTATTACCTTGTTCTTATTTGTCTATACACAAACATGTACTTCCTATATTTTTAATATAGTATTTTATATTTTTAGATGATTTATAGATTTTAGATTGTATTACTATCATATTTCGGGGTCATAAGGACTAACTAAAAGGTTGCGGTTTGAATACAATGAAAAACGCATATGCGGTTTTAAATCCGCAACAGAAACGCATGAAAACCGCATGATGCAAATTTGAGATTCCAAACCAGATTTTGTGGTTTACCTGTGATGGTATAAAAGGGGAGGATATTTTAACAGGGGTATAGCTACTGAGGAAGAGGACGGAAGTCTTCGAAACGCGTTTAGCGTTATATCCCTGTCTACAGCAACATTCTGGATATCATCTAACAGATTCGGATTAATCTTCATAAGTGGAGCGCTCCATTTGTTCACTTCATCTAAAGCACCTTCTCATAGGATTATCGGAAGTAAGCTGCCAAGTCTCGCGATATCTCTGGGACATCACGTGTGACGTATTCAAACCAGAGAGCGAGGACGCCAAGAGTGAGCGGCGGAACGAGCGGTCATATCGGACGGCTGAGGACGCGGAAGACGCATCTATAGGGGTAAGCTACATCTCCCTGAAATAGAGTCTTTAATACACTGTTGAAGGCCGCATCATAAGTCGGCGAAAAGACTATTGAAGATAACATCACATACAGGGATATAACATCCCCTAACAGCATTTGCAGTGATTGCAGACTGCAGTTCGTTTGGGACCCAGAGTAAAGTAAACCATTATACTGTGGACATTGAGATTTGATACAAACGGACTCGGTCACAATTTTATTTACATTTAAAGAGACAGTATCCCCAATATGATCCAACAGGATACCCACTGCAACTGAGAGTGTTGGACTACACATACTGTATTCCAATTTATGCGTTTCAATTGATATAACCAGAGCATTATATTGTATTTTATTGTATCTTATCTTTTTAGGGGGTTTTTAAAGGATATTATAATGTTGTTATAGATTATACAATTTTCTGCGACCACTCCATTGTGAGCGGGTGGGCGACTAATAAATTATTGTTTGATGTGTACCACATAGCGAGTGCCAGTCGTTTTTCCATTACTTACCCAACACTGCAAATACTGACTCTTTTCATAAATGTCATGTAATTGTCGATAAAAGCCTTTGAAACATATGAAGTGCGTGTAATTATATTTCACTACGTCACAGAAACAACTGAAACAAAGATCTAAAAGCAGTTTAGCAGCAAACTTTGTGAAAACTAATATTTGTGTCATTCTCAAAACTTTTGGCCACGACTGTAGGTGCATTCCCACTTTGAGAGACAGAATAAAATTTAAAAAAATCAGTAAATCACATTGTATGATTTTTAAAGAATGTATTTGTCTTGCACTGCTGAACATAAGTATTTGAACACCTGAGAAACAGCAAGAATTCTGGCTCTCAAAGACCTGTTACTGTGCCTTTAAAAAGTCTACCTCTACTCCACTCATTAATCTAACTTAGTAGCACCTGTCTGAGCTCTTTAAAGACACCTGTCCACCCCACAGTCAGTCAGACGCCAACTACTACCATGGGCAAAACCAAAGAGCTGTCAAAAGACACCAGAGACAATTAAAAATTTTGGACCGCCACAAGGCTGGAAAGAGTTACAGGGCAGTTGCCAAGCAGCTTGGTGAAAATAGATCAACTGTTGGAGCAATTGTTAGAAAATGGAAGAGGCTAAAGACAACTGTCAATCTCCCTCGGACTGGGGCTCCATGCAAGATCTCACCTTGTGGGGTATCACTGATTATAAGAAAGGTGAGGAATCAGCCCAGAACTACAAGGGAGGAGCTGGTCAATGACATGAAGAGAGGTGGGATCACAGTTTCAAAGGTCACTGTCGGTAGAACACTATGCCGTCATGGTTTCAAATCATGCATTGCGACGAAGGTTCCCCAGCTCAAGTCATCACATGTCCAGGCCCGTCTTAAGTTTGCCAATGACCATCTGGATGATCCAGAGGAGGCATGGGAGAAAGTCATGTGGTCAGAACTTTTTGGTCTAAACTTCACTCGTCGTGTTTGGAGGAAAAAGAAAGATGAGTTGCATCCCAAGAACACCATCCCTACTGTGAAGCATGGGGGTGGTAACATCATGCTTTGGTGGTGCTTTTCTGTGAAGGGGACAGGACGACTGCACTGTATTAAGGAGAGGATGAATGGGGCCATTAATTGTGAGATTTTAAGCAACAACCTTCTTCCCTCAGTCAGAGCATTGAAGATGGGTCGTGGCTGGGTCTTCCAACATGACAACGACCCGAAGCACACAGCCAGGATAACCAATTAGTGGCTCCGTAAGAAGCATATCAAGGAGTGGCCTAGCCAGTCTCCAGACATAAATCCAATAGAACATCTTTGGAGGGAGCTGAAACTCTGTGTTGCTCAGCGACAGCCCCGAAACCTGACAGATCTAGAGGAGATCTGTGTGGACGAGTGGGCCAAAATCCCTGTTGCAGTGTGTGCAAACCTGGTAAGGAACTACAGGAAACGTTTGACCTCTGTAATTGCAAACAAATGTACCAAATATTAACACTGATTTTCTCAGGTGTTCAAATACTTATGTTCAGCAGTAGGGATGAGCGAACCCGAACTGTATAGTTCGGGTTCGTACCGAATTTTGGGGTGTCCGTGACACGGACCCGAACCCGAACATTTTCGTAAAAGTCTGGGTTCGGGTTCGGCGCTTTCTTGGCGCTTTTTGAAAGCCTGCAAAGCAGCCAATCAACAAGCGTCATACTACTTGCCCCAAGAGGCCATCACAGCCATGCCTACTATTGGCATGGCTGTGATTGGCCAGTGCAGCATGTGACCCAGCCTCTATATAAGCTTGGGTCACGTAGCGCTGCACGTCACTCTGCTGTTACAAGTGTAGGGAGAGGTTGCAGCTGCGACGTTAGGGCGAGATTAGGCAGTGATTAACTCCTCCAAAACACTTAAGACAGTGATCGATCTACAGCTGTGGATCATTGAACTGCTGCTATTCAATTGCTCACTGTTTTTAGGCTGCCCAGAGCGTTTTTCAGTCACTTTTTTCTGGGGTGATCGGCGGCCATTTTGTGGCTTGTGGTGTGCCAGCACAAGCTGCCACCAAGTCCATTTAACCATCAATAGTGTGGTTATTTTTTGCTATATCCTACATCAGGGGCAAGCTGTCACCAAGTCCTTTTAACCATCAATAGCGTGGTTATTTTTTGGCTATATCCTACATCAAGGGCAAGCTGCCTCCAAGTCCATTTAACCATCAATAGTGTGGTTATTTTTTGGCTATATCCTACATCAAGGGCAAGCTGCCACCAAGTCAATTTAACCATCAATAGTGTGGTTATTTTTTGGCTATATCCTACATCAAGGGCAAGCTGCCACCAAGTCCATTTAACCATCAATAGTGTGGTTATTTTTTGGCTATATCCTACATCAAGGGCAAGCTGCCACCAAGTCCATTTAACCATCAATAGTGTGGTTATTTTTTGGCTATATCCTACATCAGGGGCAAGCTGCCACCAAGTCCATTTAACCATCAATAGTGTGGTTATTTTTTGGCTATATCCTACATCAGGGGCAAGCTGCCACCAAGTCCATTTAACCATCAATAGTGTGGTTATTTAAATCTATCCCTAAAAGGGTATATTAGATTCAAGGTGCTGATAGGGTCATTCTCAATAACTTCACACACACGCTACTGTGCATATCCAAGTCTAATTCTGTCCGTAAACGTATACCTGTCAACCAGCACCTAAATAATAGGCCTCAAATTTATATTCAGCTAAATCTGTGGCTATTGCTGTAGCTGGCCAAGTTATTTTGTGTCCGTAAAAGCACAGTTTTTGTTCTGGGTTGAAATACAATTCCCAACCTAGCAATTTCCTAAATTAGTGGTTTCTGCTGTATCAGGCCTACTTTAAATCTATCCCTAAAAGGGTATATTATATTCAAGGTGCTGATAGGGTCATTCTCAATAACTTCACACACACGCTACTGTGCATATCCAAGTCTAATTTTGTCTGTAAACGTATACCTGTCACCCAGCGCCTAAATAATAGTCCTCAAATTTATATTCAGCTAAATCTGTGGCTATTGCTGTAGCTGGCCAAGTTATTTTGTGTCCGTCAAAGCATAGTTTTTGTTCTGGGTTGAAATACAATTCCCAACCTAGCATTTTCCTAAATTAGTGGTTTCTGCTGTATCAGGCCTACTTTAAATCTATCCCTAAAAGGGTATACTAGATTCAAGGTGCTGATAGGGTCATTCTCAATAACTTCACACACACGCTACTGTGCATATCCAAGTCTAATTCTGTCCGTAAACGTATACCTGTCACCCAGCGCCTAAATAATAGGCCTCAAATTTATATTCAGCTAAATCTGTCATTACTGCTGTGCCTGTATTAGTGTAATACGGTACCTAAATAGATAGCCAGATAGTGTTAGGTGTCTGTAAAAAAAGGCCTGAATTTGAATTCAATACATTGGGCCAAATAATATTTTTCTTATTGTGGTGAACGGTAACAATGAGGAAAACATCTAGTAAAGGGACGCGGACATGGTCGTGGTGGTGTTAGTGGACCCTCTGGTGCTGGGAGAGGACGTGGCCGTTCTGCCACAGCCACACGTCCTAGTGTACCAACTACCTCAGGTCCCAGTAGCCGCCAGAATTTACAGGGATATTTGGTGGGGCCCAATACCGTTCTAAGGATGGTAAGGCCTGAGCAGGTACAGGCATTAGTCAAATGGGTGGCCGACAGTGGATCCAGCACGTTCACATTATCTCCCACCCAGTCTTCTGCAGAAAGCGCACAGATGGCGCATGAAAACCAAGCCCATCAGTCTGTCACATCACCCCCATGCATACCAGGGAAACTGTCTGAGCCTCAAGTTATGCAGCAGTCTCTTATGCTGTTTGAAGACTCTGCTGGCAGGGTTTCCCAAGGGCATCCACCTAGCCCTTCCCCAGCGGTGGAAGACATAGAATGCACTAACGCACAACCACTTATGTTTCCTGATGATGAGGACATGGGAATACCACCTCAGCACGTCTCTGATGATGATGAAACACAGGTGACAACTGCTGCGTCTTTCTGCAGTGTGCAGACTGAACAGGAGGTCAGGGATGAAGACGATGCAGGGGACGATGAGGTCCTAGACCCCACATGGAATGAAGGTCGTGCCACTGACTTTCAGAGTTCGGAGGAAGAGGCAGTGGTGAGACCGAGCCAACAGCGTAGCAAAAGACAAAGAGGGAGCAGTGGGCAAAAGCAGAACACCCGCCGCCAAGAGACTCCGCCTGCTACTGACCACCGCCATCTGGGACCGAGCACCCCAAAGGCAGCTTCAAGGAGTTCCCTGGCATGGCACTTCTTCAAACAATGTGCTGACGACAAGACCCGAGTGGTTTGCACGCTGTGCCATCAGAGCCTGAAGCGAGGCATTAACGTTCTGAACCTTAGCACAACCTGCATGACCAGGCACCTGCATGCAAAGCATGAACTGCAGTGGAGTAAACACCTTAAAAACAAGGAAGTCACTCAGGCTCCCCCTGCTACCTCTTCTGCTGCTGCCGCCTCGGGCCTCTTCCTCCGCCTCTGGAGGAACGTTGGCACCTGCCGCCCAGCAAACATGGGATGTACCACCAACACCACCACCTGCGTCACCAAGCATCTCAACCATGTCACACGGCAGCGTTCAGCTCTCCATCTCACAAACATTTGAGAGAAAGTGTAAATTCCCACCTAGCCACCCTCGATCCCTGGCCCTGATAGCCAGCATTTCTAAACTACTGGCCTATGAAATGCTGTCATTTAGGCTGGTGGACACAGACAGCTTCAAACAGCTCATGTCGCTTGCTGTCCTACAGTATATTGTTCCCAGCTGGCACTACTTCTCCAAGAGAGCCGTGCCTTCCCTGCACAACCAAGTATCCGATAAAATCATATGTGCACTGCGCAACGCCATCTGTGGCAAGGTCCACCTAACCACAGATACGTGGACCAGTAAGCACGGCCAGGGACGCTATATCTCCCTAACTGCACACTGGGTAAATGTAGTGGCGGCTGGGCCCCAGGCGGAGAGCTGTTTGGCGCACGTCCTTCCGCCGCCAAGGATCGCAGGGCAACATTCTTTGCCTCCTGTCTCCTCCTCCTCCTACTCAGCTTCCTCCTCCTCTTCTTCCACCTGCTCATCCAGTCAGCCACACACCTTCACCACCAACTTCAGCACAGCCCGGGGTAAACGTCAGCAGGCCATTCTGAAACTCATATGTTTGGGGGACAGGCCCCACACCGCACAGGAGTTGTGGCGGGGTATAGAACAACAGACCGACGAGTGGTTGCTGCCGGTGAGCCTCAAGCCCGGCCTGGTGGTGTGCGATAATGGGCGAAATCTCGTTGCAGCTCTGGGACTAGCCGGTTTGACGCACATCCCTTGCCTGGCGCATGTGCTGAATTTGGTGGTGCAGAAGTTCATTCACAACTACCCCGACATGTCAGAGCTGCTGCATAAAGTGCAGGCCATCTGTGCGCGCTTTCGGCGTTCACATCCTGCCGCTGCTCACCTGTCTGCGCTACAGAGTAACTTCGGCCTTCCCGCTCACCGCCTCATATGCAACGTGCCCACCAGGTGGAACTCCACCTTGCACATGCTGGACAGACTGTGCGAGCAGCAGCAGGCCATAGTGGAGTTTCAGCTGCAGCACGCACGGGTCAGTCGCACTGTGGAACAGCACCACTTCACCACCAATGACTGGGCCTCCATGCGAGACCTGTGTGCCCTGTTGCGCTGTTTCGAGTACTCCACCAACATGGCCAGTGGCGATGATGCCGTTATCAGCGTTACAATACCACTTCTATGTCTCCTTGAGAAAACACTTAGGGCGATGATGGAAGAGGAGGTGGCCCAGGAGGAGGAGGAGGAGGAGGAAGAGGGGTCATTTTTAGCACTTTCAGGCCAGTCTCTTCGAAGTGACTCAGAGGGAGGTTTTTTGCAACAGCAGAGGCCAGGTACAAATGTGGCCAGACAGGGCCCACTACTGGAGGACGAGGAGAACGAGGATGAGGAGGAGGTGGAGGAGAATGAGGATGAGGATGAAGCATGTTCACAGCGGGGTGGCACCCAACGCAGCTCGGGCCCATCACTGGTGCGTGGCTGGGGGGAAATGCAGGACGATGACGATACGCCTCCCACAGAGGACAGCTTGTCCTTACCTCTGGGCAGCCTGGCACACATGAGCGACTACATGCTGCAGTGCCTGCGCAATGACAGCAGAGTTGCCCACATTTTAACGTGTGCGGACTACTGGGTTGCCACCCTGCTAGATGCACGGTACAAAGACAATGTGCCCACCTTACTTCCTTCACTGGAGCGTGATAGGAAGATGCGCGAGTACAAGCGCACGTTGGTAGACGTGCTACTGAGAGCATTCGCAAATGTCACAGGGGAACCAGTGGAAGCCCAAGGCGAAGGCAGAGGAGGAGCAAGAGGTCGCCAACGCAACTGTGTCACTGCCAGCTCCTCTGAGGGCAGGGTTAGCATGGCAGAGATGTGGAAAAGTTTTGTCACCACGCCACAGCTAAGTGCACCACCACCTGATACGGAACGTGTTAGCAGGAGGCAACATTTCACTAACATGGTGGAACAGTACGTGTGCACACCCCTCCACGTACTGACTGATGGTTCGGCCCCATTCAACTTCTGGGTCTCCAAATTGTCCACGTGGCCAGAGCTAGCCTTTTATGCCTTGGAGGTGCTGGCCTGCCCGGCGGCCAGCATTTTGTCTGAACATGTATTCAGCACGGCAGGGGGCGTCATTACAGACAAACGCAGCCGCCTGTCTACAGCCAATGTGGACAAGCTGACGTTCATAAAAATGAACCGGGCATGGATCCCACAGGACCTGTCCATCCCTTGTGCAGATTAGACATTAACTACCTCCCCTTAACCATATATTATTGTACTCCAGGGCACTTCCTCATTCAATCCTATTTTTATTTTCATTTTACCATTATATTGCGGGGCAACCCAAAGTTGAAAGAACCTCTCCTCTGTCTGGGTGCCGGGGCCTAAAAATATCTGACAGTGGCCTGTTCCAGTGGTGGGTGACATGAAGCCTGATTCTCTGCTATGACATGAAGACTGATTCTCTGCTGAGTCGCTGACATGAAGCCTGAATCTCTGTTATGGGACCTCTGTCTGGGTGCCGGGGCCTAAATTATATGACAATGGACTGTTCCAATGTTGGGTGACGTGAAGCCTGAGTCTCTGCTATGACATGAAGACTGATTCTCTGCTGACATGAAGCCAGATTCTCTGTTACGGGACCTCTCTCCTCTGCCTGGGTGCCTGGGCCTAAATATCTGACAATGGACTGTTCCAGTGTTGGGTGACGTAAAGCATGATTCTCTGCTATGACATGAAGACTGATTCTCTGCTGACATGAAGCCTGAATCTCTGGTATGGGACCTCTCTCCTCTGCCTTGGTGCCGGGGCGTAAATATCTGACAATGGACTGTTCCAGTGGTGGGTGACGTTAAGCCTGATTCTCTGCTATGACATGAAGACTGACTCTCTGCTGACATGAATCCTGAATCTCTGTTATGGGACCTCTCTCCTCTGCCTGGGGGCCTGGGCCTAAATATCTGACAATGGACTGTTCCAGTGGTGGGTGACGTGAAGCATGATTCTCTGCTATGACATGAAGACTGATTCTCTGCTGACATGAAGCCAGATTCTCTGCTATGGGACCTCTCTCCTCTGCCTGGGTGCCTGGGCCTAAATATCTGACAATGGACTGTTCCAGTGGTGGGTGACGTGAAGCATGATTCTCTGCTATGACATGAAGACTGATTCTCTGCTGACATGAAGCCAGATTCTCTGCTATGGGACCTCTCTCCTCTGCCTGGGTGCCTGGGCCTAAATATCTGACAATGGACTGTTCCAGTGGTGGGTGACGTGAAGCATGATTCTCTGCTATGACATGAAGACTGATTCTCTGCTATGACATGAAGACTGATTCTCTGCTGACATGAAGCCTGATTCTCTGCTATGGGACCTCTCTCCAATTGATATTGGTTAATTTTTATTTATTTTATTTTAATTTTAATTCATTTCCCTATCCACATTTGTTTGCAGGGGATTTAACTACATTTTGCTGCCTTTTGCAGCCCTTTAGCCCTTTCCTGGGCTGTTTTACAGCCTTTTTAGTGCCGAAAAGTTCCGGTCCCCATTGACTTCAATGGGGTTCGGGACGAAGTTCGGGTCGGGTTCGGATCCCGAACCCGAACATTTCCGGGAAGTTCGGCCGAACTCTATTCAGCAGTGCAAGACAAAAATTTTTTTTTTAAATCATACAATGTGATTTCCTGAATAATAATTTTTTTTTATTCTGTCTGAGTGGGAATGCACCTACAATGTGAATTTCAGACCCCTCCATGATTTCTAAGTGGGAGAACTTGCAAAATCGCAGGGTGTTCAAATACTTCAGTTTCTCACTGTGTATAACATATATATATATATATATATATATATATATATATATATATACAGGGTGGGCCATTTATATGGATACACCTTAATAAAATGGGAATGGTTGGTGATATTAACTTCCTGTTTGTGGCACATTAGTATATGTGAGGGGGGAAACTTTTTAAGATGGGTGGTGACCATGGCGGCCATTTTGAAGTTGGCCATTTTGAATCCAACTTTTGTTTTTTCAATAGGAAGAGGGTCATGTGACACATCAAACTTATTGGGAATTTCACAAGAAAAACAATGGTGTGCTTGGTTTTAACGTAACTTTATTCTTTCATGAGTTATTTACAAGTTTCTGACCATTTATAAAATGTGTTCAATGTGCTGCCCATTGTGTTGGATTGTCAATGCAACCCTCTTCTCCCACTCTTCACACACTGATAGCAACACCGCAGGAGAAATGCTAGCACAGGCTTCCAGTATCCGTAGTTTCAGGTGCTGCACATCTCGTATCTTCACAGCATAGACGATTGCCTTCAGATGATATGAGATGTGCAGCACCTGAAACTACGGATACTGGAAGCCTGTGCTAGCATTTCTCCTGCGGTGTTGCTATCAGTGTGTGAAGAGTGGGAGAAGAGGGTTGCATTGACAATCCAACACAATGGGCAGCACATTGAACACATTTTGTAAGTGGTCAGAAACTTGTAAATAATTCATGAAAGAATAAAGTAAAATAAATAAATAAAACCAAGCACACCATTGTTTTTCTTGTGAAATTCCCAATAAGTTTGATGTGTCAAATGACCCTCTTCCTATTGAAAAAACAAAAGTTGGATTCAAAATGTCCGACTTCAAAATGGCCGCCATGGTCACCACCCATCTTGAAAAGTTTCCCCCCCTCACATATACTAATGTGCCACAAACAGGAAGTTAATATCACCAACCATTCCCATTTTATTAAGGTGTATCCATATAAATGGCCCACCCTGTATATATATATATATATATTTTTTTTTTTTTTGTAATTACACATTTATTTTGTGCCATACATTTTTTACAATTACAAAAAAAAAATATCTAAATTTAATCTCTATTTCTGAAATGTTTCTGCCGGGATTCGAACTCTCTGCCTTGTACATTAGAGGCAAGGATGTTAACCACTACACTATAGAGCAGGCATCCTCAAACTGTGGCCCTCCAGCTGTTGTAAAACTACAACTCCCACAATGCCCTGCTATAGGCTGATACCTGTAGGCTGTTCGGGCATGCTGGGAGTTGTAGTTTTGCAACAGCTGGAAGGCCGCAGTTTGAGGATGCTATAGAGCTACATGTTAACCTGCACAGAAATATAAAATAAGTCTTCTGCTGAATAGGAATACTCACTACATCAGAAACTACTATGAAGTTTATCTGACACAGTTTACCATTTAGCTTTATAGCTGAGTAGATAAGGTCCTTGCCTCTAATGTATAACGCTGGGAGTTAAAATCCTGGCAAAGAATTAGATTTAAATACACTAGGGTGTCCCCAAGCACTGACTCCATATATGGATATAGCTATATATGGAGTCAGAGCAGGGACTCCTAAGTCGAACTAGAGTCCCGACACCCTCCCCTCTTCAGAGCAGGGGGTGTCTGGGGTTCTCCCATTGACTTCCATTGTGCTCTGTAGAACACCGAAGCATAGCAAAGTGTTCTACTCGAGCACTTTGGTGCACTCCCAACACTAGTGGCCATAATTTCTGCTCAGCGTAGATCGACTTTCATCAGTGGAGGCCCACTGGTCGGTCGTCCAGCGTAGATGCTCCCTGCCCATGCAAGATGATGATGCCTTTGGTCAGGTTGTCTAGCACGCAGACCACGCTGATGTAAATGGAATCGAGTGGTCTGATGTGACACTTGGGTGCCTCTCACCTCCCTTAAATGTGCCTAGAGTTGTGTGGCATTCATCATCCGGTTCCGTTCACAAATCAGTGTGGGATGTGGCCACTTTTATGCCTTTCTGTGACTCTTCCAGTCTCTCTGTATCTCTTTTGTAACCTGCTGATGACACTCTGTGACACTCTAAGCTCGGTGCCACTTCCGTCTGAGAACATCCTGCTTGAAGCCTCGCAATGGTGAGGTACTGTTGATCAATTGTTAGGTATCGTCGTGGTCTTATGATGTAACAGCATGATAAGGGGGATCGTTTAAATACCAATTCTAATTGAACAAGGAAATTTATTTGGCGATTCATGGATCAAATACCTGTTGTGAAATATCCCTAACTTTTTGTAAATAGAGTATATTATCATATATGTAAAGTTGCAATTCATGAGGGATTTATGACATAAAGCCAAGTGTCTCTCCTTGTAATACTAGGAAACAAACCTGGGGATACCGTATTTCCAATGCACTTCTAATACTAAACTCACATCCGGATTGTAACCTTCTCACCCGTATTTAATGTAGGCATATATTTAGTGATACTTTGTTTTACCTTTGGATAATCTTGACTGTAAGTACTTAAAAGTAAAAGTAACCCTTCCCTAAATTGTTCTTAGGACCTCGATTTGTCATTGTTAAATAAAAGTTCCTGACTAGTGTGGGAATGGGCGATTTTCACCCATTAGTATGCCCACATTGTAATCTCAGGCCTTCATGCACTGTGTAATATGGTCATTTTCTAGTTGATATTCATTCTTCTTCACCAACATGTAAATTATATCCCACTTATCTATGATGGTGAATAGTCACATCTAACACCAAATTCATTGTGATAGATTTACAAAGAAGGCCACATTGAATTTCACCTGTCTGGATTACCTGTAAATTGAATGTCCAAAAAGTTTAGAATATTACCCCCAAGTCATAATCAGTTTCTATGAGGAGGTAAGCTCTAGACTTGACCGAGGTGAGTCAATGGATGTCCTATATCTTGACTTCTCCAAAGCATTTGATAATGTGCCACATAAAAGGTCAGTATATAAAATGAGAATGCTCGGACTGGGAGAAAATGTCTATATGTGGGTAAGTAACTGGCTCAGTAATAGAAAACAGAAGGTGGTTATTAATGGTACACACTCAGATTGGGTCACTGTCACTATTGGGGTACCTCAGGGGTCAGTATTGGGCCTTATTCTCTTCAATACATCTGTTAATGATCTAGTAGAAGGCTTACATATCAATTTTTGCAGATGACACTAAACCATTTTTTTAAACAAATTTTTGATGGTTATTTTTAATTTTCCATGTCAATATCTATATTTAAACAAAGACCATAAATTCCTGCAGGTTTCACAACTAAGCCTAATAATAGGTGCCACTTCTTAGGCTACTTTCACACTCGCTTTTTTGCTTTCCGTTTGTGAGATCCGTCATGAGCTCTCACAAGCGGTCCAAAACGGATCAGTTTTGCCCTAATGCATTCTGAATGGAAAAGGATCTGCTCAGAATGCATCAGTTTGCCTCCGATCAGTCTCCATTTTTCTCTGGAGGCAGACACCAAAACGCTGCCTGCAGCGTTTTGCTGTCCGCTTGACGAAACTGAGCCAAACAGATCCATCCTGGCACACAATGTAAGTCAATAAGGACGGATCAGTTTTCTCTGACACAATCTGGCACAATAGAAAACGGATCCGTCTCCTATTGACTTTCAATGGAGTTCATGACGGATCCGTCTTTGCTATGTTACAGATAATAAAAACTGATCCGTTCATGATGGATGCATGCGGTCGTATTATTGTAACGGATCCGTTTTTGCAGATCCATCACGGATCCGCCTCTAAAACGCAAGTGTGAAAGTAGCCTTAGGCTACTTTCACACCTGCGTTCAGGTGTCCGCTCGTGAGCTCCGTTTGAAGGGGCTCACGAGAGGTCCTGAACGCAGCCGTTCAGCTCTAATGCATTCTCAGTGGAGGCGGATCCACTGAGAATGCATCCGCCTGCCAGCGCTCAGCCTCCGCTCCGCTAAGTGAGCGGACACCTGAACGCTGCTTGCAGCGTTCGGGTGTCCGCCTGGCCGTGTGGAGGCGAGCGGATCCGTCCAGACTTATAATGGAAGTCAATGGGGACGGATCCGCTTGAAGATGACACCATATGGCTCAATCTTCAAGCGGATCCGTTCCCCATTGACTTTCAATGTAAAGTCTGAACGGATCCGCTCAGGCTACTTTCAGACTTAGAAAATTTTCTAAGTTATAATGCAGACGGATCCGTTCTGAACGGATGCAAACGTCTGCATTATAGGAGCGGATCCGTCTGATGAAACATCAGACGGATCCGCTCCGAACGCTAGTGTGAAAGTAGCCTTAGTCTGTACAAATCACTTTACTGCTGCTATCTCCTTATCATTGCAGTCTTATTATATCACCTTTGTGTACAGACAACACAGGATCCACCATTCACAGCAGCTTATCAGCTCCCTCCTAACCTCTACACAGGTCACAGAGCATGCCAAGAAAACTCTCCCATAGAAGTCAATGAGGTCCCTTCCTTACCATTGTGTCTATCGACCATGGGGCTGACATAAAGCATTGTTTTAATACTCTATAAATACTGCTAAGAACAGCTCAGGCAAGATGGCTGCCCCCATAATCATGTTCAGGAAACAGAATAAAGAAATCTGCAATCAGAAAATTAAAGCAAATTAGTAAAAAAAAAGGATATGTGTTGCTATCTGGTTTTAACTGGCAGATAAAAATTTTGATGACCCATTTCCTTTAAAATTTATTTAATCTGAGATTTCCTCTTCACCAGATCCCTAAAATTCTTTTCAACTAAACACTGGAAACCTTCCATAGCATCTGAGCAAACTTGTACAGGATCAGGGGCATAGCTAAAAGCCCATGGGCCCTGGTGCAAGAGTTCAGCTTGGGTCCCCGTCCCTCAGTGCTTGTTGGCAAGGGGCAGGGG
This sequence comes from Bufo bufo, assembly GCF_905171765.1. Classification (NCBI taxonomy): domain Eukaryota; kingdom Metazoa; phylum Chordata; class Amphibia; order Anura; family Bufonidae; genus Bufo; species Bufo bufo. The sequence continues at coordinate 376,581,671 of NC_053393.1, read as the reverse complement.
AGCACGTAGCCTTCCTACTGCCTGAGGCAAACATTGAAAGGGCATCCCCTCATGCCAAATTCTTAACCTAATCCCTTCCCTCCAGCCAGAGGTGTAAATTGACCAGTATGCACTTTCTATAATGCCAGTGTCTTATGTGGCACAAGGGTCTTTGGGCCCCTCAGGCTCCTGGGCCCGGTAGTGACTGCTACCTCTGCACCCCCTATAGCTACGCCCCTGTACAGGATACAAAAAAACAGGTTCACATTTAGGTTCCACAATATTATAAAACTACACTCACCTAAAGAATTATTAGGAACACCTGTTCTATTTCTCATTAATGCAATTATCTAGTCAACCAATCACATGGCAGTTGCTTAAATGCATTTAGGGGTGTGGTCCTGGTCAAGACAATCTCCTGAACTCCAAACTGAATGTCAGAATGGGAAAGAAAGGTGATTTAAGCAATTTTGAGCGTGGCATGGTTGTTGGTGCCAGACGGGCCGGTCTGAGTATTTCACAATCTGCTCAGTTACTGGGATTTTCACGCACAACCATTTCTAGGGTTTACAAAGAATGGTGTGAAAAGGGAAAAACATCCAGTATGCGGCAGTCCTGTGGGCGAAAATGCCTTGTTGATGCTAGAGGTCAGAGGAGAATGGGCCGACTGATTCAAGCTGATAGAAGAGCAACGTTGACTGAAATAACCACTCGTTACAACCGAGGTATGCAGCAAAGCATTTGTGAAGCCACAACACGCACAACCTTGAGGCGGATGGGCTACAACAGCAGAAGACCCCACCGGGTACCACTCATCTCCACTACAAATAGGAAAAAGAGGCTACAATTTGCACGAGCTCACCAAAATTGGACTGTTGAAGACTGGAAAAATGTTGCCTGGTCTGATGAGTCTTGATTTCTGTTGAGACATTCAAATGGTAGAGTCCGAATTTGGCGTAAACAGAATGAGAACATGTATGCATCATGCCTTGTTATCACTGTGCAGGCTGGTGGTGGTGGTGTAATGGTGTGGGGGATGTTTTCTGGGCACACTTTAGGCCCCTTAGTGCCAATTGGGCATCGTTAAAATGCCACGGGCTACCTGAGCATTGTTTCTGACCATGTCCATCCCTTCATGACCACCATGTACCCTCTGATGGCTACTTCCAGCAGGATAATGCACCATGTCACAAAGCTCGAATCATTTCAAATTGGTTTCTTGAACATGACAATGAGTTCACTGAACTAAAATGGCCCCCACAGTCACCAGATTTCAACCCAATAGAGCATCTTTGGGATGTGGTGGAACGGGAGCTTCGTGCCCTGGATGTGCATCCCTCAAATTTCCATCAACTGCAAGATGCTATCCTATCAATATGGGCCAACATTTCTAAAGAATGCTATCAGCACCTTGTTGAATCAATGCCACGTAGAATTAAGGCAGTTCTGAAGGCAAAAGGGGGTCCAACACCGTATTAGTATGGTGTTCCTAATAATTCTTTAGGAGAGTGTATATTGGTGTGACCTGTAAATTGATAATGGATAATCGATCATTCCTTCTTACAAATCTGCATTGTCATAATTGTTCTCAGGGCTCCTAACTTTAAAAATTTAGGAGCCAAATTTAAAATACATATAATTACGGTATAATTAAAAAAACAAACACATGTCTTACCTAGGGTTGTCACGAAACCAAAATTTTGACTCGATTTCGGTACCATAAAAAAGTATTGCGATACTCGATACCACGAGAAAAAAAATAAAACACGAGAAAAAATTTTTTTCAAAAAAAGCTGCGTGCATTCCAGATTTTATGGAACGTCTGGACCATAATAGAACAGTCCTAACCTAATTTTTGTCGGGACAAGTTGACAAAAAATGGCAAATTGCTATCCAGGAGATATTTTTTAATATTTTAACAGTTTGCACTTTTTTGGGCGTGGCGATATGTAATATTTTTTTATTGTTTATATATTTAATATGTAAAATTGGGCAAGGGGGTGATTTAAACTTTATATTTTAGTGTTTGTTTTTTTTATTTATTTTTAACTTTTTACTTAATAACTATTTCCCCCCTTAGGGGTTAGAACCTGGGATCTTTTCATCCCTTTTCCTATTCACCCTGATAGAACTCTATCAGGGTGAATAAGACTTTACACTCTCCCTGCTGCTCTGTGCTCTGTGCACACAGCAGCAGGGAGCCGACTATGGCAGTCAGGGCTTCAGCAGCATCTTGGCTGCCATGGTAACCAATCAGAGCGCCAGGCGTACACTGCTGGGGCTCCAATTAGAACTGCCACTGCCACCAATGAGGAGGGGTGGAGGGAACCCTGTGGCTATTGCCACCAATGATTATAATAGTTATAATACTTGGGGGGGGGGGGTTGGGAGCGCACTGCGCCACCAATGATTCTACTTTATAATACTGGGGTTTGGGGGGGGGGGGGTTCGATGCACTGCACCACCAATGAATATAGTTAATGCCTGAATAAAAACGCAGGCTGCGCTGCGGTTGTCTGCCATATCCCATACCCGGCTCCCAGCCTCTATGACTGCGGGCTGCAATCCGCCGCTATTAACCGGTCAGGTGCGGTACCTGAGGGGTTAATACCGGCGGATCGCAGCGCGCAGTTATAGAGGCTGGGTGCCGGGTATGGGATATGGCCGGCACCCGCAGCGCAGCCTGCGTTTGTATTCAGGCATAAACTATATTCATTGGTGGTGCAGTGGCCACAGCCCCTCCCCTCCTCCTCACTTCTATCAGCCCATTGGTGGCAGCGGCAGCAGTACAGGGGGGAGGGACTGCCTCCTTCTCCCCTGTGCTGTTGAGAAGAACATGGCACGCGCTGACAGCAGCGCGTGCCATGTCAGTTCCTCGCGTGTGAGAGGCACAGCAGCGGAGGGTCTAGGCGCAAATAACGAAAAGACTACAAAGTCTTGTCGCCATTTAGCAATTCTAAGTCGCATTGGCGACCATTTTGGTCGCCATCTGGAGCCCTGGTTCATATCAGACATGCTACACTTCGAGGTAGTTGATTCTTCCATGTGTACTTCCAAGAATTTTTTTTTTACTGAAGGGAGTCTTACAAACCTATTTATATCTAATATAGTAGAAAGTACAGGGTGGGCCATTTATATGGATACACCTTAATAAAATGGGAATGGTTGGTGATATTAACTTCCTGTTTGTGGCACATTAGTATATGTGAGGGGGGAAACTTTTCAAGATGGGTGGTGACTAGTGATGAGCGGCAGGTGCCATATTCGATTTCGACGAAATTCGCGAATATTCGATAGAATATTCGTTTTATATTCGTCGAAATCGAATATTCGTCATTATTCTTGTTATCGCGATTAATATGCGATTTAAATAATCGCGTATTGCGATTTTAACTTAAAGGCTACTCTCCTATTGAAATAGCAATGCGATTAATTCAAGTTATAATAATCGAATTTCGATTTTAACTTAGCACTGCTATATTCCATATTCGTTAATTCTAGCTTAATATGGAATATAGCAGTGCTAAGTTAAAATCGAAATTAGATTATTATAACTTGAATTTTATTTTAAATTTTTTTATTGTTATATTTTTTTCTTTCCCACTTCCCTAAAATTGTTCTTACCTGTCCTTTGGCTTCCTGGCTGCTCCAGTCAGTGCCCGTTGCCGATTCTGCCAACTTCCGTGCTCATGGAGCATCACCATCACCATGGGAACGTCTCCATATACTAGAATGTACTGTCGGATTTGAGAATTACGTGAAAAATCGCAATTCGACTATTTCAAGTTATAATAATCGAATTTCGATTTTAACTTAGCACTGCTATATTTAATTCTAGCCTAATAAGGAATATAGCAGTGCTAAGTTAAAATCAAAATTCGATTATTATAACTTGAATTAATCGAATTGCGATTTCAACTTGGACCTGGTTTACTATGGTTGGCTTGGTAGAATTAGCGAATATGACAAATGTATTCGTCATATTCCACAAAACGAATATAACGAATGTATTCGTCATATTCCACAAAACGAAGATAACGAAGTATTCTTCATCTTCGTTTTAGCTACCTATTCATCAACTTCGCTAATTCTAGCAATCATATAGGAAAGTTTACTATAGAGACAGCTAAGTTTAATTCGCTATGCGAGTATATTACTTTGCTTTTTTTTTATAAATAGAATAATTATAATAATTATCAGGTATTATAATTATTCTATTTATTTTTTAAAAAAAAGCAGTCATATAATCGCTTAGCGAATTAAACTTAGCTGTCTCTATAGTAAACTTTCCTATATGATTGCTAGAATTAGCGAAGTTGATGAATAGGTAGCTAAAACGAAGATGCAGAATACTTCGTTATCTTCGTTTTGTGGAATATGACGAATACATTCGTTATATTCGTTTTGTGGAATATGACGAATACATTCGTCATATTCGCTAATTCTACCAAGCCAACCATAGTAAACCAGGTCCAAGTTGAAATCGCAATTCGATTAATTCAAGTTATAATAATCGAATTTCGATTTTAACTTAGCACTGCTATATTCCATATTAGGCTAGAATTAAATATAGCAGTGCTAAGTTAAAATAGAAATTCGATTATTATAACTTGAAATAATCGAATTGCGATTTTTCACGTAATTCTCAAATCCGACAGTACAGTCTAGTATATGGAGACGTTCCCATGGTGATGGGGACGCTCCATGAGCACGGAAGTCGGCAGAAGCGGCAACGGGCACTGACTGGAGCAGCCAGGAAGCCAGGAATCCAAAGGACAGGTAAGAACAACTTTAGGGAAGTGGAAAAGAACAAAATATAACAATAAAAAAAAAAAATAAAAAAAAAAACGAATATTCGAAATATCGAATTTATATCACCATATTCGAAATATTCGCGAATTAGCGAAGTGCCGATATTCGCGAAAAAAATTCGATATTCGAATATTCGCGCTCAACACTAGTGGTGACCATGGCGGCCATTTTGAAGTCAGCCATTTTGAATCCAACTTTTGTTTTTTCAATAGGAAGAGGGTCATGTCACACATCAAACTTATTGGGAATTTCACACGAAAAACAATGGTGTGCTTGGTTTTAACATAACTTTAGTCTTTCATGAGTTATTCACAAGTTTCTCTTTGTTTACAGCCATTGACATGTCGCCGAGGTTAACACGTGAGGAGCAGATAGAAATTGTGTTGATGTCTGGTGAACGCAGTAACCGGGTCATTGCAGCAGATTTCAATGCAAGACACCCTAGGAGACCACCCATCTCCCATGCTACAGTTAGCAAACTGCTTGCTAAGTTTCATGAAACTGGTTCAGTGTTGGATTTGCCAAAATGTGGACGCATGAAATCTGTCTCTAATGAAGAAACATCAGTGGCTGTCCTAGCTTCATTCATCAAGAGCCCACCACTCGCCGCATGTCACTGGAGAGTGGCATTAGTCGAACATCCCTTCGGCGGATATTAGCTACTCACAAATGGCACCCTTACAAACTCCAGCTACTGCAGCATCTCAACGAGGATGACCCAGATCGGGACACTGAATTTGCAGAATGGGGAAAACAAAAATTGGAACAGGACCCTCAGTTTACGCACAAGATTTTGTTCAGTGATGAGGCAAACGTTTATGTGAATGGTGAAGTTAACAAACAAAACCACCACTATTGGTCTGACACTAACCCACATTGGATAGATCCCTCCAAGACTGTTGGAACAAAAAAAATGATGGTATGGTGTGGTATATGGGGTACAAAGATAGTGGGGCCATTCTTCATCAACGGAAACCTCAAGGCCACTGGATATGCAAAATTGCTACATGATGATGTGTTTCACTCTTTATGTACTGAAGCTGGCACGTTCCCTGAGTTTTTCCAGCAAGATGGTGCACCACCACATTATGGGTGTCAGGTCCGAGCATTCCTAGATGAACAGTTTCCTGGAAAGTGGATTGGTCGTCGTAGGCCAGTTGAATGGCCCCTAAGGTCTCCCGATCTGACCCCCTTAGACTTTTATCTTTGGGGTCATCTGAAGGCAATTGTCTATGCTGTGAAGATACGAGATGTGCAGCACCTGAAACTACGGATACTGGAAGCCTGTGCTAGTATTTTTCCTGCAGTGTTGCTATCAGTGTGTGAAGAGTGGGAGAAGAGGGTTACATTGACAATCCAACACAATGGGCAGCACATTGAACACATTTTATAAGTGGTCAGAAACTTGTAAATAACTCATGAAAGAATAAAGTTACGTTAAAACCAAGCACACCATTGTTTTTCTTGTGAAATTCCCAATAAGTTTGATGTGTCACATGACCCTCTTCCTATTGAAAAAACAAACGTTGGATTCAAAATGGCCGACTTCAAAATGGCCGCCATGGTCACCACCCATCTTGAAAAGTTTCCCCCCTCACATATACTAATGTGCCACAAACAGGAAGTTAATATCACCAACCATTCCCATTTTATTAAGGTGTATCCATATAAATGGCCCACCCTGTAGATTAAATCTCTGTGTGGGGACAAAATCTAAACCTTTTCCCCAAAACTTCCAGTTGTTCTGCAGACCTTACACCCACTGACATGTTGACAACTGAGAGGTCTTGGTTATTCCAGTATTCAGGTACTTGCAATGTTTCCTGCCACTTCTGCAGGACCGCTTCCTGCTGGTGGCTTGTTTTTCACATACAGTCCACACTTGCATCATAGATGTGTTTTTATTAGACGCATGTCTGGTATTCTATGGATGTCTTCCTGTCTGTGATATTGTATTCTCTGAGTTCAAAGTATCTGACATTTCATCTTTGTCCTCATAATCCGATTTTTAAAAGTTTACATAATGTTCAAACCTATACGGTTTTCTACTACCCTTTTTCAAAATAGATTTTGGAGCAGTCAATCTTTCTCCTTTTGTTCCTGCTCCAATTATATACATTGCCAGAAGAATAATCCTTCATATCTCGAATAAAATTGCCATGTTTGATCGCTGTTATTTTGTCTTTAAATTTAGCCAGATTACCCTTTAGTTTAGAATCCATACTCCAATATGTTCGTACTGAATCTTATGGTTTAAAATTGCCCCTTATTTGTGTAACACTGTGCTAAAGACTAGACTATTTGTATTTTCCTCAAGAGATGCATAAAACTGGAACAAATACGTTAAAGGGGTCTTCCAGGATTTGAAGAATATTGCTACTTTTTTCCAGAAACAGTCCCACACCTGTCTATGGCTTGTGTCTGGTATTGCAACTGAAGCCTACTGAAGTGAATGAGAAAGAAGTGCAATACCACACTCAGGAGTGGCAATGTTTCTGGAAGAAAGCAGCCATGTTTTTTTAATCCTGAACAACCCCTTTAGTAAATCTGCGCCAATGTGTTGATAAGAAAGTATAATCACATTTTCTAGGTGTAAGTTAATGGGGTTTTAGCTGCCTGGTTGAGTGTGGAGATGAGCAAAGTATTCCAAAATTCGATTAGTCTACTTTGCCAAATTTTGCAAAAAAATTTGCTTTGTGACGAATTACTTAGTCACGAAGCGCATTTCTTTGCAAGTAGTGGGTGCAATGACGGGGAGCAGCGATTGCACCGCCCCCTGTCATTGTACCCCTCAGATGAAACGTTCGTAGCTGATCGCGGCATCTGATAGCCATAACAGAGTGTTAAATAATTTAAAAAAAAAAAAAACATAGTTACCTCATCTATTTAGTCGCAACAGTCCGGCCACCGCCATCTTGATTGAAGATCTGGCGCGAAATCTCGCACAACCCATGACGACATCATCACGTTGACTGGTGTGGTGACGTCATACGTCACGGTGCACAGGAGTTAATGTAAATGGTTGATGTAATTAAGATTTTAGTTTGTTTTTTACACTATTTCAGGTAAAATCTATTCTCTACCACAAAGCACGAGGAAATTCAGCTCTGCGTTGTATCAAATTTATCCTGAAATTCGGATCGAAGTCCACTTCGTAGACTTTGATTCGCTAAACACTAGTTGAGAGTTTTGAAGTATATCACGATAAATGGACAGCAGCTATCAGATGGTAGGTGCTGTCTCCAAACTTGTGCAGTTATTATTTGATATTCTATAAAAGCAAGAATTGAGATACAGGCTTTGTAAAGACTAAGAATATTGTAAAATCGTATGTCCTACTAAGTGACTAAATATGGAAATAGTGGTGGGATGGAAAACCTGTGCCAATAGAAATTAAACTGATCTGCTCCTAACTTTACTAAAGTGGCAGTAGAAGATAGAGAAAAGCACACATCAGTCCTAACAGACATTTTTCTCGGCCTTCAGCTATGATCTGAAAACCTACTGTACGATGCTAGGGACATGCTGCCTGACAACTCTATTGACAAGCCTGCAGGTCTTACACGGTGTATCTGTAGCCACCAGTTTGCCTGGCATGACTTGGGATTGGCAGTTGTTGACAGTAGTCTTTTCATGCCATTACCCATCTCCAACTATGCTATTAATTTGGCTTTTCTAAAATTAAATTTAGCTGAGGAATAGACATAAGTGTTCTATCATACATGCAGGCATTGGGTCCTGTTTCGCAGAACATCTAGATTTTTTTAATGCTGATATTTCGGGATCAATACAAACTCGTTCCTAGCTGTTGAAATACCCCTTTAATGAAAAGAATAGCTGATCCCTTATTATTTGAACCGTTGTTGAGCAGTATATTGCACACACAGATTTTTGGGATAGTTGAAGAAATAACATCTGAAACGTCAGGAGTAGTATACATGCTGGAGTGTCCATGTGGCCTCCAGTATGTTGACCAAAAAACTAGGAAGCTAAAAACGCGTGTGCAGGAGCACATAAGAAATATAAAAAAAAAGGTTTAGAAACTCATGGGGTGTCTTTAAATTATAAAATGGTCCATCAAAAGAACCCAAAGGGGTTAAAATTTATGGGAATTGAGGTAGTGAAGAGCAATTGGTGGGGAGGAGATTTTGTGGGAAAGATTGATCGCCGAGAAGTAAAGTGGATCTATGAGTTAGACACGATTCAATTAAAAGGACTAAATGTCGAGTTTGACTTGACACATTGCCTCGTAGAGTAGGCGAATAGAACTTGCGTAAATAGCCCCCTGTGAGGAAATGAAGAGAATATTTACCTACCTGTGTGGTGGGAGGGAGAAGGTGGTGACGTCGTTTAGGGTGGAGAGCGGAGTATATCTTAATGAATGGAGCGGTGGAGGATAGTAATGGGCGTGTATACTAATAGCAGCAGGATTGGTGGAAGTGGAACATGTGATCCCTTGCTGGTGTGTAAGGCGGAATGCGAGTATTGAATAGTAAAGAATAGAAAGAAGTATTGGCCGAAAATATGAATGGTAGAAATACATTTTAAATGCGGGAGAAAAGGGTGGTTGTCTTTTAACTTATAAGTAAGTGTAGGTTGAGACAGAGGAGGGTGGGCGGAGGGGTGAGGGTATTTAATGATGTTGTTTGGTGTTGAGAGGTACGCCCCTGATAAAGCTTACGGCGTACAGTTATTATTTGATATTCTAAAAATCAAGAATTGAGATACAGACTTTGTAAAGACTAAGCATATTGTAAAATCGTATGTCCTACTAAGTGATTAAATATGGAAATAGTGGTGGGATGGAAAACCTGTGCCAATAGAAATTAAACTGATCTGCTCCTAACTTTACTAAAGTGGCAGTAGAAGATAGAGAAAAGCACACAACAGTCCTAACAGACTTTTTTTCTCTGCCTTCAGCTATGATCTGAAGACCTACTGTACGATGCTAGGGACATGCTGCCTGACAACTCTATTGACAAGCCTGCAGGTCTTACACGGTGTATCTGTAGCCACCAGTTTGCCTGGCATGACTTGGGATTGGCAGTTGTTGACAGTAGCCTTTTCATGCCATTACCCATCTCCAACTATGCTATTAATTTGGCTTTTCTAAAATTAAATTTAGCTGAGGAATAGACATAAGTGTTCTATCATACATGCAGGCATCGGGTCCTGTTTCGCAGAACATGTAGATTTATTTAATGCTGATGTTTCGGGATCAATACAAACTCATTCCTAGCTGTTGAAATCCCCCTTTAATGAAAAGAATAGCTGATCCTTTATCATTTGAACCGTTGTTGAGCAGTATATTGCACACATGGATTTTTTCACTAGTCGAGGCTTTTCTAACGTGATAGGAATACATACATTAATAAAATAGCAGGATGGAGCACAAAATGAAATGTTTATTACCTATTTAGCTTCCCTGTTACATCAGAATAATCTAATTTTCTGAAGCTGCTGGTGACCTCTGTGTTACATCCCGTAACTTGTGCTATAAATAATGGCGAGTGTCTAAAGCTCATCTCCACAGCAAATAGAATTGTATGGAAAGAATCAACCTCTTAAAATTGCTACAGCAGGGAAGTACTGGCAGCACATCCATTACCTTGGTCCTCGCTCTCCTCTATGTTTCATGCAGTCTGTATTCACACTGTTTATACCTTCATGGTCTTGCTTGTTAATGTTAAAATCCAGATTACAGATAGACAAGTAGCTTTTTCAATTGTACATTTTCCCGATAAAGAATATTTCATTGTTTCTTGCGCTTTGTGAATCCAACATATAGATGTACTCAGTCTTTTATTACTTAAAAGAATTAAACATATGTAAGGGCATCTTAAGTAATACATAAAATCTGGCGCAAGTGTGATGAATAGTGTTGAGCGAATAGAAGTCCTTCTATCCGAATTTCAGGATAAATTCGATTCCAGCCGACTTTTCTCGTGCTTCGCGGAAGCGAATTGATTTAAACTGAAATAGTGTAAAAAAAAATAAAAAAAAATGCTTACCTGATCCATTTGCTTGCGACGGGCCAGCCGCCATCTTGCTTGAAGATCTCGAGTGAAATCCTGTGCATGGTTGTGGACACACGTTTGATCAAAAATGTGCGCAAAGAGCTTCCATTTTTTATGTATAGTAGGTATAATACCACTTTAATACCACTTTACACTCTATTAATATCAGATGCCGCGATCATATACTGTATGAACGCAGCATCTGAGGGGTACAATGACGAGAAGCAGCGCCATTCTCTGTCATTGCACCCATTACCGTACTTACAAAGAAATGTGGTTTGTGATTAAGTAATTTGTCACGAAGCAGACTTTTTTGTAAAATTCAGAAAAGTAGCCAAATCAATTGTTTTTATACTTCGTTCATCACTATTGACTATTTTAAGTAGACCTGTCAATCCCCTAGATAAATATTGTACATTTCAATGTTCTAATCTATTACTGGTTAAAGCCTTATGCACACAACTGTGTTTTTTTTTTGCCCAATCCTCATTTTTGGTGGATTGCACGCTGACCCATTCATTTCTACAGGGCCTCAAAAAAATGCTGACAGCGCATTGATGTCATCCTTGTGTTCTGCACCTCCCGTGCGGCCGTTTCACACACTATAGAACATATCCTATTCTTGTCAGATTTGTAGACTAGGATAGGCATTTCTACTGATAGAGTGAGAATATTGCGGAATGTACGTGGCCACTATCCATATTTTGCGGATCTACAGGTTGCGGACCACAAATTACGTACGGTTGTGTGCATGTAGCCTTACTGTATAATATTCTAGTTGCATTGAGGTACTATATTATTTGTTCGCGGTTTTGTATAGTCTAGAATGCCAGTTCTGTCCAAAATGGCAGCAACCTCTATTGTTCGTAGTTAAAGGGGTTCTGTAGCTTTTTCTTACTGATGATCTATCCACTGGGACTGTGGAAAACAGTGAGAAGGCCACAGTGCTACTGCCAGCACCTCTGCCTTATTAAAACAGCTGATCGGCTGGGTTCCCAGGTGACGGACCCCCGCCGATCAGATGCTGATGATCTATTTAAAGAATAGATCATCAGTAAGAAAAAACTACAGAAGCCCTTTAACAAAATTATACTGATTAGTAAACAGCACGGATTAGTAGACAGCATTATACAACTACTTTAGACCATGACTCTTCCCAAAGGATAGTTTTTTCTACTGTCCTCTGCTGTATTGCTCCATTATATTTTGCACCATATACTGTATTTTTGGACTATGAGATGCACTTTTTAAGCAAGAAAACATCTTGCAAAAAGTGGCTACATCTTATAGTCTGCAGTCAGGTTGATCCAGCAGTGCCAGACCTCCCCGACTGCTTCCTTAATGATCTGGCAGAATGCTCATACAGAAATTTGCTGGATCAGTTTCATGAACTAACAGGTGTGAATCCACTGTGCCACGTGACCAACCTCCTCTAAGGGTATTGTAAAGTGAACCCCTCATTCTTCACAATACCCCTGATGGCGTGGATAGACTTTCCCAAGGGGAACACCAGGTGCCACAATTTGATATTGCTGATCTATCCTCATGATAGATTATCGATATCAGATCATCGGGTGTCCAACTCCCAGGATCCGTGCTGAGCAGCTGTTTGACGAGGTCACCATAGCTCCGGTGTCACGAACCAGTACGTGTGAACCCACTGTGCCACGTGTTCTACCTCCTCTAAGGGCGTTGTCTAAGTGAACCCCTCGATCTTCATAGTACCCCTGATGGTGGGGATAGACTTTCCCGAGGGGAACAACAGGTCACTACCTCTTGAGGAGGATTGGCACATGAAGCAGCTGGTCTAGGAGGACCAGGAGGTACCTGAGCAAGGTACCAGAGGCACAGGCATTGTCAGCAGACTGAGTCATAACCAGAAGCAACAGTGCAGAGGCGAAGTCAAACAGGCAATAGGTCAGGGCAGGCAGTACAGGTACAGATCAGCAACAGGAGAGTCAAGGCAAGCAGGCAGGGATCAAAAAGGTAGAAGAGTCCAGGAATACAAGTACGAGTCAGGAATACAAGCAGATATCAGGAACCTAAGCAGGACACAAGGACCATTACACTGAGGCATCTGGGAAGGGGCTGAGCCACTTATATATGTGCAGGAGGGCTAGGATTGGTTGGCGAGGTCACATGATCCAACGCATAAAACACAGGAAGTGACGCCCGCCGGCCCCTAAGGAAATGCTACAGGAAACAAGCAGCAAGCATGCTGTGGACAGGGCTTAAAGGAAACATTGGCAGCAGATCACGCTGAACATTGTGCCCGGGGCTGCAGCGGTAAGCAGGGGAACAGCGGCGCATAGCAGTGTTACATCCGGTAAGCGATGCGGCCTCTTCATAGCTTACCTAGCACAGTGCCTTATGTTGTATAGGAGCCAGGCTTGTAATTGCAGCCAGTCCATTTAATTGAATGGTACTGAGCTGCGCCTAGGCCATGTGACCGATGTATGGTGACGTCATTGGCTTAGGAAGAGGCCTAAGTGCTCAGAAAGCATAGCGGCCTCTTCTAACAGTTGAGGATAGGTCATCAATATCTAGTGCCCAGATAACTTCTTTAACAGGAGCTGACCAAAACTATTAACCCCTCTATGCTAGACCCCAAAGTTAGAGACCTTCATCCCTCCACTTAATGAAATCACTAGGTAAGGTTTAAGAAGGAAAAAATAGAATATAGAATAGTAATTATAGCTGCTGATTTGAAAGTGCTGGTATCCTAAAGGCTAGCTTCACATTTGCAACCATGTATTGTAATTTTGGGAAAATGTTGATTAAGTTAATCTACTATATTGGATCTGGCTCCGAATTATTTCAACACAGTTACTTACTACAAATAAATTGTGTAGTGTGATCCTGCAGTCATACTCTCTCCCATATACCCCTACATAACAATATAAATAAAATATATTAGGTAGGTTAGCAAAAAGTATGGAAGAGATGGAAGGAAGTATGACCGAAGGATCTGACTACACAGGCTCTGTAGTCTGCAACCATGGAGACATATTACTTTGCACAGGAACTGTAGACACATAACAGTAGAGTATAGTCATATCAAGACTACAGTATATGCCTCAGTTTATAGTTACACATCCTTTAAGGCAGTAATTTCCAATCTGTGGCTCTGCTGCTATTATTACAGCTGTCAGGGATTGCTGATAATTATAGGTTCACAACTGCTGAGCTGAGCCAAATTGAGCCACAGCTTGAAGACCCTGTTTCTGGGAAAGATACAGCAGATAATTGCTGCAGAGGATTTTGCCCCATCCACAAGTATTGTAGTGTAAATTGCTGCAAATTTCCAGTGCAGAATCTGCACCACATATCCACAACATCTGGACCTGGCCTAGATGTTACACATGAACTGTCCTGAATATGTGCAATCTTTAAACTTGTTACTGTGTTAAATAGGGATAAGCGAACCCGTGGAAGTTCGGGTTCACCGGGTTCAGCCGAACTTCAGGTCAAAGTTCCGGTTCGGGATCCGAACTTGACCCCAAACCCTAACCCCATTGAAGTCAATGGGGACTCAAGCTTCACTTTATTATTTTCCGTTATAACATTGTTATATCGGAAAATAATAGCATTCTTAAGACAGAATGCAAAAGAATATGGCCATTTAGGGGTTAAAAAAAAAACAAAAAACTCGCCTCATCCACTTGATCACCCTGCAGTAGTCTATCTTCATTCATCAGGACCTGCCAAAAGACCTGTGATGTGCTCGATGACATCACTGCGCTCTCCCACGTGGTGAGCGGGTATAATGGTCATATAATGGGGGGGGGGGGGGGGAAATCACCCGAACACCGAACCTGGACATCAGTGAAAAAGTTCGGGTTCGGGTTCGGATCCGGGTACCCGAACTCACAAAGTTCGGTACGGACTTTGCAGTTCAGGTTCGCTCATCCCTAGTGTTAAACTATGTCAGAATCTTTCCTCATACAAAGGAATAGGCCATAATTACCTCAATCTGTTTCTTATAATGCCAGTTGTATTGATTTGAAGTAACATGGAACTTTTGGCTCTTTGATTCATTCCAAAATGTTGTGCAGTTTTGAGTTGATCTACACGTTTCAAACATAAACCGCTCAGACATGAAGGCAACAGGTTCACAGACAAACACACTTCTCACAGTTCACTGATGCCGGCACTCCACAGCGCAAATGTTCTGCAGTTGCTCATGAAAAGAAATTTTTAATAATAAATATCTAATAATTAATGGGCTGGTAGCTGCAGGTTTCCTCAGGGCATAATATCTAATTTCCTAGCAGTGTTTCCTATCCTTACTTTTCACGCTGCAACAGTCTATCATTAAAACCAAATGTAGGTTCCTATCACTTTTATTTATTTTTCAAATCAACATATAAATCAGTGCCAGGCCTTGTTACAGATGAGTTCCAATAAATTATTGTCTGTGGACAAATTCTGAATGTTAAACATTTTACTTTCCCCTTCGTTCGGTACAGCCCTCTGGTCACTGGTGACAACTCTCCGGTGTGATTAAAGTAGTCTAGTCTCACTTGACAACACTGTCTGTGGTAGGGTCATTAATGTACAGAAAACTCAGAAACAGAAACATTTTTATGTTAAACGTATTTTCCTGCATGCTTATTTTTCTCCAGATGTGAAGCCATAAAATGTTTTACTTTTCTGTTCATAAAGCCATGGCCGGGCTTGTTTTTGGGGGACAAGTTGTATTTGTTAATGACACCATTTAGTTTACCATATCTACTATATTCTAGGGGTCAGTATGATTATGCAATAATATATACAATATCTCACAAAAGTGAGTACACACCTCACATTTTTGTAATTATTTTATCATATCTTTTCATGGGACACTGAAGAGATGACACTTTGATACAACATTAAGTAGTCAGTGTACAGCTTGTATAACAGTGTAAATTTGGTGTGCCCTCAAAATAACTCAACACACAGCCATTAATATCTAAACCACTGGCAATAAAAGTGAGTACACCTATAAGTGAAAATGGCAAAATTGTGGCCAAAGTGTCAATATATTGTGTGGCCACGATTATTTTCCAGCACTGCCTTAACTCTTTTGTGCATGGAGTTCACTAGAGCTTCACAAGTTCCCACCGGAATCATCTTCCACAACAACATCACAAAGCTGGTGGATGTTAGAGACCTTGCGCTCCTCCACCTTTTATTTGAGGATTCCCCACAGATGCTCAATAGGGTTTAGATCTTGAGACATGCTTGGCCAGTACAGCACCTTTACCCTCAGTTTCTTTAGCGAGGCAGTGGTCGTCTTGGAGGTGTGTTCGAGGTCATCATGTTGGAATAGTGCCCTGCGACACAGTTTCCGAAGGGAGGGGATCATGCTCTGCTTCAGTATGTCACAGTACATGTTGGCATTCATGCTTGCCTCAATGAACTGTAGCTCCCCACAGCCAGCAGCACTCATGCAGCCCCAAACCATGACACCCCCACCACCATGCTTGACTGTGGGCTAGATACACTTGTCTTTGTACTCCTCACCTGTTTGCTGCTACTCACACTTGACACCATCTGAACCAAATAAGTTTTTCTTGGTTTCATCAGACCACAGGACATGGTTCCAGTAATCCATGTCCTTAGTCTGCTTGTCTTCATTAAAAGACAAAAACATGCAATGCGACAACTCACTGCAATATAGAGTACAAAATTGCATAATAATTACAAGTGCTGCACTATAAGTGAGAGATACTTGGCAAATCGTTTTGTACAAAATTATTTGAGCCCGTCTGCCGCACATCAAGGCGATCTCTGTTAGATGGGTTCCTACACTAAATTCTACCTGTTAGGTGCCATGACGGCTACCATACACTTCAGGGAGTGTAGGTTCCACAGCAGGCCCACTCCACAACACCACCACAAAATAACATGGTTATAAGGGAAAATAATAGCATTCTTAATACAGAATGCATAGTACAATAGCGCTGGAGGGGTTAAAAAAAATAAAATAAATTTAACTCACCTTAATCCACTTGCTCGCGCAGCCCGGCTTCTCTTCTGTCTTCTTTTTTGCTGTGTGCAGGAAAAGGACTTGTGGTGACGTCACTCCGGTCATCACATGGTCCGTCACATGATCCATCACCATGGTAAAAGATCATGTGATGGATTATGTGATGACCGGAGTGACGTCACCACAGGTCCTTTTCCTGCACACAGCAAAAAATAAGGCAGAAGAGAAGCCGGGCTGCGCGAGCAAGTGGATTAAGGTGAGTTAAATTTTTTTATTTTTTTTTAACCCCTCCAGCGCTATTATACTATGCATTCTGTATTAAGAATGCTATTATTTTCCCTTATAACCATGTTATAAGGGAAAATAATAATGATCGGGTCTCCATCCCGATCGTCTCCTAGCAACCGTGCGTGAAAATCGCACCGCATCCACACTTGCTTGCGTTGCGTGATAAACGCACATTATTGTGCATGCTGCGATTTTCACGCAACGCATAAGTGATGCATGAAAATCACCGCTCATGTACACAGCCCCATAGAAATGAATGGGTCAGGATTCAGTGTGGGTGCAATGCGTTCACATCACACATTGCACCCGCGTGGAATACTCGCCCCGTGTGAACGGGGCCTTACAGTGACAAAAAATGACTGTTCTGGCACAGTTTTTATTTATTTTTACAGAGTTCACCTGAGGGGCATTTCATGTGATATTTTTATAGAGTAGGTAGATACAGATGCGGCGATACCTAATGTGTCTATTGTTTTATTTTTGTTTTACACAGTAAAAGCATTTTTGACAAAAAAAATCTTTTTTTTGTGTTGCCATTTTCTAAAAGCCTAATTTTCTTTATTTTTTTGAGCGATTATCTTATGTAAGGTCTCATTTTTTTGTGGGATGAGATGATTGATGACTTGATATTAGGCCGGGAACACATCACCGTTATGCATTCCATTATTGCTTTCCGTTATAACATGGTTATAATGGAAAATAACAGAATCCATAAGACGGAAATCAAAACGGAAGCCTATAAGAGGCATTCCGTTTTGATCCGTCATAATAGAAGTCTATGGGCAAGCATAACGGATCCGTCTGGTTTGCGTTATGCGGGACGGAAACCAATAATGGAAACCAGACGGATCCGTTATGCTTGCCCATAGACTTCTATTATGATCAAAATGGACTGTTTTGGCACAGTTTTTTTTTTTTTTTACAGCGTTCCCCTGACAGGGCGGATCATGTGATTTTTTTTATAGAGCCGGTTGATAGGAATGCGACAAACCTAATACTTTTCCTTTATTCCTTTTTTTTTTTTCTTCTATTTTTTACAATTTTATATTACTTAATTATGGGAAAAGGGCGCTTTTTTTTTTTTTTGCCCCATTCTGGGACTTCAACTTTTGGCGGTCTGATCCCCTCTACAATGCATTGCAATACATGTGTATTGTAATGCATTGGCTGTCAGTGTATAGTACACTTACAGCCTGCTTGCCTGTGAGACCCTGGTTCTGGGTCTCACAGGTTTCCATGGAAGGCAGCCACGATGCCTATGGTAGGCATTGGGCTGCCTTCCCAGCCATCAGGTCCCCGTCACCACAGCACTGGGACCCCGATGGGGACGGGGAGGGAGTTCCCTTCCTCCACACACCCCGCACATGCCGCTGTCAGCGCTGACTGTGGCATAACAAGAGTCAATGCACTGGCATCGAATACAGCAGGGGCACGGCTGTCAGGAACAGCAGGACCCCTGCTGCTGATCAGGCAGGCGCAGCTCCATCATGTATGGCCCCGGTCGGGAAGGGGTTAAACATAGAATACACACACAAAAAATACACAATACCCAAGAATTCCTCCCTTCATCCCCTCCTTTGCTTTGATCCTACTTTATCTCATATTACAAATAAAACTGCAAAATCCATTAAAAAACAATCTCTTTGTGTCCCAGGAGCTCATCCAAATCCCCATCCTCTTCTTCACTATCCTGTGTCTGGCTGTAAAACAATTGGCTGGAGCAGGAGCCGTCCTGTTGTGCTTTGTCTGCAGTAGTAATTGGGTACACTTAGCCATCGGACTATATAACGTCCTTTTACACATGTTCAAAACATAACTGGTATTTCTAAATCGTAATTGAAACACATAAATAAACATAAACTGTGAGACTGATTAAACATCTCAGTAGTTAGCAGAATTACGCCCTATATTCCATTTCGTATATAAAAGGTAAGCTTGTTTCGCCGGCAAGCCGGCGTCCTCAGGGGATCAGGCAGGTACATGTCGGGACGCAGTGTGTTTGTTTGTCTGTTTAAGGCTACTTTCACACTTGCGGCAGTGTGATCCGGCGGGCAGTTCCGTCGTCGGAAACTGCCCGCCGGATCCGCCGATCTGCTGCTGACTGAAAGCATTTGTGAGACAGATCCGGATGCATCCAAATGCATCGCTTGTCATGCGGACAGACGGATCCGCCTTGTATCTTTTTTCCCATTTTTACCGGTCTGTGCATGCGCAGGACGGAAGGACGGATCCGGGCATTCCCGGTATTTTGAATGCCGGATCCGGCACTAATACATTCCTATGGGGGAAAATGCTGGATCCGGCATTCAGGCATGTCTTCAGTTTTTTTCGCCGGAGATAAAACCGTAGCATGGTACGGTTTTATCTTTTGCCTGATCAGTCAAAATGACTGAACTGAAGACATCCTGATGCATCCTGAACGGATTGCTCTCCATTCAGAATGCATGGGGATATGCCTGATCAGTTCTTTTCCAGTATAGAGCCCTTGTGACGGAACTCTATGCCGGAAAAGAAAAACGCTAGTGTGAAAGTACCCTTAAGCGCAGTAGTAGACGCAGATAGCCCCTCTCAAGGAACAAACATCAGGGTACTAGCAGAGACTTAGTAAGCAATATGTAGCCAGTGTTCGCGCGCACTTAGCTGGCTACATTGATACTTTAGCATGGTGTCGCTGTAGAGAAACAAACTGTGACCCATCTTAGGGCTCTTTCACACTTGCGTTGTTCTTTTCCGGCATAGAGTTCCGTCGTCGGGGCTCTATGCCGGAAGAATCCTGATCAGTTTTATCCTAATGCATTCTGAATGGAGAGAAATCCGTTCAGGATGCATCAGGATGTCTTCAGTTCCGGACCGGAACATTTTTTGGCCGGAGAAAATACCGCAGCATGCTGCGCTTTTTGCTCCGGCCAAAAATCCTGAACACTTGCTGCAAGGCCGGATCCGGAATTAATGCCCATTGAAAGGCATTAATCCGGATCCGGCCTTAAGCTAAACGTCGTTTCGGCGCATTGCCGGATCCGACGTTTAGCTTTTTCAGAGTGGTTACCATGGCTGCCAAGACGCTAAAGTCCTGGCAGCCATGGTAAAGTGTAGTGGGGAGCGGGGGAGCAGTATACTTACCGTCCGTGCGGCTCCCCGGGCGCTCCAGAGTGACATCAGGGCGCCCCCGCGCATGGATGACGTGATCACATGGACACGTCATCCATACGCATAGGGCGCTCTGACGTCATTCTGGAGCGCCCCGGGAGCCGCACGGACTGTAAGTATACTGCTCCCCCGCTCCCCACTACTACTATGGCAGCCAGGACTTTAATAGCAACCTGGCTGCCATAGTAACACTGAACGCATTTTGAAGACGGATCCGTCTTCAAATGCTTTCAGTTCACTTGCGTTTTTCCGGATCCGGCGGGCACCTCCGGCAAATGGAGTGCACGACGGATCCGGACAACGCAAGTGTGAAAGAGCCCTTACCCTTTATATACCAAATGGAATATAGGGCGTAATTCTGCTAACTACTGGGATTTGTAATCAGTCTCACAGTTTATGTTTATTTATGTGTTTCAATTATGATTTAGAAATGACGGTTATTTTTTAAACATTAGAGCACGTGTAAAAGGACGTTATATAGTCAGAATTACTATTATTGTAAACGTCATACACGAGCTGAGAGGTCTCACTTGCAACCTGTCTGCAGTAGGACACAGAGGCTGTTAAATCCCACCACATTGACTAGGCCACAGATCAGCAGGAGATTACCCCTGTGTTCTCTGCAGGATTTTTACAAGCCTGTTTCAGGAACATGCTGACCGACAACGTTTGGGCAACTGTATTTCATATAAACAAACAATTATTTCAAAGTAGAGTGTTAGATAGTTAAAACATAACTTTTAATCAAGAAATTAAATTAGCTAGTGCAGCACTAAAAATCAGGGCGCTCAACAAGGCAGCTTTTCACGCAACGCTGGCCCCAGAAAAGTGAATGGGGCTGGTGTGAAAATCGCATCGGATCCGCAATCATGTTAGTTTGCGATGCATTTTTCACGGATGGTTGCTAAGAGATGTTGTTTGTATACCTTCAGTTTTTTGCAAAACGCATTAAATCGCATTGTGCCCACAAGATAAAAACTGAACAACTGAACGCGATCGCATACAAAACTGCATGAACTTGTTTGCTAAATTGCGCATTTTTCACTGAACGCATTCGCAAAGCATCTGGACCTAATCCGCTCACGCTCGTCTGCAAGGGGGCTTAGGCTACTTTCACACCAGCATTTTTGGTGGATCCGCAATGGATCAGCAAAATACTTTCTTTAGGATAATACAACTGTCTGCATCCGTTCTGCTTGCAGCGTTATTCTGTCCGCAATTGGGACGCAACCAAACGGAACGGGATGCATTCTGGTGCACTCAGTTTCGTTCAGTTCAGTTTTGTCCCCATTGACAATGAATGGGGACAAAATGAAAGCGTTTTCCCCCTCTATTGAGATCCTACAGTATGACGGATCTCAATAGCGGAAAGGGAAAGCGCAGTTGTGAAAGTAGCCTTACCAGTCCTGTAGTATTGGCCTGTGAATACAATCAGTTCTCAAGGGTTGAATGGTGATCATTTCCAATGAAAATAGTAATGTGACGGGGACGCACTGGCGGATAAAATTGGAAGAGTTGAGAGCAGATGGTGTAAATGTCCCTATTATACCCTCAGGGGACAAGGGGGAAAAAAATCGAGATACATCCTGCCTACCAAACACAGAGTACCCTCTCCGATAGGGGTGACCCCATCTGGAACCTGACCCTAGTACGGCCAAGTCCGTAACATGTCCCTTATAACACCGCACCTTATATTACATAATAGGCAATCTTCTTTTATCATTCATTTCTATGTTTAGCATTCCTTTATAGAATTCTTATACGTACTATATAAGACGCACAGTACTTAACTGCTGCATTTAATAAGCTCAGAGTAGATGTAGTCAATTTTAAATATCCTTGTTTGGGAGTATTCATGTGAAGCTTGGGTGCCTTCATTATGCGCTGCTTATGCTCTGATTCAGTGTTGTCAAGTTGACTAATGTGCTCTATTACCATATCAGCACTTACTACATCCATCCTTCATCCTCCTAGTCTTTATTGTCCAATGGATCATCAACATTATAATAGTAATTTCTCCATGGAACATCCGCACAAAAGAT
This sequence comes from Bufo bufo, assembly GCF_905171765.1. Taxonomy (NCBI): domain Eukaryota; kingdom Metazoa; phylum Chordata; class Amphibia; order Anura; family Bufonidae; genus Bufo; species Bufo bufo. Next base: position 376,559,415 of record NC_053393.1, on the reverse strand, counting down.
TGACAATGCCTACCGACCCAACTCTGCCAGACAGCCTTGAGCCATCAGCACACTGTTTGAAAGTGACTTGAAATGGTTGTCCCATAATTAAATGTCTCTGTTACAGCATGCAAAAATATAATTTTTTAATTGGAATGATTTAAAACAATACTAGATAATGTCTATATATTGCTATCACTCTCAGAATATGCCTCATGCCTCATTAACAAATAACAAATTCATATATTTCCAGGAAGACTAAACAGGAAAGGCACAACAGAGAGTTCTAAAATGATAGTCCAAAATTAATTTATTGGGAATAGAAGGATTCATTAAAACAGACAGAAGAAATTATAGCTTTAACATGCCCCATGATGTCTTGCCCAGTCTTCTGATACTGAGCAATGACCAGATCAAAGCTATTAGAAGCTATAGTTAGATATGATTAGGAATTCCGAGCAGGATGCTAGAAATGTGCAGTGTGTTGCAGGAGCGTGTGAGTGGCCGGATGGGAGTAGTAGCGGTATTCATGGTTCTAACATTCATTGTGCTCATGCAGTGATGTGGAAGGGCCCACCCTGGGGCACACTTCATTTCTGGTGGTTCTCCTACCTGATAATGGTTGAGGTGCCCTTGGTGTTAAAGGTTTTGAGGTGCAAGGCAGGTTCCCGGTTCATGACGCCAACGCGTTTCAGTGCAGTAGTAGTGCAGGAAGCAATGAGGAGGCAATTGTGTAGCAGAACAGTTCTTTACTGAAGAATTCAAATTCTAACAGACCAGGAGAGTTCTTAGCATGCGTGGAAGTTGGTACAGAACTGGCTGCACATGTAGTTTATGGGCCAAAGTGTCTCTTTAAAGTAGTCTTCCTCACACTATGCTTCTCTAGCTGACTTGTACTTAAAGGGATTATCCTATGACTAATGTAAAAAATGAAAATCATATCTCATATAGTACATGGCGACCTCTTTCTAACAAAGCTAGAACCAGTGCTGTATCTCACATGGATCCAGAGATCCCTCCATTCATTGCTCTGCTAGAGTTATATCAAGTTGACAGCTCAAGGGGAGTGTATTTTTTGCAGTAGATAAGGGGGCGTGTCCATGCTCTCCCTAACAGAACTCAGGAGGCAGTTGAAGGATGAAACTGGGCATGTGCGGCCATTTGATTAAGCTGGACAAAGAAACAAGAAAAATGAACAACAGGTGGATGTGCAATTACTAAGAAATTCTGATCCAGGTGCTGTTTGAAAACTGTAGAATATTTATTTCTGGGACAACCCCTTTAAGCACCGTGGCATGTGGTGTAGCACTTCTCATAAAGCAATGCAATGCAACCAACAGGGTGGTCCCCCTAATGGCAGGCAAACTCCCTACACCGTTTTTGAACAGATTTCCACTGCGGGATGTGGGCAATGTACTCACACAGATGGCCAATCTGCAGTGGGTGTCCAGGCACCAGAAGAATACTGAACACAGAGCTATGGAGACTTAATGATCTTTTTACAACAGCAATTCTTCCTCTTTAATTGCTTTATTCTGGCTTATGTAGATGTTCTGGCCCTGTCCTGGCTAGTACCTAAATCCATCATGAGCCTTAGATGTCAGCTCTATGTTTTGAATCTAGAATGTTCTTCTTCTGTATATAGAGAGGTTGACACCAGCCCTGTCTAGTGGCAGCTGTGAATATGGCCTATTATATGGGAAAAATAAATTTTTAACCCTTTCTTACCACTGCTCTGTAGCGGGACACTACAGATGCAGGTTTAAGGTACACAAAAATACATAAGTGAGGTTGGAGACTGTGCCCGGTACAGCATCATTCATCTCACACTCTCTTTGCTTAAATATTGATAAAAGAAGACTGCTCAAAATGGGGTAATGTATTCACATGTTTCTGCAAGTTATTCAGAATATGTATATTCAGGACCAATTAATCAAAAAACATGTTTCTAGATATGAATACTATTCATGCCACCTTAGCATTAGTGAAAGGAGGTCTTAATTTAACCCCTTACCACATGCCCAGTTAGGGCATTGGACTGAAGGCAGTTCCCAGCTTGGAACTTCCCACTGTGAGCCAGAAAAGATGGATTCTAACAATCTTCTGGTATCGCTCTGGTGTAATTGTCCATTTATGGGTACATGGATGGCATGTATTTGAACAGCCTCATGTGATTCTAAATGTTACTGTCACGAGGGTGTCACAGCCTATCGCTGACCCTGTGGTGCCTGGGATCAGAAGGTCGCAGCAGGTGGCTACTCGCCTGATTTCAAGGGATCGCTCCATGACCTAGTTGTGGGAATGGATTCTGGTCCAGGTTTTCCTGTTTTGGTTTAGTATCCTTTTTGTCCTATCTAGGTATCAGTAGTTTTCCTTTCAGCTGTTCTAGGTCTGCCACTCTCAGCCACTATTTAGTCTCTCTTCCTACTTCCATTGTTGCCAGATATAGACCTTCTTTTCAGGTTATCTATTCTGACCTCAGGTGGTGTTGATGTGGAGTTGCTGGAGCAGTTGGAACTAGTGCGGTTGGATCTCCGGTCCTATTCAGTTTGTTGTATACTGTTTGTTGTCTCCCTTCGGGGTTATATGTGGTGTTTGTGTTGTTTGTCCACTCCCTGTTGTTACCCTAGGTGTCAGTGGTGAGGACTAGTGCTCCCACCGCCCTAGTCACTACCTAGGGCTTATTCCAGGGTAAGTCAGGGACGAGGCATGTGATCGGCGTATGGGTGAGCAACCCTTCTAGGGACGTCAGGGTAGCCAGGTGCCAGTGCTAGGTGAGTTAGTCACCACTCCTCCCTCTCCCTTGTGTTAGGGCACCCGGTTTCCCTTCCTCTGTGCCGCAAGTCTGGTACCTGCCATACCAGATATGATAGTTACAGCTTTTTGCTTTCTGTGGTGAGACAGATTGGTTCTCTGAGACAGGAAACCCCTTTTCATATATGCAGGTTGGGTGCAAGGGATGGAAAAAAAAAAAAGACTCGCCTGTCTCCAGTGCCCTGGCCCCAGCGCCAAGCGCCATTTTCCTCTTCTTCTGGCCCCTACCGGACTGGAAATGTGCTGTGCTGTCTACATGCTCATCACTGCTGCTGGCCAATCAATGGCCTCAGCGGTGGTGTTCAGACATGGAACATGACCGCTGCCAACACAGAGGCTACTAATGGGCCGGAAGTGGCGATGTGCATATAGGCGGCACATCAGAGTTCTGGTCCAGCGGGTACTGGAAGTGGAGGAGAAGGGAAACAGAAAACACTAACTCTTGCACCCAGCGTGCAGATTATGATAAGGGGTTCATGTCTCAGAGAATCCCTTTAAAGGGAACCTGTCATCAACTTTATGCTGCCCATACTAACGGCAGAATAAAGTAGAGACGGGTGACTTGATTTCAGTGGTCTGTCATTTATAAGTTAAAAGTAAGTGGTTGCTGAGAACCAACATCACAATCCTTGCAGACTGGGCCTGGAAAAGAGTCCTGGCCACCTGAGAAGAGTCATGGTCATTTATGAATTCCTACTATCCCTGCCCACCTGCTGATGACTGACAGTCTTCTACCTAGTTTTCTCCCTTTCTCTAGGAGAGAACTGCCAATCATCAGCAGATGGGCGAGGAGGGCAGGAGATTATGTATAACCAGGACTCTTCTCAGGTAGATTTGACTCTTTTCAAGGCCTGGGCTGCAATGATTATGATGCCAGTTCTCAGCAACCACTTACTTTTAGCTCATGAGTGACAAACCGCTGAAATCAGCCTTTCTGTCACTATTTTATGCTGCCCTCAGTGAGGTCAGCATAAAGTTGATGACAGGTTCCCTTTAAGTATTGTTATTCTGACCCCATGGCCCAGTCCCATTCAGTATCACAACATAGATCATTATTTTCTTTTAATAAAGGGAAATTATTCATGTGCTTTTCCCTAGATGTCCTGATGTTACTATGACACATGACTGAATTAAATGATTTCATTTTTATTTTTTTCGTTTTTATGTCCCCACGCACACAGTTGAATTTATAGGCGCTGCACTACTTCTTTATTAGGATGCAGGAAAAACAAGCATCATTCCTTTACAGCTCGTCAAACATGAATCTTAAAGCACCAGTTATCATATACAGGCATCAAAAAATAAAGCAGAAAGCAATTTAACGCACCAGTAGCAGTTGCCTATTAATCGCACCCAGAATAAGGTAGCCTGGGAGACTGTGTGCAAAGAAGGGGAAAGTAGTGCAGTAATGTATGACTAGCAAAGAAAACACACAACATCAATGTAGTCATTTTCTAATTACAAGGCTGTTTCATAAACTGTAAATGCTAACATGGGAGAATTAAATCACAGCAATTTAATTAATAAAATGCTTTAGACATTTAAACCCAAATGTTTATGTCCTGAGGGTTCCATATCAATAACAGGAGCTCTTGGGTACGTTTTAGGATTTCCAAGCAATCATTTGCAGATCTTGTACTAATAAAATTGGTATTCCAAATAGCATTAGCCTCTATTTGTTTTCTTTGAAAAAAAAAATTCTAATTGCAATAAGTAAAATACTTTGTAATTTTTATACTAAAATCTTGACATTCTAAAAAGAGGAGGATACATTTAAAGCTTATCTCAAGACAGATAAAATATTCAAGCTTCAGCTTGCACATATGTAAGGTTCACCCAAGTGATCAAAAACAAAATGATATACTGCGTCTTGGCACTTAGCCTAATCCAGGGGTGCTCCTAGCCTTTCTACTGCCCGAGGTGAAAAATAGATTGGTGTCCCCCTTCCCCCACACACACACCGAGTTGTAGATCTCCAATTTCCATGTCCGAAAATCCAGAGAAAATGCTGTATACTTTGCAGAAATTTGCTTGAGATCTGGCCTTAGATGTAATGCAAAGTGTAACATCTGTTGTTAGATTTGGGAAAAGCTCCATGGCAAAACCCAATACAGAACATTCAGACTTTGCTGCAAATTTCTGGGGCTTGTCCTCTGCAGGAAAAAAAAAACTTCCACTATGTGTATTGTTATCTTTTGTATTTGTTAGTGAAGAAGTTGAAGGTCTATGGAAGGGAATGAATCAAGTACCTGGTTTTCTGTGGTTACTCACCTCCTCAGGCTCCAACGCTGTCTGCTACTCTATTCCTTGGTCCACAACTAGGAGCTAAATCCAGGGATCCTGCCATACAGACAACCAGGAAGGTGTGAGGTCATCAACACTCATAGGGACAACCAGAGACACACAAATACAGTATACAGTGCCTTGCAAAAGTATTCACCCCCCTTGACTTTTTTTGTATTTTGTTACTATTGCAGCCTTAAGTTCAATGTTTTGTTAATCTGAATTTTATGTGATGGATCAGAACACAATAGTCTAAGTTGGTGAAGTGAAATGAGAAAAATATATAAATACAACTATTGTTTAGAAATAGAAAACAGAAAATTGGCATGTGCATATGTATTCACCCCCTTTTTAAGGAAGCCCACAAAAAGCTCTGGTGCAGCCAATTACCTTCAGAAGTCACATAATTAGTGAAATGATGTCCACCTGTGTGCAATCTATGTGTCACATGATGTGTCATTACATATACACACCTTTTTTGAAAGGTCCCAGAGGCTGCAACACCTAAGCAAGAGGCATCACCAACCAAACACTGCCATGAAGACCAAGGAATTCTCCAAACAAGTAACTGACAATGTTGTTGAGAAGTAAAAGTCAGGGTTAGGTTATAATAAAATATCCAAATCTTTGATGATCCCCAGGAGCACTATCAAATCTAACATAACCAAATTTAAAGAACATGGCACAACAGCAAACCTGCCAAGAGACGGCTGCCCACCAAAACTCACGGACCGGGGTAGGAGGGCATTAATCACAGAGGAAGCACAGAGACCTAAGGTAACCCCAGAGGAGCTGCAGAGTTCCACAGCAGAGACTGTACACTCCATAGAGTTGGGCTTTATGGCAGAGTGGCCAGAAAAAAGCCATTACTTTAAGCTAAAAAAAATAGGCTTGTGAGTTTGAGAAAATGCATGTGGGAGACTCCCAAAATGTATGGAGGATTGTGCTCTGGTCTGCTGAGACTAAAATTGAACTTTTCGGCCATCAAAGAAAACGCTATGTCTGGCGCAAACACAACACATCACCCAAAGAACACCATTTCCATTGAAACATGGTGGTGGCTGCATCATGCTGTGGGGATGTTTTTCAGCAGCCGGGACTGGGCAACTGGTCAGAGTTGAGGGAAAGATGGATGGTGCTAAATACAGGGATATTCTTGAGCAAAACCTGTACCACTCTGTGCGTGATTTGAGGATAGGACGGAGGTTCATCTTCCAGCAGGACAATGACCCCAAACACACTGCTAAAGCAACACTTAAGTGGTTTAAGGGGAAACATGTAAATGTGTGGGAATGGCCTAGTCAAAGCTCAGATCTCAATCCAATAGAAAATCTGTGGGTCAGACTTAAAGATTGCTGTTCGCAAGCGCAAACCATCCAACTTGAAGGAGCTGGAGCAGTTTTGCAACGAGGAATGGGCAAAAAATCCAGGGGTAAGATGTGGCAAGCTCATAGAGAGACTTATCCAAAGTGACTTGGAGCTGTGATTGCTGCAAAAGATGGCTCTCCAAAGTATTGACTTTAGGGGGGTGAATAGTTATGCACATTGACTTTCTCTGTTATTTTGTCCTATTTGTTGTTTCCTTCACAATAAAACATCTTCAAAGTTGTGGGCATGTTCTGTAAATTAAATGATGCAAATCCTCAAACAATCCATGTTAATTCCAGGTTGTGAGGCACCAAAACATGAAAAAAGTCAAGGGGGGTGAATATTTTTGCAAGGCACTGTATAGCATAAACACACACACACACACACAACATGTAGCATACACATACAGTATACAGCATATACAAACACATACAGACAGCATACACAGACACCATCATTCACTATTTTTCACTAGTTACATCAAGGAGATTCCATTGCACAGAATGTGTGTTAGGTAATGCACTATGCCAATGCCATCCATCTACATATACACCAAACATCGCTAAGTTAATCACAAGTAGTGATCACAACTCCTTTATCACACCCTAAAATGAATTGAAATGACCAGACCCCAGAGTGTGTTCAGACAACAAAATAAGTACAATCACTAAAATACAGACCAGACCATAGCCTGGGTTGACATCCTACTCATTTTTTTGAACAACTGAACCAAAAATCATGGATGGCCCAAATTTTTTACAGACACATCCTGACACGTATTTGAGACCACAGACCCATGCCACAGCCTTAATATAATGTCTTGAATCACAAAGATCCCAAAATTAAAGAGACTAGCCAGTAGAAAAAGAAATTGGCAGCACCATGTGAAATACTCCAGGTCAGTCCAAATCATGCAGATCCCTTCCTCAAAGCCCTGGTTCCAGAAAAGACTATACACGTCGTCTATTGGCACATGCTTAGTGAAAACGGAAAAAATAAATCAAGGCAGTTTTTTTTTTCTGTCAGACAAATGATTGGCAACCATGCTGTATATTAGCCATAAGTTCAGTATAAGAGCAGATACTGAGAAATACAGTATACGAGAAGTGGTACTGTGCAGTGTCCATAAATAGAGAATAGCAGATACTGAGGATTTACACCAAGTATACAGGACAAGAGAAGTGGTACTGTGCAGTGTCCTTATATACAGAATAAGAGCATATACTGAGATTTACACCCAGTATACATGACAGAAGTGGTACTGTGCAGTTCCCATATATACAGAATAATAGCATATACTGAGATTTACACCCAGTATACAGGATAGGAGAAGTGATACTGTGCAGTGTCCTTATCTACAGAATAAGAGCATATACTGAGATTTACACCCAGTATACAGGACAAGAGAAGTGGTACTGTGAAATGTCAATATATACAGAATAAGAGCAGATACTGAGAATTACACCCACTATACAGGACAGGAGAAGTGATACTGTGCAGTGTCCAGATAAACAGAATAAGACACTGGCTGTTATTCTTAGTATCTGCTAAGATATATGCCTGTGTGTAATACCCATATATATACTGTATATTATATCATACCTCCCAACCTTCCAGGATCCGGCGGATTTCAGTGGCTTTCTGCGGTCCCGGAAGGGGTGAGGTATGTCCTGCTCTCAGGCATCTGTTGCCTGTGATGATGAAGCAGGGAGCTCTCCGCATCACCATTCCTCCGTCCTGCTGACGCTCCACACTGAGGTCTGTACAGGAGGTACGGAGCAAGCCAAGAATCAGCTGTGCTTCTCCTCCTACACAGACCAGCAGCATGGTGTCTATCCTGCCTGCTGCTGCTGGGGAGCCCAGATCATCAGAGGAACTAGGTGAGTATGTACAGTATTTTTTCTTTCACTTCCTGTGAGGGGGAACATATCAGGGCAAAACTACTGTGAGGGGGCACATATCAGGGCATAACTACTGTGAGGGGGAACATATCAGGGCAAAACTACTGTGAGGGGGTAGATATCTGGGCATAACTACTGTGAAGGTGGCAAATATCAGGGCAAAACTACTGTGAGGGGGCACATATCAGGGCATAACTAGTGTGTGGGGGCACATATCAGGGCAAAACTACTGTGAGGGGGCAGATATCTGGGCAGGGACGGATTGGACATAGACCTTACAGGGAAATTTCCCGGTGGGCCGATGCCCCAGGGGGTCACCTGGGCCCTCCTCACAGCCGGGCAGTGGAAGTTTTTGGGGATGTATTTTGTGCTGCTGGCAGTATTTTATGATGGACTGTAGTATTTCGCTCTGTTGGGATGGTATAATGTGCTATAATACGGTATTGCCGGCCCTGCCTTCCATCAATTTGGACCCGACTACAAAACGGGGCCACTTTTTGAATTTTTTCCAGGGCCACTTTAAGTTCCCAGTTTTCCCCTGTATCTGGGCATAACTACTGTGAAGGGGGCACATATCTGGGCATAACTACTGTGAAGGAGAAAATATCTGGCATAACTACTGTTAGGGGTCACATAATAAGGCAAAAATACTGTGAGGGGGCACATATCTGGGCTTAACTACTGTGAGGGGGCACATATCAAGTTAAAACTACTGTGAGGGGGCCTATATCCGGGCTTAAGTACTGTGAAGGGAGCTAATCTGGGCATAGGTACTGAGAAAGAGGCACATGTGAGCATAACTACTGTTAAGGGGGCACATACTGTATATGAGCCTGACTACTATAAAGTGGGCACATGTTACATAGTAACATAGTTTATAAGGCTGAAAAAAGACATCTGTCTATCCAGTTCAGCCTGTTGACATGACTATAGTGAAGGAGTCACAATGTGGGCATGTGAGGGGGCACATATCTGACCATAACCTGTGAAGGGGGCACAATGTTGGCATAACTAATTTGTGGTGCCATAAAGGGGAAATAATTATTATGTGGAGGCATTTAGGGGACTCGTGGGATTAGGTGGGTATAGTTACTCTTCTCCATTGAGTCTATTACTGTAGGTGCTGAAGGACCTTTGATCATGTGACCTGCATATGTGATTAAAAGGTCTCTTAGAACTCTCAGATACAGCGATGTCGGGATTATTGTATGTAGAAGTTTTGTCACAGTTTTTGCTGGCAAAAGAACATGAGAAAGCTGCTGTACAATAAACCCGACAATTTTGCCTCTATCTCTGCACTGCTCTGACTGTATGTGACTAAACTGTATTCAATGCAGTACAGGAGCAGAAGTGCAGGGCTAAAGGCCAAATGCCTAATTTGCCTCATGAGCTTAATATATATATTGGAAAAGCTCCCTGCATAGACAGTATGTTAACATTTCCATAGGCCATTCACCAGACAGAGGCTAAAAGGACATTCTATTGCTCCGTCACAGTGTTTTTCCAGCTACTGTATATAGAAAGCAAATTAGACTGCGTTTTCCAACACAGTGAGGACAACTTAAAAAATTGTTACTGTGTGGTACACGGGCCCTCTGGGGGACAGACACAACTGTATGGCATCTATCAGAGGCCTACATCCTGAGCGCCTATGCCCAATGGTAGACTCAAACGCTATATACAAAGCCTTAACTTCATTGGCCCTTGATAAAAGGTAAAAACCTTTCACCATGCAAACAATAATTGCTAAAAAAGATTTTTTTCTCATAGCCTCCTGAATGTAGGTGTCTAAAAATGGTTCCAAGTTTCACTCTTAGTACTAATGCATAGCAGCTATTTAACTGAACCACAGAGAGAATATGTCTTCAGAAAATGACCTATTGTTTTAATCACATTTTATGTTAAAGTTATTTATTTATTTTTTATTTTTAGTGTTTTTTTTTTATTTTTCCAAGTCACTATATTTATAAAAATGTATATAATCCTGCAATTTTCGCACTGGCCCCAAGTGTAATAAAAAATCATGATTTCCTGTTGTGTACAGGTAACTTTTTAGTAGTCATTATCATTATCACCAAGGGCAGAATTACAATGTCTAGTAACACCTCTATATACTGTAGATAACACGGAATCCACCATTCACAATAGTTGATAACACAGCTTTTTTATTCCCTTCTGACCTCAGCACAGGTCACAGAGCATGCCTAAAAAACTCTCCCATAGAAGTCAATCCTTTCCTGTGAATTGTGTCTATGGCCTATGCAGCTGCTCTCAAAAGACAAGAAGTCTTGACATATTTTAGGCCTAATGGTCAGAGTGAATATCGCAAGATTATACACATTTTTGTAAATATTGATACTAACATGGAAAAATGTTTTTAAAAAAATAAAATAAAGATATATTTAACACATTCCCTCTAAAAGAGTTTTTCCCTGAATAATTCAATGTTAACTGAAGGCCCAAGCCAGCTTCACCTGTTGAATGACGCATACTTACCTGCTCCCCTTCTCTCAGGTCCTTCACGTTGGCTCTCTCTCCTCCATCTGGTTCCCAGCTTGAATACTTCTGGCCGAGACATGGATATGGCTTTGTGCACCAATTCAATGGGTCCGCAAATCCAGAGATGCGGAACGGAACACTACGGAAGCACTAGGAAGTGCTTCCTGGGGTTCCGTTCCGTGCCTCCGCACCGCAAAAAGATAGAACATGCTCTATCTTTTTTTTACGGAACGGGGCCACGTTCCAGCACGGGCTTCAAACGATCGTGTGACTGAGCCATAGAATACTCAATTATACCTAAAAAATACCTTTTGAGGAGTCTTCTAGTAATACACGGTATTCACAGAGAACTCGGAACTCCATGGGTGATGCTCAAATGAAATTCTTGAAAACAATCCCAAATTGTCCTAATGATGTGTGTCTGATCCCAGACCTACCTTCCACAGATAATTAGACTGCATCACGTTATAGCACTTATTTTCACAACGTGACTGCTGTAGCCAACCACTGGTGGCAAAGGTGTTGTAAGCATGGTCGACACATCACTGCCCCACAGCCCAGCATTAATGCAGACAAGTAAATGTGGGTGAGGGTACACAGGGTTATCCCACATACCAGTGGCTTAACTAGAAATGACTGGGCCCCACAGCAAATTTTTGAACATGGGGCCCCATCAACAACTTCTCAAACCCCTCCTCTCATGCAACCCCAACTCCTGTTGCTAGTTAAGGTCGCTCTTTCAGACCAGGCGCTCTATCAGTTTCCTACACGTAAATACTGTATGTCATGTCACTGTATATACTGTCACTGTATATAATGTCATTGTATAATACCGTTGAGGGGGCCCTGACAATAAAATCTTTTAGTCCCTCTCCTGAGTGGGCCCCTTCTGAGTTCGGGCCCCAAAGCAGCTGCTTCCCCTGCTTCCCCTATAGCTATGCCCCTGTGAAACACCTTGGGTTTTTAAACCAGTTCCACCACAGCTGGAGTGCTTTATAGGGTATAATGCAATGTAAATTACAGACAAAAAATCCAGGTCAACTAAGGTCCACTAAGAGGCACAAAATCTGTATAAAATCAGTTGGCCTCTGTCCTATACAGCTTTTGTACCTGCAGGAACAGATGCAAATAAGAGACAAGAATTACATTTACATACATTAAAATAATACTAGTAAATAGAGAGGAGCAATTTTACCGAAATTCCTTTTGGGTCCAATTCAATCCAATCAGCCGTCAGACTCTATTCAGCTGAATCGAAAGTTTTTTGATTGCCCGGAAAAGTTGTGTATGACATTTTGAGATTTGTGAATGATGTGATGAAGATTGGTGATTCACAGATGTAAGACACTGAATTGTATAGCTGCAGCTTGATTCACTCCTAGCAATGGCCGCCTGTGCCTGCCTAACTAACACACTGACTGTCTGAGTCCATCTAACCATCTATTCTTTTCCTCAAATCCAAAAGTTCAAAGATCCAGCTCCACTTCAGTAAAGGAATTCTTTTATTTTTGCTTGCGGTAAAAACACATCCAGTTTACAAAAAGTCTTGTCTACGCGTTTCGGGCTACCATAAGACAATTCAAGCCCTTACTCATGACATCGTAAGACATTAAAAAAGCAATATGTGGGATGCACCACCAATGCCATCAAGACCAGGGTGCGCAAACATATTTCCGATGTGCCCCACCATGGCAGCCGCAATATATCTCCGGCTAGTCTGCACTTTGCTGTCTGCCATGGTGGGGACACGTTGGACCTGATCGTACAAGGCATTGAAAGGGTTATAATGCCCAAAAGAGGAGGAGACCACAGAGGGAAATTACTAAATAGAGAATCCTTCTGGATCTTTGAATTAAATACACGTCAGCCAGGGGGTTTGAATATACGTTTAGATTTAATTTTACAACAATAGTTCATATGTGTAGAGTTTTATAGCCTCCCATATTCACAAATAATTCCTTCAAACAACTTATTTCAAGCCAATATAACTCAAGTTTTTTTATTGATTGTATGGTTTTTTCGTTTTTCTGTGGTGAAGTGTTGTTTAAGGTGTGGCGTTTTTTGAGGGTGCTTGCAGTCATGTGACCACAATTAGTGAAGACAGGTGCAACCTTCCCTACAAATATCTCCTTTTTAATGTCTTCCGATGTCATGAGTAAGGGCTTGAATTGTCTTATGGTAGCCCGAAACGCGCAGACAAGACTTTTTGTAAACTGGATGTGTTTTTACCGCAAGCAAAAATAAAAGAATTCCTTTACTGAAGTGGAGCTGGATCTTTGAACTTTTGGATTTGTGTTTGCCCGTTTCCTGATGCGGGCTTTCCGTGCTCACAGGTGAAGGTGGGGCAGGTGATAGCTGCTGAACTTTCCTTTTCATATTCTTTTCCTCACTATAAAACCAACTCACTGACACTAATCCTTTATCTATCTATGTTTTCCTGTCTTGCATTCTGTGTCTGATGTATTTTCTCCCCATGTGTATCCCCACAAAGCATGTGTTGAGCAAATCGAAGTCAAACAAATTGACTTCGATCTGAATGTCAGAAAAAATTTGATTTGCTGCGAAGCTGAACTTCCTCATGCTTTGTGGTAACGAATCAATTTTCCCTGAGATTTTGTGTGGTGTCTTTAATCAAGATGGCCGCGACGGCCTCTATGCGATCAAATGGATAAGGTGAGTATTTATTTATTTTTACCCTGATAAGCCCTTGAAATGGCTAAATGGTAGCCTCAGATACCGCCATCAGTGATGAATGCGGAATCTGAGGGGCTAAATGTCCGGGGGGGAGGGGGAGGGGAGAAGCGACGCAATCGCCGTTCCTCATTATTGCACCCGCTACATACAAAGAGATTTTCTTTGGGAAATTTGGCAAAGCCTCCGAATCTCTAGTTATGACTTACTGAGTCCTTAGTGATTCACACCTATAGTCAGGGGCAGATTAGCGTGATGGGTGCCTGAGCCCTCCTCACAGCTGCCAGCCAGATAGGTAATGATCTGTCATGCCGGGGGCATCAATTAGTTATGTACCTGGCCGGCGACCACAGGTCCCCTCCTGATTCTTGAATTCAACTGTATTGCAATCCTGAGGCAACTGGAGTAGGAGGACAGAACGCGGCAGCTGGTGCTGGCCACCACAGATGGGTAGATTCTGAATTTGGTATTTTTTGCTGCTGGGGCATTATTTTGTGATGCACTGTGTTTTTTTTGTGCTGCTGGGGCAGTTTATTGTGTTGCACTGAGGCATTTTGCTCTGCTGTGGCAGTATTTGTCTTGCAATATGGTATAACCCATTTGTGTTGGCCCTACCTTCTGTCAATTTGGACCACCTACAACATGGGGCCACTTTTTTTTTTTTTTTTGCAGGACCACTTTAAGTTCCCAGTACACCCCTGTCTATAGTCCCTCACTGGGGCTTCCTGCTATGCATTATGGGGAAGCTCACCGGGTCCCTGCCTGAAGTCAGGTGATACTTCTTCTCTGTCTTCTGTAATATGGAAGCTGACCAGGTGCGTAGCTATAGGGGGTGCAGAGGTAGCAGTCGCTACCGGGCCCAGGAGCCTGAGGGGTCTCCAAGAACCTTGTACCGCATAAAAAGACACCAGTATTATAGAAAGTGCATGCCGGTGCCATTTCAATTTTTGCCTCAGGCAGCGCGAAGGCTATATGCTTCCCTGCCCCTGGCCACAAAGCACTGAGGTAAGGGGGACTCAAGCTAAGCTCTTGCACCAGAGCCCATGAGCCTTTAGCTACACCCCTGAAACTGACATTTTGAATCCTAAAAGTGTCCGATTTGCCGAAATCAGAAACTTTTCAAAAATTTTTAACAAATCAGGCTACTTTCACACTCGCGTTTGGTGCAGATCCGTCATGTATGTTCAGATAATACATCCGTCTGCATCTGATCAGAACGGATTTGTTTGTATTATCTTTAACATAGCCAAGACAGATCCGTCTTGAACACCATTGAAAGTCAATGGAGGACGGATCCGTTTTCTATTGTGCCAGATTGTGTCATAGAAAACAGATCCGTTCCCCTTGACTTACATTGTGTGCCAGGACGGATCCGTTTAGCTCAGTTTCGTCAGACGGACACCAAAACGCTGGAGACGGAACGGAGCCAAACGGAGGCATTCTGAGCGGATTCTTTCCCATTCAGAATGCATTAGGGCAAAACTGATCCATTTTGGACCGCTTGTGAGAGCCCTGAACGGGTCTCACAAACGGAAAGCCAAAACGCCAGTGTGAAAGTAGACTTAGATTCACGACAAATCGATTTGCTCATCTCTACTGTTAAATCAACAATGAAATGCTGTGAGCTCTATCTAGTACATTCTAGAACAATATTCTGCGTTACTCACAAAAATAGGAGGCCGATATTAATCTATTTTACTTTCAGGACTGGCCATTCACTGTATATACGGAATGATTTTATCAGGATCAAATAATGGATTTCACCCTGCCCCTGTGCTGATGGGATTAAAAAAGTCATATCTGTTAATTAGCTATTAGCAAACGTTTCCTGTGAATAAATTAACATGATAAATTGAGACTGGGGAAGGGAAAAAAATGAATGTGTTAAATGTTTGCCCTTCTCACTCCTGGCTTTCTAACCACTTTCTCTAAGCGTGGTCCTCCAGCCCATTAACTTGCTATTTTACCAATTGCAGTTGTTTAACCAGGCAAGAATACATAAGGGAGATTTGGACATTGAGATCATTAAGGACCAATTTTGTTATTAGCATATATCCTTTCCTGCGTGAGATTTTTGAGTCTCATTATTTATATGACAATTCCCCTGTTACTAAAATAAGTCAGTTTTAAATTGGATAGCATAAAGTTCATAAGTGGGGGATGGGATGTAAGACAAAAAAAATCAAGTCAGAACAAAATACTTATTTCTGCATTTATTTTGTAGATTAAAATAGAATTTATTTTTCTTATTTCTAGTGATAATTGAAATGCATTCCTTTCAATGGGGCCACAAAAGATGCTTACAGCGCACCGTGTGATGTCCGCATCCGTTGTAACGTTCCGCGGCCCCACAAAAAATATAGAGCATCTCCTATTCTTGTCGGCAATCGCGGACAAGAATAGGCATTTCTATGATGGGCCGCCCATTCTGTTCTGCAAATTGCAGAACGTACATGGGCGGCATCTATTATTTGCGAACTGCAAAACACAGCTTGATCATGTGAATTCGCCATTAGTTTGGGCTCACATGTGGCTTATTAGCTACAGATTTGCAGTCGTGGATTTTCGTGGACAGTACCAGTAAAGTGGATACGAGTTTAAGAAATCTCATCCACATGCTGCTTACAAAAACTGCATCATAAATTGACCTGCGGTGTGGATTTGAAATTTGCAGCATGGCATTTAGGCTGCATGTCTCCCCAGAGGATATCACCCTTTGCAATGTAGAGAGTGAAGTCCACTGTCTTTTTCTGCAAGTAGTACGTGCAGTTTTTGTTGCGTTTTTTTCCCCGCTGTATTTTCACATGTGGACTTAGCTTTAAAGCAATAGCTACTATACAGTATTAAGTAAAGTATCTCCCAGATCTGAAAAAGCAGAGACAATCATTTCACTTTATGTAACCAATATGTGTTATCTTGGGCTTTACTTAGGACTGCACAGTAAGGTCTCTTTCACGCGTCAGAAGATCACAGACATTGTCACGGCCTTTGGTGTGCGCTGTGACACTTATGCCACGCTTGCTGTTGCCTGTGGCAATGTGTTACTGTTTCAGCATGCGGCAGTGTCACGGCCTTTGTGGTGTGTTCCGTGACATGGTTGCCTTGCATGTTGTTGCCTGCGGCAACGTGTTGATTTTTATGCTGGTGTGTGCACTTCCCCTGTCTGTTGTTTCCTCCTCCTGTCCGGTGCTGGAGGGGTTAACCACCTTGTTGTGCGTGGTCACTAGGTGCTTCATCTTACCTGTGGCTAGAGGCCAGGAGTCAGTGGTACTCCAGCCATGGTGTGTGTTGGAGTTATGCTCCTGGTCTTCATGTTCCATCTCCCAGAGTGAGGGCCTCCTAGTGGGACATTGAGGTCTCCAGCGATGTCTTCCCTCCCTTACATGTGTTGTATGTTTGGTGTGGGGTTATGATTTGGTGTGTTGTAATTGAACCACTAGCCTGTATACAGTGCCGCCTGGGGCTGCCATGCACCTTGCGGCATGGGGGTCCTAGCGGAGTCTGGTGTGCTGGATACCTGTGTGAGTTGCTGGTATGGTGTCCTGTTTGGTGTTAGGGCTCCGATACGTATATACGGGTTCCAGTCATAGTGGCAGCGGCAGGTAGGTGTGTTGTCTTGTTTTCTTACCTGCCGATTCTCTTGCTGCATATGGTCTTTTCCTTTCCCTGCTTCTAGGCCTTTTGAGACTCCTGTTCTTCCGTGTCCTGGAAGAACAGGGCGCCTCTCCTCAGCTCCTTTGTGAGGGATTCTCAGGGCGACTCAGGGCCTTAGGTATCCAGTGTATGAGCCGTCCTACCATCCAGGTCCGCTCATACTGTGAGGAGTTAGGGCTAGGTATAGGGATGCATAAGGAGGTGACCTGCTCCCTTATCCTTGTGTTCAGGCCTAGTTGCTATCCTTATCCCCCAGTCATCGTACGGTGGGGGGTTTTCCCTACTCTCCGCCATGACAGACATGTTCTGTACATGTTCTTGACGGCACATATACAGTACAGTACCCATTGATTTTCATGCAATTATTAACACATCTTTGTTCTTCCACTGACCGTGGGTCAGGGGAAACAAGAAAGAAATATGCACTACTTTGGTCTGTCATGCGGACCAAACACACCCATTGAAGTCTATGGGTCCGTGAAATTCACTGACAGAGCATGAATGGCATCAGTGTCCTGTCAGTGGTATCCACTGACCATTGGTAAGAAAAGCTCTAGCATTCCACTTTTTAACCTAGAAGTACACATGGGAAACACAAGATGGATGGAGTAGAAAAATGGCCACGTGGACCAAGGATTACCATACTTTGATGCACCGAGGTTTTAGAGGAGGAAAATAAGAAAAAAATATTTTTCATCAGATCTCACCTCACAATCAGACCCCCAAAGTTAATCAGACCCCCAAAGTTAATCAGACCCCCAATGTTAATAAGACCCCCAGTCAAACCTCAAATCAGACCTCTAATGTTAATAAGACCCCAGTGTTAATAATATCCCCAATCAGACCTCAGATCGGTCCCCCAATGTGAATAAGACCTCAGATCAGGTCCCCAATGCGAATATGACCCCCAAATCAGACCTCAGTTAAAATTCTTAATGTGGCTAAGAAACACATTCAGACCTTAGATCTGACCCCCATGGTAATCAGACAGCAGTGCAGACAAAAAAAAATCAACTTACCTCTCCTGCTCCAGACACCGCCGTTGCTCCAGACATCCAACGCTCTTCCTGGTCTTCTTGCCTTCTTGAGGTCACAGAGCACCGATGTCCTCAGGCTGTGCGCAGGTCACAACACAGCAAGAGGAGCTTGCAGAAGAAGACCAGTAAGCGGTGAGTACAGAGCCTGGGATCGCTGCATTTACCGATTCCTGGTGCTCCTGTACTATTCATAATGGAAGCGCTCATTAGTATTTGCCCCATAAGACACACTGACATTTTCCCCCCTCTTTGTGGGTAAAATAGTGCATCTTATAGGGCGAAAAAAAAAAACTGTAATTGTCCACAGACATCTTCTCAGATAAAACAATAACCATCTTGTCAAAGACATCATCACTGACATAGATTTGTGAAAGAGATGTTAAAGAAGTAGGTGGCAAGGTGGTCACATGAGTAAATCACTTGCACATGCTATTGTTGGTGCTATGGACGTAGCAGTCTATATAAAGCACATATGGGCAGTAGGAGGGGAATTAATGGGTATGCTGGGTTAAGCAATGGGCCCTCTTAATTAGAGATGAGCGAATTTCTAAAAAAATTGATTCGGCCGGTTCGCCGAATTTTCCAAAAAGATTTGATTCAATCCGAATTTATTCATGACGAATTACGTTAAAAAACTGCTATTTCCTGGCTGCAGAGAGCCTGTATAGTGGCTTATAACACTGTGCCTTGCAGTAACACGCATGTAGTACTGAAACAATACTGTGAGTCAGTATGACACGCACATGACAGGCTTCACTCTTAGAATCACTGCACACTACACTTATTTGGGCAGTTACAAGGCCAAAACTGACCAAATAACTCAAGTGTGAACTCAGCCTTACAGGTCGATGTTAGCGCCATGTATAAAGAACCATGTAGAGGCCCAAGATCCTACTGTAGCGTGAAAGAGCCCACTCCTTTTACACCGTTGTCAGCTAATTCAACATAGATGTCTACAGAACCTGTTCTATTAAACGCTTATACAAGTAGAGCCCCCCTGACAGAGTGGAGAGGGTGCCAGCAGTAAGTTTGTGTTGACGTCACTGATTATTTTGCCCTTCCTCTGATCCATCAGAACAATAACCCCCCAAAAAAGAATCCTGTCTGTTGAGCATCCGCCTTCACTCGGTCAGCATTTGGTCCGTAATTCATCAGTATTGCTAAAGCCAAAAAAACAGGAGTGGATCCAAAACAGAGCTAACACATGAGTGGAATATTTGCATGTCTTCTGTGTTTTGTACCCCCTCCTGCTTTTGGCTACCAAATCATAACCCAATTCTGATGGAACAATACAGGCTTTACAGCTGCTACACAGACAGGATCCGTTGTGTGTCTCATTTTTCCTTCCTTCTGACAAATCAGAAGAAGGGTCAAATAAATGATGATGTCAACCAGGCCAAAAAGGCAAAATAGTGGCCCAGTCATGGAGTGGGGAGGGTGGGAGAACAGCTTGAGAAGTCCACAGAGTGGCCCAATGACATAGTGTTGAGAAAGCAGCAGCATGAGGAGACCACAGAGTGGCCCAGTGACATAGTGGGGAGGTGGAGGCAGTAGCATGAGGAGACCACAGAGTGGCCCAGTTACAGAGTGTTGAGGTAGCAGCAGCATGAGGAAGCCACAGAGTGGCCCAGTGACATAGTGTTGAGTTAGCAGCAGCATGAGGAGGCCACAGAGTGGCAAGGTGACATAGTGTGGAGGTGGCAGCAGCAGCATGAGGAGGCCACAGAGTGGCAAGGTGACATAGTGTGGAGGTGGTGGCAGCAGCAGCAGCAGTAGCATGAAGAGGCCACAGAGTGGCACAATGACAGAGTGTGGAGGTGGAAGCAGCATGAGGAGACCACAAAGTGGCCCGGAGACAGAGTTGTGAGTTGGCAGCAGCATTAGGAGACCACAGAGTGGCATGGTGACATAGTGTGGAGGTGGAGGCAGCAGCCTGAGGAGACCACAGAGTGACCCAGTGACATAATGTTGAGTTAGCAGCAGCATGATGAGGCCACAGAGTGGCAAGGTGACATAGTGTGGAGGTGGAAGCAGCATTAGCAGCATGAGGAGGCCACAGAGTGGCAAGGTGACATAGTGTGGAAGTGTCAGCATCAGTATGAGGAGGCCACAGAGTGGCAAGGTGACATAGTGTGGAGGTGGCAGAAGCAGCATGAGGAGACCACAGAGAAGCCCAGTGACATAGTGTTGATATAGCAGCAGCATGAGGAGACCACAGAGTGGCAAGGTGACATAGTGTGGAGGGGGCAGCAGAAGCAGCATGAGAAGGCCACAGAGTAGCAAGGTGACATAGTGTTGAGTTAGCAGAAGCATGATGAGGCCACAGAGTGGCAAGGTGACATAGTGTGGAGGTGGCAGCAGCAGCATGATGAGGCCACAGAGTGGCAAGGTGACATAGTGTGGAGGTGGAAGCAGCATTAGCAGCATGAGGAGGCTACAGAGTGGCAAGGTGACATAGTGTGGAGGTGGCAGCAGCAGCAGTAGCATGAGGAGGTCACAGAGTGGCACAATGACAGAGTGTGGAGGTGGAAGCAGCATGAGGAGACCACAGAGTGGCCCAGAGACAGAGTTGTGAGTTGGCAGCAGCATTAGGAGACCACCGAGTGGCAAGGTGACATAGTGTGGAAGTGGCAGCAGCAGCATGAGGAGACCACAGAGTGATCCAGTGACATAGTGTTGAGTTAGCAGCAGCATGATGAGGCCACAGAGTGGCAAGGTGACATAGTGTGGAGGTGGCAGCAGCAGCATGAGGAGACCACAGAGTGGCAAGGTGACATAGTGTGGAGGTGGCAGCAGCAGCATGAGGAGGCCACAGAGTGGCAAGGTGACATAGTGTGGAGGTGGCAGCAGCAGCATGAGGAGGCCACAAAGTGGCAAGGTGACATAGTGTGGAGGTGGCAGCAGCATAAGGAGGCCACAGAGTAGCAAGGTGACATAGTGTTAATTTAGCAGCAGCATGAGAAAACCACAGAGTGGCAAGGTGACATAGTGTGGAGGTGGCAGCAGCAGCAGCATGAGGAGGCCACAGAGTGGCACAATGACCAGTGATTGGCTGCAGCGATGGCATAGCAGGCCTGGAGGAGAAGGAGCGGGGAGCCGAGCCCAGAAAGCAGATAAGTCATCTTCCCTTTACAGGTCTGGCCAAGTAAGGGGGTTTGCCAACCCTCCCCCCTCCCCCACTCTTCCCCCATCATTCTTGCACAAACTATAGTATAAAATCTGCAAAGAAAATGTTTTTTATATGAAACTAATCTCTGAACTATTCATCTTTTTGAATGTTTAATACATTGAAAGAGCAAATGTGGAAAAAGATTAGTGAAACAGATTTTGAACCTGGAATTTATTTTATCCCTTTATCCAAAATTAATTTCAGTTCCTCATGGAATTATTTCAATATTTTAGACTTTAACTGGAGATTAATTTCTCACCTGCTCCATGCCTTCTGGATATAATCTATTCAATTCATAGCTCTGAGAGCTCATTCTTATCCACTTTTCTTATAATTATGCTATCATCGCATTTTAATTCTTTCTCAAGTCAGATTAAAGACTTTTTATTGATAATATATAGGTGTACTACATGCATAATGTAATAGACTTAATAAAATCAAAATTTCTGTAAAAATTTAAACATTAACAATGTGAGCATGTGAGATTAGTCAGAAGTAGCCACCATGGTCCCTCATGGCTGGTCCTGCTGCAGAAATTAGAGCTGGTACATTTCAAGAGATTTTAGTCCAAAATCTGTCTGCTTCAAATACTGAGGTTCAAACACTGATTTGGTTGGACCTTTCAACAAGACCCCAAAAGGTATATTCACCAGCGGCACATTTGGTGGGATTTATTAATCTTCTACACTGTTACAAAGCGGATGTGGATCTGCTGTGCTACTCCTAAGGGTGTTATCTAAGTGGGCACCCCCCTCTTTGCCCTTCAACTCCTGTAAAGGGGTATGGAGTATCCTTTTTTCAAGTGACTGCTGATCCATGCAGGTTAAAAGACACTGGAGCAGAGTACCTAGAGATCAGGCAAAACTGTAATAAGGGGCAAGCCAAAGTCAGGGCAGGCAGAGTACGCGCAGTCCAACAGAAAGTCCAAGGTCAGGGTGGGCAGCTGAAAGATAGTATAGAGATCAGGCAGTTGTCAGGTCAGGCAGTGAAGTGTCAAATCCAGAAGTCTGTACACAGAACAAGCAAACAAGCTAACAGCATGCTTTTACAGGACTGTAGAGTACCAAAATCTATTGCTCAAACATGGAGAAATGTGTATTAAGTAGACTAGGGTGCACACACTGGCCCTTTAAGAGCTAGAAGGAGTGTGCGTTCCCTACAGACAAAGCAGGAAACAGGCCTCAACCTGTGTGAAGATGGACCGAGCAGTGCTAATCCAGCGTCTGGGCTTGCCGGCTAAGTGGAGAGGGACACTGGCGGGTCCGGACCGCCAGAGTCCAATATTGATGGAGCAGATGAGAAGGATAGTGGCCATGCCCACCAAGGGGAATTGAATGGCAGTGGCTACAGCCCATAGCCAAAAATGACACTAGAACTTGTACTTTATGGTGGCTTAGACCTAATTTGGTGCATCTTATTCAATTGTATTTTTACAATACTAGCATAAGAAATGCCAGTCTTAGGCCTCTTGAACATGAACATATTGGTTCCGTTCCGTGCATTGGGGACCGCAACTTTAATGGGTCCGTGATCTGTCTGTTCCGCAAATAGATAGAACAAATTATATTTTTTGGCGGAAAGGAAGCACGGATCGGAACCCCATGGAAGCACTTTCGTGGGGTTCCATTCTGCGCTTCCGTTCCGCACCGCATCTCCGGATTTGCGGACCCATTCAAGTGAAAGGGTCTGCATCTGTGATGTGGAATGCACACGGGCGGTGCCCTGTGTATTGCGGAACCACCGTATGCGGTCTGCAATACGGCCAAGGGGGCACTACGGCCGTGTGCAAGAGGCCTTAATAAATTCCTCCTATAGTCTCCAGATTTGAACTAATTTGCAAACTTTTGGTGTGTATTGAAGAAGGCAATCCACAAGCAACAAGACAAGAACATCAGGAAAGTGTTTTATGTAAAAGTAGATCAGAATGAACACTGTACCGTTTTATGTTCAATAATACATTATTGCATATGTGGTGTATTTAAATAAGTTATCCAGATCTACAAAATTGATGACCTTTCCTTATGGAAATCAATATCAGATCAGTAGGGGCTTTGATTTCTGCCAAGTTGACATGTCACTTCTTGACATGGATTTAAAATCCACACAGAAAAAATCCACAGCCATATGAATGGCAATGCATATTCCCATCGGAAACAAGGTGGGCGTGGATTCAATGTGGTTTTCAGTGCAGAGCCTGAAAGCGCTTATTAGAAAGCAGGAAGAGCTGAGCAGATTGATATATAGTTTTATGGGAATAGATTCAGTGAAACTTAAACTTCCTGTCCATTCTGGACTTTGAAGTAAAGGAGGTGGTCCTCTCCGTGATTGACAGCTATCTCTGTATACACAGTCTTAAAGGGAAGGCTGTCAATCACTGATAAGACCACCTTATTGACTTCAAAGCCCCAAAATGAGCAGGAATTTTAATGAAACAACTTAGGCCTTTTTCACACATACATGGACCACGGTCCATGAAAACCTGTCCTGCCGTCCTGCTGAGTGCACAAGTGCACGGCATCATTGGTTGCTAGCTGTACAGTAATACACTCGCAACCAATGACACCGCGCGCTCGTGCACTCAGCAGGATGGCAGGCCGGGTTTTCACGGACCATGGTCCACGTATGTGTGAATGAGGCCTTATACTAAATATTTTCATATAAATCTCTATATCAATCTTCTCAGCTCGTCCTGCTCTATAAAATGCTGCCTGCAGACTGCACTGCATTTTTCCATTTCATCCACCATGACGGCCCACATTGAGATTGACCCTTGACCTCTGTAGGGGCAGGAACACATAGAGAGTTTAAGAACCCCCCACCCCTCCACCTCCTCAGTGCTTTCCTGCCCCTACAGGGGCCAACACGTGGAGAATTCCTCCTTCATGGAGGATAGAACAACCTTATTTCTTTACAGGTTCTCCAGCTGACCTCCCGCGGCAGGGGCTAAGGCTGGCCAGCTAGGAGCATCGAGGACCCTCGTCTTGGCTTATGCCGAGGCCTGTGGTCCTCCCCATACCTTCGTACTCCCTTCCCTCCTTGAGGAAGCAGTCGGAGGTGCCGGCTTCACAGGATCATCGCGCGCTGCGCTCGGCGTCCTTTCTCTCTGGAGGCGGGCCGAGCGACGCACGTATCCCTTAGTAGGCTGGTGCGGCGCAGGCCCACGCCGTCAACAGGGCGCAGCTAGATGACGTCAGACGCCGGGATTTTAAAAAAGAAAAGGCCGCGGTTACTTCCGGCCCCTCGCCTGCTACACCGCGATGTCCGAGACACCTGCTCCCCGCCAGGAAGGTCCTGACCCTTCTGCCACCAGTACCGTGAGTCCCCTTCTGGGGGGTGTATATTTCAGTTTTCTAGCCTGAATTACTAATGCTGGGATATCTGGTTGCTTCCTTCTGCAGGGCAGCAGGGAGTTAAAGACAAAAACAAAACTCTTAAAATGCTGTGCTTGTTCCAAGCGTCTCCCTGAAAATTATAAAAAGAGGCTATGCAAACCTTGCACTACGGAAATTTGGAAGGAAGAGCAACCAGATATACTTTCTGAAATGAAGTATTTTATTTCAGATGAGATTAAGTCTTCTTTAGCCACCTTGTCTACCCCCTCCAGCAACCCCATCCCTTCTAAGAAACGCAAAGTGTCTGTTATTTCTTCTTCTGAGGGTGAAGAGGTTGAAGTGGCCTCCGCCTCATCCAGACAATTTCCTAATGAGGAACCCTTGTCGGACGGGGAAATTCTGGAAGAGGATAAAAAAATACTTTTTTTCCGCTGATGAAATGGAGGAGTTGCTACGAGCAGTCAGGTCCACCATGGGCATTGAGGATACCCCTAGGCCCCGTACGGTTCAGGATGAGATGTTTGGGGGTCTTAGATCCAAGTCTTCTATTGTTTTTCCCATCAATGAAAATATAAAAGAAATGATATTGGAGGAGTGGTCAGATCCTGAAAAGAGGCTTGGCGTTCCCAAAGAATTCAGGAATAGGCTCTGCTTTGACCCGTCTGAAAGCAAAATATACAACCAGACGCCTAAGGTCGATTTACAGGTGGCCAAGGTAGTAAAGAAGACCGCCCTACCCTTTGAGGATTCCTCACAGCTAGGCGATCCTATGGATAGAAAGGCAGATGGCCTCCTAAAAAAATCCTGGGAGTCAGCTATGTTTGGGGTAAAAACTAATATTGCTGCTACCTCCGTCGCCAGAGCGATGTATATATGGCTAGGAGAACTGGACGAACACCTAAAAAACAAAACTCCAAGAGAAGAGATCAGGGACTCTCTCCCCCTTCTCTGCTCTGCCACAGCATTTTTGGCCGATGCTTCAGCAGAGTCCATCCGGTTTTCCGCCAAGGATGCTGCTCTTTCTAACGCAGCCCAACGGGCTTTATGGATGAAAGCCTGGTCTGGAGACAAGGAATCCAAGGCCAAACTTTGTTCTATCCCCTTTTCAGGGGAATTTGTCTTCGGCCCCACTCTGGATAAAATCCTAGAGGGAGCAGCAGACAAGAAGAAGGGTTTTCCAGAGGACAAAGAACCAAAAAAGAAGCCCTTTCGTCAGTTCCAACCCCAGCAGAGATCCTACAGGGGGAAAGGGAAGTCTGGCCAATGGAGCTATCCCAAAGGAGGGAGAGGAAGAGGCTTCATCCTCAATCCCCAGAATAGACAAAATAAACAGCAATGACGCCAGGGTAGGGGGGCGACTGATGGGTTTTCTATCTTCCTGGAGTCAGGTAACTTCAAATCCCTGGGTGCTAAACGTAATCTCTCAGGGTTATAGGATAGAGTTCACATCAGTCCCCCCGAGAAGATTCTGCATCACACCTCAGAACAGATCAGATCTTCCGAAAATTTAGCAAGGCGTCCAGGACCTCTTAGAGCTAGGGGTAATTCAAAAGGTCCCTATCCCAGAGGAAAGGAGAGGTTTTTATTCCAGCCTCTTTTTAGTAAAAAAACCAGACCAATCCTTTCGCACGATAATAAACCTAAAACCCCTAAACAGGTCTATTCTATACAGGAGGTTCAGGATGGAGACCATCCCATCCACAACCCCTCTAATTCCAAAAGGGGCGTTCATGTCGTCAATCGATCTAAAGGACGCTTACTACCATGTCCCCATCTATCATCTCTCCCTAAAATATCTAAGATTCGCTCTAAGAGGACCAGACAGGTCTATCCATCACTTCCAATATGTCGCCCTCCCCTTCGGTATTTCCTCGGCCCCAGGGTCTTCACAAAAGTCGTGGTAGAGATGGTGGCCTACCTTCGTCAGGAAGGAAACACAATCATTCCATATCTCGACGACTTTTTAATTCTGGGCAAGACAGAATCCGAGAACCTTCTGGCAACCCAAAGATTCTCGGAATTCTTAAAAATCTCGGCTGGATTATAAATATAAAAAAATCGACCCTAATCCCATCCATGAGAATAAGGTTCCTGGGTGTGGAATTGGATTCGTCCCTGTTGATGACCTTCCTCCCTCAGGACAAGGCTACTGCGCTGACAGAGAAAATCAGAGCGTTCCAGAGGGCTCGCAATTGCTCCATCAGAAAGGCCATGAGTCTCCTTGGAAGCCTAACCGCCTGCATTCCCTCGATGGCATGGTGCCAAAGCCACACAAGAGTAATCCAAAATTGGATCTTAACTATCTGGGACGGAAGACAAGTAAGTTTAGACAGGATTTTTCGGATCCCACAGGCTGTGATTGGTGGAAAGTAAAAAGAAGACTGCTAGGAGGCCTTCAGTGGCGGAACCATTCGGCCATTCAGGTAATCACAGACGCAAGCCTCGGAGGCTGGGGAGCAAAGATAGGAGATCATCTTCTACAGGGTACCTGGCCTGCCGAGATAAGAGACAGATCCTCCAACTACCGAGAACTATACGCAGTCCTGGAAGCATTGTTAAAAGGAGAGTGTCTTTTAAAAGGGCGACACCTAAGGATAATGTCCGACAATACCACAACGGTGGCTTACCTGCGTCACCAAGGAGGGACAAGGTCACGGCCTCTAAGCGAGATAGCAAAAAGAATCTTCTCCTGGGCAGAAGGGAACGCCTTATCTCTGTCCGCCATCCACCTAAGGGGCTGCGAAAATGCAGTAGCAGACTTTCTGAGCAGAGAGACAATAGATCCAGGAGAATGGTCTTTGAACAGGAACATCTTCCAGAAGATCTCGGAAAGATGGGGCTGTCCGGAGGTAGACTTATTCGCCTCCAGAAGAAATGCGCAGGTAAAATGTTTCTGCTCCCTAAACCCAGGAGACAGTCCATGGGCAATCGATGCCCTGTCAATACAATGGAAATGGAAACTAGCCTACGCCTTTCCCCCAATACCACTACTACCTCGGGTTGTCCAGAAGCTCCTGGAGGAACCAACTACTCTCATCCTAATAGCCCCTCTATGGCCAAAGAGAAGTTGGTTCTCCACTCTAAAACAGCTATCGCTGGAAGATCCGTGGGAGATTCCCTTCCAGAGGGATATTCTAGTTCAGGGCCCTCTTCTTCATCCAGACCCAGGTATATTCAAACTGTCAGCCTGGATCCTGAGAGCGAGACATTAAGAAGCAGGGGTCTTTCGGAAAAGGTGATACTTACTCTGAGGGCTAGTAGGAAAAAGGTGACCTCCTCCATCTACCTTAAGATCTGGAAGAAATACTGTTCCTGGTTAGGAGTTGAACACCCAGACACCACCTCTCCTCCCATCAACAGGATTTTAGACTTTCTACAGTGCGGCCTTGAGTTAGGCCTGAGACCTAGTACTCTGAAGGTCCAAATTTCTGCCCTCAGCTCCTTCTACGACTGCAGCCTGGCCAACCACAGATGGATCAGGAGGTTCTTCAGAGCAGTTTCAAGATTGAGACCCTCTCTGAGATCCAGAGCTCCGACTTGGGATCTTAACATCGTCCTAGAAGGCCTAACAAAACCTTCATTCGTACCATTGTCGGAAATCTCTTTAAAACACCTTTCCCTAAAAACTGCCTTTCTGATCGCTATCACCTCAGCCAGACGCATTGGAGAGATCCAGGCCCTTTCTTGTAGAGAGCCCTACCTCCAGATCAGCAAAGATCACATCCGTCTAACTCTCGACCCAGGTTTTCTCCCTAAAGTAGTCTCACCTTTCCATCAAGAACAGGAGATCTTCCTACCCTCTATCCCTAGGTCCGAGCATACAGGGTCTAGTGATAGGTTACATCTCCTAGATGTTAGGGACATAGTTATCCATTACCTGGATTCTACCAGAGATTTCAGGGTTGATAACAATCTTCTTATTCAGTTTTCGGGAAAAAATAAAGGAAAGAAGTTAGCCAGGTCTTCCATAGCCAGATGGATCAGATCCACTATTGAATGCTGTTACAAGATCCAGAACAAACCCAGTCCTGGTAATATTAAAGCCCATTCTACTAGGGCCACTGCCTCTTCTTGGGCTGAGAAAGGAGGGGTCTCGCTGGACCAGATCTGTAAAGCCGCAACCTGGTCTAGCGCTAATACTTTTGTAAGGCACTATTGTCTTAATCTTCCGGACTCGAATGAAGCTCGTTTCGGCCGGAAGGTTTTACAGGCGATATCCCCACCCATTTAGTTATCTGATATGTCTCAATGTGGGCCGTCATGGTGGATGAAATGGAAAAACCGCAATTAGACTTACCGGTAATTCCGTTTCCTTGAATCCACCATGACGGCCCATACTATTCCCCTTCCCCCCAAAAAATTAAAAAAAATTAAAAAAAATATTTTTGTATGTATATATATATATATATATATATATAAGTTACATATACATGCAGAAGATTAAATAGGAGTTTAAGGGTATGAATCAATATCCTTTTACTTTTGTTCCACCTTTCGGGTAATTGTAAAGCACTGAGGAGGTGGAGGGGTGGGGGGTTCTTAACCACCTCCGGACCGCTGTACGCACAGACGCGTCCTGGAGGTGGTTGTTTAATTCCTCCTGGACGCGCCGGCGCGTCATCTCGCGAGACGCGAGATTTCGGTCACAGCCGGCCCGCGCATGCGCATCGCGGGCCGGCAAAAGTTCGAGGAGTATTTCATCAGCAACCTGCCGGCCAATGATCGTCGCTGGCAGGTTGCTGATTTTTAAAAAATCGAATCACAAGCCAGATAACAGATCATATTAGTAAATATGATCTGTTATATGGCTTCTCTGCTCCTCTGCTGGTCCTTTTCGTCGGTTGGATCCAGCAGAGAAGCAGACATCACTGTGAGTACACCAAACACTTCACTGTAGCCCCTGATCACCCCCCTGCACCCCAATTAACCCTTTGATCACCCCTTTGATCGCCCCTGTCAATCACCAGTGAAAGGAAAAAAAGTGATCAGTGTAAACTGTCACTTTTTTTTTCCCACTAGTATTGGCTGTTAGGTTTTAGGGATAGTTTAGGCCCCTTGGTTAGGTAGTTAGCGTCAGTTAGCGCCCACCCCACCGCACCGCAGTCACTTTTATTCGCTGTTTAGCGTATCGCTAATCAGCATTTGTACTTTTATAGTATCTGTAAGTGATCAAAACTGATCACGGTCAGATCTATAATAGTATTAGTGTCACTTTAGTTCGCCCTCCACCCAAAACGCAGTGTTTGCCCGATCAGGCCTGATCGGTCGCCCACACGTGCGTTCACCCACGCCCGCCCCACCGCAGTGACAAAAAATTATTTTTTTTTGATCACTGCACATTCACTTTACACGCTCTGCGGCGATAAAAAAATCAGTTTTGATATTTTTTATCAACCGCAGCGGCCTCCGGTACTTCGCTAGCCTCCCCTTTGTAAGACAGGCTTGCTTTTTTTCTTGGGTAGTCTCAGGGAATACCCCTAAATTTAGTAGTCCAAATGTCAAACAGGGGGTATTCTTCTGAAGAGGCCTACAGGATTCTGACCCAGTCGGATGAGGAGTGGGAACCCTCATCTGACGAATCTAGCGGGTCAGAATATGAACCTGTAGAAAGCAGTGGCTCTCTGACCCAAAGTTCGGACGAGGAGGTGGAGGTCCCTGGCAGCACCAGGCGTACCCGGCCCCATGTCGCTAGACCACAGGTTACACAGGATCCGCTTCAAGAGCAGCAGAGTGGGGCTGTCGCTGCCGGATCACGTGGTGAGGCATACACCAGCAGCGCAGCCCTTCCTGGACCTAGTACCAGCACTGCCGTACAACCTGGTGAAGTAGCGAGCACCAGAAGGGCAGTTGAAGCTGGTACGGTGGCACGTGCACTAGTTACCCCGTCGCAGCCACCTCGCAGACAGGCCCGTAGAGCCCCTAGAATCCCTGAGGTGCTGGCAAACCCTGATTGGCAGTCACCAACTTCAGCCGCACCATTAGTTCCCCCTTTCACCGCCCAGTCTGGAGTTCGGGTTGAGACGGCTCAGATCAGTACGGCCCTGGGATTTTTTGAGCTGTTCTTGACTGCGGAGCTCTTGGACTTAGTCGTGGCAGAGACCAACCAATATGCCACACAATTTATAACCGCAAACCCGGGAAGCTTTTATGCCCAGCCTTTCCGGTGGAAACCAGTCCAAGTTTCCGAACTTAAAATTTTTCTGGGCCTTCTCCTCAACATGGGCCTGACAAAAAAGCATGAATTGCGGTCATATTGGTCAACGCACCCAATTCATCACATGCCCATGTTCTCTGCTGCTATGTCCAGGACACGATTTGAGGCCATCCTGCGTTTCCTGCACTTTAGCGACAACACCACCTCCCGTCCCAGAGGCCATCCAGCTTTTGACCGGCTCCACAAAATTCGGCCCCTCATAGACCATTTCAACCAGAAATTTGCAGATTTGTATACCCCTGAGCAAAACATCTGCGTAGACGAGTCCCTAATACATTTTACCGGGCGCCTTGGCTTCAAACAATACATCCCAAGCAAGCGTGCCCGGTATGGGGTCAAATTGTATAAGCTCTGTGAAAGGGCCACAGGCTATACCCACAAATTTCGGATCTATGAGGGAAAAGATCAGACCCTGGAGCCGGTCGGTTGCCCTGACTACCTGGGGAGCAGTGGGAAGACAGTCTGGGACTTGGTGTCACCCTTATTCGGCAAGGGGTACCATCTTTATGTGGACAATTTTTACACAAGTGTGGCCCTCTTTAGGCATTTGTTTCTAGAACGGATTTGCGCCTGTGGCACCGCGCGAACTAGTCGCGTGGGCTTCCCCCAACGGCTTGTAACCACCCGTCTTGCAAGGGGGGAGAGGGCTGCCTTGTGTAACGAAGAACTGCTCGCGGTGAAATGGAGAGACAAGCGTGACGTTTACATGCTCTCCTCCATTCACGCAGACACGACAATACAAATTCAAAGGGCAACCCGTGTCATTGAAAAGCCCCTCTCAGTCCACGACTATAATTTGCTCATGGGAGGGGTGGACTTCAATGACCAGATGTTGGCTCCCTATTTAGTTTCCCGCAGAACCAGACGCTGGTATAAGAAGGTGTCTGTATATTTAATTCAATTGGCGCTCTACAATAGTTTTGTTCTCTACAGTAAGGCTGGGAGAACACGATCCTTCCTCAAATTCCAGGAAGAGATCATCGAGAACCTCCTTTACCCAGGAGGTTCCGTGGCCCCATCCACCAGTGTAGTTAGCCGTCTACACGAGCGACATTTCCCCAGTGTCGTTGCTGGTACCTCAACCCAACCGCCACCCCGAAAAAAATGTCGTGTCTGTAGCAGGAGTGGAATAAGGCGTGACACCCGCTATTTCTGTCCTGACTGTCCGGACCACCCTGCCCTATGCTTAGGAGAGTGTTTCCGGAAGTACCACACACAGGTACACCTAGCATAGGGATCACATCTCACCAGGACAGGCACACAGGGCTATTAGGGCCCTTTCTCTCACAGCTGCTGCAAACCTCTCCTTTCACCTGGGATAAAGTGCATAACGTACTTCGCCACATCTTTGGGCGATTTGCGCTTTGCACATTGTCCCATGGGGAAGGAGAGGTTTGTTCTATAAAGGTAAAAAAAACAAAACAAAAAAAAAATTACCGGTAAGTAAAAAAGTTAAAAAAGTTTAAAAAAGTTAATATGTTCTGTTCTAAAGTTAATAAAGTTATTGCTTTGCGGCCTGGTTTTTTCTTTTTTGTTTTGTTTTTTTTACCTTCCAGGTGGACCAACCGATCGACCAGCTGCAGCACTGATGTGCATTCGGACAGAAGTATTGCGCTGCTGTCAGATTACACGCAAGTCGGTGTATGCGGCGCTGCAAGACGAGATTTCTCCTCTGCAGTAAAAGATATGTTTGCCGAGGCATATGAGCTGAGGAGGTGGCGGTGTTCATATACTTTGGCAAACACTTTGTATATATAAAAAAAAAAAATCCCGGCAATGATTTATTCATCCACATCGATTGATGTGAATGGAGAAATCTGGTTTGCCAGGGCATACGAGCTGAAGTGGGTATGGATGTTGGGCGGAGCTCCTATGTCCTGGCAGACGCCTTTCCCCTCCTTTTTCTTTTTTTGGCAGAGATTTTTTCATCCACATTGATCGATGCGAATGAAGAAATCTGTGCCGTTCATTTTTTTCTTTCAGCCCAGAGGCTGAACGGAAAAAAAAAAATCTCATTACCCGTATGCTCAATATAAGGAGAATAGCAGAAACTCCTAATGCTGGGCATACATGTAATGATTGCGGAGACCCTCAAATGCCAGGGCAGTACAAACACCCCACAAATAACACCATTTTGGAAAGAAGACACCCCAAGGTATTCGCTGAGGGGCATATTGAGTCCATGAAAGATTGAAATTTTTGTCCCAAGTTAGCGGAAAGGGAGACTTTGTGAGAACAAAATCAAAAAAATCAATTTCCGCTAACTTGTGCCAAAATTTTTTTTTTTCAATGAACTCGCCATGCCCCTCATTGAATACCTTGGGGTGTCTTCTTTCCAAAATGGGGTCACATGTGGGGTATTTATACTGCCCTGGCATTTTAGGGGCCCCAAAGCGTGAGAAGAAGTCTGGTATCCAAATGTCTAAAAATGCCCTCCTAAAAGGAATTTGGGCCCCTTTGCCCACCTAGGCTGCAAAAAAGTGTCACACATCTGGTATCTCCGTACTCAGGAGAAGTTGAGGAATGTGTTTTGGGGTGTCTTTTTACATATACCCATGCTGGGTGAGATAAATATCTTGGTCAAATGCCAACTTTGTATAAAAAAATGGGAAAAGTTGTCTTTTGCCAAGATATTTCTCTCACCCAGCATGGGTATATGTAAAAAGACACCCCAAAACACATTCCTCAACTTCTCCTGAGTACGGAGATACCAGATGTGTGACACTTTTTTGCAGCCTAGGTGGGCAAAGGGGCCCACATTCCAAAGAGCACCTTTCGGATTTCACAGGTCATTTACCTACTTACCACACATTAGGGCCCCTGTAAAATGCCAGGGCAGTATAACTACCCCACAAGTGACCCCATTTTGGAAAGAAGACACCCCAAGGTATTCCGTGAGGGGCATGGCAAGTTCCTAGAATTTTTAATTTTTAGTCACAAGTTAGTGGAAAATGCTGATTTTTTTTTTTTTTTTTTTTCATACAAAGTCTCATATTCCACTAACTTGTGACAAAAAATAAAAACTTCCATGAACTCACTATGCCCATCAGCGAATACCTTGGGGTCTCTTCTTTCCAAAATGGGGTCACTTGTGGGGTAGTTATACTGCCCTGGCATTCTAGGGGCCCAAATGTGTGGTAAGGAGTTTGAAATCAAATTCAGTAAAAATTGACCTGTGAAATCCGAAAGGTGCTCTTTGGAATATGGGCCCCTTTGCCCACCTAGGCTGCAAAAAAGTGTCACACATCTGGTATCTCCGTACTCAGGAGAAGGTGGGGAATGTGTTTTGGGGTGTCATTTTATATATACCCATGCTGGGTGAGAGAAATATCTTGGCAAAAGACAACTTTTCCCATTTTTTTATACAAAGTTGGCATTTGACCAAGATATTTATCTCACCCAGCATGGGTATATGTAAAAAGACACCCCAAAACACATTCCTCAACTTCTCCTGAGTACGGAGATACCAGATGTGTGACACTTTTTTGCAGCCTAGGTGGGCAAAGGGGCCCATATTCCAAAGAGCACCTTTCGGATTTCACAGGTCAATTTTTACTGAATTTGATTTCAAACTCCTTACCACACATTTGGGCCCCTAGAATGCCAGGGCAGTATAACTACCCCACAAGTGACCCCATTTTGGAAAGAAGAGACCCCAAGGTATTCGCTGATGGGCATAGTGAGTTCATGGAAGTTTTTATTTTTTGTCACAAGTTAGTGGAATATGAGACTTTGTATGAAAAAAAAAAAAAAAAAAAAAATCATCATTTTCCACTAACTTGTGACAAAAAATAAAAAATTCTAGGAACTCGCCATGCCCCTCACGGAATACCTTGGGGTGTCTTCTTTCCAAAATGGGGTCACTTGTGGGGTAGTTATACTGCCCTGGCATTCTAGGGGCCCAAATGTGTGGAAAGGAGTTTGAAATCAAATTCAGTAAAAATTGACTTGTGAAATCCGAAAGGTGCTCTTTGGAATATGGGCCCCTTTGCCCACCTATGCTGCAAAAAAGTGTCACACATCTGGTATCTCCGTACTCAGGAGAAGTTGAGGAATGTGTTTTGGGGTGTCTTTTTACATATACCCATGCTGGGTGAGATAAATATCTTGGTCAAATGCCAACTTTGTATAAAAAAAATGGGAAAAGTTGTCTTTTGCCAAGATATTTCTCTCACCCAGCATGGGTATATATAAAATGACACCCCAAAACACATTCCCCACCTTCTCCTGAGTACGGAGATACCAGATGTGTGACACTTTTTTGCAGCCTAGGTGGGCAAAGGGGCCCATATTCCAAAGAGCACCTTTCGGATTTCACAGGTCATTTTTTACTGAATTTGATTTCAAACTCCTTACCACACATTTGGGCCCCTAGAATGCCAGGGCAGTATAACTACCCCACAAGTGACCCCATTTTGGAAAGAAGAGACCCCAAGGTATTCGCTGATGGGCATAGTGAGTTCCTAGAACTTTTTATTTTTTGTCACAAGTTAGTGGAATATGAGACTTTGTAAGAAAAAAAAAAAAAAAAATCATCATTTTCCGCTAACTTGTGACAAAAAATAAAAAGTTCTATGAACTCACTATGCCCATCAGCGAATACCTTAGGGTGTGTACTTTCCGAAATGGGGTCATTTGTGGGGTGTTTGTACTGTCTGGGCATTGTAGAACCTCAGGAAACATGACAGGTGCTCAGAAAGTCAGAGCTGCTTCAAAAAGCGGAAATTCACATTTTTGTACCATAGTTTGTAAACGCTATAACTTTTACCCAAACCATTTTTTTTTTACCCAAACATTTTTTTTTTATCAAAGACATGTAGAACAATAAATTTAGAGCAAAATTTCTATATGGATCTCGTTTTTTTTTGCAAAATTTTACAACTGAAAGTGAAAAATGTCATTTTTTTGCAAAAAAATCGTTAAATTTCGATTAATAACAAAAAAAGTAAAAATGTCAGCAGCAAAGAAATACCACCAAATGAAAGCGCTATTAGTGAGAAGAAAAGGAGATAAAATTCATTTGGGTGGTAAGTTGCATGACCGAGCAATAAACGGTGAAAGTAATGTAGGTCAGAAGTGTAAAAAGTGGCCTGGTCTTTCAGGGTGTTTAAGCACTGGGGGCTGAGGTGGTTAAACTCTCTATGTGTTCCTGCCCCTACAGAGGTCAAGGGTCAATCTCAATGTGGGCCGTCATGGTGGATTCAAGGAAACGGAATTACCGGTAAGTCTAATTGCATTTTTTTTTATTGACAGGCACATTTTAAGGCCTCATGCATACTACTGTGGTTTGGATCTGCCTCCAAGCTGCATTTTTTGCGGGTCGGATGCAGACCCATTCACTTTAATGGGGCCACAAAAGTGGTGGACAGCACATTAGAACATGTCCTATTCTTGTCTGTAGCATGGATTGGACTGCTCTATTGAGGGCCAGACGTTCCGTTCTGCCAAGTGTGCATGAGGCCTAAAAAACACCAGAAAGTGCCCACATTTTAAAAATGTTATAAATGAAAAAAAAACACACAAAAATGCTTTTACTAAAAACACAATGAAAAATGTCCAAACATTCCTGCAAAAGAGACAAACCATTGCAAAAAATGATGTGTGAAAAAGATGTATGGGTACCTGCGCATAGGTGCAGGTTTACTAAAAGAAAATCTGCATAGATTTCCTTGTGGTTTTCTGTGCTTTTCCACAGTCTTGGTGCACATTTGATACCTTTTTTCGCTGCAAGTTTCACCCTTCCATTGAAAATGATGAAAATCCACAAAAGAAGTGAAATGCTGCTTAATTCAAAATACGCACATCAGGTCAATTTCCATACAGAAGAAAAAACTAAGTGTACATGAGCATTGTCTAATCGCATACACTTTGCTGTGATTGTACTATGCTGTGGTTTTTCTGCATGAGAATCTGCTCAGAAAGACAGTACATAATACACATTGCATGCAGACACCCTAATACTGCAAAAACACATCTGGTCACTTAAATGGGTTATCCTATAATATTTATGGCCTATCCCCAGGACAGGCCACCAATATTAACTCCTTAATAACCGCCGATACGCCTTTTTACGACAGTCATTAAGGGGCATTATTCTAGGCCATTGCATTTTTGCGGTGGCCTACAGTAAGCGCTGCATGGGTCTCCCATGCAGTGGAGAGCAGAAGCTCAGCTCTTGTATGACAGCTGGGCTACCCGGGTCGGGCAGGATTATCGGGTTGAGAGTTGTTTTATGCTGTTTGTCAACCTACTCTTGTGAGTATATTAAAATAATTTTATGTAAAAGTGAATAGCGGTGTTGCACTATTGGAGTTTTTATGCTCTAGAATCGAGAAAAGTTCTGTTGAAAATTTTGATTTGATGTGCCTAACTCCTACCTGCCCCTGTGAGTATAACAGCTGAAAGCGTGTGTGGGGAGCTAATACAGTACTTCACTATTAGTGTGCTTCCCTCCGCAGGAGCTGTAGTGGGAGGAGGATATTTGGGAATTTGGTGTTCGCTTCATACCTAAGCAGTCAGAGGATTCGAGATTAAGAAGATTGGTTAGTAGAGAGTTGCGTGGTCCCGAATATATTGCATACTGACTTTGTGAATTTAACCCACTTCACTACTAGGACCTGCAGCGGTAAAACAGTTGGGATCACATATTGGAACGTTTTTTATTATTGTGATAGCTGCCCTGTGTATATGCCCTATTAGGCTTGCAATGAGGTTTCAAAGGTGAAGGAAGCTTTTCACACACTTGGAAATGATATACGGGAGGTTGCATCAACTGTTTCATTCTCTGCAGTTTTGCCTGTGCACAACCTTCAGCATGACAGGAAGATGCGCATTAAGGAATTCAATGTATGGTTTGGTGTATGGTGTCTGAACCAAGGGTTTGGCTTTGTGTCTCATGTTAGATCTCGTTGGAATGGAAAAGAACTGTTCAAGAAAGATGGTTTGCATCTTTCTCTCAAGGGAACGAATGTCCTCAGTGAACAGTTCCAAGTATTTGCTAAGGAGCATTTAAACTAGGAAAGGGGGGCAAAATAAAGATAATCCAGCAGTCCCACTGCCCCCCGGAACAATGCCAGAAGATGCCAGTAGCACATAGGTTAAGAAATGACAAGCTCAGATTCTTGTCTACAAATGCTCGCAGTTTAGGGAATAAGATCAATGAACTTGAGTCTATAATGGCATCTGAGAATATAGATTTAGTGGCTGTTACTGAGACATTGTTCAATGGGAGTAATAACTGGGATATAACAATACCAGGGTTCTCTCTATATAGGAAAGACAGAGAAGGCAAGAAAGGGGGGGGTGGCCCTGTATGTGAAAGATAGCATAAAATCTAATTTAATACAAGTTAGCAAGACCAATTTAGAGTCAGTTTGGGTTACCTTGCAGCTTGATAATCATAAGGTAACTCGTGTAGGTGTGATATATAGTTGAGGAAATAGCTAAAATGACATTGAAAGGGGAAGTTATTATTATGGGAGACTTTAATCTTCCTGATGTAAACTGGAAAACCAAAATAGCTAGTTCCGCCAGGAGTACAGATATTCTAAATTCCTTACTGGGATTATCTATACAGCAAGTAGTTGAGGAGCCAACCCGGAAGGAGGCCATTTTAGATTTAGTATTCACAAATGGTAATTTGGTATCTGATATTACTGTAGGGGAAAGCTTGGGGTCTAGTGATCACCAGTCAGTGTGGTTTACTATAAGTACAGTTACTGAGTCACACCACACAAAAACAAAAGTTTTAGATTTTAGAAAAACTGACTTTTCTAAAATTAGATTAGTGGTATACGAGTCACTATCAGATTGGAACAGTTTCAATGGCGTCCAGGAGAAATGGGACTACTTAAAAGTGCACTATAGAAGGCAACAGATAATTGCATTAGGCTTGTCAGTAAGACCACTGTGGTACTCAGCAGAAGTGGCCAAAATCATTAAAAACAAAAAGATAGCATTTAGTAATTATAAAAATAAAAAAAAACGAGGATGACAGGCAAATTTAAAATATTAGGCAGAGAGAGGCCAAACAAGTTATAAGAGCTTTTAAAGCACAGGCAGAAGAGAAATTAGCTCAGTCAATGAAAAAAGGCGATAAAACATTCTTCAGATACATAAATGAAA
The DNA here is from genome assembly GCF_905171765.1 of Bufo bufo. Taxonomy (NCBI): domain Eukaryota; kingdom Metazoa; phylum Chordata; class Amphibia; order Anura; family Bufonidae; genus Bufo; species Bufo bufo. The sequence continues at coordinate 376,520,350 of NC_053393.1, read as the reverse complement.
AAAGGAAACTAAAACAAGGAATTACCAAATTAAAAACAAAAGAAGGAAGGTATATGGAAGAAGATAAAGAACTAGCTGACTGCCTCAATGAATACTTCTGTTCAGTTTTTACAAAGGAAAATTAGGGAAAAGGACCTCAGTTAGGAAGGAAGACTAATGAATCTTTTGATGCATGTGTCTTTACAGAGGAAGAGGTTCTAAGTCAGTTGTATAAAATTAATACAAATAAGTCACAGGGGCCTGATGGGATACACCCAAAGCTATTAAAAGAGCTTAGCGGTGAACTAACAAAACCATTAACAGATTTATTTAACCAATCACTGGTAACAGGAGTCGTCCCAGAAGATTGGAAATGAGCAAATGTTGTGCCCATTCACAAGAAAGGTAGTAGGGAGGAATCGGGCAACTATAGGCTAGTTTTCGGCTTTTACCTGGTGCGGCGGTGGTGCCATCGGGTCCCCATGGGGCTGTGGGGGGGACCCGATGGCATGTAAGGCAGCGCGCTGCCTTCCTGAGGCATCTGTGCTGCCTTCCGGTGATGAGTTTGTGAGATCCAGCCCCCTGGATCTCACAGGCCGGAAGCTGTATGAGTAATACACACAGTATTACTCATACAGTCAATGCATTCCAATACAGAAGTATTGGAATGCATTGTAAAGGATTAGACCCCCAAAAGTTCAAGTCCCAAAGTGGGACAAAAAAGAAAGTGAAAAAAAAAGTTGAAAAAATAAAGTTTTCCCCAAATTTTTTTTAAAGTTTCGAGTAAAAATAAACAAAAACGTCATTTTCCACAAATAAAGTTAAAACAAATTATAAAAAAATAGGGGGGGGGGAAAGTATACATATTAGGTATCGCCGCATCTGTATCGACCGGCTCTATAAACATATCACATGACCTAACCCCTCAGATGAACACCGTAAAAAATAAAAATAAGCAATTTTTTTGTCACCTTACATCACAAAAAGTACAACAGCAAGCGATCAAAAAGGCGTTTGCCCACCAAAATAGTACCAATCTAACCGTCACCTCATCCCGCAGAAAATGAGCCCCTACCTGAGACAATCGCCCAAAAAATAAAAAAAATATGGCTCAGAATATGGAGACACTAAAACATAATTTGTTTTGTTTTAAAAAAGCTGTTATTGTGTAAAACTTACATAAATAAAAAAAAGTACACATATTTGGTATCGCCGCGTTCGTATCGACCGTCTCTATAAAAATATCACATGACCTAACCCCTCAGATTAACACCATAAAAAATAAAAATTGTGCTAAATAAACCATTTTTTGTCACCTTACATCACAAAAAGTGTAATAGCAAGCGATCAAAAAGTCATATGCACCCCAAAATAGTGCCAATCAAACCGTCATCTCATCCCGCAAAAATCATACCCTACCCAAGGAAATCGCCCAAAAACTGAAAACATTATGGCTCTCAGACTATGGAAACACTAAAACATGATTTTTTTTGCTTCAAAAATGAAATCATTGTGTAAAACTTACATAAATAAATAAAAAGTATATATATTAGGTATCGCTGCATCCGTGACGACCTGGTATATAAAAATATCACATGATCTAACCTGTCAGATGAATGTTGTAAATAACAAAAAATAAAAACGGTGCCAAAACAGCTATTTCTTGTTATCTTGCCTCACAAAAAGTGTAATATAGAGCAACCAAAAATCATATGTACCCTAAACTAGTACCAACAATACTGCCACCCTATCCTGTAGTTTCTAAACTGGGGCCACTTTTATGGAGTTTCTACTCTAGGGTTGCATTAGGGGGGCTTCAAATGGGACATGGTGTAAAAAAAAACAGTCCAGCAAAGTCTGCCTTCCAAAAACCGTATGGCATTCCTTTCCTTCTGTGCCCTGCCATGTGCCCGTACAGGCCATTCCTCCTGAAGAAGCAGAGGGGCACGCCAGTTAGCGACCGCTTATCCTGTTTGACACGCACCTGGTGCATCGGGTAAGAGAGGATTAGATTATTATACCACATCCCTTGAACAGAGTTTAGATTGGTGTCATGACTGACTTTGATGAATCTGCTGTGTTCCATACTGGGAATGTATGGGTAGTAGCCAGCATGCTCTGTTATATGTGATTCCCGTATGCTTGCTAGGTATGCATTATAGTTGACTGCTAGGACTATCTGAGAGGAGATGTATATCAACGCGCAGGTTATGCTCTCGTAATGTTAGTCTATGTCACATGTTGTATGCGGTCTCACAGAGTATTCATGAGCTGTCGCCCCTGGCACTTTATGTTGTTTCCACATGTCTGTATATGTGTATGTATGTTTTTAATGTAAATTTAATAAACTTTGATATATTGGGTATTTTGGTACAAACCGGATTCCAAAAAAGTTGGGACACTATACAAATCGTGAATAAAAACTGAATGCAATGATGTGGAGGTGCCAACTTCTAATATTTTATTCAGAATAGAACATAAATCACGGAACAAAAGTTTAAACTGAGAAAATGTACAATTTTAAGGGGAAAATATGTTGAATCAGAATTTCATGGTGTCAACAAATCCCCAAAAAGTTGGGACAAGGCCATTTTCACCACTGTGTGGCATCTCCCCTTCTTCTTACAACACTCAACAGACGTCTGGGGACCGAGGAGACCAGTTTCTCAAGTTTAGAAATAGGAATGCTCTCCCATTCTTGTCTAATACATGCCTCTAACTGTTCAAATGTCTTGGGCCTTCTTTGTTGCACCTTCCTCTTTATGATGCGCCAAATGTTCTCTATAGGTGAAAGATCTGAACTGCAGACTGGCCATTTCAGTACCCGGATCCTTCTCCTACGCAGCCATGATGTTGTGATTGATGCAGAATGTGGTCTGGCATTATCTTGTTGAAAAATGCAGCGTCTTCCCTGAAAGAGATGACGTCTGGATGGGAGCATATGTTGTTCTAGAACCTGAATATATTTTTCTGCATTGATGGTGCCTTTCCAGACATGCAACCTGCCCATGCCACACGCACTCATGCAACCCCATACCATCAGAGATGCAGGCTTCTGAACTGAGCGTTGATAACAACTTGGGTTGTCCTTGTCCTCTTTGGTCCGGATGACATGGCGTCCCAGATTTCCAAAAAGAACTTTGAATCGTGACTCGTCTGACCACAGAACAGTCTTCCATTTTGCCACACTCCATTTTAAATGATCCCTGGCCCAGTGAAAACGCCTGAGCTTGTGGATCTTGCTTAGAAATGGCTTCTTCTTTGCACTGTAGAGTTTCAGCTGGCAACGGCGGATAGCACGGTGGATTGTGTTCACTGACAATGGTTTCTGGAAGTATTCCTGAGCCCATTCTGTGATTTCCTTTACAGTAGCATTCCTGTTTGCGGTGCAGTGTCGTTTAAGGGCCCGGAGATCACGGGCATCCAGTATGGTTTTACGGCCTTGATCCTTATGCACAGAGATTGTTCCAGATTCTCTGAATCTTCGGATGATGTTATGCACAGTTGATGATGATAGATGCAAAGTCTTTGCAATTTTTCGCTGGGTGACACCTTTCTGATATTGCTCCACTATCTTTCTGTGCAACATTGTGGGAATTGGTGATCCTCTACCCATCTTGGCTTCTGAGAGACACTGCCACTCTGAGAAGCTCTTTTTATTCCCAATCATGTTGCCAATTGACCTAATTAGTGTTAATTGGTCTTCCAGCTCTTCGTTATGCTCAAATTTACTTTTTCCAGCCTCTTATTGCTACTTGTCCCAACTTTTTGGGGATTTGTTGACAACGTGAAAATTGGAATCAACATATTTTTCCTTTAAAATGATACATTTACTCGGATTAAACGTTTGATCTGTCATCTACGTTCTATTACAAATAAAATATTGACATTTGCCATCTCCACATCATTGCATTCAGTTCTTATTCACAATTTGTTTAGTGTCCCAACTTTCTTGGAATCCGGTTTGTACTTGATCTCTGTGTTGATAAGATTTAAAGGTAGGCAAACAATGTCATAGAGCAGCAGGAAATGCTAGCAGAATGCTTGGGTGTATAGGGAAAGGGATACCAGTAGAAAGAGGGAGGTGCTCATGCTTATCTACAGAGCACTAGTGAGACCTCATTTGGAGTATTGTGCTCAGTACTGGAGACCATATCTCCAGAAGGATATTGATACTTTGGAGAGAGTTCAGAGAAGAGCTACTAAACTAGTACATGGATTGCAGGATAAAACTTACCAGGAAAGATTAAAGGACCTTACATGTATAGCTTGGAAGAAAGACGAGACAGACGGGATATGATAGAAACTTTTAAATATATAAATGGAATCAACAAGGGGCCGGGGCCGGGAGAGTGCAGGAGCTGTGAGGTCTTCTACAGACCTCGATCAGCCCTGCACTGAGGCTGTACAGCACAGTATAGGGCTGTACAGCCTCTCTGGGGGGTGTATTTCCACTGTACAGTAACTGGGGCTACTATGTCAGCCCCAGTTACAAGAGAAATCAATAGTGAAAAAAAAAAAAAGTGAAGTTAAATGTCCCCCAGAGGTCTGGTATGACCTTAAGCGGGATGCAAAGTGTAAAATAAAAATAAATAAAGTGTTAAAATAAAAAAATTTAAAAAAGGTTTCACGTGTAAAAAATAAATAAAAATCCCCAAATAAGGAATAAAAAAAAATAATTTAAAAAATAAAAAAAATAATAATATAGACATATTTGATATTGCCGCGTCCATGACGGTCGGCTCTATAAATATATCACATGATCCACCAGGTCGAAAAAATAAAAACTGTCAAAAAAAGCCATTTTTGTCACCTTACATCACAAAAAGTGCAACACCAAGTGATCAAAAAGGCATATGTCCCACAAAATGATACCAATAAAACCGTCACCTCCTCCCACAAAAAATGAGCCACTACCTAAGAAAATAATGTAAAAAATAAAAAAATTATAGCTCTCAGAACATGGACACATTAAAACATAACTTTTTTGTTTCAAAAATGCTATTATTGTGTAAAACTTAAATAAATAAATAAAAGTATACATATTAGGTATCGCCACGTCCGTAACGATCTGCTCTATAAAAATGTCACTTGACCGAACCCCTCAGGTAAACGCTGTAAAAATAAATAAATAAATAAAAACTGTGCTAAAACAACCAATTTTTTTGGTCACCTACCTTGCCCCATAAAGTGTTATAATGAATGATCAAAAAATCATATGTACCCAAAAATAGTACCAATAAAATTGTCACCTTATCCCCTAGTTTCCAAAATGGAGTCACTTTTTGAGAGTTTCTACTGTAAGGGTGCATCAGGGGGGCTTCAAATGGGACATGACATCTAAAAATCATGTGGCGCTCCTTTTCTTCTGTGCCCTGCCGTGTGCCCATACAGCAGTTTATGACCACATGTGGGGTGTTTATGTAAACCGCAGAATCTGGGTTATAAATGATGAGTTTTGTTTGGCTGTTAACCCTCGATGTGTTAAAGGAAAAAATTGTATAAAAATTGAAAATCTGCCAAAAAAGTGAAATTTTAAAATGTGATCTCCATTTTACTTTAATTCTTGTGGAACGCCTAAAGGGTTAACAAAGTTTGTAAAATCAGTTTTAAGTAACTTAGGGGTGTAGTTTCTACAATGGGGTCATTTATGTGGGTATCCACTATGTAAGCCCCACAAAGTGAATTCAGACCTGAACAGGTCCTTAAAAAGTGGGTTTTGGCAATTTTCTTAAAAATGTTAAGAATTGCTTTGAAACTTCTAAGCCTTCTAACGTCCCAAAAAAATAAAATGACATTTCCAAAATGATGCCAATATAAAGTAGACATATGGGGAATGTTAAGTAATAAATCTTTTATGAGGTATCACTTTCTGTTTTAAAAGCAGAGAAATAGAAATTCTGAAAATTGCTAATTTTTCTAAATTGTTGATAATTTTTTTCATAAATAAAAGTGAAATATATTGACTCAAATTTATGACTATCATGAAGTACAATGTGGCACAAGAAAACAATCTCTGAATGGCTTGGATAAGTAACAGCGTTCCAAAGTTATTACCACATAAAGTGAGATATGTCAGATTTGCTAAATTAGCCCTGGTCAGGAAGGGGGCAAATGGCCCAGATGTGAAGTGGTTAAAAGAAGAAAAACTGCTACAAGAGGACATAGTTTTAAATTAGAGGGGCAAAGGTTTAAAAGTATTATCAAGTATTACTTTACTGAGAGAGTAGTGGATACATGGAATAGCCTTCCTGCAGAAGTGGTAGCTGAAAATACAGTGAAGGAGTTTAAGCATGCATGGGATAGGCATAAGGCCATCCTTCATATAAGATAGGTCCAAGGGCTATTCATAGTATTCAGTATATTGGGCAGACTAGATGGGCCAAATGGTTCTTATCTGCTGACACATTCTATGTTTCTATGTTTCTAGGCTGTGCCACATCCATAATGACCTGAAGTATAGACTATGAATGCCATAAAAAAAAAAACAATACCATAATTACTGATATTTGCTCATCATCCACCAAAGAAACAGAATTAAAAGCGATCAAAATGTCCTATGCACCTCAAAATGATACTAGTGAAAACCGCAAGGTGATGCGAACTGAGCCACACAGAGGAGGAACTCCTCCGCAACAACAATAAAGACTGGCTATCTCCTCGCCAACTGGAAGTAGGAACCATGGTTACTGATAATGGGAAGAACATTTTGTCTGCGCTGCATTAGGGAGGGATGACCCATGCGCCCTGCATGGTGCACGTCTTCAATCTCGTTGTCACCCAGTTCCTCAAGTTTTCTACTGAACTGCAAGAGCTGTTAGAAATTTCCAGGAAACTGTGCATGCACTTCAGACACTTATTGTGCAAAACACGCCCTCCTTGAGCTGCAAAGGCAAAATGCTCTTCCCCCAACATTGCCTGATATGCAACATTTCCACCCGTTGGAATTCTACGATCCATATGTTAGATTACCTGTATGAGCAGAGGAAGGTGGTCAATGATTTCCTAATTCTGCAAGGTAAAAAAAAACACACCTTTTCCATTGAAAACAATGCATTTTAATAGAGCAAATTGAAAAAAAAAATTATCCTCCACATATTTAGTATCACCACATCCATAATGACCTGAAGTATAGACTATGAAAAAACAATACCAAAATTACTGATATTTGCTCATCAGCCACCAAAGAAACAGAATTAAAAGCGATCAAAACGTCTTATGCACCTCAAAATGATACCAGTAAGGTGATGCAAAAGCCTTTTTTTTTTACTTTTTTAAAAAGACTTGAGTGGGTGCACAATCAGCATATTGCAGACAAAGATAGGACATGTCCTATCTTTTGCGGCGTGGTCATACAGACCCGGAAGCACATTTAAAGGGAAAGGTATATAAAATGAGGCAGAGCGCAACATTGAATAATACCGTTTGTGATAGAGTGTATAGAGATAAGCACAAATTGGAGGTGCTCCCCATCTCAAGCAGCCAGATCTTGTCAACGTCAGCAGAAGGAAGCTGTGGTTCCTTCCCCTCAACTTTAATGTCGTCTATTGCTACTGATGCTCCTTCCCCTTCTACTCTTCGTTACTTGTTTTGACAGCAATCGATCACCGAGGCGATTGCAAAAAGACAACAGTATGTGTGCACTCATCCAACGGCACAGAAACTGAATGAGCACCTTGCCAAGTTTATGGTACTACAGACCCTCCCTTTCCATGTAGTTGACTTCATGTAGTTGCAAACTTCGGAAAACTGATGGCCTGTGCCCACCCAAGGTGGAGAGTCCCAATCAGACATTACTTTTCCAAAAAAGCTGAACCAGCCCTGCACACATACATTGAACAGAAGGTGGGCCAGACCTTGAGCCTCTCGGCGTTTGGTAGAGTTCACGCCAGCGCTGACATATGGAGTTTTAACTATGGTCAAGGACAATATATGTTGTTTGCAGCCCACTGGATAAATGTCGTTCAGGCCCAGGCACACCAGCAACTTGGCCAGGTGATGGGAATGCTGCCTCTGCGTTGTAATGCTGTGATTCTTGCACCAATGTCCTCCTCTGCCTCCTCATCCTCACCATCCACTCTAGGCACAGTTCACAGTGGTCCTCCATCATATCACCTATGCAAAGCTACGTGTTGTCACATGGTTCTGCATCTGGTCAGCCTTGGCGAATTGAGCCACAGAGAGGAGGAACCCCTTCCGCAACAACAATAAAGACTGGCTATCTCCTCGCCAACTGGAAGTAGGAACCATGGTTACTGATAATGGGAAGAACATTTTGTCTGCGCTGCATTAGGGAGGGCTGACCTATGTGCCCTGCATGGTGCACATCTTCAATCTCGTTGTCACCCAGTTCCTCAAGTTTTCTACTGAACTGCAAGAGCTGTTAAAAATGTCCAGGAAACTGTGCATGCACTTCAGACACTCTTATTGTGCAAAACACGCCCTCCTTGAGCAGTAAAGGCAAAATGCTCTTCCCCCAATATTGCCTGATATGCAACATTTCCACCCATTGGAATTCTACGATCCATATGTTAGATTACCTGTTTGAGCAGAGGAAGGTGGTCAATGATTTCTTAATTCTGCAGACAGACAGGTCTACTCCCCAATGTAACTTCCACGTTAGCCAGGCCCTTTGAGGAGGCCACTTTACTGTATTTGTCAGTCGGCGGAACTACGGGATGAATGATGTCATTCCACTCCTTTACATCCCGGAATGGATGGTGAGAAATCCGATTGGCGAGGAGACAGAAGATGTGGCGCCTATATCTCATGACCACCTGAGCCCTGAGTAGGATGGAGGAACTGGCGAGGAGGAGGAGGAAATAAATGCCCAGGAATTTTATACATAACTAGGTGGTTTATCTGCCCAAGTGACAGGAGATGAGGAGCTGCAGGCAGACGACAAAAATGACGCAGATGACCCTGACAGACTATGGCAGTATACAGTGGAGAAGGAGGCAGGGAGGCCCTCTGAGTCCATTGTGCAAATAGCCAGATGCATGCTTTCTTGTTTGTGTAGCAACAGCCGTATCGTCAAGATTTGGCAGAGGGATGACTACTGAATATCCACAATGTTTCACCCTCACTACCAGTCAAAAATGAGAGGGATGCAAAAATGGACACAATGGTCTGCTTGGGCAGACTAGATGGGCCAAATGGTTCTTATCTGCCGACACATTCTATGTTTCTATGTTTCTATTTCCCGTTCTCAGGAAGGTCTGACCAGGGGGACCCTCTGCACTCAGGCTCCACTGCTATGACTGCAGGCACAAGCAGCAACTTAAGTCTGGAGTCTCTGTTGAGCAATTTTCTTCAGCTGAGTTTTGAAGAAACCACCCATCAGCAGCAGTTGGACAGGCAGCAGAATCTCAACCAGCAGGTGTTGGCATTCTTGAACTGCACACTGTCACTCATGATCTAAGATCCCCTGGACTACTGGGCATACAAACTTGAAGCGTGGCCGCAGCTGATAGGGTTTGCCATGGGCATGCTATCTTGCCTAGCCAGTAGTGTGGCCTCAGAGCAGGTATTCAGTGCGGCGGGGGGCACAGTTACTCCTAAAAGAACTCAGCTTTCCTCCTAAAATGTTTAGAGACTATCCTTCATAAAGATGAATCAGGCATGGATCAACCAGGATTTCCAGACAATGGTGCCCGATGCAGATACAACAGAATAGATCATTCTGCCACTTATGGGAGAGGCTTAACTGTGATGAGTGGGTGAAGCGCTTCCCCTGACCTAGCTGGCTGTGTTGTGCCGGAAGCCAGGAGCGAGGGTAAGCCTAGTAGTGGGCGTACCCTAAAGGGAGTGTTTGAGAACATGGGGGGTGGGTGGGTGTGAACAGAAGCGCCCTGAGGAGCTGGGGGCTGGAGCTTAAGGAGGTAAGATGCCCCTCCCACAAATTCAGGCTGACTTTTCAGCCTTCCACTTATGGGAGAGGCTTAACTGTGATGAGTGGGTGAAGCGCTTCCCCTGACCTAGCTGGCTGTGTTGTGCCGGAAGCCAGGAGCGAGGGTAAGCCTAGTAGTGGGCAAAATAAACGAGGAGAGCAGAGTAATGACCAAAAGCCTTTAATACCACCCAGAGAGCAAGATTACAAACTGCCTGGGAAATCTCAACATGCGGGTTCGGGATGTATCTCGTGAAGCAAGAAGAGCGCCACCTACCCATGCATTTAATCACGTGTGCCGGGACCCCGTTTTTGATGCTGAAGACGCGGCTCCGGTTCGGAGCGAGTATCCTGTGATGGCCAGCGGGTTATAACCGAGACCTGAGGCCAGCGTTCTGATGTGGGACACAAACTGGATTGACGTCAGGGGCCCCCCCACGCCAAGGAAGCAGCGGGGCCTCTGGGGAGGCATCTTGCAACAGGGCCAGCAATTGACGGGGGACCATGACTGGGCACCAATCGTTGGAGGTTTTAAAACCTGACCTCCGAGGGTGGTCCATGCTGATGGGCCTTCGTGGAAGGGAGCCAGAGGACAAAATGGTCATGGGCCCAGGACAACTGTCGCACCTGTGACCCCTGACGTTTAGGGGAGGTGCTGGTGAACTCACCTGGCCTGAGGAACCCGTAAAACCCGAGATACATGGCTGTCTTAATAATCAAACTAGGAGAGTGCCCAAAAAGGAAATCCATCCAGCGCGGACGAGAGTCGCCTAAACATCTCGCCGGAGACAGGCTGCCTACGGGGGGAGGGACGTCCCCGCACTTCTGGATCCCCCTAAGGGCAGCTTTTACCGCCTGCACTGAAAAAATGGAACCTCCATTCGGGTTATGGAGCATTGCGCAGTGCTGTCTCCCCGCTAGGTACGGCTTGATGGTGTTGAATGATAGCCTGAGATTGCGGTGATAGTGGGCTATATAAACGCCAGGGTGTAGGAGACATCGTCCAAGCCACCTTGCGGGTGGGACCTGGCGAAACCTTCGTAAACCCTGACACCGGCTTGGTATTGGAGGAGTATTGATGGTATTGGAGGAGAGGGAGTGCTGAACCAGGTTCCTGGCGTGAGCAAGGAGGGATATGAGTTCGGAACGTAGTACGACTGGTGCCTACGAGAAGGCTTGAGTCGGTCTGGGCAACGTACCTGGCTTAGAGGCTACTACCTGTATCGATCTGTTGGGTCACCTGACCTTAATCCAAATGTCGCATAAGTGAATGATCAGGACACGTTCCTGAGAGGGCAAATCCTAAGGTTCGGAAGGAAAAAGAGAACATAACTGAGGATGGTGACGGGACTGGGTGAACCAGGAGATAGAGGTAGGTAAGAGCCTGGGCGATCCAGGAGACAGAGGAAGGTATGAGCCTGGTGATCCAGGAGACAGAAGAAGGTGCGTGCCTGGGCGATCCAGGAGGCAGAGGTAGGTATGAGCCTGGACGAACCAGGAGACAGAGGTAGGTGCGTGCCTGGGCGATCCAGGAGGCAGAGGTAGGTGCGTGCCTGGGCGATCCAGGAGGCAGAGGTAGGTGCGTGCCTGGGCGATCCAGGAGGCAGAGGTAGGTGCGTGCCTGGGCGATCCAGGAGGCAGAGGTAGGTGCGTGCCTGGGCGATCCAGAAGGCAGAGGTAGGTATGAGCCTGGACGAACCAGGAGACAGAGGTAGGTATGAGCCTGGACGAACCAGGAGACAGAGGTAGGTGCGTGCCTGGGCGATCCAGGAGGCAGAGGTAGGTGCGTGCCTGGGCGATCCAGGAGGCAGAGGTAGGTGTGAGCCTGGGTGATCCAGGAGACAGAAGTAGGTATGAGCCTGGCGAACCAGTAGATGAGACAGCAGCATATAACGTGAAGTACATACCTATAACACATGGCACTGTTGCCACCATAGAATAGATGACTGCAATGAGCGTTTAGTGACCGCTGAATGGGTATGGCGTGCAATGATGACCTGGCCTACTCGTGGTGAGACCCCGGTTTCTTTGAACACCGTGCTGAAACTAGGTCCCATCCACCCAGCAGGGACCCCGGGGCCCTCCCCCTAAATGAGGAACCGAGGATGACTTGCCTTCCTCCTGCTGCGGCACGGCGGGAGTGCGTATGAAATGGCTGGTGATTGGAACCTACCGATTTCATTGTATATATTTTTTTTATTTTATTTTTTTCAGAGGTAGTTGCGAGCCTGGGCGATCCAGGAGGCAGAGGTAGGTGCGAGCCTGGGCGATCCAGGAGACAGGGACAGGTATGAGCCTGGGCGAACCAGGAGACAGAGGCAGGTATGAGCCTGGGCGAACCAGGAGACAGACGCAGGTATGAGCCTGGGCGAACCAGGAGACAGAGGCAGGTATGAGCCTGGGCGAACCAGGAGACAGAGGCAGGTATGAGCCTGGGCGAACCAGGAGACAGAGGCTGGTATGAGCCTGGGCGAACCAGGAGACAGAGGCAGGTATGAGCCTGGGCGAACCAGGAGACAGAGGCAGGTATGAGCCTGGGCGAACCAGGAGACAGAGGCAGGTATGAGCCTGGGCGAACCAGGAGACAGAGGCAGGTATGAGCCTGAGCGAACCAGGAGACAGAGGCAGGTATGAGCCTGGGCGAACCAGGAGACAGAGGCAGGTATGAGCCTGGGGGCGAACCAGGAGACAGAGGCAGGTATGAGCCTGGGGGCGAACCAGGAGACAGAGGCAGGTATGAGCCTGGGCGCAAACCAGGAGACAGAGGCAGGTATGAGCCTGGGCGAACCAGGAGACAGAGGCAGGTATGAGCCTGGGCGAACCAGAAGACAGAGACAGGTATGAGGCTGGGCGAACCAGGAGACAGAGGCAGGTATGAGCCTGGGCGAACCAGGAGACAGGGCCAGGTATGAGCCTGGGCGATCCAGGAGACAGGGCCAGGTATGAGCCTGGGCGAACCAGGTGACAGGGGCAGGTATGAGCCTGGGCGAACCAGGAGACAGGGGCAGGTATGAGCCTGGGCGATCCAGGAGACAGGGCCAGGTATGGGCCTGGGCGAACCAGGAGACAGGGCCAGGTATGAGCCTGGGCGATCCAGGGGACAGGGCCAGGTATGAACCTGGGCGATCCAGGGGACAGGGCCAGGTATGAGCCTGGGCGAACCAGGAGACAGGGCCAGGTATGAGCCTGGGCGATCCAGGAGACAGGGGCAGATATGAGCCTGGGCGATCCAGGAGATAGAGGTAGGTATGAGCCTGGGCGATCCAGCGGAAAACAGCGGCACATGAATAAAAGCACATACACATACCGCACGGTCCTTCCGCCCCTACAAATCGGTACAGGTAACGGCAGGCAAATGATCAGTGAGCAGTGACCGCGTATGGAGTTTGGTCCAAAGCTGCGAGTTTCCAACCCGGTGGGTCGAGCTCATGGCAATTGGACTTTCTAACAATCTGCTGCGTCCGTGTATGCAAGCTAAACAGAGTAAACCTGTGCTGAGAAGCTATATCTAAGCCCTGAGTGGTATTGTCTGCGTCAACCAAACCTAACGAGTTTGGTACCGTCGGCTAATCTGTAGTATCTAACCTACCATGTGAGACAATTTCCCTGAGCAGTGTGACTAACCATATAACGTTAATGAGGTTAAGCCCTAATCTACATCTGGCGAGACCCCCAGATCTCCTCTTGTTGCATTACGAAGACTCCCTGTCATAAAAGCATCTGCATGTGACCCCCAGACCTAAAATGTGGTATTGCGTGTGCCGCCCGGACTAGATCTACCCATTGTCCTATGAACCAGGCATGCGTCCCACCGAGCGCATGAACAGGATTGCTTGGACTCCCCAACCTATGCTATCCATAGCAGAGTGTTATCGACATGCGTTTTATGCTGGAACGCATGCCGCCCCCACAACCAGGAGAGTGAGTGGCAGGAGCGCAGCATGATCCATTATCCTTTCAGGCATCAGGGTTCCTGACGCCCCAAATAATGCTGAATCTACAGGGTAACCAGATCCAGATGCCCCAGGAGGAGATAACTGTATTACAGATGTAGCAGAGCTCATGTTTCCTTTTAGCAGAGAAACATCAGATGATGGATCGGTGGGGCCCTTGTGGAGGGGGTGAACTGAGGGACGGAGCTTACCCGTCCTGAGCCGCATGTGAGCGGTGGAAGAACCGAATCCGGGAGCGGATATCCACGTCCGTTCCACGCTGGAACGCACGCCGACTCCGCGGCCGGAAGCCCGGAGACATCAGGGAACGGATCGGTGGGACCCTTGTGTAGGGGATGACCTGCTGGACGGAGCTTACCGGTCCTGAAGCCGCCTGAGAGTGGTGGGATAGCCGGATCCGGGAGCGCGTCTCGACGTGCGCTCCACGCTGGAACGCACGCCGACCCCGTCGCCGGAAGCATGTGACCGCTGCCCGGGGAGCCTTGTGGAGGGAACTGACCTGCAAGAAATTAGTTACCTTCCTTGGGGACAAAAACCTGCGGTCTACAAGCGGCGGACATAGCGGGCTGTAGCAGCGAGCGGGCGACTTCTTGTCCAGGATGTGAACAGAAGCGCCCTGAGGAGCTGGGGGCTGGAGCTTAAGGAGGTAAGATGCCCCTCCCACAAATTCAGGCTGACTTTTCAGCCTTCCACTAATGATCACACTGTAGTGTGCTGCCACACCGGATTATTTATCAAAGTAGGCCGTTACTTCTGGCCACATGCTGCTGACACCATTCTGATGCTTCCGCTCACCTGATGCCAAACGCCTGCTGCCTCTACTACAATTCCTACAATGGGGCTTCTTGGCCTACTGATATGTACATGTTACATTTTTACCAGGATATGCATACCAATGGCCCTTGCTATCACACTTCTGTTGTTGGGTTCTGCTACTACTATGATCTTCCATCATCTCGTGCTGTATGCCTCTGTTGCTGCCCCCCCCCTCTCTGTCATGGGGCCACTATTGTCACTGCTACTGCCACTGCTGCTGCTACCCTCCCCACTCTGTCATGGGGCCACCATTCTAACTGTTACTGCCACTGCAGCTGACCCCCCTCACCACTCTGTTATGGGCCCACTATTGTCCCTGTTAAGCCGTGTTCACATAATCGTTCATTTTTCCGTTCATCTGATCCATCAGAAGACAGGAGTGTGTTGAATAAGAGGAGCTTACACATGGAAGTTTGGTGTTTTCCAGTATGTCCAGGAATGTGAATGGATTTATGCTGGAAGGAAGGTTTTTTAAGTGAAGAAACAGCAGCGCGGTCCAACACAGAAACGCACGGATTGACTTTTGTGAACTTGACCCACTTCACATTTGGACCTGCAGTGCTAACAATACAGGCAACGTATTGGAGTTAAACTTTTATTATACAGACTGATCAAATACTGATGCAAATTATAAAAAATACTGACCGTGGGATAGAGGCCATTAAAGTCCTGCAAGCAGGACTTTTTTTCTTGGTTAATAAAAATGATTTCAGACGTAAATGGACAACACAGATGCAAATTGAGCATAAGGCCTCTTTCACACGTTCAGTATTTGGGCAGTATTTTGCATCAGCATTTGTAAGCCCAAAGCAGGAGTGGGTCCAAAACACAGAAGAGATGCAAATATTTCCATTACATTTTATCTCTGTTTTGGACCCACTTCTGTTTTTGATTTACAAATAATGATGCAAAATACTGACCATGTGATAGATCAGTAGAAAAACTGTGATGGGAACACACCCTTACTGCCACTGCAGCTGCTGCCACCTTCCCCTCTGTCATGGGGTCACTACTGTCACTGCTACTGACACTGCTGCTGATGCTGCCACCCTCCCCAATCATGGGGGCACAACTTGAATATTGGTGCACTGCACAGTTAAGTCCATGGTGATAAATTAGACATGACGGTAACATTAATCTGCAATCCTGACGCACAGTAATTCAACAGCTAACAGAAGTGATTAAAAAGTGTTTGGACTGCCACAACATGGATTAAAGAGCCGCTTTTTCACAACTACTTTATTGGCACTTCCTTCATTTCTTTATTTTGTTCCACTAAAGAGCCAATTGGAAACAGCTACTGCAGGGGCGCGCACCATTTTTTTGCCTTAATGAAGGGTGCTGTATGCGTTACTTTTTGTTTAACAGAAGGTATTCGCTACAGATGTAGTAGAGTTAACAGACATGCTTTATAAGACGTGTTATCTAAACTAAATGCGTTAAGCAAACAACTTCAATTGCTTTTCAATGGATTTTGTTTCAAGATAACGCAATGAGTTAAGAAATTTGAGTTAAGAGTTAACCCTGCTACATCTGTATGAATCTTGGTGCACACTGTTCCTGACACTGCTGCTGACTACTTGATTCTTGGTGCACTGCACAGTTAAGTCCACAGCGATAAATTAGACCTGACGGTAATATTGACCTGTAATACTGATGCACCGTAAATCTACAGCTAACAGAAGAGATAAGCTATGAATCTTGGTGCACTGCACACTGATATACACTGCGATACACTCTCCCTGCAGTCTCCCTGCACTCTCTAAGCCTTCACACTGAGATTGGGCTACCAAGTAGGAAGAATATGATTAGGCACATTGGGCTGGCTATACCAGATATCTAGCGAACAATGACAAATTAATTTGGATTAAATCTAATTTCTCAGTGAACTTCGCCAAAGCTGCCGAATCAAATTTTTCAAAACTTCACTCATCTATATTTGAATTTTGCCAACTTAGCCGATGTTTGCCAAGAAATTCGATTAATTCCAAATTAAATTGTCACGAGTCGCTATAAATCAGGTATACCCAGGCCACTCTGCCTTTAATAATGAAGACCGTACTGTATAGTCACACAGTTGATTTGGTCTTCCAGGAGGCAAGCTCCCTGCAATCTTAGAGATACTACTGTCATGTGATGCGACCATTTGATCAAGTCTTTTAGGACCTTGGAGAACATTGATGTCATGTGATGCATCCATGTGATTAGATCTCCTAGGAGACAAACAAGCTTTCTTCACATTTTGAAATCACTGCTATCATGTAATGTAGTCATGTGGTTGCATTTCCTAAGAGACATTCCTGCAAAAAACTGAGTTGTGGCTACAACATTAACAACACAGTAGTGTTTATCAAATAAAAAATAAAAAAGGTGTGTCTTTTTGTGAACGAGATGATTCTTTCTGATGGGCTTTATCATTGTGATATCTTTTCCCTTTGAACCTCCTCAAAATTCTACTCTGGAGAAGTCACTGTTGCTGGTACAATTCTGTCATACTTTTTTTTTTAAATTGTTGTCTTTCCAATTTCTGTAATGAGAGCTCAGATAGTCCAGTAGGCTATTGCATTCTATTTTCTTGAAAAAGGTCTCACTGACAACAGCTACATTGCTGTATGATAGGACTTGGGCTAAATACTGTATTCTCTCATTAGACACAGTGTTTGTGAACTTCAGGCCCCAATCATTAAGGTTCAGATGATTAGTGAACTCATGAGTTAACTGATCCCTACCGAATGAAAATTAAATTGACAATGTATCTCTTATTAAAATTATATTAGCTGACCACAGGTGTGAAGAATAAATGAAATGGTCTTCAAAATCCCTCATATACAGGTTTGCAAAACTTGGCGTGAAATGCATGCCCATCACAGTCCCACATGTTTTTGCAGATATACCTGACCCTTAAATTGGAAGGTATTGTGATGTGAAATAAAACATATGCTCTTTTTGATGAATGATCTCTGTCTTGCAGCCAAACATGGTAAACGAAGCAATCTCTTCTTTTCATGGGGGATATTTGTATAGAGGGCGCTGACATCTAGTGTGGCCTACTGATAAGACTGAAGCTAGATGATAGGTTGGAAAGCACAAATGAGGCTGGTGGTATCTCTCAGATAGGTTGGAAGATCTGTTATATATTTTTGAAGTTGAATATCCACATACTGGGATGAATTACAAGTTAGGCTACTTTCACACTCGTGTTTTGGCTTTCAGTTTGTGAGATCCATTCAGGACTCTCACAAGCGGCCCAAAACGGATCAGTTTTGCCCTAAAGCATTCTGAATGGAAAAGGATCTGCTCAGAATGCATCAGTTTGCCTCCGATCAGTCTCCATTCCGCTCTGGAGGCGGACACCAAAACGCTGCGGTTGTATTATTGTAATGGATCCGTTTTTGCAGATCCATGACTGAACCGCCCAAAACGCGAGTGTGAAAGTAGCCTTAGAGAGTTGATTCCTGACATGATATGCCTTCATGGAGGATTTGTAGCATGCTTATGATTTTTTGGCAAATGGTAATATAATGGTAAAGTGGGGTTAAAGAGGACCTGTCACCGTTCCAGACATGTCTGTTTTAGTAACTACTTGCATTCCATATGTATGTGCCATGTATGTTACGCCGTTCCTCTGTTATTTCTACTAAAAGTTTATTAATGAATTACCAGCATCTTGCAGTAAAGGTACAGATGGGTGTTACCAGTTGTAGATATGTCCTTGCATATACTATTGGACAGAGTCAGACACACCCACTACTAGTAACACCCAGAAGTACCTTTACTGCAGAATGCTAGCAATTTATTTGTAAACATTTAGCAGGAATAATGCAGGAATCTCACAACATAGTTACAAGAATAGATGCTCCAGAATTGTTATTACATGAGGAATGTACATAGATACAAAAACACACATGTCTACAATGGTGGCAGGTCCTCTTTAACCCCTTAAGGACTCGGCCCTATTTCACCTTACGGACTTGGCCATTTTTTGCAAATCTGACCAGTGTCACTTTAAGGCTGGGTTCAGACCTGAGCGTATTTGATATGCGCGTCTAACGCGCGTTTTTGTCGCGTGTTTTATGCACGTTTTTGTGCGCGTTTTTGGCCATAGCCAACGCGCGTATTACGCGCGTTTGTATGATGGACAGCAGTGTTGTCCTATGAAAATACAGCCCTGTCTATATGAAAGGTGTCTAATGAGAGAGAAATGCAGGTGGGCAATTTCATGTGTTTTGGGAGAGTGGATTGTTTGCAGTCATGGAATTCTCCAGAAGGCGACCAATTGCGACAATTGTTGCAGCAATCCATCTCAGACGTTTGCGGCGAAGGAGAGAGAGCGTTTGAACGCGCTGTAAAACGCTCAAGTGTGAACCCAGCCTAAGTGCTGATAACATTAAAACGCTTTGACTTATCCAGGCCATTCTGAGATTGTTTTTTCGTCACATATTGTACTTCATGACACTGGTAAAAGGAAGTAAAAAAAAAAATCTTTTTTATTTATAAAAAAATACCAAATTTACCAAAAATTTGTAAAAAAATTGTAAATTTCCAAGTTTCAATTTCTCTACTTCTATAATACATAGTACTACCTCAAATAATAGTTATTACTTTACATTCCCCATATGTCTACTTCATGTTTGGATCATTTTGGGAATGATATTTTATTTTTTGGGATGTTACAAGGCTTAGAAGTTTAAAAGCAAATCTTGAAATTTTTCAGAAATTTTCAAAAACCCAATTTTTAGGGACCAGTTCAGGTCTGAATTCACTTTGCGAGGCTTACATAATAGAAACCACCCAAAAATGACCCCATTCTAGAAACTACACCCCTCAAGGTATTCAAAACTGATTTTACAAACATTGTTAACCCTTTAGGTGTTCCACAAGAATTAATGGAAAATAGAGATACAATTTAAAAATTTCACTTTTTTGGCAGATTTCCCATTTTAATATTTTTTTTCCAGTTACAAAGCAAGGGTTAAAGGGCAAACCAAACTCAATATTTATGGCCCTGATTCTGTAATTTTTTAAACTTAGGACGTACCGGTACGCCCTGGGTCCTTAACCCCTTCCCGACCTATGACGAGTATACTCGTCATGGAGCACTGCTACTTAGCGCTCCATGACGAGTATACACGTCATGGCATTAAACTGTCTGCAGACATGGTGACAGCGCTGAGATCCCGGCTGTTACACACAGCCAGGCACCTTGGGTCAATGCCGAGGGGGGTCCTGTGACCCCCCCCCCCCCCATCGGCGATCGCTGCAAACCGCAGGTCAATTCAGACCTGCGGTTTGTAGCGCTTTCTGCAGTTTCTGATCCCCGCGGTCCCTGACCGCGGGGATCAGAAACTTTAAAATTACCAAAATAACGATTTTTCACCCCCCCTGCACCCCTGAATGATGTGCTGCAGGGGGGGGTGTTACAGGCGGTGCGGGAGGCGGGCGGTGCGGCAGGCGGGATCGCGATCCCCCGCCCGCCTCCTCTTGAATAATCGTTGGTGGCCAGTGGGTATACCAGAGTGTCAGCACATTGCTGACACTCTGGTATAAACGGCTGACATCTGTGCTGCGATGTCAGCCGTTTAACCCTTTCCATACCGCGGTCCGTACGGATTTATCACTGAATAATTATTTTTTAAATGAAATACACTACACATATTAGGTATCGCCGCATCCGTAACGACCTGATCTATAAAACAGTCATGTTACTTTCCTCACACGGAGAACGCCATAAAAAATAAAATAAAAAAAAACTATGAGGAAATAGAAATTTTGCCCACCTTACTTCCCAAAAAAGGTAATAAAAGTGATCAAAAAAGTCGCATGTATGCCAAAATAGTACCAATCAAACCGTCACCTCATCCCGCAAAAAAAGAGCCCCTACATGATACAATCGCCTAAAAACTGAAAAAAACTATGGCTCTCAGACTATGGAGACACTAAAACCTAAATAATTAAAAAAAGTACACATATTAGGTATTGCCGCGTCCGTAAGAACCTGCTCTATAAAAATAGCACATGATCTAACCTGTCAGATGAACGTTGTAAATAATAAAAAATAAAAACAATTTTTTGGCAAATTTAACATTTTAATCCATTTTTTCCCATAACAAAGCAAGGGTTAACAGCCAAACAAAACTCAATATTTATTGCCCTGATTCTGTAGTTTATAGAAATACCCCATATGTGGTCGTAAACTGCTGTATGGCCACACGGCAGGGCGCAGAAGGAAAGGAATGCCATATGGTTTTTGGAAGGCAGTTTTTGCTGGACTGGTCTTTTGACACCATGTCCCATTTGAAGCCCCCCCTGATGCACCCCTAGAGTAGAAACTCCAAAAAGTGACCCCATTTTGGAAACTACACCCCTCAAGGTATTCAAAATTTATTTTACAAACTTTGTTAATCCTTTAAGTGTTCCACAAGAGTTAATGGCAAATGGAGATGAAATTTCAGAATTTCTATTTTTTGTTACTTTGCCTCACAAAAAGTGTAATATAGAGCAACCAAAAATCATATGTACCCTAAAATAGTTCCAACAAAACTGCCACCTTATCCCGTAGTTTCCAAAATGGGGCCACTTTTTTGGAGTTATTAACCTAGGGGTGCATCAGGGGGCTTCAAATGGGACATGGTGTCAAAAAAAACAGTCCAGCAAAATCTGCCTTCCAAAAACCGTATGGCATTTCTTTCCTTCTGCGCCCTGCCGTGTGCCCGTACAGCAGTTTGCAACCACATATGGGGTGTTTCTGTAAGCTACAGAATCAGGGCCATAAATAATGAGTTTTGTTTGGCTGTTAACCCTTGCTTTGTTACTGGGAAAAATGGATTAAAATTGAAAATTTGCTAAAAAATTGAAATTCTGAAATTTCATCTCCATTTGCCAATAACTCTTGTGGAACACCTAAAGGGTTAACAAAGTTTGTAAAATAAGTTTTGAATACCTTGATGGGTGTAGTTTCCAAAATGGGGTCATTTTTGGGTGGTTTCAATTATGTAAGCCTCACAAAGTTACTTCAGACCTGAACTGGTCCTTAAAAAATGGGTTTTGGAAATTTTCTGAAAAATGCTTCTAAACTTCTAAGCCTTGTAACGTCCCCAAAAAATAAAATGTAATTCCCAAAATGATCCAAACATGAAGTAGACATATGGGGAATGTAAAGTAATAACTATTTTTGAATGGTATTACTATGTATTATAGAAGTAGAGAAATTGAAACTTTGAAATTTTCAAATGTTTCAAAATTTTTGGCAAATTTGGTATTTTTTTATAAATAAAAATGATTTTTTTTTACTCCATTTTACCAGTGTCATGAAGTACATTATGTGATGAAAAAACAATCTCAGAACGTCCTGGATAAGTAAAAGCGTTTTAAAGTAATTCACACATAAACTGACACTGGTCAGATTTGCAAAAAATAGCCTGGTCCTTAACCACTTCCCGTCCGCCCATAGGATATAAACGTCCTATGGGTGGACGTCTATTTCTGACAGCACGTTTTAGAACGTCCTGTCAGAAATAGCAGCTGCACGCTAATCGTGCAGCTGCTGATCGGGTTGCCCGCTGTCAGTGACAGCAGGGCAACCCAGAGAGGAGGCAGGGACAGTGCCCAGGTGTCCCTGCCTTCACGATCGCTGCAGACAAAGCGCTCACAGCGCTCACCTTCCTGTTCCGGCCCGGCGGTCATGTGACCGCCGTGACCGGAGTGTGCAGGAGCTGCGTGAGGTCTCTCAGAGACCTCGATCAGCCCTGCACTGAGGCTGTACAGCGCTAGATTGCTGCTGTATAGCCTCTATAGGGGTGCATTTCCACTGTAACTGGGGCTACTATGTCAGCCCCAGTTACAGGAGAAATCAACTGTGAAAAAAAAAAGAAAAAGTGAAGCAAATGTCCCCCAGAGGTCTTGTATGACCTTATGGGGGACGAAAAGTGTAAAAAAAAAAAAATAATAATAAAGGGTTGAAAAAATAAAATAAAATAAAGTTTCACATGTAAAAAAAAAAAGTTCCCAAGTAAGGAATAAAAAAAAAATATTAAAAATAGAAAAAATAAAATAAAATAGACATATTAGGTATCGCCGCGTCCGTAAAAACCAGCTCTATAAAAGTATCACATGACCTAACCCCTCGGGTGAACACCGTAAAAAAAAAAAAAAAAAACTGTCAAAACAAGCAATTTTTGTCACCTTGCATCACAAAAGGTGCAACACCAAGTGATCAAAAATGCGTATGTCCCACAAAATAGTACCAATGAAACCGTCACCTCATCCCGCAAAAAATGAGCCCCTACATAAGAAAATCTCTCAAAAAATAAAAAAACTATAGCTCTCAGAACATGGACACATTAAAACATAATGTTTCAAAAATGCTATTATTGTGTAAAACTTTAATAAATGAGAAAAAGTATACATATTAGGTATCGCCACGTCCGTAACAATCTGCTCTATAAAAATGTCACTTGACAGAACCCCTCAGGTGAACGCTGTAAAAATAAATAAATAGAAACTGTGCTAAAACAACCAATTTTTTGGTCACCTTGCCCCATAAAGTGTTATAATGAATGATCAAAAAATCATATGTACCCAAAAATAGTACTAATAAAACTGGCACCTTATCCCCTAGTTTCCAAAATGGGGTCACTTCTTGGGAGTTTTTACTGTAAGGGTGCATCAGGGGGCTTCAAATGGGACATGGCATCTAAAAACCATGTGGAGTTCCTTTTCTTCTGCGCCCTGCCATGTGCCCGTACAGCAGTTTATGACCACATGTGGGGTGTTTCTGTAAACCGCAGAATCTGGGTAATAAATATTGAGTTTTGTTTGGCTGTTAACTATCGATGTGTTAAAGAAAAAAATTGATTAAAATGGAAAATCTGCTAAAAAAGTGAAATTTAGAAATTTGATCTCCATTTTCCTTTAATTCTTGTGGAACGCCTAAAGGGTTAACAAAGTTTGTAAAATCGGTTTTGAATACCTTGAGGGGTGTAGTTTCTACAATGGGGTCATTTATGGGGGTTTCCCCTATGTAGGCCCCACAAAGTGACTTCATACCTGAACTGGTCCTTAAAAAGTGGGTTTTGGCAATTTTCTTAAAAATTTGAAGAGTTGCTTCTAAACTTCTAAGCCTTCTAACATCCTAAAAAAATTAAATGACATTTCCAAAATGATGCCAACATAAAGTAGACATATGGGGAATGTTAAATAATAAATATTTTATGAGGTATCACTTTCTGTTTTAAAAGCAGAGAAATTGAAATTTAGAAAATTGCGAATTTTTCAAATTTTTGGGTAAATTTGGGATTTTTTCATAAATAAAGGTGAAATATTTTGACTCAAATTTATGACTATCATGAAGTACAATGTGTCACGAGAAAACAATCTCTGAATGACTTGGATAAATAAAGGCGTTCCAAAGTTATTACCACATAAAGTGAGATATGTCAGTTTTGCAAAATTTGGCCTGGTCAGGAAGGGGGCAAATGGCCCGGATGGCAAGTGGTTAAGGTGAAAAATTGCTTGGTCTTGAAAGGGTTAAGGACTCGGGAAACACGGCGTACCCCATAAGTCCCTAAGGGGTTAAAGGGGTTCTTCCACGAAAAATATTCTACATTTTTCAAACCAACACCTAGATCTGAATACTTTTGTAATTGCATGTAACTAAAAATTTAGTACAGCCACTGCGTTATACACTGAAATCTATCTGTATAGCGCCACCTGCTGTTTGCTTTTTCTAATTTATATGTCCTGCTCACTGAGATGGAAACACATGCTCAGTTCCATCAATGTGGGGTACAGGACTGGTTCTAGATTTGTTAGAAAGAGACTGTAATGTATTATATGATATCAGATTTTCATTTTTTACATTTTTAATCATGGGATAACCCCTTTAAATATTTTCATGTATGTTTTCTCTTTCTTGGTTAAGACTCCTTCCATGTATGTCTCATCTAGTAGCGATTAGAGAGGTGTACAATAATCCAGATCAAACAGAATATGGTGTGCCTCTATAATATAGTCTTTTCCGATTCTGGATACCTACTACTCCTCTTATGTCAGCATTTCTGATAACAATATAATGATTGATCACAGTAAAATGCTGACAGCACTATGTAGGGGCTATAGACAGCAGGACAAACATAACTTTTGTGGAGCTTTTATCATCAGGAGTAGCATGAATATGTTTTATTCTTTCAGACTATACACCAGTAAGTGCCCAGGAGGTGGTACTTCACTGTAAAGTGCTCTCTGCATTGTGCTGCTTCAAAGCCCACCCTCTCTGCATTGAGTGACAGTTGTGGTATCCAACCAGGAGAAAACTATAGTCAGCACTCAGAAAAGATACACAGGAGGGACTGCAGAGCAGATGAATGCAGATAGCACTTCACAGTGCCTCCTGGGCATTTGCTGGAGCAAAATCTGGCAGAATAAAATGTCATAGTCAAACCACTCCAGATAATAAAAGCTCCACAAAAGGTATGTTTGTACTGCTTTTCTCAGCCCCTTCCCGGTGCTGTCAGCAGTTTATCATGGCCAGAAGTGCTGACAGACGCCCTTTAATGAATACCCCCTAGTTCTTTGTAAGATCCTTTGATTGAATTAATCATGTGCCAATCCTTCGTATTGACTGCACATGTAAAAAAAAATCTCACCTTCTCCCTGGCTGTGACCTGTGACGCTTTCCATTGTGATTGGATCGTGGCACAGCCAGGGAGAAGGAGACGCCCACTGAGAAACAGGGCAGTCTCCTCCTCCCTGTACCGATACTCAGTATTAACATACTGAGCAGGAAAACTACAGGGGTCCACAGCGGGGCGCAGGAGCGATATAAAAATAAAAAAAATTCAGGGTGGCAGCATCAGCGGGGGAGTCAACCGCAAGTAAAGGTATTTATCTAGAATTAAAAAAAACGTGAAAGGTCCTCTTTAAGGTATATTTTTTCTAAACTGAACAAACCTGACTTTTCATACCTCTCATTATAAGGAAGATATCCCATCCTAAACTGTTGTGTTGCACCTAGTTTTATTCCATGTTGTGTATATGCAAATGATACCATTTTTGAGTAGAGATGTCCCGAACTATTCGCCGGCGAACAGTTCCCGGCGAACATAGCTTGTTCGCTGCGGCGGGCGAACATATGCGATGTTCGGTCCGCCCCCTATTCGTCATCATTAAGTAAACTTTGACCCTGTACCTCACAGTCAGCAGACACATTTCAGCCAATCAGCAGCATACCCTCTCTCCCAGACCCTCCCAACCTCCTGGACAGCATCCATTTTAGATTAATTCGGAAGCTGCAGTCTTAGTGAGAGGAGGGACAGTGTAGCTGCTGCTGATTTAATAGGGAAATCGATAGCTAGGCTAGTGTATTCAGTGTCCACTCTAGTCCTGAAACACTCATCTGATCTCTGCTGTAAGGACAGCGTCCTGACAGCACCCCAAAAAGCTATTTTTAGGGCTAGTACATCAGTCTGCTTTTTTTTTTTTTTTCCCTGTGTAATCTAATTGCAGTTGCCTGCCAGTGTGTGTGTCAGGCTCACAGCGTATACTGTGCCCACTTGCCTAGTGCCACCACTCATATCTGGTGTCACAGTAGCTTGCATTTAAAAAAAACAAAAAACTTTTTGGACTATAAAATAATAGCAGTCAGTTGCCTGCACGCGTGTGTGTTTCAGACCCTGCAAGTGCATAGTGTCACCAGCACAACTCCTATCTGGTGTCACAGTAGATTACATTAAAAAAAACAACAACAATTTTGACTGTAATAGATTGAATAGCAGTTAGTTGTCTGCAAGCCTGTGTGTCAGGCCTACAGCGTCTACTCTGCCAACTTCTGCCAGTGCACAGTGCCACTCATATCTGGTGTCACAGTAGCTTGCACGCATAGTACAGCTAAACTAATCTAAAAAAAAATGACAGGCAGAGGCAGGCCACCCCACAGGGGCCGTCGTGGTGCTGCGATTCCCTTTGGCCCTAGAATAATGCCCAGTGTTCAGAGGCCACGTACCCTCTACTCGAAAAGTTCAGAGGACATAGTTGACTGGCTAACACAGGACACCCAATCTTCTACAGCTTCCACTCGGAACCTTGACGCACCATCCACCACTTCCAGCTCAGCTTCGGGCACTTCTTAAGTTACCACTCGCCCGCCTGCCGCAACCACCAACACTAGCACCACAGCTGCTTCACTTGATCTGTCAGAGGAGTTATTTACACATCAGTTGGAAGAAATGAGTGATGCGCAACCATTATTGCCAGAGGATGTAGATAACAGGGATATGTCTCAGTCAGGCAGCATTACACATATGGACGTACGGTGTGATGATGATGATGTTGTACCCGCTGCTGCTTCCTTTGCTGAGTTGTCAGATACAAGTGAAGCGATTGATGATGACGATGTGTCCGTGGATGTCACGTGGGTGCCCTCTCGAACAGAAGAAGAACAGGGGGAAAGTTAAGATGGGGAGACAGAGAGGAGGAGGAGACGAGTTAGAAGCAGGGGGAGGTCGTTGCAAGGAGCTAGTGGCACAGTCAGACAGCATGCATTGGCACCCGGGGTCAGCCAGACAGCACGCCAATCAACGCAATGCTGTTGCCACCACCAGAATGCCGTCATTGCAGAGCTCAGCAGTGTGGCATTTTTTTTGTGTGTCTGCCTCTGACAACAGCGATGCCATTTGCAACCTGTGCCAAAAGAAACTGAGTTGTGGGAAGTCCAACACCCACCTAGGTACAACTGCTTTGTGAAGGTACATGATCTCAAATCACAAACGCCTATGGGATCAACACATGAGTACAAGCAGCAAACAAACTCAAAGCCGCCATCCTCCTCCTGGTCCAGCATCTTCAGCCACGTCAACCACTGCTGTCCTCCTTGCCCCCTCTCAACCATCCGCCACTCCGTCTCTCGTCTTGAGCAGTTCCTGCTCATCTGCCCACAGTCAGGTGTCTGTCAAGGACATGTTTGAGCGTAAGAAGCCAATGTCACAAAGTCACCCCCTTGCCCGGCGTCTGACAGCTGGCTTGTCGGAACTCTTAGCCCACCAGCTTTTACCATACAAGCTATTGGAACACTGCAGTGGAAGGTACCCGGACGAAATTTCTTTGCACAAAAGGCAATCCCCAAACTGTACTCGATTGTGCAAAAGGAAGTCATGGCATGTCTGGCACACAGTGTTGGGGCAAGGGTCCATCTGACCACTGATACCTGGTCTGTAAAGTACGGTCAGGGCAGGTATATCGCCTACACTGCGCATT
The DNA here is from genome assembly GCF_905171765.1 of Bufo bufo. Classification (NCBI taxonomy): domain Eukaryota; kingdom Metazoa; phylum Chordata; class Amphibia; order Anura; family Bufonidae; genus Bufo; species Bufo bufo. The sequence continues at coordinate 376,492,465 of NC_053393.1, read as the reverse complement.
GGGTAAACCTGCTGACGGCTGCCAAGAGTTGGTGACACCGCCATGACGTCCAGGCAGGCCTGCTGCCACCTCCTCTACTCCTCCTACTCCATCCTCTTCGATAACCTCCTCGGCTGAGTCCTCTTCTGCTGCTGCGTCTTGCTCCACATCAACTGCACCCCCCCAGCTCCCCTGGGGCTATCCCACATCCCGGATACGACAGTGTCACGCCGTTGACTTGCCTGAAAGCAGAGAGTCACACCGGACCAGCACTCCTGTCCGCCCTGAACGCACAGGTGGATCAGTGGCTGACTCCGCACCAACTGGAGATCGTCAAAGTGGTGTGTGACAACGGAAGCAATTTGTTGGCGGCATTGAATTTGGGCAAGTTGACACATGTGCCATGCATGGCACATGTGTTGAATCTGATCGTACAACGCTTTGTGCATAAGTACCCAGACTTACAGGACGTCCTCAAGCAGGCCAGGAAGGTGTGTGGCCATTTCAGGCGTTCGTACACGGCCATGGCGCACTTTTCAGATATCCAGCAGCGAAACAACATGCCAGTGAGGCGCTTGATTTGCGACAGCCCGACACGTTGGAATTCAACACTCCTAATGTTCGACCGCCTGCTCCAACAAGAAAAAGCCGTCAACGAGTATTTGTATGACCGGGGTGCTAGGACAGCCTCTGCGGAGCCGGGAATTTTTTTGCCACGTTACTGGACACTCATGCGCAATGCCTGTAGGCTCATGCGTCCTTTTGAGGCACCATCAGCGACATCATCCCATTTGTTTTCTTCCTGGAGCGTGCCCTGCGAAGAGTGCTGGAACAGGCCGTAGATGAGCGTGAAGAGGAAGAGGAAGAGTTGTGGTCACCATCACCAGCAGAAACAGCCGTATCAGCATCACTTGCTGGACTAAGTCTGAGGAAGAGGAGTCAGAGGAGGAATGTGGCTTTGAGGAGGAGGAGGAAGACCAACCACAGCAGGCATCCCAGGGTGCCTTCTGTGAGATCAGTGAGGACGAGGAACGGAACATGAGTAGCTCGGCATCCAATCTTGTGCAAATAGGGTCTTTCATGCTGTCGTGCCTGTTGAGGGACCCTCGTATAAAAAGGCTGAAGGAGAACGACCTGTACTGGGTGGCCACGCTACTAGACCCCCGGTATAAGCAGAAAGTGCCTGAAATGTTACCGAATTACCGGAAGTCGGAAAGGATGCAGCAGTTCCAAAATAAATTAAAAAGTATGCTTTACGCAGCGTATAAGGGTGATGTCACAGCACAACGGGAATCTAACAGGGGAAGAGATGAAAGTAATCCTCCTCCTACCACGACCACGCCGGCAAGGACAGGACGCTTTACAGACGTGTTGTTGATGGAGGACATGCAGAGCTTTTTAAGTCCTACGCATTGCCACAGCCCTTCAGGGTCCACCCTCAGAGAACGACTCGACCGACAGGTAGCAGACTACCTCGCCTTAACTGCAGATATCGACACTCTGAGGAGCGATGAACCCCTTGACTACTGGGTGTGCAGGCTTGACCTGTGGCCTGAGCTATCCCAATTTGCGATAGAACTTCTGGCCTGCCCCGCTTCAAGTGTCCTGTCAGAAAGGACCTTCAGTGCAGCAGGAGGTATTGTCACTGAGAAGAGAAGTCACCTAGGTCAAAAAAGTCTAGATTACCTCACCTTTATTAAGATGAATGAGGCATGGATCCCGAAGGGACTGACAGTGGGCGATACATTTGACTAAAAAAGGCCTGGTAATGAGATGCAACAATACCTAGTTTTTATGGCATGTGTACATGCCTAATTTTTCTGGCCTCTGGTGCTGCACTGTGGCTGCAAAAACAAAACAAAAAAAATTCACCTTCGTGATCGTTACCTTGTTGTGGTGAAGGGGCTTGCGTATCACAATGAAGCGACCACCTCTATGAGTGTGTTTGCAATGGCAATGTTGGCACACCCCAGATGATAAGGTCGTTGCTTCATTGTGAACAGACCAAAAGCGATCGGCTGGATAATTTTGCATAGAAAAAGCATTAATTTTCTTTGTGATCATCTAAGGTGATCATTAAAGCCTACTAGGCCAACAATGGTCCCACACTGCAGAATCATTGTTTTCTGGGTCACTTAACCGTCACTGAACTACCTCAGCACGACCATAGGCTTTGAAAAACCCCCTTCGCCTGCAATCTCCCAAACGTGCGCACGAGCAAAGTCATCATTACACCAAGATTGAGGCATAGAGGAATAAAATTTATGTCATGAGTGTATCAACTATTGACAACTCTTTGCGGTTGTCTAAAATCTATTCCATACACGTCCCCTGATAGGGGACGTAACAGGGATTAAACTGATAGGAATAGTACTACTTAACACACCACTCATATCTGGTGGCACAGTACATTGCACGGCGCACGCGCAGTGCCCTAAATTGGAAGTAGGAGGACCAACCAAGCATCTTTTTCCATCTCCCGGTTCCTAAAATCTATTCCATACACGTCCCCTGATAGGGGACGTAACAGGGATTAAACTGATAGGAATAGTACTACTTAAACACACCACTCATATCTGGTGGCACAGTACATTGCAAGGCGTACGCGCAGTGCCCCAAATTGGAAGTAAGAGGACCAACCAAGCATCTTTTTCCATCTCCCGGTTCCTAAAATTTATTCCATACACCGGCCCCTGATAGGGGACAAAACAGAGATTAAACTGGTAAGAACAGTTTTTTTTTTATTTAAACAAAAGAGGACAGCCTCTGCGGAGCTGGGTATTTTTTTGCTGCGTTACTGAACGTTCATGCACAATGGCTGTAGGCTCATGCGTCCTTTTGCGGAGGTGACAAACCTGGTCAGTCAAACCCAAGGCAACATCATCGACCTCATCCCATATGCGTTTTTTCTGGAGCGTGCCCTGCGAAGAGTGCTGGATCAGGCCGTAGATGAGCATGAAAAGGAAGAGTTGTGGTCACCATCACCACCAGAAGCAGCCTTGTCGTCGTCGATTGCTGGACCTGCGGCAACGCAGAGAGAGGAGTCTGAAGAAGAGGAGTCAGAGGAGGAAGGTGGCTTTGAGGAGGTGGAAGACCAACCACAGCAGGCGTCCCAGGGAGCTTGTTGTCACCTTTCGGGGACCCTTGGTGTTGTACGTGGCTGGGTGGAGGAAGAGACCTTCAATGACGTCAGTGAGGACAAGGAACGGGACATGGCTAGCTTGGTATCCAACCTTGTGCAAATGGGGAGTTTGCGGTTGTGCAAATGGACTGTTTGCGGTTGTTTGCGGTGCGTTAAATGGGGAGTGTGGTCTGTCAGAGTTTGGTCTGTCACTGTGAAGCGGGCGTAACCCTTGCACTATCTGATCGATACAACATCATACCTGATCGTATACACACACTGGATGTTTTAAAGCACGTTATTCCAAACAATTTAGGAATGTTAGATGATTTATGCCCTTTATGGATTAAAACCCGACTCTGTGTCAACTACGTAATTTTCCATGGGAGTTTTGCCATGGATCCCCCTCCGGCATGCCACAGTCCAGGTGTTAGTCCCCTTTAAACAACTTTTCCATCACTATTGTGGCCAGAAAGAGTCCCTGTGGGTTTTAAAATTCGCCTGCCTATTGAAGTCTATGGCGGTTCGCCCGTTCGAAAACATTTGCAAAAATTTGCGTTCGCCATTCGCGAACGGAAAATTTTATGTTCGCGACATCTCTATTTTTGAGTCATATCCAGTGATTTTTATAACATATTGTCAGTAGCACAGGATGATTTTATAGAAAGTAATCGAACATGCTTGTATATTTTTGAGACTGCGTGATATCAGGCCTACTGCATCTGCCATGTCTACACACAGATACACATTCTATTCTACCTGTGAGCCACTGCAGCTCACCTATTTCTCTGACATGAGAACCTCTGACGTTGAGGTATTCTTTCATCCTAAACTGCCCGCAGCTATTTTAAGCTACTCAGCAGCACTGTATATTGAAGAGAATTATTTTTTATACCGGGTGGATTTATTAGGGCAGACAGGTTTTTTCATACCCCATAATCATGAAGTACTGCTTTACATAAAACTCATAAATACAGGATTTAAGGGTGATTTAAAATGTACATTCCAGACAAACCCTTCATATGGTTATCCAGAGGTGGGTTTATCTTCTTTTTCCATTTTGTCTTCCTTTCATGTCCTATCAATCCTTCTCCTCCTGATTTCACTCATGAATTCTTAACCGCTCTGTGATGGGAGAGACCTTGGCATGAATGCTACACTACATTATGTTTGATCTTCACTGTGACCCCGGCTCTAGTCGTTTCAGTCGTTAATCTCTGCCAGTGTTGTTAATCTTTCCAGCTGCTTTCTGTCTTTGTGATGCCCTCCTGGAGCTGTGCAGCTGAAGGTTGTCATTGCTGGCTCATAGGTGTCCTAATCAGCATACAGCAGTGACTGCAGATGTTTCTGAAGTCATCTCTTTAATGAGATTGTAGGCCGTAGCTTGTTCAATGGCAGAAGTCTACAGTGGGGACTAGCAATTACCTTGTGATGTATATTAACATATTGCTGGTAGGGACACTGGGTGAAATGATGACTACTGACACACAACAGATTATTCAGGCTAACATTGGCATATTGTTTTGATGCACTCTGTAAAAAAGAGACTGATGTCTGGCAAAGAGATAATAATGAAGCAAATGTGTGCGTGCTCAGTAGCCTGTGGACCAAAGTGCTCATTTTACTAGCAATAAATCATGCATTCCATCATCAGTGGGTAAGCATTAATGACCAAAGTGAATGCAATATTGCAGTTACAATGCTAATTACAACTGTATGAATATGTCATTTCAAGTGCTATACATGCACCCAAATATGATGTCTCCAACCAAAGACAGCTACCATTTTGTTGGTTGATATAAAAAAATCCATTGGTAAGTTACAAAGTGTGATGTTCAACCAAGGTTTGAGAAGTAGTGAATTTATTGACATACAAGTCACTTTGTCCATCGTGTTATAAGGGTATTTAAGAACTGATTGGTTTTATCCTCTTTAATTCTGTCTCCTTTTATATCACCTGCTACACACTGTTTAATTATAGTTAGATAACATGCATATATCCCCAACCCCTATCGTACTGAGAAAGCCAAATTCCTGAGTGGTTATCTCAGAGACATGTGTGCTGCACACTGAACATCCTTGGGAGTAGGGGCTGAAGGGCACCCTGGTTTGCACAGACAATTAGGTGGCACTCCATTGAGAAATTTCATCCAGCTAGACTGTATGTATTGATTTGAACCTATTTATTTCTTGTAACACCTTGGGGTGTCGGCCACGTGCTACGAAATGGCGGACTCTGAGTCTCCCCCCCCCCCCCCATATTTTATGTGTAAGCCAGTAATAGTTATTTACTTTTTTACTTCTCTGTATGTGATTTATCTGTTTTACCTTATATTTACTCACTTAGTAAATATATTTATTCACTTAGCCTGTGTAAGCTTATTAATTCTCAAATCATCAAATTTACATTTTAAAACATCCATAAAACATGAAGTGCTGCCCATAAGCTATTTTATTGGGAATCTGATTTGGGGATTATTATTTGTCTATTTAGATAGCGTTTTGAAATGCTCCTCTGTGAAAAAGGTAAACACATTATTTCTCTTTGCAAAAAATAAAAATAAAAAAAAGAAAGAAAATAAGGAAAGCTTTGCCACGGATGCCACAAATTGCACGGTAGCAAACCTAGCATTATAGCCAAGCCAGTATCTTATCTGCAAACAGCTTTTTGGGGTGTTTGCCATTCATCACAGGCACAGTGTAAGGAAATACTATGGTCACCCATGATTGGTTTGGCTTCCAGACGCACTGGTAGGTCAACCAGCCCAGGCTTCACTGGTCAGTATGGCAACTATCCCAGAATTATTTTTCCTAATCTTCTTTATGAAATAACAGAAAATTGCCATAGAACTAAACATACACTTAGTTTAGAAAACTTGGGTATATCTGGAACAATAACATTTTTATTATGGTATACTTTTGATTTTGTTTTTTCATCCCTGCCTTCCAAAAAATTTTTTTTTTTACTAAGAAAAATAAAATTTGTTTTGTGTAACCGTATTTGGGCCAAAAAAAAAAATCTGTGAAAGGTGAGGCATTTTGATATTTTTTTAAGTTACAGTGTTCACCATGCAGGGTAAATACTTTTATATTTTAAAGGGTAACTGTCATATTTTTTTATTTGATCGTTTATTAGAGCTAGGCATGTATACCTGAGTTAGTCTATCAATGATTGTCAAAAGATCTGAAATTACCTTGTGATAACAGCTTTCATTAATGTCCTCTGTCCCTTTCCACTGCTCCCTTAAAAGACCGTTGCTAGGGCTTGTCTGTCTTCCCTTTAGTATAAACAGAAGACAGAGGGGCGGTCCTTCACACTGCATGCCTGCATTAGACTTCAGAGTGAGGAGACATGTCTCTCAGTAATCCAATCTGATTGGCTGGCAGGGAGCTGCTGGCTACAGCAAGTGTGTATGTGACCTGAGGGAATGCAGTTTTGGCCTCAGAGAACTGGCAGAGGAGCCATCTTGAGAAGGTCCTCATATTGTAAATGTTTAAACAGCTGTAACTAAGGGGAAAACTCAAGGAAAACAGTGGTATGTGAAGAGACTAAAGATTGCTTTATGCATAATGCTGCTGCAGCAGTAACATATGCTAAAAAAAAAATTTTTTTGCTGAAAACATGACAGTTACCCTTTAATAGTTAAGTGATACCACCAATTATGTTTTTTTATTATCTTTTTTTTATATGTATAATTAGGAAAGGGTAAGCATTTGTAATACTCATATTTTATATTTTTAAAAACGATTTTGTAGTGTCCTCCCCTCTTTCCCCCTTAATACAGATTAGAGATATGCTGTGGGTCTCTTCTCCCCACTTCAGATCTAGCTAGGTTACACTCTCCAACATTCCTTGCAAAGTGGGGAAAAGAGTTGAGTGAGTCCTCCTTACGCCTAATGCGGTTACTGCTAGAGGAGGAGAAGGCTCTTTTATCCAAAACTGACAAGGAATTGAAGGAGAGTATTGAGCATGCTAAAAAGTTTAGCAACAACCCAGACTTTAGCAAAAAAGAAAATACTTTACAACTAGCCGTGGAAAAATTCACCCTCTTTAAGGCTACTTTCACACTCACGTTTTGTGTGGATCCGTCTTGTATCTGCACAGACGGGGCCGCACAAATAATGCAAACGCTTGTATCCGTTAATAACTGAACCTTTTGCATTATTCATTAAAAAAAGTCCAAGTCAAAACGGATCCGTCTTGACTTACATTGTAAGTCAATGGTGGACGGATCTGTTTTTTAATTGCACCATATTGTGTCAGTGAAAACGGATCCGTCCCCATTGACTTACATTGTAAGTCTCGACGGATCCCTTAGGCTCCGCATAGTCAGAGGGTCACCAAAACGCTGCAAGCTGCGTTTTAGTGACCGTCTAAAAAACATAACGGACACCAAACGCAGCCATTGATGCATTCTGAATGGATCCTTATCCATTCAGAATGCATTGGGGCTTAACTGATCCGTTTTGGGCCGCTTGTGAGAGCCCTGAACGGATCTCACAAGCGGACCCAGAAACGCCAGTGTGAAAGTAGCCTAAGACAAAAAATACTCCCAATATATCAGGGACACTTGGGATTTTAAAGAGGGCAGAATTTTTTAATTTGGAGGCAGCAAAAGCAAAACTCTAAGGACTGACACAGAACACTCTTCCTCTGAATGTGAGAGTGAGAGACTCTAGCCGACATAGATCGACCCCAAACACACAGACAAACAGAAGACGAGGTAGAAGCAATAGAGGCAGGGATAATACACTGGGCAAAAGAGTTTTTTTTTAGGAAGCACCCCACCAGTCTCGGATTACCTTTTACGAGGCAGGACGAATCAGTTAAAATGTGTGTTGCTAGTCGAGTAGAGTCTGACAGCCTCCAAATAATCAACCTCTCCAAGCGCACTCTCACTAAGGGGCAAATATCCCTACTACAACGGGGGCTGTCATTCGTACCTACCCAGAGATACAAGGCCTTTGAATGGGTTAAAGATATTAACCTCCTCATACGCAAATTGAAATGGAAGACATTTTTCCGTAATCATGATGAACGACAATGTGCAGAACTGGACATTCCCTTAGAGGATATGCCAGATGTGCAATTGCTGGCTGATGTTCAATTGCTGGCTGATCTCTGGGAGAAAGGGCAAAGAAAAATAGGGGAGGGTCCTTTCATTGTACTGAGGACACCATCCACACAGACCCCACCAATAAATGACAACTCTCCATTAGACACATTCCTCGAAGTGATGACTCAGGAGCTGCGCAATTTAGAGGGTTATGTCCCATGCCATACCAATTTGAAGGAGCAAGAACGGGAGGGACTATTATCCTTAGAAAGGGATGAACACATCACCATAAAACCCTCCGATAAGGGAGGAAACATCGTCATCCTTTATAAACAACAGTACCTTACCATGTGTGATAACATTCTGTCTGACCGACAATGCTATGAGGTTCTACGTGATAATCCGTTGGACCAATACCGCTCTCGTTTGGCAACCATTGTGAAAACAGCATTTTCCAGTCACCTAATCAATAAAGGTGAATTGGATTTTTTGCTTCCTCCACACCCAGTTATTTCATGTTTCTATAGTGTACCCAAAATACACAAAGGCACTAATCCCCTCAAAGGGAGACCCATAGTGTCAGGGGTCGGCAGCCTTACGCAAAACATCAGTACGTATGTGAACACCATACTACATCCGTTTGTTGTCTCGCTGCCGTCCTATGTACGTGACACTATGGATGTCCTTAACAATCTGAATGACGTCATCATGGATAGTGATGAACGGCAGGGGTCATATTCGAATTCGTGATATTTCGCAAATATTTTTTAGAATATTCGTCGAATATTCGCAAATTAGAATATTCGTTATATTCTACACTCTTTTTTTTACTCGAAAATCGGCAAGGTAATGATCACGTAATATGCGAATATTACGCGATCAATACAGGTGGGTCAAAAACGAATATATAGCACTATAGAATATAGTGCTATATATTTGTTTTTTTTAGAATATTTGTCATTTTTTTCCATCTGAAGTTATGATTCCTCCCTGCTTAAGTTGCTTGACAAGCAACTTAAGCAGGGAGGAATCATAACTTCAGATGGAAAAAAAAAACAGATATTCTAAAAAAAACTAATATATAGCACTATTGCTAAATATTAGTTTTTTTTGAATATTCGTCATTAAAGAATAATCTAAAAAAAAACGAATATATAGCAATAATGCTATATATTAGTTTTTTCTAATATTCGTAATTTTTTTCCATCTGAAGTTATGATTCCTCCCTGCTTAAGTTGCTTCTCGAAGTGCCGATATTTGCGATTAAAATTCGTAATTCTAATATTCGCGCTCAACACTAATTGTGGAGGAGGATGTTTTATTGGCCAGCCTGGACGTGGAGGCCTTGTATAGTTCTATTCCACATACAAGGGTGCTGAAAACTATAAGTGGGTTCCTCAGTGAACGGGGTACCCACTTTGTCAGCCACAATGAGTTTGTGATGTCCCTTTTGGACTTTATCCTACAATAACATCTTCCTGTTTAATGGTAAAATCTTCCGCCAGCTCAGGGGGGTGGCAATAGGGAGCCCCTGTGCTCCGACCTTTGCTAACCTCTACCTGGGATGGTGGGAGAGGGAAGTGCTCTTTGGCGAGCAATGTGATGAGTGTTCATCATGTATCCAGCTTTGTCTGAGATACATCGATGACGTGCTAATTCTATGGAAGGGGGACACTAAACAATTTAGCTCCTTAGTAGCACTTCTCAATATTAATGCCTGAGGGCTATTCTTTACCTCCACGATTGACCATGACTCCATGACCTTGCTTGACTTAGCAATAACTAGGGGGGAGGACAATCGCCTATCCACGTAGCCCACTGCTACGAATAAACTTTTGCATTGGGACAGTTGGCACCCTTGGGCATTACGGAAAGGTATCCCAAAGGGCCAATATCTGAGAGCGAGGCGTAACTGTTTGAATACCTCTGAGTTGAAATGCGACTGATGATTTGAGACACAGATTTAGATCAAGAGAGTATCCGGACGCGGTCCTCAACGAGGTATACCATCATGCCCGCTGTGTTGCGAGAAAAGATCTCCTCGTCCCCAAAGGTAGGGGTGATAGCGACAATGAATTAAGAATTATTGGGACCTATGATGCAGGACATCACATGGTGAGGGAGTTACCTAATCGCCACTGGGCCATTCTGAGAACAGACCCCGATATAGGCGACATGATTGGGGATTCCCCCTCCATCACATTTCGGAGAGGTCAGAATCTCAAAGACCGACTGGTACACAGTTTCACTAAACCGTCACAGTACCAGACCTGGCTGTAACCCAGCATCAAGGGCAGTTTGTTTCAAATTAAGTGGTTGTATAGTCTGCAACTCCATGAAAGTGGGCAAGATGTTCATGAGTACTATCACCTCCCAAAATTATGAAATCAGAAAGTTCATTAATTGCAGAACCACGGGAGTTATATACCTTGTCACCTGCTCCTGTGGCCTACTTCCTATTTCCTTATCTCTCACTCCGGGAACCCACTAAGAAAAAAAACAATTTGTATGCTTGTTTGGTTGCCCAGACCAGGCCCGCAGTTCTTGATTATATCAAGAAAAGGAAAGTGGATTTACAATCACCATTCGCACAGAAAGACTCTCAGCTCTGTTTCATTTTTACCTCCAGAGTTTCCACTTGCATCAAACTGCAAGAGAATTATTATAAGGTTCTCACCCGCTGGTATTACACTCCAGAGACTTTGCATAAGATGTACCTGGAGGTTAGTCAGAAATGTTGTAGGTGTGATGCAGAGGTGGGTTCTTATTTGCATATATGGTGGAACTGCCCTGTTATTTATTCTTTTTGGAAAGAGGTATGCAGGGTTATCTCCCAGGTCTCTGATGCTACAATTCTCCCCTCACCACAATTATGTTTGCTAAGTTCAACGGACCAAATACGGTGTCCAGACCCCTTCTAAAACTTTGGTTACACAACTTTTGGCAGCGGCTAGAGTCCTAGTCGCCTTGTACTGGAGGAAAGTAATCGCTCCCTCAATAGCTCAAAGGTTATCAAAATGTGATGATATCTATAGATTGGAACAAATTTCAGGTTGGGAGACCAAATGCACATTCAAATGCATGAGGATATGGAATGCATGGCATGTGTTCTGACATTTTCCTTCTTGATATTTTTTCGATTAAAAATAATCGCTTCAGAACAGCCTTCTCTGCATTATGGGACAACCCCTCTCTCCCCTTTCCTCTCCTTCCCTTCCTCTCCCCTCCCCTTTCTTATCCCCCCCCCCCCCCCCATCAACTGATTTTCAATTCTGTACTGCCATGATATACATTGGTGCTTTCAATAAAATTTGTTTATAAGTAAATTAAAACTATTTTGTAATTTTTTTCTATTAGTCCATAAGGGACATAAAGGGGTTCTGCACAGTTTTTTTAAACTGATGATCTATTCTCTGGATAGATCATCAGCATCTGATCAGCTGTTTGAGAAGGCAGTGGCGCTGGCAGTAGCGCCGCGGCCTTCTCGCTGTTTACCGCAGGCCCAGTGACGTCACAACTAGTATAAACGCCCTGGCGGGGCTAAGCTCTGTTCACTTGAATGGAGCTTAGCCTGCCCAGGCCATTGATAATAGTGGTGACGTCACTGGGCCAGCGGTAAACAGCGAGAAGGCTGCGGCAATACTGCCAGTGCCGATGCCTTCTAAAACAGCTGATCGTCAGGGGTCCAGGGTGTCGGACCCCCGCTGATCAGATGCTGATGATCTATCCAGAGGATAGATCATCAGTTTAAAAAAACTGTAGAACCCCTTTAAACATCTGATTGTTCAGTCACTTTAGTATTGCAGTCTATGGTGATTGTGATTTTGCATGGCATCTTCAATCAAGATGGCCACAGCGGCCTCTTCACGCATAAATGGATCAGGTGAGTATGTATTTTTTTTCCCCGCCATTTCAGGGAAAATTCATTACCACGAAGCGCAAAGAAATTCGGCTTTGCGGCGAATCAAATGTTTCCTGAAATTTGGATTTAATTCCACTTCGGATACTTCAATTCACTCAACACTAGATAGAATGTCATCCAGCCAGAGTATTGCTTTGGAAGTAATGGTATTTAAAGGTCCTTAATTGATGTCAGCCTGGCAGTCAGCTAATTTATTCAGCTTCCTGAAACCACCGGAAAGTAAGTTGTTATTGCCAGGGTAAGGTACTACTGGTCAGAGATGTTGTCTTAAATGGGCTGAGTCTGTCACAGAGGGAGTAGTAAACCCTGAACTCACCTGTCCTACTCTACCTACCTATATGCACGGGCATGCTGGCCTAACTTCACTGGTAATTAGGCCAACCAGTCGCGGATGATGCTGTCTGCAGCAGAGCGCACAAGCTAGCCCCGGGACATGGCACAGTCAGAGCAAGAGCTGATATCTGTAAGTGGTTCTCTGCTCTGGCTCATAGAGGAGGTTCTTATGCTGGGGACCTAGCCTTAACTATGATGTCTATATGTTTTAAAAGGTCAAAATGAGACAGTCCGTTTAATCACTTTGTGGTTCAAACAGAACATGCTGTTTGTTAGGCCTCATGCACACGACCGTTGTGTGCATCCGTGGCCGTTGTGCCGTTTTCCATTTTTTTTCGCGGACCCATTGACTTTCAATGGGTCCGTGGAAAAATCGGACAATGCACCGTTTTGCAGCCGCATCCGTGATCCGTGTTTCCTGTCCGTCAAAAAAATATGACCTGTCCTATTTTTTTGACGGACAACGGTTCACGGACCCAGGCAGCAGGGAGCAGTCATGTACACAGTTCTTTTAGTATATTCTAACCTGAAGCGTCCCCATCACCATGGGAACGCCTCTGTGTTAGAATATACTGTCGGATCTGAGTTTCACGATCTAACTCAAATCCGATGGTATATTCTAACATAGAGGCATTCCCATGGTGATGGGGACGCTTCAAGTTAAAATATATCATCGGATTGGAGAAAACTCTGATCTGATGTTATATTAATAGGGACTACTGACTTTACATTGAAAGTCAATGGGGGACGGATCCGTTTGCAATTGCACCATATTGTGTCAACGTCAAACGGATCCGTCCCCATTGACTTGCATTGTAAGTCAGGACGGATCCGTTTGGCTCCGCACGGCCAGGCGGACACCAAAACGACTTTTTTTTCATGTCCGTGGATCCTCCAAAAATCAAGGAAGACCCACGGAAGAAAAAACGGTCATGGATCACGGAACAACGGAAATCCGTTTTGCGGACCGCAAAAAAAAACGGTCGTGTGCATGAGGCCTTATAAGAAGGAAACAGAACTTAGACTAAATAAATACAAATAATCTTAGGAATATAAAAGTTCAACTTCAAAGCTGAACTGTCTCTTTTGGGCTTAAAGATTTACCCGTTCTCGACCACCTTACGTATATATCTCGACCACCTTAGGTATATACACATTGGGGGTTGGGACTTTAAATATCGCACCCGCTCACACGTGCTCCCACAATTTTTTTTATAAAAAGTGATCAAAAAGTTATACACACCCCAAAATTGTATCAATGAGAAGTACAGATCGCTCCGCAAAAAACACATCTCCATACACATAAAAATCAAAAAGTTATGGGGTTAAGAATATAGTGATGCAAAGAAAAACTAAAAATTCAATTCAAAGTTATTTATTTTATTTTTTTTCAGTATTAAAACTAAAGAAAAATTATACATGTGGGGTATTATTGTAATCATACTGAACAGAGAATGAACGTAACAGTTCAGTTTTACCGCATAGGGAACGCCGTAAAAACAAAACCCATGAAATTGTGGCAGAATGGTGTTTTTTTTATAATTCTACTAGTTCTTCTATTAATAGTTCTTCTATTTGGAATTTATTTCCTGCTTCTCACTACATTGTATGCAACCATAAATGGTGCCATTAGAAAGTACAACTTGTCCCGCAAAAAAATAAGCTCTCATATGGCTATGTGAATGGAAAAATAAAAAAAGTTATGGCTTTGGGAAGGCTGGGAGTAAATAACGAAAATGAAAAAAAAAATTACATTTCCCGGTCATTAAGCGGTTAAAAGGGTTGTGCACATGTATTCTATATGGGATTCATTTTAAAGGAATCTGTCTCGAGAAAATTCATTGTCAATGGGGTTGTCCAGATTCATGATATTGCAGGATCATAGAAGTTTATATACATGTTGGCTAGATTAACCCCTTCAATCACCGGGTACGGCTCCCTTTGCCTTCCAATCTGAGCCCTTGCAGTGAAATGTGGGGCTCTGATCGGTTACAAAGGCATCCTGGACTCTGCTGAAGCCTTCCAGGCCTGCCATGGTAAGCTCCCTGCTGTTGTGTGCACAAAGCAGAGTGCAGGAGGGAACATGTGAAAATCCTATTCACCCTAATAGATCTCTATCAGGGTTAATAGGACAAGGGATCAAAAGATCCCAGGTTCTAGACCCTTAAGGGGGCTAATAGTTATTAAATAAAAAGTGCTTTTTTTAATATTAAACATTTAAATCACCCCTTTCTCATTTTAATTATAAAAATATATTAACAATAAAAAAACATATCAGGTATTGCCGTGTCCAAAAATGTCTGAACTATTAAAATATTTTTAAAAGTTCCTGTGGGAAAAAAATTAAAAACACACGATTCAACATTTTTTAGTCCTCCCCCCTTAATATAATTGAATAACAGTGATGAAAAAGTCGGACATATCAAAAAAAAAGTGCCAATCAAAATTAAAGTTCGCCCTGCAAAAAACAAGAGCTCATACAGCTTAGTGAATGGAAATATAAAAAAAATTATGGCTGTCAGAAAATGGAAATGCAAAGAAAATTTAGATTTTTTCAAAGGTTTTATTTTTTTTTAAGTACTAAAAAAAAAAAACTATACAAGTTTGGTATTGCTGTATTCGGATTGACCTGCTGAATAAGAATGTCATGTCATTTTTAGCACACAGTGAACATCATGATGTTAAAACCTGAAAAACCTTGGAGGAATTGTGTTTTTCTTTTTCAATTTCACCCACAAAGAATTTGTTTCCCCTTTTCCAATAACAGACATTTAATAGTGTCCTTAAAAAAAAAAAACTTATCCCGCAAAAAATAAACCCTAATATGGCTATACAAATGGAAAATTTAAAAAGTTATGTCTATTGGAAAGTGAAGAGGGAAAAATGAAAATGCCAAACCAAAAATAAGGGGTTAAAGCAGCAGTGCATTGCAATTACAACTGTTCTTCCCATTCACTTAAATAGGAGGGGAAGCTGCAATTACACTGCACCACCGCCACATGGAAGACGGTGTGCGGGTAAACATTTAGGCTAGGGCTACACGACGACATGTGTTGTTTGACATTTTGTCGCACCAATGTCGTGCAACAATTTTTATAATGACAGTCTATGGCGTCGCACTGCGACATGCTGCGACTGCGACGCGACAGTAGCAAAAAATCCATCCAAGATGGATTTTTCTGCGAGTCGCTTCGCAGTCTCAGCATGTCGCATGTCGTAGTGCGACACCATAGACTGCCATTATAAAAATTGTTGCGCGACATTGGTGCGACATCAATGTCGCACGACACATGTTGCAGTGTAGTTGTGCCCTATGTGTCTTGTGACTTGTCGCCCTAGCCTTAAGAGAATGCAGTGCCCACATGAGTGTCAAGGCATCTTCAAACAGCTGATCAGAGGGAGTGCCATTAATGACCTTTCATCAATATTATGACACTTTATGACCCCTTTAAGCA
This sequence comes from Bufo bufo, assembly GCF_905171765.1. Lineage (NCBI taxonomy): Eukaryota > Metazoa > Chordata > Amphibia > Anura > Bufonidae > Bufo > Bufo bufo. The sequence goes on along the minus strand of NC_053393.1, from coordinate 376,476,598 downwards.
TGCCGTATACCAGGTGGGACTATGGTAGATCATACCTGTGCCGTAACCAGTAACATTTTCTTTAAACTCTTCTTCTGTAGTGTTTATAACATTGACGTTTTTCACTAAGAATTACTTTTTATACAGTTTTGTGTTGACTTTCTATTTCACATTAACTGACTCCTCGACTTTATCCTGAAGCAAAAATAAATTTCCCCTTTAAGCTTTTGATGATAAAAATCTCATCTAAATCCTCATAAATGATTCTTTATTATACCTATATTAATAATGAATAAATGTCTTTTGAATACCACTGCTCTTTTGCATTAATAGGGCCAAATGTATTATAGATAACCTTTTGATTTAACAGCACAAACTGTGAAACAATATTAAAACTGAAAAAAGCTGAGCATACACGAGTCACTAAGGTCAAAATTATAAACATTTTTTCATCTCTGTTTATAATAGTGCCACAATACCTAGTCATTAGCCAGCTTTTTACTCGGCTTTCCGTGGCTTTTAAAAGGCGCTATGTAAATTTAGCAAGGAAATTGCTATGCTTTGAAGACGAGCAAAACTTAGAAAATGAAGTCATACTTATTAAATATGAGGCTAACTTATAGCCATAAAGCCATAAATTCATGCCTTGCTAAGTAATGAAAATGTATGGCTCCATCAATTCTTTTATATCACCATACTGACTGTGATAGTCTATAATCTAGCGTGGAATGAATGATTTACATATGGTGAAAAGCTGTTTCTTTATTCATTCAAATGCCTATGCACTTATTTACCTGCCTTAGGGCGGGTTCTCATTGGCGATATAGGTTCCGTTATAACAGAGTTATAACGGAATATAAAGGAATTTCAGGACGTTATGCAAAACGGAAGCTTTTAAGAGGCCTTCTGTTTTGCTCCGTCCTAATACATGTCTATAGGGACATACAACGGTTCCATATGGTTCCATTATACATGACGGAAAAAATAGTCCTGTCGACAGGACGCAAATGCGAAACACGCCTTAAGTAGACGGACTGGCGTCTTCTTTAAAACTGCAGTAGCACATGGTAGGCTGCAGGTGTATACAATGAAGAAAGTGGTCCTTAGCTCGCGAGACACCAATTATCCATACACTCTACAAAGGTGGTTGAAAGGGGTTTTCCCAGATTACTATGGTTTTTAACAGTTATGCTCTTGTGTTTGTTTACCTCATATACATTTTTTTTTCAATTGGGTTTCTCCTGACCTGTTTCCACCATGTAAACATACCAGTCCGATTTACTTCCATCCTGTATGTAGCACTTCCCGTTGCTGTATCCAACCAAACCCATGATGCACTTCTCCTTTCTCTACCACAGCTCCATCGCCGCCCCTAACAACCCACCGCTAGTCTATATCTCCTGCCACCCAGCTAGTTACATAGACACTCCCCTATCACTGGCGCTGTTTGACACGCCCATGGTCATAACATCACAGGAAATAGAAACTGCATGGACACGGTCATGTGACCACTGCCCAGAACTGAAGGTAGGATCAATAAAGCTAAAAGAAACACATTACAGAATTACAGCTACCTTTATAAAGGATAAGTTTAAATGATGTTAATGCAAACAGGAAAATCCCTTTAATACAAGGACAGACTAGATTGACCATGTGGTCTTTTTCTGCCATCATTCTTGTATGTTTCTCTTATAATTTGTGAGTCAAAATGAGTTCCTTTAGCAAAGGTTAGGCCATCACTGCAATGTTAGAGTAAGATGGTTTAAGCAAACAACCCAATGACGTACTATTCAGTTGAAAGGCCCAGAAAATGTTAATATAAAGTTTTTCTATCTATCTAATGATGTTACAGCCTTAGGGCTCCTTCACAGGAACGTATTTTGCATTCCGTATACGGGACATTTTCTGCGTTCCGCATACGGTCTGTATACAGAACCATTCATTTCAATGGGGCCGCAAAAAGATGCGGACAGCACTCTGTATGCTGTCCACATCCGCTGATCCGTTCCGTGGCCCCACAAAAATTATGAGTCCTGTCCTATTCTTGTCTGTTTGGCGGACAAGAATAGGCATTTCAATAATAGGCCTCCTGTTCCATTCCGCAAATTGCGGAAGGCACACAGGCGCCATCCATGTTTTGCAGATCCGCAATTTGTGGACCGCAAAAAAACGGCACAGTCATGTGAACAAGCCCTTAAAGGGAACCTGTCATCAACTTTGGCACTTGATAGTGCTGAAACTAATTCATGATGAAGCGTAAGCCTTGTCATGAATTAGGCACATTCTCCACCTGTCCTGGCAGCAGAATGAAGTCTATGCAGCTCGGTGCTGCCATAGATTTTGATCTTCATTTGTGTCTGAAAACAGGCGTAAATGAAATTAAATGTGATGGACCTCCTGTCCCCGCCACTCCCCACCTCTACCATGCCCCCTTTTCAGAAAGGGACGATGGTGGCACAGAATTGCCACTTGCTACAAACCTTGTCGCAAGTTGCGCTTAGAATGTTGCACACACAAGGTTTGCCCCTTTTTTCCACCAAAAAGAGAAGCACGGAGATGATAAATCTCACCCTATGTATTTCCATCTTGGCAATCCAGTTTTCTTGCTTCTGTAGCCTGCTACTTTGTAGGTAAACTACTATTGTTTCTAGACATTTGTTTTTCACAATAACCAGTGTGAAAATTGAAAGATTATATACATTTAAAAAATATATATAGATAGAAAAATAAAAATACTGACAAATTTTTTTACAAAATAAGCTTAAAGAGGACCTGGCTGTCACCTCTCCTGACATGCCTGTTTTAATAGCTATACACATTCCCCATGTAATAACAATTCTGGAGCATCTATTCTTATGACTCTATGTTGTGCCATTCCTTTATTATTTCTACTAGAAGTTATGAATATTTGCTAGCAGTCTGCAGTAAGGGTACATAGGGGAGGTAACAAGCTGGGGGTGTGTACCTGCACAGGTCTGACAATGGCAGCACTGATTGGATACAGTGAGTGTGTGCAGGTACACCCCCTTAACTGGTTACTTCCCCTCTGTACCCTTACTGCAGACTGCTAGCAATTCATTCATGACTTCTAGTAGAAATAATAAAGGAATGGGGCAACATACAGACATAAGAAAAGATGCTCCAGAATTGTTATTACCTGGGGAATTCATGTAGTTACTACAACAGACATTTCAGGAGAGATGATTTACTTCAAACAATAGGTCATTTTCTGATTACACATTCCTATTAAGAGTGCTGAATAGGAATGCAATACTAATAAATCTTCTAGAGCATCTGAAATTCAGAAAGGCCACAATTAAGCAGATGATAGAAGAAAAAAACACAACAAAAAACTAAAATGAATTGTCTTGTTAAATGGTTAATAAATATAAAAAAAACATAATTGGTGAGAGATGCTATTTACAGACTTATCATAAGGACACATTTGATCTCTCATATCTCAGTACATAGGTAGGTACCTGAGTCTTGCAGCTAGAGGTAGATCAGACATACAGTTGTTTCAGGGTTTAGCGATCAATGTGCTTTATAGTCAACATAAAACTCTTGATGTCCTTATTTAACAGCATGTCTTATACACATCTCAGTCCAGTTCATACTGCCGCAATCATGGCCAGTGTCCGGCAGGAATTCCTTACTGGATTTGTGTGCAATTACTTCTATCATAAAGTGAGCAGAGTGAACTTTAATGGAAGACAATAGTGAGGAAATAAATCCCAGCATTTTATGCTGAGCAAAGATGATTGCTAATGCCGCTCTTGAGAGCTTGTGTTTTTGGAAAAAGGTTGCTTTCTACCCACCTGGTCTGAGCTCGGGCCACCTATTACATGGTGTGATTTAATATATGGAGAAGATGTATAAAATAAATATTTATCGGGAGTACAAATGCCTATAATTTCATGGTATGTGCATAACAAAATGGTGCGCACTCAGTATGCAATATTCCTACTATGCTTGTCCATTAAGTTATTATTTTTTTGAAGACAGCTTTCCAGTTCTGGGCACAATATTCATATGCCATATTTTCTTTAAAAAAAAAAAAGGAGGGGGGGTTGGCTATAGGTAGGTGGCACTCTCACTCACGAGCAATTTTGGTCTTACAGCAAATGTATGTAAATATATATAGTTTATTCCCAAGTAAATCACATAAAACAAAAACCTATAGAAAAACAAAACCTTAAATACATAGATTTGTAAAAATAATCCATCAATATTAATGGTTGTTATATATGATAGTCTGAAAAATGTATTGATATATAGTCATATGTGGCAATCCACCTATATATTTTAGTCTTGAGTGCACACTTAGTAAGTATCTAAACACTAGCGGGGCCCCACTTTGATTGGTGTGAATGCCTCATTCACACAGTCAGTGTTCGGTAAGTGATTTCCATCAGTGATTGTAAGTAGATGCTTCATCCGAAGTCGCTTCGTTCAAAGCTTCGGAATAATACTGTACGAAGATTTGTCTCCGTACAGTATTAGAACGTATGGGCTCCGATGAGCTGAAGCTGAATAGTTGATTTTTAAAGTGGAAAACTACTTTAAAACTTGAAACCAAACTCGTTTCAAGTACCGTAGTACTTCTTAACTTAAATGGCCTCCTCCATTGTGTTAAAGAACATAGTATAACATGTTTGGTTGCACTGTGCGCCTTACCATGTACTGATAGGGATGTTGCTTGTCTGATCAGGAGTCCACGTGGTAATGAAGGCCACTACAGTGTTCACGCTGCCTCTCTCATTCTCCGATGTGCCAAGTCCACGTATTGCTCTGTACTAGGGAGTTACCAGAGCCGGCAGATTGCAATCCCCCTGATGTGCGGCAGCTTCCAATATATACGGTCTGTATTTAGATCCTCAGGACTTTGGCAGAGGCAATGCTGAGAATATTAATAAACTGGCATGTAGTAAGGTTATTGGTATAAGTCCAAATACTGCTCCATTGTAGTAATAATATCTCCAGATGCATTTCGGAGATATACTTCACTCATTCCTCAGTAACTCAGGATCAAATCAAAAGTAGGTGTATATATAACAAGTCATTCACACCAAGGAACTATAGTAAATGATCTTAGTTCTTGAATTAATAAAACTGCTCCGCTGTAGTATTGTTATATAATATGATATATATTTTACATGATCGCAACCACGAGGGCCCACAATATATATTGTATATAACTATACGTATATCAATATATTTTTCAGACTATCATATATACCAACTATTAATATTGATAGATTGTTTACAAACCTATGTATTTTTATGATTTTATTGCTTAAAGGAAAGATGTCACCCAAAAAGTTTTCTGCTAGTTAAAACCAGATAGTTACACATATACTTTTTTTTTCTAACCTCTTTTTTTTTTCTGTTTCATGAACATGATTATGGGGAGCAGCCATCTTGCCTGAGCTGTTCTTAACAGCATTTAGAAAGCATTAAGAACATTTCTTTATGGCAGCAACATGTTCCATAGACACAATGGTCAGGAGAAGACATCATTGACTTCTATGGGAGAGTCTTCTAGGCATGATCTGTGCCCTGTGCAGAGGTCATTGTACAAGGGAAGAAGACAGTCACCTATTGTGAACGGTATATTCTCTCTTATCTATACACAGAGGTGATATCATTACAGTCAAGGTTATAATGACAGATAAGAAGGTAACTGCAGTAAAGAAATCTGTACAGATCAAGAAGTGGCACCTTTTATTAGGCTTAGTGGCCAGTGCGAAAACTGCAGAATGTTATGTTTTTTATTTATTTTTTATATAGATATTGAGATGGAAAATTATAAATAACATAAACATAAATTCTTTAAAAAATGTTAACATAAAAACATGATTTAAACAATAGGTCATTTTCTGATCACTTATTCCCTTTAAAATTTGTTTTTTATTTTGCTTTTATATTGATTTATGTGATTTATTTGGGAATAAATGATATATGTTTACATACATTTTCTGTCAACTACCTATAGCCAACCCTTTTATCTCGGTTTTGGGCATTTAGAGAGTTTGAGCACCCATATCATTTGCCAGTGGATGGTGAGCCACTGAACATAGTGAGCATAATTTTCTAAAAAATGTTATAGAAATCTATAGGCCATGAGATCTGCGCATTGTAAAATTGTTCATCTGAAGAGTTACATATTGCACGCTGGCATTGAAGGATGCCATACTTATACTATTAATTATATCCAGACACCTTGGTGAGCTCAGCACAAATAATTCACATTAGCCCTTCCTTTTCCTAAAGATTTTCATACCCCCCAGCATTACAAATTGTAACAAGCACAACCCCTCACTACAGTTATGAAGCACATATAGCATCCCACTAATTTTTAGGCCTCACATGTCCCTTATATGTGCACCAGTCACAATCCCTATATGTGCATGAGCCCTAAATGCCACCATAAGTGCCCCAAATGCCCATGTCGGTGCTACAGATGTTTCCCAGAGTTCTTGTCAAGGAGACATTCCCCAGATTTCCTCCCACAGTTACCCAACAGAATTCTACTATGTCTTTGGAAATTATTTACAGCATATTGTACTTCTGTAGCAGTCAACACAAATGATAAGACCTTCTATATATATATATAGGTAATCCACTGTCAGTTTACTGCTGCTATAAGGGGAAAATGTTATCTGAAGGGTATTCCTCGTGGTAATAGTAGGTGTGGAATTGGTATGACAATATAACAGCTCTATTGTCCTCTTGATAGGCCTAGATTAAAATACCTGAGGAAGAGCATTGCACTGACGAGTGCAATATGTGATGCCCTAATTGACCCCCTCTCTCTGTTCTGAGTTATGGCCCCACCGAGACGGATATGTGCTGTACGTGTTCTCCACGGACAGCACATGTCCCTATTCATTTTAATGTGTGTACTCACACATCAGTGTTTTAGCACAGTCCGTTTTTTTTTAGCACAGATGCATGCTCTATTTTGTCCGTGTTCACAGATCCATCACGCTCATTATAGTCTATGGGTCCGTGAAAACCATGGATGCCTTCCGTGTTGCATCTGTGTTTCACAAATCATTAAGAAGAGATTCTTCAAAAATTATTTTACAGCTGTTCAGTGTCAGTGAAACACGGATGCTTGCTCACGGATTGGAGCACGGACACGGACGTGTAAATGAGGCTTTAATGAGAACAGGAAGTAAAACACATGGTGCGATTTAATTATATCCAGAAAACCATCCACTCTCTGTATATATAAAACAAAAATTACATGGAATATTCACATATAGGTTGTTAATATGTGAAAAGTGTGTGTCCCTATAAAGCAGTCCTGATTATATCGCCAAAAAGTATAATGGTTGTATGTGCAAATGGAATGTTCACAAATTCTGGTCATAAGTGCAGGCACATTTATATGATAACTCTCCATACTAGTCTTTATTGCAGTGCTTTATATTCGATATCTCAATGAGCAGTTTTTAGCAGGTGCACGCAATAAACAGGACTTCAACAAAATTTACATGAAAGTGCAAGATATCTGTATATTTCGCCTTTGTGCTATAAAAAAGAAAAAAAACTGACAACCAAAAGAGGCTTCTTTTTTATGTGTCCCAGTAAAGTATTACATAAAACCTCTTTAATATTGGAGCCACAACAGTGATTAGCTGATCGTCTTGGGTCCAGATCCCAAATCCCCCAGCAAACAGCTGATTTTGCCAAAGGAAGTCATCAATGTAATGGAAGGACATCCATGTCTACCAGAGTGAGAGTCACTTCTTATACTGTTGTAGGTAACGCTCACCTCTGGATCATAAAGGGGGATCCCATTCCCCGCTATGATATTCATATGATCAAATCGTGTAGTCCTATTGGGACAACACCTGGACTATTCTAAGTATATGTCAATGCTGGATGTATTTTGGTGCAGAAAATACACCGTGGATTTTGCTACGGAAAAAAAAAATGCAACAAATCCATGACATCATTTACATGCGGATTATGCTGTGGGTTTGTAACACATTTCAATCCTTTACACTGCACACACACTGCAAGTCAAATTGCACCGCAGACTTTTTTTGGCAGCAAAAGCATAAAAAGGACCTATGGGGCCCCATAGCAAAACATAGAATAATGTCCCACGCCACCATGACCACCTTCAGTATCAATAATATGAGAAGTTTATGATTATATTGGTTTTCTTAATGCACAGAGAGACAAAGCTATATTGTGGGTGCACAACCAAAGATATAAAAACAAAGGGGGTTCTACACAACCGTATCTAATGTAGTATGAAACATGGACAAGGAAAAGTGGTATGGCAATATAAGTGAGCGCACCTACCAAGTAGTACACAATAATCTTTTATTAAATCACAAAAAACATACAATTGTATTTCAGCATTATTATAGTTACCTGCCTATTGTGTGGCACCTCTATGGCATTTCTATTTTACAGTTGTTATTGTCTTATTGGTATTGTATTATCTTTTGACCCGGGGGATGGTGTGTGGATGGGTGCCTCACATGGCAGCCCTCCTGTTTGTTCAGCATGTTTATAAGTGTTTTTATGCTTCTTGTTCATGGTCTGTTTTTTGTGATTTAATAAAATATTATTGGGTGCTACTTGGGTTCTATTGCCATACCACGTTTCCTTGTCATTGTTTCCTAATGCACAAGGATAATACACACAGTGATGTCGCAAAATTGGGATAACATACACAGTGAAGTTACAGCACAGGCATATTGTTCAGGGCTCATGCACACGACTATTGTTTTTTGCGGGTCAGATTCTGACCCATTCCTTTCAATGGGGCTGTCCGCATCCGTATGTCCATTGCACTGCACCTGCAAAAAAATAGATCATGTCCTATTGTTGTCCACATTATGGACAAGGATAGGACAGTTCTTTAGAGAGCCAGACGTTCCATGGCGCAAAATGCAAAACATACACAGCTGGTATCTGCATTTTGCGGACCACAAAAAAACGGCTACAGCAATGCGCATCACAGTCACAGCCGTATTGCTGTCACAGTACAGTAATACCGCTCACTGTGATATCACAATAGTATGATAATGCACATCACGATGTACAGAAATCATCTCTTCCATTGTCCATATACTTCACACACTGCACATACAGTCAGGTCCATAAATATTGGGACATTGACACAATTCTAACATTTTTGGCTCTATACACCATTACAATGGATTTGAAATGAAACAAACAAGATGTGCTTTAACTGCAGACTGTCAGCTTTAATTTCAGGGTATTTGCATCCAAATCAGGTGAACGGTGTAGGAATTACAACAGTTTGCATATGTGCCTCCCACTTGTTAAGGGACCAAAAGTAATGGGAAAATTGGCTTCTCGGCTGTTCCATAGCCAGGTGTGTGTTATTCCCTCATTATCCCAATTACAATGAGCAGATAAAAGGTCCAGAGTTCATTTCAAGTGTGCTATTTGCATTTGGAATCTGTTGCTGTCAACTCTCAAGATGAAATCCAAAGAGCTGTCACAATCAGTGAAGCAAGCCATCATTAGGCTGAAAAAACAAAACAAACCCATCAGAGAGATAGAAAAAACATTAGGCGTGGCCAAAACAACTGTTAGGAACATTCTTAAAAAGAAGGAACCCACCGGTGAGCTCAGCAACACCAAAAGACCCGGAAGACCACAGAAAACAACTGTGGTGGATGACCAAAGAATTCTTTCCCTGGTGAAAAAAACACCCTTCACAACAGTTGGCCAGATCAAGAACACTCTGCAGGAGGTAGGTGTATGTGTGTCAAAGTCAACAATCAAGAGTAGACTTCACCAGAGTGAATACAGAGGGTTCACCACAAGATGTAAACCATTGGTGAGCCTCAAAAACAGGAAGGCCAGATTAGAGTTGGCCAAACGACATCTAAAAAAGCCTTCACAGTTCTGGAACAACATCCTATGGACAGATGAGACGAAGATCAACTTGTACCAGAGTGATGGGAAGAGAAGAGTATGGAGAAGGAAAGGAACTGCTCATAATCCTAAGCATACCACCTCATCAGTGAAGCATGGTGGTGGTAGTGTCATGACGTGGGCATGTATGGCTGCCAATGGAACCATACACTGCTGACAAAAGCAGCAGGATGAATTCTGAAGTGTTTTGGGCAATATTATCTGATTATATTCAGCCAAATGCTTCAGAACTCATTGGACGGCGCTTCACAGGGCAGATGGACAATGACCCAAAGCATACTGCAAAAGCAACCAAAGAGTTTTTTAAGGAAAAGAAGTGTAATGTTATGCAATGGCCAATTCAATCACCTGACCTGAATGCGATTGAGCATGCATTTCACTTGCTGAAGACAAAACTAAAGGGAAAATGCCCCAAGAACAAGCAGGAACTGAAGACAGTTGCAGTAGAGGCCTGGCAGAGCATCACCAGGGATGAAACCCAGCGTCTGGTGATGTCTATGTGTTCCAGACTTCAGGCTGTAATTGACTGCAAAGGATTTGCAACCAAGTATTAAAAAGTGAAAGTTTGATTTATGATTATTATTTTGTCCCATTACTTTTGGTACCTTAACAAGTGGGAGGCACATATGCAAACTGTTGTAATTCCTACACCGTTCACCTGATTTGGATGTAAATACCCTGACATTAAAGCTGACAGTCTGCAGTTCAAGCACATCTTGTTCGTTTCATTTCAAATCCATTGTGGTGGTGTACAGTCGTGGCCAAAAGTTTTGAGAATTACATAAATATTGGAAATTGGAAAAGTTGCTGCTTAAGTTTTTATAATAGCAATTTGTATATACTCCAGAATGTTATGAAGAGTGATCAGATGAATTGCATAGTCCTTCTTTGCCATGAAAATTAACTTAATCCCCAAAAAAACTTTCCACTGCATTTCATTGCTGTCATTAAAGGACCTGCTGAGATCATTTCAGTAATCATCTTGTTAACTCAGGTGAGAATGTTGACGAGCACAAGGCTGGAGATCATTATGTCAGGCTGATTGGGTTAAAATGGCAGACTTGACATGTTAAAAGGAGGGTGATGCTTGAAATCATTGTTCTTCCATTGTTAACCATGGTGACCTGCAAAGAAACGCGTGCAGCCATCATTGCGTTGCATAAAAATGGCTTCACAGGTAAGGATATTGTGGCTACTAAGATTGCACCTCAATCAACAATTTATAGGATCATCAAGAACTTCAAGGAAAGAGGTTCAATTCTTGTTCAGAAGGCTTCAGGGCGTCTAAGAAAGTCCAGCAAGCGCCAGGATCATCTCCTAAAGAGGATTCAGCTGCGGGACCGGAGTCCCACCAGTGCAGAGCTTGCTCAGGAATGGCAGCAGGCAGGTGTGAGCGCATCTGCACGCACAGTGAGGCAAAGACTTTTGGAAGATGGCCTGGTGTCAAGAAGGGCAGCAAAGAAGCCACTTCTCTCCAAAAAAAACATCAGGGACAGATTGATCTTCTGCAGAAAGTATGGTAAATGGACTGCTGAGGACTGGGGCAAAGTCATATTCTCCGATGAAGCCTCTTTCCGATTGTTTGGGGCATCTGGAAAAAGGCTTGTCGGAGAAGAAAAGGTGAGCGCTACCATTAGTCCTGTGTCATGCCAACAGTAAAGCATCCTGAGACCATTCATGTGTGGGGTTGCTTCTCATCCAAGGGAGTGGGCTCACTCATAATTTTGCCCAAAAACACAGCCATGAATAAAGAATGGTACCAAAACACCCTCCAACAGCAACTTCTTCCAACAATCCAACAACAGTTTGGTGAAGAACAATGCATTTTCCAGCACGATGGAGCACCGTGCCATAAGGCAAAAGTGATAACTAAGTTGCTCGGGGACCAAAATGTTGACATTTTGGGTCCATGGCCTTGAAACTCCCCAGATCTTAATCCCATTGAGAACTTGTGGTCAATCCTCAAGAGGCGGGTGGACAAACAAAAACCCACTAATTATGACAAACTCCAAGAAGTGATTATGAAAGAATAGGTTGCTATCAGTCAGGAATTGGCCCAGAAGTTGATTGAGAGCATGCCCAGTCGAATTGCAGAGGTCCTGAAAAAGAAGGGCCAACACTGCAAATACTGACTCTTTGCATAAATGTCATGTAATTGTCGATAAAAGCCTTTGAAACGTATGAAGTGCGTGTAATTATATTTCACTACATCACAGAAACAACTTAAACAAAGATCTAAAAGCAGTTTAGCAGCAAACTTTGTGAAAACTAATATTTTTGTAATTCTCAAAACTTTTGGCCACGACCTTATAGAGCCAAAAATTTTAGAATTGTGTTGATGTCCCAATATTTATGGACCTGACTGTATGTCTGAGTGGAGATGGGCCCCATTAGTTATTGGGTCCACACAGCATGCCTGCTTCCCATGGCAGTGTGGATGAGATTTTGCACTTTGCTTGTGCTATCATATCCTGTGGATTTACAAGACAAATCTGCAACGTAAATACCGCAGCATATCCATCCAGTTTGGCGTTACCATTAATGTATAATGTGATTTAATGCCAGTATGGAAATTTTATTTATTTATTTATTTTAATCCTTTACAACCAAATAGATAATAACAATCCGTAATTTTCTCCAATTATTCCCCTCCTTTGCATGAATTTGCATTTGATACGTTTATGAATTCCCACTTGTTAGTAGTGTAATCCTGCATAGGATGTGATTGGGCCTTGGATAGTTCTCTCCCATCTTTATCTCTATTGGAAGTGCATCCCACCAAATGAATACTATTTGCATGTGAAAGATTGTTTTCATAAAGAAACACCTGACCACGCGGCAATCACACAATTAAAGCCATCCGTATGCTTATCGTCGCTGGGCTGCGGTGACAGCAATCATTACAGTGCCAGGTCTAAGCCTGCAAGCTTTTAACATATCTTCTGTATATTTTATACATTAGCGTCCTGACCCACATTATCAGGAGCAGGTTTTCTTATAAATATTAGATGATTAAAGCTTGTGTAGTATCCAGCCCCATAGCTCCTGCCAGTCAGGGACATTATTTTAATCACCTCTGGAGAGGTCGGGAGGTAAGGGAGGGGAATAAAGGCGCATAGGAAAAATACTGCAATTATTGCTGTCTGAAAGATGGGGAAGGGGAAAGAAATCTCAAGTTCATCTGTTACCCAGGGACCGCCATCTCCAGATGTTTCCAAAGAAGAAAACATTAGAATCGCTCATACTAAGAGAAATCGGATTAGTCACATTTTTGTCTACTAATGGACACACTATGATCTTTAGGGCTTCATTTGCCGGGTTAATAATGCTTTGCCTGAGTTCCTTTGAAATGTGAAAAAAATAGGATAACTCTAGGAGTTAGTATTGTAAGTGAGGTCCGCGGCCAGTGACACGAGTAATATCATATTCATCACAGACAGACCTCGTATCTCATTACTGCTGAAGAGATTCCCCTCCAGGCATCTCAGTGCAGTCAAGCCAGGCCCATCATGTGGAGCAGTTCAGGTATATTGTGGAATGATTTAATGTCACAATAATGTCCACTTTGCGAAATAGATGATGTTTTCGATAGTGCTTGATGGTTAATGAATGATACATTAGCAAACATCTCTACAACATTATCCAGAAGATGCAGATAAAAGGATAGTCATTCCTTCTGTGCTATATCTCTTCTCCTTCTCCTCCTTTCTGGTATATTAAGGAGAACAAATGGTGATAACCGCCATGAATCACGAGGTAATCTAGTTTCACTGTAGCTTAGGAGCTACTTCTGTAGAATATGATATAGCAATGTGTAAATGCGAGCTGAATATGGTAATGCTCCGACTTGTTTTGCATTAAATCAGATCTGAATCAATGAAAGAGGAAAAATCTGCACGTAGATACAACGCTGGATAGATGTTGACTCGGTTTATTACATGAAAGCGGTTTCCCTGATTTGATTGATCACATAATAAATTGCATGGAATGAACTATAATGCAATCATTTTGTTTTATTTAATGCTCATATATGTTGCACGCATCCTTAAAATAACAATATAACAATGCCATTGCACCCCTACCCTTTATTTAAAATCTATTGTTTAAATAATTTTAAAGGGAACCCATAAACCAGGCACAAATCCTTGTAGAGTTAGCTGCAATGTAATAACACCTTACACTTAGTGATCCATTGCTTCTGTCTGGAGAAAATGTACTTGTAATCCTTATGCAAAAGACCAGTTAAGTGCTCCGAGGACGGGCCCCAGTGACTCTGTGCGCCCTTGCTCCTCCTACTTCCTCTAGCAGGCCTACTTCCTCATTGACAGGGACAGGTTCCTGCATAGTTCTCTCACCTGCAGGGGTGCACCGCCAATGAGGCGAGGTAAGGCGAATGCCTCAGGCAGCACCAGGTAGGGGGGCAGTGGAAAAGTCTTGGGCAATGAGTGCTTTCATTGTGGAAGCGTTCATCTCTGCATATTCAACTGTATTGCTTTATAAACCAGTATGTTTTGTAGTACTATATGTAATGTTTTCCAAGTATTCCTTTAACCCCTTCTACCCTAGGCCTGTTTTCGCCTTTCTGCCCAGGCCTATTTTTGCAAATCTGACCTGTGTCACTTTATGTGGTAATTAGGGTTGAGCGAACCCGAACTGTAAAGTTCGGGTTCGTACCGAACTTTAGGATTTTTGGACCCCGGACCTGAACATTTCAGTAAGGGCTCGGGTTCGGTGTTCGGCGATTTCTTAGCGCTTTTTGAAGGCTGCAGAGCAGCCAATCAACAAGCATTTAACTGTGTGACAATAGAAGCCATCACAGCCATGCCTACTAATGGCATGGCTGTGATTGGCCAGAGCAGCATGTGACCCAGCCTCTATATAAGCTGGAGTCACGTAGCACTGCACCTCACTCTGCTGTGCTTAGTGTAGGGAGAGGATGCTGCTGCTGTGAGGGAGAGAATAGGAGAAAATCTTTAATCAGAACAGCAATTGAACTCAGCGATCTACATAGATTTTGTTGTGTGGGTGCAGTGCACAATCTTTTTACCCTGCCCTGAGCCCAGTGACAGAGAAAAATAACTTTTATCAGTCTGTTAGTTAGGCGGGCGGCGGCGGCCATTTTATGCAAGCTCAGTGCACCAGCACAGCATATGTGCATTTGAGACATTCAAATCCAAACTTGAAATACTGCAATAATAATTAGGTTCCCTATTATTGGTGCCTTTGCAGCATTATTCAGTGTGCAATTTAAGCTATAAATACAGCTATAATTTTCAGAGATTTAAAAAACACCCGTTTTTGGGCAAAATACACAATTTTACAGCCCTTGCTGCATCTGCACGTGTGAAATTCAAGTGTTATATACAGCTATCATATTCTGTTATTAAAAAAACACCCTTTTTGGGCAAAATACTTAATTTTGCAGCCCTTGCTGACTCTGTGATTGTTAAAAACAAGTTTGAAATACTTCAATAATTTTCTGGCTTTGAAAAAACACCCATTTTTGGCAATAACCTTCATTTCGGGCCTTTGCCGCATTAGTCAGTGTGCAATTTAAGCTAGAAATACAGTTATAATTTCTGGGGTTTTAAAAAACACCCTTTTTGGGCAAAAAACACAATTTTACAGCCCTTGCTGCATCTGCACGTGTGAAATTCAAGCATTATATACTGCTGTCGTATTTTGTTATAAAAAATACACCCATTTTGGGCAAAAAACATAATTTTGCAGCCTTTGCTGCATATGTCATTGTTAGATACACCCTTTACATACTGTGGTTCTATTCTGCTATTAGAAAAACACCCATTTTGGGCAAAAAATACATAATTTTGCAGCCTTTGCTGCATATGTCATTGTGAAATACGTGAAGCATGGTGGTGGCAGCATCATGCTTTGTGGCTGTTTTTCTTCAGATGGAACTGGGGCCTTAGTTAAGCTAGAGGGAATTATAAACAGTTCCAAATACCAGTCAATATTGGCACAAAACCTTCAGGCTTCTGCTAGAAAGATGAACATGAAGAGGAACTTCATCTTTCAGCATGACAACGACCCAAAGCATAAATCCAAATCAACAAAGGAATGGCTTCACCAGAAGAAAATAAAAGTTTTGGAATGGCACAGCCAGAGCCCAGACCTGAATCTGTGGGTTGATCTGAAGAGGGCTGTGCACAGGAGATGCCCTCACAATCTGACAGATTTGGAGTGTTTTTGCAAAGAGTAGTGGGCAAATCTTGCCAAGTCAAAATGTGCCATGCTGATAGACTCATACCCAAAAAGACTGAGTGCTGTAATAAAATCAAAAGGTGCTTCAACAAAGTATTAGTTTAAGGGTGTGCACACTTATGCAACCATATTATTTTATTTTTATATTTTTTTCTTCCTTCTACCTAAAAGATTTCAGTTTGTTTTTCAATTGAGTGGTACAGTTTATAGTTCACATTAAAGGTGGAAAAAGTTCTGAAATGATTTATCTTTCTGTCATTTATTTACATCACAGAAACCTGACATTTTAACAGGGGTGTGCAGACTTTTTTATATCCACTGTATACTTTGCTAAACATGGTGTGAAAGGGTCTTATATGTGATCATATTTGAAATTCACTAAGATTGACACATCTTATTGGGAAAAAATGAAGAAAAGACACAAAAAAACTGCTAAAAATGTCAGGCATACAAAATGTTTCTTTGGATTTTCAGTTGCACAAGTTGATTATTCACATGAAATGAAATACTAAGAGAAACAACATCCTAAACACATGTACATAATCATATTACTATACTCTCAATACTTCTATAAGACAGTTCAAATATGAGAAATCATACAGAAAAGATTGTGCCCTATTAGCCTACCTTTACTGTACCCTAATAGCATATCCTTTAGAAGTATCAGACTGGAGTTCCTTGGGCCCACCGCAGCTAATGTTCTGATTGCCCCACATCAATCTATACAGAACTTATGCTTATCCAATTTTAATTTAATTGCATAAGAAATAGACATTACAAGTTAAATAGATTTATCTTAGATAAATACAGTGAGGGAGTTTAAGCATGCATGGGATAGGCATAAGGCCATCCTTCATATAAGATAGGGCCAGGGGCTATCCATAGTACTCAGTATATTGGGCAGACTAGATGGGCCAAATGGTTCTTATCTGCCGACACATTCTATGTTTCTATGTTTCTATGTTTCTATGGATCGTAGGGGCCTTGTTGTATTAGGGATACCTTATGGTTTGGGATGAGCAAACTTCTGTTTTCAAGTTCGGCGTACAAGGTTCAGGTTATCTAAAAATATAAGTTATGGTCCGTTAATGGAATTCTTAGATATCCTTAAAGAGGACCTTTCACCGATTCTTACCCTATGAACTAAGTATACATACATGTGGAGCGGCGCCCGGGGATCTCTCTGCACTTACTATTATCCCCGGGCGCCGCTCCGTTCTCCTGCTATGCCCTCCGGTATCTCCGTTCCCTAAGTTATGGTAGGCGGAGTCTGCCCTAGCGCTGGCCAATCGCATTGCAGAGCTCACAGCCTGGGAGAAAATAACCTCCCAGGCTGTGAGCTCTGCGCTGCGATTGGCCAGCCCTAGGGCAGACTCCGCCTACCATAACTTAGGGACTGGTATCTCTGCCTACTATAACTTAGTGAGCGGAGATACCGGAGGGCATAGCAGGAGAACGGAGCGGCGCCCGGGGATAATAGTAAGTGCAGTGAGATCCCCGGGCGCCGCTCTACATATCTGTATAGTTAGTTCATAGGGTAAGAATCGGTGAAAGGTCCTCTTTAACCTTGTATGCTGAACTTGAAAACAGAAGTTCGCTCAACACTACTTATGGTGGCAGAGGCTGGGCCCACCGGAGGATCCTCTGGTACTCTGGGGGGCCAGCCTGACACTATCCTTTAGTATGGCACATAGAGCAGGGTGCACTGGTCCTTGCAGTTCTGGGATCTTGGGTTCAAGGGCAACATCAGTTTGTATGTTCTCCCTATGTTTGTGTGGGTTTCCTCCAGTTACTCACACTCCAAAGATATATTGATAGGGAATTTAGATTGTGAGCCTCATTGGGGGCAGAGATGACGATGGCTGTAAAAGTGCTTCTGAATATGTTGGTGCTTTATAAGCAAGGCAAATAAAATTTTAAATATATGTTTACTCTTTTGAGAGCTCAATTACCTGATTTCATATTCTCATTTAAATGTAATCCCTGGATTAGAGGTGGTCTAGCAAGACAGAAAAGGACAGTAGTAACATCCCAGTAACACGCTTATACTGTAGTGCTGTGATCCTAGCTTTCTTCCAAACAAGGACAACATGTACACAAAGCTTGTATGTTCTCACTGTGTTTGTGGAGGTTTCTTTCAGGTACCGTCAGGTACCCAATGGGGACAGTGGTTGACCATTTTTGGCCTTCACCTGAAGAGGAAGATCATGAGATATTTTTATAAAACAGGTCATTACGGACATAGCGATACCTAATATGTCTATTTTTATTTTTGTTAAAGGGGTTGTCCAGCCCCTAATATTGATGACCTAACCTCAGGATTATTGGAGTGGGTGCCTGCAATTACACTATGCCGCTGGTCAATTGGAGACGACATGTAGTCTGATGATGAGGAAGTGCTGCATCCTTGTCTCACAGCCGATCGGCGGGGGTCCCAGGTCAGACACCCTATGATCGGATATTGAAGACCTATCCTAAGGATAGGTCATCAATATTAGGGGCCGGACAACCCCTTTAAGTTTTACACAGTAAAAGCATTTTTGAAAAGAATAGCTTGGCCCCTGTCGTTGATTGGGTGGGCGCAGCTCATGCACCCGCCTGATTAGCGAACCGTACCTGTACGGCTCTGAGACTTTTCAGTGGTCATCTTGTTATCATCACAGGCAGAATTACAATGGCAAGTAACATATCTGTATAGATAAAACAGAATCCACCATTCACAATAAGTGAATTCACAGCTTATCAGCTCCCTCCTGACCTCTGCACAAGTCACATAAAATACCTAGAAAAATCTCCTATAGAAGTCAATAAGTCAACTACTGTCTATTGCAGGGGCATACACAGAAAGCCAAGGGCCCCTGTGCAAATAATGTGCCTGGGTCTTTCCTACCCCTATGCCAAATTCTCAAGTAACCTATTCCCTCCTAACATTACATACAGCAATACAAAGCACAAAGGGTAAGGCTACTTTTACACCTGCTGAACTACTATCCGGCCACCTGATCCAGCGGAGAATGCAAGGAATCAGCAGGACACAAACCGCAGCATGAAGCGGTTTGTGTCCTGCCGATTCTCTGCTTTTTTGCCAGATTGTGGCCAAGTCTCTGCCAGACCCCATTATAGTTAATGGGGCCGTCAGGTATTCCGTCTGCATCCAGGAGTGCTGTATCCGGTGGATTATTACTGGATGTCTTAGTTTCCTACTATTCCATCTTCCTCCCCACCTTCTCAACATCCCACTGTGCCACCCCCAATACTGTGCCCACTGCGCTCCCCAATACTACACTGGAGAACCAGATAAACCCCTGAAAATACTAGTAGTGCCCCCTTCAATAATTATTGGCACATAGTACCCTAAAAAAAAACTGCGCCCAGCAAATAGTGTCCAGGCACAAATAGCGTAAACATAATGTCCCACAAAATAAATTGTGCTAAGCTGATATTTCGCCAGTGTGCCCCCCACAGTAATAGTGCTCTCCAAAGTCCCACCAATAGTAATAATTCTCTGTCAGAGTGCACGTAGTAGTAATAGTCCCCCCAACAATAATAATTTCCCCACTGTGCCCCAGATGTAATAATGCTCCCATAGTGCCCATACTAGTATTCATGTTCCCTATAGTTCCCCAGTTGTAATAAAGCTCACCATAATGCCCCCAGTAGAAATAGTTCTCTTTATAATGTGTGACAGTAGAAAAATGTCTCCTTATTATGTGAGCCAGTACAAAAAATGCCCACTTAAAATGTGTGGCAGTGCAAAAAATACCCTTTATAATGTGCGCCAGTACAATAAATGTCCCCTTGAGCTAAGGTCCCCATAGTGCCCCCATAATTTTTGCCAGAATAAAATACTCCTATATAGTGCCCCCAGTAGATGCCCCTTTAGTGATCCCCCCATCCACATAGTGCCCCCATAATGTGTCACTATAAAAAGCCCCTATAAAGTGCCCCAAGTAGATTCCCCTATAATGCTCCTCTCCCACTTCCCCATAGTGCCCCTATAATGTGTGCCAGTATAAAATGCCCCTATAGTGCTCATCCCTAACCTCATAGTGCACACATATTTTGTGCCAGTATAAAATGCCCCTATATAATGACCCCCAGTAGATGCCCCCATAGTGCTCCTCCCCATCCCTATAGTGCTCCCCTAATGTGCCAGTATAGAATGCCCTCCCAGTAGATGCCCCCATATTGCTTTCCTCCCCTCTTCCCCATATTTGGCAACAGCACAGTGTAAACGAAAAAAATAAACATATACTTACCTCCATGCTGCTTTCAGTGATGAGATGCAAGCTTCTTCCAGTCTGTGTCCCATGCTGTACCCACCTGCCCTGGCCTCTGATAGGCTTCTGGCCTAGCCTAGTTCCTGTAGCCTGGCAGCGGAACGGAGAAGGGAGACACGTCTCCCCTGCCCCGCCACAGCGAACATAGAGAGATGAGCGCTTCGACAATGGAAGCGCTCATTTACATTGGCTCTGCTGCCACTTAGAATGGGCTCCCCTCCCACGCTGGATCCCTGTGCAGCTGAACCAGCAGCACAGGCTGTATGTCTGCCCCGGTCTATTGTATCTATGGCCTATTTAAAGGGTGGCAAATGTTGAAGGCAGAAGTACAGTCTTGTCCCTCAGCAATCAATAGCTCCATTTGCATGATATTGTGTAGTTCTGCGACCCATACAGCAAGTGAGGGAACAACACTTATTCTCCAATGTCTAAGGATCACCATCCTAGCCATTGCAAATTAAAAATGGCTCACACGGCTCTTTCTGGCTTAGGCCAGTGAACCTGGGATGATTGACAGTAGTTTGATCTCAATGGTATTTGGGATTTATTTCCTTGAGTACTTTTGGAAAAGGTTTAAAGTCTTCTACACATAGTTACATAGTTAATACAGTTAAAAAAGACATAAGTCCATCAAGTTCAACTGTAGAAAGTGGAGTGAGACCCGGTCTTCTACACATTTTCATAAGCATTGATGCTATTTAATTTTAAGAATTCATCTAAGCCTTTTAAAAAACTACCCACTGTTCCTGCTGTGACCACGTCCTGAGGTAGACTATTCCACAGATTTACAGTTCTTACAGTAAAGAATAATGTATTTTAAGAAAAGCTCTACCAGCAAACTACTGGAGCCCAGCCTGTCAGTGACCAACTGAAAAGAGCAAAATATAATAATAATATAGGCTGGCTCACAGTATTTTCGCATATATATTTATTAATACACTTAAAACAAAAACCAACTTAGTGTCGACATATCAGCATAAATACATTAGATAGGTATATGAAGTGCAGAGCTCACGCACCAAACCTAAACAGCTGGAGTACTCCAAAAAGATGAGACCTTATGGCTAAAGTGTAACTGCAAGAGTCATTCAATTATACCACTTAAATATCCGTAAAATTGTATGCCGGTTTACCAGTTTGTTGGAACCGGAGAGGTTCAAAAGGGGTCCTTGCTGCAGTCTCCTGCCGAGCAAACTCTATCCTCAGGTGCCGTTTAGCAATAATAATTGCGCCGCTTCCGATCAATGGCACTCCACTTACTTTTTCTTGCTGAGCAAGCTTCCAACCTGTTCTCACAGCGTCCCACGTGTCCAGCTAGATGGTGATTTGCTGGTTGATGACGTAGGCGCTTAGAGCCGTCGGGTTAGCGGAGGCTGATGTAGAGTAGTTGTTTGAGCCCGTCGGATTAGCGGAAGTTAGTACAGCAGAGCTCTAAGCGCCTACGTCATCAACCAGCAAATCACCATCTAGCTGGGAACAGGTCGGAAGCTTGCTCAGCAAGAAAAAGTAAGTGGAGTGCCATTGATCGGAAGCGGCGCAATTATTATTGCTAAACGGCACCTGAGGATAGAGTTTGCTCGGCAGGAGACTGCAGCATAGACACCTTACAGTAAAGAAGCCTTGACACCTCTGGAGACTGAACTTTTTCTTCTCCGGACAGAAGCAGTGCCCCTTGTATTTTGAGGGTATGGAACATATTTTAACCATATCTTTGGTACAGCTCATTTATATATTTGTATATATTAATCATGTCCCCCCTTAAAAGTCTCTTCTCAAGATTAAATAAATGTAATTCTTTTAATCTT
Source organism: Bufo bufo (assembly GCF_905171765.1). Classification (NCBI taxonomy): domain Eukaryota; kingdom Metazoa; phylum Chordata; class Amphibia; order Anura; family Bufonidae; genus Bufo; species Bufo bufo. The sequence goes on along the minus strand of NC_053393.1, from coordinate 376,454,376 downwards.
TCCTCATAACTAAGACCTTCCATGCCCCTTATCAGTTTAGTCACTCTTCCTTGTATTTGTAACAGGTCCAGGGCATCCCTTATATGGACTGGTGCCCAGAACCGAACTGTATATTCCACATGAGGCTGCACCAAAGTATTATAAAGTGGTAATATTACATCCCTGTCCCACGAGTCCATGCCTTGTTTAATACATGACAATATCATGCTAGACTTGCATGTTGCTATTTATTCTATGATCTACAAGTACACCCAAATCCTTCTCTACAAGGGACTCTCTCAGTGTAACATGTAGATTATTACTACTCTGATGCTTAAAGGCTTTGGACACCTTTCTAAGCATTTGTTTATGAATGCATTGTAATCGTTTTGATCTAAAAATCTTTTTTGAATTGCTGTTTTCACTCTGTTCCGTCAGGCAGCTCAGCTGACAGCTCCTTATCTCTGATCTCTGATCTTAGAAACAGTCATTATAGATCAATTCCTTACATTTAAGCCTCATGCACACGACCGTTGTGTGCATCCGTGGCCGTTGTGCCGTTTTCCGTTTTTTTTCGCGGACCCATTGACTTTCAATGGGTCCGTGGAAAAATCGGAAAATGCACCGTTTTGCAGCCGAGACCGTGATCCGTGTATCCTGTCCGTCAAAAAAATATGACCTGTCCTATTTTTTTGACGGACAACGGTTCACGGACCCATTCAAGTCAATGGGTCCGTGAAAGAACACGGATGCACACAAGATTGGCATCCGTGTCCGTGATCCGTGGCCGTAGGTTACTTTCATACAGACGGATCCGAAGATCCGTCTGCATAAAAGCTTTTTCAGATCTAAGTTTTCACTTCGTGAAAACTCAGATCCGACAATATATTCTAACACAGAAGCGTTCCCATGGTGATGGGGACGCTTCTAGTTAGAATACACTACAAACTGTGTACAAGACTGCCCCCTGCTGCCTGGCAGCACCCGATCTCTTACAGGGGGCCGTGATCAGCACAATTAACCCCTTCAGGTGCGGCACCTGAAAGGGTTAATTGTACTATCATATCCCCCTGTAAGAGATCAGGGCTGCCAGGCAGCAAGGGGCAGACCCTCCCCCCCTCCCCAGTTTGAATATCATTGGTGGCCAGTGCGGCCCCCCCCCTCTATTGTAATAATAGGTTGGTGGCCAGTGCGGTCCCCCCCCTCCCTCTATTGTAATAATTCGTTGGTGGCACAGTGTGCGCCCCCCCCCTCCCTCTATTGTAATAATTCGTTGGTGGCACAGTGTGCGCCCCCCATCGGCCCCCCCTCCCTCTATAGCATTAACAACATTGGTGGCCAGTGTGCGGCCTCCCATCTCCCCCCCCCCCATCATTGGTGGCAGCGGAGTTCCGATCGGAGTCCCAGTTTAATCGCTGGGGCTCCGATTGGTAACCATGGCAACCAGGACGCTACTACAGTCCTGGTTGCCATGGTTACTTAGCAATAGTACAATAGTAGAAGATTCATACTTACCTGCTGCTGGCTGCTGCTGCTGCGATGTTCGTGTCCGGCCGGGAGCTCCACCTACTGGTAAGTGACAGGTCTGTGCGGCGCATTGCTAAATGAACTGTCACTTACCAGTAGGAGGAGCTCCCAGGTAAGTATGAATCTTTTACTATTGTACTATTGCTAGTAACCCGCTGCCACCAATGATCGGGGGGGGGGGGGTAGATGGGAGGCGACACACTGGCCACCAATGCTGTTAATGCTATAGAGGGAGGGGGGGCCGATGGGGGGCGCACACTGTGCCACCAACGATTTATTACAATAGAGGGAGGAAGGGGGGGGGCGCACACTGCGCCACCAACGATTTATTACAATAGAGGGAGGAAGGGGGGGGCGCACACTGTGCCACTAACGATTTATTACAATAGATGGAGGAAGGGGGGGGCGCACACTGTGCCACCAACGAATTATTACAATAGAGGGAGGAAGGGGGGGGGGCCGCACTGGCCACCAATGATATTCAAACTGGGGAGGGGGGGGTCTGCCCCCTGCTGCCTGGCAGCCCTGATCTCTTACAGGGGGATATGATAGTACAATTAACCCCTTCAGGTGCGGCACCTGAGGGGTTAATTGTGCTGATCACGGCCCCCTGTAAGAGATCGGATGCTGCTAGGCAGCAGGGGGCAGTCATGTACACAGTTTGTAGTATATTCTAACTAGAAGCGTCCCCATCACCATGGGAACGCCTCTGTGTTAGAATATACTGTCGGAAATGAGGTTTCACGATCTAACTCATATCCGACAGTATATTCTAACATAGAGGCGTTCCCATGGTGATGGGGACGCTTCAAGTTAAAATATACCATCGGATTGGAGAAAACTTCGATCCGATGGTATAAAAGGGACTCCAGACTTTACATTGAAAGTCAATGGGGACGGATCCGTTTGAAATGGCACCATATTGTGTCAACGTCAAACGGATCCGTCCCCATTGACTTGCATTGTAATTCAGGACGGATCCGTTTGGCTCCGCACGGGCAGGCGGACACCAAAACGACTTTTTTTTCATGTCCGTGGATCCTCCAAAAATCAAGGAAGACCCACGGACGAAAAAACGGTCACGGATCACGGGAAAACGGAACCCCGTTTTGCGGACCGCAAAAAAATACGGTCGTGTGCATGAGGCCTAATATACATTGAATCTCATTTGCCAAGTGGATGCCCAAATACTCAGTGTCCAAGTCAGCATGTAGTTTATGAATATCTTAGACTTCACAGTACTACATACCTTGGTGTCATCTGCAAAATTAGGAACAGTGCTATTAATCCCATCCTCAATATTATAAAAAAAATATATAAAATAATAGGGGACTCAGCAAAGAACCTTCAGGTACACCACTTATAACTGGGGACCATTCAGAACAGCAATTATTGACCACAACTCTCTGGACACGGTTCTTCAGCCAGTTTTCAATCCAATTACGAACTATATTTTCTAAACTAGTATGACAGACAATATCAAATACCTTTGCAAAATTCTAGAACACTACACTACATCCACAGCCACCCCTCTGTCCAAGCTTCTACTCACTTCCTCATAAAAACAAATCAGGTTAGTCTGACAACTTCTGTCCTTGGTAAACCCGTGCTGGCTATCACTTATGATATTATTAACAGTCACATACTCCTGTATATAGTCGCTTAAGAGACTTTAAACAGTTTTCCCATAAAATAAGTTAAGCTTTACTGGTCTATAATTACTTGGGAAAGACCTAAACTTATGATATTATTAACAGTCACAAACTCCTGTATATATTCCCTTAGGAGTCCTTGGAACATTTTGTCTACAACAAAAGTTAGGCTTAGTGGTCTATAATTACTTGACAAAAACCTAGAGCTCTTTTTGAATATGGGCACCACATTTACCTGGCACCAGTCATTTAGCACGGTATCAGACCCTAGAGAATCTCTAAAAATTATGAGCAGGGCATAGCAATAACTGAAATTAGATATTTATTAATTCTTGGGTGTAATCCATCTGGACCCAGAGCCTTGTTAAAATTTACCTTATTTGACTTAGCTTTTACTATATCTACATTTAGCCAATTTAGTATATTGCTGGATATACTTGCAGTCCAGACACCACAACATCACTTCCTTTGTCTTCTTTTGTATATAAGTAGTCTAAAAAACATTTAGTACCTCTGTCTTTTCCTGATCTTCAGTGACCATACTAAATTTACCATTATTTAGGAGACCTATCTGCTCCGACCTTGCTTTTTTTTTTTAGCATTTCCAGTGATATTCAAAAGTTTGGGCACCCCTGTCAAAATTACTGTTACTTAGAGTTTAGTGTACACCCTTTAAGTTCGGGTTCGGCAGGTTCGGCTGAACTTGAAAAAAAAATTCGGGTTCGGGACCCGAACTTGACCCGAACTTGAACCCCATTGAAGACTTTTGAGCACTAAAATGGCTGTAAAAATGTCATGGAAAGAGCTAGAGGGCTGCAAAAGGCAATGTGGATAGGGAAATGAATTAAAAAAACATAAAAGACCTTAAAAAAATAAAAATTAGGAATGATGTAGGAGGAAGAGGTTGAAGAGGCGGTGAATGGGTGGATGTGGCCGTGTAGGCTCACGTGGCGGTCTAGGTAGAAGCGGCGGCGAAGGAGGAATAGGTAGCCAACACAATGTGCGTTATTTAGCAGTTTTACATAGGGGTATCCCCCAAAATATTGGGACATATAAAAAAAAATAAGGAATAAGTGCACTTGAGTACAAGGATGGATGGTTGAGGCTGTTAGAACTGTCTATTCTGCACAAGGTACAGACAAGTCCTGAGGGATCCAAGCCTGGTTCATTTTAATGAACGTGAGCTTGTCCACGTTGGCTGTGGACAGGCGGCTGCGTCTGTCTGTAATGACGCCTCTTGCCGTGCTAAATACACGTTCAGAGAGTACACTGGCTGCAGGGCAGGCCAGCACCTCCAAGGCATACAGGGCAAGCTCTGGCCATGTGGACAATTTGGAGACCCAGAAGTTGAATGGGGCAGAACCATCAGTCAGTACGTGTAGGCGTGTGCACAGGTACTGTTCCACCATGTTGTTCAAATGCTGCCTCCTGCTAACACGCTCCATATCAGCAGTTGGGGCCGGTTGTTGCGGCGAGGTGACAAAGGTTTTCCACATGTCGGCCATGCTAACCCTGCCTTCTGAGATGCTGTCGCTGACACAGCTGTGTTGGCGACCTCTTCCTCCTCCCCTGCCTTCGCCTTGTGCTTCCACTTGTCCCCGGCGTCAGTCGGGAATGCTCTCAGAAGCGTGTCTACCAGTGTGCGCCTGTAGTCGCGCATCTTCCAATCACGCTCCAGTGAGGGAATTAAGGACGGCACATTGTCTTTGGATCCAGCAGGGTGGCCACCCAGTAGTCAGCACACGTTAAAATGTGGGCAACTCTGATGTCGTTGCGCAGGCACTGCAGCATGTAGTCGCTTATGTGTGCCAGGCTGCCCAGAGGTAAGGACAAGCTGTCCTCTGTGGGAGGCGTATCGTCTGCGTCCTCCGTATCCCCCCAGCCACGGACCAGTGATGGGCCCGAGCTGCGTTGGATGCCACCCCGCTGTAAACATGCTTCATCCTCATCCTCATCCTCCTCCTCCTCTTCCTCATCCTCCTCCTCCTCGTCTTCCAGTAGTGGGCCCTGGCTGGCCAAATTTGTACCTGGCCTCTGCTGTTGCAAAAATCCTCTTTGAGCCACTTCTAAAAGACTCTTCCTCGTCCTGGGTCACATCCTCTTCCATCATCGCCCTAAGTGTTTTCTCAAGGAGACATAGAAGTGGTATTGTAACGCTGATAACAGCGTCATCGCCACTGGCCATGTTGGTGGAGTACTCGAAACAGCGCAACAGGGCACACAGGTCTCGCATGGAGGCCTAGTCATTGGTGGTGAAGTGGTGCTGTTCCGCAGTACGACTCACCCGTGCGTGCTGCAGCTGAAACTCCACTATGGCCTGTTGCTGCTCGCACAGTCTCTCCAGCATGTGCAAGGTGGAGTTCCACCTGGTGGGCACATCGCATATGAGGCGGTGAGCGGAAAGGCCGAAGTTACGCTGTAGAGCAGACAGCCGAGCGGCGGCAGGATGAGAATGCCGGAAGCGCGCACAGACGGCCCGCACTTTACGCAGCAGCTCAGACATGTCGGGGTAGTTGTGAATGAATTTCTGCACCACCAAATTCAGCACATGCGCCAGGCAAGGGATGTGCATCAAACCGGCTAGTCCCAGAGCTGCAACGAGATCGCTCACCACCAGGCCGGGCTTGAGGCTCACTGGCAGCAACCACTCGTCGGTCTGTTTTTCTATACCCCGCCACAACTCTTGCGCGGTGTGGGGCCTGTCCCCCAAACACATCAGTTTCAGAACGGCCTGCTGACGTTTATCCCTGGCTGTGCTGAAGTTGGGGGTGAAGGTCTGTCGCTGACCGGATGAGGAGGTGGTAGAAGAGGAGGAGGAAGCCAAGTAGGAAGAGGAGGCAACAGGAGGCAAAGAATGATGCCCTGCGATCCTTGGCGGCGGAAGGACGTGCTCCAAACAGCTCTCCGCCTGGGGCCCAGCCGCTACTACATTTACCCAGTGTGCAGTTAGGGAGATATAGCGTCCCTGGCCGTGCTTACTGGTCCACGTATCTGTGGTTAGGTGGACCTTGCCACAGATGGCATTGCGCAGTGCACACTTGATTTTATCCGATACTTGGTTGTGCAGGGAGGGCACGGCTCTCCTGGAGAAGTAGCGGCGGCTGGGTACTGTGGGACAGCAAGCGACATGAGCTGTTTGAAGCTGTCCGTCTCCACCAGCCTGAATGACAGCATTTCAAAGGCCAGTAGTTTAGAAATGCTGGCATTCAGGGCCAGGGATCGAGGGTGGCTAGGTGGGAATTTACGCTTTCTCTCAAAGGTTTGTGAGATGGAGAGCTGAAAGCTTCCGTGTGACATGGTGGAGATGCTTGGTGACGGAGGTGGTGTTGTTGGTGGCACATCCTCTGTTTGCTGGGCGGCAGGTGCCAACGTTCCTCCAGAAGGCGGAGGAAGAGCTCGAGGCAGCAGCAGAAGAGGGAGCAGGAGGGGCCTGAGCCCTTTCTTGGTTTTGAAGGTGCTTACTCCACTGCAGCTCGTGTCTCGCATGTAGATGCCTGGTCATGCAGGTTGTGCTAAGGTTCAGAACGTTAATGCCTCACTTCAGGCTCTGATGGCACAGCGTGCAAACCACTCGGGTCTTGTCGTCAGCACATTGTGTGAAGAAGTGCCATGCCAGGGAACTCCTTGAAGCTGCCTTTGGTGTGCTCGGTCCCTGGTGACGGTAGCCAGTAGCAGGCAAACTGTTTTGGCGACGGCTGCTCTGCTTTTGCACCCTGCTCCCGCTTTTGCTACGCTGTTGGCTCGGTCTCACCACTGCCTCTTCCTCCGAACTCTGAAAGTCAGTGGCACGACCTTCATTCCATGTGGGGTCTAGGACCTCATCGTCCCTGACCTCCTTTTCGGTCTGCACACTGCAGAAATACGCAGAAGTTGGCACCTGTGTTTCGTCATCATCAGAGACGTGCTGAGGTGGTATTCCCATGTCCTCATCAGGAAACATAAGTGGTTGTGCGTCAGTGCATTCTATGTCTTCCACCCCTGGGGAGGGGCTAGGTGGATGCCCTTGGGAAACCAGCATAAGAGACTGCTGCATGACTTGAGGCTCAGACAGGTTCCCCGATATGCATGGGGGTGATGTGACAGACTGATGGGCATGGGTTTCAGGCGCCACATGTGCGCTTTCTGCAGAAGACGGAGTGGGAAAAAATGTGAACGTGCTGGATCCACTGTCGGCCACCCAATTGACTAGCGCCTGTACTTGCTAAGGTCTTACCATCCTTAGAACGGCATTAGGCCCGACCAAATATCGCTGTAGATTCTGGCGGCTACTGGGACCTGAGGTAGTAGGTTCAGTAGGACGTGTAGCTGTGGCAGAATGGCCACGTCCTCTCCCTGCACCAGAGACTCCACCAACACCACCACCACGACCATGACCGCATCCCTTATTAGATGTTTGCCTCATAGTTAGCATTCACAAAGCAAAGTAAAAAGTGGTTAAGTCTGTTAAAAATAATTAACCGCCAATAAAAACCCTGATGTAGGGTATTGCACTCAATTTTTTTTTTAAACTCTATATGATAGCGGTATTTGTGGCCTAAATTTCACAGTAACTTATGCGCGTCTAATCCCAGATGTGCAGTATATGAAACAGATGTATTTTTTTCACCCCAGTAAGCACAAAGCCGTATTTGTGGCCTAAATGTGACACTCACTTATGCACGTCTAATCCCAGATGTGCAGTATATCAGAGGGTTTTTTCACCCCAGTAAGCACAAAGCCGTATTTCTGGCCTAAATGTGACACTCACTTATGCATGTCTAATCCCAGATGTTCAGTATATCAGAGGGTTTTTTCACCCCAGTAAGCACAAATCCGTATTTCCGGCCTAAATGTGCCACTCACTTATGCATGTCTAATCCCAGATGTGCACTATATGAAACAGATGGTTTTTTTTTCACCCCACTAAACAAAAAGCTGTATTTCTGGCCTAAATGTGACAATCACTTATGCACGTCTAATCCCAGATGTGCACTATATGAAACAGATGTATTTTTTTCACCCCAGTAAGCAAAAAGCTGTATTTCTGGACTTGCAGACATGCAGATAGCCTGTGCTGGTGCACTATCGTTGCATAAAATGGCTGCCGATTATGTATTGGTATTGACTAACTAAAGGAAAAAAAGTTTGTTTTCAGTAGTAGTTGGCTCGGGGCAGGCTTAAAAAAATTGTGCACTGCACCCACAAAACACATTTGCTGTAGATCGCTGAGTAAAGAAGCAGTTCTGAATCTTCATAAGATTTCTCCCTGATCTCTCCCTCACAGCAGCTGCAGCCTCTCCCTACACTAATCCAAGCAGAGTGACGGGCGGCGCTACGTGACTCCAGCTTAAATAGAGGCTGGGTCACATGCTGCAGTTGGCCAATCACAGCCATGCCAATAGTAGGCATGGCTGTGATGGCCTTTTGGGTCAAGTAGTATGCCGCTTGTTGATTGGCTGCTTTGCAGCCCTTCAAAAAGGGCCATAAAAATCGCCGAACACCGAACCCGAACTTTTACGTAAATGTTCGGGTCCGGGTGCCGAAAACCCTAAAGTTCGGTACGAACCCGAACTTTACAGTTCGGGTTCGCTCAACTCTACTGTTACTGTGAACAGTTTAGCATGTTGAAAATGAAATGGTCTCCTAAAGGCATAAAGTTAAAGATTTAACACACTTTTCAACATTTTAAGTGTCAATATCAGTGTATTATTTTTGTTTTGCACAATTTAGTGTGAAAAAAAGGAATGGACTACACTGCAAAAGTATAGGAACCCAAGGAGATTTGAGCACTCAGATAACTTTGAGCGAGGTCTCAGAGCTTAAGAAGCCTGTTAGGCTTAAGGTTTGGCTTGTTAACAATCTTCGTTAGGAAATTTCTGATGGTGGGCACGCATCTACATGTAATTTTAGGTTTATTCAGCAGATAATTTTAAGGTGTGCATCTTGCAGTAAAATGTGCCAATGTTTTTCTAGAACTTGTAGAATGACAGAATTTGATGTGCTTAATTGTGTGATAAAGTGGATATCTTTCGGGGCATTTTGTTCTTTTTTGCTCGGTTCTAGGCATTCTGTTTGTGCTAATTGCAAGCTCGTTTTATACGCGTCTTGTATGATATTGTTGGGGTATTGTTTTTCGTTAAATCTTTTTTCTAATATCTTTGCTTGTGTGACAAAATCCTTATGATTGGTACAGTTTCACCTGATCCATTTATACTGGCTGTATGGTAGACTTTTAAACCATTTTTGTGGTGAAAACTGGTATAATAAATGTAACCATTAGTGTCGACAGTTTTGAAGAAGGTTTTTGTCATTAGGATGTTTTCTTGATTAGTGATAACGATGTCTAAAAATTCTATAATTTCCTTGCTTAGTTTTGGGGTAAAAGTGATACCCCAATCTGTGTGGTTTAGGCTATTGCAGAACTGTAGAGCCGACACCTCGTCCCCGTCCCAGATTGTATTGCTTTGTGAAGGCTTGTTTGATTAGTGCGTTCAGTTTTTTTGTTAGCTCTGAACGTACTAATCCAAGCCTTCACAAACCAATACATAAACAAAAAAGGGAAAAACTTCCTAACGTCAAGAACTCCATGTACCCCACACTTTTACCACTTACCGAAAATACCCAAAAATACCACACATCTGCCTGGACGCCCCATAGTCTCCAACACTAAGTGTGCCACAAGCAATTTATCACAATATCTTGACCTGTTCCTACAACCATATGTAAAAGAATTACCCAGCTATTTACATGATTCCAGCCAACTCATCCGCAAATTACAAACAATAGAATGGTCACCAAGGTATGGCCTCCTCACACTCGATGTAACTGCTCTATACTCTAATATACGTCACAAATTAGGTATCAGTTGCGTAAGGAACCCCCTTGAAAAAGATAAATTCCTCAATCCACAACAGATAGACTTCCTATGTGAAGGTTTTCTATTTATCCTGAAAAACAACTACTTCATATATAATAATAACATTTACCACCAATGCACTGGGACTGCTATGGGGACGCGAGTAGCGCTATCCTTCGCAAACCTCTCTATGGGCGAATTTGAGGAGATACACATTTGGGCCCACCAAACCTTTAAGGACAACATTATCCACTTTAGAAGATATATAAATGAACTGTTTATTGTCTGGGACAGGGATGAGGAGTTGGCTCTACAGTTCTGCAATAGCCTAAACCACACAGATTGGGGTATCACTTTTACCCCAAAATTTAGCAAGGAAATAATTTGATTTTTAGACATTGTTATTACTAATCAAGAAAACACCCTAATAACAAAAACCTTCTTCAAAACTGCCGACACTAATAGTTACATTCATTATACCAGCTTCCACCATGAAAAATGGCTTAAAAATATACCGTACAGCCAGTATAAATGGATCAGGTGAAACTGTACCAATCATAAGGATTTTGTCACACAAGCAAAGATATAAAAAAAAAGATTTAACGAAAAACAATACCCCAACAATATCATACAAGACGCGTATAAAAAGAGCTTGCAATTAACACAAACAGAATGCCTAGAACTGAGCAAAAAAGAACAAAATGCCCCGAAAGATGTCCACTTTATCACACAATTCAGCACATCAAACTTCGGCATTCTACAAGTTCTAGAAAAACATTGGCACATTTTAGTACAAGATACATACCTTAAAAAATATCTCCCGAATAAACCTAAAATTACATATAGACGCACCCTCACTATCAGAAATGTATTGGCGCCAAGCAAGCCCAAGCACCACCAGAAGGGACACGCTCCCAAAGGCACCCAAAAATTAGGGAGTTAAAAATGCAACACTCCCCGCTGTCTCTGCTGCTTCACTATCACACATAACAAGACAACCTTTTCCTCAAATATCAACAAAACCTCCTTTGACATCAGACATCACCTGACTTGTCAATCCTCATTTGTAATCTATATGATTGAATGCGAATGCCGCCTCCAATATGTAGGGCTTACAACCCAGGAACTACATTGCCGTCTGAATCAACATTGACACAACATACAAAAACTCTACGCAAAACACAGCTTATCAAGGCATTGTGCTAATACTCCGGAAAAAGAAAGATATACTATCAAGATCACCCCGATAGATTTTATACTGCCCAACCCATACAACAGATTTGATCTTCTTCAGAAGCGGGAGATCTATTGGATCTACCAGCTAAACACACTCACCCAGCATGCTCTTAACGAAATGAATGAGATTAATTAATATAGAAACTATGGAACCAATCCTCAATCAGCCCGCCAAAAATGTGCTTTTTTAAAGCTTCCCTGTGCATGTCTTACCATTACTCTCTTGATGAACGGGAGGCTCTGTCCCAGAAACGCGTTGACAACCCTGTGAATAAAGATTATCGTAAATCTACCGCAACGCTCCTGATATTCCTTTAACCCCTTCAGGACCGGGCTCATTTTTACCTTAAGGACCAGGCCATTTTTTGGAAATCTGACCAGTGTCACTTTAAGTGCTAATAACTTTAAAACGCTTTGACTTATCCAGGCCATTCTGAGATTGTTTTTTCGTCACATATTGTACTTCATGACACTGGTAAAATGAAGTCAAAAAAGTTATTTTTTTTGCACAAAAAAATACCTAATTTACCAAAAATTTGGAAAAATTTCCAAATTTCAAAGTTTCAGTTTCTCTACTTCTGTAATACATAGTAATACCCCAAAAAATTGTGATGACTTTACATTCCCCATATGTCTACTTCATGCTTGAATTGTTTTGGGAATGATATTTTATTTTTTGGGGATGTTATAAGGCTTAGAAGTTTAGAAGCAAATCTTGAAATTTTTCCGAAAATTAACAAAAACTCAATTTTTAGGGACCAGTTCAGGTCTGAAGTCACTTTGCGAGGCTTACATAATAGAAACCACCCAAAAATGACCCCATCTAAGAAACTACACCCCTCAAGGTATTCAAAACTGATTTTGCATACATTGTTAACCCTTTAGGTGTTGCACAAGAGTTATTGGCAAATGGGGAGGAAATTTGAGAATTTCATTTTTTTGTCTAATTTTTCATTTTAACCCATTTTTTCCACTAACAAAGCAAGGGTTAACAGCCAAACAAGACTGTATCTTTATTTCCCTGACTCTGCCGTTTACAGAAACACCCAATATGTGGCCATAAACTACTGTACGGCCACACAGCGGGGCGTAGAGTGAAAGGTGCGCCGTTTGGTTTTTGGAAGGCTGATTTTTATGGACTGGTTTATTTACACCATGTCCCATTTGAAGCCCCCTGATGCACCCCTAGAGTAGAAACTCCCTAAAAGTGACCCCATCTAAGAAACTGCACCCCTCAAGGTATTCAAAACTGATTTTACATACGTCATTAACCCTTTAGGTGTTGCACAAGAGTTATTGGCAAATGGAGATGAAATTTGATAATTTCATTTTTTTGCCTAATTTTCAATTTTAACCCATTTTTTCCACTAACAAAGCAAGGGTTAACAGCCAAACAAGACTGTATTTTTATTGCCCTGACTCTGATGTTCACAGAAACACCCCATATGTGGCCGTAAACTACTGTATGGCCACACAGCGGGGCGTAGAGTGAAAGGTGCGTCGTTTGGTTTCTGGAGGGCTAATTTTGTTGGACTGTTTATTTTACACCATGTCCCATTTGAAGCCCCCCTGATGCACCCCTAGAGTAGAAACTCCATAAAAGTGACCCCATCTAAGAAACAACACCCCTCAAGGTATTCAAAACTGATTTTAAGAACTTTGTTAACCCTTTAGGTGTTGCACAAGATTTAATGGAAAATAGAGACACAATTTCAAAATTTCACATTTTTGGCAGATTTTCAATTTTAATATTTTTTTTCCAGTTACAAAGCAAGGGTTAACAGCCAAACAAAACTCATTATTTATGGCCCTGATTCTGTAGTTTACAGAAGCACCCCATATGTGGTCGTAAACCGCTGTACGGGCACACGGCAGGGCGCAGAAGGAAAGGAATGCCATACGGTATTTGGAAGGCAGGTTTTGCTGGACTGTTTTTTTTGACACCATGTCCCATTTGAAGCCCCCCTGATGCACCCCTAGAGTAGAAACTCCATAAAAGTGACACCATCTAAGAAACTACACCCCTCAAGGTATTCAAAACTGATTTTACAAACGTTGTTAACCCTTTAGGTGTTCTACAAGAATAAATGGAAAATAGAGATTAAATTTCAAAATTTCACTTTTTCGGCAGATTTTCCATTTTAATTTTTTTTTTCCAGTAACAAAGCAAGGGTTAACAGCCAAACAAAACTCTTTATTTATGGCCCTGATTCTGTAGTTTACAGAAACACCCCATATGTGGTCGTAAACTGCTGTATGGCCACACGGCAGGGCGCAGAAGGAAAGGAACACCATATGGTTTCTGGAAGGCAGATTTTGCTGGATTGTTTTTAGACACCATGTCCCATTTAAAGCCCCCTGATGCACCCCTAGGTTAGAAACTCCAAAAAAGTGGCCCCATTTTGGAAACTACGGGATAAGGTGGCAGTTTTGTTGGTACTATTTTAGGGTACATATGATTTTTGGTTGCTCTATATTACACTTTTTTGTGAGGCAAAGTAACAAAAAATAGAAATTCAGAAATTTCATCTCCATTTGCCATTAACTCTTGTGGAACACTTAAAGGGTTAACAAAGTTTGTAAAATCAGTTTTGAATACCTTGAGGGGTGTAGTTTCCAAAATGGGGTCATTTTTTGGAGTTTATACTCTAGGGGTGCATCGGGGGGGCTTCAAATGGGACATGGTGTCAAAAAACCAGTCCAGCAAAAACTGCCTTCCAAAAACCAAATGGCGCTCCTTTCCTTCTGCGCCCTGCCGTGTGGCCATACAGCAGTTTACGACCACATATGGGGCATTTCTATAAACTAAAGAATCAGAACAATAAATATTGAGTTTTGTTTGGCTGTTAACCCTTGCTTTGTTATGGGAAAAAATGAATTAAAATGGAAAATTTGCCAAAAAATAGCTGTTTTGGCACTGTTTTTATTTTTTATTATTTACAACGTTCATCTGACAGGTTAGATCATGTGCTATTTTTATAGAGCAGGTTCTTACGAACGTGACGATACCTAATATGTATACTTTTTTATTTATTTAGGTTTTACACAATAATATCATTTTTGACACAAAAAAAAAACATGTTTTAGTGTCTCCATAGTCTGAGAGCCATAGTTTTTTCAGTTTTTTGGCGATTGTCTCAGGTTGGGTATCATTTTTGCGGGATGAGATGACGGTTAGATTGGTACTATTTTGGGGTGCACATGACTTTTTGATCGCTTGCTATTACACTTTTTGTGATGTAAGGTAACAAAAAAATAGCTTTTTTGACACCGTTTTTATTTAATTTTTTTTACAGTGTTCACCTGAGGGGTTAGGTCATGTGGTATTTTTATAGATCAGGTTCTTACGGACATGGCAATACCTAATATGTCTACCTTTTTATAATTTATCAGGGTTTTACACAATAATATTTTTGAAACAAAAAAAAAATCATGTTTTAGTATCTCCATAGTCTGAGACCCATAGTTTTTTTATTTTTTGGGCCATTGTCTCATGTAAGGGCTCATTTTTTGCGGGATGAGGTGACGGTTTGATTGGTACTTTTTTGGCGTACATGCGACTTTTTTGATCACTTTTATTACCTTTTTTGGGAAGTAAGGTGGGCAAAATTTCAATTTCCTCATAGTTTTTATTTTTTTATTTTTATGGCGTTCACCGTGCGGGGAAAGTAACATGACCGTTTTATAGATCAGGTCGTTACGGACGCGGCGATACCTAATATGTGTAGTGTATTTTATTTTAATTTTTTTTATTCAGTGATAAATGTGTTTTTTTGAAACTTTACTTTTTTCATTTTTTTTTACTTTTTTTTTGACCCAGACCCACTTGGTTCTTGAAGATCCAGTGGGTCTGATGTCTGTATAATACAGTACAGAACAATATATATTGTTCTGTACTGTATTTTACACTTGTCTGAACAGATCTATGCCTTTTAGCATAGATCTGTTCAGCACCATGGACAGCAGGACGCCTGAGAGGCGTCCTGTTGCCATGGGAACCTTCCCCGTCTGCTCAGAACTGGTCAGAACTGCGCAGACGGGGAAGGGTAAGTACAGGGCTGAGGGGGGCTCTCTGGGGGCTCTCTCCCTCTCCCATCGGGGGACCGTACGGACCGCTGTATGGAAAGGGTTAAACGGCTGACATCGCATCGCAGATGTCAGCCGTTTATACCAGGGTGCCAGCAATGTGCTGGCACCCTGGTATCCCCACTAGACACCAACGATCATTGAAGGGGAGGCGGGCGGGGGATCGCGATCCCGCCTGCCGCACCGCCCGCCTCCCGCACCTTACCGCACCCCCGCACCGCCTGCGACACCCCCCCTGCACCACCCGCCCACATAACATCATTCAGGGGTGCAGGGGGGGTGAAACATCTTTATTTTGGGCATACTAAAGTTTCTGATCCCCGCGGTCAGGGACTGCGGGGATCAGTAACCGCAGAAAGCGCTACAAACCGCAGGTCTGAATTGACCTGCGGTTTGCAGCGATCGCCGACATGGGGGGGTCACAGGACCCCCCTCGGCATTGACCTAAGGTGCCCGGCTGTGTGTGACAGCCGGGATCTCAGCGCTGTCACCATGTCTGCAGACATGGTGACAGTTTATGCCATGACGTGTATACTCATCATGGCGCGCTAAGTAGCAGTGCGCCATGACGAGTATACTCGTCATAGGTGGGGAATATTTTCACACTTTCTCCTTCTCTGATCGCTTCCCTGACAGGAATTGGGGCGATCAGAGAAGGAGAAGCACATAGTCCCTCCCTAACCCCCCCTTACCTGCCCCGATGCGCTGTGATTGGTCCCTCTGCAGTAATGGACCAATCACAGCGATCGCAGGCGGGTCAGAGCTCCAATACAGCTCCTGCCGGCTTCTCTGGTTGCCTAGCAACCCCAGCACGCCGGCTTCACTGAAGCTTCAGCGCTTCGCTCCCTGCGCTGACAGTGAAACCCGATCACGTACATGCACGTGGGGATGCGGTGAGGCACCACATTCCCCCACGTACATGTACGTGATGTTGCGTGAAGGAGTTAATCCATATCCTGGCAGCACCTACAGTGATCTGAAAATATTTTTTTTCCAGTTACCTTTCGAGCCTGTTGCTTGCCTTGGAGCTACACAGAGGACTCGGCTGCAGCCAAGGATAAAACCGCCTACTGGCCGGGATCATAAATAACCAGAAAAGCTATTTACAGCCGTTGTGACTCTTCACAACGCGATCTGGTAAGCACATTTGTGTTTTATTAAAAACCACTGTTTAATAACTGATACCACACATGTAGTGCTCCCTTCTTCCTATTTGCATCTTCCCATATTTGTATGACCACCCTCCCACCAGATCCTAGTTTAAAACCTCCTCCAGCCATCTAACCATTCTATCCACCAGCAAAGCTGCACCCTCCCAGTTAAGGTGCAGCTAGTCCCTGCTGTAGAGTCTGTAGCAGATGGAGTAGTGAGTACTCCAAGAACCCAAAATCTTCTTTCCTGCACAAGCTTCTGAGACTCATTTAACTCCCTGAGCTCCCGCTGTCTTTCTACTGACACTCGTGACACTAGTTGTATTTTACACAATATGTAAAGTAGTGCCCCTCCCTATGCAATATTTCCCACACATTTTAGATATCCCTAGAAACATGGGATGTTGATCCAATAGGTAATAGTACCATCTAGTTTGAATTGAGCTTTTTAATACACTCAGAACTTCAAAGAAATTAGCAAAACAAGGTTGTAATATACTTACTAGTAGTTATGACCATTATCCACCAATCCCATGTGTTGGCTGTACCACATAAATGGTGCATCAATAGTGAACATGTTATCCAATCACTAAAGCTTGAAAAGACAGTTGATCCTTAGTAGCAGAAAGTTCCACGATAACCATTGGGGTCCATAGTCATGTGTCAATATACAAACCGGATTCCAAAAAAGTTGGGACACTAAACAAATTGTGAATAAAAACTGAATGCAATGATGTGGAGATGGCAAATGTCAATATTTTATTTGTAATAGAACGTAGATGACAGATCAAACGTTTTAATCCGAGTAAATGTATCATTTTAAAGGAAAAATACGTTGATTCCAATTTTCACGGTGTCAACAAATCCTAAAAAAGTTGGGACAAGTAGCAATAAGAGGCTGGAAAAAGTAAATTTGAGCATAACGAAGAGCTGGAAGACCAATTAACACTAATTAGGTCAATTGGCAACATGATTGGGTATAAAAAGAGCTTCTCAGAGTGGCAGTGTCTCTCAGAAGCCAAGATGGGTAGAGGGCAGAATTTTTCAAGGGTCATGCGACCAAAGCGTGGCTTGAATCACCTACTGACTAATTTTTTATTTTGTATACATAAAACTTGTATCTTTATTATTTCAATTTAAAAGTTAAACTCTAAATTAATGATTAAAAATCCTCAGAGTGAGCGGTGAGACTGTTGTATATATTTGTATACCTCTACTCAGTATATACCACTGGATGTAATAGCTCCTAATATCATTCTCAGGGCTTGCCCTAATCCCTAAATCTTAACAGCAACTTTATATTTAGTTGCATGTGTGTCTCTGCTATGGAGGCTCACTGCGCTCTATCTGACTCTAAAATGTAAGTGCTCCCGCTTCCCTACATGTTTCGCCGAACCTTCGGCGTCCTCAGGGGATATGCAGGTTTTTTGGGTAGAGGATCACCAATTCCCACAATGTTGCGTAGAAAGATAGTGGAGTAATATCAGAAAGGTGTTACCCAGCGAAAAATTGCAAAGACTTTGCATCTATCATCATCAACTGTGCATAACATCATCCGAAGATTCAGAGAATCTGGAACAATCTCTGTGCGTAAGGGTCAAGGTCGTAAAACCATACTGGATGCCCGTGATCTCCGGGCCCTTAAACGACACTGCACCACAAACAGGAATGCTACTGTAAAGGAAATCACAGAATGGGCTCAGGAATACTTCCAGAAACCATTGTCAGTGAACACAATCCACCGTGCCATCCACCGTTGCCAGCTGAAACTCTACAGTGCAAAGAAGAAGCCATTTCTAAGCAAGATCCACAAGCTCAGGCGTTTTCACTGGGCCAGGTATGATTTAAAATGGAGTGTGGCAAAATGGAAGACTGTTCTGTGGTCAGACGAGTCACGATTCAAAGTTCTTTTTGGAAATCTGGGACGCCATGTCATCCAGACCAAAGAGGACAAGGACAATCCAAGTTGTTATCAACGCTCAGTTCAGAAGACTGCATCTCTGATGGTATGGGGTTGCATGAGTGCGTGTGGAATGGGCAGCTTGCATGTCTGGAAAGGCACCATCAATGCAGAAAAATATATTCAGGTTCTAGAACAACATATGCTCCCATCCAGACGTCATCTCTTTCAGGGAAGACCCTGCATTTTTCAACAAGATAATGCCAGACCACATTCTGCATCAATCACAACATCATGGCTGCGTAGGAGAAGGATCCGGGTACTGAAATGGCCAGTCTGCAGTCCAGATCTTTCACCTATAGAGAACATTTGGCGCATCATAAAGAGGAAGGTGCAACAAAGAAGGCCGAAGACGATTGAACAGTTAGAGGCCTGTATTAGACAAGAATGGGGGAGCATTCCTATTTCTAAACTTGAGAAACTGGTCTCCTCGGTCCCCAGACATCTGTTGAGTGTTGTAAGAAGAAGGGGAGATGCCACACAGTGGTGAAAATGGCCTTGTCCCAACTTTTTGGGGATTTGTTGACACCATGAAATTCTGATTCAACATACTTTTCCCTTAAAATGGTACATTTTCTCAGTTTAAACTTTTGTTCCGTGATTTATGTTCTATTCTGAATAAAATATTAGAAGTTGGCACCTCCACATCATTGCATTCAGTTTTTATTCACGATTTGTATAGTGTCCAAACTTTTTTGGAATCCGGTTTGTACAATGTCCCTACAGCCTTGCTAACACTCATATCACTGGCATGAGATAGCAGATAAATGTTATTGTAAGCACAGGTCATTGGTGCTTTTGTTGTAAAAAACAAACAAATGGAAACCCCTTTTAATTAAAATAAATCTGATTGTCTTTAAAGACTCACACAAGCCCTGATCTTAGTCCAACTTTAACACCATAACCTGTAACACTATACGAGAAGTACCACCTGACACCTAACCCGTCTAGAGGAAGAAAAGTCTATATGGGATTAAATTAAAGGAAACCTATGACCAGGAAACTTTGTGTTAAAGGGGTTGCCCGGTTTCATAATATTACTGACCTATCCTCAGACTAGGTCATTAATATTAGATTGGTGGAGGTGGGACTCCCAGCAACCCCCGCTTATTGTTTGAATGGGCTGTGACACTTGTGCAAGCATGCCATCTATTTTTTAGTTGTGGTGCTGTGTAATTACAGCTTTTCTCCCATTCACTCATGCAATTACACTCCCATGAGCAATTAGGCCCCTTCAAATAGTAGATTGATGGGGGTTGCTGAAAGTTGCACCTTCACCAATCTGATGATGATCACCTATCCTAAGGATAGATCATCAATATCATGAAACTGAACATTCCCTTTAAATCTGAAAAAAAGCCTTATAGGTGTAGCTTAGCTGAATGTAATAATACCACTTAGTAATCTGTTGCTTTATTCTAGAGAAAAAGTACTTTTTATCCATATACAAATGAGCAGTTAAGGGCACCGAGGGTGGCACCCTTGCTCCTCCTGCGTGCTCTGCTAAGCCCTCCCTCTCTTTCATCATTCACAAGGCCCGGTGATAGGTAAGATGACCATGCAGGGCCTTGCTCTGTCGATCAAGAAAGAGAGGGGCTGGCAGTGGTAAAGTGTGTAATGAGGAAAAACACATTTCTTGCCATTAAATCACTTGTACTTGGCATTTTAGTTTTCCTCTCTGCAGACTCTGTCTCTAGTTTAAAGTTCACCCAGATCTAGTGGGTGGAGACCTAGCTCTCGACCACTGCATACAGAAAGTAGAGGGGAATCTGCTTTCTAACTTTCTCTTACTTCAAAAGTAACCTCAAGATCATGGAAGACATTGCAGAGAAGTACTGGCCTGTATGGATGTGAATCTAGAACTTGGGCTGTGACAGAAAAATGTCTATGCTGCCTCTCTTGATATGCTTGTCTCTTGTTCACTCCCCCCCCCCCCTTGTAATGACATGTGTAATCTGATCATTTAGTGAGCTGCTTCTTCCGAGACGGCTTCAAGAGAAATTTCAAAGAGAAAAGCATTTAGCAAGTGGGAAAACAGTTGATAACTGGAGAACTAGACACATTCTCTGTTGAGTGATATTAGAAAGTTTCCTAGGGTCACTTGAACTATTGATTTTTGCAAAGTTTTCTGAAAAGTTAGTTACATATATGCTAAGGATTGCAAATTGAAAAGTACTATTATATTCAGCTGAACTAGCCCTACAAGGCCCTGTGTGGTTTAACAGTACACTTCCTGATGACAAATTCCCTTTAATCGACAGTGCTGTTAGGATCACATCACATCACATACAGGAGGTACACTCTCCCGTCCATCTTTTATGGATCAAAATGAGGATCGTATCACAGCATAATGGAGAAGTGAAACATTACCTCATATTTCCCCTTAAGTTCTGCTCATTCATATGAACTAGTGAAGGTAGTACCTTTTAGAATTATTGGGAGGGAAATGCCCACTATAGAAAAGTCTGAAACGGTGTTGGTAAAATGCAGTGTGTGCCTGAAAATGAATGAATTAATGGAGACTGCAACGAGAAGCAAAATGCAATTTACAGAGTAACCAATATAAATGTTGAGGGGGAAGCAGTGAGGCACACCATATTGGCACTATACTTTGTGACTTTCTTAGCCTCTTTTCACTTTTGCAACATGTCAAGAAAAGGTTTAACCAGGAAGGGGCGCATCTGGAAAAGCTCAGACACATTTAGGAGTAACTGTCATTTAACTTTTTTTTATAAATGAACAGTACAGGTGGATATATTTAAAAAAAAACTCTGTAATATACATTATCAGATATTTTAAGTGAAAGATGATTCCTTGTCCTTTTATCAGACTACTCTCTTGCTCCAAATCACAGATTATAATGCACTAATTCAACAGATGCAAGCATTATATATGGACTAAGCCCTCACTATATGATATGATAAAATCTGAGACTCTCACCCAATATATTTAGATCAAAACACATTTGTGCCCACCTACCAGCACCATGGTGGTCTCAGTCAGGCAGTTCCTACTCTAAACCTACCTATGCCATTGGGCATCTACGTTTACACTCGCGTTTTGGCTTTCAGTTTGTGAGATCAGTTTTGCCCTAATGCATTCTGAATGGAAAAGGATCCGCTCAGAATGCATCAGTTTGCCTCCGATCAGTCGCCATTCCGCTATGGAGGCGGACACCAAAACGCTGCCTGCAGTGTTTTGCTGTCCGCTTGACAAAACTGAGCCAAACGGGACGGATCAGTTTTCTCTGACACAATCTGACACAATAGAGTTCATGACGGATCCGTCTTGGCTATGTTACAGATAATACAAACGGATCCGTTTATGCGGTTGTATTATTGTAAAAGATCCGTTTTTGCAGATCAATGACGGATCCGCCCAAAACGTGAGTGTGAAAGTAGCCTAAGAGAGCAGACCCTGCACATATAGTGTGCTGCTCCTCGTTACCTCTGTGTGCATCCAGCAACCCATGAAAGGAGGAGCACGCACAGCTAGGCCGCCTGTTTGGTAGGAGGGGCTGAACTCTTCCTCCTGTGCAGCAGGCTGTGTCTTCCCCTATTATTTCTAACTGGAAACTAGGTCTCTCTGCTGGACTGAAATGTTGACAGCAAGTCTCTATGTTCCAGCACTGCAACATGTCTTCCTGACACTATATTTTCACTAACTCTCAGTTCACCGCTCAGATCCATCTTCAGTAAACACAGGCTGTCTGCTCACTTAAACAGGTTGTGCACTTTTGGGGAGGGGGGGTTAGCAAACCTCCCCCAACCCTGAGCAGACTTGCTAAGAGAAGCATACTTAGGCCCTTTTTACACGGGCGAGAATTCCGTGCGGGTACAATGCCTGAGGTGAATGCATTGCACCCACACTGAATCCGGGCCCATTCACTCCAATGGGGCTGTGCAGATGAGCAGTGATTTTCACGCATCACTGGTGCGTTGTGTGAAAATCGCAGCAAGCTCTATATTGCGCTTTTTTCACGCAACGCAGGCCCCATAGAAGTGAATGAAGCTGCGTGAAAATCACAAGCATCCGCAAGTGGTTATAAGGGAAAATAATAGCATTCTTAATACAGAATGCTTAGTAAAATAGTGATGGAGGGGTTAAAAAACTATAAACTCACCTTAATCCACTTGAACGCTCAGCCTGGCATGTCTTCTTTCTTTTTTTATGAAAAGGACCTGTGGTGACGTCACTGCGCTCATCACATGGTCCATCACATGGTACATCACCATGGTGATGGACCATGTGATGAGCGCAGTGATGTCATCAAAGGTCCTTTAGCCAGATCCTGAAGAAAGTAGAAAGAAGAGGAGATCCGCTACGCGGTTAAGTGGATGGGGTGAGTTAAATTTATTTATTATTTTTAACCCCACTATGTACATTTTATTAAGCATTCTGTATTAAGAATGTTATTATTTTCCCTTATAACCATGTTATAAGGGAAAATAATAAAATCTACACAACACGATCCCCGAACTTCTGTGAAGAAGTTCGGGTCTGGGTACCAAACATGCCGATTTTTCTCACGCGCGTGCAAAACGCATTAAAACGCTTTGCACTCGCGTTGAAAAATCGCACATTTTCCCGCAACGCACCCGCATCTTGTCTGGCCCTCACACGCAACACCCGTTTGAAAGAGGCCTAACTGCTCCCCGATACTGGCTGACGGCTTCTTCTCTGGGTTCTCTCTAAACTCCCTGCTTGAGGCCGCTGAAATAGTGTTATTCCTCATGGTCACCCACATGTCAGATTATTCTAAAAAATTACCTAAAACGAATCTTTTACTTTAAGCCAGAAAATGGTGCAAAAATCTCTGCAAATCTATGCCTGTTCATAGCAGGAGTAAATGTCATTATTTGGCTTAAAGATAAGCCACAATGATTTGGCACAATTTAATCAAATACACTCCAGTTTAAGACTGGCATATGAAATGCCAGTCTTCATAGCACTGCGCCATAATGTTTTGCTTATCAAAAGTTTACATAGCCTTTTAGTCAAATACCTGATTTATGTGAGACAGGCTCCATGATCTGACAGTGTCATTTAAAAGACTGGGGTGCTTGCACAGTGCACCCTGGTAAATAAATTGTCAGGACTTCACCCAAACTGGACTGACATTGAGCCGACAGCAATGAGAACAGGAGTAATGAAATGTTCTGCAGCTTTATACTTTATC
Organism: Bufo bufo; assembly: GCF_905171765.1. Classification (NCBI taxonomy): domain Eukaryota; kingdom Metazoa; phylum Chordata; class Amphibia; order Anura; family Bufonidae; genus Bufo; species Bufo bufo. Next base: position 376,430,771 of record NC_053393.1, on the reverse strand, counting down.
TAACTTTGTGTTGGTTTCAAGATCTGTTGCTGTCACTCAGGGGTGGGATTACATTTTTTAACAACAGGTTCCCTACTCAATGGCGGACACGCGGCGTCACAACACGTTTACATATAACACACCATATACAGTACAGACCAAAAGTTTGGATGTACCTTCTCATTCAAAGAGTTTTCTTTATTTTCATGACTATGAAAATTGTAGATTCACACTGAAGGCATCAAAACTATGAATTAACACATGTGGAATTATATTCATAACAAACAAGTGTGAAACAAGTGTTAAGGCCGATTCATTGGCCTGTATTTGTGGGAGGGGCACGTTTGCCTATATCATGGCACCTCTGCCCCTCCTTCAATGAACGTTGTGTCAAACGCTGGCCTCGTTCCGTGTGTGAAGTTGCGTCTGGTCCTAGAAGTTCGTTTCCACGCAAAGCAAGCTACTAGATCAGGTAAGTGGCTGCCACAATTGCAGTCTCGGCTCACAAGTCCGGCCGGCAGTGCCGGCTCCCTAGGTAAGAGGGGGCCACACTGCACCGGAGCGTCTGCCAGGAGCTCCGACTCCCACGTGGCACGAATCGTAGGGTGCAGGGATCAGCGCGATCCCGATTCATACGTCTCTCCTCCCCTAATGTCTGGCACGGGCCGCTGTGCCATTAGCTAGGTAGGGATCACGGCAGCTGTAGTTTAATTGTTCTCCCCTCATGCCCCTCATGTCCGCCATGTCCGCTCTGGCCCTTGTCATGTCAGCCGCACACTCACCTCAGCGTCCTGCTTGCGGTCTCCTCCTCTGTCTGCCCGTGCTGCAGGTGGCCGGCGCTGTGTGGGCTCCCCCTGGTGGCCGCCGGAGTCAATGCAGTCCATGGAGCAGTGTTGGATGTCACAGGCTCCCTCCGGTGGCGTCTGCCGACTGTACAGTCCATGGTTCTGTGCCCTGTGTTGGCTCCATCTAGTGGCCACCAGGGGTTATGACCACAAAAAAAAAAAAAAAAAAGTGTTGAAAAATGGTGTTTAAATATATAAATAAATAAATTTAACATTTTATAAAAAAAAAAAAAAAAGGGGGAGAAAAGAAATGATTATAGAGTGTTACTCATGCTTGATTGATGGAGTTTTAAGGAAGGGGCGGTATACTTGTTCAGTGCTAGTTAGAGGATATCTGTATTGTTGGTCACACGCCTCTACGTTTGGCGCCATGACGTACGCAAGGATCTTACATGTGATTTTATTCCAGGATTTGTCTCATCCTTCTTCATACACATTCTGCTCGTTGTTTCAACCGTCAGGGTACAGTATGGCAGTAACTATGTCGTGATTCTATTCCGTTCTCTCCTTCTGGTAATAGGTCAATTGTGCCACGGTCAGACTCACCATTTACTGAGGTGTTATAGGTCCAGCTATCGCTTCTCCTTGGCTCAGGTTCTCTTTCTCACTCGTTTTTTTCACAGTTGCATGGGTCTCGGCCTTCTCACAGCCACGTCACTTTGTCCCAGTATCGGTTGACAGTCAGGAGTTGATTTATGCATACTGTATCCGCAGGGTATGTCGCATGCTTTAGACATAGTGGAGGCTTCGGTCGACGAGAACCCCGCCAGGATGTCAGAAGGGGGCAGTGTGTCGTCTCTTCGCACTTGGACCGTCCCTAGGCTGATGTCGGAGTTGTCCAGACGGAGTATTGCATATTCCGCTACTGCCAGGAAGGCTGAGTTATACCAGTTATTGGTCATTAACTCAGGCCCTCAGCAGCAGGAAGAAGTCTCCACGGTCACGGTTCAGAACTCGCTGACACAAATCCATCTGTTGCTGAATAACTTGACTTCATCCGTCACGGATGTGCAAACCAGGTTGCAAGCGGTTGAGTCACGTTGTTTTGCTACTACTCCGCATACCATCGATGCCGCTGTTCCATCCACTTCTACGGCGACAGGGGCAGGTATCCCAGTGACTGCGCCCAGTATTATGCCGGCACATTTTGTTCCTGCCAATCTAAAGAAGGACATCCTGGAAGGTAGAGATGTCAATCTAGCATCCTTACTGGTCGCTACCCGGGATCTGTCTGATAGTAGGGTAATTGCCTGTGGGGATATGTCAGTGATCCTGAAAGGCCGTGACCATAGGCTGAACCGCAAGCTCACGGTTCCTGAATTTGTGCTCGCATTTAGTTTATACAGAGACGTAATCTGTTCAGTTCGTCCCGAGAGAAGGGAAGAACTTGACTTGTACTTGTTCAGAATAACGGAGTTGGGGTACAAGTATGGTGGTAGTTCATTCTACGACTACCATAGTTCTTTCTCGGCCAAGGCAGCTGCCACCTTAAGCCAGTTCCAGTTTGTTACCAACTGGGCCAACATTGATACAGAGATTTTTTGTAGGCACTTCGCCAGGCTTAAGGCGCCTTCATGCTCCCTGTGCCAATCGATTGACCATTCCACGGCATGGTGTCATAAGGCCGCTCAGAGTGAGGGGTCTAGTTCTGCAGGTCCTGTTCCCGGCCCGTCTGATCCTCACAGATCCTCGGGTTTAGTTGACAAGCTGGGCAGACCCATCAAATTTCTCGGCAGGTCACAGATCTGTAACAATTTCAACTATGCTTCCTGTAACTTCAGTCAGTGCCGCCTGCTACACATATGTACTAACTGCTTCAGAGCCCACCCTAAAGTAGTTTGTTCATTAAAAGCAGATAATAATTACATGTGTGTTGTTAATATAGTTCGTTTGCGGCAGTTCCTATGCAGGTATCCTGACCCAGGCTTCGTGGAGTTCCTTAGTTCAGGGTTCATGTTCGGTTTCCACACTGGGGTGGTGGCCCTTCCAGATTCCACACACGAATGTAGGAACCTACAGTCCGCTGACCAACACCCTGAGGTTTCCGATAGGTTAATAGCAGCGGAGTTAGTCAAAGGTTTCCTGATAGGTCCTTTTTCATCATCACCCTTTGATAGGTGGAGAATCAGCCCGATAGGAGTTGTGTTTGGCAAATTTAGTAACAAAGAGAGGTTGATTATCGACCTGTCCGCCCCGCATGGTGCCCCTACACCTAGCATCAACTCTCTAATTCCGTCAGAAGAGGTTAGCATGAGATATGCCACCATAGATCAAGCCATCGCTCTTATCTTACAGTTAGGTCCCAACACAATCCTTTCTAAAGCCGATATTTCAGACGCCTTCAAATTACTACCGATCAAACCGTCCCTCTGGCAGTGGTATGGCATCAAATGGAGGGGCCTTTATTATTTTGCTTCCAATCTCACATTCGGGTCTAAGAGTAGCCCGTGGTTATTTGACCAGTTAGCCAAGGCGCTCCACTGGATTTTAGTCCATGAATTCCACTGTAGCAATGTTATTCACTATCTGGATGATTTTTTAGTTGTTGAGCGTCCTGACGCTCCCCCCAAAGACCTTCATTTGCTGCTGGAGTGTTTCAGACAACTAGGGGTTCCTGTCTCTCCCAAGAAAGTGGAAGGTCCCTCCACAGTCATCACATTCCTTGGTATAGTCTTGGACACCCAGAACATGGTTGCCAGGTTGCCAAGGGACAAATTACAGAGAATCAGGGAAGCCGTTCATAATTTCACATCTACTAGAGTGGTCAAAAAAGTTCAGCTACAGTCCCTGTTAGGTATGCTGAACTTTGCGATGCGCATAATTCCGCAAGGTAGGGCATTTGTATCTCGATTACTTTCTCTCCTTCCTACAGCCCCTTCCCAGGATAGCAGCATAGGTCTGGACGATATGGTCATGGCTGACTTAAACAGGTGGGATCACTTTCTCACGCAATGGAATGGCATCTCGCTCTTTGTTCCCACAATATCCGCTAAATCCCCCGTAGTTTTGTCCGACGCCGCCGCCAATACAGGTTTCGCTGCTATTTTTGGCAACCATTGGTTAGCAGACAGATGGCCAACCGAAGTTAGTTCCATTCCTGGGTTTTTCCGTACCTCAGCAGTTTTTGAACTCTACCCCTTAGTGGCAGCATCCTATACCTGGGGTCAAAGTTGGTCAGGTCAGACTGTGTCCTTCGTGTCCGATAATGCAGCCGTCATCGAGATTCTCAATAGTGGGTCTTCTAAGTCTCCATATGTCATGTCATTTCTTAGGCGCTTGGTCCTTCTGTCATTACAACACCAGTTCCGTTACATAGCTTCACATATAGCCGGTAACCACAACGCAGCAGCCGACGCGTTATCTCGTTTTAATTTTACCCTCTTTTCACAGATCTGTCTGGAAGCAGACGCCATCGGGAGCCCAGTCCCTCCATACACTGCTCTAATCCTTCCATAGACGCTCATCTCGCCACCGCTCGGTCACTGTTACTCAAGTCCCTCTCACCCAATACAGCCAGAGCCTACCAGACAAGTTGGAAAGCCTTCCAGAGATTTCAGGACTCTCATCCGCAAGGTGACACCGAGTTCGTTCCATACATCCTGGCGTTCATAGGTTACTGTCACACCAATCTGAAACTATCCCACGCCACGGTCAAGTCCTACCTCGCAGGGGTGCAACATTTTAGAGCCATGAGTTTCACCCAGCCAGGTTCATTGTTTTCTATTCATGTCATTAAAGCTACTCTGAGGGGTCTCGAGAAAAGCGACTGCGAGTCACGCACTCGCCGGCTACCCGTCTCTGGCCAGCTTTTCCGCGACCTTTCCGACTTGTTAGACAAGAAACCATTCGGTGCCCTGCACAGTTTGATAATAAAAGCTGCCATGTACCTGGCCTTTTACGGGTTTCTGAGACCGGCCGAGTTTACTTCCCCGGCTAACAGCAGCAAGTACGTCACTCTCGGTCAGCTCTCGGCTTCCAGAGATGGTTTCATACTCTCTCTACTCACCTCCAAAACCTCTCAGGTAGGCCCTCCGACCCAGGTGTTTTACTTCCCGACCTCTCATCATTGGTGTCCCGTGCGCGTGCTACAACAGCTTCTGTCCTCTCTGCCAAACAAGCCGCCCGGCAGTCCTTTGCTACCATTCAATAATTCTCACCTTACCTGTCCCCAGTTCATATCTCATATTCGCGTTTTACTGACTAATCTGGCAATAGACCCATCCTCAATATCCGGGCATTCATTTCGCATAGGGGCGGCATCCGCCGCGTCAAGGAATCGGGTTCCAGCACACATAATCAAAAGACTAGGTCGCTGGCGTTCGTCCTGTTTCAGCCGCTACGTTCCTTGTCCGTACACTGAAATGAATCTTGCCTGTCAGAATTTGGTGTTATGAATAAATGTTTGCAGCATTCCGATATGATAGTAATTGTTGTTCTTTTTGGCCTCCTTCAGCTATCCTTTCAACGTCACGGTTTCGGCATAACTCTAACCGCTTTAGCTAGCCAGCAGGTAGGAGTCCTTCTTCGTGAGTGCCCGACCACAAGTGTTAAGGCCGATTCATTGGCCTGTATTTGTGGGAGGGGCACGGTTGCCTATATCATGGCACCTCTGCCCCTCCTTCAATGAACGTTGTGTCAAACTCTCCCACCCTACCCACCCTCAATCTCAGCTTCTCACCAAGGGGATGGCCTCCTTCAGCTATCCCTTCAACGTCACGGTTTCGGCATAACTCTAACCGCTTTAGCTAGCCAGCAGGTAGGAGTCCTTCTTCGCGAGTGCCCGACCACAACTGAAAATATGTCATATTATAGGTTCTTCAAAGTAGCCACCTTTTGCTTCGATTACTGCTTTGCACACTCTTGGCATTCTCTTGATGAGCTTCAAGAGAAAGTCCCCTGAAATGGTTTTCACTTCACAGGTGTGCCCTGTCAGGTTTAATAAGTGGGATTTCTTGCCTTATAAATGGGGTTGGGACCATCAGTTGCGTTGAGGAGAAGTCAGGTGGATACACAGCTGATAGTCCTACTGAATAGACTGTTAGAATTTGTATTATGGCAAGAAAAAAGCAGCTAAGTAAAGAAAAACGAGTGGCCATCATTACTTTAAGAAATGAAGGTCAGTCAGTCAGCCGAAAAATTGGGGAAACTTTGAAAGTAAGTGCTATTTGACCATGAAGGAAAGTGATGGGGTGCTGCGCCAGATGACCTGGCCTCCACAGTCACCGGAACTGAACCCAATTGAGATGGTTTGGGGTGAGCTGGACCGCAGAGTGAAGGCAAAAGGGCCAACAAGTGCTAAGCATCTCTGGGAACTTTTAAGACTGTTGGAAGACCATTTCAGGGGACTACCTCTTGAAGCTCATCAAGAGAATGCCAAGAGTGTGCAAAGCAGTAATCAAAGCAAAAGGTGGCTACTTTGAAGAACCTAGAATATGACATATTTTCAGTTGTTTCACACTTGTTTGTTATGTATATAATTCCACATGTGTTAATTCATAGTTTTGATGCCTTCATAGTCATGAAAATAAAGAAAACTCTTTGAATGAGAAGGTGTGTCCAAACTTTTGGTCTGTACTGTATATGCAACACACATACACATAAATACACCATATACATGGTACACACATAAATACACCATATATACACTACACACACATACCACCCAACTAAGGAGCTAAACTATCAGCGGCGTGCAAAGTGATGGAAACAAACATCTCCAGCTGCCCTGCCTCCGCCAGAGCACTGGATCGGGACTCAGCCAGTAACATGGTTCTCCAATCCAGTTGTAATTTTAACAACCGGATCTGGAGAACTGGAGGGAACAGGCTGAATCCCATGCCTGCTGTCACTGAAAACCTATACAGACCTAGTCCTGCTCAAAGCTTAATGGTGGATACAATTATCTGTAAGCTTAAAAGGGTTATCCTGGAAAAGATAATTGTTCTGTCTTCATGCACGTTCACACAGTGTGCAGTCTGACATTTAGTATAAACCATTCCTGTCTTCCAAATAAGAGGACTGTTTTCTGTAGTCTAACTTGTTTATTGGTCAACAGGATTGTGAATTGGTAAAACTATAAGAATACAAATAGCTTGTATAAATATAAAGCATACAAGATAGCATGTACAGCAGGAAGCATAGAACAGCATGTAATACAACATTGAATTAACTCTGAGCCGATGTCTATAAATGGCTCTGTCCCAAAATGGCTGTCTATACATAGGATTACATATCTAATATTTAACATCTACAGCATGTTCCCTGAGTAACACTACAGCTAGCTAAACATCACTGCATAACATAATATCCCTGAGACAAGGTAGATCTCACTCACCAGATATACTTGCACAAAGATGGTGGAGTTTAAGAAGGAGAGCTGCATGGAACAGTTCTGCTGATGACCTGTAAAATGGAGACTGGGATTCTCTTTCCCAGAATGCCTTGCACTACCCACAATGCTTAGCACCTCCCAACAATACAATAATCTTTATTAACAAGAAACACAAGTGTAATACATTTTTACCACCGCTAGATGGTGCTGTTACCTAACTAATAACAGGAATAGCAAACTGAAAACAGAATTGATCTGTAATGATACTGAAATCTCCCAGTGCTGGGACAGAACAATAATGATGACTTATCTTCAGGATAGGTCATCATTATTACATCAGCGGGGGCCAAGTCCTGGCATTCCCGCCGATCAGCTGTTTCAGGGAGCAGCTGCACTCACCGGAGATCTGGTGAGTGATGCAGGCTCCCGGAAGCTTTCCAAGCACAGCGCCGTATAACTTATAGTGGCAGTGCTTGGTATTGCAGCCCCATTGATTGAATGGGGCTGAGCTGCAACTAGGCCATGTGACCGATAAATAGTGATGTAATTGGCCTAAGAAGAGGCTGCTCCGCTCAAGGCCTCTTCTAACAGCTGATCAACGGGTGTCAGGGGTGGATTGACCATAGATCCTACAGGTAAATTTCCTGGCGGGCCGATGCCCCAGGGGGCAACCCAAGACCTCCTTTCTGCCACTGACCAGGTACATAATGAGCTCTCAACAGTAGTTAACGCTGTGAGAATCAGGTACTCATGTACTCAGCCAGTGACCGCACATGCCCTCCTGAATTCAACTGCTGTGGCCCGCACCTTACCTCCTTATCCCCCTACTCCATAGACTGGAGAAGGAGGACAGAAGATAGTATCTATGCATGACCACCACAGAGGGACAGTTTTTGGGGCAGTATATTGTGCTACACTGTGTTATTTGGTTCTGCTGGGATGGTATTTTGCACTATGGTATTGTTGACCCTGCCTACTTGTGTTGCCCCGCCTTCAGTTAATTTGGACCTGCCTACAAAATAGGCCCACTGATGGGTGTCCTGGGTGTCGCACCCCCGCAAGATAAGTCATCAATATATTTTCCTGGATAACCCCTTGAATACATCAGCAATGAGATTAATCATCACCAATTTACTTAGTCTCCTTCACTTGTATTTCTGTGCATTCCTTGGTGTGACCATGTATTGTCAATAGTAACAGAAGAAGACCTTTCAGGATGAGGCATGGTGAAAAATGAGAGAAAAGATTCTTGAGATGACACCTGTGTGCACTCCTTTTGCAGCAGATAGATTGTGGGTGTATACTTGATAATTGGCTGACTGTTTCTTTAAAGCGTACCCAACCTTTCAACAAACTCTGCATTAATCAATAGTACAGCCTGTAATGAAGAAAAACACTATTTCTGGACATTATATGGTTTGCATTTTTAGATGTTTTCTCCTCTGCAGGCTCTGTCTCTATTTTGCAATTCTCCCAGATATGGTGGGTGGAGACTAGCTCCCATCCACTGCACACAGAAAGTAGAGAAAAATCTGTTTCCTAACATCTCTCTTACTCAGAAACAGATCCGAGATGATGGAGTACATTACAGAGAGCACTTCAGGAAATGGCCGGACTGAAAGGGGGGAGAAAGGGGGGCCCCTAAGGGTAGGCCCACATGACGGGGGGTTTGGTTAGTGAGCCCCAGGGAGATTAGGATTGGGGTAGCAGGGGGTGGGGTGGATGCAGGGGGGTCGTATTGGTGGGTTTGAGCAGGAGGGGAGGAGCGTAGGGGTTAAATAGAGTAGGGGGACAGTGGACGGTAGCCATTTTGGTTACCTGAGAAAGCTGGCCAGACCTGTTGCAGAGATGGAGCAGTTGGAAGCGGCGATTCAGGAGCTGCGGGCGGCAGCAGCAGTCCACAGATCGGCATGGGCCCAGGAGCAAGTTCGGTTGTTGCTGAGGGGGGAGGCTGAGGCTCCTGTCTTGCCTCAGCCACCTTTAATACGGCCGCGGCGGGCAAGGCCGCCGGCGCGCTTTAGTCCTTCTTCATCCCCCCCTCGGGCTCAGCGCCGTGTCCGGAGCCCTTCACAGGACCCTTCACGTCGGGCGCCTCCGGTGCCAGCTGCTTCAAGGCCCCAACGTGGAAGGAATCCAATTGGTAGGCGGAGCCCCAGGGGTGGCCGGGCCCGGCCATCTCCTTCATCCAGCGGCAGCGGCGGGGGTTCTGGACCAGGTGCGGCGGGGGCCCCCCTAACTCCTGGCAGGGGGGTGACCGCCCGGCATGGGAGGAATAGGCTGCAATACGGGGCTGCTGCAAGGGAAGGAGAAACAAGCAGCAGGCCCTCCGTTCAGTGTGTGAGCGGTAGCTCCGCCCACAGTAGCTCCGCCCACCGTGCCTCAGTTAACCCTAGCGTCCCTGGTCTGAGGCTGGCCAGGGGACAGGCAGAAGGGAGAAGATGCAGCAGGACGGATCCAGATTGCCATAGAGAGTGCTGCCTTGCTGCTGACCCCAGCTCTGCCAGGAGGCAGAGTGAAGAGGAGAGCTCTGCCCCTCAGGATCCAGTCGTGGAGAGACGCATCGTCCCTGGTACCAGCGTTTCCAGGGGACAGTATGAAGATGGATTGGCGGCAGGATCCGAAGATCTGCCTCAAGGGACGGTTCGTCTGGAGTCAGGAATCGCGGCTGATGGGGACACAGCACCCAGGCAGCCAGGTGAGATTACTTGGGGACCGTTAGCTCAGGTAATGCAGGGCATGGGGGTTGGGGGGGGTAGTGGCCCGCAGGCGGATGTCAGCAGGGGTTTAGGGCAATTGTTGGGGGGTTTGGCGGGATTGATGGCCAGTTGGGGGGTGGCGGGGGGATCCCCTTTACAGGCATGGGGTGTACAGGGTCCGTCGGGAGGTTTCGGGTTGGGGGGTGAGCCTCGGCGGGCATTACCGGGAGTGGGGGTGTCAGTGCAGACGCAGGCGGGGGCTGAGGCGGAGGAGGAGACGGTGCGGGTGGACGATAAGGCAAAGGGAGAGGTGTATGTTTGCTTTGAGGGGCCTTTGGGGGCTCATTTGAAGGCGGAGGTGCGGGAGCGGATTTGGAAGGGGGAGTATGTAGAGATTTTTTCTTTGCTCCCCTTGGAGAGGTTTAATCTAGATAGGGCAAAAAAGGACGAGGGTAAAAAAGATGAGGAGGAAAAACGACGGTTCAGGTTGATTCCACGGACGTTTGCTAATTGGTTGCAGGCGTTCGCTATTTTGGCGAGTGTGATTGGGGAGAAGGCGCTGTTTTGTTATCTCGATGCTATAGGCGAAGCGTATAGGGTTTACGGGGGGGTTGCCTGGTTGCGTTACGATGAACAATTCCGGCAGAGAAAAGCGGTGCGTCCAGACATAAGGTGGGATCACAAAGATATTGCCTTATGGCTGAGGGTGACGGCACCTGTTAGATCTGGGCAGCCCTTTCGGGGGGAAGGAGGGAGCGGGGGGTCTTCCAGCATGGCGTCGGCCTCAGCAAGAGGCTTGTGCTTTGCCTTTAATGAAGGAAACTGTAGATTCGGGGTTAAATGCAAATTTAAACACGAATGCTCAGGTTGTGGGGGGAACCATGGAGCGGCAAGATGCTTTAGGGGCGGGAAGCAGAAAGGGGACGCCAATAGCAAAGGGGGCGACGCCGGTCAGACTGGAAAGGATGGTGCCTTTTCTCGCTAGGTATCCGGATAGGGCAGCGGCGGTATTGCTTGAAGCAGGGTTTGGGGAGGGGTTTAGGATTCCGTTTGTACCAGGGGGGGCAGTGTTGTTAAAAAAGAATTTGCGTTCGGCTAGGGAGCATTCGGAGGTGGTGACGGATAAACTAAATAAGGAAGTGTTGTTGGGTCGGATGGCGGGACCGTTTCAGGAGCCGCCTTTTGCGGATTTGCGAGTGTCACCGCTGGGAGTGGTCCCTAAGAAGGAGGTGAATAAGTTTCGGCTTATTCATCACCTGTCTTTTCCAAAGGGTTCTTCGGTCAATGATGGTATTGACCCCGCACTTTGTACGGTGGTATATACGTCATTTGATGCAGCGGTCGCGTGGGTGAAGCGCTTTGGGGCGGGGGCACTCCTAGCAAAGACGGATATTGAAGCGGCGTTTAGGTTACTGCCGGTACATCCGGATTGTCACCATTTGTTAGGCTGTTTTTGGGAGGGGGGTTTCTTTGTGGACCGATGCTTGCCCATGGGGTGCTCTTTGTCATGTGCCTACTTCGAAACGTTCAGTTCGTTTCTGGAATGGGCTGTGATAGACTCATCAGGTTGTGCATCTCTGATTCACTACCTGGATGATTTTTTGTGTATAGGCCCCCCGGGTTCGCGGGTGTGTTCCTTGTTGTTGGAAACGTTACGTTTGCTTTTTGGTTGGTTTGGGGTTCCGTTGGCGGCGGAAAAAACGGAGGGTCCGGTAACGGTATTGAGTTTCTTGGGGATTGTGATTGATTCCGAAAAGATGGAGTGTAGACTGCCAGTAGATAAATTAGACGATTTAAGAGGGAATTTGGTGAATGCCCAGAGGAAGAAGAAGTTGCAGCTACGGGAGCTTCAATCATTGTTAGGGAAACTTAATTTTGCTTGCCGGGTCATGCCTATGGGAAGGGTTTTCTGTAGACGACTGGCTAGGGCGACAGCAGGTGTGGTTTCGCCTCGTCACTACATTCGGCTGGGAAAGGAATTGCGGGCGGACTTAAAGGTGTGGTTGTCATTTTTGGAAAAGTATAACGGTCGCTCGTTATTTATGGGGGATGTGATGGACTCGTTTGACTTTGAGCTGTTTACAGATGCGGCGGGTGGTTCCGGTTTTGGTGCATTTTGTGGTGGCCAATGGTGTGCTGGGCAGTGGCCGGTAGGGTGGTTTGAGCGCGGTTGGGTGAGGAATTTGGCGTTATTGGAGCTCTTCCCAATTGTGGTGGCGGTGTTATTGTGGGGGGACCGTTTTCGGAATAGGAAGATTCGTTTTCACTGTGATAACATGGGGGTGGTGCAGGCTATAAATGGTTTGTCGGCATCTTCGCCTTTAGTGGTACGGCTTCTTCAGCGGTTGGTGTTGGAGTGCCTGTCGCTTAATGCCTGGGTGGTGGCGGTGCATGTCCCGGGGGTGGGGAACTGTATTGCTGACGCCCTCTCTCGTTCACAGTGGGATCGTTTTCGTCAGTTGGCTCCGGACGCGGAAGCTACAGGCCTACCTTGTCCGGCTTGCCTGTGGGATCTGCTGGAAGAACCGTGAATGGGCTCATTCAAGCGTCGTTGGCGCCCGGTACGTGGGCTATGTATGTCAGAGCTTGGGATCATTGGGAGGCTTGGTGTGTGGATCTGGGGGCTAGGATGGAGGATTTGGAGGTAGCGTTGTTGATGTTTTTGGGCCATTGTAAGGAAGAGGGATGGTCAGTTAGTAAAATTAATGGTTGTATGGCTGGGCTGGCTTTCGGTTTTAAAATGAGACGGATGTTTGATTTTACTAAGTCGTTTCTGGTGGTGCAGGCGTTAAAAGGATGGCGTAGGCTGCAATCAGGGGTGGATACCAGGGGGCCGGTATCGTTTGCGTTATTGTTGGAATTGGGGGAGCAGTTGAGGGGTGTGTGTAATTCAGTGAAGGAGGTCCGTTTGTTTAGACTGGCTTTTTCACTGGCGTTCTTTGGGGCGCTTCGTTTGGGTGAACTAGTTTGTCCGTCGGTGTATAGACCGGGGGGGTTGATGAGGGATGATGTGGATTTGTTTCCGGATAGGGTGGAGTTCGTTATCCGTAGATCAAAGACCGATGTGGAGGGTCGGGGTCATAGGGTGGTGTTGTTTGCGGTGGAGGATTGTGATATGTGTCCGGTCAGCTGTCTTCGGGAGTATGGTTCACGGGTGGAGGTGGGGCTAGGTCCACTGTTAGTTCACGCGGATGGGTCCTATTTGTCCCGTTTTCAATTTTCGGCAGTGTTTGCAAAATGTTTGCAGGGGTTGGGGCTGGATCGGGAGGGGTACTCCAGTCATTCGTTTAGGATTGGTGCAGCCACTGAAGCAGCAAGGCTGGGTTTGGGGGATGAGGTCATAAAACGCATAGGACGATGGGAATCTACGTGTTTTAGGTCATATGTTCGGCTGAATCGTTTATAAAAATAAAAAAAAATAAAAAAAAGGGGGAGATGATATTTTGCTTTATGTTGGCAGTGTTGTTCTTGCATTATTTTTCTCGTTTCAGGTGCAGCACCCGCCCTGGTGTGGATTTTGGGACACTCCTATGTTTTCTGGGGGGCCGCTCGGGCAGCAGTTCGGCCGGACGGTCAGCAACTAGGTTTCGACAGGGCGTCGGTGGTGGTAAGATGGATAGGGCGCAGGGGCATGATTTGGAGAGGGGTGCTGCCGGAAGTGCATCGTTTTGCTCGGATGGATAGGGCACCTGACGTGTTGGTGATCCACGCGGGTGGAAATGATTTGGCTGCGAGACCTATCAGGGAGCTGGTGAAAGATATAAAATGGGACATGTTGCGGTTGTGGTCATTGTTCCCTGGGTTGGTGACCGTGTGGTCAGACATAGTACCGAGGCGAGTCTGGAGGGAGGCGAGGTCGTTGGAGGCGGTAAATAAGGCTCGGGTTAAAGTTAATCGGGCGGTTGGGCGGTTTATGGCACGGAACGGGGCAGTGGTGGTCAGGCATAGGGACTTGGAGAGCGGGGTTGGTTCCTTTTGGAGAGCGGACGGGGTGCACCTGAATGCAGTAGGGGTGGATATGTGGAGCCTGGCGCTGCAGGAGGGTATTGAGGTGGCCCTGAGGATGTGGAGGAACGCACAGAGTTGAGCAGTCTAATCTGTGCGTTGGTGGCGGTGGGGGGTCCTTGGAGTTGGTTACGGTGGAGCTGGAGGACATTGGGAGGGCCCCCACGGTTGGGGCTGGACTCCCATGGTGGCCCAGCTGTTGAGGGGGGGCCATTCTGTGGTGCTTCCGAGCTGGGGGTCACGGCTGGAGGCAAAAATGGCTCACCCCGGATCAGCAGCTGGGGGGTTTGTGGGGCTCTAAGGACCTCCCCCGTTAGGAGGAGTCATTGTTATGGTTTATGTTATGTTGTATTTATATTAATAAACGGCTGCTGTGGCCAATATATTCCAACAGGTGTCTGAGTCTTTTTGGGATGGTTGGGTATGTTGGTATATGGTGGGGGCGGAACAGGTGAGAACAGTTAGTTGTAGTTGGGGCGAGCAAAATATGACCAATACCCCCGTCAGGAAATGGCCGGACTGAAAGGGGGGAGAAAGGGGGGCCCCTAAGGGTAGGCCCACATGACGGGGGGTTTGGTTAGTGAGCCCCAGGGAGATTAGGATTGGGGTAGCAGGGGGTGGGTGGATGCAGGGGGTCGTATTGGTGGGTTTGAGCAGGAGGGGAGGAGCGTAGGGGTTAAATAGAGTAGGGGGACAGTGGACGGTAGCCATTTTGGTTACCTGAGAAAGCTCCCTCCCACCCTCCCTTTTAAGTTTGGATGGGGGGGGGGTGAGGCGATGTGTGCATGGGGAGATGGGATCGGTCTTGTCACAGTGGCGTTGGCGGTGGGGGGTCCTTGGAGTTGGTTACGGTGGAGCTGGAGGACATTGGGAGGGCCCCCACGGTTGGGGCTGGACTCCCATGGTGGCCCAGCTGTTGAGGGGGGGGCCATTCTGTGGTGCTTCCGAGCTGGGGGTCACGGCTGGAGGCAAAAATGGCTCACCCCGGATCAGCAGCTGGGGGGTTTGTGGGGCTCTAAGGACCTCCCCCGTTAGGAGGAGTCATTGTTATGGTTTATGTTATGTTGTATTTATATTAATAAACGGCTGCTGTGGCCAATATATTCCAACAGGTGTCTGGGTCTTTTTGGGATGGTTGGGTATGTTGGTATATGGTGGGGGCGGAACAGGTGAGAACAGTTAGTTGTAGTTGGGGCGAGCAAAATATGACCAATACCCCCGTCATGTCAATAGACCTTGATGGCTATCTCTCTTTGCCTGTGTACCAACTTATGCCTCTGCCACCTGACCCGACCCATACATGTTTACCATACTGTTCCTGTGCCACCTGCCCTGACCTTTGGACTATTTCACAGATTCGTACATACTCCCCCTGCCCTGACCTTGGCTTGTTATTGTCTTGAGTTCGCCTGTTCCCTTGGTGCCATGCACCAGTGTCTCTGACCTCCATAGGTTAGCAGCCAGTCATGCAGAGACTACTCCAAGAGGTAGCGGCCTGGTGAGTTCCCTGCAGCGAAGACCATGTCCCTGTATAGGGGTTGAAGGGTGAAAACCAAGGAGCCGCCAGGATAATGTCCATAGGTTTAGCCCTAAATCAAATCTGTTGGTTGGCACAGTGGTTCCACAACCATTGCCAGTAACAGCAAACTGGGGGGAACAGGTAAACAGAGTTACTTATGGTCATTTGTACTATTGATTTATGCAAAGTTGTGTGAAAAGTTAGTGACCATTTATTGTCACTGAATAGTTATCCAAGAAACTGCCCAGTAGTTTGTTTTTTTAGTTTGTATGTGTATATTTTTTTTCCATATATGTGTATATTTCACTGTACTCTGTATATGTTGACTTTATTTTGACACTTGGGAATACTGCTGTGACTGGCTGCAGGAATGACTTTTTGGCTATCACTTAAAAGGGGCAACAGCTAATAGCATAGGCCAATGAAGAGCCTGGTGCTGAAGAAGTTGTGTGTGGCGAACGAGATACACTGTGTCAACATGCTGCAAGAGGGAGCTGTTGGAAAGAGCATTTGGGGGTGATAAAAGATGGAGGCTTGGTGCCAATATACACTCACCTAAAGAATTATTAGGAACACCATACTAATACGGTGTTGGACCCATTTTTGCCTTCAGAACTGCCTTAATTCTACGTGGCATTGATTCAACAAGGTGCTGATAGCATTCTTTAGAAATGTTGGCCCATATTAATAGGATAGCATCTTGCAGTTGATGGAGATTTGAGGGATGCACATCCAGGGCACGAAGCTCCCGTTCCACCACATCCCAAAGATGCTCTATTGGGTTGAGATCTGGTGACTGTGGGGGCCATTTTAATACAGTAAACTCATTGTCATGTTCAAGAAACCAATTTGAAATGATTCGAGCTTTGTGACATGGTGCATTATCATTCTGGAAGTAGCCATCAGAGGATGGATACATGTTCTCATTCTGTTTACGCCAAATTCGGACTCTACCATTTGAATGTCTCAACAGAAATCGAGACTCATCAGACCAGGCAACATTTTTCCAGTCTTCAACAGTCCAATTTTGGTGAGCTCGTGCAAATTGTAGCCTCTTTTTCCTATTTGTAGTAAAGATGAGTGGTACCCGGTGGGATCTTCTGCTGTTGTAGCCCATCCGCCTCAAGGTTGTGCGTGTTGTGGCTTCAGAAATGCTTTGCTGCATACCTCGGTTGTAACGAGTGGTTATTTCTGTCAACGTTGCTCTTCTATCAGCTTAAATCAGTCGGCCCATTCTCATCTGACCTCTAGCATCCACAAGGCATTTTCGCCCACAGGACTGCCGCATACTGGATGTTTTTCCCTTTTCACACCATTCTTTGTAAACCCTAGAAATGATTGTGCGTGAAAATCCCAGTAACTGAGCAGATTGTGAAATACTCAGACCGGCCCATCTGGCACCAACAACCATGCCACGCTCAAAATTGCTTAAATCACCTTTCTTTCCCATTTTGACATTCAGTTTGGAGTTCAGGAGATTGTCTTGACCAGGACCACACCGCTAAATGAAGTGAAGCAACTGCCATGTGATTGGTTGACTAGATAATTGCATTAATGAGAAATAGAACAGGTGTTCCTAATAATTCTTTAGGTGAGTGTAGGTCCATAATGGAACTGCTGTTGGACTGGGAGATAGTTAAAGGGGTTATCTGAATATTATTTTTCCATTTGCTTCACCTGCCAGGCCTTGCAAATTACTGGTGTACGTGTGCTACTTTTTCTGTCTTATTCTGGAGATAGGGAGACTCTGTGGAGATTGGGTTTCCTCTGATTTCACGACCAGACCTCGCATGATACCCTCTGTCAGAATCATCAATAAGTAGGTTAGGCGGAGTCTACTACTTGTCATGTCGAGGCTTTGCGGGAGGAAACATTAGGAGGAGGCAGCAAAGGGGTGATAAAAGATGTAGTGGGTGGAGTTTGTGGCCCAGGGAAGAGTGCAGTAGGTGTTTAAATTATTGTCTGATCTTACAGCACACAGCACTATGGGAAGTGTTGAGGCTGATGCTTATCTACACATGCAACCCAGAAGTTTGGGTTGTAAAGAATGGCACTCAGCGAGACCATGGAGATTGAAGTGAAGACTCAGATAAAGTTGACAGGTACACTATTATTGTAATGACCAGCGTCACGCAAAGGGAGGGAAATGGGAAGGCCCTGTCCAAGGGAGAGGGAAAGATGGTGACCCCTGACTCACCTTGCGGCTGGCACCTGACTGCCCTGACGTCCCTAGACGGGTTCCTCACCCGTACGCCGATCACGTGCCTAAGCCCTGGCTTTCCCTAAGATGAGCCCATTGTAGTGAACGGGGCAGTGGGATCACTAGTCCGCACCACTGACACTAAGAGGAAAACACCAAGGAGAGGACAGACAATACAGACAAACATATAATCCCAGGTGGGCGACAACCGCAGACCACAAAGGCTCAACAGGGATCCGGAGGGTAACGTTCTGAACAACCAGGGAACACAGTTACACAGCTCCAGTGGGTCAGTATAGAAGTCCAGGCAGGAAGCTCTATATCTGGCAACCAGAGAAGTGGGAGAGGGGAATATAAGGGGGTTGGGAGTGCTGGACAAGAAACAGCTTAGGAGAAGGAGCTACGGACCCCTGAGTGAGCCAAAAGGGTTGCAAGGCAAACCCAGAAAGCTACCATTAAGAAATAGTACTATCTTTATACATAGAGCGCGCAGCCACCCGCTGCGACTTCCTGACCCCGGGTATAACGGAGTCAGGCGTGGCTCTTGACACCCTCGTGACAGTACCCCCCATTCTACGAGGGGCCTCCGGACACTCAGGACTAGGTCTCTCAGGATGAGAGGCATGAAAAGCCTGAACTAACATGTCGGCGCTTACCTCAGACGCTGGAACCCACATTCTTTCCTCGTGACCGTAACCCCTCCAATGCACCAGATATTGAAGAGAGCGGCGGACCCGACGAGAATCAACAATTTTGGATATTTGAAACTCTAGATTACCATCCACAACAACAGGAGGGGGTGGCAGCGGTAACGGTTCTAGAGGTGGAACATATTTCTTGAGTAACGATTTATGGAAGACATTATGGATTTTAAAAGTCTGAGGTAGCTCCAGGCGAAAAGCCACGGGATTAATGATGCTACTATTTTGTAAGGGCCAATGAACCTAGGACCCAGTTTCCAAGAGGGAACCTTTAATTTAATATTCCTAGTAGACAACCACACATAGTCATTCACTCCTAGGTCCGGACCTGGCGACCGTCTCTTATCAGCCATGCATTTATATTTACCTCCCATATTTTTCAAGTTAGCTTGCAACTTCTGCCATACAGATGAAAGAGACGACGAAAACCCCCCCTCTTTGAAAGTACAGAATTGGGGATGAAAACCATATGCACCAAGAAATGGTGACTTACCAGTAGATTCCTGATGGCGATTATTTATGGCAAACTCGGCTAACGGTAAATATGACCACACCTCTTGGTTTTCAGACACAAAACATCTTAGATATGTCTCAAGGTTTTGGTTGGTACGCTCAGTCTGTCCATTCGACTGAGGATGGAAAGCGGAGGAAAAGGACTAGTGTACCCCCAAACGGGAACAAAAAGCTTTCCAAAATTTAGAAATAAACTGGGTTCCCCGATCCGAAACAACCTCGGAAGGTACCCCGTGAAGCTTCACGATTTCACTGATGAATACCTGAGCAAGAGTCTTAGCATTAGGTAGTGCGGGTAACGCAATGAAGTGTACCATTTTGCTAAACCTGTCTACTACTACCAAGATAACTGTTTTACCCGCAGACAAAGGTAAGTCAGTGATAAAATCCATTGACAGATGTGTCCATGGCCTATTGGGAATGACAAGTGGCAATAAAGACCCTGCAGGACGTGTATGAGAGACTTTCGCGCGTGCACAAGTAGAAGAAGAAGACACAAAATCCATTACATCCTGACGCTTCCTTGGCCACCAAAAACGACGAGACAATAGCTCCAAGGTTGCTTTACTACCCGGGTGCCCAGCAAGTGCCGAATTATGATGTTCCTTTAATAATTCGAGACGCAGGTTCAACGCTACAAACAATTTCTCTGAGGGGCAAGAGACCGGGGCGTCCCCCTGGGCCTCTAACACCTTCCCCTCCAGAACAGAGTGTACCGCAGAGACAACCACTCCTCTTTGTAGAATGGGTACCGGATCACTCACATTACCCCCTCCAGGGAAACAACGAGATAATGCATCTGCCTTGGTATTTTTTGCCCCAGGACGATAGGTAATAACAAAGTTAAACCTGGTAAAAAAATAGCGACCACCTAGCTTGTCTAGGGGTGAGACGCTTAGCAGATTCGAGGTACAGAAGGTTTTTGTGGTCCGTAATCACAGTGACGGGGTGGATTGCCCCCTCTAAAAAGTGACGCCATTCTTCAAACGCTAGTTTAATAGCTAATAGTTCCCTATTGCCAATATCATAGTTATTTTCTGCTGCAGATAGTTTTTTTAGAAAAGAAAGCACAAGGACGCCATTTGTCAGGAGACGGACCCTGAGACAGCACAGCCCCCACTCCCACCTCTGACGCATCTACTTCCACAATAAAAGGCTGGGAGACATCAGGTTGGATTAGTACAGGTGCCGAGGTAAACCTCTCTTTTAGAGAGGAAAAAGCAATTTTAGCGGCGTCAGACCATTTAGAAAAATCAGTCCCCTTCCTAGTCATGTCAGTAAGGGGTTTTACAATCACCGAATAATTTTTTATGAATTTTCTATAGAAATTTGCGAAGCCCAAGAACCGTTGCAGTGCTTTGAGGTTCTCAGGAAGATCCCAATCTAAAATTGCCTGGACCTTCCTAGGATCCATACGGAAACCTGAAGCAGATAATAAATAACCTAGGAACTGTATTTCCTGAACGGCGAAGACACACTTTTAAATTTTAGCATATAATTTATTCGTCCGTAGGACCTGCAGTACCTGTCTGACATGCACCTCATGTGTTTTCAGATCAGATGAATAAATTAAAATATCATCTAGGTATATCACCACTAGTGATGTCGCGAACATAAAATTTTCAGTTCGCGAACAGCGAACGCGAACTTCCGCAAATGTTCGCGAACTGGCGAACCGGGCGAACCGCCATAGACTTCAATAGACAGGCGAATTTTAAAACCCACAGGGACTCTTTCTGGCCACAATAGTGATGAGAAAGTTGTTTCAAGGGGTCTAACACCTGGACTGTGGCATGCCGGAGGGGGATCTATGGCAAAACTCCCATGGAAAATTACGTAGTGGACGCAGAGTCGGGTTTTAATCCATAAAGGGCATAAATCAACTAACATTCCTAAATTGTTTGGAATAACGTGCTTTAAAACATCCAGTGTGTGTATACGATCAGGTATGATGTTGTATCGATCAGGTAGTGTAAGGGTTACGCCCGCATCACAGACATTGACAGACCAAACTCCCCTTTTAATGCACCGCAAACAGTTCATTTGCACAACCGCAAACTCCCCATTTGCACAAGGTTGGATACCAAGCTAGCCACGTCCCGGTGATGTCATTGAAGGTTTCTTCCTCCACCCAGCCACGTACAACACCAAGGGTCCCCGAAAGGTCAATTGAATTGATTTTTCGAACGGGGAGATGGTTAAAAAAACGCTGGCTCCCTCCCCTTTGTTTTTATCCACGGTGACTGCGTCTGCGCCGTGCAATTTACTGTCACACCCGATATGAGTGGTATTTTCTGTAGTACTATTCTCATCAGTTTAATCCCTCTAACGTCCCCGACTCCCCAATCTGGGGGCCATTTATTAAACAGATTTTTCGGACGGGGAGATGGTTAAAAAAACGCTGGCTCCCTCCACTCTGTTTTAATCCACGGTGACTGCGTCTGCGCCGTGCAATTTACTGTCACACCCGATATGAGTGGTATTTTCTGTAGTACTATTCTCATCAGTTTAATCCCTCTAACGTCCCCAATCTGGGTGCCATTTATTTAATAGATTTTTCGAACGGGGAGATGGTTAAAAAAACGCTGGCTCCCTCCACTCTGTTTTAAACCACGGTGACTGCATCTGCGCCGTGCAATTTACTGTCACACCCGATATGAGTGGTATTTTCTGTAGTACTATTCTCATCAGTTTAATCCCTCTAACATCCCCAATCTGGGGGCCATTTATTAAATAGATTTTTTGAACGGGGAGATGGTTAAAAAAACGCTGGCTCCCTCCACCGATATGAGTGGTATTTTCTGTAGTATTATTCTCATCAGTTTAATCCCTGTTACGTCCCATATCAGGAATTGCCTTTTATGAAAAAAAATTTAGGCCGGGTACCTTCGACTGCCTTCACAGTGACAGACCAAACTCTCATACACTAAACTGAATTGATTTCAGGAACCGGGAGATGGAAAAAGCAGCTTGGTCGGTCCTCTTACTCCCAAATTGGGGCACTGCGCGTATCAGTGGTTGGCACTGGCAGTGGGCACACTACAGTCAGTGGAAGAGGGCCTGACACACACTGGCAGCAGGCAAGCAACTGAAATTACACTAAAGTGTAAAAATTAAATGCCTTATTTATCGGCAAGCTACTGTGCCACCCGGTATGAGTGGTTGGCACTGGCAGTGGGCACACTACAGTCAGTGGAAGAGGGCCTGACACACTGACTGGCAGCAGGCAAGCAACTGAATTTAGACTACTGTCTAAAAATTAAATGCCTTATTTATCGGCAAGCTACTGTGCCACCCGGTATCAGTGGTTGGCACTGGCAGTGGGCACACTACAGTCAGTGGAAGCGGGCCTGACACACACTGGCAGCAGGCAAGCAACTGAAATTACACTAAAGTGTAAAAATTAAATGCCTTATTTATCGACAAGCTACTGTGCCACCCGGTATCAGTGGTTGGCACTGGCAGTGGGCACACTACAGTCAGTGGAAGCGGGCCTGACACACACTGGCAGCAGGCAAGCAACTGAATTTAGACTACTGTCTAAAAATTAAATGCCTTATTTATCGGCAAGCTACTGTGCCACCCGGTATCAGTGGTTGGCACTGGCAGTGGGCACACTACAGTCAGTAGAAGCGGGCCTGACACACACTGGCAGCAGGCAAGCAACTGAAATTACACTAAAGTGTAAAAATTAAATGCCTTATTTATCGGCAAGCTACTGTGCCACCCGGTATGAGTGGTTGGCACTGGCAGTGGGCACACTACAGTCAGTGGAAGAGGGCCTGACACACTGACTGGCAGCAGGCAAGCAACTGAATTTAGACTACTGTCTAAAAATTAAATGCCTTATTTATCGGCAAGCTACTGTGCCACCCGGTATCAGTGGTTGGCACTGGCAGTGGGCACACTACAGTCAGTGGAAGCGGGCCTGACACACACTGGCAGCAGGCAAGCAACTGAAATTACACTAAAGTGTAAAAATTAAATGCCTTATTTATCGGCAAGCTACTGTGCCACCCGGTATGAGTGGTTGGCACTGGCAGTGGGCACACTACAGTCAGTGGAAGAGGGCCTGACACACTGACTGGCAGCAGGCAAGCAACTGAATTTAGACTACTGTCTAAAAATTAAATGCCTTATTTATCGGCAAGCTACTGTGCCACCCGGTATCAGTGGTTGGCACTGGCAGTGGGCACACTACAGTCAGTGGAAGCGGGCCTGACACACACTGGCAGCAGGCAAGCAACTGAATTTAGACTACTGTCTAAAAATTAAATGCCTTATTTATCGGCAAGCTACTGTGCCACCCGGTATCAGTGGTTGGCACTGGCAGTGGGCACACTACAGTCAGTTGAAGTCGGCCTGACACACACTAGCAGCAGGCAAGCAGCTGAAATTACACTAAAGTGTAAAAATTAAATGCCTTTTTTATGCAAAGTCCTGTGCCAGCCGGTATGAGTGGTGGGCACTGGCAGTGGGCACACTACAGTCAGTGGAAGTCAGCCTGACACACACTGGCAGGCAACTAACCTTAGATTAAAGTGTAAAAATTAAGTGCCTATTTTTTAAGCAAAGTCCTGTGCCACTCGGTATGACAGGGGTGGGCACTGGCAGTGGGCACACTACAGTCAGTTGAAGTCGGCCTGACACACACTAGCAGCAGGCAAGCAGCTGAAATTACATTAAAGTGTAAAAATTAAATGCCTTTTTTAAGCAAAGTCCTGTGCCAGCCGGTATGAGTGGTGGGCACTGGCAGTGGGCACACTACAGTCAGTGGAAGTCAGCCTGACACACACTGGCAGGCAACTAACCTTAGATTAAAGTGTAAAAATTAAGTGCCTATTTTTTAAGCAAAGTCCTGTGCCACTCGGGATGACAGGGGTGGGCACTGGCAGTGGGCACACTACAGTCAGTTGAAGTCGGCCTGACACACACTGGCAGGCAACTAACCTTAGATTAAAGTGTAAAAATGAAGTGCCTTTTTTTTAAGCAAAGTCCTGTGCCACACGGGATGACAGGGGTGGGCACTGGCAGTGGGCACACTACAGTCAGTTGAAGTCGGCCTGACACACACTAGCAGCAGGCAAGCAGCTGAAATTACACTAAAGTGTAAAAATTAAATGCCTTTTTTATGCAAAGTCCTGTGCCAGCCGGTATGAGTGGTGGGCACTGGCAGTGGGCACACTACAGTCAGTGGAAGTCAGCCTGACACACACTGGCAGGCAACTAACCTTAGATTAAAGTGTAAAAATTAAGTGCCTTTTTTTAAGCAAAGTCCTGTGCCACACGGAATGACAGGGGTGAGCACTGGCAGTGGGCACACTACAGTCTGTGGGCCTGCAGCTCCTCACACACAGGCAGGCCAGGCAACTGCAATATGTATATAAAGGAAAAAAAAAAAGCAGACTAATGTTGCAGCCCTAAAAAGGGCTTTTTGGGGTGCTGTCAGGACGCTGTCCTTACAGCAGAGATCAGATGAGTCTTTCAGGACTGGAGTGGACACTGAATTCACTAGCCTAGCTATCGATTTCCCAATTAAATCAGCAGCAGTTACAGTCTCCCTCCTCTCACTAAGACTGCAGCTTCAGAATGAATCTAAAATGGATGCTGTGCAGGAGGTGGGAGGGTCTGGGAGGGAGGGTATGCTGCTGATTGGCTGGAATGTGTCTGCTGACTGTGAGGTACAGGGTCAAAGTTTGCTCAATGATGATGTATAGGGGGCGGACCGAACATCGCATGTGTTCGCCCGGCAGAGGCGAACGCGAACAAGCTATGTTCGCCGGGAACTGTTCGCCGTCGGATAGTTCGGGCCATCTCTAATCACCACAAACCTGCCGATAAGATGACTAAAAATGTCATTAATGAAATGTTGGAAGACAGCAGGAGCATTGGTCAGACCAAAAGGCATGACTAGATTTTCATAATGCCCCTCAGGGGTGTTAAAAGCTGTCTTCCACTCATCCCCTTCCTTGATACGAATCAGATTGTAGGCCCCCCTAAGATACAATTTGGAGAACCACCTAGCACCCGCAATCTGATTAAACAAGTCAGGAATGAGAGGAAGAGGGTATGGGTCTCGGATGGTTATCCGGTTTAATTCGCGAAAATCTAGGCAAGGACGCAGGCCCCCATCTTTCTTTTTAAAGAAGAAAAACCCTGCAGCCACGGGTGAAGAAGAGGGTCTGATGTGTCCCTTAGCCAAGCTCTCGGAGATATAATCTTTCATGGCTTGTCTCTCCGGACCCGAAAGATTATATAACCTGGTCTTGGGTAATTTTGCACCGGGAATCAGGTTAACCGGGCAATCATAAGGACGGTGAGGTGGTAACTTTTGACAACCCTTTTCAGAAAAAACGTCCTCAAAGTCTGAAACAAATGTAGGTAGGGTAGCTATGGAGGCGACTAAGCAATTGCTATTTAAGCAATTTTCTCTGCAATGCTCACTCCACTCCAATATCTCCCTGGCCTGCCAATCCACCACTGGATTGTGCGCTACCAACCAGGGAAGACCCAACACCACCGGAGTGGGAAGCCCCTCCAGAACATAACATGAAAGCAACTCATTATGGTGGTCCCCTACCCGAAGGTGTAAGTTATGGACAATGTGAGTGAGGTTTCTCTGAGACAGAGGAGCAGAATCAATAGCGAATATGGGAATAGGTCTCTGTAGCGTACAGAGAGACAAACCCATAGTGTGGGCAAAATGGGCATCTATCAAATTTACTCCTGCTCCACTGTCTAGAAAAAAAGAAATAGTCTCCGTCTTAACGCCAAAAACCACAACCGCTGGCAACACAAATTGCGATGTTCGTATGGAGGAAACGTATACCCCCCGGCTGACATCCTCCACACAGCCTGGGGTTAGTAGTTTTCCGACGGTCTTTTGTTTTTGAAGAAGGAAGGACAGACATTAATAAAATGACCCCTCTCCCCACAGAAAAAACAAACCCCACGCCTACAGCGAGCCTCAGGAGGATGGACCTGATGAGTAGTTCCTCCTAGCTGCATAGGCTCATCTAAGTCCGTACAGACTAACTGCTGCTTGGGAGGGGTTAGCAATTGCTCCGGATTTTTCAATCTGTCCCTAAGACTTCTATCTATTCTGATAGCAAGGGACATAACCGCATCAAGGGAAAAGGGAGTCTCATACAGCGCAAGCGCATCCTTAATCCTTTCGGATAACCCAGAGCAGAACTGATTCCTGAGAGCCGGGTCGTTCCACTGGGTATCCATAGCCCACCTACGGAACTCTGAGCAATACTCCTCTACTGGCCGCTCTCCCTGTAGGAGTCTCCGTAATTTTGATTCAGCCAGTGCGACTCGGTCAGGGTCGTCATATATGAGACCCAAGGCCCCAAAAAATTCATCCACTGACCGGAGAGCCTGGGAATCAGTGGGTAAAGAGAACGCCCAGGATTGCGGGTCCCCCTGCAGCAGGGAAATAACAACCCCCACCCGCTGTTCTTCATTACCAGAGGAGTAAGGGCGCAGCTTAAAATATAATTTACAGGCCTCACTGAACGTCACAAATTTGTCCCTTCCCCCAGAAAATCTGTCAGGAAGAGCAACCTTGGGTTCCGCAGTAACCTGGTTACCTGTAGCAACCGCTGGGCTTGCGGTCTGTTGCAATTGCTGCTGTTGCTGGAGGACCGACGCCTTCAATCCTGCCACCTCCAAAGACAGGCCTTGAAGTTGCTTTGACAACGCAGCAATTGGATCCATACTGGATTCTAAGTAGGTAGAAAGAAAAAGTTTTTTTTTTTTTTTACCTACACAAAATAAGGGCCAGATATAATGTAATGACCAGCGTCACGCAAAGGGAGGGAAATGGGAAGGCCCTGTCCAAGGGAGAGGGAAAGATGGTGACCCCTGATTCACCTTGCGGCTGGCACCTGACTGCCCTGACGTCCCTAAACGGGTTCCTCACCTGTACGCCGATCACGTGCCTAAACCCTGGCTTTCCCTAAGATGAGCCCTATGTAGTGAACGGGGCGGTGGGATCACTAGTCCGCACCACTGACACTAAGAGGAAAACACCAAGGAGAGGACAGACAATACAGACAAACATATAATCCCAGGTGGGCGACAACCGCAGACCACAAAGGCTCAACAGGGATCCGGAGGGTAACGTTCTGGAACAACAACCAGGGAACACAGTTACACAGCTCCAGTGGGTCAGTATAGAAGTCCAGGCAGGAAGCTCTATATCTGGCAACCAGAGAAGGGGGAGAGGTGAATATAAGGAGGTTGGGAGTGCTGGACAAGAAACAGCTGAGGAGAAGGAGCTACGGATCCCTGAGTGAGCCAAAAGGGTTGCAAGGCAAACCCAGAAAGCTACCATTAAGAAATTGTACTATCTTTCTACATAAAGCGCGCAGCCACCCGCTGCGACTTCCTGACCCCGGGTATAATGGAGTCAGGCGTGGCTCTTGACATCCTCGTGACAATTATGCTCTGTAGAAAACTAGACAAGATTTACACAATCAAATTACATTTCCCACACAACCCCTTTAAGCATGAGGCCTGTTCCATCTGGAAGGATTACGATGTGTTGGAGCTAATGCAGACATTCGCAGCAGGAGGCTGTGAGTGATTGCCTATTGTAGAGGTTAGACATGGGCTGGAGACAAGGAGGCATAACACAGGGCCTGAGGAGAAGCTGCACAAAGTATCACTTGGCGTTTAACTGTCAGCCTGGTTGGATTTAGCTTTGGTGGAGTCTGTGGTGATAATGTCAGCCTTGAGGAAATCAAAGATGGGTGAACGTTGGTGAGCTCAAACCTTAAGGTGGCTATAACGGAATCTGAACTGGGCTGTGATATACCTGTAAGCCAGTTCTGAGAACGAGGTCTCTTGAGACCAGTCATATCTCAGGGGACCTAGATCTCTGCATAGTATGGGTGGGTTTCAGTCGCTTACATACCAGCAGGAGTCAGTGGCGAGCAGTTGCATATTCTCTAGGCACACTGAATCCAACTGGGAAGATGATGCCCTATTGCTGTCCCTGCTTATTGGACAGCATCAGGGTGAAAAAATAGATTCCACCAGGGGAGTCACTGCTCTGTAAATGCCCCCTGGGCATCCATAGCATGATTGTAAATATAGAGCGCCCAAAAAACAAGGGACCAGAGTGACATTAAAGTAAAGTACATTTTAAATAGCAAAGCTGTACCACTCTGCACTAGTATAAAGATTGTTATACATTGCTGCATTTCACTAATTTATTAATGACTGTATTGTATACTTTGGAGTTGGTCCATATTTTCCAAATTAAGTGATTGGTAAAGAATCAGATCAAATGATATCATTATATGTTATTTAGCTATGTTTTAGGATGTCATTGAGATACAATTGCATTGGTTGGGGTCTATGAGCCTGGACCCTATGGTAACAGGCATGAAAAGGCTAATCTACCAAGCATCTTGCCTATTCTTTAAAAAAAAAAAAATATATAAATATATATATATATATATATATATATATATATATATATATATATACACTGACCAAAAATATAAGCACAACACCTTCGGTTTTGCTCTCATTTTGCATGAGCTGAACTCAAAGATCTGAAACATTTTCTACATACACAAAAGACCCATTACTCTCAAATACTGTTCACAAATCTGTCTAAATCTGTGTTAGTGAGCATTTCTCCTTTGCTGAGATAATCCAATGTGGGCATATCAAGGTGCAGATATTCATGCTGCCTAATCCGCACCTTGATATGCTACACCTGTGAGGTGGGATGGATTATATCGGCAAAGGAGAAGTGCTAACTAACACAGATTTAGGGTCCATGCACATGTCCATGTGTGTTTTGCGGATCCACGGATCCGCAAAACATGGACATCGGCGATGTGGTTTCCGCATTTTGCGGACCGCACATCACCGGCACTTAATAGAAAATGCCTAATCTTGTCCGCAATTGCGGACAAGAATAGGACATGTTCTATTTTTTTCGGGAACAGAATTGCGGACCCGAAAGTGCGGGTCTGCAATTCCGGATCTGGGCAGCACATCGTGCTGCCCCATAGAAATGAATAGGTCCGCAATTCCGTTCCGAAAAATGTGGAACGAAATTGCGGACGTGTGAATAGACCCTTAGACAGATTTGTTAACAATATTTGAGAGTAATGGGTCTTTTGTGTATGTATAAAATGTTTCAGATCTTTGAGTTCAGCTCATGCAAAATGGGAGCAAAACCGAAGGTGTTGTGCTTATATTTTTGGTCAGTATATATATATATATATACAGTTGCAAGAAAAAGTATGTAAACCCTTTGGAATTATTTGGATTTCTGCACAAATTGGTCATAAAATGTGATCTGATCTTCATCTAAGTCACAACAATAGACAATCATAGTCTGCTTAAACTAATAACACACAAAGAATTAAATGTTACCATGTTTTTATTGAACACACCATGTAAACATTTACAGTGCAGGTGGAAAAAGTATGTGAACCCCTAGACTAATGACATCGCCAAGAACTAATTGGAGTGAGGTGTCAGCCAACTGGAGTCCAATCAATGAGATTAGATTGGAGGTGTTTGTTACAGCTGCCCTACCCTAAAAAGAAACACACACCAGTTCTGTGTTTGCTTTTCACAAGAAGCATTGCCTGATGTTAATGATGCCTCGCACAAAAGAGCTCTCAAAAGACCTAGGATTAAGAATTGTTGACTTGCATAAAGCTGGAAAGGGTTATAAAAGTATCTCCAAAAGCCTTGCTGTTCATCAGTTCACGGTAAGACAAATTGTCTATAAATGGAGAAAGTTCAGCACTGCTGCTACTCTCCCTAGGAGTGGCCATCCTGTAAAGATGACTGCAGGAGCACAGCACAGACTGCTCAATGAGGTGAAGAAGAATCCTAGAGTGTCAGCTAAAGACTTACAAAAGTCTCTGGCATATGCTAACATCCCTGTTAGCGAATCTATGATACGTAAAACACTAAACAAGAATGGATTTCATGGGAGGATACCATAGAGGAAGCCACTGCTGTCCAAAAAAAAACATTGCTGCACGTTTACAGTTTGCACAAGAGCGCCTGGATGTTCCACAGAAGTACTGGCAAAATATTCTGTGAATAGATGAGACCAAAGTTGAGTTGTTGGGACGAAACACACAATACTATGTGTGGAGAAAAAGAGGCCCAGCACACCAACATCAAAACCTCATCCCAACTGTGAAGTATGGTTGTAGGGGCATCATGGTTTGGGGCTGCTTTGCTGCATCAGGGCCTGGACGGATTGCTATCATCGAAGGAAAAATGAATTCCCAAGTTTATCAAGACATTTTGCAGGAGAACTTAGGGCCATCTGTCCACCAGCTGAAGCTTAACAGAAGATGGGTGTTGCAACAGGACAACGACCCAAAGCATAGAAGTAAATCAACAGAATGGCTTAAACAGAAGAAAATACGCCTTCTGGAGTGGCCTAGTCAGAGTCCTGACCTCAACCCGATTGAGATGCTGTGGCATGACCTCAAGAAAGCGATTTACACTAGACATCCCAAGAATATTGCTGAACTGAAACAGTTCTGTAAAGAGGAATGGTCAAGAATTACTCCTGACCGTTGTGCATGTCTGATCTGCAACTACAGGAAATGTTTGGTTGAAGTTATTGCTGCCAAAGGAGGTTCAACCAGTTATTAAATCCAAGGGTTCACATACTTTTGCCACCTGCACTGTGAATGTTTACATGGTGTGTTCAATAAAAACATGGTAACATTTAATTCCTTGTGTGTTATTAGTTTAAGCAGACTGTGATTGTCTATTGTTGTGACTTAGATGGAGATCAGATCACATTTTATGACCAATTTGTGCAGAAATCCATATCATTCCAAAGGGTTCACATACTTTTTAATGCAACCTTATAGCCTTGAAAAAGTATTCATACCCCTTGAAATTTTCCAAATTTTTTCACGTTACACTCACAAACTTAAATGTCTTGTATTGTGATTTTGTGTCATAGACCAACACAAAGTAGAAAGATACACGGTTTTAAAAAATTTATATAAATAAAAATTGGAAAAGTGTGGTGTGCATTAGAATTCAGCCTCTTGTACTCTGATACCCCTAAACAAAATCCAGTGTGACCAATTGTCTTCAGAAGTCACCTAATTAGTAAAGAAAGACCACCTGTGTGTAATTTATTCTCAGTATAACTACAGCTGTTTTATGAAGGCTTCAGGTTTGTTGGTGAACATCAGTGATCAAACAAGGCCATGAAAACA
The DNA here is from genome assembly GCF_905171765.1 of Bufo bufo. Taxonomy (NCBI): domain Eukaryota; kingdom Metazoa; phylum Chordata; class Amphibia; order Anura; family Bufonidae; genus Bufo; species Bufo bufo. Next base: position 376,399,746 of record NC_053393.1, on the reverse strand, counting down.
CACCAGACAGGTCAAGGATAAAGTTATGAAGAAGCGTAAAGCAGGGTTAGGTTATAAAAAAAAATATCCCAAGCTCTGAACATCTCATGGAGCACTGTTCAATCCATCATCTGGAAATGGAAGGAGTATGGCATAACTGCAAACTACCAAGACATGGCCGTCCACCTAAACTGACAGCCCAGGCCAGGAGAACACTAATTAGAAAAGCAGCCAAGAGGCCCATGGTCACTCTGGAAGAGCTGCAGAAATCCACAGCTCAGTAGGGAGAATCTGTTCACAGGACAACTATTAGTTGTGTACTCCACAAATCTGGCCTTTATGGAAGAGTGACAAGAAGAAAGACATTTATGACAGCAAGCCATTAGAAGTCCCATTTGTAGTTTGCCACAAGCCATGGATGGTACAGAGCACACATGTGGAACAAGGTACTCTGTTCAGATGCTGTAGCCAAAGGTGTTAGACCATAGAAGTTGTTCTCATCCACAAAAGGTGGTGAATATACCCAAGGGTTCTTGAAAGGGTATGGAGCAGGAAACAGTCACTAGTCCTTCAGGTCTAAGTGGCAAAACATATTGGAGGGCCCAAAACTAACAAGCAATTCAGAATGCATGTAACATTAAAGCTTGCAGTTTTAGTTTCAAATAACAATGAATAAAAACATATCTTCTATGACGTCATATTAGGCATGATAATTATCATTGGGTGGTTCTCTTTTTTTTTATGTCTACAGACTGTCTACAGACCCTCATATTCATATCAGTGAAGGTTCCAGCATATGGACCAATGCTATCTTCTAACATGTCTCAAAGACAGGTCTTAGGATACTATGAGGGGTGCATACAATAATGGCATTTAAAAAAAAAAACATTTTTGGATCAATTTTTAGACAAACATAATACACTAGCACCAATAATGATATAAGAAAGTAATTTAGACTTGCGAGACTTGCATTTATGGCGTTATGTTTTTTCTACCACTGCTCGGCATAGAATATGTGATCAATGACAAACGAAAACATTATCATTTGTCATTCACTCCCTTCACATCTTTACACTGGAAGAGAATAATTATTATGGCAATAATTGCCTCCATGTTAAAGTTCTTAAAGGGGTTCCTAACCCAAAACTAAATAATGGCCGGAATGTGCGTACACTGAAAATAGAAAGGCTCTGTTCTAGCACTGATTGTCCCCAATGCTTCCATTCTCTGTGTCCTGGAAGTGTGACTTCTTATACATCGTCACATGGACCATGGCAGTTATTCAGTGGTTACATATGGCTTGGGGATACATCATCACTGAGGCTAGTGAGTGGCTGCAGTGGTGCACATGTCAACATTCCGGCATTATTTCATTTTGAATTAGGGGTCATACAACCATTGCCATGGTTGATCAGGATTCAATATAATGAGGTAGTTCTGTGCTGAAAATAAGTGTTAAACTATCAGAATTACCAGATCATATTATATTCCAGAAAACGTAATACACCTCAGGCTTCCACATTATTGTCTCTTTTTTTGTGATTTTTTTTTTTTCATTTTCCTTCATCGTTTGCCCCTAGAGTTGAGGCGCTTTATCTGCCTGTGTTTGCATTGAATGCATCTGTCTGGATGGTACTGTAAAGTGTGACTGTAATTAAACATATTCACAGAGAGTAAGGAAAATATATTTTCAAGCTTGTTTTGCCTGGCAAATGAATTATGTAAACCTTCCCCATCCGAATCTGTTTTAAGTCAATTAATTGTTGTAATTACTTAAGATTTCTTTTTAATGAATATGGCTCCCTGGGGATCAGATGATATCCTGTCATCTCTAGTCCTGATAAATGAAATGTGAAATGTGATTTGTGGCTGGTTCCAGGCTGAACCTTTGCACTTGAACAATGTCTTTTTTCCGAGCTGCTCATTAAGGGATAAAATGCCCTTGACAGAGCTCAGAGCATTTATACCGGCTTGTCCCTTACACATTGAATGGAACTCGCTGCTAAAAATGTTCCATTTAATCAGACATGTATGAGAAGGTGCAAATGTCCACACCCAGGATACACACAAAGCCCATGTAATGATCACAGCCAATGAAGGTAATACAGCAGAAAGGGTTAAACGTCGAATTCAAGGTATCTTGCTCCTCTAAAGTTACAATAATCCAATGCATTCACACGGCATGTAATGTGTATATGACAAACAATTCAGACCAAGGATAATAATATTTAATGGCAATACTACAGTGTCAAGAGTATAGTTCTCATAAGCGAATCCGGGGAGTATCAGAGCGTAGATGTAATCACAAGGAGGGCTTCTGATGATTACTTTACACATATCCAGGTGGAAGCGTTCATATTCCCTAGTTACACGTTATGCTTCAAAGATTCTCCCTTGTCATTTGCCTTTGGGCTATCATAAGAGCGCAGTGATTTCCCACTTCAGTGCAATATATGTAAGTGTCCTTTCTCCAGCACTGATGAACGATGCCATGGAAAATGCTCATCTGGCAGCAATTTGTCTGAAACGGTTAAACCACAAAATTACAAAACCGGTTTAGAGTTAAGCTCCAATGACTTTCCAAGTTTAATTTGGTACTCGGTTGTTTCACATTTGTTCTGTCACAGATACTAATGGCCTGTTCATTTCAGGCCGACCCTTCTTGGTTCTAATCAGCATAATTGAATACACATGGATATTAAGCCACGGTATTGAGGACTCTTTTCACTTTAGGTTTAATGCACTTGGCCATATCATGCGTGGGGCCTGTATGATGGCACGGCATCCCCGCCATTCTGCATTATGGATGTGTAGACACCTTGCTTCTAGGAGAGATACAGAAAGTTTTGGAGCATGGCAATCATGAGAAATCTCCTTTTTGTCTCCATAATAAAACCTAGTGTGCATACAACGGAACGGTATGGGCCTATAACAGTCTATATGCATCGTGCCATGGATTATTTGTCTTCACACATGGTGCATTTGGTTGCAGAAATGAATGTGGCTGAAAATAGCTTCTATGCACCTGTATAGGGCTTGTTCAAATCCATGTGCTTCCCGCCAAAACAACCCCATTCGAGTGAATGGAACTGATTTTCAATTTCAGAAATTTTTGCAACAAAGTCTGGCACTTAAAGAAGTCATCCTAAGACCATCATGTGCAGTAGCCCCGGAGAGAACATAGAAAGTGGCCTTTTTTCTTGTGGTTGCCTCATGATGCATCCATTGTTTTAATCTTTGTTGGGAACTATAGCATATTAATACGATACACAATGTTAAACCAATGGCTCAGTTGTAATGTGTAGCTTATAACATAATTTAAAATTCATGGATGAAAATTCATCAGAAGAACATTATCAATATGAAGTCAGGTGACTATAGGATGCCCCTGTTAGCTAATATCTACAATCACCCTCTAGGCTAGCTTACTGAGCAAAGACAACTATACTAGGTAGACAAGTATCCCTCTACAAATCTTGAAACCATTTGCATTGATGTCATCACTTAGACTTTTGCAAGCAGTTTCTACAATTGCTTATGGTAAGGCGATGCAATTATATGAGCAGATTTTATCAATAGTTTTTCAGGTCTAGGCATCTGCCTAAAAAAAGGAGGACCCAGGCTTTTTACTAAATCGTGTACAGGTTTGAATATGCAATCAGGATAATTTCATATAAGAAAATAATAATAAAGCTGTTACAAATTTAGACAATAGAAACAAAACCATCGTCTATAAAACACTAGGCATAGGTGTATTAGGAAATCAATATACAGTAGTTGCATGTCCACGATATCTAGAATTAAAGTTCATCTTTTATAAAATGTTCATTGCTTTTGCTTTTATAATTATAATTTTATGTCAAGGCCTCCTCTATGTGGTCCTTAAAGGGTTTCTACCACCACATTTTGACCTAATTAGCTGTCTGACACTAGCGATCTGCTAGTGTCTGCTGTACCTAACCATGCTATTGTAATACTTTTCTCTGCAGCGGTTACCCTAAAAAACGAACCCTTTTATTGCTATGCAAATGAGCCTCTAGGTGCTATGGGGGCGTCTTTTCAGCATCTAGAGGCTCCGTCTACTCACCATGTCTGCCGCCCAGCTCGTCCCTCCAGCCCGCCCATCTCCTCTAGATTGACAGCCTCCATCGCGGCCGAATTCTCACACCTGCGCCGTGTGCGTCTGTATTCGGCGCGTCTGTATTCAGCATTTCCACTGCGCCTGCGCATCTCCACTGCACCTGCGCATCTCCACTGCTTGAGGCCGGGCGTCGTCTGTTCCTGGGAGCACTCTGACGTCATGGGCGCAGGCGCAGTGGAGATGCCGGCGCAGGGAGCGGTCCGACAGTCACTGCGCCGAGTACAGACGCACACGGCGCAGGCGCGAGAATTCGGCCACGATGGATGCGATGGAGGCTGTCAATCTAGAGGAGATGTGCGGGCTGGAGGGACGAGCTGGGCGGCAGACATGGTGAGTAGACGGAGCCTCTAGGTGCTGAAAAGAGGCACCTAGAGGCTCATTTGCATAGCAATAAACGTTCGTTTTTTAGGGTAACCGCTGCAGAGAAAGGTATTACAATAGCATGGTTAGGTAGAGCAGACACTAGTAGATCGCTAGTGTCAGACAGCTAATTAGGTCAAAATGTGGTGGTAGAAACACTTTATAAGGGGTTGTCTCACATTAGCAAATAGCATTTATCATGTAGAGAAAGTTAATACAAGGCGCTTACTAATGTATTGTGATTGTCCATATTGCCTCCTTTGCTGGCTTGACAAATGTTTCCATCGCATTATACACGGCTCGTTTCCAGGGATTATGATATGACCATTGCTGAAGTGCAGATGTGCTGTGGCCAGGACAGGAGCTGCTGTGCATGAATGACTATGTGCATTCTCACAGTCCTGGCAACCAGAGAGGCCGGCACTTTTTCCTATAGTGTGGAATCACGGCCACCGCTGCAGGACTGCAGGGTGGTCATAACTAATGTATACAAGCAGTATATAATGTGATGGAAAAATGAATCAAGCCAGCAAAGGAGGCAACATGGGCAATCATAATACATTATTAAGTGCCTTGTTTTAACTTTGTCTACATGATAAATGCCATTTGTTGAAGTGAAACAACCGATTCAAAAAATCTAATATGGAAGAATTGTTGCAGATACAGTCAGGTCCATAAATATTGGGACATCTGCACAATTCTAAGATTTTTGGCTCTATACACCACCACAATGGATTTGAAATAAAACTATGAACGGTGTAGGAATTACAACTATTTGCATATGTGCCTTCCACTTTTGAGGGGCCAAAAGTAATGGGAGAATTGGCTTTTCAGCTGTTCAATGGCCAGGTGTGTGTTATTCCCTCATTATCCCAATTACAATGAGCAGATAAAAGGTCCAGAGTTCATTTCAAGTGTGCTATTTGCATTTAGAATCTGTTGCTGTCAACTCTCAAGATGAGATCCAAAGAGCTGCCACTATCAGTGAAGCAAGCCATCATTAGGCTTAAAAAACACAACATACCCATCAGAGAGATAGCAAAATAATTAGGTGTGGGCAAAACAACTGTTTGGAACATTCTTAAAAAGAAGGAACCCACCGGTGAGCTCAACAATACCAAAAGACTCAGAAGACCACAGAAAACAACTGTGGTGGATGACCAAAGAATTCTTTCCCTGGTGAAGAAAACACCCTTCACAACAGTTGGCCAGATCAAGAACACTCTCCAGAAGGTAGGTGTATGTGTGTCAAAGTCAACAATCAAGAGAAGACTTCACCAGAGTGAATACAAGATGTAAACCATTGGTGAGCCTCAAAAACAGGAAGGCCAGATTAGAGTTTGCCAAACGACATCTATAAAAGCCTTAACAGTTCTGGAACAACAGCCTATAGACAGATGAGACCAAGATCAACTTGTACCAGAGTGATGGGAAGAGAAGAGTATGGAGAAGGAAAGGAACTGCTCATGATCCTAAGCATACCACCTTATCAGTGAAGCATGGTGGTGGTAGTGTCATGGCATGGGCATGTATGGCTGCCAATGGAACTGGTTCTCTTGTATTTATTGATGATGTGAGTGCTGACAAAAGCAGCAGGATGAATTCTGAAGTGTTTCAGGCAATATTATCTGCTTATATTCAGCCAAATGCTTCAGAACTCATTGGACGGCGCTTCACAGTGCAGATGGACAATGACCCAAAGTATACTGCAAAAGCAACCAAAGAGCTTTTTAAGGGAAAGAAGTAGAATCCGATTGAACATGCATTTCACTTGCTGAAGACAAAACTGAAGGGAAAATGCCCCAAGAACAAGCAGGAACTGAAGACAGTTGCAGTAGAGGCCTGGCAGAGCATCACCAGGGATGAAATCCAGAGTCTGCCGATGTCTATGTGTTCCAGACTTCAGGCTGTAATTGACTGCAAAGGATTTGCAACCAAGTATTAAAAAGTGAAAGTTTGATTTATGATTATTATTATTCTATCCCATTACTTTTGGTCCCTTAACAAGTGGGAGGCACATATGCAAACTGTTGTAATTCCTACACCGTTCACCTGATTTGGATGTAAATACCCTCAAATTAAAGCTGACAGTCTGCAGTTAAAGCACATCTTGCTCATTTCATTTCAAATCCATTGTGGTGGTGTATAGAGCCAGAAATGTTAGAATTGTGTCGATGTCCTAATATTTATGGACCTGACTGTATTTTAGTGATGGAAAATCGATTGAATTCATGTGAATGAGGTTGCTTCTGCAGCAGTGCATTTCTGTGAACTCCATTCAGATTTATGGGAGAATCACAGATATATCTGCAACAAATCTGTCACATGTGACCATACTATACTATTCCTTATACAGGGAGTGCAGAATTATTAGGCAAATGAGTATTTTGACCACATCATCCTCTTTATGCATGTTGTCTTACTCCAAGCTGTATAGGCTCGAAAGCCTACTACCAATTAAGCATATTAGGTGATGTGCTTCTCTGTAATGAGAAGGGGTGTGGTCTAATGACATCAACACCCTATATCAGGTGTGCATAATTATTAGGCAACTTCCTTTCCTTTGGCAAAATGGGTCAAAAGAAGGACTTGACAGGCTCAGAAAAGTCAAGAATAGTGAGATATCTTGCAGAGGGATGCAGCACTCTTAAAATTGCAAAGCTTCTGAAGCGTGATCATCGAACAATCAAGCGTTTCATTCAAAATAGTCAACAGGGTCGCAAGAAGCGTGTGGAAAAACCAAGGCGCAAAATAACTGCCCATGAACTGAGAAAAGTCAAGCGTGCAGCTGCCAAGATGCCACTTGCCACCAGTTTGGCCATATTTCAGAGCTGCAACATCACTGGAGTGCCCAAAAGCACAAGGTGTGCAATACTCAGAGACATGGCCAAGGTAAGAAAGGCTGAAAGACGACGACCACTGAACAAGACACACAAGCTGAAACGTCAAGACTGGGCCAAGAAATATCTCAAGACTGATTTTTCTAAGGTTTTATGGACTGATGAAATGAGAGTGAGTCTTGATGGGCCAGATGGATGGGCCCGTGGCTGGATTGGTAAAGGGCAGAGAGCTCCAGTCCGACTCAGACGCCAGCAAGGTGGAGGTGGAATACTGGTTTGGGCTGGTATCATCAAAGATGAGCTTGTGGGGCCTTTTCGGGTTGAGGATGGAGTCAAGCTCAACTCCCAGTCCTACTGCCAGTTTCTGGAAGACACCTTCTTCAAGCAGTGGTACAGGAAGAAGTCTGCATCCTTCAAGAAAAACATGATTTTCATGCAGGACAATGCTCCATCACACGCGTCCAAGTACTCCACAGCGTGGCTAGCAAGAAAGGGTATAAAAGAAGAAAATCTAATGACATGGCCTCCTTGTTCACCTGATCTGAACCCCATTGAGAACCTGTGGTCTATCATCAAATGTGAGATTTACAAGGAGGGAAAACAGTACACCTCTCTGAACAGTGTCTGGGAGGCTGTGGTTGCTGCTGCACGCAATGTTGATGGTGAACAGATCAAAACACTGACAGAATCCATGGATGGCAGGCTTTTGAGTGTCCTTGCAAAGAAAGGTGGCTATATTGGTCACTGATTTGTTTTTGTTTTGTTTTTGAATGTCAGAAATGTATATTTGTGAATGTTGAGATGTTATATTGGTTTCACTGGTAAAAATAAATAATTGAAATGGGTATATATTTGTTTTTTGTTAAGTTGCCTACTAATTATGCACAGTAATAGTCACCTGCACACACAGATATCCCCCTAAAATAGCTAAAACTAAAAACAAACTAAAAACTACTTCCAAAAATATTCAGCTTTGATATTAATGAGTTTTTTGGGTTCATTGAGAACATGGTTGTTGTTCAATAATAAAATTAATCCTCAAAAATACAACTTGCCTAATAATTCTGCACTCCCTGTATAGATATAAATGTAATTGGTCTATTGTTACCTGGAAAAGACATAGAAATGGCCTTCTTTGCAATACCGTATTTGCTCAAGTGTGATGCTCGAGTCTTCTCCCTGTACGTTTGTTGGCTGCTACTCAGCCAATAAACGTGCAGGGAAGTACTGGCACTCACTGTAATGCCGTAGCCATGTTGGTTACTGGCATTACAGTGATTGGCTGGCCGGAACACGTCATCGGGTGCTATATAGCACCTGATGACACGTGGTTCGGCTCAGTCTTAGTCAGGGAGAGTTGCAGCAGAAGGGACAGATAGTGTAGGGACAGGATTATATATATTTTTTTTCAGGCAGGGTTTACTGTCATTCAGTTTCATTTTTTCTTAGATGCTGGTGACAGCGATATTACCTGCACTACATCTCCTGTATAATGTTTGCACATCCTAAATATCTGTGACATTCAGTAAAAATTTTTGGCCGCTAGTGACAGCGATATTACCTGCACTACATCTCCTGTATAACGTTTGCGCATCCTAAATATCTGTGACATTCAGTGTAATTTTTTCTTAGCTGCCGGTGACAGCGACATTACCTGTGCTATATCTCCTGTATAACGTTTGTGCATCCTTAATATCTGTGACATTCAGTGTAGTTTTTTTCTTAGCCGCTGATGACAGCGACAGTACCTGCTCTACATCTCCTGTATAACGTTTGCACATCCTAAATTTATGTGACATTCAGTGTAATTTTTTCTTAGCTGCTGGTGACAGCGACAGTACCTGCGCTGCATCTCCTGTATAAGGTTTGCACATACTAAATATATGTGACATTCAGTGTAATTTTTTCGCCGCTGGTGACAGCGATATTACCTACACTACATCTCCTGTATAACGTTTGCGCATCCTAAAAATCTGTGATATTCCGTGTAATTTATTTGCACATACACTTACAAAACCTGCTCTACTGTACGTGTGACATACTTGCAAGCATATATGCCATTTATAATGCTCAAGACAAGCAGTAAGGGACAGGGAAGTGGCCGTGCTGCTGATGGTGCACACAGAGGGTGCAGCAGATGATGCTTCCAGTCGGTTAAGCACCATCCTGTCATCCACAAAGTCCAGTCTCAGTAGCCAAGAGACTGGTCAACAGAATCCTCACCCTGATCCTCCTTCCTCCCACCATGAAGAGTCTTGGCAAACAAGTGATCCCACACTCGGATATTCAGAGTAGCTGTTTTCAGCGCCATTCCTTGATTTGGGCCTCTCGCCAAGCCCGCTTGAAGAGGGACATGAGGAGATCTTGAGCACTGATTCCCAAACTCTTGAGCATCCACAGTCAAAAAAAGATGACGGTGGGGAACGGCAATTAGTGGTTCACAAGGTGGATGATGATGATGATGAGACACAGTTGCCAATAAGTCAATGGCAATTAGTGTCTCAAGAGGTTGATGATGAGGATGAGACACAGTTGTCAATAAGTGAGGTTCTTGTTAGGTCAAGTCAGGAGGATGACCAGAGTGAGGAAGTGGAAGAGGAGGTGGTGGACGATGAAATCACTGATCCAACCTGGGAAGGTAGCAAGGCGAGCGAGGAAAGCAGTACAGAGGGGGAGGGATCCGCAGCACCGCAACAGGCTGGAAGAGGGAGTGAGGTGGCAAAAGGGAGAAGGCAGACCACACCAAACAGGCCCGCAACTGTTCCCCGGAGCACCCCCTTGCGGCAATCTATCTTGCCAAGGGGTAGGTGTTCCGCAGTCTGGCTGCTTTTTTTATGAAAGTGCGGACGATAAAAGAATTGTCATTTGCAACCTGTGCCATACCAAAATGAGCCGGGGCATGAACACTAGCAACCTCACCACCACCAGCATGAACCGCCACATGACATCAAAGCACCCTAATAGGTGGGCCGAACACCTGTCCATACTCCAGGCCTTTGAACGAAAGTGCAAATGCCCAGCCACCCAACCACAGGTCATAGCACTAAATGCAAACCTTTCCAAATTGCTGGCCCTGGAAATGTTGCCATTTAGGCTTGTGGACACTGAGGCTTTCCGCAGCCTGATGGCGGCTGTCGTCCCTCGTTACTTAGTCCCCAGCCGCCACTATTTTTCCCGATGTGCCATCCTAGCCTTACACCAGCATGTGTCCCGTAACATCACCCGTGCCCTGACCAACGTAGTTCTTGGGAAGGTCCACTTAACGACTGACACATGTACAAGTGCTTTTGGCAGGCACGCTACATTTCCCTGACGGCACACTGGGTGAACCTTGTGGAGGCCGGGAGCGAGTCGTACCCTGGGATGGCACAGGTGCTACCGACACCAAGGATTGCGGGACCTACTTCCATCTGGATTTCCGCCACCACCTACATTAGTGGGTGCAACCTCCCCTTCTCCTCCTCCATCTCCTCCTCCACTTCCCCCTCTGAATTCCCATCTTGCAGCACCAGTCAGCCATCAGTCAGTAACTGGAAGCAGTGTAGCACTGCAACAGGCCGGGTTGAAACTAATTTGCTTAGATGACAAATAGCACACCGCCGCAAATCTGTGGCAGGATATAAGGGACCAGACTGAGTCACTCAACCTACAACCAGGCATGGTTGTGTCTAATAATGGCCGTAACTTGGTGGCGGCTTTGAAGCTCAGCAAGCTCACACACATACCATGCCTAGCCAAAGTGTTCAACTTAGTGGTTCAGCAGTTTCTCAAAACCTACCCCAATTTGCCTGAGCTACTGTTGAAGGTTCCTCCCATTTCCGAAAATCATCTACAGCTGCCGCCAGTCTGGCAACACTGCAGCAGCGCTTGCAATTGCCAGCTCACCGACTGTTGTGCGACGGGAGCAAGCGCTGGAACTCCACGTTCCACATGTTGGCCAGGCTTTGTGAGCAGCAGAGGGCAGTAGTGGAATACCAGCTGCAACATGGTCGTCGCCTTTCCAGTGAGCTTCCGCTCTTCACAAGCAACGAGTGGGCATGGATGTCTGACCTCTGTGAGGTTTTATGCAACTTTGAGGAATCAACAGAGATGGTGAGCGGTGATAACGCTATTATCAGCATAACCATCCCACTTCTGTGTCTACTGAAACGCTCACTGCTCACAATGAAGGCGGACGCTTTGCATATGGAAGAGGTGGAAATGGGGGAAGACAGTACACAGGGTGATAGCCAGACCACCCTCAGTTCGTCTTCTCAGCACAAATTGGATGATGATGACGAGGAGAAGCAGGAGACAGTTGCCTCTGCTACAGAAGGTAGTACCCATAGCAGGTTTATTCCATGTGTTTAGAGTGGATGGGCCAAAGAGGAGGAAGAGGATGAGGAGATTGAGAGTCATCCTCCTGATGAGGACAGCGAAGTTTTGTCTGTTGGGACACATGACTGACTTTATGTTATGCTGCCTTTCCCGTGACCCTCGCGTTATACGCATCTTGGCCAACACCGATTACTGGTTGTTCACCCTTCTCGACCCCTATTACAAAGAAAACTTCTCATCTCTCATTCCTGTGGTGGAGAGGACTAGCAAAATTGTGCAATACCAGAAGGTCCTTGTGGAAAAATTTCTCCAAAAATTTCCAGCTGACTACACTGGCGGCAGAGTGCGTAGTGCCTTGGGCAACCGAGGAGGGGAGACGAGGGGAACACACAGCAGTTCCAACAGAGGCAGGGCAACACTCTCCATGACCTAGGACAGTTCATGACATGCCATCAGCACCCTTATCCTGATGCGCGGCCTAGTGTCACAAGGAGGGAAAAGTTTTGGAAGATGGTGAAGGAGTACGTAGCAAACCGTGTCAGCGTCCTTAGTGATCCCTCTGTGCCTTACAACTATTGGGTGTCCAAGCTGGACATGTGGCATGAACTGGCACTCTACGCCTTGGAGGTGCTGGCCTGCTCTGCCTGCCCTGCTCATCCGACTGTTAACTGAACATGCTGACAGGTTGACTCTTATCAAAATGAACAAGGCCTGGATTGCCCCTGACTTCTCTACTCCACCAGAGGAAAGCGGCTGAACATAAAGGCACTTTAAATGTGGCTTTTATGGTGTATTGAATACACTGTACTCCCATGCACCACTTTTACCACAAAAAAGGGTATATGGTTCAATCTTCCTTTTCTCGTCCTCCTCCTCCTCCATCATATTAACATGCTTATTAGGCTGCCCTCGCTCCTAATGTTTTAGAGGGTCAGCTCAGCAGCAGACCCTCACCCCTAATGTTTTAGAGGGTCACCAGCAGGCCCTTGCTCCTAATGTTTTTGTGGGTCACCAGCAGTCCTTAGTCATAATTTTTCCAGGGTGTGTATGATGCCCTCCTTTATGTGTAATAAAGGGTGTATTGGAGTGCCGGTTCCTAGTAATTTTTGGCAGCCTTTTCACTTAGTGCATAGGCTTTACAAGTGTAGGAGTCCCACTACCTGAACAATTGTACCACAATGTGAATGAGGCCCTCCTTTATGTGATATACAGGTTGTATCGGAGTGCCTCTTCCTTGTAATTTTTGGCAGCACTTGCACTTTATATATAAGTAAATATACAGGAAAGAATGTTTCCTAACAATTTTTTCTCTAAAAGTGATTTTATCTTAGGTTTTGTGCGCATTATTGTCAGTCTGTAAAGGTGGAGCACTACTCGGACAAAATTGTTCCTAGCAGCGACCTGGGAGTCCAAGATGCATCCAGACATCCTCCCCATGCTGTTCCCAAACCATTTCAGTCGGGTTTCCATCAATTTCTGACCTTTTCCTGTAACCCAGACACTCTCCCCTCTTCAGAGCAGGGGGTGCCTGGTTTAGTGCTCAGGTTCTCCCATTGACTTCCATTGTGCTCGGGTGCTCTGTAGAGCCCCCGAGCATTCCAAAGTGTTCTACTCGAGCACCAGAGCACTTTGGTGCTCGATTAACACTATTCAATACTTTTCAGTAAACTTGGACACAACTCCATGTTCACGTGTTAAAGTTCCACCACAATGACCCAAAATGTACAGGTAGGACTCCTGCAAAATTGGTTTATGACTATTTCATTACTTTGATCTACTTGAAATATGGTAAAGAATTTTATTTTAACATCAAGGAACGCTTAAGCATTGTACTTAGTTGTTGTTAGACACAACTTACTATGTGAATTTTTAGAAGAGTTGTGAGGAACATTTCTTGAGAACATCTTGGAGAAATATCTGTCACTGATGTAGTTTTTATGACCATGGTGATACACTGCATTTTGTGGCTTGATAAATACCAAAAAATATTTACCATCTCTACCAGATCTCAGTTTCTGGTATCTAATGCAATAAACTGCAAAAATGATTGCACATATGCAGCCACCTTAGAAGCATTGCTTTTAAGGTCCATGCAATTTACTGCAGTGGAACACATTCATGAACCTGAAACAAATCTTTAAAAAAAAAAAAATATTGACACATTATGGGAGTCATGATGACCTGCCGGGGCTCCCCAATTAAAGAATGCAGGAACAGATTGAGTAAAATAGAAAAAAAGGGAACACTAGAACGGACTTTTGTGTTATGTGGTCTTTAAAATCTCCTGCGCTGATGGACAATGCGCCTAATTTATAACAAGGCGCAGGCAGCAGCTAGAAAATGCCATATTATGCATCTGTAATATGATAGCCATTAACTGTTATGGAGCCATACTGAGTGCTGCCCGATGTTCTATAGATGCACATGCTATTTTTTAGGAACCAGTGAGAAAATCAATTGTCCCATATTCCAGTGGAATGCCATACTATGCAGATATCCTCCTCTAGTAACGTTGCTCCATCTAACATGCTCACATAGCCTTTTAACAGAGTACCGTATGTATAATGTTACAGTCAAGATGTCATGTTGGATTTGATTTTAGCTATTGAAATACTACTGTGGGTTAACTGCAATTAGAGTAAATTCCATTCTGACTAGAAGTGATTAGTCAAATAATACTGTTGGCCCAGAATCAGTGGCATACCTTCAATGGAGCCAATAACGCAACTGCTACAGGGCCTGGAGGAGGAGGGGCCATTGCTGAACTCTTCTCTTCTTTCTGATGTAAAACCACAGCTTTTTTATGCAACAGCCACTAGGTGGAGCTCAGTGCAGGCAAATTATTCAAATTTAGTCAATTGTAACTGAATTAATCCTTATACACTGAGCTCCCCCTAGTGGTGGCTGCAGGCAGCCAGCTTTGTAATAGATTTATCAAGCAGGGGATCTATCAATGTATATATGCCAGCATTCTGGTATAAAATATATTGAGAAATATGGTGTTCAGAATGAGCGCCATACTTAGTAAGCATCTGTTCCACTTTTTCTGATATAGAAGTTGGATAAAGTGAATAAGGCCAAGGGTGACTTTTTATTACAATCCTTTTAATTAAAATTTATTCCACTTAATTTAAAAAAATGGCACATTCATCATCAGAAATCTGGAGCACATATTGGGAAACTGGGTGGGGCAGGGAGGGGCCCATAGGTTTTGCTATGGGGCCCTAAACCCCTGCCCACAATGTGTTCCAAATACTGTGAATATGAAAAAACCTTATAGCGAGGGACTGGAATTTCAAGGTTTTAAAATATGAAATGCTTTGATATGTTAATGTTATTGCCAGGTCAGTGTGACGAAAAAGCACCAGAAATAACTATGATTTCTTCTGTGTCATTTGAGCTTTGAACAGATTCTTCAGTTTTTCAATTTGCCATTAAAATTAACTAAAAGTGTATAAAATCAGTCTGAAATCACGCTAGTACTGTGGATAACCTACTATAGTCAGTAAAAGTACTGCTCAAGCTACAAACCGGATTCCAAAAAAGTTGGGACACTAAACAAATTGTGAATAAAAACTGAATGCAATGATGTGGAGATGGCACATGTCAATATTTTATTTGTAATAGAACGTAGATGACAGATCAAACGTTTAATCCGAGTAAATGTATCATTTTAAAGGAAAAATACGTTGATTCAAAATTTCACGGTGTCAACAAATCCCCAAAAAGTTGTGACAAGTAGCAATAAGAGGCTGGAAAAAGTAAATTTGAGCATAACGAAGAGCTGGAAGACCAATTAACACTAATTAGGTCAATTGGCAACATGATTGGGTATAAAAAGAGCTTCTCAGAGTGGCAGTGTCTCTCAGAAGCCAAGATGGGTAGAGGATCACCAATTCCCACAATGTTGCGCAGAAAGATAGTGGAGCAATATCAGAAAGGTGTTACCCAGCGAAAAATTGCAAAGACTTTGTATCTATCATCATCATAAACTGTGCATAACATCATCCGAAGATTCAGAGAATCTGGAACAATCTCTGTGCATAAGGGTCAAGGCCGTAAAACCATACTGGATGCCCGTGATCTCCGGGCCCTTAAACGACACTGCACCACAAACAGGAATGCTACTGTAAAGGAAATCACAGAATGGGCTCAGGAATACTTCCAGAAACCATTGTCAGTGAACACAATCCACCGTGCCATCCGCCGTTGCCAGCTGAAACTCTACAGTGCAAAGAAGAAGCCATTTCTAAGCAAGATCCACAAGCTCAGGCGTTTTCACTGGGCCAGGGATCATTTAAAATGGAGTGTGGCAAAATGGAAGACTGTTCTGTGGTCAGACGAGTCACGATTCGAAGTTATTTTTTGGAAATCTGGGACGCCATGTCATCCGGACCAAAGAGGACAAGGACAACCCAAGTTGTTATTAACGCTCAGTTCAGAAGCCTGCATCTCTGATGGTATGGGGTTGCATGAGTGCGTGTGGCATGGGCAGCTTGCATGTCTGGAAAGGCACCATCAATGCAGAAAAATATATTCAGGTTCTAGAACAACATATGCTCCCATCCAGACGTCATCTCTTTCAGGGAAGACCCTGCATTTTTCAACAAGATAATGCCAAACCACATTCTGCATCAATCACAACATCATGGCTGCGTAGGAGAAGGATCCGGGTACTGAAATGGCCAGTCTGCAGTCCAGATCTTTCACCTATAGAGAACATTTAGCGCATCATAAAGAGGAAGGTGCAACAAAGAAGGCCCAAGACGATTGAACAGTTAGAGGCCTGTATTAGACAAGAATGGGAGAGCATTCCTATTTCTAAACTTGAGAAACTGGTCTCCTCGGTCCCCAGACGTCTGTTGAGTGTTGTAAGAAGAAGGGGAGATGCCACACAGTAGTGAAAATGGCCTTGTCCCAACTTTTTGGGGATTTGTTGACACCATGAAATTCTGATTCAACATATTTTTCCCTTAAAATGGTACATTTTCTCAGTTTAAACTTTTGTTCCGTGATTTATGTTCTATTCTGAATAAAATATTAGAAGTTGGCACCTCCACATCATTGCATTCAGTTTTTATTCACGATTTGTATAGTGTCTCAACTTTTTCAGAATCCGGTTTGTACTTATACATTGGGACAAGCTCTCGTCATGATCAGGACAGGGTTTTTACCCTTGATCCCCAAACTTCAATGTAACTGTTAGCTAAACAATCAATAATTACCTTCTGTTGCCCCCCTTTTTTCAGTTATATCGGAAAATAATAGCATTCTTAAGACAGAATGCAAAAGAATATGGCCATTTAGGGGTTTAAAAAAAACTCACCTCAACCGCTTTGTCGCGCTGCAGCAGTCTCTTCTATCTTCATTCAGCAGGACCTGCCAAAGGACCTACGATGTGCGCGATGACGTCACCGCGCTCACCATGTGGGATAGCGTGGTGACGTCATCGCGCACATCGTAGGTCCTTTGGCAGGTTCTGCTGAATGAAGATAGAAGAGACTGCTGCAGCGCGATCAAGTGGATGAAGTGATTCTTTTTTAACCCCTAAATGGCCATATTCTTTTGCACTCTGTCTTAAAGGGTTTCTGTCACCTGAAAAATGGGTATTAAGCTGGCTGACATTAGCGATGTGCTAATGTCAGCTGAACATAACTATATTAGTGCCATCTCACTGCCTGAAGCCTTTATTAAGAAAAATTAACTTTTATAATATGCTAATTAGCCTCTAGGAGCAAGGGGGGGGGGGCGTTGCACCTGCTCCTAGAGGCTCCGTTTGCCCACCTCTTTGAACGTCCTTCTTCTCCTGATTGAGAAGGCCAGGCCAGTGCTGCTCTCCAACTGCCGGCAGTGTCTACTTAGAAAATCTGGCGCCTGCGCCATCCTGATCAGTATTCGGCACAGGCGCAGGGAGGGAAGGACGTTCTCCAGCAGCCGGCTTCCTCACTGTGACATATTCAGCGCAGGGAAGGACGCTCGGCGACTGCTGGCTTCCTCACTGCACCTGCACCGAATACTGAACAGGACGGTGCAGGCGCAAAATTTTCTTAGTAGACACGGCCGGCGGGAGGAGAACAGCGCTGCCCTGGCCCTGTCAGGCATGAAAAAGGGTGGGCAAATGGAGCCTCTAGGAGCAGGTGCAAAGCTCCCCCTGCTCCTAGGGGTTAATTAGCATATTATTAAAAAAAAATCTCAATAAAGGTTTCAGGCTGTGAGATGGCACTAATATAGTTATGTTCAGCTGACATTAGCACATCGCTAATGTCGGCCAGCTTAATACCCATTTTTCAGGTGACAGAAACCCTTTAAGAGTGCTATTATTTTCCAATATAACCATGTTATAACGGAAAATAATAAAGTTAAATTCGGAAGTTCGGGTCCCCATTTACTTCAATGGGGTTCAGGGTCAAGTTCGGGTCCCGAACCTGAACTTTGACCTGAAGTTCGGACAGACCCGGCGAACCTGAACTTCCCTACTCTTTACGTCATACATAGGTGTGTTTTTTTTTAAACATGTAATTTTTTAATGTTGCAGCCAAATGATAGCTTAAAGCCTATATGGAAATATAAAAGACATTACAAACAGGTGTTTTTTGAGTCAGTGGCAATTTTTCAAAACAGCGTGCACTAAGCGAATCAGTTTTTTATGCATATCCCCATAGGCTTCTTTTAAAGGACTATTTCCAAGAAAATAGGGGCATATTGCTAGGATATGTCCCCATTGTCTGATAGGTGTGGGTCTCACAATTATATTGAGAATGGAGCGGGGAAAGTGGTGGCTGGAGGACCCTGGGTTTCCCTAGGTCTGGCCACCACCAAGCCCTCTCCCCATAGAAGTGAATGTAAGGGCACCACGCTTGCGCGGCCACCGTTCCCATTCATTTCTTTGGGGCTGACATAAATAGTCGAGCCAATGCTCGGCTATTTTCAGCGGCCCCATACAAATGAATGGAGGGCAGCCGCGCATGTACAGTGCGCCCTCCAGGACTTTGCCAGCTGCCTTTACGAGTTAGGTGCAGGTCCCAGCGGTGGGCCTGTACTTCTCAGACAAGGGGGACATTTGCTAGAAATATGCCCCCCCCCCCATTGTTTTAGATGGGAATACCTGTAAAAATACATATAAAATATATGTGAAAATCTCTGAATAAAAAAATAAGCCATGCAAAAAATGGGAGTAAAAATGCATGAAATTTATAGCAAAAGCCAAAATAATTAAAATAAAAAAAGTTTCTGTGTAGGAAACCTGCTATCGATATGGCTACTGCAGCTCCTACCCTGGCTCTGTCCTTCATCTCATCCCTGACTTATGTTAGGATTTATTATTAAATCCATTCATATTTTACAAGCTTGGATAGATTTACTGAAAAAAAATCTCCATTTGTACTTTCTATAATAGGTAGTGGTAAAGTTTCATTAGTTTTGAAGCTGTTCATCTCCGCTGTATATGTTCCAAGTGGCACTCTTTCCACCTGACAGTGTGAAGCCGGCACCTTGTTTCTTGCCCTATGAGAAGTTCACTTCCCCTGCAGCATGATTGTGTTTGAAAAAGATGACTTTTAAACCTCTTACTGAATATTTTAATGGATTAAATTCATCATGTCACCAGCTGCTGTGCAGCTAATAGACCCATAAAACACTGTATTAAAGGATTACCCATGCAAAATTTCTATGTACGCTAATGTGAATTTTAATACTTTTAACATTTAGTTGAGATGGGAATGTCCAAGAACAGCTTGTTCAATAGGTTATTCTATAAAATTAAGCACCCAGCTCATCAGAAATGCCAGGACTCCATTAAGTAAAAATTTTACAGAGAGGCTAAGATGATTCACTGTAAATTGTTTCAATGGAAGACGGCAACATCTGCTCTGCTGCTCTATTTGTGCTGTGTAAATGATACAACGATCACAAACGCTGCAAACTCCAAGAAAGGAGGCGTGAACAGTTCATTTATTTGACAAACTATAAAAAATCTGCATAGAAAACTCTCAAACCAAATGGACTGACTTATTGGAAAATATATTAGCACCCATTCTACTATGAAAGACTAGAGCTGTAGTACATCAAGCCTTGTGTGGCGGAATCCGCCTCGCCACTGGGCATTGGAGAGGCCTGGCTACCCGCCTCCTACCTGCTGACTATGGCCCCTGGTGAATTTGTACGTGGAATGCAATTTGGGCATGTGGTATTTTGTATTGCTGTGTGTTGTGGACTGTATATATCTTGCCCTGGCTGTAAAGTTTGCTATGTTACAGGCATTGTTGTTCTGTTCCTCTTCTCCTCCCCCTTTTTCCTGTCCCATTGTTTCCCCGTCAGGGTGTTGTCGCAGGGACACTGGGAGACCAGTTTAAACCAGCTGCTCTGTCCCTCCTCAATCTCCCATCAGCCCTTGCTATTGTCTGGCCCCACCCTTCCTTGTACCATAGTCCTAGGTACCCTATTGTATGTAAATGAGGCTGTTGGGGGGGGTTTAAAGTAGGTGTGCTGTGTCTAAATAAAGGCAGTTCCTGTTTTAACCCTCAAGGTGAAGTGTCGTCTCATTCTTGGGGGAGGATTTATTGCATGCTGTCCCAGTTTGACTGCTAGGAGTGTAAACCTATTCGTATGGTTTCCTATTCAACTGTCTACAGCATTCATATGCTTATAGAGGATTTATATGCTTCTTCGGTTCGGTGATTGTGGTGTCTGCCAGAGTGCTTGGAAACCTCAGGAAACGCTAGGAGCATCCGTCAACGGAGGTACTCAGTCTACGGGTGCCAGGTGATCCGTTACATTGGTGGCAAGCAGTGGGATGGCGTCCTGGTGTGAGAGGAACAACACCCTGGAGACACAGGAATTAGTATGGAGCGGCATAGAACCAGCGAGTCCCTGGACAACGCTCGAGGTAGAAAATAAATGTAACCGGAGGTTGGACTGCAGAGAGAGCGCCCGACAAGAGATGTAGGAAGAAACCCTAGAAGGTGTCCAGCGTTGGCGAGGTGAGCGTCTTCCCAGCAAGGAGCAGCGGTTACAAGCCCGAGTGGCCCTACGGATACCTATGCTGGGAGAACAGGCCCAGGAGGAATTGGTGATGCAACTTAATTCACTGGCATGGAGGGAACTGGGTCTCGATGATGCATACCAAGCGCTACGTTCCCGGAATGGCCAAATTTGACAAACCCGAGGGCAAGTATTATAATGGCCCTGGCTTATTATGGGGGGCCTTTGCAGAACCGGAATTTTGGAGTGCGGCAGAGTCACGGCTTTGGGACATATTTGACTACAGAGAGGCCGTGCTGGATCTCCCTATGGCCGAAAACCTAAGGCCAGACCTGATTGAACTGGCTGTCCAGGAATGGGAACTGGAGCAGGATTACCAGCACCTGTTCAGCTCCAGTCAGTCACCCTATACCCTGCAAGTACCACCAGAGCAGTGGGAGATCGAACAGAATTATGCGTACTTATATGATCAAGTGACACCGCCTGTCTCTAACCTGATGAGGCTTATGGACTGTACACCATTGGGAGCGTTGAGTTTCGTTCCCCCTCCCCAACAACTAAGCCCATCATCAGGAGACCTGCATTCGGTACCCCCTACTCCCCAACCAGCCCCAGAAATGAGAGACCTCACAGACTGGTCCTAAGAAGACTCACAGATGGCAGATGGAGATGGGACCGAGATCTCTCTACCGGCCCTACAGGGATACTGGGCAGCCGGCCCAGATCTCCAACTCCATATGGGGGTAATACAGGGAGATAAGTGTGTCCTCCTTCCTTCCCAACAGCAGAGTGCTTTACAGGGAGGGGAGACAGCCGGTTTCACTCCCCAGTGGCAGTGTGAACTACAGGGAGTGGAGACAGCCGGTCTCACTCCACAGCGGCAGTGTGCTTTACAGGGAGGGGAGACAGTCGATCTCTCTCCCCAACAGCAGCAGTACCAGGAGGAGGAGGTAAGCAACCCCTCCCCTCCACAGCCAACTCCAAACCAGGTACTGGGGTCAGTAGAGGAGTCGTTAGCCCCCTCTGGCCCCCTCCCAGCAGAAGAGCTGGCATCTGGGCAGAGCGCCGCTGGCCTCTGCCCTACTTGTCCCCTTACTACCCAGCAGGACTGTAGTCCAGTCCATCCAGCAGAAGAGCTGGCATCCGGGCAGAGCGCCGCTAGCCTCTGCTCCACCGACGCCCTTGTTACAGGGCTGGCTTGCACCCCCCTCACCCCAGCAGAAGAGCTGGCATCAGGGCAGAGAGCCGCTAGCCTCTGCTCCACCGACCCCCTTGTTACAGGACTGGCTTGTACCCCCCTCGCCCCAGCAAAAGTGCTGGCATCAGTGCAGAACACCGCTGGCCGCTGTTCCCCAAGTAGCCCCAGCGGTTTGCCTAGCACACCAAGGGGAGACAGTAAGCCCCACAACAGTGCATATGGGACCGTAGTCTCTGTACCTGCACCACTGGAGATATGGACAGTCTGTCCTGGTCCACAACAACAGGACAATGTATTGGAAGGAGAGGCAGTCTGTTTTCCCCTACAACAAGGGAGGGTGTCGCAGAGAGAGGAGCCTGTTACCCCTTCCCCCCAGCAACAGCTTTGTTCAACCAGGGGAAAGGGCACCCTAATTACCTTCCCCCCAAGCCATGGATCTACAACTGGGCACAAGCGGCAGGGGGCCATAGGGACAACTACACCCTTTGAGAAAAGCCGGCTGACTATCAGAGCCCCAGACCGCCTGGAGGTCTGGAGTCTGGATAGTCTTAATGGGAAAAGGGAGAAATGTGGCGGAACCCGCCTCGCCACTGGGCATTGGAGAGGCCTGGCTACCCGCCTCCTACCTGCTGACTATGGCCCCTGGTGAATTTGTACGTGGAATGCAACTTGGGCATGTGGTATTTTGTATTGCTGTGTGTTGTGGACTGTTTATATCTTGCCCTGGCTGTAAAGTTTGCTATGTTACAGGCATTATTATTCTGTGCCTATTCTCCTCCCCTTTTTCCTGTCCCATTGTTTCCCCGGCAGGGTGTTGTCGCAGGGACACTGGGACACCAGTTTAAACCAGCTGCTCTGTCCCTCCTCAATCTCCCATCAGCCCTTGCTATTGTCTGGCCCCACCCTTCCTTGTACCATAGTCCTAGGTACCCTATTGTATGTAAATGAGGCTGTTGGGGGGGGGGTTAAAGTAGGTGTGCTGTGTCTAAATAAAGGCAGTTCCTGTTTTAACCATCAAGGTGAAGTGTCGTCTCATTCTTGGGGGAGGATTTATTGCATGCTGTCCCAGGTTGACTGCTAGGAGTGTAAACCTTTTCGTATGGTTTCCTATTCAACTGTCTACAGCATTCATATGCTTGAAGAGGATTTATATGCTTCTTCGGTTCGGTGATTGTGGTGTCTGCCAGAGTGCTTGGAAACCTCAGGAAACGCTAGGAGCATCCGTCAACGGAGGTACTCAGTCTAGGGGTGCCAGGTGATCCGTTACGTCTTGCACTATAGCTAAGGATTAAAAAGCTTGACAAAGGCCCCATCGAGTGGGCTGAAACGTTGCCTGGGAATAAACGGGTCACCACCTTTTACCACAATTGGAGTGTTGCCTATTCTTTGGTTATACTATATTGGAGGAAAGGTTGTCCACCTTTTCAGAGGACTTGCACCCTAACCACTCTTTTTTCACTGTGCTGCTGTTGCTTTTTTGGTTTCTAAGGATTAAAATGGTTATTGAATACACATCTTATATTGCTTAGTTATGCAATATTAGTTATAGTACAAGGAGGAATAATTCGTGAATAGCATTTCTTTGCTAAATAATCAGGAAAGAAAATGTTTATTCCATAAGTCAGATAAACTATAAATCAATAAACATCAAAGATTTCATATATGAAAAATTAACTTTTGTGCAGCCAATTGTGTCTGTGAGGAGTGTCTCATAGCTGAGATCAAATTTGGCTCCCATCATGATGCCAAGTTCTTCCACACAGGATAGAAGAGTCTGGTGTTTCTCCATGACCCTTGGGATACTTCTTGCCTCCTTTATTTCAAACTTGGCTCCCATTGTGGTGCCAGATTTTACCACACGAGAGAGAAGAGTCTGGGATTTCTCTACGATACTTGAGACAATTCTTGCCTCCTTTTTTCAAACTTGGCAGGTTTTAACACAGAGGAAAAGAGCCTGGATTTTTTCCATGAGATTTTTCAAACCTAGGGCTAATGGATGTCATCTCCATATTTCTGTCTTATAAATGTAGTTTTAAATATTCTTCAAAAAATTTGTTAAAATGTTACTAAAAAAGTAAAAAAGAATCCATCCATCAAGAAATCCAATTTACATTTAAAGGAGTTTGGCCGTCTATAGAAAAAAAATACCTCCTCCAGAGGAGGATATAGAGATTTTCCATAAAAGACGACTAATACTGATAACGATTTCAAAATGTGGCTACAATACCAATTGGCTTATTGAACTGAAAATCTCATGAAGGCACTTTTCCAGTGCAGAAATGTGTAGCCTTCATGTTTAATACTTTTATGAGGTTTTCATTCCAATAAACCAGTGGGCATCATGTCCACTGTGCTTTAATCTGGTACGGCAGCCCTCCGAAAGAGCAGTTTTTTCCATTGAGAGGCATATTTTGTTGAGACTTTTCTCTGAAGAGTGTGGATGTTGTCTACTTCTGGAGATGGTAGGCATTACCCGCTCAGAGTCTAGTTGATTCAATATGCCTACAACTGACCATGTTTTCAGCACTGTAACAATACTATCTAGAGGTGTGTTCTTGTTTACCTTCCTCCCTTTTTTATTCCATGCATTTGCAGGCTTTTGTACCAAATGTACCTGTTCTACACCTACGAGATTAATCTGTAGATATCAGATTTATGTTGGTCAATGACAGCAACACTCTGTAAAATGCCTGCTGAAATACTGATTGCATATTGCTAATGCTTATAGCAGCTCGTGCAACAGATATGGATCCTGGGTGGGGAGATAAAACTGGGAATGTTGAGATAAGTAGATACATGACATACAATACGGTAGATAATATAGACAATATAAAATACAATCTTAAAAAAAATGACAGTATTGACCAGATTATGCCAAATGAGAATTGTTTAGGGACCAATAGAATAAAATAGCTAAAATGGTAACATATGCATATGCCAGTCCCACGGTATATGCTAGCTAACAGCACACGTTCCATCATACATCATCCCGTAACATTTTCCCCCTGCCTTCAGCATATGCTCTATGAAAGCTCCCGGAACGTATCCGAAATGTATCCATAGGACTCTATAATCCTGGCAGATGCCAAAAGTGTTTCCTCTTTTCATCCAATGACATAAATTAACTTTTTGAAATTGGGAGCATATGGATGCCATACTGTATGTTACTTTATGTCAATACAGTGGCACACAACGGAGGCATACACATTAGAAATAGTTTCTGAAATATATCTCTGAAGAACTAATGCACTTTAAACAAACACTGGCATTGGCAGAAACACCAGATGGGTTACAGGACAGCTAAACATAGAAATGTATAAAAGAAGTAATTAAGAGTTAAATGCCCTCAGTATTTAACTTTGCTCTAATTTCTGTAGTTCCTGTTTATTAAGGATGAATGAATTTCTCAAAATTTATGTTGTTCTAAATGATCTGAACTTGCAAAAAAGTTTGATTTGGCTATGAAAGATTCTGAGAGAAAGAGACACACAGAGGGAGTAAGTCAATGCTTAGACATTTAAACAAGCCTTGATGCATAACTTACATTGCATCTAATCAGTGCAGAGCAGAGAGAATTGGCTTAGCTAGGTGAGAGGCCTTGGTCAGTATCCTGGGGGTTCTATTTCTTTTTATGGCGAGAACTTGAGCACCTAGTAGATGTGAGCAGTCTTATGGGCTAGGCAACGCACCTTTGAGTTTCTGGGAAAGATATGCAAATTATCTTTCCTTTCTAAAGGAGAAAAAGCCAAGGGAGGATTTCTGTGCAGACTACATCCTCTGTTGAAATTAATGGAGACATTCTGCTTCAGGAAATCTGCAACAAACCATTATTTATGCTGTGGAATGTTAATTCCATAGCGGAACACAGTGCAGGGATTGACAATTTTCAGAGAAGTTTTAAGGCTTGTTTAAAAGGTTAAGCAATGACTCTTTGGATTGAGGCGTAATATCTGGTAGCATAAGAGGCTTTCTGTTCCTGTTAGAAAGAAAGCTAATTTGCATACTCAGAGGAGAATTGTCTTGGCTCTTCACATAGGCGAATCTCTGTCTAACAAATTCACATACAAATTTGAGTAGAATCAATTCACTAATCTCTATTCCTGATTTCTTCCATTTTGGTCAGGCACATGACTGATGGGGTTGGGCATATCCAAGGGGATGAGGTTTTAACCAAAGAGGGGGGTTAACATTCTCCTACTGCAGAAAAACTAGGGGCCAGCTCCAGCCACAGCAAATTACCTTACAGCAGGGATCAGCAACCTTCGGCACTCCAGCTACTGTAAAACTACAACTCCCAGCGTGCACACTTACTTGGCTGTCAGTGTAACTCCCATAGAAGAGAAGGAGGAGGATTCTGAGAGTTGTAGTTTCAGAACAGCTGGAGTGCCGGAGGTTGCTGATCCCTCTGCCTTACAGGAAGACACAAGATTATGAGAAGAGAGATGGGAAAAATGACTGATTTCCTTGGACGCATATGGAAGATTTTTTTTATATAGTTCACAATTTTGATTGCAATATCAACCAAACAGGAGCAAGAGAAAAGGGATATGAAAGGAGTAACTGCTGGGATTTTTTTTTTTATGTATGTTTTATGTTCCCTAAATAGTTTAGCTAGTTAGAATACCCTTTTGAAACCATCCCAGCTCTTACAGTACCCACAGCAGCACAAATGTAATAGCTGAGATTGTGGAATTAATGAACATTTTTAATTATAAATTATTTAGCTGATATATAACTAGAGATGCTGTTAATGGGGTTTTAATATAAAGTGTTTGTTCTCTGTGGACTTTCATTAGTGCCATTAACATGGTAATTACAGCACTCCTCAGTAACTGGGTAAAGCACAGATGTCATTAGGTTCACGTGCCATAGACAATCTACAAGCAGTAATCAAGTGTTACTTCCATAGTCAATGCCGCTCTTCTCTGACCAAGCTAGGTTTTATTTGCAGCTTCACTTTTTGTTCCCTGTCTCTATTACTGTTCTGAGACTGTCATTTCTTACCAGAATGAGAAAGGCTAAAGAGATAATATTTCAATAACATACTGGCCTGATCATAAAATAACTCAATGGAAATGTGTAAGAGCCTGGGGCGGCACAGCAGGATAGTCAGCATTCAGATGATTTCTTTGCTGCTTTTTTCCTCTCAATAGACTTTACTGTTGCATTTGACATCCCCCCTAGTCTTACTTATGCTTTTATTAAAATGGGAGAAATCCAATATATAGACCGACACAACTTATTGCCATGTATTACAAAAGTTAGAAAAAAATGTGGTTACCACTGTAACATATTTACGAACACAGGTCTGGGACATTAATTGACCTTTTCCATATCATCAAGCAAAACCTAGGTTTAGGCATCTTGGTTGCTAAGAAGCAGAGTCAAAACTTTCATGCCCAATTGTCTATCCTGGACACAATGAAAAGATGTGATTTTATGAGAGAAAGCAGATGTTTGCCAGTGGAAAATATCTGAATAATTTCTCTTTCCCTTCGTTGGCAGTCCAGAAAGAATCAGAATATATAGAATATTGCACACGATGATGTGGGTATATCTATAGTCAAGATAAAAATATTTTTAAAAGTATAGCAAAAAGGTTCTACTGCAATTAATTTGTACATTTGGAAAATGAGGATTTAGCAAGCAGTCAACGTTTTACAGTTAGGGGCGCGTTTTAGACGTGCCGGCCACTACATAACTTTGGCGGATCCACAGCCGCTTCTAGGGCTACATACCGTTTTTTTAGGATGCGAACCCATTCATTTCAATGGGTCCGCAAAAAATGCGGACAGCACACCGTGTGCTATCCGCATCCCTATATCCGTTCCGCAGGCCCGCAAAAAAGATAGAATATGTCCTATTCTTGTCCGTTTTGATGACAAGGATAGGCCTTGTTACAATGGATCCGCAAAAAAAATGGATGCCATACGGAACATCATCCGCTTTTTTTTGCGGAACACAAAACCCATACGGTCGTGTGAATGTAGCCTAAATGTAAGACAGCTTCCGTGCTGTCTTACATTTAGACCATTTTCTACGCCTGAAACAGGCGTAGAAAATGTTAAATGGGACTGGCCTGCCCACACTACGCCCACTTTTTTAGACCTGGCGTGAGCGGGGAAAAGTCGCAGATTGTAGCGTAAAGGACCTTTGTGCCGCAATCTGCGCCAGAAATACACTTAATATAGGCGTATTTCTGTTTAATAAATGACCCCCCTTAGTGTATAGGTTCCGATGTTTATTGAAATACCACGGCTGTTATATGATATATGCATTTATTTAATATAGTGATGAGCGGCATAGGCAATATTCAAATTCGCGATATTTCGCTAAATTTTGGCCGAGTATTCGCAATAAATTAGCAAATTCGAGAATTCGTGATCTCCAGTCATTATTTACTTGATTGCGAAAATCGTCAATGTAATATAGTTGCGATAAAAATTAGCGATTAGAATATTCGCGATCAACACTATTCGCGAAAACGAATATATAGTACTATATTCAAAATATTAGCGAATTCTCAAACTGGCTATATTCACGATTAAAATTCAAATATTCGCGCTCAACGCTAATTTAATAAACTTTGCCTTTTTATCATATTAAGAATATTTTTGTTATTTCTTTTGTCACTCTATTCAATGGTCTACCTTTATCAATGCATGAACCTTTTTTTCTTGCACGCTTTACCCCAAAATAATCTCTAATCTGATGTGAAGCATATGTATTACCCATTTGCACCAGAAATTTGTCATAGACGTCGATCTTTATAAGTGCAGCAAAAAGTTAGCATGACTTACTGCTTGGCCATCTACGAATTGCAGCTTTACAACAAATTTATAATTTTGCAATGATAAATCCAGCAAAACTGATTTAAAAAAATTGCACAAGTTAAATTCCCTGAATAAGTTATTTCATGCAGTCTGTGCATAATACAAACCGGATTCCAAAAAAGTTGGGACACTATACAAATCGTGAATAAAAACTGAATGCAATGATGTGGAGGTGCCAACTTCTAATATTTTATTCAGAATAGAACATAAATCACGGAACAAAAGTTTAAACTGAGAAAATGTACCATTTTAAGGGAAAAATATGTTGAATCAGAATTTCATGGTGTCAACAAATCCCAAAAAAGTTGGGGCAAGGCCATTTTCACCACTGTGTGGCATCTCCCCTTCTTCTTACAACACTCAACAGACGTCTGGGGACCGAGGAGACCAGTTTCTCAAGTTTAGAAATAGGAATGCTCTCCCATTCTTGTCTAATACAGGCCTCTAACTGTTCAATCGTCTTGGGCCTTCTTTGTTGCACCTTCCTCTTTATGATGCGCCAAATGTTCTCTATAGGTGAAAGATCTGGACTGCAGACTGGCCATTTCAGTACCCGGATCCTTCTCCTACGCAGCCATGATGTTGTGATTGATGCAGAATGTGGTCTGGCATTATCTTGTTGAAAAATGCAGGGTCTTCCCTGAAAGAGATGACGTCTGGATGGGAGCATATGTTGTTCTAGAACCTGAATATATTTTTCTGCATTGATGGTGCCTTTCCAGACATGCAAGCTGCCCATGACACACGCACTCATGCAACCCCATACCATCAGAGATGCAGGCTTCTGAACCGAGCGTTGATAACAACTTGGGTTGTCCTTGTCCTCTTTGGTCCGGATGACATGGCGTCCCAGATTTCCAAAAAGAACTTTGAATCGTGACTCGTCTGACCACAGAACAGTCTTCCATTTTGCCACACTCCATTTTAAATGATCTCTGGCCCAGTGAAAACGCCTGAGCTTGAGGATCTTGCTTAGAAATGGCTTCTTCTTTGCACTGTAGAGTTTCAGCTGGCAACGGCGGATGGCACGGTGGATTGTGTTCACTGACAATGGTTTCTGGAAGTATTCCTGAACCCATTCTGTGATTTCCTTTACAGTAGCATTCCTGTTTGTGGTGCAGTGTCGTTTAAGGGGCCGGAGATCACGGGCATCCAGTATGGATTTGCGGCCTTGACCCTTACGCACAGAGATTGTTCCAGATTCTCTGAATCTTCGGATGATGTTATGCACAGTTGATGATGATAGATGCAAAGTCTTTGCAATTTTTCGCTGGGTAACACCTTTCTGATATTGCTCCACTATCTTTCTGCGCAACATTGTGGGAATTGGTGATCCTCTACCCATCTTGGCTTCTGAGAGACACTGCCACTCTGAGAAGCTCTTTTTATACCCAATCATGTTGCCAATTGACCTAATTAGTGTTGATTGGTCTTCCAGCTCTTCGTTATGCTCAAATTTACTTTTTCCAGCCTCTTATTGCTACTTGTCCTAACTTTTTTGGGATTTGTTGACACCGTGAAAATTGGAATCAACGTACTTTTCCTTTAAAATGATACATTTACTCGGATTAAACGTTTGATCTGTCATCTACGTTCTATTACAAATAAAATATTGACATTTGCCATCTCCACATCATTGCATTCAGTTTTTATTCACAATTTGTTTAGTGTCCCAACTTTTTTGGAATCCGGTTTGTAGTACGTATAGGTAGATTTTAGGACATACTATCAAAAGACAGCTCTACGGTCATTTGAAAGTCTTTGGCTGTCTGGATGACATGGGAGAACCATTCCCAAACATTACTGATTTCTGTGTTTTTGTAGGGAGGCTAATCACTAGGAAGTATATTTATTGATATGCCAACATATTCCATAGCACTGTAGAGAAACTGTCATAACTCACATCAGTCTATGTCTCTATTAGAGATTACAAAGGGTCATCTCTTACCAGGAAGGGAGCATGGTCAAAACTGTAACATTTAGCACCAAAATTGGGCCACAGTTCTGGCATAGAATTCTATCTCAAAGTAAGCCAACTTCAGCACACCCAGGAGATGAGATGAGAGGACAAAAGTGGTGGCAGTGAGGATGATGGGTTGCTGTGCAGTCAAGGGAGGGGTGCATTTTTTCTTATTCTCGGGGCACATAATTGATTTGTGGAGTCTCCTGTCTGGTGGTAGTTTGGGGTGCTCTTGGTGTCAGTGGATTTTGGATGGTGCAAGGCAGGGTTCATGTAAAGGTGGCAAAGTGCCCTGCAGCTGTTGGTGCATGCAATGATAAGGTAACAGATGTACCGATTTAGTAGCAACCTCAGAAGTTCACTAATACATGTGCTGGCAGAGGTAGGCAAAGTTCTTATCATATACTGTATGTTGCATGGGCCATTTTTCAAAGGCTGTGCATAGGGGGTGTAGACAGTATAAGGTTTCCCTCAGAGTTCCTCTCCAAATAACCTATGCAATGCTCCCAATTTGGCCAAGGGTGCCACCTTTCTCTCTCCCTCTCAATAATTCAGTTTCTCTCTTCTTACAAATGTGGCACTGCAATGCCCAGATGAGGAGTGTAATCCCTTTAACAGATGGCCAGTCTGTTGCCTTAACATGGTGAGGAACCTGAGGTTTATCTCCCCAACCAATATGCAGGGAAGTCTATAGCCCAAAGTATATGCATTACCTTGTCCAGCATATATTCAGCACTCTCTTTTTATGTAGCTAAACCTTTGGTTATATCAATCTGTTCTTTTTTTCAGGGCTCACACAGCTGTAGTTCTTGCCACTTTCTCTGCTCTCATGCACAGTTTACACAAGACTGAGCAACTTCCAACTACTGAGAGGGTGGGACTGATCCACATCAGGCAACCATCACTAGGGTTGGGCAATTAACCCCCTTCTCCCTATATACAGCCTTTGGGATGAAAATACATGTATGAAATACATTATCCCCTTATGAAGCAGGCTGCCAGCACACTCCACGACCAACACGTAGCATAAATTTAGACAAAAGTGTTTAGCCATGCAACAGATTTATCATCCAGCCTGAGCTCCTGTGATAAATCTGGTGCATGTCTAACCATCGTGTCTAAGATTATGTCTCAAAAGCTCCTCATAAAATGCTAGAATGTTTTTTTATATAGGCCTCTGATCCACCTGGGCTTTAGGACACTGAAAGCATAGTGCTCTATAGCATCATATAATGAGTAAACAGAGTTCAAAAATGGAGCTTCACCTTAATTGCAATTAGACACTATTATTACTACAACCTCTTACCATGGGACCCCACTTTTTCATTAACAACCGCCTGCACTAGCTTCAGGCATTGAAAGGTGGTTCTAGGTCTAATTTCTTTAAAAAAATCTTGAGGATTAAATAAGTAGTTGTGCTAAATTCAATTTAGTTTGAAGGGAAAAGGTGAAGCACAGGAAATAACTTTTGATTCTTTCATTACATGGGGTTTTCTTGATGTCAAGTCTGATGTTACTGGCATTAAAGCACTGTTGTGTAATAACTCTAACAGTAAACTATGGAGACACAAATGGCACAAAGGGTAGCATCTATGAGCTAAAAAACCTGAACATTAAAACAATTATGAGAATGATGTTAAACAAAAGGGATCCAATGACAATGGTAATAACAACCTAACACTCCTATATGTGTTGTCTTCACATTGCACCACAACTGATACCTCACCAGTGCTATCTTTTAGCACTTACATATTCTGCGGAGATCATCATGCCTCCAGGGGTGGACTGGGAACTTAAAGTGGCCCTGCAATTTTTTTTTTAAATGGCCCCATGCAGTGGCATGCCTTTGGTGTTTGGCACCCGGGGCGGGTCCTTTCTCAGTGGCGTCTCTAGCTTTCAAATTTTGGGGGGGCACACTGGGGGCCAGGACAAAAGTAGGGGGGGCAGCTATAACAACGATACATTTACACAAGTATGCTTAGAAATGCTGCAATACTTTACCCAATACCTAAAACCGCAACAGGGAAGAAAAGTCCAGCTGTCTGTGGATGACACTGCTATGGGGGGGATCTGTGGATGCCACATACCGTATATAGCATCTTATGCTATATGTGTCATCCACAGATCCACCCCATGACAGTGTCATCCCCATTTCCCCCTCCATAACAGTGTCATCCACAGATCTCTCTCCCCGCCTCTCACAGGAGTGTACATATATAAAATAAACATATTTCACATGAACACTTACAGTTACTTGGCTTGGCCCTTGGGGATCTCGGACACCACTTCAACACTTTGGCCGGGGGCTCGGCGGAGCTGAAGTTGTGTTTTATCCTAATGAGAAAGATTTCATAATAAGGATTTGGAGAAGGGGCAGAGGGATAGTAGAGCAGAGAGAGGATGGTGCTGCTACTAGGGGGTCATACCATGGGGGAGTAATAAAACCCACCATAATGCCCCCCAGTAGAAATAATTCTCCTTATAATGTGCAAAACATAAAACCTCCTATGCCCCCAGTTGAGCTAATGTCCCCCATAATGTGCCAGTATAAAAAAAAACTATATAGTGCCCCAGTAAATGCCTCCATATTGCTCCTCTCCCCCCTTCCTGCTAGTGCCCCCCATAATGTACCAGTATAAAATGCCCCATATATCGTGCCCCAGTAGATACCCTCAGTGTCCCCCATAATTTGCAAGTATAAAATACCCCTTCTTAGTGCCCCCCGTAGATGACTCCATAGTACTCCTGTCTCCCCTTCTCCATAGTACCCACCATAATGTGTCCCAGTATAAAATGCTACTGTACAGAGCCCCCCATATAAAACACCCCTTCTTTGTGGCCTCAGTAGATGCCGCTATAGTGCCCACCAATAATGTGCCAGTAATAAGTGCCCTCAATAACGTGCCACTGCCAGTAACAAGAGCCCCCCAACGTGCCAGTAATAAGCCCCCATCACGTGCCAGTAACAATAGCCCCCATCACGTGCCAGTAATAAGCCTCCCATCACGTGCCAGTAATAAGCCCCCATCACGTGCCAGTAATAAGCCCCCATCACGTGCCAGTAATAAGCCCCCCAATGTGCCAGTAATAAGCCCCCCATTACGTGCTAGTAATAAGCCCCCCCATTACGTGCCAGTAATAAGCCCCCCATTACGTGCCAGTATTAAGCCCCCCCATCATGTGCCAGTATTAAGCCCCCCAATGTGCCAGTATTAAGCCCCCCCATGTGCCAGTATTAAGCCCCCCCATCATGTTCCAGTATTAAGCCCCCCGTCGTGTGCCAGTATTAAGCCCCCCATCTTGTGCCAGTATTAAGTCCCCCATCATGTGCCAGTATTAAGTCCCCCCATCATGTGCCAGTATTAAGTCCCCCCCATCATCATGTGCCAGTATTAAGTCCCCCCCATCATGTGCCAGTATTAAGTCCCCCCCATCATGTGCCAGTATTAAGTCCCCCCCATCATGTGCCAGTATTAAGTCTCCCCCATCATGTGCCAGTATTAAGCCCCCCCCATCATGTGCCAGTATTAAGTCCCCCCCATCATCATGTGCCAGTATTAAGTCCCCCCCATCATGTGCCAGTATTAAGTCCCCCCCATCATGTGCCAGTATTAAGTCCCCCCCCATCATAGAAACATAGAATGTGTCGGCAGATAAGAACCATTTGGCCCATCTAGTCTGCCCAATATACTGAATACTATGGATAGCCCCCGGCCCTATCTTATATGAAGGATGGCCTTATGCCTATCCCATGCATGCTTAAACCCCTTCACTGAATTTGCAGCTACCACTTCTGCCAGTATTAAGTCCCCCCCATCATCATGTGCCAGTATTAAGTCCCCCCCATCATCATGTGCCAGTATTAAGTCCCCCCATCATCATGTGCCAGTATTAAGTCCCCCCCATCATGTGCCAGTATTAAGTCCCCCCCATCATGTGCCAGTATTAAGCCCCCCCATCATGTTCCAGTATTAAGCCCCCCATCGTGTGCCAGTATTAAGCCCCCCATCGTGTGCCAGTATTAAGTCCCCCATCATGTGCCAGTATTAAGTCCCCCCCATCATGTGCCAGTATTAAGTCCCCCCCATCATCATGTGCCAGTATTAAGTCCCCCCATCATGTGCCAGTATTAAGTCCCCCCATCATGTGCCAGTATTAAGTCCCCCCCCATCATGTGCCAGTATTAAGTCCTTCCCCATCATCATGTGCCAGTATTAAGTCCCCCCATCATCATGTGCCAGTATTAAGTCCCCCCATCATCATGTGCCAGTATTAAGTCCCCCCCATCATCATGTGCCAGTATTAAGTCCCCCCATCATGTGCCAGTATTAAGTCCCCCCCATCATGTGCCAGTATTAAGTCCCCCCCATCATGTGCCAGTATTAAGTCCCCCCCATCATCATGTGCCAGTATTAAGTCCCCCCCATCATCATGTGCCAGTATTAAGTCCCCCCATCATCATGTGCCAGTATTAAGTCCCCCCCATCATGTGCCAGTATTAAGTCCCCCCCATCATGTGCCAGTATTAAGCCCCCCATCATGTTCCAGTAGTAAGCCCCCCATCGTGTGCCAGTATTAAGCCCCCCATCGTGTGCCAGTATTAAGTCCCCCATCATGTGCCAGTATTAAGTCCCCCCATCATGTGCCAGTATTAAGTCCCCCCCATCATCATGTGCCAGTATTAAGTCCCCCCATCATGTGCCAGTATTAAGTCCCCCCATCATCATGTGCCAGTATTAAGTCCCCCCATCATCATGTGCCAGTATTAAGTCCCCCCCATCATGTGCCAGTATTAAGTCCCCCCCATCATGTGCCAGTATTAAGTCCCCCCATCATCATGTGCCAGTATTAAGTCCCCCCCCATCATCATGTGCCAGTATTAAGTCACCCCCCATCATCATGTGCCAGTATTAAGTCCCCCCCATCATCATGTGCCAGTATTAAGTCCCCATCATCATGTGCCAGTATTAAGTCCCCCCATCATCATGTGCCAGTATTAAGTCCCCCCCATCATCATGTGCCAGTTTTAAGTCCCCCCTAATCATGTGCCAGTATTAAGTCCCCCCATTGTAATAAGCCCCCATAATGTGCCAGTAACACTATTGTAAAAAAACAAACAAAAAAAAACACTTATACTTACCTCAGTGTCAGCGATGCGATGCAGACTCTTTCTGTGTCCCGCGCTGTAAGGCTCAGGCGGCGCGATGACGTCATCGCGCCGCCTGCGCCGGACTCTGATATGCTGCCGGCCTAGTGCCTGCAGCCTATCAGAGGAAGGGGAAGGGATACGCCTCTCCCTCCCCCAGTGGCGTAGCGTGGGTTGCCAGCACCCGGGGCAAGCCAAAAATTGCGCCCGCCCCCCCTACCCCAGGCACGCCCCTTTTAACAGATACTGTAGTAGATCACCTGCAGTCCTATGTAACACCACAGATAACACGGTGATAACTCTCTGAGTACAGATAATGTAGTAGATGGGTGTAAGCCCCCAGAATTCAGAACACGCACAGTGTTACCTGAAGTCTGGGGCCGAATGCGGCAGTGTGGGCCATATTCTCAATCTCCTCCCCCAACCCTACTGTGAAACAGATATGTGCATGGACATTATTATTACAGTATAATATCGCCCCATACCTGTTACATCCAGTGACGTCTCCTGTGATGTAGACTCTCCTCGACGTCTTCATTCAGAGATAAGACCGCCATGATACTTTCTTTCAGCCGCTTCTTGTCTCTGCAGAGTTTCACAGATTTTTTTTTAGGTTCCTCACTTTACTCTCATCCTCTCCTTCCTGGTGTCTCAACAACTCATCCTGCTGCCCCCCAATACTGTGCTAGAGCCAGACAGATAGTCCCCCATTCCCCATAATATTATTTCCCCTGTATATTATAATGGCCCCCTCTTTGTTAATAATACAATAGCCCCCTCTTTGTTATTAATATAAGGTCCCCCTCTTTGTTATTAATATAATGTCCCCCTCTTTATTATTAATATAATGTCCCCCTCTTTGTTATTAATATAATGTCCCCGCTTTATTATTAATATAATGTCCCCCTCTTTGTTATTAAAGAGGGGGCCATTATATTAATAATAAAGAGGGGGCCATTATATTAATAATAAAGCGGGGACATTATATTAATAATAAAGAGGGGGTCATTACATTAATAATTAAGAGGGGGCCATTATATTAATAATAAAGAGGGGGTCATTACATTAATAATAAAGAGGGGGCCATTATATTAATAATAAAGAGGGGGACATTACATTAATACTAATGTATTGGCCCCCTATTTATTATTAATATAATGTCCCCCTCTTTGTTATTAATATAATGGCCGCCTCTCCCCTCCTCTCACCTAATTACAAAGGGGGGGACTCTGCACTCAGGGACTGTCACTCACTCTGGGTCGCTTGAATCACTCTCTGCCTGGAGTCTGCCTTCATTCATGCTCCGGCTACTGGCTCTGCACTCACTGCCTTTCCTGCCTGGAAGGTGGGCGGAGCCTATCGGGAACTGCCGTGCATGCCCCGCCCCCTCTCCCCTCCTCACTCTGCTCTGCAGCCGGACGCTGTGTGAAGACGCTGGCGGCTCACTTCACTTGGGGGGGGGCATTTTAGTTGGGGGGCACATGGGGGGGCACAGCATGATGTAGGGGGGCCGTGGCCCCCTCTGGCCCCCCCCTGGCGACGCCACTGCCCCCAATACTTGACCACATACCTCTTACATCCAAGGACACTGCTCTTTCTTACTTCTCTTCCTATCTCTCTGGTGGCTCCTTTGGTGTATCATTTGCTGGCTCTTCTTCTTCTCCTCTTCCTCTTGATGTCGGCGTTCCTCAGGGCTCAGTAATAGGTCCTCTACTCTTTTCCCTCTATACAGCCCCCATCAGACGACACCCAACTATACACTTCATCCCCTGACATCACCCCTGCTTTACTCCAAAACACCAGTAAT
Source organism: Bufo bufo (assembly GCF_905171765.1). Taxonomy (NCBI): domain Eukaryota; kingdom Metazoa; phylum Chordata; class Amphibia; order Anura; family Bufonidae; genus Bufo; species Bufo bufo. The sequence goes on along the minus strand of NC_053393.1, from coordinate 376,362,186 downwards.
TGTCTGGCAGCTGTCTCTAACATCATGTTTAAACTCTTCTATAGTAGGATAAGCCTTCTCCAACAAGTGCCAGTGTCTAGGTATGATATTATCCAATTTCTGGTTATAGGGATGAAATTTATGTACCAGTGCCACTCTAGATAATTTTGTTTTTACTGATCTATCAGGATTAGTAAATTCTCTTCTAGTCTTACTCAAAATTGAATGGGGATAACCCCTTTGTTCAAATCTATGAGTCATCTCATTAATCCTGATAAATTGTGTGTCAGAATCAGACACAATTCGCTGCACTCGCTGATACTGGGATTTCGGAATAGCCCTCTTTAATGCTGGTGGGTGGGAACTTGAGAAATGAAGAATGCTGTTCCTATCCGTATCTTTTCTAAACAGGTCTGTGGATAATATACCGCATTGATCCTTTATCACCATCGTATCAAGGAAGCTCACTTTATAATTGTCATAGACTAATGTGAATCGTAACCCTTCATGTGCATGATTCAGGTTGTCAAGGAAGAACAACAGGGTCTCCTGTGACCCGCCCATATGCAAAAAATGTCATCAATAAATCTCTTCCAAACGAGGACATTGTTTTGAAACCAACTTGTATTGTATACATGTAAATCCTCAAATTCTGACATATATGCATTTGCATAGGGCGGGGCCACATTCGATCCCATCGCATTTGTATACCTGTACCTGTTGATAAAGGCATGCTAGCGGAAACGCGTCCTGGATTGAGGACATCTTTTTATTTGATGCAATAAACACCGTATACTTGAAGACACGATTGCTGGGATTTTCTTTGAATGTTGCACATCTTAGGCCTCTTTCACACGAGCGAGTTTTCTGCGTGGGTGCAATGCATGACATGAACGCACAGCACCCACACTGAATGGGTCTGTGTACATAAGCGTTTTTTTCCACACATCAGTTCTGTGTTGCGTGAAAAACGCAGCATGTTCTATATTTTGCATTTTTCACGCAGCCCTGGCACCTGTCACGGATGGTGTACAGGAAACAAGACAATACCATATAAACAATGTCTCTCTGGATCCACAACTAAGGAACAAAGGGAGACCCCTGCAATAGAGCTGCCGCTCTCCCTCACTGCTCAGCCTATGCGAACACCCCAAAGGTGGATGGCCGCATATCCACGTTCCTCGGCTATCTATTACCTGAAGACCCTACAATAGTGAAGGGACACGACCACCGGCTCCCTACACTGACACGGAGGGAGTCAGGGTCACCTGGATCCAGAAAAGACAAAAACATAAATACATAAACAGCACTTATCTGCAGACGACTGACGACTGAGGACTGAGGACTGGGAACTGGGAACTAGGAACTGGGAACAGCATGCACACACACTCCAGGAAGTTGTATCAGCCGCACACTACTGCATTATGGGGAGGAACTTAAAGGGTAGCGATCAGTCTGACTGCATGACAGCTGAGATAGACTAACGAGATGAGAAACTAAACCAAAACAAAGAAATTCAAGGAGGAGGATCTGAGAAGCTCCTGTGAGCGCTTCTCAGCTGTCTGGCTGTGACAGTACCCCTCCCTCTAGGAGTGGACTCCGGACACTCAGGGCCCACCTTCTCAGGATGGGACCTATGGAAAGCCCTGATGAGACGAGAGGCCTTAATGTCCGTCACTGGGACCCACATCCTCTCCTCAGGACCATAACCCTCCCAATGAACGAGGTACTGGAGGGAACCGCGGACAACACGAGAATCCACAATCCTAGAGACCTGAAATTCAAGATTTCCATCAACCATAATCGGAGGAGGAGGCAAAGGCGAGGGTACAATAGGTTGAACATAAGGTTTCAATAAGGACTTATGAAAAACATTATGGATCTTCCAAGTCTGAGGAAGATCAAGACGGTAGGCAACAGGATTGATGACAGACAGGATCTTGTAAGGCCCAATAAACCTAGGACCCAACTTCCAGGAGGGAACCTTCAATTTGATATTCTTGGTAGACAACCACACCAGATCACCAACATTCAGGTCCGGACCAGGCAGATGTCTCTTATCCGCCACACGCTTATATCTCTCACTCATGCTCTTTAGATTATCCTGAATCTTTTGCCAAATAGATGACAAAGACGAGGAGAATCTGTCCTCATCAGGCAAACCAGAAGAGCCCTCTCCCGAGAAATTCCCAAACTGCGGATGGAACCCATATGCACCAAAAAATGGTGACTTATCAGAGGACTCCTGACGACGGTTATTTAAAGCAAACTCAGCAAGGGACAAAAAAGAACACCAATCCTCCTGATTCTCTGCCACAAAACAGCGCAGATATGTCTCCAGATTCTGATTGACGCGCTCTGTCTGGCCATTCGACTGCGGATGGAAAGCAGAAGAGAATGACAACCGAACCCCCAAGCGAGAACAGAAAGCCTTCCAGAATCTGGAAACAAACTGCGTGCCCCTATCAGAGACTATGTCTGAAGGAATCCCATGCAATTTGACAATGTGGTCAATAAATGCCTGCGCCAGCGTCTTAGCATTGGGCAAACCAGGGAAAGGGATAAAATGCACCATTTTGCTAAAACGGTCCACCACCACCAGAATCACAGACTTCCCCGAGGAACGAGGCAAGTCCGTTATGAAGTCCATGGACAGATGTGTCCAAGGACGGGAAGGAATGGGCAAAGGAAGGAGAGGACCTGATGGCCGTGAATGAGGGACCTTGGCACGAGCGCAAGTCTCGCAAGCTGCCACAAAACCCTCAACCGACTTACGAAGCGCAGGCCACCAGAATCTCCGAGCGATGAGATCCAGTGTGGCTCTTGCCCCCGGGTGCCCAGCAAGGACCGTGTCGTGGTGTTCTTTAAAAATCTTGTGTCTCAAAGCGAGAGGCACAAACAACCTCCCAGGAGGACAAAGATCAGGAGCTTCTGACTGGGCTGCCTGCACCTCTGCCTCCAATTCAGGAAAAAGAGCAGAGACCACCACACCTTCAGCCAAAATGGGACCCGGGTCTTCAAAATTCCCACCTCCTGGAAAACAACGTGACAGGGCATCTGCCTTCACATTCTTAACCCCAGGGCGGAACGTAACAACAAAATTAAACCTTGAAAAGAACAAAGACCATCTGGCCTGTCTCGGGTTCAGACGCTTGGCTGACTCCAAATAGGCCAGATTTTTATGGTCAGTAAACACGGTAATAGGGTGTCTGGCTCCCTCTAGCCAATGGCACCATTCCTCAAAAGCCAACTTGATGGCCAACAATTCCCTATCTCCCACATCATAATTTCTCTCTGCGGAGGAGAGTTTCTTTGAGAAAAAGGCACACGGTTGCCATTTGGCAGGAGAGGAACCCTGAGACAAGACCGCACCCACCCCTACCTCAGAAGCATCAACCTCAACTATGAAGGGTAACGAAATATCAGGTTGTACTAGGATGGGAGCGGAAGCAAAACTCTCCTTGATATTAGAAAAGGCCTTACGCGCCTCTACCGACCAGGAAGAAAAATCTACCCCCTTTCTGGTCATATCAGTGAGTGGTTTAACAACAGAGGAATAATTCAAAATAAATTTCCTGTAATAATTGGCAAAGCCCAAAAAACGCATCAGCGCCTTCTGGTTCTCAGGAAGCTCCCACTCAAGCACAGCGCGGACCTTCTCGGGGTCCATGCGAAAACCAGAAGCGGAGACAAGAAACCCCAGAAATTGGATTTCTGGAACCGCAAACACACATTTTTCCAGTTTCGCATATAATTTATTCTCCCGCAGAATGAGCAAGACCTGACGTAAGTGTTACTTATGAGTCTTGAAATCAGGAGAAAAAATCAAAATGTTATCCAAATACACTAATACAAATTTTCCCATTAAATGATAAAAAATGCTGTTGACGAAATGCTGAAAAACGGCTGGGGCATTCATCAAACCAAAAGGCATAACCAAATTCTCAAAATGGCCCTCAGGGGTATTGAAAGCCGTCTTCCATTCGTCTCCTTCTCTGACCCTAACCAGGTTGTATGCCCCTCTTAGGTCTAATTTAGAAAAGACTTTAGCCCCAACAACCTGGTTAAACAGGTCCGGGATCAGAGCAAGCGGATAAGGATCACGAATAGTGATACTGTTCAGCTCCCTGAAATCCAGACAAGGTCTTAAAGAACCATCTTTTTTCTAACAAAGAAAAAACCAGCGGCAACAGGTGACTTCGAGGGTCGTATGTGTCCTTTTCTCAAACTCTCAGAGATATAAGCCCGCATAGCGACCCTCTCAGGTTGGGAGAGATTGTATAAACGAGATTTAGGCAGCTTGGCGCCTGGGATGAGATTAATAGGGCAATCATACTCCCTGTGCGGAGGCAAACCCTGAACTCCACTCTCAGAGAAGACATCCAAAAATTCAGAGAGGAAAGGTGGTACAGTCTTAGTAGAAACCTCAGAAACAGATGTTATGAGGCAATTCTCTCTGCAAAAGTTACTCCAACCATTTATTTGCCTCGCTTGCCAATCAATGGTGGGGTTATGTTTAGTGAGCCAGGGTAGCCCCAACACTAGAGGAGTAGGCAAACCGCAAAGAACGAAACATGACACATCCTCAACATGAGCATCACTCACAATTAAACGGATATTGTGAACTATGCCCTTTAATGATTTCTGAGAAAGTGGAGCTGAATCAATAGCAAAAACAGGAATATCCCTTCCCAAAGTGCATACCTGGAAACCATGAGTTATTGCAAATTGATTATCAATGAGGTTGACAGCTGCTCCACTATCCACAAAAATCTCACAAAAAATGCTCTTGCTCTCTAGCGCCACCCTAGCAGGCAGGACAAAACGGGAACTACAAGCAAACGGAAAACCTTCAATTTCCGCCTCAACCCTGCCAATAGTAACAGACGGAACATTTTTAAAAGATTTTTTCCTTTTTGTCTCTTTATTACTCCCAGAAAACTGCCTGAATCTCCTTGAGGGACAAACATTTGCCAAATGATTTATACCTCCACAACAAAAACAAACCCTCCCATGCGGGCTGAATCTTCTATTGTCAGAGGCAATCAACCCCAGCTGCATGGGCTCCTGCTCAGAAGGGGCTGACAGCGACTGAGACTCCTGCGCACAGAATGAGACCGCTGCACTGTTCCGAGACTGAGTAGGACAGGAAGGAGAGATCTCTCGTCTCTCTCTAAGACGCCTGTCAATACGAACGGCCTGAGACATAGCAGAGTCCAAGAAGATAGGCCTCTCATGAAAGGAAAATGCATCTTTCAATCCCTCTGAAAGACCATGGCAAAATTGACTTCGGAGTGCAGCATCATTCCAACCAGTATCAGCTGCCCATCTCCGAAATTCGGAGCAGTATATCTCTGCGGATTGTTTACCCTGGCATAACAGACGTAGTCTAGACTCAGCCAGAGCAATACGATCCGGATCATCATATATCTGACCCAGGGCTAAAAATAATTCATCCACTGAGCGGAGGGGCCGTGCCCCCTCCGGTAGCGAAAAGGCCCAAGACTGAGCGTTACCGCTGAGCAGCGATACAATGATCCCCACCCTCCGTTCTTCATCACCAGAAGAATAGGGAAGAAGGCGAAAATGGAGTTTGCAAGCCTCTTTAAAACGCACAAAATTCTCACTACCCCCAGAGAACGTATCCGGGAGCGAGATCTTGGGCTCAGCACAAACTCCATGAACGCAAGCTGAACCGGTCACTTGAAACTGAGAAAAGATCCTACGGAGATCAGCTACCTCCAATGAAAGACCCTGGAGGCGTTCAGCCAAAAGTGAAACCGGATCCATGCTTGAGACGGTTTTGGCGGCTGATAATGTCACGGATGGTGTACAGGAAACAAGACAATACCATATAAACAATGTCTCTCTGGATCCACAACTAAGGAACAAAGGGAGACCCCTGCAATAGAGCTGCCGCTCTCCCTCACTGCTCAGCCTATGCGAACACCCCAAAGGTGGATGGCCGCATATCCACGTTCCTCGGCTATCTATTACCTGAAGACCCTACAATAGTGAAGGGACACGACCACCGGCTCCCTACACTGACACGGAGGGAGTCAGGGTCACCTGGATCCAGAAAAGACAAAAACATAAATACATAAACAGCACTTATCTGCAGACGACTGATGACTGAGGACTGGGAACTGGGAACTGGGAACTGGGAACTGCATGCACACACACTCCAGGAAGTTGTATCAGCCGCACACTACTGCATTATGGGGAGGAACTTAAAGGGTAGCGATCAGTCTGACTGCATGACAGCTGAGATAGACTAACGAGATGAGAAACTAAACCAAAACAAAGAAATTCAAGGAGGAGGATCTGAGAAGCTCCTGTGAGCGCTTCTCAGCTGTCTGGCTGTGACAGCACCATAGAAGTGATTGGGGCTTCAGTGAAAAACGCATTGCTTCCGGAAGCAAGTGCGGATGCAATGCGTTTTTCACTGATGGTTGCTAAGAGATGTTTGTAAACCTTCAGTTTTTTACCATGCGCGTGAAAAACTAGGGTTTGAGCGAACCCGTGGAAGTTCGGTTTTGCCAGGTTCGGCTGGACTTCAGGTCAAAGTTCGGGTTCGGGACCTGAACTTGACCCAAACTTCACCCCAATGGGGACCCGAACTTCACTTTATTATTTTCCGTTATAACATGGTTATAACGGAAAATAATAGCATTCTTAAAACAGAATGCTAAATAAAATGTCTACCAAGGGGTTAAAAAAAAAACTCAGCTCATCCACTTGATATCTTCTTTTCTTCAGGACCTGCAGGTCCTGCTCAACCACGTGGTGAGCGCAGTGACATCACCGCAGGTCCTTCTATCTTTATTGAGCAGGACCTGCGGTGACGTCACTGCGCTTACCATGAGCATGGTGACATCATCGCAGGTCCTTTTGCAGGTCCTGAAGAAAAGAAGATACCGGCTGCGCGATCAAGTGGATGAGGAGTGTTTTTTTTTTTTTTTAACCCCTCAGTAAACATTTTATTTAGCATTCTGTTTTAAGAATGTTATTATTTTCCGTTATAACCATGTTATAATGGAAAATAATAAAATCACCCGAACACCGAACCCGAACTTCAGTGAAAAAGTCCGGGTTCGGATTCGCTCAACTCTAATCAAAATGGATTGCACTCGCGTGGAAAAAACTAAGCAACTGAACGCAACTGCAGACAAAACTGACTGAACTTGCTTGCAAAATGGTGCGAATTTCACTGAATGCACCCTAGAAAGCATCTGGACCTAATCCGTCACGCTCGTGTGAATGAGGCCTTATATACCCACCAAGCCATCTCACCGCACGTGACTTTCTTCATGAGCTTTGTGCTGCTAAGGTCGAAAGTAGGAAGTGGTCATAGTAATGTGACTCAGCTACTGTATATACAAGCCTCTGCAGTTAAGGCCTCTTTCACACGAGCGTGTGTGCCCCACTCCTAAGGCAGCTAGATAAATTTGGGGCTCTATCCAATTTTAAAATAAATCTACCAAAATGTGTAGCACTAGGGATTAATACCCCTCAGTCAGCTATAGCACAGCTCAAAAAGGATTACCCCTTTCAATGGAAGGCGGACAATGTCAGTTATTTAGGAGTTCAAATAACAAAAGAACCCCAACAGCTTTTTCCCCAGAACTACCTCAAACTGCTAACTGACATTAAGCTTCAACTTAAAGAACTAAAAATACCCTACTTAACTTGGCTATGGAGGAAAAACGTCTTAAAAACATATATCCTTCCTAAACTGTTATATTTGATGCAGACGTTGCCAATATTCCTACCTCACCACTACCTCGGGCAGCTCCGTAAGGTATTCTCCACATTTGTTTGGAACCATACTAAGCCCAGACTCGCCTACAAAAGATTAATATTACCCAGACACAAAGGAGGGTTTGGACTTCCAGACGTGACCGGCTATTATAGGGCTATACAAATAAGATTACACTCAGAGTTAGTTAACCCCAGGGTCAATAAACTAGGTTGCCAAATAGCAAGAAAAGTTTTAGGGCCGAGAGGACTAGCTATGCTGTGGGTTTTCAGCACAAAACCCCAACATAGACTTGAGGCGCCTAGCTCATTAAAAGGTATTTTAGACTCTTGGTACAAACTATCAGGATCTCTACATCCCTCTCGCTACCTTACATATTTAATGCAGACTTCAAAGATGATCTGGGACTTTGGGCAGCATTAGGTGATATAGGAGTGGGAGATTTTTTGGAAAATCGACTAGTTCCCAACCCACAAACTCTGAAAGCACGGTTTAAGCATATCCCATGGACCTTAACCCACTACTCCAAAATGAACAAGATTTGTACACAATATTTGACAAACACCCCCAGCGATTATACCCCCACATGGTACGATGCAGTGTGGAATCAGCCTATAGGCAAAAAAGAGGAACTATCTCGCTACTATATAACAAAATATTGGACATGGATTCAGACGCCAGACCATTGTTTATTGAGCAATGGGGAAAAGAGTTAGGTCAATCCTTAAACGATGACACTATAGGAAGAATATTTGCCCATTCCCATGGGTACTCTCGGTGTATAAAAATACGGGAAAACCCCTTTAAGCTATTAAGCTAGACACCAAATGGTACAAAACACCTGACAAATTACATGCTATTAGCCCTTCTTACTCTGCTGACTGCTGGAGGTGCGGAAAGGAGAAAGGTACTATGTACCATATTTGGTGGTCATGCCCGCTACTTACCAAATACTGGGATATGATATCCAAGGAGGTACAAAAAATATGTACAATAACCTCCCCTATCACCCCACTAGTGGCGTTACTCAACTTAGGCTACTTTCACACTAGCGTTCGGGGCTCCGCTTGTGAGCTCCGTTTGAAGGCTCTCACAAGCGGCCCCGAATGGATCCGTACTGCCCCAATGCATTCTGAGTGGATGCGGATCCGCTCAGAATGCATCAGTTTGGCACCGTTTGGCCTCCGCTCCGCTCAGCAGGCGGACACCCGAACGCAGCTTGCAGCGTTTTCGTGTCCGCCTGGCCGTGCAGAGCCAAACGGATCCGTCCAGACTTACAATGCAAGTCAATGGGGACGGATCCGTTTGACGTTGACACAATATGGTGCAATTTCAAACGGATACGTCCCCCATTGACTTTCAATGTAAAGTCAGGCGTCCCTATACCATCAGATCGGAGTTTTCTCCACTCCGATGGTATATTTAACTTGAAGCGTCCCCATCACCATGGGAACGCCTCTATGTTAGAATATACCATCGGATTTGAGTTACATCGTGAAACTCAGATCCGACAGTATATTCTAACACAGAGGCGTTCCCATGGTGATGGGGACGCTTCAAGTTAGAATATACTGAGAACTGTGTACATGACTGCCCCCTGCTGCCTGGCAGATGCTGCCAGGCAGCAGGGGGCAGACCCCCCCCCTCCTGTATTTAACTTATTGGTGGCCAGTGCGGCCCCCCCTCCCTCCCCAGTATTAATTGTAACCAGTGCGGCCCCCTCCCTCTATATTCATCGGTGGCCAGTGCGGATTCCCAGTATTAAATATGACCAGTGCGGCCTCCCCCTCCCTCTATATTCATTGCGGCCAGACCTTTCACTTACCAGTAGGAGGAGCTCCCGGCCGGACACAGACATCGCAGCTCTTCAGGTAAGTATAATGCTTGTATTTATTGCTAAGTAACCATGGCAGCCAAGACTGCAATAGCGTCATGGTAACCGATCGGAGCCCCAGCTATTAAACTGGGACTCCAATCGGTACTCTCCGCTGCCACCAATGATGGGGGGGGGGGGTGATTTTAATTAGGGGGGGGGGAGGGGAGGCCGCATTGGTCACAATACTTGGAATCCGCACTGGCCGCAATGAATATAGAGGGAGGGGGAGGCCGCACTGGTCATATTTAATACTGGGGAGGGAGGGAGGGGGAGGCCGCACTGGTCATATTTAATACTGGGGAGGGAGGGAGGGGGAGGCCGCACTGGTCATATTTAATACTGGGAATCCGCACTGGCCACCGATGAATATAGAGGGAGGGGGGCCGCACTGGGGAGGGAGGGGGAGGGAGGGGGGGCCGCACTGGGGAGGGAGGGGGGGCCGCACTGGCCACCAATAAGTTAAATACAGGAGGGGGGGTCTACCCCTGCTGCCTGGCAGCATCTGCCAGGCAGCAGGGGGCACTCATGTACACAGTTCTCAGTATATTCTAACTTGAAGCATCCTTATCACCATGGGAACGCTTCTGTGTTTAGAATATACTGTCGGATCTGAGTTTTCCGAAGTTAAAAATCAGATCTGAAATAAACAGTTATGCAGACTGATCCGTTCTGAACGGATGCAAGCGTTTGCATTATAGGAGCGGATCCGTCTGTGCAGACACCAGACGGATCCGCTCCTAACGCAAGTGTGAAAGTAGCCTAATTGTAATTACAAACTTACAAAACATTCCTTATCTGCTCCACTTATTGCAGTAGCCAAACTGTGATACCAAAATATTGGCTATCCAAAGAGATCCCGAGTTTTAAAGAGTGGGTTTATAAGGTCCAGGAAATATGCCAATTAGAAGAATTAACGAGCTGGGAGTCGTTGTCACATGACAATTATTTAATTACATGGGGAAAATGGTTTGAATGGTATAATAAATGTACTAACTAGCAGTTTCTGTATGTACTTTTTATATGTACTTATTTATAGATAAATTTACATTCTATATTATCTGGTATATCGGGAAGAATGGGGGGATACGAGTATTTTATACCCACTGTTGCTATGTCTAGCCATGTACAGTCGTGGCCAAAAGTTTTGAGAATTACATAAATATTGGAAATTGGAAAAGTTGCTGCTTAAGTTTTTATAATAGCAATTTGCATATACTCCAGAATGTTATGAAGAGTGATCAGATGAATTGCATAGTCCTTCTTTGCCATGAAAATTAACTTAATCCCAAAAAAACCTTTCCACTGCATTTCATTGCTGTCATTAAAGGACCTGCTGAGATCATTTCAGTAATTGTCTTGTTAACTCAGGTGAGAATGTTGACGAGCACAAGGCTGGAGATCATTATGTCAGGCTGATTGGGTTAAAATGGCAGACTTGACATGTTAAAAGGAGGGTGATGCTTGAAATCATTGTTCTTCCATTGTTAACCATGGTGACCTGCAAAGAAATGCGTGCAGCCATCATTGCGTTGCATAAAAATGGCTTCACAGGCAAGGATATTGTGGCTACTAAGACTGCACCTCAATCAACAATTTATAGGATCATCATAAACTTCAAGGAAAGAGGTTCAATTCTTGTTAAGAAGGCTTCAGGGCATCCAAGAAAGTCCAGCAAGAGCCAGGATCGTCTCCTAAAGAGGATTCGGCTGCGGGATCGGAGTGCCACCAGTGCAGAGCTTGCTCAGGAATGGCAGCAGGCAGGTGTGAGCGCATCTGCACGCACAGTGAGACGAAGACTTTTGGAAGATGGCCTGGTGTCAAGAAGGGTAGCAAAGAAGCCACTTCTCTCCAAAAAAAACATCATGGACAGATTGATCTTGTGCAGAAAGTATGGTGAATGGACTGCTGAGCACTGGGGCAAAGTCATATTCTCTGATGAAGCCTCTTTCCGATTGTTTGGGGCATCTTGAAAAAGCCTTGTACGGAGAAGAAAAGGTGAGCGCTACCATCAGTCCTTGTGCCATGCCAACAGTAAAGCATCCTGAGACCATTCATGTGTGGGGTTGCTTCTCATCCAAGGAAGTGGGCTCACTCACAATTTTGCTCAAAAACACAGCCATGAATAAAGAATGGTACCAAAACACCCTCCAACAGCAACTTCTTCCAACAATCCAACAACAGTTTGGTGAAGAACAATGCATTTTCCAGCACGATGGAGCACCGTGCCATAAGGCAAAAGTGATAACTAAGTGGCCCAGGGACCAAAACGTTGACATTTTGGGTCCATGGCCTGGAAACTCCCCAGATCTTAATCCCATTGAGAACTTGTGGTCAATCCTCAAGAGGCGGGTGGACAAGAAAAAACCAACTAATTCTGACAAACTCCAAGAAGTGATTATGAAAGAATGGGTTGCTATCAGTCAGGAATTGGCCGAGAAGTTGATTGAGAGCATGCCCAGTCGAATTGCAGAGGTCCTGAAAAAGAAGAGCCAACACTGCAAATACTAACTCTTTGCATAAATATCATGTAATTGTCGATAAAAGCCTTTGAAACGTATGAAGTGCGTGTAATTATATTTCACTACATCACAGAAACAACTGAAACAAAGATCTAAAAGCAGCTTAGCAGCAAACTTTGTGAAAACTAATATTTGTGTCATTCTCAAAACTTTTGGCCACGACTGTACACAACAATAGACCTCACGATATGTTAAGCCAGACATAAAGCTGGCCACATGCTTGCCTAAAACAAAATTGTATATGTACACTTGCATATGAAAATCGACACCTACTCAATTGTGACCTTTAATGTACTTGGAGTAGTTTATTGTTATTTGTTACTATTTGAAAACGAAATGACATTTGCTAAAAATATATTGTCAAAATGAAAATAAAGATTTTACCAAAAAAAAAAAGCACGAGGAAGTTCGGCTTCGTGGCGAATTAAATTTATCCTGATTCACTCAACACTAGTTCTGGGTGTCGGACCATCACCAGTGATATAATGATGACCTATCTTGAGGATACGTCATCAATATTAGGAGGCCAGAAAGCCTCTTTGAATATATAAAATGCAATGTTTCCACAAACTGAAATCAGGATGCAGAAAATAGGAATAGCAGCTAATACACCTAACTTACCGCAAACTTGCGCTAAGTATACGACTAATTCTTGAGCTAACCTTTGATTTTTGCAACCATTTATACTTGTGACAAATTAGCCCAATGTAATGGCTGGGTCGATAAGCATTATATATTTAGCCACAGGAGTCTGTGGTAAAACTTCACACTAAATTAACTGCAATTATAAAACGGAATATTAAGATACAAATTAATCGCTCCCTTTTCCCTCATTATTGCACTTTATACACTGACTGCACGCGTTTAGGTTATAAATAATCTTTGGTGGTATTAATAATCAAATCTTATGGACATTAGGCAAATATTGGGATTTCAAGTTGCAATCCTGCTGTAAATAATGACTATAAAGTACAAATGTTAGCATGAGGTTCTTAGAGTGGCTTCTCATTTCCTATTAGCTGCACTCTCTGACCTGCCAGCCTTTCAGGGGCCTTTACATACACGCTAATATGTATCATTTATGTAGGTCAAACTTGTGTCTATAACATAGGGAACGCTTTATTCATGTTCACCTCTGCACATCTCTTTTAAAGGAGTATGCACACCTTTGGGGGATTTTTTTTTTATTATTGCATTGTACTCATTTTACTCTTTTTTTTCTGTACAGAGCAGACATGCTCTAGAAGCACACTTTGGATTTTCTTTTCCGTCATACCAGAAGCAGACAGACTCCTTACCTCTGCTCTCTGACCTCCTAAATACTCATTATAGCTCGGTTCTTATCAAACTGATAAGAATGTGGCTTACGCTGCGTTCACACCTGAGCGTACGGGATGGAGCGCTCTGTATGCGTGATTGTATGCGCGTTTACAATCGCGGCTCCGGAACAAGCGAACGCCCATTGTCGCGCGTTCCCGGAAGTCTATGTACGGGAACGCGCGACAAGACGCCCCAAAGAAGCTCCTGTACTTCTTGGGGCGTCAGGCGTTTTACAGCGCGATCGTACGCGCTGTAAAACGCTCAAGTGAGAACCATTCCCATAGGGAATCATTGGTTCTTGCCTGTTGAGCGTTTTACAGCGCGTAGGAACGCGCTGTAAAACGCTCAGGTGTGAACCAAGCCTTTAAATAAGTGTTTATGACCTCTCAGTAGTTTAGAGATAAGCTTTATTAGATGACCAGCATAAAGTGAAATTGAAAATTCCAGTTACACAGCTAACCAAAACAGTTAACCCTTTGTGACAGAATAGATCAATAAAGGTCAATTGAAATATTTTTTTGTCAAAAATGAGTAACATGCAATCCTAAAAAAATTGTCTCCATAGGTGTACATAGCCTTTTAAATAACCGGAATACCCCTTTAATTTGTGTTGTATATTTAGCACCAACATATTCAGCAGCACTGTACAGAGATTGCATCAGTCCCTCTTTGAGCTAGTGGAGATAGATCAAGGTTAGAGGCAAAACTCTAGAGAAGTCCCACATCTATGTGTTATTATACTGGATATATTCTCACCAGTATTAGGCCTCATGCACACGACCGTTGTGTGCATCCGTGGCCGTTGTGCCGTTTTCCGTTTTTTTTCGCGGACCCATTGACTTTCAATGGGTCCGTGGAAAAAACGGAAAATGCACCGTTTGGCTGCCGCATCCGTGAGCCGTGTTTCCTGGCCGTGAAAAAAATATGACCTGTCCTATTTTTTTCACGGCCAACGGTTCACGGACCCATTCAAGTCAATGGGTCCGTGAAAGAACACGGATGCACACAAGATTGGCATCCGTGTCCGTGATCCGTGGCCGTAGGTTAGTTTTTATACAGACGGATCCGAAGATCCGTCTGCATAAAAGCTTTTTCAAAGCTGAGTTTTCACTTCGTGAAAACTCAGAACCGACAGTATATTCTAACACAGAAGCGTTCCCATGGTGATGGGGACGCTTCTAGTTAGAATACACTACAAACTGTGTACAAGACTGCCCCCTGCTGCCTGGCAGCACCCGATCTCTTACAGGGGGCCGTGATCAGCACAATTAACCCCTTCAGGTGCGGCACCTGAAGGGGTTAATTGTGCTGATCACGGCCCCCTGTAAGAGATCAGGGCTGCCAGGCAGCAGGGGGCAGACCCCCCCCCCCCCTCCCCAGTTTGAATATCATTGGTGGCCAGTGCGGCCCCCCCCCTCCCTCTATTGTAATAATTCGTTGGTGGCACAGTGTGCGCCCCCCCCCCCTCCCTCCCGCTATTGTAATAATTCGTTGGTGGCACAGTGTGCGTCCCCCATCGCCCCCCCCTCCCTCTATAGCATTAACAACATTGGTGGCCAGTGTGCGGCCTCCCATCTCTCCCCCCCCCCCCCATCATAGGTGGCAGCGGAGTTCCGATCGGAGACCCAGTTTAATCGCTGGGGCTCCGATCGGTAACCATGGCAACCGGGACGCTACTACAGTCCTGGTTGCCATGGTTACTTAGCAATAGTACAATAGTAGAAGATTCATACTTACCTGCTCCAGGCTGCTGCTGCGATGTTAGTGTCCGGCCGGGAGCTCCACCTACTGGTAAGTGACAGGTCTGTGCGGCGCATTGCTAAATGAACTGTCACTTACTAGTAGGAGGAGCTCCCGGCCGGACACGAACCTCGCAGCTCCCAGGTAAGTATGAATCTTTACTATTGTACTATTGCTAGTAACCCGCTGCCACCAATGATCGGGGGGGGGGGGGGGGGGGGGGGAAGATGGGAGGCCGCACACTAGCCACCAATGTTGTTAATGCTATAGAGGGAGGGGGGGCCAATGGGGGGCGCACACTGTGCCACCAACGAATTATTACAATAGAGGGAGGAAGGGGGGGGGCACACTGTGCCACCAACGAATTATTACAATAGAGGGAGGAAGGGGGGGGGGGCACACTGTGCCACCAACGAATTATTACAATAGAGGGAGGAGGGGGGGGGGCCGCACTGGCCACCAATGATATTCAAACTGGGGAGGGGGGGGTCTGCCCCCTGCTGCCTGGCAGCCCTGATCTCTTACAGGGGGATATGATAGTACAATTAACCCCTTCAGGTGCGGCACCTAAGGGGTTAATTGTGCTGATCACGGCCCCCTGTAAGAGATTGGATGCTGCTAGGCAGCAGGGGGCAGTCATGTACACAGTTTGTAGTATATTCTAACTAGAAGCGTCCCCATCACCATGGGAACGCCTCTGTGTTAGAATATACTGTCGGAAATGAGGTTTCACGATCTCACTCATATCCGACAGTATATTCTAACATAGAGGCGTTCCCATGGTGATGGGGACGCTTCAAGTTAAAATATACCATCGGATTGGAGAAAACTCCGATCTGATGGTATAAAAGGGACTCCAGACTTTACATTGAAAGTCAATGGGGACGGATCCGTTTGAAATGGCACCATATTGTGTCAACGTCAAACGGATCCGTCCCCATTGACTTGCATTGTAATTCAGGACGGATCCGTTTGGCTCCGCACGGCCAGGCGGACACCAAAACGACTTTTTTTTCATGTCCGTGGATCCTCCAAAAATCAAGGAAGACCCACGGACGAAAAAACGGTCACGGATCACGGGAAAACGGAACCCCGTTTTGCGGACCGCAAAAAAATACGGTCGTGTGCATGAGGCCTTAGGCTGCATTCACACGTCCGTGGTGTGTTGCGGACTCGCAAATTGCGGGTCCGCAACACACCAGCCCGGCGCCCCCATAGAAATGCCTATTCTTGTCCGCAAGCTGCGGACAAGAATAGGACATACTCTATCTTCTTGCGGAGCTGCGGACCCAAAATCGGGGCCGCGCACCGCAAATGCGGATGCGGACAGCACACTGTGTGCTGTCCGCATCCATTCCGTCCCCATAGAGAATAAATGAGTCCGCACCCGTTCCGCAAAATTGCGGAACGGATGCGGACCCATTTTGCGGACGTGTGAATGGAGCCTTAGAGACCTTGGATACCCCTTAAGCCCCAGGGTCTGGGTGTGACTGTTCTTTCTGCATCTCCTATAAGTATGGCACAGATCAAGGTTTTTAGTGCATTATTGGGAAAATGATTTACATTTTCAGAATTATTGGGAATTTACCAAAAAGTAGTTGTGTTTTCTTAGTTAAAGCATTTATTAATAATAAAGCAAAATCATTCATCACCAATCTTAAAGGGATTGTCTAGCTCGCATATCATGTCATGTAAATTATCCTGTTAAAAAACACAAAACAAATGCTAGAAATACACAAAAATAAAAAGCTCAAAAAGTGGTATGTACCCCAAAATGATACCAATGAAAACTACAGTTTGTCCTGCAAAAATCAGCACCCCTTTATAGAAAAAAGAAAGTTATGGGTCTGGGGATGCCACAAAACAAAAAACATTTTCTTCTTTTTTTAAAAAGGGCTTTTATTGCACAAAAGTATGAAAAAAAACCTATATGCATTTGGTACCTCTGTAATTATACTGACCCAGTATCATGTTATTTATGCCAAAAAAATAAACACCACAAAAATTTACACTCCCTCTCAGAAAGAGTTAATGAAAGTTAATCAGTAAATTATGTGTACTCCAAAAAACTACAACTTGTCACTACACAGATGGAAAAATATAAAAAAAAAATTATAGCTCTTAGAATGCAACAATGAAAAAATAAAAAAAATAAAATACTTAGTCAGTAAGGGGTTGAAAAAGAAAAATAAACACATCAAAATCTTCAACATTTTAAAAATGTAAAACTAAGAAACAACATAAAAAGACTTCTTTTTAAACATCTGGTGAATCCTACATCCTAGAAGCCATTTACCTATTTAATTCCATATTATGCTGGTACGACACATGCTCCCTGGTAGAATCACAAAAAGGTTTATTAAAATAGCTTTAAATTCAATGTCATATATAAAAAATACAATAAAGCTATAAAACAAAACAATCTCAGTATATAATTCTGCTTTGCCAATGGCTTCTCATAAGATTTTTAATAGTCACTATCAGCAGATATTCTTCAATGGAGCTATTAATCTTTTTGTTGCCTTCAGGCATATGGCGTCAATCAGAGTTGTACAGAGGACACTGAGTTATAAACGAAGTAATGAAAGTCACTATCTCAGTTCACTATCACATATGCAAAACCTGTGTGTCACGGTATTACACCGCAGAAAGAAGTCACATTACTGACATTTTTGTAATGCATTTAAAGCATTTACATCAGAGGTGAACGCATTGCACCCGCACTGAATCCGGACCCATTCATTTCTATGGGGCTGTGCACATGAGCGGTGATTTTCACGCATCACTTGTGCGTTGCATGAAAATTGCAGCATGCTCCTCTTTGTGCGTTTTTCACGCAACGCAGGCCCCATAGAAGTCACTTCTATGGGGCCGCGTGAAAATCGCAAGCATCCGCAAGCAAGTGCGGATGCGGTGGGATTTTCACGCACGGTTGCTAGGAGACCATCGGGATGGGGACCCGAACATGGTTATAAGGGAAAATAATAGCATTCTTAATACAGAATGCTTAGTAAAATAGGGTTGGAGGGGTTAAAAAAATATAGTTTAACTCACCTCATCCACTTCCCGGCTACTCTTCTTTCTTCTTTTTTGCTGTGCAGTAGGAAAAGGACCTGTGGTGACATCACTGTGCTCATCACATGGTCCTTCACATGATCCATCACAATGGTGATTGATCATGTGATGGACCATGTGATGAGTGCAGTGATGTCATCAAAGTTCCTTTACCCAGGTCCTGAAGAAAGAAGAAAGAAGAGAAGCCGGGCTACGTGAACAAGTGGATTAAGGTGAGTTAAATTATTATTATTATTTTTTAACCCCTCCAGCCCTGTTTTACTAAGCATTCTGTATTAAGAATGCTATTATTTTCCCTTATAACCATGTTATAAGAGAAAATAATACAATCTACACAACACCTAACCCAAACATGCCCAAGCATTAAAATGTTTTGCAATTGCGCGGAAAAATCGCGCATTTTCCCACGACGCACCAGCATCTTATCCGGCCCAAATCCATGACGCCCATGTGAAAGAGGCCTAACTGTTCACCTAGTGCAGGATCTGCTCAAGTCTGTAGCTCTAAATTAGGGATGCCCGACCTGTGGCCCTTCAGCTGTTTCAAAACAACAACTTCCATCACACCCAGACAGGCTACAGCTATCAGGGTATGCTGGGAGTTGTAGTTTTTCAAAAACTGGAGGGGCACAGGTTGGGCATCTCTGCGCTAAATATACAGTAAGACTCATACAAGAAGCGCAAAAAAAAAAAAGAAGGCATGGATCACACATCAACCATGCTATCCATCGATCTATTATTGCTTCTCAGCACAATTCACATCGCTTCTGAGTGTAAATAATATTATACAAAGCCCTAATCAACATAATGTACACGAGGCATTAGTATACGTTTTGATCATAATCCATAGGCCCACTCACCACGCCAAGTTTGCCTCTACGAGTGGGTACCTACTCTAAATTGGTGCAGCGCCACACGGCGACCGCCAACGTCAAAACACCTTGCCAGCAGGCAGAGCGGCCCAGCAATTGAACAGCAGCCCTGCTGTCAGACTAAGCCCCCATGGCACTGGGCAGCACCAACCCACAGGCACAGCACGACAGCAACAACAGCTGCCATGCAACACCGCCCCATGTGAACAGATTTTAAAAGCTCACCTTTCCATATGGGCTCCGGAACTACAAACTGGGACCTAGTAGGAGTTTATTACCCCTTCTGCAGTCTTTTGTCAATTAAATGAAACTGGGACAAATAGGAGGACTGCTGATACGATAACAAAGAGACAGACTATGCTAAAATTCTAAAAAAGATAGAAAAAAGCATGAATCGCACATCTCCATACCATGCATTGATCTAATATTGCTTCTCGGCACAATTCATATCGCTTCTCAGTGTAAATAATAGTATACAGAGCCGTAATCTACATACCAAACACAAGATATAAGTATACGTTTTGATCAAAATGCATAGGCCCACTCACCACATCAAGATTGCCCAGACGAGTAGGTCCCACTCGAGGAGGCTTCCTTGTCATGGTGAGTGGGCCTATGCATTTTGATCAAAACGTATACCAATGCCTTATACTATTTATTATGCAGAGAAGCAATGTTAATTGTGTTGAGAAGCATTTATAGATCAATGCATAGCATGTGGATGTGCGTTTTCTCTTTTTTGGGATATTTCATACAAGAAGCTCTAATACTACTATATGTATATGATCTGTGAGCATGAGTGCGAAAATCCATAGATTTCATTCTACCTTCAATAAAGATAATATTTAAACATAATTATTGCCTTTTCTATATTTCTAATATTTTAACCCCTTAGTGACCAGCCTGTTTTGGGCCTTAGTGAACAAGCGTTTTTCTTCCTTTTTTTCATCGTCGCGTTCCAAGAGCTATAACATTTTTACTTTTCAGTCTATATAGCTTTATGAGGGCTTGTTTTTTGCGGGACAAGTTGTCGTTTTTAATGGTGCCATTTTTGGGTACACATAACTTTCTGATTAACTTTTATTAACTGTTTCTGGGAGGGAGATGGGAAAAATAGCAATACTGCCGCTGCGTTTTTACGTTATAAATTTAGCGGCGTTCATTTTTCGGTATAAATAACATAATATCCTTTATTCTCTGGGTCAGTACGATTACAGTGATACCAAATACATATAGTTTTTTTATATTTTACTACTTTTTTGCAATAAAACCCCTTTTTTTTAAAGAAAAAAATGTTTTTGCATTGCCGCTTCCCAAGACCTATAACTTTTGAAAAAAAAATGTCTATGGAGTTGCGTGAGGGCTTGATTTTTGCGGGACGACTTGTATTTTTCATTGGTATCATTTTGGAGTAAATGGCGTTCTTTGATCGCTTTTTATTAAATTTTTTCGGTGGCAACTAAGAATAAATGAGCAATTCTGTCTTTTTTTTTTTACAGCGTTCACCGTAGGGGATAATTTTTCATGATATTTATGTAGTCTGGGTCATTATGGACACGGAAATAACAAACATATGGGGAAGATTGTTTTTTGTAATTTTTTTCATTGAAAAGCGCATTTTCAATGGAAAAAAGCATATTTTTTTAATGGGATTTTTTAATTGCATAAATGAGGTGTTTTTTTTAGCTTTTTTGGCCACTTAATAGTCTCACAAGGGGACTATAACTGACAGCTTTTTGATTGCTTTCAAAATGCAATGCATTATCCCTATAATATTTTTTTATGGCAATGCTATTCTAACATTGACCTGCAGGCTGCACCAGAGAGGTGCAGCCTGCTGGAAATTACTGAAGGCTGGTCTGGAGCCTACATCAGACCCCAGGCAGCCTTCACACACTTCGGCACCCCGCTATCAAATTTGTGGGGTGCCGATGGGAGACAGAGGGAGTCTGCTCCCTCTGTCAGCACATTACATGCGGCGGGCGCCATGTAAAGTAAAGTGTTCAACAGCCCGGATCGGCACTCCTGCCGGTCTGGGCTGTTAGAGCAGGCCACCGCTTTCTTACATGAGAGCCGCGGCCCCTTAGGCCCCTGGGTGGTCACTAAGGGGTTAAAGATGCATGGAGCAGTCGCCAATTATACAATCAGCCTCAGCCACCCACAATGAAATACAGTGGCACCCTAAATGTATCCTGACATAGTTTTAGCCAAATATTTTACCAGTCAAAGGGGTATTCTGAGAGTCAAATACTGATGACCTATCCTCAGGATAGATCAATATCTGATCGGTAGGGTTCCAACTCTCAGCACCCCCTCCAATCAGCTGTTTGAAGAGGTCATGGCGCTCCGGTCATCACTGTAGCCTCTTCCTTGACCAGTGACATCACATTCATCAGCTACATGGCCTATGTGAAGTCAAGAGAATGGGCTTGGTACTGCAATACCAAGCACAGCTGCTAAACAGTGTATGATGTTATACTTGGTTCAACTCTTCAAACAGCTGATCAGTGGAGGTGCTGGGAGTTAGACCCCCAGCAATCAGACATTGATGACCTATCCTAAGAAGTCATCAGTACTGTACTCCTAGAAACCCCTTTAACAGCATCAATCAAAATTGGCTGTGCAGTACCAGTGAGTGTAACCGACACTGGGTACTAACCTTTCCATTCCAGTAAAACTAAAATGTACTTGAAGTTTTAAGAAGGTCTGAGTTGTTATTGTGGGGTGATGAGTTTGGTAGCTGAGAAACCACAGAATTCTAGTATGTTAGGGCTATGGTATCTTATGTGCTCCTTTAGCACCAATTATTCCCTATGGACTTCACTCATGAGAGATGGAAACAGGCCATTGATCTAAATCTATGCTAATGACTCTTCTTTCGTTCTCCCGAGTGAAGTCTGATGAACACGGCAGCCCAAACCTTTTAGTTATTCAGACTTATTACACCTGAGTAATCAACATCCAGTGAGAAAAAATAATTTTTCAATGTAAAAAGCATTTCTTCTCTCTTAATCATGTGTTGACTCTGGAAAACTACAACCAGAGATTTCCTTCTAATTAAAGAATATAAATTAGGTAATGAATATATTTTCCTGATGTGTGATCTATGCACACAGTAGGTGATTATCAGAGCATGAAATATTAATTAAAAAAAGTTTTAAAAAAAACTCCTTAACTTGACACCTTAACTTACAGAAATGTTAGGCCAAAGTGGTGGCAGTTTGTCATTACCAAAGCATTATCTCCCAAAGGCTACAACATATTGCAGTGGAATTACAATGGTGGACATAATGTATTATATACGGTTCATTAGTTTTATTACAGTTCTGTTATAAAGCATGATTTCACTACTGATGCACTCGGTTGTATGCCATACTACATTACTAAAAAGATTTTCTAAGAATTAACATCTGTACTTAGGATAGGTGATAAGCGTCTGATTGCAGGGTGTCCCACCAGTGTGTCACCAATGATTATGGAAATGAAGAGATGAGGAAGAATTGGTACATGAGTGTTAGATTCTCGTGATCTGTGGGTTCTCAGATAAATCTTCATTCTCTGAGAAAATGAAAGCATTTAAGATCATATACAAATTTATGTTAGCTCAAAGGATCAGGTCTGTGAAGGATTGAGCCAGTAGACACCTTTGGTATCAGCTGATATGGAATTCTAGTTGGCTGCTATGACCAGCATGGACACCTTTCTATAAAACGTTTTTCTTTGCATCACTATATTTCAGACCTTCATGACTTTTTTTTATAAATACCCCTACAGAGCTGTGTGAGTGCTCATTTGTTATGGGGTGGTCTGTAGTTATTGATACCATTTTGGTAGGTGAAACGAGGAAAAAATGGCAAATCAGTCATTTAGATTTTTTTTTTCCGCTACGAAGCGCACTGTGCAGGATAAATACGTGCTGGCATATAGTACTGGCATTTTGGGACATGCAATACCTATAATATTTATTCATTTGTGTTAGGTGCTTACGGTAGTACAGAGAAGAGCCCTGGGAAGCAGGGAAAGAAATGCAGTCGGTTGTGGTGTGCCGAAACCGAGGACGAGGTAGGCCTAAGAAAGAAGAGGGCCCACCCAAGGAAAAGACATAAAAGAAATGAGTTGTAAATGAGTGGAGTGGTGGGAGGGACAAAGCTCAGACCTCAGACGGTGCAGGAGCCAGGTAAGGGGGGTGCCCTAAATAGGCTGGAGGCGGACCTCAGCCCCTCCCACAAATCCAGGCAAATGCCTTAATACTTGTGTTAGGTGCTTACGGTAGTACAGAGAAGAGCCCTGGGAAGCAGGGAAAGAAATGCAGTCGGTTGTGGTGTGCCGAAACCGAGGACGAGGTAGGCCTAAGAAAGAAGAGGGCAAAAAATGGAAATAAACCAGTTTATTTGTAACCAATAAAACATGTAAACAGCTCAACCCGACATGCTTTGGAAAGCCACCCTTAACTCTTGCGCTGGATTGGGAATGTATCGTGCGTAAGCGGACGACTTCCAGCGTCCCAATTTCTTGATAACATGGGCAGGGATGTTGGCACTGGAGGCCGTGGATGCAGCTCCGATGCGAAAGGAGTGCCCCGAGTAGTTGGCCGCGTCAAGGCCCAGTTGGGTGAGAAATGATCTGACATGGATCATGAAGGTGGTCGTGGTGAGCACCGATCCATGAAGTTGAAGTAGCGGTTGAGAGGGTAGGAACCTGTGAAGCTGACTGTATGTGTCCAGCACCCTCACCGGACACCATTTGTTGTGCGTGGGGTAATATGAGATGTTGACAGGTGAACGCTGACTACTCTTGGAGTGAGGTAAGGTCAGGACGTAGTGATCCAGGTGTTTAGATAAGTGGGAGACAAGAAGACAAGATGAGGTTTGGGATGCGGAGGTGGTAGTGAATTCCCCGGGCCTCAGGAACCCGTAGAAGGCCAAGTAAATAGCAGCTTTGATGACCGCGTTGGTATTTGTATCAAAAGGCGTGGCGTCCAGCAGGTCGGATAATGCCTTGAAAACATGACTGTTGATGGGCAGCCTTTGGGCTGGACGTGCGGGTTCCGTCTTCTGAATGCCTCTGAGTATTGTTTTGATTTGGTGGGAGGCCATGAAGCTGGTGTAGTTAGGGTGCAAGATTAGCATATGATGTTGAATGCCAGTAAGATACAGTTTGATGGTGTTGTATGACATTTTTAGTTTGAGGTGGCAAAAGGAAGCAAATCCCAAAACAGACGTCATGATGAAAGGGTGCGTGATGTTGTGTTCTACCAGGAATCTGTTGAATAGCGTGAATGCTCTGTTGTATGCTCTATGTGTATTGACTGATAGTGAAAAATGGGACAAAGACTGGCTATGCCGCATGATGGCCTCTAGTCCAGAATGAGTTGCTGAAATGACGGGGTGCTGGAGGCAGTGGGTGATGCTGATGGGAGATCCTGATGAAAAGCCTGAAATTTGAAGCGAGATAAATTGTCAGCAGCCGAATTGCACACCCCTGGGACATGGAAACAATGCAGGAAAAAATTGTTGCAGGCGGCCAGCCAAGTAAGTCTTCGCATGAACCTCATGATTGTGAGGGATTTGGAACGACCTTTATTTATAATCTGGCAGGTTGCTTGGTTGTCCGAGTAGCAGCGGACCGCCAGATTTGCCCATAAATGACCCCACGCCACGGCAGCCGCTACGATGGGATAGATCTCAAAAAGCGCTGAGGTAGTGGAGAATCCTTCCAGACCCTGGACCTCAGGAGGCCAGCTGCCCCACAGCCAATCGTCCCCAAATATGGCCGCAAAGCCTGTGGTAGATGCCGCATCTGACCAGATAGAGGGGGAAGAGTCCGACAGCTGAGGGAGAAACAAGCTCCTACCATTCCAGGTGGACAGAAATCTCCTCCACATACCCAGATCCGCCGCAGCGTGGGCATCCAGGGACAATCTGTGCGAGTCGTGTAGGAACAAGGGGAAGAGGTGCAGAAGCCGTGAAATAAACGAGCGACCCTGGGGTATGATGCGCATGGCAAAGTTCAGGGAGCCCAGCAGGGACTGTAGTTCTCTGCGGTTGCAGGTGCCGAGTTGAAGATAGCCGTCTATGTGGGTGAGGATGTCCTGGATCTTCCCGGACGGCAAACTGGCTTGCATTGAAGCTGAATCCAACTGGATACCCAGGAAGGTGATGATCGTGTCCGGCCCCTCTGTCTTCTTGGTGGAGAGGGGGACCCCCAGTTCCTTGAACAGCTTGATGGTGGCTCTGAGGCTGGAAGGAGGGGAAGTGTTCTCTTCCACCAATAGGAAGTCATCAAGGTAATGTAAAACCAGCGGGCACCTTGCTATATTCAATAGCAACCAGCATAATGCTTCCGCAAACACGTCGAAGATGGCCGGGCTGCTTTTGGACCCGAAGGTCAATCGGGAGAAAAAATAATAATCCCCAGACCACTTGATGCCATGCAGGTGCCACAGTGTAGGGTGAATCGGAAGTAATTTGAAGGCGTTGGCGATGTCGGTTTTGCTGAGCCATGCCCCCACCCCTGCTTGACTGATGGCCGTGATGGCGTGATCTATGGTGGTATACTGCAGAGAGAATTCCTCCGAGGGAATGAGGGAGTTGAGACTGGGGTTGCCCGTCCCGTGAGGTGCCGATAGGTCGATGATGAGCCTCTGTTTCTGGGAAGATTTCCCAGTGACGACGCCAATGGGGTTGGTGCGCCATGTGGCGAATGGGGGAGTTTTGAAAGGACCTAGCACAAAACCCTCTGTTACCTCTTGGGCTATGAGGGCGTCAATGGCGGTGGGGTTGTGTAGAGCGGATAAAAGATTGGGACATTCCAGGGTGCCTGTTGGCATATACAGGATGCCCGTGTGAAATCCTTCTGTCAATCCTGAAACGAGGAAATCTGATAGATGCCTGGAGGGGTGTTGCGACATGAGCGCGGTAAAAACTGGCATGTTGATAGTCGTTAGATACGGTTTGGTAAACATTTTATTTGGACACATGGACTTGGCATGTGCCCGGAAACATTTGGTGCATATGTGTAACAATTTACATCCGTTATAATTACAGGACCCCTCATTGAAATTATTGCAAATCATCGATTTGCCTAGAAATTTGATCGGCCGACCCAGTTTGTCCCGGGCCAGTCTCTCCGGGACCCCGGAGGGACCAGCTGCCTGGGAGGGGCCCTGTCTGACCGACGTGTTCGGGCAGAAATTGGTGGTGTGGGCCGTGGAGGAGCAGTGCGCACAGGCTGGGGTCCTAAGGCCTGCGAAGTGGCGACAAAAAATGACCGTGTCGATCCTCGCCCAGTTGGAGCGGACTCCGTACTGGGAGAAAGCCCCTGCCACCTTTGCCGAAAAAGACCTGTGATAGTCATAAAACGCTGACCCTCCGTATTTGTTGCCCAAATCCACCAGTTTGTGTAAGTAGAGGTCGAATTCCTCCCTTCTGTTGGGGTAGACCGCACAGATGACCTCTCTGTAGATTCCGAAGGCCAACACGAATTCGGGAATGGTCAATTTCCTATTGAGCCGGGCATCCCTGGACTTGACCACAACTGACACCTCGTCATAGGCGTACGTCGTGTTTTCGACCACGTCCTGGGAGGCAATCAGAAGGGAGGCCAGGTTTATATCCTTACCTTCCAGGATATCCCGTTTCAAGTGCTCAGGAATCATATGCGCCGGGTTGACTTCCCGGTCCTCCATGCTAGTGGATGGTGTGACCACCGGCAAACCGACCGGTGCCGGTGATGCCGCCGGTGGCGGACCCGCCAAGGAGAGGGTCGTGGTGACCGTTTCCAGCCTCTCCAGCCTGGCGTTGATTGTTGACATGGATGTCATCAGAGAGGCCAGCATGGCATGGATGTCCCCGGTGCCGGACTGGCTGGGTCCTTGCCCCGCATCGCTAGTATCGGTTGAAGCGCGTAACAGCCGGAACAGCTCCGCTTTCCTAGCCGTGGCGGGGAAGGGAACATGCCGTTTCCTCAACTCCGCCGTGATGCGAGGAATTGTCCAGGACCGGATGGACGCTGGACTGGCTAGATCGTCTCCCGAAGTGGCAGTGACAGATCTAGCAGGGGTGCCAGGTAGGGAGAAGTTTCCCAACCCATCCAGCGACATACTACAATAAAAAAGTTGATTAATTTGAGGCCATGCAGGATCGTGCTGGCTAGCTAGGCCAAATGGCGAAAAATTACACTTGCATGGTGACAGATGAGGCCCTGCTAATTGCCAAGCGGCTTTGAGAGGCTCTACCTATGATTTGGCGCGAGGGGGTAATGAGGCCACTCGTGGTAGTGGCAGGAGCGTTGGCCTCTCGGTGACTGTAAGACAGGACTAGGGGAAGGGAGTGACAGGTGAGGCCCTCTCTATGCAACATGCGAGGCGGCTTACTAACGAGGTGGCGCGTTGGGCAGGTGCCTCCGTACGTTTGAGGCGGGGTGTCGGCCTCGCGGGACCACTAACTGTCGGCGAAGCCAAGAAAGGGGGGGGGTTACCTAGTGGGATGATCGTGCCCCTAAAGCCAGCACGCTGACCCTAACGGGACCATCCGAAATGTAAGGAAGATTTTGGTAAATGAGCAGGTGAACGTACCTGGTACCAAGAAAAATTCTCCGGATACACGGTAGTGTAAAACAGTATAGGTTGACCGCCTAAAAAATAAGGGGGAGGGTAAACATGACATAGCGTGATGAAAAGCGTAAATGCATGTGGTACATATGTATGACCGGGAGGATCATGGCGGTTACACATGAAATGATAGCTTGCGCCTGATGTGAACGAGACCAGTGCGTGCCGTGGCCATGGGCTGGCGGAAAGTGTGCGCCTGCAAAATATTTTCCCCTTTTTTTTTTTTTTTTTGGAACATTTCTGGACCGTGCCCCCGCAATTCCCACATGTTTATTGAATATGAAGCAAAATATAAATATTATATATTATTTTTTTTTTTTTTTTGAACATGGTTGTGAAAAGGTGACGACCCCTTTAGAGACAGTCACTTGTAGCTGAATGCGGATGGGAAGTCTATGCCCCTCCGGCGATCAGCATGGTGAGATCATGTACGATTTTGGCCAAGAGGGGCCTGCTCATGATTCCCTGTTTGTTTATTTCATGGGTGTGATGTGTTTCACTGTCTTTATTGGGGCTCCTGGGGAATGTGTAACAAGAGGGGCCTGTTGTGGCCTCCCCTGCCGCCCGACGGCGGCCCCCCGGACACAGATGCCGCGCGCACGGCCGCCGGGACACCGCGCATGCGCCGACGAGCCGTCGCGCATGCGCAGAACCCCGGCCGCGCATGCGCAGAACAGGCCCCAGGACGCGGCCGGCCGCGCGGCAGGGGGAGCGGCAACCAGGCAGCAGGTGGTGAGGGGACGTTACGGCCGCGGTGAGCCCAGTGCAGGTAATGAATGGAAAAGGGGGGGGGGGAGATTGTGCGGTTGCACTGCTGCTGGCCCCCACGACTGCGCACATGAATGACCGGGGGGGGTT
The DNA here is from genome assembly GCF_905171765.1 of Bufo bufo. Taxonomy (NCBI): domain Eukaryota; kingdom Metazoa; phylum Chordata; class Amphibia; order Anura; family Bufonidae; genus Bufo; species Bufo bufo. Next base: position 376,333,578 of record NC_053393.1, on the reverse strand, counting down.
TGTGACTGAGGAGTGACATGTGGGGGCTGGGAAGAATCAGTGTGTTGAACACCAACGTCCGGAGGCGTCGGGACACTGCGCATGCGCCATCGAAAATGCCGCGCATGCGCAGAACCCCCCCCCGGCCGCGCATGCGCAGATCAGGCCCCAGGACGCGGTCGGGCGCCATCGGCCGCGCGGCAGGAGGAGCGGCAACAGGCAGGAGGCGACAGGGAAGGGACGAACGGCAGCCCAGTGAAAAGTGAAAATGAATGGGGGGGTGCACGGCAGCAGCCCACTGTGCTGTGCATGATGAATGTTTGTTTGGGGTGAACCAAACCGGGGAATGTGCTGGGATCAGCAGGTTGCTGGCCGGCATGGCGGCCCTGTGGAGACGCCGGAGGGCCTAAAAAGGAGCTGCTGGTGACATGGGTGCAGCGAGTGGACAACAACAGAAAAGGGGGGGTGTTTGAACCAGGAACCATGCCGCATGCTGCCAGTGTGTATGACCAACTGGTGGTGCGGATCGTAATGAGAACGCATGAACAGGTGTGACAGAAATGAATGATGGTGACTTGCATGAAACCGTGACATTGGTGTGCCTTGATGAAATGAGATGAACCGGTGCTGGGGCGACCGTGAGGCCCTGCAGACCCGTACGAAATAACTCACAGTTTGACGGGCAAACGCGACCCACAGTGAACCGAGAGAAACTGGGAAAAGAACAGCAATGCTCCACAACCAGAACCAGACGGCGACGAAAAAAGCTCTCAGAAAATCAGCGGCTCGCAGGTAAATTCCTCAGAACTCCAACAAGCGACTTCCTCTCACAAAGCTCAGACCTCAGACGGTGCAGGAGCCAGGTAAGGGGGGTGCCCTAAATAGGCTGGAGGCGGACCTCAGCCTCTCCCACAAATCCAGGCAAATGCCTTAATACTTATTTTTTTATTTATTTCAGCCTATGGGAGCTACATTGTATTCCTATTGATCCCTGCCACACGCAAGGCTCCATTGGAACATTGGTGTGGTAAGCCTTGGGGCCTCTAGGATGCTCGAGGCTACCACAAGAAACAAATGGTTCCCCAGATCTCTGCACATGGAAGCTGTTGGGGTCCTGGGAGCACTGAGCCTCTCAGATGCCATGGTCAGAAGTGACCATGACATCTTAGGGGTTGCATGTCCATGTTGGGGAGTTATTGTCAATCACAGATATTCGTTCCAACTTGTACAGCGGAGGTCCGGAAGGGGTTAATACAGACTTTATATGAGTCACCTTAGGCCTCAAAAAATTAGCGCTTTATGGTTCTCTTTAACCTTCAGGATGTAAAATTGCAGCCATAGACATGTATAAGCCCCTATTGTACCTTTGTACGCCTCCAATTTTAGGCTCCATTCACATGTCCGCAATTCAGTTACGCATATTGCGGAACGGAATTGCGGACCCATTCATTTCTATGGGGCCACACAATGTGCTGTCCGGATCCGGAAATGCGGACCCGCACTTCCGGGTCCACAATTCCGTTCCTGAAAAAAATGGAACATGTCCTATTCTTGTCCGCAATTGTGGACAAGATTAGGCATTTTCTATTATAGTGCCGGCCATGTGCGGTCTGCAAAATGCGGAACGCACATTGCCGGTGTCTGTGTTTTGCGGATCGGCGGATCCGTGGATCCGCAAAACACATACGGATGTGTGAACGGACCCTAAACCTGAGGTTTTTTCTTTTTTTTTTAAGTCTAACAAAATAATTCTGTCATTTTACATTGAACCTAAAATTACAGAGTTGTTCTCTTCTAGAAACACTAACTGTAGAGGAGAATAAGGAGCCCAATACACTGGCACATGGAGTGTCTACTATACAACTCCATAGTCCGTGGAGTGTATGAAACTAGGTGGTATAGATTAGCCAACTGGATACAAAATGAATCTGCCACCAGGTTTATGCTGCCGTATCTAAGACCAGCATAATGTACTGACAGACACCCTAATTACAGCAGTGTGTCATCTATTTGTAGTTTTCAATAATCGCATTGTATCAGGTGCAGTACAAGCCAAGAGTTGTGTTAGCCTGGAGTCCTTCCAATGATGTGCATGAGTTCTGGAGTCCTCCATATTCATGAGTGTCACCCACCTGCCACTGATTGCCAGCTTTCTCACTATACGCAGTAATAGGAAGAAAGATGTCAATCAGCGGCAAAAGGGCAGAGGAGCCTGCAGCTCATGAACATGAGGACTCTTGGATCACACAGCACTTGGCTCATGGTGTATCTAATAAACTGTGATTGCATAAAAAAAAAATACATATGACATATTTAAATCAGTGTCTGTCACTCCCTTTAATGGCTGATCCTTTAAGACCAGACCCCACCTATTACACATTAATGGTAAATTCAAAGATTAGTGTCACCACCAGACATCTGAGAAGCTCTGACAGACGTTCTTCAGAACCTCCCACTTGAGGTTTCTTTTGTTTTGCTTTAGTTTCCTCATCTCGTTAGCCTCTCTCAGCTGTCATGTAGTTGCACTGATTGCATCCCTTTAAATCCCTTCCCATACTGGATCACTTTGCAGTTTATACAACTTCCTGGAGTGTAAGCATGCTGGATGCTACTACTGAGTCTTCTACAGATAAGTTTTGTTCATTCATTTGTATTTTCCTGTTTGCTGGATCCCAGGAGACCCTGACTCCCTCCGTATGAAGTGTAGGGAGCCGGTGGTCGTGTCCCCTCACTATTATAGGGTGTTCAGGGATTATACAGTCGAGGTACGAGGATATGCGATCTTCTACCATTGAGAATTTTGCATAGGCTGAGCAGTTAGGGAGAGAGCCAGGTCTGTTGCAGGGCTATCCCTTTGGTTCCTTAGTTTTGGATCCAGTCACTCGGATCTATCTTTTGTGTCTTCTAGTTTGCTGTACACCTCCCGTGACATTATAAACCGCCAAAACCGTTTCAAGCATGGATCCGGTTTCACTTTTGACTGAACACATGCAGGGTCTTTCATTGGAGGTAGCAGATCTCCGTAAAACTGTTTCGCAGTTTCAGGTGACCGGTTCAGCTTGCGTTCATGGAGTTTGTTCTGAGCCTAAGATCTCGCTCCCGGATACGTTCTCCGGGGGTAGTGAGAATTTTGTTCGTTTTAGAGAGGCTTGCAAACTCCATTTTCGCCTACTTCCCCATTCCTCTGGTGATGAGGAGCAGAGGGTGGGGATCATCATCTCGCTGCTCAGGGATGATGCTCATTCCTGGGCCTTTTCGCCGCCGGTGGGGGCACGGCCCCTCGGTTCAGTGGATGAATTTTTTTTAGCCCTGGGTCAGATATATGATGATCCGGATCGTATTGCTCTGGCTGAGTCTAGATTACGTCTTTTATGCCAGGGTAAACAGTCCGCAGAGATATACTGTTCAGAATTTCGGAGATGGGCAGCTGATACTGGTTGGAATGATGTTGCACTCCGAAGTCAATTTTGCCATGGTCTTTCAGAGGGATTGAAAGATGCATTTGACTTTCATGAGAGACCTACCTCCTTGGATTCTGCCATGTCTCGGGCTGTTCGTATTGACAGGCGTCTTAGAGAGAGAGGAGAGATCACTCCTTCCTGTCATACTCAGTCCAAGGACAGTGCGGCGGTCTCATTCAGTGCACAGGGGTCTCAGTCTCTCTCAATCCCCTCTGAGCAGGAGCCCATGCAGCTGGACGTTGTCCGGGGGTAGTGAGAATTTTGTTAGTTTTAGAGAGGCTTGCAAACTCCATTTTCGCCTACTTCCCCATTCCTCTGGTGATGAGGAGCAGAGGATGGGGATCATCATCTCGCTGCTCAGGGATAACGCTCAGTCCTGGGCCTTTTCAGTGGATGAATTTTTTTTAGCCCTGGGTCAGATATATGATGATCCGGATCGTATTGCTCTGGCTGAGTCTAGATTACGTCTTTTATGCCAGGGTAAACAGTCCGCAGAGATATACTGTTCAGAATTTCGGAGATGGGCAGCTGATACTGGTTGGAATGATGTTGCACTCCGAAGTCAATTTTGCCATGGTCTTTCAGAGGGATTGAAAGATGCATTAGCCTTTCATGAGAGACCTACCTCCTTGGATTCTGCCATGTCTCGGGCTGTTCGTATTGACAGGCGTCTTAGAGAGAGAGGAGAGATCACTCCTTCCTGTAATACTCAGTCCAAGGACAGTGTGGCGGTCTCATTCAGTGCACAGGGGTCTGAGTCTCTCTCAATCCCCTCTGAGCAGGAGCCCATGCAGCTGGGTTTGCTTGCCTCTGACAATAGAGGATTCAGCTCTCATAGGAAGGTTTGTTTCTGTTGTGGAGGTATAAATCATTTGGCAAATGTTAGTCCCTCTAGGAGATTCAGGCAGTTTTTTGAGAGTAATAAAGAAACAAAAATAAAAAAAATCCTCTAAAAACGTTCCATCTGTTACTATTGGCAAGGTTGATGCGGAAATTGAAGGTTTTCCGTTTGCTTGTAGTTCCCGTTTTGTCCTACCTGCCAGGGTGGCGCTAGAGAGCAAGAATATTTTTTGTGAGATTTTTGTAGATAGTGGAGCAGATGTCAATCTTATTGATAATCAATTTGCTATAACTCATGGTTTCCAGGTATGCACTTTGGGAAAGGATACACCTGTTTTTGCTATTGATTCCGTTCCACTTTCTCAGAAATCGTTAAAGGGCATAGTTCACAATATCCGTTTGATTGTGAGTGATACTCATGTTGAGGATGTGTCATGTTTCGTCCTAAACGGGTTGCCTACTCCTCTAGTGTTGGGGCTACCCTGGCTCACTAAGCATAACCCCACCATTGATTGGCAAGCGAGGCAAATAAATGGTTGGAGTGACTTTTGCAGAGAGAATTGTCTCACGACATCTGTTTCAGAGGTTTCTACTAAGACTGTACCATCTTTTCTCTCAGAATTTTCGGATGTGTTCTCCGAGAGTGGTGTTCAGGAATTGCCCCCTCACAGGGAATACGATTGCCCTATTAATCTCACCCCAGGCGCCAAGCTGCCTAAATCTCGTTTATACAATCTCTCCCAACCTGAAAGGGTCGCTATGCGTGCTTATATCTCTGAGAGTCTGAGAAAGGGACACATACGACCCTCGAAGTCACCTGTTGCCGCTGGTTTTTTCTTTGTTAAGAAAAAAGATGGTTCTTTAAGACCATGTCTGGATTTCAGGGAGCTGAACAGTATCTCAATTCATGACCTTTATCCGCTTCCTCTGATCCCGGACCTGTTTAACCAGGTTGTGGGGGCTAAAGTTTTTTCCAAATTGGATCTAAGAGGGGCATACAACCTGGTCAGGGTCAGAGAAGGAGACGAATGGAAGACGGCCTTCAATACCCCTGAGGGCCATTTTGAGAATTTGGTTATGCCTTTTGGTTTGATGAATGCTCCAGCCGTCTTTCAGCATTTTGTGAACAGCATTTTTTATCATTTAATGGGGAAATTTGTATTAGTGTATCTAGATGACATTTTTATTTTTTCTCCTGATTTCAAAACTCATAAGGAACATTTACGTCAGGTCTTGCTCATCCTGCGGGAGAATAATTTGTACGCTAAACTGGAAAAATGTGTGTTTGCGGTTCCAGAAATTCAATTTCTGGGGTTTCTTCTCTCCGCTTCTGGTTTTCGCATGGACCCCGAGAAGGTCCGCGCTGTGCTTGAGTGGGAGCTTCCTGAGAATCAGAAGGCGCTGATGCGTTTTCTGGGTTTTGCCAATTATTACAGGAAGTTTATTTTGAATTATTCCTCTGTTGTTAAACCACTCACTGATATGACTAGAAAGGGGGTAGATTTTTCCTCCTGGTCGGTAGAGGCGCGTAAGGCCTTTTCTAATATTAAGGAGAGTTTTTTTTCCGGTCCCATCTTGGTACAACCTGATATCTCTCTACCCTTCATAGTAGAGGTGGATGCTTCTGAGGTGGGTGTGGGTGCGGTCTTGTCTCAGGGTCCCTCTCCTGCCAAATGGCGACCGTGTGCCTTTTTCTCGAAGAAACTCTCCTCCGCAGAGAGAAATTACGATGTGGGAGATAGGGAGTTGTTTGTCCATCAAGTTAGCTTTTGAGGAATGGCGCCATTGGCTAGAGGGAGCCAGACACCCTATTACCATGTTTACTGACCATAAGAATCTGGCCTACTTGGAGTCAGCCAAGCGTCTGAACCCGACAGGCCAGATGGTCTTTGTTCTTTTAAAGGTTTAATTTTGTTGTCACCTTCCGCCCTGGGGTTAAGAATGTGAAGGCGGATGCCCTGTCACGTTGTTTTCTGGGAGATGGGAATTTTGAAGACCCGGGTCCCATTTTGGCTGAAGGTGTGGTGGTCTCTGCTCTTTATCCTGAATTGGAGGCAGATGTTCAGGTAGCCCAGTCAGAGGCTCCTGATTTTTGTCCTCCTGGGAGGTTGTTTGTGCCTCTCGCTTTAAGACACAAGATTTTTAAGGAGCACCACGATACTGTTCTTGCTGGGCACCCGGGGGCAAGAGCCACAGTGGATCTCATCGCTCGGAGATTCTGGTGGCCGGCGCTTCGTAAGTCGGTTGAGGGTTTTGTGGCAGCCTGTGAGACCTGCGCTCGTGCCAAAGTCCCTCATTCACGGCCATCAGGTCCTCTTCTTCTGTTACCCATTCCTTCCCGTCCTTGGACACATCTCTCCATGGACTTCATTACGGACCTGCCTCGTTCCTCGGGGAAGACTGTGATTCTGGTAGTGGTGGATCGTTTTAGCAAAATGGTACATTTCATTCCTTTTCCTGGCTTGCCCAATGCTAAGACGCTGGCGCAGGCATTTATTGATCACATTGTCAAATTGCATGGTATTCCTTCAGACATAGTCTCTGATAGGGGCACGCAGTTTGTTTCCAGATTCTGGAAGGCTTTCTGTTCTCGCTTGGGGGTTCGGTTGTCATTCTCTTCTGCTTTCCACCCGCAGTCGAATGGCCAGACAGAGCGCGTCAATCAGAATCTGGAGACATATCTGCGCTGTTTTGTGGCGGAGAATCAGGAGGAGTGGTGTTTTTTTTTGTCCCTTGCTGAGTTTGCTTTAAATAACCGTCGTCAGGAGTCCTCTGATAAGTCACCATTTTTTGGTGCATATGGGTTTCATCCGCAGTTTGGGACATTCTCTGGAGAGGGGTCTTCTGGTTTACCTGATGAGGACAGATTCTCCTCGTCTTTGTCATCTATTTGGCAAAAGATTCAGGATAATCTAAAGAGCATGAGTGAGAGATATAAGCGTGTGGCGGATAAGAGACGTGTGCCTGGTCCGGACCTGAATGTTGGTGATCTGGTGTGGTTGTCTACTAAGAATATCAAATTGAAGGTTCCCTCCTGGAAGTTGGGTCCTAAGTTTATTGGGCCTTACAAAATCTTGTCCGTCATCAATCCTGTTGCCTACCGTCTTGATCTTTCTCAGACTTGGAAGATCCATAATGTTTTTCATAAGTCCTTATTAAAACATTATGTCCAACCCATTGTACCCTCGTCTTTGCCTCCTCCTCCGATTGTGGTTGATGGTAATCTTGAATTTCAGGTCTCTAAGATTGTGGATTCTCGTGTTGTCCGCGGTTCTCTCCAGTACCTCGTTCATTGGGAGCGTTATGGTCCTGAGGAGAGGATGTGGGTCCCGGTGACTGACATTAAGGCCACTCGTCTCATAAGGGCTTTCCATAGGTCCCATCCTGAGAAGGTGGGCTCTGAGTGTCCGGAGTCCACTCGTAGAAGGAGGGGTACTGTCACCACCAGACATCTGAGAAGCTCTGACAGACGTTCTTCAGAACCTCCCACTTGAGGTTTCTTTTGTTTTGCTTTAGTTTCCTCATCTCGTTAGCCTCTCTCAGCTGTCATGTAGTTGCACTGATTGCATCCCTTTAAATCCCTTCCCATACTGCATCACTTTGCGGTTTATACAACTTCCTGGAGTGTAAGCATGCTGGATGCTACTACTGAGTCTTCTACAGATAAGTTTTGTTCATTCATTTGTATTTTCCTGTTTGCTGGATCCCAGGAGACCCTAACTCCCTCCGTATCAAGTGTAGGGAGCCGGTGGTCGTGTCCCCTCACTATTATAGGGTGTTCAGGGATTATACAGTCGAGGTACGAGGATATGCGATCTTCTACCATTGAGAATTTTGCATAGGCTGAGCAGTTAGGGAGAGAGCCAGGTCTGTTGCAGGGCTATCCCTTTGGTTCCTTAGTTTTGGATCCAGTCACTAGGATCTTCCTTTTGTGTCTTCTAGTTTGCTGTACACCTTCCGTCACATTATAAACCGCCAAAACCGTTTCAAGCATGGATCCGGTTTCACTTTTGACTGAACACATGCAGGGTCTTTCATTGGAGGTAGCAGATCTCCGTAAAACTGTTTCACAGTTTCAGGTGACCGGTTCAGCTTGCGTTCATGGAGTTTGTTCTGAATCTAAGATCTCGCTCCCGGATACGTTCTCCAGGGGTAGTGAGAATTTTGTTCGTTTTAGAGAGGCTTGCAAACTCCATTTTCGCCTACTTCCCCATTCCTCTGGTGATGAGGAGCAGAGGGTGGGGATCATCATCTCGCTGCTCAGGGATAACGCTCAGTCCTGGGCCTTCTCGCTGCCGGTGGTGCACGGCCCCTCGGTTCAGTGGATGATTTTTTTTTTAGCCCTGGGTCAGATATATGATGATCCGGATCGTATTGCTCTGGCTGAGTTTTATGCCAGGGTAAACAGTCCGCAGAGATATACTGTTCAGAATTTCGGAGATGGGCAGCTGATACGGGTTGGAATGATGTTGCACTCCGAAGTCAATTTTGCCATGGTCTTTCAGAGGGATTGAAAGAAGCATTATACTTACCTGCGATGTCTGTGACCGGCCGGGTGCTCCTCCTACTGGTAAGTGACAGGTCTGTGCAGCGCATTGCTTATAGCACAGACCTGTCACTTACCAGTAGGAGGAGCGCCCGGCCGGTCACAGACATCGCAGGTAAGTATAATACTTCTATTGCTAAGTAACCATGGCAGCCAGGACTGCAGTAGCGCCTTGGCTGCCATGGTAACCAATCGGAGCCCCAGCGATTAAACTGAGACTCCGATCGGAACTCTCCGCTGCCACCAATGATGGGGGAAGGTGATTTTAATTAGGGAGGGGGGAGGGGAGAGGGGAGGCCGCACTGGCCTCCAATGATGGGGGGGGTGATTTTAATTAGGGGGGGGGAGAGGGGAGGCCGCACTGGCCACCAATGATGGGGGAAGGTGATTTTAATTAGGGGGGGGAGGGGAGGCCGTACTGGCCACCAATGATGGGGGAAGGTGATTTTAATTAGGGGGGAGAGGGGAGGGCGCACTGGCCACCAATGATGGGGGAAGGTGATTTTAATTAGGGGGGAGAGCGGAGGCCGCAATGAATATAATACTGGGGAGGGAGGGAGAAGGGCCACACTGGCCACCAATGAATTTATAACTGGGGAGGGAGGGGGTCTGCCCCCTCCTGCCTGGCAGCACCTGATCTCTTACAGGGGGCTATGATACTCACAATTAACCCCTCAGGTGCAGCACCTGAGGGGTTAATTGTGCGGATCACAGCCCCCTGTAAGAGATTGGGTGCTGCCAGGCAGCAGGGGGCAGTCATGTACACAGTTTGTAGTATATTCTAACTTGAAGCGTCCCCATCACCATGGGAACGCCTCTGTGTTAGAATATACTGTCGGATCTGAGTTTTCACGAAGTAAAAACTCAGATCTAAAAAGCTTTTATGCAGATGGATCAGCGGATCCGTCTGTGTGAAAGTAGCCTACGGACACGGATGACGGACGCGGATGACAATCTTGTGTGCATCCGTGTTTTTTCACGGACCCGTTAACTTGAATGGGTCCGTGAACCGTTGTCCGTCAAAAAATTAGGACAGGAAACACGGATCACGGACGCGGATGTACAACGGTGCATTTTCCGAGTTTTCAACAGACCCATTGAAAGTCAATGGGTCCATAGAAAATCACGGAAAACGGAACAATGGACACGGATGCACACAACGGTCGTGTTCATGAGGCCTTTATCTGGTAATAACTCTGGAACGCTTTTACTGATCCAAGCGATTCTAAGACTGCTTTCTCGGGACATTTCGTACTTCATGTTGGTAGTGAATTTGAGTTGATATGAAATATAGAAGCTTGGAAAACTGCAATTTTCAGATTTTAAGACAAATAGTGATTCCTTGCAAAATACACTGCCTGTCCCCAAAAAAAGTCGCCACCAAAAAAAAGCCATTAGCTTTGATTTCGGCACGCATTAGCTGTGGCATTGCTTCGATAAGCCTCTGTGATGTCATAAGATTTATTTCCATCCAGTGTTGCATTCATTTTTCACCAAGATCTTGCATTGATGATGGTAGAGTCTGACTGCTGCACAAAGCCTTCTCCAACACATCCCAAAGATTCTTGATGGAGTTAAGGTCTGGACTCTGTGGTGGCCAATCCATGTGTGAAAATGATGTCTCATGCTCCCTGAACCACTCTTTTACAATTTGAGCCCGATGAATCCTGGCATTGTCATCTTGGAATATGCCCGTGCCATCAGGGAAGAAAATATCCATTGATGGAATAACCTGGTCATTCAGTATGTTCAGGTAGTCAGCTGACCTCATTCTTGGAGCACATACTGTTGCTGAACCTAGACCTGACCAACTGCAGCAACCCCAGATCATAGCACTGCCCCCGCAGGCTTGTGCAGTAGGGACTAGGCATGATGGGTGCATCACTTCATCTGCCTCTCTTCTTACCCTGATGCGCCCATCACTCTGGAACAGGGTAAATCTAGACTCATCAGACCACATGACCTTCTTCCATTGCTCCAGAGTCCAATCTTTATTCTCCCTAGCAAATTGAAGCCTTTTTTTCTGGTTTGCCTTACTGAATAGTGGTTTTCTTACGGCTACACAGCTGTTCAGTCCCAATCCCTTGAGTCCCCTTCACATTGTGCGTGTGGAAATGCTCTTACTTTCACTATTAAACATAGCTCTGAGTTCTATTGTTGTTTTTCTTCGATTTGATTTCACCAAACGTTTAAGTGATCGCGATCACGATCACGATAATTCAAGATTTTTTTCCCGCCACATTTCATCCTCGAATACGATGGGTCCCCACTATCCTTCCAGTTTTTAATAATGCGTTGGATAGTTCTTAACCCAATTTTAGTAGTTTCTGCAATCCCCTTAGATGTTTTCTCTGCTTGATGCATACCAATGATTTGACCCTTCTCAAACAGACTAATATCTTTTCCATGTCCACGAGATGTGTCTTTCGACATGGTTGTTTAAGAAATGAGAAGCAACTCATTGCACCAGTTGGGATTAAATAACTTGTTGCCAGCTGAAAGATAATCGCCCATGCAGTAATTATCCAATAGGAGGCTCATAACTATTTGCTTAGTTAAATCCAGGTGGCGATTGTTTTTTTGGACAGGCAGTGTAGTTATTAACATTCCCCATGTGTCTACTTTATGTTGGCATCATTTTTTTAGGATGTTAGAATTTTGGAAGCAATTTTTGAAGAAAATTTTCAAAACCTTGTTTTTAAGGACCAGTTCAGTTCTGAAAATGACCGCATTTTAGAAACTACACCTCTCAATTGATTTAAAATGGATGTTCCTTCCCCTGACCTCCCTAGACAGCTCTGCAAGGGGAGGTAACCAGTCATGCTCACAATCTAGGACAGGTTGCTGGCAGCCTTTTTAAAATCATTCCTGAAGAATCCTTTTAATGTACAATCTCAACATTTTTTTTCTTTGCATCACTATATACTTTTTTTTAAATAAATTACCCTACAGAGCTGTGTGAGTGCTCATTTGTTGTTGGGTGGTCTGTAGTTATTGATACCATTTTGGTAGGTGAAACGATGAAAAAATGGCAAATCAGCCATTTTTTTTCCCGCTACAAAGCGCACTGTGCAAGATAAATACATCCATATTTCAATAGTACTGGCATTTTGGGACATGCAATACCTATGATCTTTTATTCAGCTGTGTGTGGACTTGCTTTTTTGTGGGACGGGCTGCAGTTTATATTTGTATCATTCAGGGGTACATATGTCTTTTTGATCACTTTTTGTATCATTTTTTGAGAGGTGAGGTAGGCAAAAATTTCAATTATGTCAGTGTTTTTAAAATTTTTATGGGGAACCTCATGTGGTACATATGAAATGATAATTTCAATCTGTGTATTGATACAGTTATGGCGATACCAAATTTAAATAGTTTTTTTTATGCTTTTATCCCTTTTGGATCACTATATACTAACATCCATACATTTTTTACTTTTTCACCAATGAAACTGTGTGAGGGCTTGCTTTTTGTGAGACAAGCTGTAGTTTTTATTGGTATCATTTTGGGGTACATATGTTTTTTTTCATCATTTTTTATACCTTTTTTGCGGATGTGAGGTGGGCAAAAATTGCAATTCTGCCAATGTTTTTTATTTTTTATGGGGTTCCCCATGCAGTATATATGATATGTTTATTTTATTCTGTGGGTAGATATTGTTTTGGCGATACCAAATTTATATATTTTTTTATATTTAACTTTTTCAGCACAAAATCACTTTTGTATCAAAAATAAATTATACTTTGTATCGCCATATACTAACATCCATAAAATTTGTATTTTCTTACCAATGTAACTGTATGAGGGCTTGTTTTTTGCGGGACAAGCTGTAGTTTTTATTGGTATCATTTTGCGGTACATATGCCTTTTTGATCACATTTAATGAAATATTTTATTTTCCATCATTTTTTTTAATTAATTTTTGTTTTACGGCGTTTACAATACGGGATTTGTAACATAATCCTTTTGATCAGGTCGCTACGGACGTGGTGATACCAATTATGTGTAGTTTATTTATTTTATTTTATTTTTTTAACAATTATTAATCAAAGGATATGGGAAAAAGCAATTCATTTTCTTTTTTTTTTTTGTTTTTTTTATCAAGTCCCACTTGGATCTTGGAGATCCAGTAGGTCTGATTGCTGTATAGTGCACTGCAATAGTCATCCATTGCAATGAACCGTACTGTCAGTATTACACTGACACTAAGGGCTCATGCACACGACTGTATGTATTTTGCGGTCCGCAAAAAATACGGATGACGTTCATGTGCATTCCGTATTTTGCGGAACCGAACAGCTGGCCCCTAATAGAACATTCCTATCCTTGTCTATAATGTGGACAATAAAAGGACATGTTCTATCCGCAAAATACATACGGTCATGTGCATGAGGCCTAAGCCTAAACAGACCCTCAGGGTCTGTCAGGGTTAGATACATGGCAGTTCTGAATGCCTTTCTAAGATGGTAACCATCGCAGAGCGGCGGTCCGATGGGGGAGAGAGGGAGTCCCCTCCCACTGTTAACCCCATGGATTCTACAGGTGGCTACTGACTGTGGCATCTAAGGGGTTAAATGGCCGGAATCAGTGCCAGCACCGATCTCGGCCGTTGCAGGAGAGTGTCAGGTGTATATTACAGCTGACACCTGCTGCTGATGGCGGTGGCTCCATTGCTGAGCCGCGCCATACCATACATAATGTCCAGAGAGGGGAGGCCAGACACACAGAGGGGTCAGCACTGAGGAGGTGGCAGGAGGCACTAAGAGGGCAGCAGGAGGCAAGGGGGGGCAGCGGGAGGCACAAGGGGCCCCACTTACAGGCTCTGATCTTCGCAGACAGGAACTGTGAAGATCAGAGCCTATAACCAACTTTTTTCAAAGAATTGCGCTCTAATTGGCTAGTCTGTACTGATCGCTGGCAAGGGATCACTCTAATTGGTCCCTTGCCAGCAGTTCCTGAGTCCCCGCTGTCCGTAATAACAGGAGAGACTGGTGATGTGACACTTACTTGTGTCATAGCACTGGTTAGAAGTTCGGGCGTAAAGTCAGTCCTCACCTAGACGTACAGTTACGCCCAGTTGCGGGAAGGGGTTAAAAAGGTTGACTTTGAAGACATGTCCATATTCCCTGTTAGAGCAGGAGCTGTCCATGTGTTACACAGATCATCTGAATAGCTGACATGTAATACTACATTTTCCCTGCAGCGGCCGCTGTTTCTCAGGTTTACTAGGAATCAGGCCCAGAACGATCAGCAGATTGTTGCCATAGCCATATACTGAAAAGGGCTTGTCTCTTAAGATAACAACTTAACAGTGATTGTTCAGTCTCAAGGCCATTAAAAATGGGTAAGTACTTACCTGTTGGATATCTGCCGCCACTTCGGTTCTTCTGGTTCACCTCTATTTACCCTGGCTGCAGCAGTGATGTCACGTCGACAACACGTGACGGTTGCAGCCATTCACTGAGCTCTTTGGGTGCACTGCTGAGACCAGTGATTGGCTACAGTGGTGAACTGTTTTCGATGTGACGTCACTGCTGAAGCCACATAAATAAAGCCTGTCCGGGAGAACTGTAGCAGCCATGCAGGATCCAGCAGGTAACTAGTTACCTGTCCTTTATTGTAGGTTGAACCAGAGGGTTGTGTGGTTTCACCCTGGAGCCGGAAAACTCCTTTAAGACTGTTAATGCATAAGCCACTAACCCAAAATTATCCCAACAGTCTACAAGGATAGAATTTTTTGGTTTCATTTTTAAAAAAAAAATTGTGTGTCTTGCAATGTAATACTTTTTATTAATAACATAAAATAATGAATATATAAGTATGAACTCAATGTTAAATACTATAAATAATATCTACACAGCGGGGCAGAGCAGAGCGTGCTGTAGTAAAGAGCAGAGTCACCCTGAGCAGTGCTTTGTTCCTTTATTTAATGGTTTTGGAGTTCCAAAGCAGACAATGATTCAGGCAAAACAGCAAAATGTTTTATTTGCAGTCTCCTCAGAGCCACGAACAATATTTTTAACCAGACTTTATTATTTTATGTCACATAACAGTATGTCATAGTATCTAACTTTTGATTTAGGAAAATGATCATAAAATCTCTTGATGCAAGAAAAAGTCCATTCCTCCCAGTCCTAATTGTATAGTACAATGTGACAACTGGGATGTGTACAATACTGTAATTCAATCTAGAGATACGGATAATGTCCAAGTCTGCAACAATATAGCTTAAGGGTTTGGATAGAGCTGCAAAATTTGCAGCCCTGAGACTGAATTACAACCTCACTATTCAATCTGGGATCATGTACTTTTCCATGTAATAAACCTTAAACAAAAATGATTATTTCTATGAAAGGAAGAAGGAAATAGGAACTTGAGGCTGTCATGACAGGAAAGTAAAAAATGCTGTGTGCTGGGAAACAAAGGTGGAGGCAGCAATGGTAACATTAAGATCAATCTAATGCACGCTCATTCTTTTTATTAGATATGAGATATTGTGCAATATAAAGTGGAGATAACCAGCAGCAATGTATGTAATTCACTGTATTTATCATGTCCTGTACATATGCAGAGAGGCTGATAATATACTTGTCAATGACCATTCATTTTAATGTGTGTAATATCCCATGTATTAATGCCAATCAAAGACAGCTTCAGGAAAATTTGGACCTCACAATGTTTGAGTGATGTATAATATGCATATTACATTCCAGTATATACTCATTTTTTATATTCTCCCCTTAAAGCAGTGCTTGCGAGGGCAAATAACTCCATGCACACGAGGTCTGATGGAACATGCCACAATTTTTCAGATGGAATTTGATAGAAAAAGTCTCTTTAGGCCTCTATATGAAATGAGAGGCTAACAGAGTCGAATGCACCTATATAGAAGCTCTATTACAGTTCTGTACAAAAACAGAACCATAACACCACCATGTGCAGTATGTGCCCTAAGTGGAAACTTAATAATATACATACTGATATCCACCTATATATGTATAGAAAGGCAAGTACTACCCAACATTTTGTTAGATATCGGACAAATATCTGTCCCCTCAAATGTAAAGTTGGATGGCAAAGATCCAGGGACATGATTTGCATATCTTGCACATCATTTATTTAATTTTTTAGTATTCTTTGTGCCGTAGGAACGAGATCTGCTCAGCCTCCTTTCTCAGAGAATACAGTTGTTTCAAAGTTGGATCAGCTGTGTCTACTGAAAAGATTTGACTTGAGGCTACTTCTAAGGGTGTTATTTAAGTGGTCACCCTGGTATTCACCCTTTAACCCCTATACATGGATCTGGACTCTGCTGCAGGGGAACCACCAGGCCGCCTCCTCTTGGAATAGTCTCTGTTCCGTAGACTGCTAATCCACAGGGGTCAAGATACACTGGTGCGAAAGAGCCGAGGTCAGGGCAGGCAGAGTTTGTGCAATCCAAAGTCAGTCCAAGAGTCAGGGGTAGGCAGCTCAGGTTTAGTACAGAGCTCAGGCAGAGGTCAGACAGCAAAGGGTCAAATCCAGAGATACTGTTTTTGATCAACTGAATACATAGTTCAAATATATTGCAAATAAAACAGCATATTTATATAATATTTACTTAGATCAGTTTTATATAATGAACAGATATTTCAGGTAAAAATTGTGATAACCGAAGAAGGAGATGCACAATTGTTGAATCTGATACAGTGTATATTTTCCTCTACGTATCTAAGAATAAAGTCTGAGGAAAAGATCATTTATGAGGAGCTCAGATTCAGAGTATACTATACTATACCTACATAGAATTCCACAGAATCTCAGACATATCCAGCCAACTGGAGCAATATTATGCATATCAAACATGACCTTTTCCAACAGTAATCCTCTCACAGGAGGGTATTACCAGGAAAGCTGATTCTCTGGTGTTCAGGTAATGTTCTTTCCTAAAAGGATTATTTGTCAATTAGTAAGAGTTACTGGAGCACAACAAATGGTACCTTAGACAGCAGCAGGACAAGGGAGGCCAATGTCAGGCTAAGTTCAGAGCAAGGGTGGCCTGAACAGTGAGCAGTACTTTTATCATTTTAGGAAATTTAGACACTGTTTTATAATCAAAAGATGTTTATAAAAGTGAAGATGTGCACTGGAAAGATGAAAAAGATTATATATTTTTTTTTTCTTCTTTTTTTTTCTTTTTTTTATCCCCCCCCCCCCCCCCATTGGCTGTCGTTCCCCTCAATTCATTCAAAGAAGAAAAAAGAAAAAAACATTAACAATTTATTTCTACGTAGTTCTGCGTGCAACTCTCCGATTCCTTTCCATATCCTCATATATTTTAATTTGTTGAAGGTATAAACCCCACTCCCTTGACGAGGGCTGGGAGACAGAGCCCCAGTGCCTGACCAATATAGCTTTCGCAACCATCAATCCTCTCATCCAGATCCGTCTAACCTGGGGGGGGGACTTCCGTTTCTGAACCATAATCTCCAAAGATCACTATCAAGATCCCCGGGTTATAGTTCATTGTGGATTCCTTTTGTAGGGCAGAGAAAACCTCATCCCAGTATTATCTTATTTTGCTACAGCTCCAAAGCATATGGACATAGCTCGCATTCACATATCCACATTTAGGACAACAACAGTCCCGGTCCCTATTTTGAGGAAATTTTCCTTGGCTTTTGGGTGTAAAATACAGTCTATGAAGGATCTTAAATTGAATTAGTCTGTGAGCACTGGAAACTGTCGCCTTTCTCACGTTCCTATAGATAGTGGGCCACTGTAAAGGAGGGCAATTCAACTCTTGCTCCCATTTACTTGGGCTTTTAAAAGGTGTGACAGTAGCCAGTGCCATTCGGAGTTTAGCGGATAATCTAGATAATTTCACCTTCTGGTCCTTCTGAGCGTCACAATAATCAAAAAATATATTCTTTTGTGGAAAAATACGGCCCCTATTCCTAGAGGCTTCAAATAAATGTTTCAAACGTGCATACATAAATACCTCTAATGGTGAACTATCATTGAAACCAAATTCCAAAAGTGATTTAAAATGTCCTAAATGGAATAGGTGAGACACCCTATTAATACCATTACGTGTCCAATAACCAAATTCTGTAATTTTGAAAAATTCCTCCAACGCCCTATTCCCCCACAGTGGGGTGAAAACGAACGGGCCAGGGACTTTAAGGAGCTCCTTCAGCCTATTCCACACCCTCTGTATTGAGAAAGGGATCAGCAAGGACTTCCTCATTCCCATAAATCCTGTTTCCAAACATGAAAAAATATTCCCTATTGGTGTATCCATGACTTTATTCAAATACCGTGAGAGTAAACTCTCTTTCCAATTACAACACCGCTGAATCTGTACGCAAAAATAATATCCTTGAAAAAAGGGTAGTGACAGTCCACCATCCACCTCCGACAACCATAGATATCTCTGCTTTATACGCACCCTCTTCCTGCCCCAAATTAGATCATTAATCAAAGTCTCCAATCTATGAAAGAAGATATCATCAATCCAACCAGGGGAAGCACAGATCGGAAACAGAACCATAGGCAAAATAATCATCCTGATCAGCGCAATTCGATCTGTCTGTGCCAGTATCAATTTCCGCCAAGCACCGACTTTGGTCCTGACTTTATCCAAAACTGGGACCAGATTAAGCTCATAAAACCTACTTATAGGAACCCCGATCTTAACCCCCAAGTAATCTAAGGTATCGTTAGGAGCCAAAACACGAACTCGGCTCCCTACATCTACAGCTTTCCGGTTCAGCGGGAGGAGCGAAGGCTTTGCCCAATTGATCAAGTAGCCTGATAATTTACCATAATATTCTATGACCTCTATAACATAGGGAAGGATTTTCCAACCCTTGTCCAGAAACAGAATCACATCGTCTGCATATAGGCTAAAAAAAAAAAGATTATATTTTAAAAAATTGTATAAATACCAAAGCCCTAATATCGCTTTATAACTGTCCACTGACTTCAGCCATGTACAGTTACCTATTAACAGAACATGGCAGATGACTATGTCTTCAGGGAACATAAATGATTATAAATGGGTTTAAGGACTGACAGAAACATGAGGTAGCCAGGTCTGTTTGGGTATATTCATATAGTCAGGGGTCAGGACTTCAACAGGGGTGTCCACTAACAAGTGTTACTAATGTCATCTTTCACAACAGACAGATTTGTTATTTTTATCTTCTTTGGTCAGTTGTATTGTGCTGTAGCTAATGACAGAATTAATGACAGGTTGAAAGGTTAAATGTACTGCGGGGCAATTATGTTACCTAAGCAAATTTGACACATTTTATCTTAAGCAAAAATTGGTATAGAATATACTGTATAAATATGTGCTATGATAGTGATGCATGTCCGCTGCTGCTCTGCCCTTCCTGACAGCACGAGTGCCACTCTGCTCACCTGGTCCCATGCTCATCTGGCCTCACTGGCCTTCCTCCCCTTTTTACTAGTAGGCCCGACTGCAGGAGCAGCCTGGCCATTCCTTCTTGCAGGCTGCAGCTTGCTTCTTGCTGGCAGTGCCTCTCACTGCCCTTAGGACATGCCTACACTCTTCCTACAGCTCTTAAAATGCCAGAATATGGGCACGCTAATCTTCCACAGCCTATGCCGGCCACACATGGGTACTTAAGGCACCTTCCCCTGTGGGAGGATGCCTGAGCATTAAGTACTAGTCCACTAGTTTCATGCAAAGGTGTGCTGTTCTAAGTTCATCTTCCCTTGTAATGACTTCTGCCTATTTTCCGGATATGACCCTTTACTGTCTGACCTGACCTCTGCTACAGTCATCTGATGCCTCTAATGGTTACAGCCTGTTTCTGCCTATGCCTTCGAAATGAGGGAGACCTCAAGTCCTGCTGCGGGTTTCTGAACCAGTGCTTCATCCTCTTTGAGTTGTAAGCTCAACAGTTTCCTACCAGCTGGTCCAAGGTAGCCTTCCTCGTGTCCCTTCTGTCAAGAGAAGGCTTAGCCTGGGTCAATCCCCTCTGTGAACAGGATGCCACATTGACCTATAATGTTTGGGACTTTCAATTTTATTACATTACTGGTGGCCTATAATCTGTAAGGACATCAATAATGATGTAGTCTCCCGTATCACCTGTGCCCAGAACAAGACTCCTAAACAAAAACCTGCAGGACTCTTGCTTCCTTTGCCAGTACCTGAGGCACCGTGGCAACACATTGCCATAAACCTTATCAAGGAACTTCCTCCTTTCTGTGGGTGCACTGTAATCTGATCAATTTTCAAAAATGGCCTACATCAGAGTATGGGGAGGAGTGATAGCTAATGCCATTGCTCTTCCCCATACTGACTCTTTGTTTACTAGCAGCAGATCGTGTTTACACAGCAGAGCCCCCTGTCATTTAACCCCTCAGATGCCACATTCAATGCTGATCACGGCATCTGAGAGTCACATTTAGTCTATCAGGGGGTTAATCAGAAAAATACTCACCTCATCCATTTGATCATGGAGAGGCCATCACGGACATCTTGATTGAAGAAAATGCGCCAATTCTCGCATGTGCTGCCATGATAGCATCACCAAATGCTGGGCATCACTGCGAAGATGTAGTGATGTCACACGTCAGGGCGCGAAAATTGGCGGGTTTTCTTTCATCACTATGGCCATGATGGCCTCTCTGCAATCAAATGGATGAGGTATGTTTTTTTTTTTGGGTGGGGGGGGGTTTACTGCTTTTTCTGGAAAAATTGATTTGTTACAACAGAGCCCCTAGAAATTCATATTTGTGGTAAATCACATTTTTCCTGAAATTACCCTAATAAAAGTTGCCACCTCATTTCATTGGTCCTTTTGAGGTTTTGAGACTTGGTTGAATCCAGTGACTTACAACTTATATCTTCCGCATCCCTAATTCTTTTCATATTTTCCTCCTGAAGACAATTGTGTTCAACCATTACTCAAGATGTTTGGTTCCTGCTCCTAGAACTGTTGGCTTAGGCGATGATTACAAAGTCAAGAATATTCTGTACATGAAGAAAGTCAGAGGTAAAACCTTATTTCTAGTGGATTTGAAAGGTCTTTGCTCAGAAGAAAGATCTTGATAGGATGTTAGAAACATGATTGCACTGATTCTTCTAAAAAGATTCTTGCAGCTATCTGAACATAAGAAGAGGTGGTGTAAGGGGGAAGGGGGTGGATGTTGTGTCATGACAGCGCTCCTCTCTCCCTGATGGTCACAGGCGCTGATCTGTTCACCTGCTCCCATGTTCACATGTTCTATGATGTGGACCCATTGACCTTATCTCTTCCTTACAAACCACCAGACCAGCCTGGCTGTTCCTTCTTGCAGGCCATGGCCTTATTCTTGCCGGAAGTGCATCTCACTGCCCTTAGGGGGTGTATGGGTACACCCTCTGGCTCTTGAAGGGCCAGCATGTGTGCAGCCTATTGCCAGCCATCCATGGGTATGGGAGGATGCCTGAGCAATGGGTTCTAATTAGCTAGTTTCCTGCAAAGGTGCTGACTTCACTACCTGACCTGATCTCCATTCTGATCCTGAGCTGCCTGCCCTGACCTCAGCCTGTCCCTGACTATGTTTTTGCCTGATTTCTCGGTACTCTGTCCAAGTTACAGTTGACCCATAGGGGTCAAGAGACCCAAATGCAGAGATTATTCCAAGAGGTAGCAGCTAAGTCCATATATCTGTACAGGGGATAAAAGATGAATAACGGGCAGGGGAGCACTTACATAATGCCCTCAGGAGTAGGTCTAAGACAAATCTGGTCAATTACCACAGCAGATCTACATCCCCTTCATACCAATATGAGATAGATAGATAGATAGATAGATAGATAGATAGATAGATAGATAGAAAACTTCTGGAAACAGTTTCCATTAATTTTGATGTGCTTAAATGTAAGGATATTAAAGGGGTTATCCCATCTTTTGATGTCTGCTTAATTGTGTAGTTTTTGACACAAGTATCAACTTACCCAATATAAGTGATTACCGATTCGTCCTCCCTTCTTATATATTTGACATTCTTTTTTAGCATTGTTTACAGCTGGTTGTTATTGGTTACGGCCACCCCAGCGACATCGGAGCATTGGCCGCGCTTGCGCGCTATACTCTTCTTTTTTTTCTACGCAGCCCGACTTGACTCTCGAGCTTGCGCATTTTTGCGCATGCGCGTTGGATTCCTGTCGTTCGTCCTTTTTATTTTTTTAATAGAACTCTCTGCGCCTGCGCGCTTGTTAGTTTTCCTGCGCAAATGATTTCCTGCTCACACGGGAGCGCGCACGCCAGGCAAGTAGGTGGAGTCTGTAGATCAGCAGACCGCTGAACCTGCTGTCAGTCATAAGAAATCTAAACGCCCCCTGACTGAGCAGTTTAGCGAACATGAGAGAGCAGCCACGGCATGGAAAAGAGAAGGTGGGATAACCCCTTTAATGGAATTAAAGAAAGAAATTAAAGCCTAACTAACCGACTGCAGAGCATAACATTCATTGTCATTGGTTTCAACAAGCGTATTATGTCAGGGGTTAATGGAGGCAGTTAGAAAATATGGAAGTCGGGCTACCAATAATATTTTGTTCTTTTGCTTTGAACTTTTATAAATTTACGGGTAAAATATTTGCGCAGATTAGGTATTAAGTCAGCCTAATGTAGCATGAAAATTGCAGTGTTTGCTCCAGCGACTAACGCTACAGCAATGACCCATTTTACTTTGCCTTCTCATTTCTGTTATTCTATTTCAATTTTTGTTCCTCCAACCTGAGAATACAACCTTTAACTACAAGTTGTGAGTTCTTTACTTCCCATATTAATGGCTTAGGAAATAGCTTGTATGTTTCTTTATTACTGTACTATTACTTTACTATCTTTTCATGGTGGGGATAAACATTTATGAGAATATAATGTATGCACAATAGGCAATTTATTGAGAACAATGCCAAAAATGTACAAATCTTTGTGAGAAGCTATCTTCCTAAAGATGATATGATGGTCCACAGAAGAATTGAGAGCCACAGTCCAGTTGATCAATCAAGTGGCAGGGAAAGCATTCTCCATTTCAGCCCCCCCCCCCCCCCCCATAGGTTTAAGAGATAAATCGATTTGTATGAATCAATTTGCTCATCTGTAGTGCTCACAGTATTAGCACTAGAATTTTTTACTTTTAAAACTGCTGAGGAAAGTGGGTAGGGTTAGCTGGTGTAAATTATAGCACAAATCTACCCCAGCGCATAGCTTGTGTACATTTGATTTTCTGGTGCACAGTCAGCTGCAACATGCGCAAAATTATTAAGAGGCATAATTATCAGCAATTTTGTGGTGACAGTGCTAAATACAAAAAGTCACTAAAGCCCTATATATTTGATCATGTTAATGGGGTTATGCAATGAATAGGGCATTTTAAATTAACTATTATTGCAATATACAAACAATAAAAATATTATATTTTTATGTAGTGTACATTACATTTTCCTCCTATGGTTGCGCCCCCTACTGTTTATCCTTCTGGTCCACCTTCTCCTGCATTTAGAGGTGGACTAACATTCTCATAGCTTCCCTGTTCCCTTCTCCAACCAACAGTGCCAGGATAGCTATCTCCTAGTGAAGTGGTCCTGACACCTTTCATCCATTCATCCCTACTTTTAAATTCATAGAAAGAAAGATATCTCTCTCTCTAGACAGAGAAGGAAATTGTGTCATCCTGGGATGAAAGTCCCCCAGATAAGTGAGGAAAAGAGTTTTTAAAAAGAGTTTCAAATTTGTTGAAAAACCCTTTAACAAAAGAAATGGAGCAATACCCATTGCAGCCATACATTATGTATATGTTTCACTAAATTCTAGAATTCGGTTAAAAAGGACCTAAGGACATCTTCTTGGGGATGTTTGAAAAAGGTAAGTGTTGGCCATTTTTTTATTACTTCTGTAAAAGGATAGGAGGCTAATATTACTGTATAGTGTGAAATCATATGTCTTGCCAGGTTAAAGTTTTACTGAAAGTAGATATCTATTACATTGTGAAAATGGCACTCAGCACTTTACACACAATGTCACCTTCCTACAATTTAGCATTAAATAAGTGGCTAGAAGTCTGACCCAAGCAGAGATCTATGCCTATATCAACATGTACAGTGCATATCTTCTATTATTATTATTACTTACTATTCATCCGATTCCCCAGATATATTAGCTACAGCACTGACCTTTTTCTTTAAAGTGATTCAGAAACTCTACCCACTTATTTTCTAGTTGCGGTAAAAGTCATGGTGTGTTGAATATGCCTTTTGTAGTGCAAGGGTTAACTAAAGTTCAGGCCCAAAGAAAAGCTATGGAGGCTAAGTCGCTGTCAATGGGTGCATATAAGGCAATATATTGCACATAGGTTGTGATGAGTTCAAACTGTTTGGTAGAGATGATAAAGTTAGTGAATATTGTAATACCATAGAAAAAGCAAATGATATAAAAGATGGAAAATATTAACTTGCAGGTAAAGAGCAGGTGTGGTCACGATGGTGTTATCAGAGGCCCGCCTGAGCCTTTTATGCCTGGTCTATTTGGTGTTGGCAGCTTCACTTGTGTTGATGCATGGAACTAAAACAAGACTATTCAGACAAGTGGAACATGATCTGATAAGCCTGGAAATTACTTTGCCTATTCAACCATACAGAATGACTTGCTTGCTAATGCCCTTTCATCACATTTGATTTAAATATGTGCTTCTCAGAGAAAAGTGTACAATTGGGAGAAAGAATAACTTTCCCAATTTAGCCATTCAATATACATATTCATAGCTAATATTAAATTACAAAATGACAGATTCTACCCAGTATGAGAGCTTAAATCCTTTTACACATCTTTGACTATTTTTTATTCTACTATGCAAAATAAATGTAATTTGTTTTTTTTCTTAGATCTAAATAAACTCATAAAGCTGTAAACCACTGATAGTAATAAAGAATGATGTTATTGCTATTTAAGTGTTATATCTGTCCATATATCTGAAAAATATGTTATACTCCTTACACATTGTCATTGGCTGTTGCCAGATGGCGCAGTGCTATGTGATGGGATGCAGTATGGGCACATGTTGATGACAACCCATCCTTTTGTGGCCTATGGTGAATGAATTCATCTGCTTCATGCAATAAAGCTGAGGAACAATGGTAAACATCTGTTGCTTTACATTATAGTAAACACAGCGCATTAAATGATATTATATAGAAAATAACTACAGTATATTATAAAAAGAAATTCAATTTGCCACGTTACCATTTGGTAGCATCAGCTCTTTCCAGGACAACAGATCTGATATGCTCTCATAAAGAACTTGCTTGTACAGTTAGAAGATCAATTCTATTTCTTTAATATACCAGCAATGAATCAACTTTGGCAGAATATTCAAGGAGAATCCAAGCAATTTCTGGACATGATTTATCTCTATAGATGTTATATGGGTTGACATTTTAGGCTGTATGCACTGTATGAATGTTACGACCAGTGGGTGGGACCTGCTGGTCAAACCAGAGATAGTGTGGATTCTCTGTGTCCACCAAAGGATGGCAGCCACTAACCCCTAGGGTGTTATTCGCTGCAGTAGCTCAAGTTACAGTAAGTACCGCAGTTAGTGTGAACTGAGTCCAATTGCAGACATGGTTGTGAGAAGTGGTATTGCAGAGAAGACTGGAGTAAAGGCAGCAGCTGATGATGATGATGATTGTCAGAGGCAGAAGCTGAAGTGTGGTCAGAGACAAGCCAGAGGTCAGAAGCCGATATCAGATAGTGTGGTACAGAAGATCAGACAGGCTCATGGTTAGACAGGTCCAGTAGTCAATGCAGGGGACAGGCAAACAGAATGGTCAAACAGGTTGGATGAAACACAGAAGATCAAAACACCTTTTATATTACTGATAGTAACTCAATGCTCAGGCAACTTCCTGGAAGAAGAAGCTGCTATTTAACCTTGTAACCCCGCCCGCGGGCCATGCTGGGAGGCAGGAAGCACGCGCCCCTAGAAGTATAAATGACAGGAAGTGGTGGGCGCGCCCCCCTATGGGACGCCAACATGGCATGGAGCACAGAGGCAGCGTGGCAGGAGCATACGTCTGGCAGGCACACGCCTGCCACATCTGGCGGACACAGCAGCGAGACAGGAGATGCTGGGGAAATGACAAGTAAGACAACGGAGGTATGGCAGAAGGACCAGGCCTAACAATTAATTTTCTTTTTATAGAAGTTAAAGCGACCCTCTGGTTCAAGAAAAAAACTCACATTAGCTTGGGAACCAACAGAACACTTACATGGTGACCTTTTAATATCTTCAGCTGCAGATGAGTTAATTCTTGGGCTCCTCTTCTACCATCCAAGATGACTGCACCACTTCTCAGACTGCCTAATGCACACTGTCCATTTAGTAGCCCAAAACATTTCCTCAATTAGGAAGTGGTCTGTGCTACCAATGCACAGTGTGAATCAGATGGATGTTGGATGGATGGCAGAAGAAAAGCCCAAGAATTAGCCGATCTGGAACTACACAGATGAAAACGAGGTTACCATATCAGTCTTCTGTTCATTCCCCAGTGAATGTAAACCTTTTTCCTTGAACTGGATGCTTGCTTTAAGGTTGAAGGGGTTGTAAGAAATAAAAAAAGGTATGAAATAGATATTCCAGTACATTAGATAGAATGTAGCTAAACCACCACCGCTACCTGTTACCGTACCTCTTTTTCTTTTTAAGCATGTCCTTATAAGTAATAGTAGGAGCAGAATTGCTTAAAATGCATTTTAATCTCCACAAAACTGTAAGTGTAGGAGGTGATGCCTCTCAAGAAAATATTCCAGTAGCCATGCCCAAAACCTGCCCAGTCTGGCTTGATTGATGTCCCTGAAGATAGAGTATGTCATCTCAGGCACAAGTGTTTGGCCCTCTTAAAGCAGGCCATACACAGTAGATACATTTTGGCCAAACCCTCTGATTTTGGTGGTGCCAGTGTATGGAGGCCTCCCAACTCTCCACTAATGGCAATTGTCATTGGGCAGTTGGATAAATTGCTTCAAACTATGTAATCAGTACATTTCCCTCATGCGCAATTATTACACAACAGAATTATTACCAACTGTGTCTTAATGGATAATCCATATTTTAGGAATACCAACAATGTGGCATCACAAAAGTGACAATATTTCCTGTAAAATGTGTATAGGGACTGCTTATATCTGTGCTATATTCTTATTCCAAAATAAAAAGGAATATTTGTATTGTATTCTTTCTTTTTGCCATTTCATATATATGCAAAGTCAATGGAACATGTTAATATCAGTGTATTCTGCGTTTCCCATAATGCATTGCAGCTGAAGGCTCAGGTGAGAGGTTACCTACATTTATAATGTCAGCTAGCGAGCCTGCCGAGCTAAAGGTAAATGGTAATTTTGTCATTAACATGCCTGACCTCTCTGCCCTTGTCATATCTCATGGGAGGCATTTGTGAGAGCTTACCTGTCAAGATGCAAACACAAAAAGGTCAATGTGCACAGAAATCTTTAAGATCTTACAACTGAATCACTGACTGCCTTTATTACAACTACTTAAATAAATGGATCCAGCGGCCAGAGGAAGGAAAATATGTATTAAAATGATTTACCACGAGGATCCGACCTGCTTTGCATTCTACTGCCATGACTGGCATAACTCTTTCTTAAATCATCCATATCATTATATGAGATGTTGAGCGCCAGTGACCAACAGCAAAGTAAATCTATTACTATCAAAAGAGAAAAATAACATTGCAGGTAAGATTCACATTTCACGATGCAGGAATACGCCTTGTAATGCAAAGCACTAAACATTGTTATTCCACGCGCAGAGGACAGGTAACATTCAGAGTCCCCCTCAGTGGAGTTCATTCATGTTGTCCTTTGCATGTGTGACTTTAGGGTGGATTAGCTACGAAAAATGGTTTTGTATAGATGCTGCATTATGTCATTTTTCAATACCCATGCAAGCAACTACAGTACATTACATCAGCATCCGCTAATGTGAATACCTAATATGAATGTTGTGTAGAATTATCTGTGCCTAGATATGTTAATGTAGACGTGAGTTTCTAGTTATCGGTCTATAGAATAACCATGGGTGCAAGCAGGCCTGTTCAGCTTCTGAGAGTCTTAAAGCCATGGCATCTGTTATGAACTGCGGTTCCCCCAGAGGGCACCCACAAAGCGGGTGTTCAAAGCATAGAAAGGACAAGTCTCGGAGACTACGGTCTCCGCACATCGGAGTCTCTATGCAACGCTTGGCCACTTTGGAGATGCATGGAGTGTAATGTGTATAAAGATGAAAATTACAGCATCCTTTATACTATTAAACTCCCTTTATTAGTATAAAGGATGCTGTAATTTTCATCTTTATACACATTACACTAACTATGAATACATCCTCTGGATAGGTCATCAGTATCTGATCAGTGGGGGTCCAACACCCAGGACCTCCGATGATCAGCTGTTTGAGAAGGCCCGGCGCTCCTGTGAGTTCTGCAGCCTTCTCGCTGCCTACCCTAGGCCAGTGACTTCAAGACCAGAGGTCACTTGGCCTGTGCACAACTCAGCCTCATTCAAGTTTAAAAAAAGTATACTGTGCTGTACATATATATATATATATATATATATACCGTATGGTCACTTTTCAGTCCAATTGGGGCTGTGTCAATGGACACATCAGTACAGGAAATGTTACTGTGGTACACACTAACAGTGTACCACATACATGGTGTGAATTGAGGCTGACTCACACAGTGCAGGCACATATCTGATTAGATTACATTAGAGTATTGAAGTCTGTAAAAAAAACTTAACGCTCACATATACACCCTGTACAGAATTATTAGGCAAATGAGTATTTTGACCACATCATCCTCTTTATGCATGTTGTCTTACTCCAAGCTGTATAGGCTCGAAAGCCTACTACCAATTAAGCATATTAGGTGATGTGCATCTCTGTAATGAGAAGGGGTGTGGTCTAATGACATCAACACCCTATATCAGGTGTGCATAATTATTAGGCAACTTCCTTTCCTTTGGCAAAATGGGTCAAAAGAAGGACTTGACAGGCTCAGAAAAGTCAAAATAGTGAGATATCTTGCAGAGGGATGCAGCACTCTTAAAATTGCAAAGCTTCTGAAGCGTGATCATCGAACAATCAAGCGTTTCATTCAAAATAGTCAACAGGGTCGCAAGAAGCGTGTGGAAAAACCAAGGCGCAAAATAACTGCCCATGAACTGAGAAAAGTCAAGCGTGCAGCTGCCAAGATGCCACTTGCCACCAGTTTGGCCATATTTCAGAGCTGCAACATCACTGGAGTGCCCAAAAGCACAAGGTGTGCAATACTCAGAGACATGGCCAAGGTAAGAAAGGCTGAAAGACGACCACCACTGAACAAGACACACAAGCTGAAACGTCAAGACTGGGCCAAGAAATATCTCAAGACTGATTTTTCTAAGGTTTTATGGACTGATGAAATGAGAGTGAGTCTTGATGGTCCAGATGGATGGGCCCGTGGCTGGATTGGTAAAGGGCAGAGAGCTCCAGTCCGACTCAGACGCCAGCAAGGTGGAGGTGGAGTACTGGTTTTGGCTGGTATCATCAAAGATGAGCTTGTGGGGCCTTTTCGGGTTGAGGATGGAGTCAAGCTCAACTCCCAGTCCTACTGCCAGTTTCTGGAAGACACCTTCTTCAAGCAGTGGTACAGGAAGAAGTCTGCATCCTTCAAGAAAAACATGATTTTCATGCAGGACAATGCTCCATCACACGCGTCCAAGTACTCCACAGCGTGGCTGGCAAGAAAGGGTATAAAAGAAGAAAATCTAATGACATGGCCTCCTTGTTCACCTGATCTGAACCCCATTGAGAACCTGTGGTCCATCATCAAATGTGAGATTTACAAGGAGGGAAAACAGTACACCTCTCTGAACAGTGTCTGGGAGGCTGTGGTTGCTGCTGCACGCAATGTTGATGGTGAACAGATCAAAACACTGACAGAATCCATGGATGGCAGGCTTTTGAGTGTCCTTGCAAAGAAAGGTGGCTATATTGGTCACTGATTTGTTTTTGTTTTGTTTTTGAATGTCAGAAATGTATATTTGTGAATGTTGAGATGTTATATTGGTTTCACTGGTAAAAATAAATAATTGAAATGGGTATATATTTGTTTTTTGTTAAGTTGCCTAATAATTATGCACAGTAATAGTCACCTGCACACACAGATATCCCCCTAAAATAGCTAAAACTAAAAACAAACTAAAAACTACTTCCAAAAATATTCAGCTTTGATATTAATGAGTTTTTTGGGTTCATTGAGAACATGGTTGTTGTTCAATAATAAAATTAATCCTCAAAAATACAACTTGCCTAATAATTCTGCACTCCCTGTATAGAGAGCACAATACAAACACAACTCTCTAAAGGAGGAGGTCAACATGACAGCACAAACTACCCAAGTATTCCAAGTCTTCCTTGAAATAGTTGGTCCACAGGATAGGTGATAAATGTATGATCACTGGGGTCTGACAGAGGGGAACCTACCGATCCTGAGAACGGGAGTCCCCTGTGCAAATGGCATGTCGTGTGTATGTGTGACCGACACTTCACACACTGTCTATGGGACTGCCGAGTGCAGCACTAAGCTGTCTCCATCCGTACCACTTTGAATGGTGTAGTGGTTACGCATGCATACCACTGGTCCATCCACCCAGGGGACTGGAGGATCCTTTTTCTCGTGATGATTGGGGGTTCCGGACCAGTGATCATATATTTAGTACCTATCCTGTTAATATATATTGTTCACTGGCCAACCACTTAAAGACCCCATACACACAGCAATATACAGTATTTATCCCCTTGCTTCCAATTGTGCCTGGTCCAGGGTCACGTAATATGTCCATTTTTTAATAAAACCCCACACTATACACTGATCAAACTGATTTTTTTTAAACATATCCCCGCTGTTTTTGATGCTTTGTAGAAAACGTCAATGATTCTAAAGACATTTAAGGAAGCAGAGACATCATAAAGTACCTTTGAGGTTTTCTGAGATAATCAGTTTCTCATCTTGCCGCAGCAAAGAGCTGAAAATCGCATTGAACACTGGTGTGGTGACCTTTAACTGATATCTATATTGCTTTGGCAGGTACATAAACTTTCTCATCTGTATTGTGGAGTGGTGATGGCTCTGCGAGATTATATGACCAGTTTTATAGATTCTGCATCCTATGATTTTTTCCTTTTTTACTGCACATCAGTAGTAATCTGTTGTAAACAAATGAATACACGGGGTAGTACCCCAGATAATTACCCCAGACACAAATAACTAGAAAGTTCTTATATATGTGAGAAGGCTAAAATTTATATTATATCAAATAGTACTAAAATAGTGAAAAACAAAAATACCCTGTACATGTACATACCCTACCATGGAGAAATAAGGTTCTAGAAAACTCAACCAATGATCACTAATACATAATGCCTAAATTTGGTTTAGAAAGTGAGCCTATGAACTGCTCACAATTTGCAGTATAGACTATATTAACCCCTTAGTGACCGCCAACATGCCTCTTTACAGCGTTCACTAAGGGGCTTTAGGCTGGGCTGCCACCTTTTTACGGCAGCCTAATCTAAGTGCTGCACAGGTCTCCCGTGCAGTGGAGAGAGATGGCTTGGCTCTTGTATGAGAGTTGCACTCCTGTTCTAACGGCCTGAACAGGTAAAAGAGCTGATATGGGCCGTTTAACCTCTCAGATGCTGTGGTTAATAGTGTCTGTGGCATGTAAGTGGTTAAAGAGGGAGCAGACTCTCTCTCTTTTGCCCATCGGCACCCCACAAATGAGATCGCAGGCACAGCATACTGGTTGATGTCAGTATAGCAATGACAGCAAAATACATTGAGAAACTGGAGGGAAAAAAATCCAAATGCAATGAAATTGAAAAAAAAATCTATTCCGGCACAGTTTTATTGGTTTTGCTTTGACAATATTCTCTATGCGGTAAAATAGACCTGTTCCCTTCATTCAGTACAATTACAACAATACCACATTTATATACAAGCGTGCGCCATTTATATGGATACACCTTAATAAAATGGGAATGGTTGGTGATATTAACTTCCTGTTTGTGGCACATTAGTATATGTGAGGGGGGAAACTTTTCAAGATGGGTGGTGACCATGGCGGCCATTTTGAAGTCGGCCATTTTGAATCCAACCTTTGTTTTTTCAATAGGAAGAGGGTCATGTGACACATCAAACTTATTGGGAATTTCACAAGAAAAATAATGGTGTGCTTGGTTTTAATGTAACTTTATTCTTTCATGAGTTATTTACAAGTTTCTGACCACTTATAAAATGTGTTCAATGTGCTGCCCATTGTGTTGGATTGTCAATGCAACCCTCTTCTCCCACTCTTCACACACTGATAGCAACACTGCAGGAGAAATGCTAGCACAGGCTTCCAGTATCCGTAGTTTCAGGTGCTGCACATCTCGTATCTTCACAGCATAGACAATGGCCTTCAGGGGGGTCAGATCGGGAGACCTTGGGGGCCATTCAACTGGCCCACGACGACCAATCCACTTTCCAGGAAACTGTTCATCTAGGAATGCTCGGACCTGACGCCCATAATGTGGGGGTGCACCATCTTGCTGGAAAAACTCAGGGAACGTGCCAGCTTCAGTGCATAAAGAGGGAAACACATCATCATGTAGCAATTTCGCATATCCAGTGGCCTTGAGGTTTCCATTGATGAAGAATGGCCCCACTACCTTTGTACCCCATATACCACACCATACCATCAATACCATCAATTTTCTTGTTCCAACAGTCTTGGAGGGATCTATCCAATGTGGGTTAGTGTCAGACCAATAGCGGTGGTTTTGTTTGTTAACTTCACCATTCACATAAAAGTTTGCCTCATCACTGAACAAAATCTTCTGCGTAAACTGAGGGTCCTGTTCCAATTTTTGTTTTGCCCATTCAGCAAATTCAGTGCGCCGATCTGGGTCATCCTCGTTGAGATGCTGCAGTAGCTGGAGTTTGTAAGGGTGCCATTTGTGAGTAGCTAATATCCGCCGACGGCATGTTCGACTAATGCCACTCTCCAGTGACATGCGGCGAGTGCTACGCTGTGGGCTCTTGCTGAATGAAGCTAGAACAGCCACTGATGTTTCTTCATTAGAGACAGATTTTATGCGTCCACATTTTGGCAAATCCAACACTGAACCAGTTTCACGAAACTTAGCAAGCAGTTTGCTAACTGTAGCATGGGAGATGGGTGGTCTCGTAGGGTGTCTTGCATTGAAATCTGCTGCAATGACCCGGTTACTGTGTTCACCAGACATCAACACAATTTCTATCCGCTCCTCACGTGTTAACCTCGGCGATATGTCAATGGCTGTAAACAAAGAAACTTGTAAATAACTCATGAAAGAATAAAGTTACATTAAAACCAAGCACACCATTGTTTTTCGTGTGAAATTCCCAATAAGTTTGATGTGACACATGACACTCTTCCTATTGAAAAAACAAAAGTTGGATTCAAAATGGCTGACTTCAAAATGGCCACCATGGTCACCACCCATCTTGAAAAGTTTCCCCCCTCACATATACTAATTGCCACAAACAGGAAGTTAATATCACCAACCATTCCCATTTTATTAAGGTGTATCCATATAAATGGCCCACCCTGTACTTTTTCTTGTGTTTTAACAATGAAAAAAATATATATATGTTTTTCTTTTCATCACCATATTCTGATCTCCATAACCTTTTTTAATTACATCTACGGAGCTGTATGGTGGATAATTTTTTGCAGAACGATCTGTGTTTTTTATTGATACTATTTTGGGGTGTGTATGACTTTTGTATCGATTTTTATAACTTTTTTTTTGGAAGGTGAAGTAATGAAAAAATGGCCAATCGGCCATATTGTTTTTTTTTTCACATTACGGCATTCACCATATAGGATAGATTTTTTTTTTTTTTACATTTTATTAGTGCAGGTATATTCAGATGCGGCGATGCCTATGATTTTTATTTGTATTTGAATTTTATCCATTACATATACAGTACAAAGATTGCTATATTCCAATGCAGTGCTGTCATCTGCAGGCCTGAATCGGAATATACCAGTAATAGGCCTAGAAGCCTAGTACAGGCATTGACTGTAACGAACAAGCGGGTGTGTACCCACTGTGCCACTGACTGGCAATACTCTGGAGGGGCATAACTAAGCAACACCAGGTCTTCACTAGCGCCTCTGGTGGTGAGGATAGACTTGAGCCACGGTATTTGCCAGGGGCCACTCGCTTAAACCAAGTCAGTGGCAGCTGGTCCAGCAGACCAGAAGATGCCAACAATGGTACCAGCAGAGTCAGACAGCGATATTGATACAGATACAGATACCACAGACAGGAAAGGCATAGCAAAGGCAGAAGCAGATACCTGCGCCGCAAGCCCATAGCAGCTAGGCGGCCCCAGGCAGAACTGCACACGGATGGCAATTCCCCCTTCGGGGGAAGCCATGGACCCTCTTCCGATGGCAGACAAGAAACAAGCAGATACAGAAATGGACAGAAACTGACATGAACAGAACAGGGACAGAAGCCAGAGGCACTACAGGATAGACATGGGACAGGATACATCGGAAGCAGTTAAGCACTGCTAGGCACTCAGACACAGTTACACAATGCTAGGCGAACAGGGAACAGACCAGGAACATAACATAATACAGGGCAGGTACAGACAGAACAGGACATGGCATGGCATAAACAAGATACTAGATACAGAATACAACAATGAAAACCTAGGCGGAATTATACAAACGGGCAGATGGTGAGACCCCTTGGGTCAGCAGCAAGGAGCTACAGTACACCGAGAACGGAACAGGAGAAAAAATTACCCCAAGCCCCACAGCTCACAGGAACTTAAAGCTGCATAACGAGGCACCTGAGAAGCCCCACCCGGCCACAGAACAGGGGAGTTAACCCCAACAGAGCCAGAGTCCAGAACAAACCATAACAGACAGACTGCAGCACAGGCCGTTGCCCCTGGCAACCTGCATACACGGAGACACCCGCAGCCAGTACGCCAGAGCACAACCAACCCGTAAAACCACAGACAGACTGACACGGGGATAGCAACATCCACAGGCGAGTTCACTGACCGCGCAGCCAGCACGCAGCACCAAGCAACCAGCCTGCACAGGAATTCAGCCTGGAGCCAGTACGCAAGGGTGCCCGCAGCCAACCTACATGGAAAACGTCACAGTGAACCACGCTGTGACACTGCGTTTACATTTGGCCACAGCATCTGAGGTGTTAAATGTCCGCGATCGGCATTACTTCCAATTGCAGACATTAGCCCCAGTTGACAGCATGTACCCAGCAGCTATGCTGCTCACTTCGTTCCTGAGCGGGCGCCATCTTTAAAGACCTGACATTCGCCGTTCATGTCAGAATAGGGTTAATATTTAATTAAATCTTTATTATTAATATTATGTTTTGTTTGTATAGTGCATTATAGTTAATTAGCTTTTTTCACTATACCTTCACAGTCTGCTTAGGTGGAGGCTTTTCCAGGTTTACAATATCTCCAAGTTTCATGCTTTGCTGATAAAAGATGAAAGCCAATTTTTTAACATGATAAATGTGTCCTATTCTACATGATAACCTCTCTCTTTGATGTGATTAGAATATCATTTCAATAAAATATACGACTGATTAAATTGTACAAATTAATTTTACCAAGAATTAAAATGTGACCTTTTCCCAGATGTATTTTTCATAATTTTCTTCCTGTACAAAGTTAATACTATGATTATAGCTAATTCAATTCAGTCTTAATTCCATTATCTATTGTAGCCCCTAGTACTATGAATTACCTCAGAAAAGAGTCATACTTTAAAATTTATGTTAAGAATAATGTCTTTATTTAATACAGTCTGTTCGTAGCTATAATCTTCTAAAAAGAAGGATAACAACCCAACTATCACAAAATAGTGCTGGGAAGCAAATGTATTACCCATGTCCTGCCAACATCTGAAAGGTTAGCTTATTACAATGCTATCCACTTGACATGACCGCTTGATATGGTTTTGACATAGCGCTAATATAGTCTTACTAGGCAACTTTGGAAATTTATGTGTGCTTCTATTTCTGTACACGTATGCAACTCATGGCTCCATTATCATCATATGGGCTGTATACAGTTGTAATATTGGTAATATTGGTGGTAATACTAGGAATTAAAGGATTTTGTTGTAAGGAATATTAAAAACTATTCCTTGTTGCTATTTCTTTCATAGAAATAGCATAATTATTCAGAGTAAAAAAAAAATCTCTCAAGTTTCTCTGCAATAATGTATTGAGGATCCAGATGTATGTACAAAATTGTGAAAAGCCTGAGGACATTACCTGTAAACCTCGTATGGTTAGACCTTGTATGTATATGTAGGCAGTAAACTCTGGCCCATAAGTGATCCCCAACTACTGGACCGCAGACTAGTACCGGGTCAGGGATCATTTGATACCGGACCGGAGGGGGCACCAGAGTTGAACGGCAGGGGCAGGAACCATTAAAAGTGCAGTGGGCAGGGAGAAGCTGGAGATGCTGACTGTACTGGAGGTACATGAAGAAAAGAGGTCAGTTAAGTCTAGCTTCACATCTACGGCGTTTCATTCCTGCAGGCTGTTCCAGCAGAGTTCTCCGGATCCGGCATTGCTCAATGCTACCGGAATGCCCGCTGACCCCATTAACTATATTAAATATGATGAGAAGAATTAGTTGGACAGAAACTGCAGCACACAGCAGTTTTTGTCCGGCTGAATCCCAGCATCCTATGCTGGAACAGCCTGCCGGAGGGCTGTAGCTCATATGTAAAAGTAGCCGTAGTATATCAGTCTGAAAAAGGTTACAAAACTATCTTATGCTGTAAGGACTCAACAACTAATGATAATTGGCATTGGGAATATGTTTATTTTTTTACATCCCTGTAACATTTACCTATAAAACTTCACACGTGTTTATGTAGGATGTTACATATTTAGCATGTTAGCTTCATAGTTTCAAACAAATTTCTGTTTTGGCTAAAATGTAATTATAGTATATATTGTGGTAATGTGAACAGTGCTGGAAGGTGTGTTGTCCCACTTCAGGTACCTCAGATGGGTGAGACAGATAAAATCCAGAGTGGCAGTAGTCTCAGCAAAGCATAGTTTGCTGAGACATTTCTGTATACATTTTCTGGGCTGGATTTTACTTGGACTGGTAGCTAGGCTTGATAGAGGGAGTTGCCAGTCCACACACTTCCAGTACGGGTTTTCCTTTCTACCTGAGGTGATCGCAGGTTAGGCCTGCTGTAATCAGGCTGGCATAAAGCGCCTCAGAGTAGGTCCGTCTGGGAGAAGGGAGAGTGTCTGTGATACTGGAGCAGAGGCTCTGTGTGTGGTCTCAGTCAGGAGGACTGAGGGGCCACAAGGCTATGCAGAGCCTGATCTCTCCCCTGTGTGGACTGATGCTTGATGAGTGGAGCCTGCTAAGGCTTGGAGCCTGAGACCCTGACACTAAGCGGTACTTAGAGGTGAGTCAGGGAAACCTATATGTTAAGGTAGAGCCCAGACGGGCAGGAGTTTATTTTTGGTTTGGTTTATGTTTTGTGGTGCTGGACCTTCACCTTACCCAGTGAATCATAACTAGGGGTGCCTGTATTGCCGAAGTGTGATAAATAAAGCAACACTTGGACTTTAACCCTGTGGTCTGCAAGAGAATCTGTCATCTCCGCCCTACCTGAGAGTGTAACCCCTTATAATTGGTGTCGGATGCGGGCAAGCATCTCTGCTGAAAAAGGCAACAGTCGGTTGCTAGGGGCAACAACAAGAGAAAGCGCAGGTGCTGCTGAATCCTGCTGTGCTGGTGTTAAAGGGCCGGAAGCCTGTTTATTCAGTGGAGCAAGAGCTGCTCATACTGTTGTGGACTATTTTCGCTGTGGTGCAGAGATTTAAAGGGCTAGAAGCCCAGAAAAGAGACTGACCTGTTTGAAAAAAATATATATATATAATGTTTGTGTTGCTAGAGGACTGTCTGTTGCTATAGGGTGGATGGAGGATTTCACCAAGCAGCTTATGCAGGCCAATCTGAAGGCTAGCCAAAGGCAAATGATGTGGCAACAGGAGCAGGAAAGGCTCATGTGCGTGTTGGACAAACAAAGAGACGTCCTAACCCAAGGCGTTTCCCATGGTAACTGCTGTGCGGAGAAACTGGGCAATGACCTCGTGACCAGGAGCCAAGAACTGCAGGTTCTCAGGATGCGGTTGGATGCAGAGGTGGCGTATGCCGTTGCCAAGGGCAACCGACGGGAAGAGAGTGAGATAGAGAGCAGTGCGGCTCTCAAGAGTTCAAGTGTTTTCTGCCAAGGTGTACAGAGTCCTAGAGAGGATGTGCGAAGATGCCATAATGCTGTTGCTAAGAGCAACCAACCACGACAGCAGGCAGCTGTCCGGCAACAGAGAGCGTTCTGCTGGAGATGTCGCCAAGTGGGAAGGTGTGCACCTGATTGTCCTATGACCAGAAATCAAAGATGGGAGGTTCCCAACATCCCGGAGAAGGAAGATGACTGCTGGGGAAAAGTGCGTACAACACTGGGGAGCGCCAAACCCGTGGCGGCTGTGGGTAAGAGCGTTCCAGTTGTTTCTTATACAGCCGTTAAAGTGACAGTGAGCACGGCTCTGGAGGTTGGGCATGTTGCTGACCAGTGCTCTAATGCCTCAGAAGCCCTGTGCTGTGGTATGAGCCGGCAGCAGTTGCTATCTGCCGAGCCAGTGGGTGTAAAAACACCAGGACTAGAGACTGCTACGCCAATGTGTGACCTTGTGAAGAAGGGCAGTCCAGTCCAGGCATTGTTGGACGCAGAGAGCCAGGTGATCCTGGTACCTGCCAGCCGGGTGGCTGAGAACTATGTGCGGGACTTTCATGGAGTTAGGATGAAATATCCGGGGGCTCTCCCTGAGTGTGAGACTCCAGTGCAATCTGGGACTTTCACGTATACCTAATGTGTTATTGGGCCGTGACATCGTTTTGTTGCTGTGGGGTAAGGTAGACACTTCTGCAGATAGTGACAAAACTCCTGCAGAACCTGTACCTGTCCCTTTAAGTGAAGATCTAAGGGAGCTGCACTTTGACCTCCATGGGGAAAGAATATTGACCATTGAAAACAATGGTGCTGGTAAAGTGCAAAGTGATGGTGACAAGAGTGCGAAAATGCATACTGAAAATATGATGTCATATGAAATATGTGGTGACAGAGATATACCTTTTCCATTGCAGGGTGTGGTCAGGGGAGAAGCGCCCCCTGGTGGTAAAAATGTAAATGATAATGAAGCTTTATTTTCTGCATCTGCTATTTTTCAGGAAGATCTATATGGCTTGATCAAAAGATTTGAAGAAATGCATATAAGTAGTGTGGAGCAAAGCACAGCTCCAACTCAGTGTTTGAATGTCCAGGAGAATATGAGAGGGGTAGAGGGCGTACCGCACGTACCAGAGGTGGATATGCAGTCTCCACAGTGTTTTTTGGTTACCAAGGAAGTGTCCCAGGTGGGGGTTAGCTCATCGGTGCCCCTAGAGGTCAGGATTGATAATGACCCGAGCAGTATATATGACGTATGTGCTGTGACCGATAGCAACTCAGAGAAAGAAGCTACCATATCAAGGTCTTGCAAAATGAAAGTAGTTGCTAGTAGCGACCAGACAACAGTTATACCTGACGTGACGAGAGTTAAGTGGGGAGACGTTAGCCTAGTGACTGAGACCTATACCCAGGCAGTGGTAGATGACCAGACGTGTCAGTACAGCTGCAATCATAAAGAGATGAGTGCGCTGAAGGATCTACTGCCTGATATCCAGGTGAAGAGTAAAGGCTCCAAAGAAGCACAGAAAACTGCGGTAGACACGGAAAATGTGCTTAAAGAGACTCTGGGTAGAACCCCCCACAGGGTGTCCAAAAGAGAATGGTGGTACTCCTACATCTGCTGCTGCAGCAGAGCAAAGCGGGGAGCAGCTGGAACAGGAGGCCAAAGAGCGGGGCGCTTCCATCACGTTTGTGCGCAAAACCAAGAACAAACTTCAGCGAGAATTGGATGATCTGAGGGTGGACCTGGACCACCAGAGGCAAATCATGTCTCATATAGAGAAATACGTCTCGGCCCGATATGCCGAAGAACGTGACCGAGCTGAGGCTGATGCTCGGAAGAAGGAGACCAAGGCCCTCTCCTTAGTTAGAGCCTTTGAAGAAGCGCTTGAGGAGCGAGGTGAATGTGAGAGGCTGAACAAGCAACCCAGAGCAAAGATGGAGGATCTCATGAGCTCAAACGATGATGTCGGGAAGAACGTCTATGAGTTGGAGAAGACTAAGCTTGACATGAGCTAGAGGCAAGAGCTTCTCGAGATGACGGGTTGGCTGAATCAAAGGAAAATGAGAAACCTGAAGTGGAGCATCCTCTGAAAGATGCCAAGAAGTCAGAGCCTGTTAAAAATGGGCCTGAAGATGGTGGTACTGCACTGCCGGCCGAGGCAGAGAAGATGGAAGAAGTTTCTTCTGAACAAGTTGATGAAGCTGACGTGGGGGCAGAAGTCAAGAGACTCATGGCAATGAGTAGCCAGGACCGGGTCATGAAAGATGTCCCCTCTGCCGTCAATGCCTTCCAGAAAGCCAGCGGTCTGCTGGGGAAGAAATATGAGGAGACAGACGGCCAGCATGCAGATGTTGTCTACTACTGTGAGATGGCTCTCCTAGAGCCTGCCCGAAAGGAGAACAATGTCCTGTGTGACCCTCTGGAGGAAATGCCAGAAGATGAAGAGTCTGATGAGGACCCCGGTGTCTCCAGTACCTCCAACCTTGATGAG
The DNA here is from genome assembly GCF_905171765.1 of Bufo bufo. Taxonomy (NCBI): domain Eukaryota; kingdom Metazoa; phylum Chordata; class Amphibia; order Anura; family Bufonidae; genus Bufo; species Bufo bufo. The sequence continues at coordinate 376,292,834 of NC_053393.1, read as the reverse complement.
AAAGAGGAGGGTTTAAGAATGCAAGTATATGATGCCGTGTCCGAGGAGGATGAGAAGGCTAACAAACTGAATAAAGACTCAAAGGCTGAAGAAGCTAAGGCCGATGAGTTGAAGTGGGAGAGATTCTCGGATGCTCCAGAGACCAAAGATAAGGCGGAAGAAGAGTCGGCCGAAGTGGGCAGAGCTACTGAAGAAGCAGAAGACTCTGAAACTGAAGCCAAACCTGAGCTAAACCCTGTGAGGAGTAAAGAAAAAAGAGAAGTGTTATCTGTTGAAGAAAGAAACAAAGCAAGTGTGAACACCAGGTGACACCAGAGCTGCTAAAGGGTGGTATAAAACTGACCAGTTGGATCTCCAACAAAAGGAGGAGGCGGGAGCTCTCCGTGCAAAACACGGCTGTAAAGATTGCGGAAGTTAGAGGTTGTGGACCTAAGAAGAAATCTGGAAAAGGAGTAAGCCAGAAAGCTAAGAAAAAGTTCTCCAGCAAAGAGGAGAAGGAGGAGTCCCTTAGACACTGTCTGTTAGGTAGAAAGTCAGTGTTTATGAAAAACCAAGCTCTGCTAGCCTGGGGGTGGCAGAATAGAGAGAAATATGTGACACTGACCACATCTTCCAGAGGGCATGGTACGATGTGGGAAAATCCCCAGACCTCCGGTCTGAAGAAGAGGGGGGGAGATATGTGGTAATGTGAACAGTGCTGGAAGGTGTGTTGTCCCACTTCAGGTACCTCAGATGGGTGAGACAGATAAAATCCAGAGAGTGGCAGTAGTCTCAGCAAAGCCTAGTTTGCCGAGACATTTTTGTATACATTTTCTGGGCTGGATTTTACTTGGACTGGTGGCTAGGCTTTGTAGAGAGAGTTGCCAGTCCACACCCTTCCAGTGTGGGTTTTCCTTTCTACCTGAGGTGATCGCCGGTGAGGCCTGCTGTAATCAGGCTGGCATAAAGCGCCTCAGAGTAGATCCGTCTGGGAGAAGGGAGAGTGTCTGTGATACTGGAGTAGAGGCTCTGTGTGTGGTCTCAGTCAGGAGGACTGAGGGGCCACAAGGCTATGCAGAGCCTGATCTCTCCCCTGTGTGGACTGATGCTTGATGAGTGGAGCCTGCTAAGGCTTGGAGCCTGAGACCCTGACACTAAGCGGTACTTAGAGGTGAGTCAGGGAAACCTATATGTTTAGGTAGAGCCCAGACGGGCAGGAGTTTATTTTTGGCTTGGTTTATGTTTTGTGGTGCTGGACCTTCACCTTACCCAGTGAATCATAACTAGGGTTGCCTGTATTGCCGAAGTGTGATAAATAAAGCAACACTTGGACTTTAACCCTGTGGTCTGCAAGAGAATCTGTCATCGCCGCCCTACCTGAGAGTGTAACCCCTTACTATATATATATATATATATATATATATATACTGTAGTTATTCATTGCTATGTGAGAACTTGTGCAGCTTCTCTATACATTTGCTGGAGTTCACAGAATTATTTGTTTGATCTCATCCTGTTTTGTTCTTCTACAGCTTGCTTCTAGATAGTACTGCCTCAAGGAGTTCTGAGGCGAACAATGTCATCCACATGAATGTTTCATTAGTTTTTCCTGTTGTGAGATAACAATACTGTGTATTAGGGCATCACTAAGAGGGATTTGCATTGGCAACCAGTATTGTATTCAATCATATCATTACAAGATAAAAAAGAAATGGTGCTCTGCATATCTGTGACTGCTTTAAGGCTTTATATAGAAGTTTTCCATGGAAATGTCTAGAAATAGTATATGGTAAATGCATACAGTGGAGGATGCCCGCAGCAGACCACAAGTGCCACAGAGACATCCTACACAAGATGGTAAAATGTGCGGATGTGGAATGATATATGAATTTATGTGGTCTTAGCAACAGACCACAAGCGCAGTATCTGCTCCCCCGAGCATAAATGCACAACTGCATTTGGGGTTAAGCATTTCCTGCCTTTTGAGACCACGTATTTTTGTAATTTCAATCGTATATATGTATGTGGAGGTGTATAAACTCCAATCTAAATGCACCTTGATTACTATCCATAGGCAGCATTTAGGTGCACATATCAGCCAGCCATGGGTGGGACTCTAAGCCTCCTCCCATTGTATGTGTGGTTAGTCACACTGGAGGAAACTGGGAGCTGTTTGCTGTGAGTCGGACCTTACGCTGCTGTAATTTACTGACTCCTGGTACTACCCATACGGTACAGGTAGGTTTAGCGTTAGGTCCCGTGCCACTTGAGAAACCTTGGCATGGTTCGCGGGCTCAGGTATGTCCTTAATATAAGGATATACTGGCTAAAGTCTCATTTTTAACATCAGTGTGAGGGTTTAGTCAGATGTTACTGTTTGCATCCACCACAGTAGTGCACCTATTCTTGTAACTATTTATTCCTATACACTCTAGACTATTCCGATGAAAATAACAGGTTTGGCCCACAATCTAATTTGTATGGGGAGATTCCGACTCTCCCCTGACTGATGATGTTGAGGAAGAGGAATATTGAATTTCAATGGCTAATTCTTTTTTAAAGGTATTCTGTCACCAGGTTTCACCCCTGTCAGCTAAACATATGCTGATGTTTAGGGCCTCATCAGGATTCCTAATGTGGGCTTCTAAATGTGATCCGTAGCCTTATTTTGCTAAAAAAACAGGTTTTACTAACCTGTCGCTCAAAAAAATAAGGTGCCCAAGGGGATGTCAGGGTATGTCAAGGGATGCAAGGTGCCCGCCGCACCCACCGCCGTTCGTGCCCAGCGCCGCCTTTCCAGACTTCTGCACCGCCTCCTAATCCTCTGTGCCGCCTCTCGCTCTCCCTCCCTCCCCCCTCCACCTGCTGTAAGATATCGCGCGTGCGCACAGGGCTCTGAGAGGCTGGCGCCAGAGTGCAGGTCATACCTGGGTTGAGCGAAGTGCCGGCGCATGCGCACTTCGCTTCAAGAAGCCAAATCGAGAAGTCCGCACGGGCGCATCAGGCAGAGCCCTGTGCGCACGCGCGAGATCTTACAGCAGGAGGAGGGAGGAGGGGGGATGGAGGGAGAGCGAGAGGCGGCACAGAGGATTAGGAGGCAGTGCAGAAGTCTGGAAAGGCGGCGCTGGGCACGAACGGCGGTGGGTGCGGCGGGCACCTTGCATCCCTTGACATCCCCTGACATCCCCTTGGGCACCTTATTTCTTTGAGTAACAGGTTAGTAAAACCTGTTTTTTAGCAAAATAAGGCTACGGATCACATTTAGAAGCCCACATTAGAAATCCTGATGAGGCCCTGAACATCAGCATATGTTTAGCTGACAGGGGTGAAACCTGGTGACAGAATCCCTTTAACCCTGGAGATAAGTCCCTGCAAGAGGTGTCTAGAAGCGGCTTTCTCTGCTTTCCTCATTAAAACACATACTGTACATTAAGTCGAAAAGCATTTGAATGCCTGGGTTGACATTTCATGTTCTCTGTTTTAGAAACTGTGGGAATATCAGGTCCCTTCCTTATGGTACTTTTTATGGTACTGAACAGTGGCGTAAAGTTCTCTATTTAAGAGACCTTTGGAATATCAGGTCCCTTCCTTATGGTACTGAACAGTGGCGTAAAGTTCTCTACTGAGGTCTTGCGCTTAGGGCTATCACATCTCTTCTGGGTTTGATCATGTCTTCAGGTACGTCCCGGTGTGTCTATTAAGACACTGCCATATACAATATCCATATTAGGCCCATATTATTGACTAGGCCGTTTATACACTCACCTAAAGAATTATTAGGAACACCATACTAATACGGTGTTGGACCCCCTTTTGCCTTCAGAACTGCCTTAATTCTACGTGGCATTGATTCAACAAGGTGCTGATGGCATTCTTTAGAAATGTTGGCCCATATTGATAGGATAGCATCTTGCAGTTGATGGAGATTTGAGGGATGCACATCCAGGGCACGAAGCTCCCATTCCACCACATCCCAAAGATGCTCTATTGGGTTGAGATCTGGTGACTGTGGGGCCATTTTAGTACAGTGAACTCATTGTCATGTTCAAGAAACCAATTTGAAATGATTCGAGCTTTGTGACATGGTGCATTATCCTGCTGGAAGTAGCCATCAGAGAATGGATTCATGTTCTCATTCTGTTTACGCCAAATTCGGACATTACCATTTGAATGTCTCAACAGAAATCGAGACTCATCAGACCAGGCAACATTTTTCCAGTCTTCAACAATCCAATTTTGGTGAGCTTGTGCAAATTGTAGCCTCTTTTTCCTATTTGTAGTGGAGATGAGTGGTACCCGGTGGGGTCTTCTGCTGTTGTAGCCCATCCGCCTCAAGGTTGTGCGTGTTGTGGCTTCACAAATGCTTTGCTGCATCCTCGGTTGTAACGAGTGGTTATTTCAGTCAACGTTGCTCTTCTATCAGCTTGAATCAGTCGGCCCATTCTCCTCTGACCTCTAGCATCCACAAGGCATTTTTGCCCACAGGACTGCCGCATACTGGATGTTTTTCCCTTTTCACACCATTCTTTGTAAACCCTAGAAATGGTTGTGCGTGAAAATCCCATCAACTGAGCAGATTGTGAAATACTCAGACCGGCCCGTCTGGCACCAGCAACCATGCCACGCTCCAAATTGCTTAAATGACCTTTCTTTCCCATTCTGACATTCAGTTTCGGAGTTCAGGAGATTGTCTTGACCAGGACCACACTCCTAAATGCATTGAAGCAACTGCCATGTGATTAGTTGACTAGATAATTGCATTAATGAGAAATAGAACAGGTGTTCCTAATAATTCTTTAGGTGAGTGTATATCATCATTGTGTTGTGCTATAGACTAGGCTGTGGGTATACTATCACCACGCCTGTTATATACATGCTGTCTATGGTTACTAGGGACGTAGGCTGTGGATCTCACAAACATCCTGGGAGCATTCCCTGATATAACTGTTGTTAAACGTTGTTTAACCTGCTATTGGGGTGTTGTACTGTATATTCTGTATCATCCCTGTGGTACATCATCTGGGTGTTTGTGAGACACAGCATTTGACCTGGTACCCGGTATGTGCTTACTAGCCTTGTGGGGCTACATAGCAGTCCAGTAGAGTGAATGCCCTTCGCTTCTCTGTATACTTTTTTCATCTTGCCTTTTTTCTACATATTTTAATATTTAATAAAGTTGATACGATTTTGGATATATTATCTCCACTGGCTTTTTTGTTATGACATTGTATGTTATTCCAGGTGGAATGTTTAGCTTTCAATTCTAGACAGAAAGGTTTTTTGTAGGCTCAAAATTTCTCTATTTAACAGACTTTTGCAATATAAGGTCCCTTTCCTTATTGTACTGAACAGTGGCGTAAAGTTCTCTATTTTAGAGACCTTTGGAATATCAGGTCCCTTCTGTCACCGCCAGTTCTGTGAGAAGGTCTGGCAGACGTCCTTCTCTACCTCTTGAATGACGTTCTTTGTTTTGGTTTCACTTTGTCATCTCCTTTCCTTCTCCCAGGTGTCACCTATTTAGACTAATCGTCTTCCTTTATATTCCCTCCCATACTGCCTCACTTTGCGGTTTATACTACTTCCTGGATGAAGTGTTCACTGCTGGAGGCTGCTGCTGCTGTTTACTCAGATAAGTATTTTCATGTATTGTGTTTCCTTGCTGGCTTGATTCTAGGTGACCCTGACTTCATCCGTATTAAGTGCAGTGAGCCGGTGGTCGTGTCCCCTCACAATTATAGGGTTTTCAGGTGTCGCACAGTCTTAGGTACGTGGGCATGCAATCGTCTACCATTGAGACCCTTGCATGGGCATAGCAGTCAGGGAGAGCTCTTAGGGTTTTATAGGGCTCACCTATATGCTCCTTAGTTTGGGATTAAGCCAGTAGGACGTTTATTCATAAGTTCCAGCTATCTGCAACATCATCCGTGACACCTTCCTTATGGTACTGAACAGTGGCGTAAAGTTCTCTATTTTACAGACTTTTGCAATATCGGGTCCCTTCCTTATGGGACTGAACAGTGGCATAACATTCTCTATTTTAGAGACTTTTGAAATATCAGGTCCATCCGTATGACACTAAACAGTGGTACAACTAGAAATGTCTGCACTGCAGAGCAAATTTTTGAATATCCCCCCCAGCAACTTCTTTGTGACCCCCACTACTGTGACCATTCAAGATCGCTCTCTTAGACCAGGCCGGGCAGCTTCTCCGTCTGTTTCCTATACATATATACTGTATGTCATGTCATTATATAGTGTCCCTTTGTACATTATAAAGGCTATATACACCCTCGGGAGCATTTTTTATGATTTTATTTTAATCATTTTGGGCTAAAATCATTTTTTCAATTGGTCTTTATTAAAAATGTTCAGCCATTTCTGAGACACAAGGGTTAAAAATTTGTCTGTTTACGAACTGTCACAATTAGTGAAGAGCGGCAGGGGCAATATTCGAATTCACGATATTTCACGAATATGTGGTAGAATATTCGTCATATATAAGCAAATATTCGTATTCGAGATTAAATCTGCAATGTAAAAATCGCGTAAGATAACTTTTGTGATTGCGAGAAATCTGCAATGTAGAAATCGCGTAATGGGTCAAAAATGAATATATAGCACTATAGAATATAGTGCTATATATTTGTTTTTTAGAATATTCGGCATTTTTTTCCATCTGAAGTGAACAGTCATTGGCCCACAAGTCAACTTAAGCAGGTAGGAATCATGACTTCAGATGAAAAAAATGCCGAATATTCTAAAAAACGAATATATAGTACTATATTGAATATAATGCTATATATTAGTTTTTTAGAATATTCGTCAATGACGAATATTCTAAAAATCAAATATATAGCAATATAGTGCTATATATAAATTTTTTAGAATATTCTGCATTTTTTTTCCATCTGAAGTGAACAGTCATTGGCCCACAAGCAACTTAACCAGGTAGGAATCATGACTTCAGATGGAAAAAAAATGACGAATATTCTAAAAAACAAATATATAGCACAATAGAATATAATGCTATATATTTGTTTTTAAAATATTCTTCATTTTTTCCATCTGAAAACATGATTCCTCTCTGCTTCTTGCTTGTGGGCCAATGAGTCATTGGCCCACAAGCAACTTAAGCAGGTAGGAATCATGACTTCAGATGGAAAAAAATTACGAATATTCTAAAAAACAAATATATAGCATTATATTCTATAGTGCTATATATTTGTTTTTAGAATATTCGTCATTTTTTTCCATCTGAAAACATGATTCCTCCCTGCTTCTTGCTTGTGGGCCAATCACAATCTGTTTTCTTTTAATCCCATCATAAAACAGCTCATGTTTAGCTCTTATCTCTGATCTCCTGACCTCATAAACGTTCATTATAGCTCAATTGTTATCAAATGTGGCTTATGGCTTACTGAATTGCTCAGCACCCTGTTTTATTCAGCCCCACGTATTTTACCTGTGACATGGCAAATTTGATCTAAACATTTTCCATTTTTGTCCCAGCACTTCCCTGATATCTTTTTTTATTTAATCCACTTTTGCCTTACATGTGATTTTTCTATGTCATGGTTTTTAAAAAGGGGGGTTTTGCTTTGCAGATACAGTGGATAATGGGACTTTTGAAAGTCTTCCCCTTAGTGACCTTCATACCAAATTTAATCTACTATTTAGATCTCATTATCTTCAGATAAAATATTTCTTCACTTTCATTTTTGGAGGTCACACTGTTTCCATGACGACTCTGAAAAGTTAGGATACCCTTGTCTGACATGCATATATGGATAGATGATAATCTTTTGTTGGCTCCCCCCCCCCCCCCCCCCCCCCCCCCGGACACATACCACCTGATATGACACTGTGCAGCCAAGACTTCTATTTTCTCAACATATAAAGAAAACCAATAGACATTTTAATGTTCTGGTATCGTACCCCACATCTTCTGCACCATCTGAATCCACAGATTCCTGATGTACATGGCAGATGTGGTGTGTCTGGGGGAACTCTAACCCACATATTTTGGTCATGCCCCGTTTGTTTGTCCATTTTGGGTAAAGATCAAAATATTCACTGGTCAGATCTTGAATATTAACATGCCTTTTGCTCCCCTTTCTTACTAGTTTTTCCCAGTTAAGATGAGTAGAAAAGTTTCCAGACTGGTTTTATATATTTTTCAGTGGCCAGGTACTGTATTTTATTACTCGAAGCTGGAGGCAGGTCTCCTTATCAGCTTGGCTTGATGCATGTGTAAAAGATGTAAGGAGTATGGGATATCTCACTGCTCTTATTTCTAATAAAGTTGAAATGTTTTATAGTATCTGTGAGATACTTATGAAAAATTGTCACTTAATACAGTCCTGATCAAAAGTTTAAGACCACTTGAAAAATGGCAAAAAATCATATTTTACATTGTTGGATCTTAACAAGGTTCCAAGTAGAGCTTTAACATGCAACAAGAAGAAATGAGAATGAGACAAGAAGAAATGAGAGTGAGCATTCAATTAATTGAAAATAACGATTAAACTGAAACAGGCTGTTTTTCAGCTGATCAAAATTTTAGGACCACATGCCTTTAAAAGGCCAAATCTGTGCAAAGATGTGGATTTATTGTCATTTTCTGTCAGGTAGTCACACGTTGTGATGGCAAAGGCAAAAAAACTCTCCCTTTTTGAACGTGGTCGGGTTGTTGAACTGCATAAGCAGGGTCTCTCAGCGCGCCATCGCTGCTGAGGTGGGACGCAGTAAGACAGTCATTTGGAATTTCTTAAATGATCCTGAGGGTTATGGAACATAAAAGTCAAGTGGAAGACCCAAAAAAATTTCATCAGCACTGAGCCGATGGATCCAATTGGCTGTCCGTCAAGACACTGGACGATCCTCGACCCAAATTAAGGCCCTTACTGGTGCTGACTGCAGCCCCATAACCATCAGACGGCATCTGAGACTGAAGGGCTTCAAAAACAAAAAACATCTTCAAAGACCTCGTCTCCTTGAACGCCAAAGAACTGCTCTTTGGACTTTGCAAGAAAGCACCAAACATGGGACATTCAAAGGTGGAAGAAAGTTTTATTCTCTGATGAGAAAAAATTTAACCTTGATGGTCCTGATGGTTTCCAACGTTACTGGCATGACAAGCAGATCCCACCTCAGATGTTTTCTATGTGCCACAGTGGAGGGGGCGCCATAATGGTCTGGGGTGCTTTTTCCTTCAGTGGAACAATGGAGCTTCAGGAAGTGCAGGGGCGTCAAACGGCCGCTGGCTATGTCCAGATGTTGCAGAGAGCATTCCTCATGACTGAGGGCCCTCGTCTGTGTGGTAATGACTGGGTTTTTCAACAGGACAACGCTACAGTACACAATGCCCGCAGGACAAGGGACTTCTTCCAGGAGAATAACATCACTCTTTTGGCCCATCCTGCATGTTCCCTTGATCAAAATCCAATTGAGAACCTTTGGGGATGGAAGGCAAGAGAAATTTCCAAAAATGGACAACAGTTCCAGACAGTAGATGGCCTTCGTGCGGCCATCTTCACCACTTGGAGAAATGTTCCCACTCACCTCATGGAAACGCTTGCATCAAGCATGCCGAAAGTGATAAACAATAACGGCGGAGCTACTCATTACTGAGTTCATGATTGGAAGTTGGATTTCTGTTTTGGGGGGGTTTCGTTTTTTTTTTGGAGGTGTGGTCCTAAACTTTTGATCAGCTGAAAAACGGCCTGTTTCAGTTTATTCGTTGTTTTCATTAAATTGAATGCTCAAAAAATGTTTTGTCTCACTCCCATTTCTTCTTGTTGCATGTTGAAGCTCTACTTGGAACCTTGTTAAGATCCAGCCATGGCAAAAAAAATCATATTTAGCATTTTTCAAGTGGTCTTAAACTTTTGATCAGGACTGTATATTTAAATATATACAAATATATTGTCACTATTTTTATAAATTTTATATATATACAGTACAGACCAAAAGTTTGGACACACCTTCTCATTCAAAGAGTTTTCTTTATTTTCATGACTATGAAAATTGTAGATTCACACTGAAGGCATCAAAACTATGAATTAACACATGTGGAATTATATACATAACAAACAAGTGTGAAACAACTGAAAATATGTCATATTCTAGGTTCTTCAGAGTAGCCACCTTTTGCTTTGATTACTGCTTTGCACACTCTTGGCATTCTCTTGATGAGCTTCAAGAGGTAGTCCCCTAAAATGGTTTTCACTTCACAGGTGTGCCCTGTCAGGTTTAATAAGTGGGATTTCTTGCCTTATAAATGGGGTTGGGACCATCAGTTGCGTTGAGGAGAAGTCAGGTGGATACACAGCTGATATTCCTACTGAATAGACTGTTAGAATTTGTATTATGGCAAGAATAAAGCAGCTAAGTAAAGAAAAACTAGTAGCCATCATTACTTTAAGAAATGAAGGTCAGTCGGTCAGCCGAAAAATTGGGAAAACTTTGAAAGTAAGGGCTATTTGACCATGAAGGAGAGTGATGGGGTGCTGCGCCAGATGACCTGGTCTCCACAGTCACCGGACCTGAACCCAATCGAGATGGTTTGGGGTGAGCTGGACCGCAGAGTGAAGGCAAAAGGGACAACAAGTGCTAAGCATCTCTGGGAACTCCTTCAAGATTGTTGAAAGACCATTTCAGGGGACTACCTCTTGAAGCTCATCAAGAGAATGCCAAGAGTGTGCAAAGCAGTAATCAAAGCAAAAGGTGGCTACTTTGAAGAACCTAGAATATGACATATTTTCAGTTGTTTCACACTTGTTTGTTATGTATATAATTCCACATGTGTTAATTCATAGTTTTGATGCCTTCATAGTCATGAAAATAAAGAAAACTCTTTGAATGAGAAGGTGTGTCCAAACTTTTGGTCTGTACTGTATATATATACAGGGTGGGCCATTTATATGGATACACCTTAATAAAATGGGAATGGTTGGTGATATTAACTTCCTGTTTGTGGCACATTAGTATATGTGAGGGGGGAAACTTTTCAAGATGGGTGGTGACCATGGCGTCCATTTTGAAGTCGGCCATTTTGAATCCAACTTTTGTTTTTTCAATAGGAAGAGGGTCATGTGACACATCAAACTTATTGGGAATTTCACAAGAAAAACAATGGTGTGCTTGGTTTTAACGTAACTTTTTTCTTTCATGAGTTATTTACAAGTTTCCGAACACTTATAAAATGTGTTCAATGTGCTGCCCATTGTGTTGGATTGTCAATGCAACCCTCTTCTCCCACTCTTCACACACTGATAGCAACACTGCAGGAGAAATGCTAGCACAGGCTTCCAGTATCCGTAGTTTCAGGTGCTGCACATCTCGTATCTTCACAGCATAGACAATTGCCTTCAGATGACCCCAAAGACAAAATTCTAAGGGGGTTAGATCGGGAGACCTTGGGGGCCATTCAACTGGCCCACGACGACCAATCCACTTTCCAGGAAACTGTTCATCTAGGAATGCTCGGACCTGACACCCATAATGTGGTGGTGCACCATCTTGCTGGAAAAACTCAGGGAACGTGCCAGCTTCAGTGCATAAAGAGGGAAACACATCATCATGTAGCAATTTCGCAAATCCAGTGGCCTTGAGGTTTCCATTGATGAAGAATGGCCCCACTATCTTTGTACCCCATATACCACACCATACCATTAATTTCTTTTGTTCCAACAGTCTTGGAGGGATCTATGCAATGTGGGTTAGTGTCAGACTAATAGTGGTGGTTTTGTTTGTTAACTTCACTATTCACATAAAAGTTTGCCTCATCACTGAACAAAATCTTCTGCGTAAACTGAGGGTCCTGTTCCAATTTTTGTTTTGCCCATTCAGCAAATTCAGTGCGCCGATCTGGGTCATCCTCGTTGAGATGCTGCAGTAGCTGGAGTTTGTAAGGGTGCCATTTGTGAGTAGCTAATATCCGCCGAAGGGATGTTCGACTAATGCCACTCTCCAGTGACATGCGGCGAGTGCTACGCTGTGGGCTCTTGCTGAATAAAGCTAGGACAGCCACTGATGTTTCTTCATTAGAGACAGATTTCATGCGTCCACATTTTGGCAAATCCAACACTGAACCAGTTTCACGAAACTTAGCAAGCAGTTTGCTAGCTGTAGCATGGGAGATGGGTGGTCTCGTAGGGTGTCTTGCATTGAAATCTGCTGCAATGACCCGGTTACTGCGTTCACCAGACATCAACACAATTTCTATCCGCTCCTCACGTGTTAACCTCAGCGACATGTCAATGGCTGTAAACAAAGAGAAACTTGTAAATAACTCATGAAAGAATAAAGTTACGTTAAAACCAAGCACACCATTGTTTTTCGTGTGAAATTCCCAATTATCCCCAAGTTTGATGTGTCACACGACCCTCTTCCTATTGAAAAAACAAAAGTTGGATTCAAAATGGCCGACTTCAAAATGGCCGCCATGGTCACCACCCATCTTGAAAAGTTTCCCCCCTCACATATACTAATGTGCCACAAACAGAAAGTTAATATCACCAACCATTCCCATTTTATTAAGGTGTATCCATATAAATGGCCCACCCTGTATATATATATATGTGTGTGTTCTAGGGTTAGGGTTGTGTTATCATGTTGTCTCCAATAATGTTGGAATAAACAACATCTAAGGAACAGGAATGTCCTCAGTCATTGGTGCTAATTGCTAAAGTGCCAGCAACTTGCTTTGATCAAAATGGCTCAAAGGTGTTCTTTTACAGTAGGCCATGTGGGAATTAGAAAATACCTCAATGGAAGAATAAGCCTTACTTTAGTTGCTAGTGATGCCAGATAACATGATGTACCTTGGGTATTATTGAATGATGTTTAAGAATGTGAAATGCTCCATGATTTACATCTTTCTTGTGCACTTAAATATTGTTTCTTGTTCATTTGTAGTAAATCAAAAGGACAGCTTCTAGAGATGTGGTCTTATCTTGTCTAACAGATTTGGGGACTACTGACCATTCTGTTCACTCACTGGTTCAAGGATCTGGATTCAGATGTTTGGGTTGATTTCCGGAGCCTGTTTGGGTAAAATAATATTATATCATTGAGATCTACTGACTTGTAATAAAAGTCTGTAATTAGTGTGCCTTTAGTGCTTTTAGTACCCCCAACAACCAAGGATATGAAAAAATATATAAAAAAAACAGTTTAAATCAAATAGTAGAATAAGTAATACACATAGTCATACTTATGAATGCCATATAGAAATCTACATGTGGAGGGGCAAAATTAGAGCCCATTGCTGTTCCACCAAGGTGTACATAGTAAATGTTGCTTCAAAAAGTCGCCAAATAGGGCGACTTTTAGCATTCTTTTGCACAACATTTTGCGACTTTTTGCATTTTTACACCACTTATTCCAGTTTTGTAATTATGTGAGTGAAAAAGTGTGGAGGTTACCTATGTTAATAAGTTTCATTCGAGATTTATCATTCAGACTTTTTTTTAAAGTTGCAATATCATTCCAGTAGAAGAGTGGAGTAGGAAAACTGGAGTAGCTTTTCTAGACAAACGTGTTAGGTTTAAAGGGGTATTCCCATCTTATTTATAATCTTTTATTTAATTATTTTTTGCCCAGTGAACATTTTGCCAAATAGTTTTGATAAAAAAATTCCTACCGTTCTTCTTAAAAATTTATGTTTCCTAGTTCATTGTTTATGCGCGTTTCCCATGGATACGGCCACCTCTCGCCTGCCGCATCCATGGGCCGCACTTGCGCAGAGGAGCGATCCAGTGGCTGGCCTCTCATGAAAAATGTGAACGCACACGTCTCCGGGCGGCCGTGCATGCGCAGATTCTATATTCCTTTGAGTCTGCCCGATACCCCTGATGAAGCCAGAATAGCTGGCGAAACATGTTGGGGGGCGGAATCTAGGTTTTAATTTGCTGGACTTTTTTGAGCTATTGCTGCGATCTATGTGCTTGATATAATAACATACATTGCCATTAGGCTTATCTAACATTGGTGCTTAAACCCCAAACACGGGGGGCAAGTAGATATCAGGCACAGCATAGAACTGTGTGCATACAGCTGGGATGATTGTGTGTGGTTGAGCGGTGTTAGTACACTCCCGCCAACCTATACACCTTACTCACCCCTTATTTACAGCATTTCTCATGGGGCACAGTGATTTTAACCCTTTAGATAGCTCACAATATTTTTTCACCATTATTAAAAATGAATAAGTAAAAGTTATGTTTTATTAGTCTGGGACAAGAGTGGTTAGTAGCCGTTTAGGCAGTAGGTTTGGGTAACAATAAACCCTTCCCAGATAGGGTCCTGTATAGGAAATAAGCATCTAAAATAGAGCGCGGCCGGCCAAACAGAAGAAGGCCGTAGGGGGGGAGAATGGTGTCCTATCAGCGGAGGAGGAGGGGAGCTGTCCGGGCTTTCAGCGTTCAGCAGCGCAGCCCGGATCTCCTCAGTGAAAGCAATTTTTTTGTTACCTACCATGACATAAAGTGCAACACCAATCGATCAAAAGGGCGTATGCCCCCCAAAATAGTGCCAATCAAACCGTCATCTCCTCCCGCAAAAAATGAGCCCCTACCATCGGTTAAAAAAATAAAAAAGCTATGGCTACTAAATAATACAAAAAAAGCTATGACCTGCTGTATATGAATCAGCAGTCAGCCGCGCTCTTTTATGAGGTAATAAATTGCCGTAGAAGCCAAGAGGAAGCTTTTTTGGCCTCCATCAGGTGAATACAGGCCTATGGCTACATACGCCAACTGCATCCACTGACTGCAGTGTTAACGCAGGTTTATCAACACTAGTGCATGGTACAGAGCAGCGCTTCATAAATACAGCATTTTGTCCAGAAAATTGACAGATATGCCCCGTTATTTTTCAGTTATTTGCGTAAAAAGGCATGAATAAGGGTAGGTTCACACAGAGATTTTTGGAGGAGGTTTTAAGGCAAATTTTCCTGCAGTTTTTTCATTCAAAACCAGAAGTGGGTTCGAAAGGAATCGGAAATGTAAAAGAAGGACTCAACGTCGCCTTCCTTCTAGATTCACTTCTGGCGTTGGCTGAAGAATCTGAAGGGAAATCTGCCTCAAACCCTGCTTCAAAAAACCTCAGTGTGAACCTAACCTTAGGGCTCATGCACAAGAAAGTATTTTTTGTCCGTGTCCGTTCCATATTTTTATTTTTCGCCCGTATATGGAACTAAGTATATGGAACTATAGATAGATAGATAGATAGATAGATAGATAGATAGCAGAGCTGTATCTGAAGCTGTTCTGCCACAGTGCTAGTGGGGGAGGGGAAGACAGATGTAGCAGAGCTGTATCTGAAGCTGTTCTGCAACAGTGCTAGAGGGTACTGGCGAAGACAGATGTAGCAGAGCTGTATAGGAAGCGGTCCTGCCACAGTGCTAGAGGGACTTCACAGAGTGGACATACACCCGTCCAAGGGAACTGTACTTGAAAGTGGTAAAGGTATTATGGAACTCACTGGAAAACCACAATTCTAAAACATAACCTTTATTTCGTTATTTAATATCAAGTCACCCTTAGGCCTCCTGCACACGAACGTATTTTTTTGCGGTCCGCAAAAACGGGTCCCGTTTTTCCGTGATCCGTGACCGTTTTTTCGTCCGTGGGTCTTCCTTGATTTTTGGAGGATCCACGGACATGAAAAAAAAGTCGTTTTGGTGTCCGCCTGGCCGTGCTGAGCCAAACGGATCCGTCCTGAATTACAATGCAAGTCAATGGGGACGGATCCGTTTGACGTTGACACAATATGGTGCCATTTCAAACGGATCCGTCCCCATTGACTTTCAATGTAAAGTCTGGAGTCCCTTTTATACCATCGGATCGGAGTTTTCTCCAATCCGATGGTATATTTTAACTTGAAGCGTCCCCATCACCATGGGAACGCCTCTATGTTAGAATATACTGTCGGATATGAGTTAGATCGTGAAACCTCATTTCCGACAGTATATTCTAACACAGAGGCGTTCCCATGGTGATGGGGACGCTTCTAGTTAGAATATACTACAAACTGTGTACATGACTGCCCCCTGCTGCCTAGCAGCATCCGATCTCTTACAGGGGGCTGTGATCAGCACAATTAACCCTTCAGGTGCCGCACCTGAAGGGGTTAATTGTGCTATCATCTCCCCCTGTAAGAGATCAGGGCTGCCAGGCAGCAGGGGGCAGACCCCCCCCTCCCCCCTCCCCAGTTTGAATATCATTGGTGGCCAGTGCAGCCCCCCCCCTTCCTCCCTCTATTGTAATAATTCCTTGGTGGCACAGTGTGCGCCCCCCCCCGCCCCCCCCCCTTCCTCCCTCTATTGTAATAATTCCTTGGTGGCACAGTGTGCGCCCCCCCCCCTTCCTCCCTCTATTGTAATAATTCGTTGGTGGCACAGTGTGCGCCCCCCCCCCCTTCCTCCCTCTATTGTAATCGTTGGTGGCCCCCCTCCCTCTATAGCATTAACAACATTGGTGGCCAGTGTGCGGCCTCCCATCTAGCCCCCCCCCCCCATCATTGGTGGCAGCGGGTTACTAGCAGTAGTGATTCATACTTACCTGGGAGCTGCGATTTCTGCTTCCGGCCGGGAGCTCCTCCTACTGGTAAGTGACAGTTCATTTAGCAATGACACTTACCAGTAGGTGGAGCTCCCGGCCGGACACGAACATCGCAGCAGCCGGCCCGGTAAGTATGAATCTTCTACTATTGTACTATTGCTAAGTAACCATGGCAACCAGCGTCCTGGTTGCCATGGTTACCGATCGGAGCCCCAGCGATTAAACTGGGACTCCGATCGGAACTCCGCTGCCACCAATGATGGGGGGGGGGGAGATGGGAGGCCGCACACTGGCCACCAATGTTGTTAATGCTATAGAGGGAGGGGGGGGGGGGCGATGGGGGGCGCACACTGTGCCACCAACGAATTATTACAATAGAGGGAGGGAGGGGGGGGGCGCACACTGTGCCACCAACGAATTATTACAATAGAGGAAGGGAGGGGGGGGCGCACACTGTGCCACCAACGAATAATTACAATAGAGGGAGGGGGGGGGCCGCACTGGCCACCAATGATATTTAAACTGGGGAGGGGGGGGAAGGGTCTGCCCCCTGCTGCCTGGCAGCCCTGATCTCTTACTGGGGGCCGTGATCAGCACAATTAACCCCTTCAGGTGCCGCACCTGAAGGGGTTAATTGTGCTGATCACGGCCCCCTGTAAGAGATCGGGTGCTGCCAGGCAGCAGGGGGCAGTCTTGTACACAGTTTGTAGTGTATTCTAACTAGAAGCGTCCCCATCACCATGGGAACGCTTCTGTGTTAGAATATACTGTCGGAAATGAGTTTTCACGAAGTGAAAACTCAGCTTTGAAAAAGCTTTTATACAGACGGATCTTCGGATCCGTCTGTATAAAAACTAACCTACGGCCACGGATCACGGACATGGATGCCAATCTTGTGTGCATCCGTGTTCTTTCACGGACCCATTGACTTGAATGGGTCCGTGAACCGTTGGCCGTGAAAAAAATAGGACAGGTCATATTTTTTTCACGGCCAGGAAACACGGATCACGGATGCGGCTGCAAAACGGTGCATTTTCCGATTTTTCCACGGACCCATTGAAAGTCAATGGGTCCGTGAAAAAAAGCGGAAAACGGCACAACGGCCACGGGTGCACACAACGTTCGTGTGCAGGAGGCCTTATAGATATACAATAAACCATAAATTAAAAAAAAATTAAAAAAATTATTCCGATCTCCTATGATCGTAAGTGGGTATGGCAGACATAGCAATGGTATAGGGTGTGGGGCAGTATCCCTATTGACATCCCTATTTCTGCTGCCCTGCCTGCGAACAGAATAGCCGCCCCGATAGGGGCGATCCCGTGTCTCATGCCTCCTAAAAACCCTAGGATGGCCCTGACACAGGGGATTATTCCAACAATGTGGAATAGTGGCCTTAGATATGGACCTAGACTATTATAAGTTGCCAAAAATAATAACAAACAATATTGGTGCCCCAATTAAGGTGACATAATCCACCAGGTAATATACAACAATGGAAATTATAATCATTTGAAGAGAATACATGAAATGAAAGATGCGAAATGTCCTTAGACTGTCCATACGCGTATCGCCTAGTTGATTACAGGCTCCTCAGGGGACATACCAAAACAAACAGATGCCCGTCACCTACAAGATTACCAGAAAAAACTGTGTCCAAACAACCTTAGACAAATGAGTTACAGATATTAGGAGCACGCTACTAATTATCACAAAATAATGGCGAACAGTTAAACAGTTGATAAATCAATTAAGGTTCAATCAGTGTTGTGATGACGATAACTGTACCGCTAATGGCCAATATATATAATCTCCTCCAATGCCTCTGATGACGTCACCCTTCAATATACTCCCATATTCAAACATGCACCTTAATAAATTTAGGCCAGATAAACCTAGGTGTACAACAACTATGTAGATGCAGTCGGTACATATAGTATTACAATCAATCAGTCCTACCGATTTGCTGTAAGACTAAAACATCTGGTTCACGGCGCACCCTAGTAATATATTATAATTGCGTGCCCAATCATTTGATGAAGATCGGCACGGGTCCGGTGCGTAGTGGATCCCACAGGGAGTAGAGGGGCTGGCAGAGTCGTCCTGCAGATGAGAAGCAGCAAAGGACGCGCTGCGCTTGACGCTTTTTATGCCTCACTTCTGGGTTTCCTCTGACATAGTGTGTAGATCACGTGACTCGCCGGCCGGTCATGTGATTACATCAGCCGGCGAAAGCCTCAGAGCTACAGAATCTGTGTGGGGCTTGATGGTATCATGACAACACAAAGATAGAGGGTACTGGCAAAGACAGATATAGCAGAGCTGTATAGGAAGCAGTTCTGCCACAGTGCTAGAGGGTACTGGTGAAGATAGATGTAGCAGAGCTGTATAGGAAGCGGTTCTGCCATAGTGCTGGAGGGTACTGGCGGAGACAGATGTAGCAGAGCTGTATAGGAAGCGGTTCTGCCACAGTACTAGAGGGTACTGGCGAAGACAGATGTAGCAGAGCTGTATAGGAAGCGGTTCTGCCATAGTGCTAGAGGGTACTGGCGGAGACAGATGTAGCAGAGCTGTATAGGAAGCGGTTCTGCCACAGTGCTAGAGGGTACTGGCGAAGACAGATGTAGCAGAGCTTTATAGGAAGCGGTTCTGCCACAGTACTACAGGGTACTGGCGAAGATAGATGTAGCAGAGCTGTATATGAAACAGTTCTACCAAAGTGCTAGAGGGTACTGGCGAAGATAGATGTAGCAGAGCTGTATAGGAAGCGGTTCTGCCACAGTGCTAGAGGGTACTGGTGGAGACAGATGTAGCAGAGCTGTACAGGAAGTAGTTCTGCCACAGAGCTAGAGGGTACTGGCGAAGACAGATGTAGTAGAGCTGTATAGGAAGCGGTTCTGCCACAGTGCTAGAGGGTACTGGCGAAGACAGATGTAACAGAGCTGTATATGCATCTATACAGATACATGGTCTAAGGCTACTTTCACACTTGCGGCAGAGTGATCCGGCAAGCAGTTCCGTCGCCGGAACTGCCTGCCGGATTCTGCAAAACGTATGCCAACTGATGGCATTAGTAAATTCGGCAAAACGTATGCCAACTGATGGCATTAGTAAGACTGATCGGGATCCTGATCAGTCAGAAAAATGCATTGCAATGCCGGATCCATCTTTCCGGTGTCATCCTGCAAAACATTTCTGCCATTTATTTTTTTCACCCTTTTTTCGGTCTGCGTATTTTGAATGCCGGATCCAGCAGTAATACATTCCTATGGAAAAAAATGCCGGGTCCGGCATTCAGGCAAGTGTTCAGTTTTTTTGGCCGGAGATAAAACCGTAGCATGCTGCGGTATTATCTCCTTCCCGATCAGTCAAAAAGACTGAACTGAAGACATCATGATGCATCCTGAACGGCTTGCTCTCCATTCAGAATGCATGGGGATAAAACTGATCAGTTCTTTTCCGGTATTGAGCCCCTAGGACGGAACTCTATGCCGGAAAAGAATAACGCTAGTGTGAAAGTACCCTTAGGTGTATACACAACTGTAGTAGAGCTGTAATGGAAACAAATCTGCACCAGTGCTGGTCGGTGGGGATGGTAATATTTTAGGGAAGGCAAAAGCACAGATCATTTGGCTACTAGCTAACATGCTTTTGGGCTGATGTATAGTAGTGAATTATTGTTGTGCTGCTCAGAATGGGTTTTGTGTGTAAAACTGTATTAGAATGCAGGACAGCCACATGTTACATGTGTCTTAGCTCACTTCCCATGGCTCTCTGAGCACGATTCCCCAGCAGGGGGAGGGGCCTCACAGACACTGCAGGCTGCCAGACTGATGACTCATACTCTTCACATGAACTAGCACGCAAGGACTGAGTTCTCACTGTGATGTCATAAGGAGGTGTGGCCGGCTTTCACTCAAACTGCCTAAGCCCACCCAGCCTTAGAAGTCGAAAACCAGGAAGTGAACAGCATATCTGGCTGCAGGTAAGGATGAAGTAGCAAGATGGGAATACCCCTTTAAGGATAAGACAAATTTATCAAATATGTACCATTTGATCAATGTGGCATAAGGTGAGCCAATATTGACTCAAGCAAAACTGACTTCAAATATTCCTTGCATGATAAATTCCCCCATAGTTTTAATTAACTTGAAAGACAAAACAGTATTGGCTTTAATTGGAAC
Organism: Bufo bufo; assembly: GCF_905171765.1. Classification (NCBI taxonomy): domain Eukaryota; kingdom Metazoa; phylum Chordata; class Amphibia; order Anura; family Bufonidae; genus Bufo; species Bufo bufo. The sequence continues at coordinate 376,272,106 of NC_053393.1, read as the reverse complement.
GATGAAGTTTTCTTAATCAGGCATCAAGATATTTTAAAAAATACAGTAGAGTTTGCAGAGATGCTTCTGTAACATTTAGGTGCCATAGTTCTGGTTTACAAGTAAATTACCGTGTTTGAATTATTGATACTTTCAGTAATTTTTCTTTCTTTTACATCAATAGTAAATTGAGTTAAAGAGGACCTTTCACCACTCCTGACATGTCTGTTTTAATAGCTTCATGCATTCCCCATGTAATAACAATACTGGAGCATCTATTCTTATGTCTGTATGTTGTGCCATTCCTTTATTATTTCTACTAGAAGTTATGAATGAATTGCTATCAGCCTTCAGTAAGGATACAGAGGGGAGGTAACAAGTTGGGGGTGTGTACCTGCACAGTCTGGAAATGTCAGCACTGATTGGATAGAGTGAGTCTGTGCAGGTACACACCCACAACTGGTTACCACCCCTCTGTACCCTTACTGCAGACTGCTAGCAATTCATTTATAACTTCTAACAAGAATAATAAAAGTATGACACAACATAGAGCCATAAGAATAGATGTTCCAGAATTGTTATTACATGGGGAATGCATGTAGCTAATAAAACAGGCATGTCCGGAGAGGTGAAAGGTCCTCTTTAAAGGCACACTTTATTTTAATAAACCAACTTGGTAGTGTACAGATAAAAGTATTACACAAAGTGCATTAGATATAGAATATGCATTATTTACTTTTTTTTTAAAGCCCAAAATTAGTCTTTCAACATTAAAAAAACACCTGGAACCATCCTAATTCATCTTCAAATGCAAAAATATCTATGGACAGACTTGGACAAAATGAAAGCCCCCTTTATAATAATGTAAGTTCTGGAACAAAGTATTCCCTTCTATGTTACATAACTTGCCTATAACCAAGTATCCTACTCTTACCACTTGTGGTGGCCTCTTAACATTCCTTCTGATGGTCATTACATTCCCTCCTTTGTCCTGTAAAAATAGACAGGTGCCTATGTAAATAGTTCATATGGTGAAAGTCAAGAGCAAGGGCCACATGTGGTTCTCTAATTTAAGGTATATAATTCTTCAGAAAATTTCCAAAAATTAAATCTAGAAACACAGGCTCAAAATGCTCTAAAAATGTGAACAATATCTATAGATTATCTTTACATTTCATATTACTTCAAAGTGTCCAAAGTACCCTCTGATCTAGTCAGTGATAGTCAGCTAGAATTTTACTGGAGCTCATATACTGTAAGTCATGTCAGGACGCCTTCTTAGGAGGACTCCTTAGTTTAGAGCTCAAGTGGTGAAATTTGAAGAAAATCAACACGTTGAAGAGGCTGAACGGGACCTCTACATGCTGCTGTTTCGATCGGTGGATGACTCTATCCCTATATTTGAATACCTACCTGACAAAAAATATATTTAGCTATCACTACTTGATGCGGAACAATGTGTTTTTTTTTCTGGCATTACCTGACATCTACATCAAATTCAGCCAGTCATTCTGCTACCAGTCAGAAAATTAACTATTGTTTAAATCGCATTTTTATATAATTGCTTTCATTTAAAATTTTCCCATGTCAATATCAATATTTAAACAAAAACCATAAAATCCTGCAGTTTTCACACTAGCCATTAAGCCTAATAGGTGCCACTTCTTGGTCTGTACAGATCACTTTACTGCAGTTACCTGCTTATCTGTTATTTTAATCCTGCCTGTAATGATATCACTTCTGTGTATAGATAAGACAGGATCCACCATTCACAATGGGTGATTGGCAGAACTTATGAATTCTTTCCTTGTACAATGGAACACTTGTACACCTCCTGGTGCAAACACGCCCAGAATGATTAAATCATTTGAATCGCTTTATTGGTAATCTCGGGGATGATGCATTTTGGAGTATTGATACTCCTTATTCAAGTATTGGGGTTATGAGCACGGTGCTCAGGTGCAAGGAAAAATAAATCCCCTTCACCAGGCATGTGAAGCATGACTCCATTAACCATTATGTGGTCTGTTGGGTTTCTACCATTGCGTCCATTATTTTACTGGACAAAATAGCACAGCATTTTTTACAGAATGGCACAGAGGATATAAAAGGAATCTCTGGTGCAGATGTGAACCTAACCTTACAGATGTGCCATTTCTTTTGATCTGTTGGTTGACTTTACTGTAATTTAAGAAATATTCAGGTACTCTGGTGCTTTTTAAAACCTTGTCAAAGAGATGCTTCATAATTCCATTGTGTACACTGCTGTGTATAGGACATAGGTACACATCAGCATGGTCTCAGAATGCAGAACTTTCATGTTTTTGCCAATTTAAATTCAGTCTGTTTCTTTATGACTGTGAATTTTTGTTCTACATCTTTTCGTAAAAATGGTGATATGCTCAGGATTTTCCATGAACACACATTTGATTTCCTTCCTTCAATATCTGTTCTCCCTTAATCTCATTAGTTTGTATTTCTGCCATGTTTAGTATTATTGTGAGGTTCCAGCTTGAATGATCTTTAGCATTGCCAGATATGTTGTGTGTGATCTGAATAAAATAATAGTTTGCATACTCTTTTGGTTTGTTTTTGCAGTGGAACATCAATATGTTGCCCATCAAGCAGCTTTCTAGTGTTTTCAAAATCTGGTCAACATTTTGATTCATTTTTTAATACTTTTAAAATGTCTAATTTTGGCAGCAAGTTGGGTACCAAGTCATTGTCTTCAAGCACAGTAGATATTTCCTGCTAATTATAGTCTATCCCATACATCCTCCAAGACTTTAAAACGTAAAATGCTACATAAAAACTAGGGTACAGATAACAGCTGAAGGGTTACCCCCTTTTTAATCCTAGGGGATCTGTACAATTCAATAAGGCTGCATTTGAAGTTTAACACAAACTATTTAAGCTCACTTCAGACTCTTGGCTGCCTGTAATGAAATATGCCACTTTCAGAATTATTTCTCTTTTCTGTTTGGTAAGATTCATCCTTGACATTTCATTAAATATGATCATTTAACTGTACAAGTACAAATGCATTTTTAATTTAGGTTTCTGCAGATATTACAGATTTGAGGAAATGAATTCCTATTGCTCTAGGACAAATATATCCTTCATATATGCAGCGCCACCAAAGAAAAATGATTAAAAATTATGAAAACTTCTCTGGTCATTTATATTTAACTTTTACACATTAAGAATGTGTGGTGCACATACAAGACATGGTTGATTGTAAAGAATATGTTAATGTTTAGATTTTTTTTGTGATCTAGATCAGATGTTCCATGCAGGTAAGGACCACTTCACACAAGAGAAATATGGGCACATTTTTCTGCCCTTATAATGACTGATGACTAACTAACAGCATCCCTATGGCCTCAATGAGGCTGGGACCAGTAGGCAGCCTGGGACTTATGACTGTCATATAGGTGCAAAAATGCACTCTTATTAACCGTCTGTAGCCTTAAAGGGGTTGTCCGGATAAAACTTACCAGGAAAGGGATTGCAGGGATTGCAGGGATTGCAGGATAAAACTTACCAGGAAAGGTTAAAGGACCTTAATATGTATAGCTTGGAAGAAAGAAGAGACAAAGGGGATATGATAGAAACTTTTAAATACATAAAGGGAATCAACTCGGTAAAGGAAGAGAGCATATTTAAAAGAAGAAAAACTACCACAAGAGGACACAGTTTTAAATTAGAGGGGCAAAGGTTTAAAAGTAATATAAGGAAGTATTACTTTACTGAGAGAGTAGTGGATGCATGGAATAGCCTTCCTGCAGAAGTGGTAGCTGCAAATACAGTGAAGGGGTTTAAGCATGCATGGGATAGGCATAAGGCCATCCTTCATATAAGATAGGGCCGGGGGCTATCCATAGTATTCAGTATATTGGGCAGACTAGATGGGCCAAATGGTTCTTATCTGCCGACACATTCTATGTTTCTATGTTTCTATGTTCTATGTTAATACCTCAGATTATGTCATCAATATCAGATTGGCGGAGGTCCAACACCCATCACCCCCGCCGATCAGCTGTGTGAAGGAATTGCGTGGCATATGCCATCTCCCGTCTCTCTTCCTGCTCACTGCTGCTTTGCCATAGACAGCAGTGGTGATCAGGAAGAGAGAAGGGAAACGGCACGTGGGCACGGTGTGCGTCGTCTCCTCATACAGCTAATTGCGGGGATGCCGGGTGTCAATTCCCCACCAATCTGATGTTGATAGCCTATCCAGAGGATAGTTATATAAATATTTGGCACTCAGAGTAGTCTTTGCAATTTGGAATAATTTATTGTGTTGTTTCACATCAAAGGATCATGATCCAGTTTACAGAAGGTAAATTAATGAACGACCACTTGTCATGTTGAAAAACCGACCGTTTCGGTCAACATGAACCTTTCTCAGCGGCTTTAGATTCTGTAATAAAAGATACAAAATAACATGTCTATAACAGAGTATCAGTGCCACAGATGTGATGGGTACATCTAGACTTATATAGATTTGCACATAATTGTAGAAAATGAGTTCTCCCTTAACTTTCAGGAAAATACAGTATTCCAAGGGAGTGAATCAGAATAAAATCAATATAATTATAATGAGAGCCAGAAGGTATCATAGAAACATAGAATGTGTTGGCAGATAAGAACCATTTGGCCCATCTATTCTGCCCAAATCTAAAATGGTAATAGCATCATGTCCTGGGCTAGGATATATGCTTGCAGTATATACCGTATACCTCAAATCTCATGTTGCCAAAAAATTAGGGGAGTCTAAATAGGTATAAATGTTGCCAAAATCGGCTATAACCTGTGGTCCTTGAATGTAGTCGGAATTGAGGCTGGATCTCAGCGTGAGTCTGATCCAGCCGTCCATTATAAAGTGTATGCACTGCATTGAGCATGCCAACGTGGACGCAGCCGGCATCAACAATGCGTCATCACGTGACACGGGCGGCATCAACAATGTGTTTCCACAGCATCATCACGTGATGTGGTGGCACATGTGATGCGTTCCATTTGACCAAAGTGCATTCCAGTGAGGCATAAAAGTATCATGGAGTTGGTATACAATACAAGGAATATACGAATGGTGGAATAGGTGTGCTATAGCGAAGTCTATTACACACATTTGTCAGAAAAACAAAACTAACATAATAAGTGAGGTCCCTATGTTGTAAAATGATGTTAATAACTAGAAAAAAGAAAAAGGAATCGTGCACATACAGCATAAGGGCATGCAGCTGGCAAATTTGGGGGAAGCAAAAGAGGGTTATGGGGAGCAGGGAAGGGGAGTCAAGGGGGGAAAGTGGGGGTAATGGATAATTCTCACCCTTACCAGATGCCCAAAAAGATTTAGCGGGTCTGTGGAAAAATGAAAAATATATTACAGATCAGAAAGTGTCAGCATGTTTTTAAGCTTAGTGGCCAGTGCAAAATCTGCAGGATTTAGGTTTTTTACAAAATGTAGATAGTGACATGGAAACATTTTTTTAAATTACCAAACATTCCCCAAAAATGTCTAATATAAAAATTTGATGTTAACAATAGGTCATCTTCCGGAGATGCAATCAATGTAAGAATGTGTTTGCAAAGTTACAAAAGAATCAAATAGAATTTTGAGGAAGCCAGGAATGCTAATGACAAATCTGACAGGAAACCACAAAATATCCTTTTGCAGCTTTTAAATTTTAGATTCAGGTACGGTCAAGAACTTATGAGTGTTGCGAGTATAAAAAAAAAAAAAGTCACATTAAAATCAACTTTGCACTGTATTTAGCCTCTGGGGTCTTTGCATTGAATGAACAGGTAAGTTAAAGTGACATGTTCATTTTTAACTTGGAACTTGTTTGCGCATTAGCTTCTGCGGTGTGCTTGCCTGTCATTTTTTCTGAAAGCTGTGATTACCCGCACCCAGTCCATGCTTACTGGCACTGGCACGTTGATGGCAAAATGCATTTCTTTCAACCACAAAAGTGGGAGCTGGTATGATAATCCAATTAAGTGGTGGTGACTGTTTGCAGAGAAAGTATCGGGCAGGCTTTGAATTAATTGAATTAGTGAGTGCTTACCATTAGGACAATGAGGAATGCAAGTAGACAAGTTTCTAAGGCTGTGGGCAAGCTGAGCAGTTCTGCTGGTGACAAGAGTTCACACCACCATTTCTAAGCTGCAGTATGAAGATGACATACACTTTACAGTCAGTACACAAAAACTACAGGTTAAGACCAGATCATTGAATATTCTGGAATATACTGGAAAAGCACATTGTCTGTGAGGTCAAGGAGAACTCTTAACTACTAAAAGGTTATGGAAGTTACACTGTAAGAATTCTAGGTGCACTTAACATGATTTTGAACTAAATGGAGTATTATTAAATATCAGTGCCTGGTTATTATAATGGCGGTTTGAGCTACTGTCAGGGCAAAAATATCCTAGGGAGCCCATAGCCAATAAAACCTCCCTTATGATAATCCATAGCAATTAGTGATGAGCGAATCGAACTCCACAAAATGAACTTCGATCTAAATTTCAGGATAAATTCGATTAGACGCGAAGCCAAATTTCCTTGTGCTTCATGGTAGTGAATCGATTTAACCTGAAAAAGTGTAAAAAAACAAAAAAAATTATACTTGCCAGATCATTTTGCTCGTGACGGGCCGGCTTCCAGTGATGCATGACGCCGGCCGGCATGATGACGTCATCTCGGGCCGCTCGAGATTTCAAGCCAGACCTTCAAGCAAGATGGCGGCAGCCGGTCCATCGTGAGCAAATGGATCAGGGAAGTATTATTATTTTTTATTTTTTACACTCTGTTATTTATATCAGATGCCGCAATCATGTATGAACCCGGCTTTTTCGTTAAAGTTCGGGTTCGGGTTCGATGCTTTCTTGGCGCTTTTTGAAAGGCTGCACAGCAGCCAATCAACAAGCGGTTAACTGTCTGACCTTAGAAGCCATCACAGCCATGCCTACTAATGGCATGGCTGTGATTGGCCAGAGCAGCATGTGACCAGGCTCTATATAAGCTTGAGTCCCGTAGCGCTGCACGTCACTCTGCTGTTACAAGTGTAGGGAGAGGATGCTGCTGGACTTGTGATTTCAGGGAGAGAATAGGAGAGAATCTAACTCAGCGATCTACAGAGAAATAGTTGTGTGGGTGCAGGACACAATCGTTTTACCCTGCCCTGAGGCCATTGACCAAAAAAAATAAAACTTTTATAATTCTGTTAGTTAGGTGGGTGGCGGCGGCGGCCATTTTATGCAAGCTCAGTGCACCAGTACTGCATCTGAGCTTTTGGGACATTGCAAATCATAATTTTTTGGGCAAACTACAACATCTGAATTAGTCAGTGTGCAATTTAAGGTAGAAAAAAATAAATCATTTTCTGGGGTTTTAAAAACACACTATTTCTTTCAAAAAACTGTATATTTCCAGATCTGCAAAGGTTAAATTCAAGTTTAATATATACAGCTTTCATATTCTGTTAGCAAAAAAAAGACTTTTTTTGGCAATCTACAACATCTGTATTAGTCAGTGTGCAATTTAAGCTAGAAATACACCCATAATTTTCTGTGGTTTGAAAAACACACTTTTTTTCCCCAAAAAACTGTTTTTTCCAGATCTGCAAGTGTTAAATTCAAGTTTAATATATACAGCTGTAACGGCACCCCGGGCATAAAAGGGGGTAAAAGCCGTTTAAGAGATATTCCCTTTCCAGATGCAAAGGCAGCTACTAAAGACGCCAATCTTCAGAACTGGAAACCATATGAATGCTGCATACAGCCGAATAGGAAAAACCATATGAAAGGTTTACACTCCTAGCAGTCGAACTCGCAGCATACAATCCCCCCAAGAACGAGACCAAGCTCTGTGTTGAGGGTCAAACAGTGGACAGCCAGAGCTGTGTGTTTATTGTTCTTATATACACATTCTTACACATAAGTACCACTCACAGGGTTTTGTAAAACAACCAGTAACCCTGTACAATACACTCAGACACTCCCACACAAAATCCTCCCCTCTGCCTGTGATACAATTACCTTACACAATAGGTTAATGTAATTATCACAGGCAGGAGAATACACAGTTTTACACAATGTCTTCTGTCCTGGAGACAATTGGGAAGTAATCCAATTTATCTCCAAGGGCAGAGGCAAAACTTCATTAGCCACATGGTAGCAAAAGACAATAAAAAGACAAAAATATTTAACTGTGCAGCTATTGCATAAAACATAGACATTTAACATATCACCAGATAGCTCAGGTCTGAGTGCATATTATTAGGTGAATGGCACTCAGACTACACGAATACAATTCTTTCACATAGTCTTTGCAGGGGAAAATCAAGCGTTTCAACATGGGGCCATAGTCTAAAGGAAGCAGGCGGGCAACCAGGCTTCTCCAATGCAATGTGGCGAGATTGGTCTCGTCACAACAGCTTTCATATTCTGTTACCAAAAAATGGCAATCTACAACATCTACAACATCTGGATTAGTCAGTGTGCAATTTAAGCTAGAAATACACCCATCATTTTCTGGGGTTTGAAAAACACACCTTTTTTTTTCAAAAAACAGTATTTTCCATTTCTGCAAGTGTTAAATTCAAGTTTAATATATACATCTTTCATATTTCTGTTACCAAAAAAAGCTAGAAAGCTAGAAATAAACCCATCATTTTCTGGGGTTTGAAAAACACACTTTTTTGACAAAAAACACAATTTTCAGGCCTTTCAGCATGTGTCAAATTCAGTTGTTAAACAAACACTCGTCTGGGCACAAAAAATTTAGTTGGCAGCCTTTGATGCAGATGTCATTGTGAGATACACCCTTAATACATTTGGGTTACATTCAGAAATTTTAAATACTGCCATTTGGTGCACCAATATTGAATAAAGGCCTACACTGGTTCAGACCATGTGAGATACCCTCTCTACATACAGGGGTTTGAATTAGGCATTTAAAATACAGCCATTTGAAATACAGCCATTTTGTGCAAAGACATATTTACTTCAGGCCTACACTGGTTCAGACCGTGTGAGATACACCCTCTACATACAGGGGTTTGAATCAGGCATTTGAAATACAGTCATTTAGGGAAAATAAATATTTAGTTCAGGCCTACACTGGTTCAGGCCCTGTGAGATACTTCAGCTACATACAGGGGTTTGAATCAGGCATTTTAAATACAGCCATTTGAAATACAGCCATTTAGGGCAAAGAAATATTTAGTTCAGGCCTACACTGGTTCAGGCCCTGTGAGATACTCCCTCTACATACAGGGGTTTGATTCAGGGATTTAAAATACAGCCATTTGAGGCAAAGAAATATTTACTTCAGGCCTACACTGGTTCAGGCCCTGTGAGATACTCCCTCTACATATAGGGGTTTGATTAAGGGATTTGAAATACAGCCATTTAGGGCAAAGAAATATTTAGTTCAGGCCTACACTGGTTTAGGCCCTGTGAGATACTCCCTCTACATACAGGGGTTTGATTCAGGGATTTGAAATACATCCATTTGAAATACAGCCATTTTTGGCAAAGAAATATTTAGTTCAGGCCCACACTGGTTCAGACCGTGTGAGATACCCCCTCCACATACAGGGGTTTGATTCAGCGATTTGAAATGCAGCCATTTAAAATACAGCCATTTGGGCAAAGAATATTTAGTTCAGGCCTACACTGGTTCAGGCCCTGTGAGATACTCCCTCTACAAACAGGGGTTTGATTCAGGGATTTGAAATACAGCCATTTGAAATACAGCCATTTTGTGCAAAGAAATATTTACTTCAGGCCTACACTGGTTCAGGCTCTGTGAGATACACCCTCTACATACAGGGGTTTGAATCAGGCATTTGAAATACAGCCATTTGAAATACAGCCATTTTTATTTTTTTTTTAATTAATTAAGGCCTACACTGGTTCAAACCGTGTGAGATACACCCTTTACATACTGTCGTTCTATTCTACTATTAATTAAATACCCATTTAGGGCAAGATCCTAAAAATATGAGGAGAGCGTTAAATAAAGGACGTGGCCCAGGTCGTGGTGCTGCTGGTGGAGCTCCTGTTGCAGGATAGGACGTGGTCGATCTGTGCCAGCTACACGCACAAGTGAAACCCCTTCCTCAGGTGCGAGTAGGTGACAAAACCTGCAGCGGTATTTGGTCGGGCCTAATGCTGCTCTACAAATGGTGAGGCTTGAACAAGTACAGGCGATAGTAGATTGGGTTGCTGACAGTGGATCCAGTTCCTTCACATTGTCTCCCACCCAGTCTCCTGCTGAAAGACCACAGTTGGCACCTGCAGCCGATGTCCATCAGTCATTCACCTCACCCCCTTGCAAATCAGCCAAGCAGTCTGAGCCCCAAGTCATGCAGCAGTCTCTTCTGCTTTTTGATGACTCTGTTAGCAGGGTTTCCCAGGGCCATCCACCTAGCCCTGCCCCAGAAGTGGAAAGAGATTGAGTGCACCGATGCCCAACCACTTATCTTTCAAGATGAGTACATGGGAGGACCATCGCAGCACGTCTCCGGATGATGACGAAACACAGGTGCCAACTGCTGGGGCTTTCGAAAGTGTGCAGACCGACAAGGAAGTCAGGGGTGAAGACTGGGTGGAAGATGATGTGGAGGACGATGAGGTCCTCGACCCCACATGGAATCAAGGTCATGCGAGTGAGGCGGTGGTCGCACAGAGCCACCAGCACAGCAGAAGAGGGAGCAGGGTGCAAAAGCGGAGCAGCCGTCCTCTAGACAGTACGCATCCTACTGCCCACCGCAGCAAGGGACCGAGCACACCAAAGCCAGCTCCAAGAAGTTCCCTGGCGTGGCAGTTTCTTCAGACAATGTGCTGACGACAAGACACGAATGGTTTAAAACAATGGTTTAAACGCTGTTAAATCAGAGCCTGAAGCGAGGCATAAACGTTCTCAACCTGAGCACAACCTGCATGACCAGGCATATAAGTGCAAAGCACGAGCTGCAGTGGAGTAGACACCTCAAAAACCAAGAAAGGTCTCTGGTTCCTCCTGCTTCCTCTTCTGCTGCAGTCACGGCCTCTTCATCCACCGCTGGAGTGACAGTGCCACCTGCCACCCCGCAAACCGAGGTTCTGCCAGCAACACCAACACCTGGGTCACCAAGCATCTCCACAATGTCCCACGGAAGCGTTCAGCTCTCCATATCCCAAACGCTGGAGAGGAAGAGGAAGTACCCACCTGCGACCCCTAGCCCTGAATGCCAGCATTTCTAAATTACTGGCCTTTGAAATGCTGTCATTCCGTCTAATAGAGACGGATAGTTTTAAAGGCCTTATGGCGGTGGCTGTCCCACAGTACGTCGTGCCCAGCCGCCACTACTTTTCAAGGCGAGCCATCCCTTCCCTTCACAACCTTGTAGGGGACAAAATCAGGTGTGCACTGCGCAACGCCATCTCTGGCAAGGTGCACCTGACTACGGATACGTGGACCAGTAAGCACGGTCAGGGCCGTTATATCTCTATAACAGCACACTGGGTAAATGCAGTGGCGGCTGGGCCTGAGGCGGATAGCAGTTTGGGGCATGTCCTTCCACCACCGAGGATTGCAGGGCGCTTCAGTTTGCCTCCTGTTGCTTCCTCCTCCTACTCTGCTTCCTCATCCTCTATCAGCTCCTCATCCGGTCAGCGTAACACCTTCACCACCAACTTCAGCACAGCCAGGGGTAAATGACAGCAGCCAGTTTTAAAACTTATCTGTTTGGGGGAGAAACCCCACACCACGCAAGAGCTGTGGATGGGCCTTGAACAACAGACCGATGAGTGGTTTGTGCCAGTGAGCCTCAAGCCAGGCCTGGTGGTGTGCGATAATGGGCGAAATCTCGTAGCAGCTCTGGGACTAGCCGGTTTGATGCATATCCCTTGCCTGGCGCGTGTGCTGAATTTGGTGGTGCAGAGATTCCTGAAAACTTACCCCGATATGTCAGAGCTGCTGCATAAAGTGCGGGCCATCTGTGCGCGCTTTCGGCGTTCTCACCCTGCTGCTGCTCGCCTGTCATCGCTGCAGCGTAACTTCGGCGTTCCCGCTCACTGTCTCATATGCGACGTGCCCACAAGGTGGAACTCCACCTTGCACATGCTGGCCAGACTGTGCGAGCAGCAGCAGGCGATAGGGGAGTTTCAGCTGCAGCACGCACGGGTGAGTCGCTCGGCGGAACAGCACCACTTCACCACCAATGACTGGGCCTCCATGCGAGACCTGTGTTCCTTGTTGCGCTGTTTCGAGTACTCCACCAACATGGCCAGTGCCGATAACGCCATTCTCATCGTTACTATCCCACTTCTATGCCTCCTTGAAAAAACGCTCCTGGCGATGATGGAAGAGGATGTGGCACAGGAGGAGGAGGAGGAGGAGGAGGAAGAGGGATCATTTCGTAGGGTTTCCGGCCAGTCATTCCCAAGTGGCTCCAAGGGTGGGTTCCTGCACCCACAAACCCAAGGTACGCAATTGTCCAGCCAGGGCATAGTTCTTGAGGATGAGGAGGTGGAGGAGGAGATGGAGGAGGAGGAACCATGTTCACAGCAGGGTGGCACCCAGACCAGCTCATGGCCATCACTGGTGCGTGGATGGGGGGATACAGAGGACACAGACGATACACCTCCTACAGAGGACAGCTTTTCGTTGCCTCTGGGCAGCCTGGCACACATGAGCGATTACGTGCTGCAGTGTCTCCGCAACGACCGCCGAGTTGCCCACATTCTAACTTGTGCTGATTACTGGGTGGCCACGCTGCTGTATGCCCGTTACAAGGATAACATAGCGTCCTTAATTCAGTCACTGGAGCGTGATTGTAAGATGCGCGAGTACAAGCGCACGCTGGGAGACGCGCTGCTGGTGGCATTCCCACCTGACAGCGGGGGCACAGTGGAAGCACAAGGCGAAGGAAGAGGTCGCCAACGCAGCTGGGGCACCGCCAGCACCTCAGAAGGCAGGGTTAGCATGGCCGACATGTGGAAAAGCTTTGTCAGCACGCCACAACAACCAGCACCACCAGCTGATATTGAAACGTCTTAGCAAGAGGCAGCATTTCACCAACATGGTGGAGCAGTATGTGTGCATTATTGGGCATATGGCCTGAGCTTGCCCTTTACGCCTTGGAGGTGCTGGCCTGTCCTGCAGCCAGTGTATTATCTGAACGTGTGTTTAGCACGGCAGGGGGCGTCATCACAGACAAGCGCAGCCGCCTGTCCACAGCCAATGTGGACAAGCTCACGTTCATTAAAATGAACCAGGCATAGATCCCTCAGGACTTGTCCGTACCTTGTGCAGAATTGACATGTATACTGGCACTAAGCAGCCATTGTTATACTGCAGCGCAATTGCTCATGTTTGTATTTTAGATATTTCACACTCTTTTGGAGTGTACCTTAATTTTACAAAATTAAATTAAAACCAAAAACCTGTGTTGGCTTTCTCGTCCTCCTCCACCGCCGCTTCCACCTACACTGCTACGTCCAGCGCCTCCTCAAACTCCTACTCCATATGGAACTCCACCTCATAAATCCATTATTTTTTTTTTGTACGTGTTTTATTTTATATCATTTCACTACTTTGTCATTTACATTTTCGGGTGAAATTCACCAATTTTTGGGTGTATAGTACCACTGCTATACCTAGTAGGCCAGTGTAAAAAAAAAAATTCTCATTTACATTTTCGGGTGAAATTCACCAATTTTTGGGTATATAGTACCACTGCTATACCTAGTAGACCGGTAAAAAAATATATAAAAATTGTCACTTACATTTTCTGGTGAAATAAACAAATTTTTGGGTGTATAGTACCACTGCTATACCTAGTAGACAGGTTAAACAAAAAAAAAATTGTAATTTACATTTTCGGGTGAAATTCACAAATTTTTGGGTGTATAGTACCACTGCTATACCTAGTAGGCCGGTTAAAATAAATAAATTAATTGTCATTTACATTTTAGGGTGAAATTCACCAATTTTGGTGTGTATAGTACCACTGCTATATCTAGTAGACCGGTAAAAATAAAAAATTGACAGTTACATTTTCTGGTGAAATTAACAAATCTTTGGGTGTATAGTACCACTGCTATACCTAGTAGACAGGTTAAACAAAAAAAAAAGAATTGTCATTTACTTTTTCGGGTGAAATTTACCAATTTTGGGTGTATAGTACCACTGCTATACCTAGTAGGCCGGTTAAAAAAATATAAAATTGTCATTTACATTTTCGGGTGAAATTCACCAATTTTGGTGTGTATAGTACCACTGCTATACCTAGTAGACCGGTAAAAAAAAATATAATAATTGTCAGTTACATTTTCTGGTGAAATTAACACATTTTTGGGTGTATAGTACCACTGCTATACCTAGTAGGCCGGTTAAAAAAAAATGTAATGGTCATTTACATTTTAGGGTGAAATTCACAATTTTTGGGTGTGATGTACCACTCCTCTACCTAGTTGACAGCTTAATAAATTTCAATAATTTTTCTGTTACATTCTTGGGTTGACATCATACAATTTTAGACGTGAATAAACACCTGCTATGCATAGGTGACAGGGAATAAAATTTAATATATTATTCAGTAATTAATGCGTGCCACATCCTTTCATTCAATGCTTAAACTTTGAAAAGTTGTCACACTTTTACGCTTTAATAATTTTTCCCATATTTCCACTCTATAATTTTAAATTTGAAAAAATGAATCCTCCCTTGGATGTGGTCTCTCTTTCTCACGCTCCCTCTCTGGCCTGGAACCCTGATTCCCCGCCACCCGTGATCACCATGGTAGGCGCATAAAAGAACATCGAAAGTTGATAGAGCAGATATTAAATTGGATAATTTAAAAAAATAAAAATACATTTTAAAACAAAAAGCAGTGTAGGCTACCTCCTCCTCCTCCTCCACCACCGCTTTGACCTACACTGCCACATCCACCGCCTCCTCAACCTCCTACTCCATATGGACCTGGTCCTCCTAGATCAAGATTATTATTTTTTATTTTTACGTATTTTATGTTATTTTAAGTAATTTCCCTATCCACATTTGTTTGCAGAGTACTTGCCATGCTCTTAACCACATTTTGATGTCATTTGCTGCCCTCTAGCCCTTTCCATGACATTTTTACAGCCATTTTAGTGCTCAAAAGTTCGGGTCCCCATTGACTTCAATGGGATTCGGGGTCAAGTTCGGGTCCCGAACTCGAACTTTTTTCCGAAGTTCGGCCTAACCTAAACATCCAGGTGTCCGCTCAACTCTAATAGTATGTTAAATAATGTCTAAGTATGATCTTTTAACTTTTTTATAAAATTTTTGAACCTGTCTCTAATAAACACTCTCTTTATTCCCCATAGCAACCAATGACAGCACAGCTTTTATTTGTCATAGTGCTCTGGTAAAATGAAAGCTTTACTGTCATTGGTTGGCATTGACAACAAAGACGGTTTTTGTTAGACGATCTTCATAAATCTGCCCCTTGTCTAGTTCAAATCATTATATAGGAATGGAGCAGGCCGTTTCCTCATGTGCTCATTGGACTTAATTAAGTTGTCTTTCCTATTCGAGATTAGTGATTTTAATTCCTAATGGCCATTCCAGTAGCCCTAGCAGTTCTGTCTAACATGACGCGGGAGGTGTAGCATTTCTTCTCAGCGGCTATAGCCTGGGAATCGTTCAGTTCATCTGTCTGATGCTGTGCTCGTGCAGTGACCCTGCTGCTCCCTGTAGTGCGGCAGTGACAGTGATAGATATCAGGTGCTCCCACAAGCACAGCCATTCCTGAGTAGATGTCTAATTGCACGGCACATGCACAGAGAGGCCATATTGAAACACTCTATGGGCAGTGCATCATCAATGGGGGGGATACATCCAGGACCATCCATTTTAACAAAACATGTGGGGAGGATATGTCCTTAAAGTGCTTTATCTGTCATCTAGCACATATGCTTATCCACTAGAACCAGTTATTAGGAGGCATGAATCTTCTCACAGTGGGACAACAATCTCAGATGGCATATCTGCATGTCACACATAATCTAATATGTCAAATGGAGAGAGAGACGGAGAGATTGATAGAATTTCCTATATTTATAATCCAGTATATATACAGACATTCACTGACCTGTACAGTAACCACAGGGTGTCGGATACCAATATCTGCCCCATAAACAGTTTGTGTAAGCCCGAAAATCCTGCAATAATTCTATAGATGAACACCGACAATGAAGACCTAAACAACTGCCCAAAACATGTAATCAAATGAAAGCACCAAAAAAGAATTCACGTAGGACACTACTACATTAAGAAAAAAATTATATATATATATATGTGCTTTATTACAATTCAAGATAAAATTTGATAAATCCATACACACAAAGGTAATTTTTTTAAACCTTTATGTCTATGGGTTTATACATTTTTCCTTGGATTATAATAAAGCTTATACATAGTTTTTTTATGTAATCGTGTCCGTGAATTATTCTTTGGTGCTGTCATACTTCTGTAGATGGTATGGGTTGTGATCCATGCTTGTAATGACGGAGGTGGCTGAGTGGGGAGAATCTAATGATGATCCAATTATCATATTATAAGAAACTGAAAGCCTCAATGTAGACTGACACATTAGGGTTCTGTGTTATTAGCCGTGTATAAATCTATGTATGAAGATTTGCAACTGACATGACTGTAAGGATTTGTATAACTGTCAGGTTCTGACATCACAATGTGATGATTATACAGAGAAGAAAGGGATGCAAATGAGCTCATAACAAGCTCTGCCTCTAATGCCACCAGATGTAAGGCAGCTATCCTCTAAGTCAACATTCAACCCTTTAAATAGGCCTTGAGACATGACTCGTATGTGCGCTAAGAGCTTCCATTATTCATTTATAGTCGGTATTGTACCACTTTTATCTAGAATGACCCCCATTTCCTAGCTCTATTGTTTGTATTTATAACGGTGTGCAGCCATTTTGTTTTTTGTAATGATGTTTGCTTCATGGATATGCACCTGTGATTCTGAAGGTTTTTGTCTAAATTTTCTTGCAATATATTGAGGGTAGCACCTCTTTTAGACTGAACACGCCCATCTACCTGGGACATCTGAGCAGAGTACGTTTGTAGCTGGTTCCTACACTGCCCTGAATATTGTATGCTTAATTAAGTCCAAAGTGAGGCAGTATATTTAGCGATAGGGACCCATCTGCAGAAGCCACCTTGATGCCTGGTAGATGGCTCCGACACGTATGTGCGCTAAGAGCTTCCATTATTCATTTATAGTCGGTATTGTACCACTTTTATCTAGAATGACCCCCATTTCCTAGCTCTATTGTTTGTATATATAATGGTGTGCAGCATTTTGTTTTTTGTCGGATATTTAATAAGTCAGCCCCTCATCTGCAGACAGCTGTTTCGGGGTGATTACCCCACACACTACTTATGTCCTCCTACAGAATCTGCCTGTCAGAGATCACTTTTGCACAAAGTCAACCACTCAAGTGCCAAGCACTGACTGACATGAAATGTTATTCCTCTTTAACCCCTTAAGGACCGGGCCATTTTTCACCTTAAGGACCAGACTGATTTTTGCAAATCTGACATTTGTCACTTTATGTGGTGATAACTTTAAAATGCTTTTACTTATCCAAGCCATTCTGAGACTGTTTTCTCGTCACATATTGTACTTCATGACAGTCATAAATTTGAATCAAAATATTTCATTTTTATTTATAAAAAAAATAATTTACCAAAAATTTGGAAAAAATCGCAACTTTCCAAATTTAAATTTCGCTGCTTTTAAAAGAGATACTCATACCTCATATGATAGTTATTACTTTACATTTCCCATACGTAAACTTCATGTTTGGATCATTTTGTGAATGCTATTTTATTTTTTGGGGACGTTAGAAGGCTTAGAAGTTTAGAAGCAAATCTTGAAATTTCTCAGAAAAATTCCAAAACCCACTTTTTAAGGACCAGTTCAGGTCTGAAGTCACTTTGTGAGGCTTACATAATAGAAACCACCCAAAAATGACTCCATTTTAGAAACTATACCCCTCAAGGTATTCAAAACTGATTTTACAAACGTTGTTAACCCTTTAGTTGTTCCACAAGAATTAATGAAAAATGGAGAGGAAATTTCAGAATTTCACTTTTTTGGCAGATTTTCCATTTTAATCATTTTTTTCCGCTAACAAAGCAAGGATTAACAGCCAAACAAAACTCAATATTTATTGCCCTGATTCTGCAGTTTACAGAAACACCCCATATGTGGTCGTAAACTGCTGTATGGCCACACGGCAGGCAGGGCGCAGAAGGAAAGGAACGCCATATGGTTTTTGGAAGGCAGATTTTGATGGACTGGTTTTTTGACACCATCTCCCATTTGAAGCCCCCCTGATGCACCCCTAGAGTAGAAACTCCAAAAAAGTGACCCTATTTTAGAAACTAAACTCCTCAAGGTATTCAAAACTGATTTTACAAACTTTGTTAACCCTTTGTTTGTGTTCCACAAGAATTTATGGAAAATGGAGATGAAATTTCAAAAATCCACTTTTTTGGCAGATTTTCCATTTTAATAATTTTTTTCCGACTAATAAAGCAAGGGTTAACAGCCAAACAAAACTTAATATTTATTGCCCTGATTCTGTAGTTTACAGAAATACCCCATATGTGGTCGTAAACTGCTGTACAGGCACTTGGCCTGGCTCAGAAGGAAAGTAATGCCATATGATTTTTGGAAGGCAGATTTCACTGGAATAATTTTAAGCTGCCATGTCACATTTAAAGACCCCCTGATGCACCCCTAGAGTAGAAATTCCCCAAAAGTTACCCCATTTTGAAAACTAAGGAATAAGGTGGCAGTTTTGTTGGTACTATTTTAGGGTACAGATGATTTTTGGTTGCTCTATATTGCACTTTGGCCTCATGCACACGACCGTTGTGTGCATCCGTGTCCGGTGTTCAGTTTTCCGTGATTTTCTGTGGACCCATTGACTTTCAATAGGTCCATTGAAAACTCGGAAAATGCACCGTTGTTCATCCGCGTCCGTGTTTCCTGTCCGTCAAAAAAATATGACCTGTCCTATTCTTTTGACGGACAACGGTTCACGGACCCATTCAAGTCAATGGGTCCGTGAAAAAACACGGATGCACACAAGATTGTCATCCGCGTCCGTGATCCGTGTCTGTGGCTACTTTCACACAGACGGATCCGCAGATCCGTCTGCATAAAAGCTTTTTCAGATCTGAGTTTTCACTTCGTGAAAACTCAGATCCAACAGTATATTCTAACACAGAGGCGTTCCCATAGTGATGGGGACGCTTCAAGTTAGAATATACTACGAACTGTGTACATGACTGCCCCCTGCTGCCTGGCTGCACGCAATCTCTTACAGGGGGCTGTGATCAGCACAATTAACCCCTCAGGTGCCGCACTGGCCACCAATGAATGTAATACAGGGGAGGGAGGGGCGGCCGCACTGGCCACCAATGAATTTAAAACTGGGGAGGGGGGTCCCCCCTCCCTGGTGCGGCACCTGAGGGGTCAATTGTGCGGATCACAGCACCCTGTAAGAGATCGGGTGCTGCCAGGCAGCAGGGGGCAGTCATGTACACAGTTCTTAGTATATTCTAACTTGAAGCGTCCCCATCACTATGGGAACGCCTCTGTGTTAGAATATACTGTCGGATCTGAGTTTTCACGATATAACTCAAATCCGATGGTATATTTTAACATAGAGGTGTTCCCATGGCGATGGGGACGCTTCAAGTTAAAATATACCATCGGATTGGAGAAAACTCCGATCCGATGGTATAATAGGGACTCCTGACTTTACATTGAAAGTCAATGGGGGACGGATCCATTTGCAATTGCACCATATTGTGTCAATGTCAAACGGATCCGTCCCCATTGACTTGCATTGTAAGTCAGGACGGATCCGTTTGGCTCCGCACGGCCAGGCGGACACCAAAACGACTTTTTTTTTTTACTTTCCTTCATGTCCGTGGATCCTCCAAAAATCAAGGGAGACCCACGGAAGAAAAAACGGACACGGATCACGGAACTACAGAACCCGTTATTGCGGACCGCAAAAAAAACGGTCGTGTGCATGAGGCCTTTTTGTGAGGCAAGGTAACAATAATATCTTTTTTGAAACAAACAAAAAACTCATGTTTTAGTGTCTCCATAGTCTGAGAGACATAGTTTTTTTATTTTTTGAGCGATTGATCTGTTTAATTGGAACTATTTTGGGGGGCATACGCCTTTTTGATCACTAGGTGTTGCACTTTTAGTGATGTAAGGTGACAAAAATGGCTTTTTTGACACCGTTTTTATTTGAATTTTTTTTATGGTGTCTATCGGACGGGGTGGATCATGTGATATATTTATAGATCCGGTCGTTACGGACACGGCGATACCTAATATGTGTGTTTTTCCTTTTTTTTCAATTTTTTATTATAAAATCAGGGGAAAGGGGCGTTTTTTTCTTTTTTTAACTTAATTTTTTTATTGAAAACACTTATTTTTCTAAACTTTATTTCTGTCCCACTCTGGGACTTCAACTTTTGGGGGTCTAATCCCCCCTGCAATGCATTACAATACATCTGTATTGTAATGCATTTCCTGTTAGTGGATTACACTGAGTAATACACTAACAGGTTGCCTGAGGCTGGATCTCCTGGGCACCCGTAGAAGTTAGGTCCCCATGCCGTGCAAGGCATTGGGCAGCCTTGTCACACATCGGGTCCCACGCCACAGCAGCTCCTTCACCCGGCGCAAACCACTTCTATGTCGTGGTCAGCACTGACCGCGGCATAGAAGGGGTTAATCCGCCAGCATCGCTGTAAACAGTGATGTCGGCGGATACAGCAGGAGCCCGGCTACCAGGGAATGCCGGACCCCTGTAGTGATCGGGCGGGCGCAGCTCCTGCACCCGTCCGATCAGCCCGCCGTGCTTTTACGCCGGAATGCGTTCTGGCATAGCATCCGCCGCCGTACATGCACAGCATTTTGCGTTAAGGGGTTAAAGAGGACCAGTCTCCTCTCCTGACATGTCTGCTTTAGTAACTACACAAATTCCCCATGTAATAACAATTGTGGAGCATTTATTCATTCCGTACTTACCAATGTTTTCATTGGTAATTTCGAGGCAACTAAGCCCCTCCCTTGGGAATGCCCACCCCACTTGGGAGCACTCAGCAAGTCCATGCAAATTCAAGATAATTTGCAACTGTGCATATATCTGCTAGAAGTTATGAATTAAATAGTAGCAGCCTGCAAAAAAAAGGTCCAGATGGGTGTTACCAGTTAAGGATGTGTCCCTGTACAGTCTAACACTGGCAGCACTGATTGGATAGGACCAGACTATGCAGGGAGACACCCCAAATTGGTAACACCCATCTGGACCGTCAAACTGCTAGTAATTAATTCATTTTACTCCTAGAAGGAATAATAAAGGAATATACAGTTATAAGAATAGATGCCTTAGAATTGTTATTACAAGGAGAATGCAACAGACATTTCAGGAGACGTTACATGTCCCCTTTAAAAAGACAATAGTACAACAGTGTTCCCCAGCTGCTGTAGAACACCACAATACATACCCCGGCTGACCTTACACTGAAATGATGTTTCCCATCTCTTCAAAAACTAAAGAAATCTATGAGCTGCACCTGTGGTATATGGTCACAAAAATCCTGTTATTTCTGATATTCTTATAATTCAAAATATACGGGATATATTATCCCATATCCTATGTAATACAATGGACTGTTTCTGCATACATTTTAGATTTTAATATCAGTTGCTAGCGGATAGACACCCACACACGCGGTGCAATCGTGCAGTTCAGTGACAAGTCCTATTGCTGCTTTCTCATCACTTCTGGTCATCCTGGAAAACGTACCACTGTGCATTACTGAGAAACCTACCCACATCATTAGTAATGCACAGCAGTCAGCCTTTCTTCTCTACTTGAGTACACTATATAACTATGTACATTAATGGCGATGTTCTTCATCATGTAACATCAGATGCTACATTACAAAAAAAATTATGAACATTAAAATGTTCCTTGGCTAAAATACCGTATGAGAAATACAGAAAGTATTGATACTTGTAATTAGAATTTTGCCTACATACATTTGCTTTGTAAACTCCATGTTATCAAAAGGTGTTTTTTCTGATGGTGATGGTGAAGTTGAGTCACAGACCTCGGCTTTCATATATGTCATAAATCAGAAAGAAAATTATCACAAATCCATTTACATTAAAGGAGGTTTCTGGGAGTTTAATACTAATGGCTAGGGATGAGCGAACTGGCGTTGTTCAAGTTCGGGTTTTATTACAATTCCGTTATGGATTCCGTTACCATGGTCCTTAACGGAATTCTATGACGAATGCCTTTAAGAGACATTCCATCATAATAGAAGTCTAAGGGCCGTTATGCGGCCCATCGACTTCTATTATGACGGAATTCCATCATAGGCATTCCATCATAGAATTCCGTTATGGCTCATGGTAACAGAATCCATAATGGAATAGTAATAAAACTCGAACTCGAACTTTTAAAACACAAGTTCACTCATCCCTACTGATGGCCTATCCTCAGGACGGGTCATCAATATCAGGTCGGGGGGGGTTCGACTTCTGGCATCCCTGCCGATCAGCTGTTTGAAGATGACGCAGTGCTACTGTGAGTACCGCAGCCTTTTCCTAGGCCATGGCCTATGTGCAACTCAGCCCCATTCAAGTGAAATTGCCTGGGCTTCAGTACCAAGCTCAGCTGCTATACAATGAACTGCGCTGTGCTTGGTGTGCTGCGAGGAGACTGCAGCACTCACCAGAAAGCTACGGCCTCTTCAAACAGCTGATTGGTGGTGGTGCTGGGTGTCAGAACACCATTGATCAGATATTGATGACCGATCCTGATGATCAGTCATCAATATGCTCCTTCTGGAAAACCCCTTTAACAATTCACTATTTACTAATGAATATTGCAGTGTAGCGTTTGCATATGTTTTTGGTGATTTTTTTTATTGGGATTAGAGATTAATATCATCAATTACTCCTTATGCTCAGGCACCTTCGCTTTGTTAAACTGCCTCAAGCTCACGACCATATTACGGCTCTATATAACTTCTGAGTTAGGCTACATGCACACGACCGTTGTATGTTTTGCAGTCCACAAATCGCGGAATGGCACAGACAGCCTTTAATATAACTGACTATTCTTGTCCGCAAAGCACGGACAAGAATAGGACAGGTTATATTTTTTTTGCGGACCACGGAACGGAGCAACGGAAGCGGACAGCACACGGAGTGCTGTCCGCATCTTTTGCGGCCCCATTGAAGTGAATCCGAGCCGCCAAAACTGCGGCTCGGATGCGGACCAAAACAACGGCCGTGTGCATGAAGCCTTATACAAATCTATCAGAAGGCACCTGGGGCTTAGCAATTCCTCATTTTGCAGAACGGAATTGCGGACCCATTCATTTCTAAAGGGCTGCACAATGTGCGGCCCGGATCCGAAAATGCATTTCCGTTCCCGAAAAAATTAGAACATATCCTATTCTTGTCCGCAATTGCGTACCAGAATAGGCATATTCTATTAGTGCTGGCGATGTGCGGGCCGCAAAATGCGGAATGCACATTGCCGGTGTCCGTATTTTGTGGATCCGTATATTCGCAAAACACACACGGACGTGTGAATGGACCCTTAAGGAAAGTTGAGGGGTTAAATGTACAGACATTGCCTCTGGGTGTCTGCTCTCTAAAAAAGCAGATACCTGGCAGCTACTGCACTTGCTTAGCTTCTGAGTAGGTGCCATGTTTAAACCCCGGACTACTGCTGTTCATGTATGGCAGAGGTCCTGAAGGGGTGACCAACAACAGGCAGAAATTTACCCACCAGGAGGCTAAAAGTGGACTGGAGGCAGACTGCAGACTCAGCAATGTGTGGACTGTGATGGCAGTGCACACAAAGGACATTCAACCAGGGCCGGACTGGTTCTGGATGCAGCCCTGGCACACAAATCACACTAACCCACATACAGAATCATTCCCCACTTCCGCCTCCCAAATCACAATACTGAGGTGCACGCTACAGCAAATCGCGCTGTCCTTAATCACATTGTTATGAACAAGTGGACACTAACTTTTTCAATATGGGACAGGTGTACACAACCCCTATAAAATCTAAAATATAGCAAATAATACCTCACTGTAACATAACTAATACAATGCACTGTACCCCAGATATAGATAATATCGTGATCTAAGTCCCCTGGAATAGCCCCCTAAAAATATATAATTTATACACAGTGCTCCTGGCTTGAAATAATTTATGTATACTGTCCCAGCCAATAAGAATGCCTCCTTTCAAAAATATAATAGTGCCCCCAACGTGACACACACATACATGTGTGTGTATACAATATAGTGTATAGTAGTATACAGCAGTATATAACAGTGTATAGTCGTATACAACAGTATATAACAGTGTATAATAGTATATACCAGTATATAACAGTATATAGCAGTATGTCGTTAGTGATTATCTGGCGGATTCTCAGCCCATGTAAAGGGCCCTTTAGTGAATGTGGGATGAACACTTGGTACTACAGTCGTTTCTCCTCTCATCCAGTTTGAATGGTTATCAGCAGCACTTCCCTGATTACACATGGAGATGAGCTGCCAATAATCATATATTCTTCATCCATTTCTTTGTTTATTAGCTGATTGGTGGCACCATCATACAGTCCAATGTATCAGGAAAGAGTGTTCCTATATATGCTTGTTACCAATAATTGGCCAGATATTTGTTGGGTCTAATAGGACCTTAAGGATCCTATTCGAAGGCAGATATTTTTTCAACAAGTGGTAAGAAATGATTTAGCAAGTCAGTTGCGTTTAGAAGATGTTCGATTACAAGAAACAACCTCATTGCTCAATTGTCTCTACAGCGTTTATACTGTTAAGGACTGGCCGATTTCTGATTAGATGAGTGGATTTGGTGGAAGCTAATGGTTACCTTTGTCCGATGGATGGAAAATGAACAATGTATCGCTCGTCGTGCATGAGATGACATGCAACAATCATTTCTCAAACTAGAGAGATTCTACAAAATTTCAAGCAATAATAGCTTCATCTAATAGGCCCTGTAGCTGGCTTCAGTAGCTCAACCCCCTATAATCTACATTTTTATCTGGAATTTATCTGAGTTCTAGATACTGTATATTTGATTTTTTGCGGAGTTGCTGTGCTATGTATTGGTGTTGGCTTCCTACTTCCCAGCCATTGGCATATTTTGACGGAAATACACTTGAAAGATTAACGTTATACAGCTGGTCTGTCATTAATAATCTGCATTAATAACCCTGCTTCTTTGGGTCATATCATGCATAAATCGGTCGATATCTGATTTTGAAAAAAAAAAGAAGAAGTAGTATCTGTTCTTTATATCTTCTCTCACACTTTATATTGGCTTCAAAACTGCTTAAAAACCTGAACAAAAAACTGCTCAAAAGGTACCTGTAGAAGTCAGCCTTCTTTAAAAAAAAATTGTTCAATTGTCTGAAATATGATCTTTTATCCAAAGAAAGATTGTTCATGGACAAAGGATCTTTCTTCGAAAGAACATTCCGAGAAAGAGGTTTCATCCCACCCCCGGTTGCATTGAACATGTATGGCTAGTTTGAGTGACTATAACAGCCAATATGGAGTAAAATGTGTATGGCCGTGTCTTTGAAATGATCGGCCAACAGATGGTCATTCATTCAATGGAGGATCGACCTTCTTCTGTCTAATATCTATGGCCACCTTTAGTGATGGTCTAGCAGGTGCTAGAACTTACTGCAGGGTATGAACAGAAGCACAAGACATGTAGTAGTTCATAAATGAGGTATCAGTAAGATTTAGCCTCTCCCCTACAATGTTCAAGTTTCAATATAAAGGTGTCATTAGGTCCAGGTAAATGTTGGTATCAGAGGCATGAAGTGCCAATCTGCTATAAGGTATAGGATGAATCAGAATAGCAGGGAAATATGTCCCATGAAATCTTTTGGCTCTTCTGAATGTCTGAGAGGCGATCATAAACTAGAGACAGACATCATATAGTCATATTAATTAACATTAATGGTCATACCTTAAAGTGATTAGTACTATTAGTATCTATTAGTAAAAGTAAATTAAAAGGTACCTTAAAGAGGTTGTGCCACGAAAAATATTCTGGTGGTTGGGAAATCTACAGTGAACTTAAGCAAGTCTGGGATAAACACATCTATGCTAAGATAAGTAACAAAAGTGGTCTTTTTCTGCTGTCAGTCTTCTATATTTTTATTCTACGTTTTTCAAACCGGCACCTGGATCTGAAAACTTTTATAATTGCATGTGATTATTTAGTATAGCCACTGAGCGCCACCTGATGTTTGTTCTTTTCCTTATTACTCCATCCACCTCACTGAGGTGGTCACACGCACTCAGTTTAAATCTTTAACTGCCACCAGCCATAATTTCTATTAGAAACTGTGTTGCAGGGAGAGTGGCAGCAGAAAGGACACATCCCCTGAGAAAGGACATGTCCGTCAGCCTGAAATAAATCTAGCAGAGCAATTGTAGCAATGAATGAGGAGATATCTGGTTCCATGTGCGTTAATGGGCTGATTCTAGCTCTGTTAGAAAGAGGTTGTCATTTACTATTTGATGGCTGATTTTCATTTTTTACATCAATCATGGCATAACCCCTTTAAATACACATATTGAAAGAAATATCGACAGGAACATAGCAATAACATCATAGAACAGGAAGCTACGATTCCTCACTACGGATTTAGCATATTCCTCTATCTGCGGCATCAACCCAACTACAATTCAGAATGTCTGTCTCTGTAAATAAAAATCATATGCTCTGCATAATCCAGAAAAACTGAGAGGCATGAAATTAAAAATCACGTTTGAATTAAAGATTTATGAGCATTTGGGGATAGTTAATAATCATAGATAGATTGCATTGTAAAGCAGAGGGATTTATTTACTAAATGTTCCATATTTCTGTGAATTGAGCTGTGTATGTTCTGTATCATTGAGGTTTGCAATTATTAGTATTATTCCTATAGCTGTGTATAAAGCCAACGTGATCCGCAGGGTTTTATTGAGCTAGAAAAACATATAGGGCATTACAACAATTACATTGCAAACAACTCTGATGAGGACCTCCTTGTGTTTATAATCTTAAAGGGGTTATCCAATTTCTCCAACAGCCCCCCCATGTGACGGGTCCCTCACAGGTAACATACTTACCCCGCTCTCTGCACCGCTCCTGCTCCCCGCACCACTGCTTTTGCTTCTCCCTGCACACGGATGAAAACATCCCGGGTCGGGGGGAGCAGCCAATGGTAGGCGGGGACAGGGACGAGCCTCCCTACCGTCACCTGAGATGCTAGGGAGGCTCGTCCCCGTCCATGCCTGCCATTGGCTGCTCTCCCTCGACACCAGATGTTGTCATCCGTGTACAGGGAGAAGCAGCAGCGGCGGTGCGGAGACAAGGAGCGGGGCAGGGAACAGGGTAAGTATATTACCTGTGAGGGGCCTGGCACATGGGGGGGGGGCTGTTGAAGAAATTTGATAACCCCTTTAAGGAAGCCAAATACATTTCTGAAGTTTCAGGGGTTTATTCTGCTTGGCGCAAAACAAGCTCGCTTCAGGCAGATGTTCAAATCTTCTTTATTGTGTGTTCAATCAGCAAAATAACATTTCGGGGATACCTAGGTCCCCTTCATCAGGTTACACATTTCTGCGGATCGCACACGGACCTATTCATTTCTACGAGTCCGCAAAAAAAAAACAGACAGCACAATGTGTGCTGTCCACATACGTATGTCCATTCCGCAGTCCTGCAAAAAAGATGTCCTATTCTTGGCCGTTTTCCAGACAAGAATATGCATTGTTATAATGGGTCCGTAAACAAGAGGAAGCAAAACAGACGTCATCCGTACTTTTTTCAGATCAGCGTTTTGCGGGCCACAAAATACATATGGTCGTATGAATGCACCCAAATATTTAGACAGAGTACACTCAGAAGTTGCTAAAGATGCTCAAAATGTATCACAATGGCTTATGTTGCATAACATTTTTTGTGTATCTTGCTAGAAGGATACTTTTGTTGAGCATTACATCCCCTATTGATTGTCTTACTTTGCATCAACGTGTTGCTTCAAACATTTGGTGCACATTTACCACACATTTACGCCATACAGATGCCTTCCAAGCTTTAGTCATGCCCTCTAAGAAATGCCTCCTGCCAACTGAGGCACAAAGAGTATCTATAACATATAATAAATATAGTGCAAGTCCTCTACCAGTTTTTGGCACAAATGGAGCACAACTTCTGAGGCATTTACATTAACAAATTTCTCCCATTGTTTTTAATTATATACCCAAATTCAAAAGACTTATTAGTGCTGGCGGCTCCAGTACTGGTGCTAAGATTTACTAAGTCAGCTTCTTTGTTGATTGTAACATTGAGGCCTTGGTGTCACTATCAAAATAATAGTAGTAAACCAGCCAGCACCCGGTCCGTGGTAGACGATGCAGCAGGAAGGAGCGGACCCCAAAATTAAAGGAAGAAGTATCCCAGCAATCGAAACTTGCTTCAAGGTTTCTGCTTTAATTGTATCACACACAGAACATTGTGTATACAAGGACACGTTTTGGCTATTATGCCTTCATCATCAACTTGTTGATTTACAGTAGTATATATGTTCACCGAAAGATCTATACTGGACGTTATAGTTCTCTTAAAGCAGTCCCTTTTACCACAACTTAGTTTAGGGTCTCTGAATAATGTGACGATGAAGCAGGGCAAGTAGATTGTAAAGGAGAAAGTGGCAGGCCTTACATTCAACCAGCAGGGCCAACATTAACAAGAGTGGTACAGCTAAATCACAGAAAAAAATGCACCAAACGGATATGCCACTGACTATACTGGCTAGTCATAAATACAGATATTAAAAGCTGAGACTTTCGCCAATATATTCCTGTCAGGAAAATATCGGAGCCCATCATTGCACCACGTCACGGTCACTCAGCATGGCAAAGGGTCCTACCACTACGCTACCTATGGTGTGAACACGGTCTGAAGGCGATGTAATCCAGCTCGCAGCCAGGCTTCCACACAAACGCCTAGCAGGACAAGAGTGGTACAGCCCCAAAGGGTTAAGCAGAAACATAATGACAATAGGGTCAGAGTCGTAGTAGACAGAGGCCAAATGTAGTATATGGGGCAGGGTGGTGACCATGACAGTGGAATGTCCATGAAGCTTAGGAAGGTAAAATTGTATTACAGTTTGGGTCCTAAATAAGAATAGTCCTCTTAAAATCCAGCTGAAAAGTGAAAATACATTAAAGGGGTCGTGTCATAAACTACTTTTCACTCTAAAGTTTATTTTCATCAATTACTCTAGCTAGTTACTACTTGGATATTTTTTTTTTTTTTTTATTTACCTCATTTGCAAGTTTCTCTTATCCCCCATGCTTGAATCCTACCTCCTAGTTTGTCTGCTGTCCTATCATGCCTTAGGGCAGTGACATGTATCCGGACATCAGCAGGACATGTGACATTAACCACATCCCTCGTTCTTACCAATAAGGCCTCAGTAATTCACGGATGTGTGCTCGACGTGTTCTCCCTATTCATTTTAATGTGTGCATTTACACATCCGTGTTTTAGCAACGTCTGTGGGTCCATGGTTTGAGCACGGAAGCATGGATCCATCACTCCAATTATAGTCTATGGCTCTGTGAAAAACATAACACGGATGATGCTATGAAAATTAATACACAAACCTGCACAGAAGCTGTAAACATAAAACAATGCATTTTATAATCACAACTATCTGTAAACTTGCTTGTTTTATTTGAACAGCATCGGATTAATAAAAAAAAAAAATGTTGTGACAGATGCTATAGATTTCCCCCTGCATTGTACTTAAAAAGCCCCTCTGATTTCCACAATTTTTCCGCTACATGTGGATAGGATTTCAAAAAATTTTTTAGGAGAGGGGGAACCACTTTCCCCGCTCTCCCTCCCCGACCCCGCCGGGTCTCAGGACTACGGGGTGGTCGGACGGCACCTCGCGGAAGGCAGCGGTGGCGGCGCCCTGGGTGGACTCGGTCGGGAGAGGACAGAGGTGTCTGGACCCGCACAGTGCCCCCCCCCGTGGGCCCGGCTGTCCCTACCTCCGCAGCATCTCACCACCGGCCCACTCAGGGGGCGACGTACCGGCTTCTGGACACCTCCGACAACCCGTCGCCCCGACCCCACCAAGACGCTTTGGTGGCAGGACGCGGAGGTGCGGCTGCCCCCTCTACCTCCCAGCCGCCCCGTCCGCCTTCCCGTTCACCTTCCCTCGGTTGCATTTTCGGTAGCACCGTGGTTCCCCACCTCCGGGGAAAGGGGCCCCCGCTGCTGGCAACACGGCTGGCACGCGCACCCTGGGTGGGTGGTCGCCACCCGATACCGTTAAGTGGATAGGATTTTTAATATCCCATCCACACATACTGTACAGTGAATTGCTGCAGATTTGCAGTGTGGTCAGGTGGAATGTTCTGTTTTTTTCAACAGTGTTGCACAACCTGAACAAAAATTGGTCAATAACTGGTTTTTGCTACTTTTATATTGGCGGCACAGCTCTCCTGCAGGCAGGCAGCAGTTTTGTCTGGCTGAATCCAGGCATTTTTGCCGAGTAGCGGATGGATCTCCACCGGACCACATTACGGTCAATGGGGCCGGCGGGTATGCCAGTAATGCTGGATCCAGAGAACTCCGGCAGGCTGTTCTCTGCCGGAGCAGCCCGCCAGAAAGCTCTGCCACCAGTGTGAAAGTAGTCTGAAATAAGTAAAGTTTCACATTTATGTGCATTGTAAGCCTTCATTATTCTATAGAGTAAAAAAAAATCCAGATGTTAACCTAGACTATAAAATTGGCCTATAGAAATGTCTGGATACTGGTATGCTAAAATATACTATTCCAACGTAACTTACAAACGTGGATCGACAGGCTGCCATACAGTAGGCGACAATGAGCTTTATAAAGTCTATGTGCACTACATAACCACGCACATTTTACTAGGCATTTGTTTCCATACTGAGAATGGTAAAATCATGCGTTTTGGGATGTGATTAATATTTTTTCTACAACAGCCATTTTTTTCTTCCCGTGACAAATTGTGTAGTGAGGATATTAAACCAATCAGTCAATTCCAGGAAAGTGGAAAAATGTATTCATCAATGATTGCTTAGCGCTCACAGCAGCCATACACCGGCCAGTTGCGTCCTCTGGAACCCAATTACAGCATATCCCCGGCGTAGGTTTAATGACGTCCTTGTAGGTGTAGACTTCAAAAAAATAAAATAAACTGTTCCTCGTACGCCTTATACTATGTGCTACTATTACAGCACATGCTATGTTCAGGGTATATACAGTATAATAACCTATTTTGGCCATTTATACTCGGACTTCCATTGTAGTTGTTTGTGCTCATTTATAATGTATCTTGCCTATTAGTGTACATTTATTTACTAGGCTGAACATGCCTATTTCCTCAAACATCAGCGTTGCCTGCCGCCGAATAACCCGACACATCAAAAGGCCGAGGCAAAAGAGAAAAATAAGCTGCAAATAATTGTAGCACGTAAAAAATGGGAAGCAAAATAATTGCTAGGAAGCCAGCTTGCTCGGCAGTGCTTCCAAGTTGGGATTGTACAATGTGGCACTAAAGGCACAGCCAAGTCTAATAATAAAGCTTACTAGGAAGGCAGGTCTGGGTCAATTCCACAGTCAGGCCGGACAAATCTGATTGGCCGTGACAGGCGATGCTGAGTAATTGCTCTAATCACTGAGCCAGGCACTGTACCTTAGCGCAGCAGAAGAATGATGCAATAAGTGGCTTCATAGTCCTGACTCCCCCTCAACCTGACATTTCTGACAGTGATGCATTGTGCGTAATAGGAGGGTTATATAGAGTTTCTGCCATTCAACAGGAGAGAGAGCTTTGCAGGAGCCTAGTGAGATCGTCTTAAGTTGGCTTAAGCTAAGGGTCTCATTAAAGTGCTCCACTGTACTTATTTGCAGGTTGACTTGCTGCGATGATCAGTTGGTGGAAAACGGCGGCAATGAGAAGCGCAAAAACATGTCAGGCAGAATCGTCTGCAGGTTTGTGCTTTTGTGGAGGAACTAACAATTATAGTGGGGCAATGATCAAAAACTTTCACGTCAACAGAGCAACACATCCAGTTTAAATGAGACAAAGTCAGATCTACTTAAGAAAATGCATTCTTTCAGCCTCCGTTCGGCTTTGTTCATGACAAGTGCACTTACACAACCCAATGCTAAACTTGCTTGTTTGGTTATTTTATGTTTGTTATTTGCTGACTTTGTATTAAGATGCCCGGATTGACATGTTACTGCATTGATCAAACATCTAATAGATGATTATTATATTATTCTTATTAGTACAGTATTTTGTTAGTCAAAGGAAAACAAATAATCATGTCGTCATACATAGTAACATAGTGCATAAGGCCAAAAAAAGACATTTGTCCATCCAGTTCGGCCTGTCATCCTGCAAGTTGATCCAGAGGAAGGCAAAAAAAAAACCCTGTGAGGTAGAAGCCAATTTTCACCACTTTAGGGGAATAAAAAATTCCTTCCTGACTCCAGTCAGGCAATCAGAATAACTCCCTGGATCAACGACCCCTCTCTAGTAGCTATAGCCTGTAATATTATTACGCTCCAGAAATACATCCAGGCCCCTCTTGAATTCCTTTATTGTACTCACCATCACCACCTCCTCAGGCAGAGAGTTCCATAGTCTCACTGATCTTACTGTGAGGCTGGGTTCAGACCTGAGCGTTTTACAGCGCGTTTAGGATCAGTTGGGTGACTGACTTCTGAGACCTTCTCTGATCTTGGGAATAAAGTGCAGAGCATGCAGCGCTGGTTCAGCACCCCCTTCTTAGTTCCCAGTTCCAGACCACCCCCTTTTTATATGTCATAGTGATATATCAAAGGTCTTGATCAGTGGGGGCCTGAGTGTGGAGACCCTCACCAGTCGCTAGAATGAGGAGAGAGAAGAGTTCACACAGAATGCTCTCTCTACTCATTGTAGCAGATGGAGTCAAGATGGGTTTTCTACTTGTTTGAGCGATTGTGGGGATCTCAGCAAAAAGATCACCACCAATCAAAACCTCTGATATGCCACTATAACATCAGACGTTTTTTTGTCAAAGTACAGTGACACTTTAAACATCTTCCACAGTAGACCACTACTAGAGGGATGCACTATACGTTCCTCCATGCACTACACCTGAGTGAATTTTTGGAGCATGTAGAAGGCAACCATTTGATGACATCCCAAGATCCAACAGGAGCAAAGTAATTCTTTGATCTCATTATAATGCAAAAAGTCTTCACTTTCATACCACACAGTGTACAAAATTATTAGTAAAGTTTTAATTTAATAATGGAATGCTAACCAAAAATTATCTTCTGACAAGCCATAGATACATGTCAGCAGATTATATCAATAGGGTTGCCCAGGTGTTCCTGAGAATAGGTCATCAATATCAGATCCGAACCCCACGCCCCCACTGATCAGGTGTTTTAAGTGCCCCCTTCTAGGCTTGTGACCTCATTTACATTGGTCACAAGGCCTACACACAGCTTAGTCCCATTAAAGTGAATGAGCCTTGGCTGCAATACCAAGCACAGCCACTGTGCAATAGATAGTGCTGTGCTTGGTAAGGCCTCATGCACACGACCGTTGTTGTGTTCCGTTCCGCAAAATGTAGTTCCGTTGTTCCGTGATCCGTTTCCGTTTTTGTTTCCGTGTGTCTCCCTTTATTTTTGGAGGATCACCAGACATGAAGGAAAGTAAAAAAAAGTCTAAGTCAAGTTTGCCATGCAAATGATAGGAAAAAAACGGACGGATGACAATCTTGTGTGCCTTCGCGTTTTTTCACGGTCCCATTGACTTGAATGGGTCCGCGAACCGTTTTCCATGAAAAAAATAGGACAGGTTATATATTTTTGACGGACTGGAACCACAGATCACGGACGCGGATGACAAACGGTGCATTAGCCGAGTTTTCAACGGACCCATTGAAAGTCAATGGGTCCGCAGAAAATCACGAAAAACGGCACAACGGACACGGAATAAAACAACGGTCGTGTGCATGAGGTATAAGCTGTGAGGAGGCCACAGTGTTTACTGGAGCACTGCAGTCTCTTCAAACATCTGATTGGTGGTAATTGTTTTATACAGCAGACATCCGCAGCTAATGGCCGCAATCATTGGTAATGCCTACCGCTGAATCAAATGCAGTGAATGGCATAACGGAAAAAAATGATAAAAATTGCTGATTCGCAGTTTTTTTCATCACTTTATCTCCCCAAAAAATAAAAATGCATAAAAAGTGATCAAAAAGTCATACACACCCCAAAATGGTATTATAAAAGACAGATCGTCCCGCAAAAAATGTGCCCCCATACATCTCCATAGATATAACTATAAAAAGGTTATGGCGGTCAGAATATGCGATTAAAAGAATTTTTTTTTTTTTCCTGTATTAAATTGCAAGAAAAACTATACATATGTGGTATCGCTATATTCTTACTGACCTGGAGAATGAAGAGCACAAGTCAGTTTTACCACAAAGGGAACACCGTAAAAAACGACAACATAAAAGTGTGGCAAAATTGCATTTTTTTTCCAATTCCACCCCATTTGGATTTTTTTCCCCACTTCCCACTACATCCTATGCAATATTAAATGGTGGCATTAGAAAGTAAAACTTGTCCTGCTAAAAAAAAGCCCTCATACGGCTATGTGAACCACATCCAGGCAAGAAAAAATGAGGCGGCTGTGCATATGCATGATGTTCTCCATTTACTTCGATAGTTACAGAAATAGTTGATATAAATTGTTTTAACATTAAGTCCCTTTATGCCACAGTGATAATTCAGGAACACTATAAACCCTAAACAACCCTATGCAACATGTGTAATCTAATGCATGCAGAAAGTTGGCAAAGGGAGTATAATTAAGCTTATAGAGGTCAACCCCTGCCCCATTTAAAAATCCTATGTTTTCCCCTTCAACACCTTTAAAATGATAGCCAACGCAAAAACTCCAGAACTTCACTGCAGGGAGCAATAGTGAAACCAAATAGTGCAGAGAAGCCGGAAAACTACAGGAAACTACAAATTTTGTAGCTTTTTCAGATTTTATCCCCATAAGGTCATGACTATCTTGGCCATGGTTTTTGTTTTTGCCCCAGTGAATTCTGAAAGCCAAAACTTTTTCATTTTACTCAGAAGTCTTGTCTTTTGGTATCTCAGAGTGTCATTTTATATAATTTTGTGATATTTTCAACGTAAACTACATCTGACATTTCTTTTATTATTTGCAACAATTTATCAATTGCACTTTCTCTTCATCTCTGACCAGTCTCTCTGTCTCAGCCACTGAAAAATACCACAAAAGCATGATGCTGCCACCACCTGGTTTTCTCCAAACATGATGCTTAGAACTAAGGCCAAAAGTTCATCCTTGGTTTCATGAGAACAGAGAATCTTGTTTGAGAGTACTTTAGGTGCTTTTTTGCACACTTTCACGTGTCTTTCTTGCTACTCCGCCATAAAGCCCAGATTGGAGGAATCCTGCAGTGATGGTTGACTTTCTGGAAGATTCTCCCATCTACACACAGGATCTTTGGAGCTCAACTAGAGTGACCAATGGGTTCTTGGTCACCTCCTCAAGACCGTTTTTCCCATGATTACATAGTTGTCTCAAATGTCAACTGTGCTCTTGGTAATTTTCTGTGCAGCAGAATTTTCTTCTGTACCCTTCTCCAGATCTGTGCCTCCACACAATCATGTCTCTGATCTCTAAACTCAGTTCTTTCCTCCTCATGGCTTGGTTTTCGCTCTGATATGCATTGTCAGCTGTGAGACCTTATATAGATGGGTCTTTGTCTTTACAAATCATATCCAATAAGCTGAATTTACCACATGTAGACTCCAATCAAGGTGCAGAAACCTCTCAAAGATGATCAGGTGAAGTGTGAGGCTCTCAGAGCTAAATTTCAAGTGTCATATTAAGGCCTATTGCACACAAACGTTTGCGCTCCGTGGCCGTATTGCAGACCGCATTTGCGGATCTGCAATACACGGGCACTGTTCCGTGTGCATTCCGCATCACGGATACGGACCCATTCACTTCAATGGGTCCGCAAATCCGGAGATGCGGAATGGTGCGGAACGGAAGCACGGAACGGAACCCTACGGAAGCACTACGGAGTGCTTCAGTGGGGTTTCGTCCCGTACTTCCGTTCCGCAAAAAGATAGAACATGTCCTATCTTTTTGCAGAACGGCTGGATCGCGGACCCATTAAAGTGAATGAGTCCGCGATCCGCTGCGGCTGCCCCACGGTGGGTGTTCGTGCCCCACACGTTCGTGTACAAGAGTCCTAAAGGTTCTGAATAATTACACCAAGGCAAAATTTTAGTTGTTGCTTTTTAATACATTTTCAAACATTTCTAAAATTCCGTTTTTACTTTCTCATCATGGGCCATTGAGTGCAGACGGATAGGGAAAACCTGATTTTTTATTTTTACGAAATGTAAAAAAAAATAAAATGTGAAAGGTGACTTTCCAAATGCATTGTAGGTGAATCAGACTGAGCTGCAATATCAGTACAGCCCATAGATAAGAGTGGCACTGTTTATAGGTTAAAAAAAAAAAAAAACTTTTTCCAATCTAAAACATCCCCTTTACTTTGAATTATGATGGCAATAATTATGTATTTTCAACCAAAAACAGTCACTTTAGATCACTGACATGCAGAGATTATCCCAAAATGCAGTTGGAATTCATCAGACTGCATGCAAAGTTATATCGTGTTAACTTACCGTAAGCAATTTATACACTGACTTTGTTTTTTTAATTTAAATGTGAGCTTAAATCAATGTAATATTTTATCTGCTGTATCAACATGCTGTATGTGCCCTTAAAAAAACTCATCGGTAATTTGTTACATTTTACATTTTTACAAATATATCAGCAAAAGCAGTTTTAATTGCACGAAGACGAGTTGCAAGATTTGATTATCGCTGGGATTTACAAGCATAACACGGTGTAGAAAAATCAATTCTGTTCATGTAATGAAGAAAAACACGTTCTTCTCAAACAGAAATAAGATTACACATTCACAGCTCACAACAGTGAAGCAAAGGACGCAGTAATACGGAGTGCGGAGCCTCGGAGGGAATATCCAATATCCAGACACCAAGGATGCATTCATCCCTGCTTAACCAATTCACTCCTGGGCCACATACTCCAATGACATAGGAAGAAAAAAATAAACCATGATCGTTAGGTATTCAGTGCCCAAGGCAAAGCTCATTGCTGTTAGGCTGCTGCCACACAATGTCTTTTTCTTGTAATTATTTTTTTTTGGCTTGTAAAAAAAAAAACTATTCAATACTGGTTCTTTTCATAAGCTCTTTTTGGGTGGCGATTTTTAGTCACTCTTTTTCTCCAGACTTTTTTTTTTTTTCTCTCTCTAGAGAAGTCTACGGGAAAAAATACCACACTCAGAGCATGCTGGGATTAAAAAAAAAATACATTAAGGTTAAATAAATCTCTTAAAATAGCAATACATAAAAACGCAGCATTTCAATGGCATTTAGAAATTTCCTTTTGGCCAGGATGGAATAGTGTTTTTTGCTCCAAAAAAAAAAGCCTTAAACACTGCATTTTTCAAGGAAAGGTTTAGTGTGAAACCAAACTCAAGTTTTTAATTTTATTTACAAACATGCTTACATGAGCGTTTGCTACATTGTATTAAGGCTAGACAATACTCTGTAGGCTAAGGGTACTTTCACACTTGCGTTGTTTGATTCCGGCAGGAAAACTGTATGCAAATGCTGTCATTTTTTCTGACTGATCAGGCATTCTGATCAGTCTGAAAAATGCCTGATCAGTCAGAAAAATGCATTGCAATACCGGATCCGTTTTTCCGGTGTCATCAGGCAAAACGGATCCGGTATTTATTTTTTTTTACACATTTTTAAATGTCTGCGCATACCGTATCCGTCAATGCAGCAATTTGAATGCCGGATCCGGCACTAATACATTCCTATGGAAATAAATGCCGGATCCGGCATTCAGGCAAGTGTTCAGTTTTTTGGGCCGGAGATAAAACCGTAGCATGCTGCGGTATTATCTCCGTCCTGAACAGTCAAAAAGACTGAGCTGAAGACATCCTGATGCATCCTGAACAGATTACT
Source organism: Bufo bufo (assembly GCF_905171765.1). Classification (NCBI taxonomy): domain Eukaryota; kingdom Metazoa; phylum Chordata; class Amphibia; order Anura; family Bufonidae; genus Bufo; species Bufo bufo. The sequence goes on along the minus strand of NC_053393.1, from coordinate 376,233,766 downwards.
CTCCATTCAGAATGCATGGGGATATGACGGATCAGTTATTTTCCGGTATTGAGCCCTTAGGACGGAACTCAGTGCCGGACGCACATTGCCACTGTCCATGTTTTGCGGATCCGCAAAACACACACGGATGTGTGAATGGACCCTAACTTTGAGGCCTCAATCTGTAGATAGGAGCAGGTCCCAGAGGTGGGACCCAAACTGATCTGATACTTATGGCATATACTGGCAATATAACCGCTGTCACAGTACACGACTTGCTGCAGATCAACAGCAAAATCTGCAAAAAGGATCCATGTAAAAATCCACATGAATTACGTGTGGATTTGGCCTCATGCACACGACCGTTGTTTTGGTCCGCATCCGAGCTGCAGTATTTGCGGCTTTGATGCGGACCCATTCACTTCAATGGGGCCACAAAAGATGCGAACAGCACTCCGTGTGATTTCCGCATCCATTGCTCTGTTCCGTGGTCCGCAAAAAAATAAATAACCTGTCCTATTCTTATCTGTTTTGCGGACAAGAATAGGCAGTTATATTAATGGCTGTCCGCGCCATTCCGCAAATTGAGGAACGCACACGGACGCCATCTGTGTTTTGCGGATCCGCAATTTGCGGACTGCAAAACACACAACAGTCATGTGCATGAGGCCTTTGTCAGGGATTTTGCAGAACATTTGCTGCCTTGTAAAGAGTAAAATCTACATTAGAAATCTGCAGCATAAACTGACATGCAGCGGAGGCACAGCACATACATCCGACGTGGACATAGCTTGTAAATTTCCTAAAAATAATGCTCATAGGGATGTGCCGTCATGACAGTCTTAATATTATTTTTATAGGATTTTTTTTCTCCTAAAGCAGTAAAATAACAATGTATATGCTATTATATGAAAAATATTATATGCCTTATTATAAGAGGAACTGTACTTATCCAGGACATAATTCTAATTTAATTTAAGTTGAATTCAAATTCCAAGATTATGATCATATACTTGGTATATAGCATCAGTACAATTCCCCCTGCTTTCAATGGGAGGCAGTAGCTTATTGCTGAGACCGCGCCAAGGAAGGACATGAAAACATTGGGAGATGGTTTCTTCGTAGCCACCCAGCAACTTTTAGGCGCAGAAGCTGCACCAAATTCAGCCTGCGTAAAACTCCATCTGGACGTCCCTTACGGTGGTTTCACACATGGCTTGTTTGGGAACGTTGGCAGTTTTGACTGCATTTTTTTGACCCAAAGCTGGTAGTAAATCCAGAAGGTAGGTAACATTTTCTACTGGATCCACTCCTGGATTTGCCTCAAAAATCTGCATCAAAAATTTTAGTGGCATTTAAAAAAAAAAAAGCCACATTTGAAACCACTCCTCAAGTAAAAGGTAAAATATTGTGATGTCTAAATACACAGCTCTTTGGTTTCTAAACACAGCATGTGCCAGGTTTGGGTTATTTCCACAGGCTTCTGTACATGATTGCAAAAAAAGAAAAGAAAAGCATATACAAAATGGCAGAAATAAAAACACTGTAAAAATGCTTGAAAGTAACAAATGCTACTTTTTGTTTAAATAATTGTTGAAAAATGTGTGTGGAATCTTTTAAGGTATACTGTGTCACGTGCAGGTACGTTCGCACATGGAGACCCATACTATTTATACCTCTATGTAGTGTAAGCACAAGACCCTAGTCTTATAATGGCAAACCCGCTGGAGTTCAACGCTTAAAGGGGTTGGCCACTTTCTGGTTATTGTTGACCAATGTGTATATAAGATGATTATATGGCACTTACTAATATAGCCTTTGTTGAAAATTTGCACCATTTTCTATATTTCATAAGGTATCCCCCCTTGTTTACTAAGTCTTTTGTGCAGTTCACACAGAGATCCTGTCCATAAGATGGCCGCTGCCAGACTGATGGAGGGTTATGTGACCAGGCAAATCACCTCCATGTCATGCCTGCTCCTGCCATCTTGTTCTGTTGGGAGTTTGAATTTGAATGGAGGAGACATAGAAACATAGAATGTGTCGGCAGATAAGAACCATTTGGCCCATCTAGTCTGCCCAATATACTGAATACTATGGATAGCCCCTGGCCCTATGTTATATGAAGGATGGCCTTATGCCTATCCCATGCATGCTTAAACTCCTTCACTGTATTTGCAGCTACCACTTCTGCAGGAAGGCTATTCCATGCATCCACTACTCTCTCAGTAAAGTAATACTTCCTAAAACTATGTCCTCTTGTAGCAGTTTTTCTTCTTTTAAATATTCTCTCCTCTTTTACCTTGTTGATTCCCTTTATGTATTTAAAAGTTTCTATCATATCCCCTCTGTCTCGTCTTTCTTCCAAGCTATACATGTTAAGGTCCTTTAACCTTTCCTGGTAAGTTTTATCCTGCAATCCATGTACCAGTTTAGTAGCTCTTCTCTGAACTCTCTCCAAAGTATCAATATCCTTCTGGAGATATGGTCTCCAGTACTGCGCACAATACTCCAAATGAGGTCTCACTAGTGCTCTGTAGAGCGGCATGAGCACCTCCCTCTTTCTACTGGTAATGCCTCTCACTATACACCCAAGCATTCTGCTAGCATTTCCTGCTGCTCTATGACATTGTCTGCCTACCTTTAAGTCTTCTGAAATAATGACCCCTAAATCCCTTTCCTCAGATACTGAGGTTAGGACTGTATCACAGATTTTATATTCTGCTCTTGGGTTTTTACGCCCCAGGTGCATTATCTTGCACTTATCAACATTAAATTTTAGTTGCCAGATTTTTGACCATTCCTCTAGTTTTCCTAAATCCTTTTCCATTTGGTGTATCCCTCCAGGAACATCAACCCTGTTACAAATCTTTGTGTCATCCGCAAATAGACACACCTTACCATCGAGGCCTTCTGCAATTTCGCTGATAAAGATCACATGGAGGTGATCTGACTGGCCACATGACCTTCCATCAGCAGCCATTTTATGGACAGGATCTCTGTGAGGACAGCACAAAAGACTTTGTAAACATGGGGTATATGAAATATAGACAATAGTGCAGAAAAGCAACAAAAGCTATATTAGTCAGTGTCACATAATCATCTCATAAACACACTGGTCAACAGTAACCAGAAATTGGCCAACACCTTTAAGGCCTAATGTGCACCAGTTTTCTGATGTACATGTGAAATGAGTTGGGCTATGGAGGTCCCGCCAATAACCTTCCTTACCCCTAAACACTTTTTGTTCAGCGGTAAGGGAAAAGTGCAAAAATTCACAATTTTGGGCATAAAACATCACGCACCAAAAACTGCAATATTTTTACAATGAGTTTGTAGCAAAAACGAAAGCTGAAAAAGGCATAGAAGTAGAGCTCATTGGTAATTTTCCGTTCACATAGCTGTACGAGGGTTTGATTTTTTTGCGGGACAACTTGTACTTTCTTTAATATTAATATTAAACCATTTAATATTCCATAAGATGTATTGTAAAAATTTATAATGGAGTGGAATTGGAAAAAAACACACAATTGCACCATTGGTGGACGGGTTCTGTCTTTACAGTGTTCTGTGTGCAGTAAAAATAACAAATGACCTCTATTTTATGGGTCAACATGATTACAGTGATTCCAAATTTACACCGTTTTTATTGTTTAAATAATTTTTTTTTTTAATCTCTGGGGGAAAAAACATTTTTCCTGAGTGAGCTGTAATTTTTATGAATACAATTTTGAGGTATGCATGTTTTTTTAATCACTTTTTATGCACTTTTTTGGGAGGTGAAACAACCAAAATAGGTAATTTGTCTGCATTCATTCATTGAATGGTTGCAATTGATCACTGCATCTGAGCTGTTTGGTGTCCATGATGGAAGTTGTTCCCATTCCTCACACTGCTGATGGATGTCTGCTGAGGTAAGCTCCTGAGCCAGCTGCATCTTTAAAGACTGTGCAACATGGTAGATGTCTACAGTGTCATGTAAGTAAAGTAGGTATTTTTGGCACAAGTGAAGGAAATGTTCACCTGTCACATTTAGGGCTCACACACATGGCCATATTACTGCCTCGTCAAAGCTACAGAGTTGGAGAGGGCCGCAAGACACAACTAATACAGGTCTTGTAGGCCATATTATACCTCTAGATCTCTCCAGTTTCGTATGCAGTGACATTTTAGAGGTAAATATACTGTGTACAGAGGTCTTATTGGAACAGTTATTTAATAGCTTTGTACAGTATGTCAGTGCGCTACCTTATTGCACTGAAGTGTGGCGGCATGTCTGCAGTAGCTGCTTCCAAAACTAAATTTGAGCTTCAGAAGCTGCAAAGGCAGGACATTGACATGGCCGGGCAAGTGGGTGCTTCTTCACTAGTGCTGAGCGGCAGGGGTCATCTTCAAATTCGTGATATTTTGTAGAATATTCGTCGAATATTTGCAAATTCGAATATTCGTTATATTCTACATTCTTTTTTTTACTTGAAAATCGGCAAGGTAATGGCGTAATATCCGAATATTATGCAATCAATACAGGCGTGGGTCAAAAACGAATATATAGCACTATAGAATATAGTGTTCACTTCAGATGGAAAAAAATGATGAATATTCTAAAATATGAATATATAGCACTATATTGAATATAGTTCTATATATTCGTTTTTTAGAATATTCAGCATTTTTTCCATCTGAAGTCCTGATTCCTCTCTGCTTAAGTTGCTTATGGGCCAATGACTCATGGGCCAAGAATCATGTTTTCAGATGGAAAAAATGACGAATACTCAATATATATAATATATAGCACTAAATTCTAAATATTTGCAAATTCTCAAAGTGGCGATATTCAAGATAAAAATTGACTTTTCAAATATTTGCGCTCAACACTATTCTTTACCTGTGGGGACAGCCACCCCCACAGGTGAAGGAGTCTGGCTAATGAGACAAATTGATTCATTAGGACCCATTTATTAGAATTGATTTTCACATTTCATTTCTCAGTGCAATTCAGTTGAATAGTATGAAGCTGTAGTAAAAATGCCAGGCTCATTACCCAACGAACAAGTGTTCAGGAATGTTGGTGTGGAAACCTAAATTATTGTTTGTGAGCAGCAGATGGTGTCATCTAAACAGCACTCTGCTGTTGGCAAACAATGATTCTGTATGGGGACGAGCGATGGCATTAGCGATCACTTCTCCCCATACTCTGGAGGAGATCGCTGCATGTAATAGAAGCAGTCTCCTCCACTAACGAGCAGGTGATTGTTGGGAAGGAATGCTTCCCTCCCGACAATCATCCATTGAGCAGTGTAAAAGCGGCCTTAATGGGCTTCTGTCACCCCACTAAAGTCTTTTTTTTTTTTTGGGCTAGTTAAATTACTTATCCTGCGATATATGAAAATATAATTGTGTTACTTACCTTGATTCAGCAGTTTCTTCTAAAAACGAACTTTTATAATATGTAAATTCGGTCTCTACCAGCAAGTAGGGCGGCTACTTGCTGGTAGCAGCTGCAGAAAACCGCCCCCTCGTCGTGTTGATTGACAGGGCCAGCCGGGATCTCCTCCTCCGGCCAGCCCTGTCGGCATTTAAAAAATCGCGCGCCTGTGTTCATTCTGCGCAGGCGCTCTGAGATGAGGAGGCTCGCCTCTTCAGAACTCCCTCAGTGCGCCTGCGCCGATGACATCACCGAAATAGAAGACGTCCTCGGCGGAGGCGCACTGAGGGAGTTCTGAGGAGGCGAGCCTCCTCATCTCAGAGCGCCTGCGCAGAATGAGCACAGGCGCGCGATTTTTAAAATGCCGACAGGGCTGGCCGGAGGAGGAGATCCCGGCTGGACCTGTCAATCAACACGACGAGGGGGCGGTTTTCTGCAGCTGCTACCAGCAAGTAGCCGCCCTACTTGCTGGTAGAGACCTAATTTACATATTATAAAAGTTCGTTTTTAGAAGAAACTGCTGAATCAAAGTAAGTAAGACCATTATATTTTCATATATCGCAGGGTAAGTAATTTAACTAGCCCAAAAAAAAATAATGACTTTAGTGGGGTGACAGAAGCCCTTTAAGGATAACTCTGCATGTGATAACCAAGTTAGAATATATATATATATGATTATTCTACAAAGTTGTGTAGCCTTTTAAATTCATTTTATTACTTATCTTATACAGCATGTATTATAGTACAGATATTAAAGGGGTTATCCCCTAAAAAGTATTCTATAGTATTCAAACCAGCACCTTTTGTAAGTGCTTTTGTAAGTGCTTTTAATTAAACATTTAGTATAGCTACCTGAGTTATTCAATAAAATGTATCTGTATAGCACCACCTGCAGTTAGTTTTTTTTCTTATTTCTTTGACCTGCTCACGTAGACGGCCGCACATGCTCAGTTTCATTCTTCAACTGCCTCCTGAGCTGTGATAGGTAGAGCATGGACACACCTCCTGAGCTGTGATAGGGAGAGCTGAGACACGCCCCCTGAGCTGCAGTAGAAAAGACACTCCCCTTGAGCCGTCAGCTTGATATGAATCTAGTAGAGCAATGAATGTGGAGATCTTTGGATCCATGTGAGGTACAGGGCTGGTTCTAGCTTTGTTAGTCCTCTAAAGTTGTTTTTTTCCGTTCCGTTTTTGCGGGTTCTGTTTGTGGTCCGTATGCGCAACCATTCATTTCAATGGTTCCGCAAAAAAAAAAATGGAATGTACTCCACATGCATTCCGTTTCCGTATTTCCGTATATCCATTCCGCTAAAAGATAGAACTTGTCCTATTATTGCCCACAAATAACGTTCCGTGGCTCCATTCAAGTCAATGGGTCCGCAAAAAGTATGGAATACATATGGAACACATCGGTATATCATCCGTTTTTTGTGGATCCATGCCCACTTTGCCTATGTGTATACTGTTTACAAACATTACTGTATATTACAGTAATGATTGCAAATTTTATGTTTCCGTTAGCGATCTTCAAAAAACGGATCGCATACTGAAACCATACGGAGATTTTTAGCGAAACTACGAAACGGAACAGAAACAGAAACACAATGGAAACAAAAAATGAAACAACGGCCCGCAAAACATAGAAAAAGACATACAGTCGTGTGCAAGAGGCCTTAGAAAGAGATTGTCATGTACTATATGATGTCTGAATTTCATTTTAACATTAATCATTAGATAACCCCTCTAAGTAGCACATCTAGGATGGTTTGGATGAGGTCCTATAATGCAGTGGGACAATTAGCAATTGTTATTAGATTACTATACGTTTCCTGATATAAAGGGAATACTTCTCAGATTGCAGATCTTAACAGCAGACAATGAATAAGAAATGCACGGAGATTTCAGCTCTGAATTCTGCAGAACAGTGAATGCTGCTCAGGACCAGTAGAAGATAAGTGATAGGGCTCATTCCCGTTCCGCAATTTTGCGGAAGGTCTGCGGATCCATTCATTTCTATGGGCCCTCAATAGATGCGGACAGCACACCGTGTGCCGTCCGCATCCGTTATTCCGTACCGCGGCTCCGCAGAAAGGATAGAACATGTCCTATTCTTGTCCGCAATCGTGGACAAGAATAGGCATTTTCTATTATGGGTGCGGCCATGTGTGGTCCGCAAATTGCGGAACGCACATGGCCGGTATCCGTGTTTTTCGGATCCACAAAGCACTACGGCCGTCTGAATGGGCCCATAGAATAAGTAATTACAATGTTATCCCAGCCTTTTATGTAGAATAATTTCATATGTAAACTGCAAAATGTTGCTGAAATATTTAAATCGATGCAAATTCCTCCACCGGACGCACCTTTTCTTTTCACTCTGGCACCTACTACAGCTTAACGTGGGCATATGACCGTCCAAAAAATCCCTTACAGCAACAGTAGAACACAGAGAGGCATATTCCCTCATTCAGAAGTGTTGCTTTTTACCAAAATGCCTGAAAAAAAAAAAGAGATTTAGTTTCATTGTTTGCTGCAAATTCACTTATGTTATGTCTATGCGCCATTTCTGAAATAAAATCCAACCCCCCATATTTAGCAACGTGTTACCCCAAGAGATCAGTCTCTCACCCAACTGCGAACCCTTCAAGAGCAACCTGAAAAGCCACCTCTTCAGGAAAGTCTACAATAAACCTTCTGCCACTACACTGCCATCTGAGCAGCTTCTACCCTCACCTTCACCCTTCCTACAGTATATAGATTGTCAGCTCTTGTGGGCAGAGTCCTCTCCCCCTCTATACCAGTCTGTCACTCATTTCATTTGTATTTAATGCACTTACCCTTTTTATTGTCTTATGTTATGTGCCAAAATTCATATGTGCAGCTCCCAGAATGAATGCAGCTTTAAAATAAATAATAATGATAATAAGTGTAATTTGCTTTACTGGAGGTTGTAATATTACGTTATGATCTGTGGCTTTATATGTGCTTTAAATATTAACAGCACAACTGTGGCTACTTTTTGCATACTACATTGCAGTTAACAGAACTGAAATTCACACGTCTAGAATCATAAACCACACGCTCCTTCAAGACAGTTATTTCAAAATATACAATACCATAGTGCCCCCTGGTGGACAGTCACCATATCACAGGCCACACTGCTCTCCTTCATTCTACTCAACCAATTATAGCTGTAGTTTAAGCAATTACATCTGTAAATATAAAAAAAAAACTAAAATTTTTACACTGAGTGCACAAAGTGGAGTTTTTAAACTTAAAGTAAATGGAGAAACTGATAGTGGAGTTACGAATTTGGATTTGCTGAATCAGTGGCAGATTTTAGCCGTGTAAACATACCCTAAGGGTCCTTTTACATGGGCAGATTTTCTGGATTGTTAACAAACACTGATCAACAATAGAGCATGTCAGTTGGCACTTGTTATCTGGGAATTTGATATTGATGGCTTATCCTCAAAATAGGTCAACAACAATAGATTGGCAGGGGCGGACACAAACGGCAGAAGGCCCCTGTGCAAGGAATGTACCTGCCCCCCCCCCCCCTCCAAACCACACATACAAATGTAAACATACAGTCAGGTCCATAAATATTGGGACATCTACACAATTCTAACATTTTGGGCTCTATACACCACCACAATGGATTTGAAATGAAATTAACAAGATGTTCTTTAACTGCAGACTGTCAGCTTTAGGCCTCTTTCACACTACAGTATGTCCATTTCAGTGTTTTGCGTTCCGTTTTTCACGGATCCGTTTTTCCGTTTTTTTGTTTCCGTTGTGTTTCCGTTTCGGTTCCGTTTTTCCGTTCCGTTTTTCCGTTCCGTTTTTCCGTATGGCGTATACAGTATTTACATAGAGAAAATTGGGCTGGGCATAACATTTTGAATAGATGGTTCAGCAAAAAATGGAACGGAAACGGAAGACATACGGATGCATTTCCGTATGTGTTCCGTTTTTTTTGCGGACCCATTGACTTTAATGGAGCCACGGAACGTGATTTGCGGCCAAATATAGGACATGTTCTATCTTTCAACGGAACGGAAAAACGGAAATACGGAAACGGAATGCATACAGAGTACATTCCGTTTTTTTTGCGGAACCATTGAAATGAATGGTTCCGTATACGGAACGCAAAAAACGGACCGCAAAACGGAAAAAAAAAAACGGTAGTGTGAAAGAGGCCTTAATTTGAGGGTATTGACATCCAAATCAGGTGAACGGTGTAGGAATTACAACAGTTTGCATTTGTGCCTCCCACTTGTTAAGGAACCAAAAGTAATGGTGCCAGGCCTCTACTGCAACGGTCTTCAGTTCCTGCTTGTTCTTGGGGCATTTTCCCTTCAGTTTTGTCTTCAGCAAGTGAAATGCATGCTCAATCGGATTCAGGTCAGGTGATTGACTTGGCCATTGCATAACATTCCACTTCTTTCCCTTAAACTCTTTGGTTGCTTTTGCAGTATGGGTCATTGTCCATCTGCACTGTGAAGCGCCGTCCAATGAGATCTGAAGCATTTGGCTGAATATGAGCAGATAATATTGCCCGAAACTCTTCAGAATTCATCCTGCTGCTTTTGTCAGCAGTCCAGGGATGGACTGGGACAATAAAGTGGCCCTGGACTTCAGCCAGACCGGCCCACTTTATTTTTCCCAAACACACTCAAAAAAAAACATAAGTAAAAACATTCCACTGTAAGTATAAACAGGTTTTTTATTTTTACTCTTAATTTAGAAAAAAAAATCCCCCTCCATAATGGTGCCATCCACAGATCCCCCCCATAAGTGTCATCCACAGACCCCCCCCCCCCATAAGTGTCATCCACAGACCCCCCCCCATAACAGTGCCATCCACGGATCCCCCTCCCTATAACAGTGCCGTCATCCATAGATCCCCCTCCCGCCACTCGCAGTAGTATACATTAATAAATCGGTATCCTGCAGGCTGCAGACAGTAACTTTAATTTTAACACAGCGCTCATCTCTTTACTACCTTACATTCAGCTCCCTCCAGCCTCCAGTAACAAGTGCGGGCGGCAGCGCTCACTCACTGACGTCACGCGCCTGCGCCGCCTAGTGGGAGGAGCAGGCGTGTGACGTCAGTGAGTGAGCGCCGCCCCCACACTGCCTGCTGTTAGCACTGACAGCAAAAAAATTAAAATGGCTCGGGACCGGCCGGGCCCCCCCGGGGTCCGGGCCCCTTACTGGGGTATCGGCTTTACCCCCCTGATGGCGGCCCTGGCCGGCCCATAATTCGATCGGCCCACCGGGATTCTCCCGGTACTCCCGATGGCCAGTCCATCGCTGCAGCAGTCACATCATCAATAAATACAAGAGAACCAGTTCCATTGGCAGCCATACATGCGCCCGCATGACACTACTACCACCACCATGCTTCACTGATGAGGTGGTATGCTTAGGATCATGAGCAGTTCCTTTCCTTCTCCATACTCTTCTCTTCCCATCACTCTTGTACAAGTTGATCTTGGTCTCATCTGTCCATAGGATGTTGTTCCAGAACTGTGAAGGCTTTTTTAGATGTCGTTTGGCAAACTCTAATCTGCCCTCCCTGTTTTTGAGGCTCACCAATGGTTTACATCTTGTGGTGAACCCTCTGTATTCACTCTGGTGAAGTCTTCTCTTGTTTGTTGACTTTGACACACATACACCTACCTCCTGGAGGGTGTTCTTGATCTGGCCAACTGTTGTGAAGGGTGTTTTCTTCACCAGGGAAATAATTATTCGGTCATCCACCACAGTTGAAGTCCGTGGTCTTCCGGGTCTTTTTGTGTTGCTGAGCTCACCGGTGCGTTCCTTCTTTTTAAGAATGTTCCAAACAGTTGTTTTGGCCACGCCTAATGTTTTTGCCATCTCTCTGATGGGTTTGTTTTGTTTTTTCAGCCTAATGATGGCTTGCTTCACTGATAGTGACAGCTCTTTGGATCTCATTTTGAGAGTTGACAGCAACAGATTCCAAATGCAAATAGCACACTTGAAATGAACTATGGACCTTTTATCTGCTCATTGTAATTGGGATAATGAGGGAATAACACACACCTGGCCATGGAACAGCTGAGAAGCCAATTGTCCCGTTACTTTTGGTTCCTTAACAAGTGGGAGGCACATATGCAAACTGTTGTAATTCCTACACTGTTCACCTGATTTGGATGTCAATACCCTCAAATTAAAGCTGACAGTCTGCAGTTAAAGCACATCTTATTAGTTTCATTTCAAATCCATTGTTGTGGTGTATAGAGCCAAAAATGTTAGAATTGTGTCGATGTCCCAAAATTTATGGACCTGACTGTATACATGCAAATAAAATACATCTTGTTTATATGGGTCAATATGTTTACAATATGTATTCATATGTTTTTCATACTAGGCCACGCCCCTAACTCTGCCCAAAGCATAACTATACACAACCAGTCCCCTTAATGCCCCTACATAGTAATTATTCCCCCTTTGTACCTTCACATAGTAGTAATGCCCACACTGTGCCCCCTTCACAGTAGTTATGCCCAGATATGTGCCCCCTTCACAGCATGCCCAGATATGTGCCCCCTTCACAGCACTTATGCCCAGATATGTGCCCCCTTCACAGCACTTATGCCCAGATATGTGCCCCCTTCACAGCACTTATGCCCAGATTTGTGCCCATTTCACAGTAGGTATGCCCAGAGATGCCCCCTTCACAGCAGTTATGCCCAGATATGTGCCCCCTTCACAGTTGCTATGCCCAGATATGTGCCCCCTTCACAGTAGTTATGTCCAGATATGTGGCTCCTTCACAGTAGTTATGTTCAGATATGTGCTCCCTTCACAGTAGTTATGTCCAGATATGTGCTCCCTCACAGTAGCAGTGTGATGTTTGACACTACATTGTGCTGCTGCTGTGGAGCCAGGGCAATATGTAGATTTTATGCTGCCATAGGCACTTTAGTGCTGGTTTCTTCCCCCCACTGAAGTTCATATTTTTTTAGATAGCTGACATTAAAATGCTCCCTTGGCCTTCAGCTATCCCTCAGGACTCCATCATACACTTGCACAATTAAAAGGCTGACCTGTTTCATGTGCGCTTGGCAGCTGAAGACATATGTGTTGGTCCCATGTTCATATGTGCCCACATTGCTGAGAAAAATTATGTTTTATTATATGCAAACAGGGGCGTTATCATTACTCCTAGAGGCTCCGCTCTCTCTGTAACTGCTGCGCCCTCTGCACTTTAACATGGACAGTTGTGATGACATTTTCACTGCCAGGCCCTGTCAAAGTAGACAGGGAGTGGCAGTTGCAAAGAAACCGGAGCCTCTAGGTGTAATGGCAACGCCCCGTTGCCCCTAGAGTCTCATTTGCATAAATACATACAAATTTTCTCAGCAATGCGGGCACATACAAACATGGGACCAACACAGATGCCTTCTGCTGCCAAGTGCACATGTAACAGATCAGCCAGTGTCATAGGTACAAAACTGCTGACAGATCCCCTTTAAAACATTTCATACTCTGATGCTCTCTCTTGGCCTGCGCTGTAAAGCGTAGGGTAAGGGCTGTTTTGTTTACAGCCCTAGCAGTGTTCCCGCGACGTCACCGGCACTGATGGGTGGCTTTACAGGCTAAAGCAGCGCTAAAGCCTGTCCATTAGTGCCGGCGACGTCACCGGGCTCACTGCTAGGCGGAAGCCCCCTCCCATAGTACCCCTACAGTGCCCTCAGTACTAATAAGGCACCCCTAATAGATCTGAAGCAAATCTACAAGGCACCCCAATGGAGCCCTCAGTAGTAATGACCGCCACCACTGCCCACAGTATTTATAATGTTCCCTGCAGTGCCCTCTGTAATTATACCTTCTGCCGTACCCCCTGGAGTTATAATCTTCTCTGTAGTACCCCTATAAATTATGATGCCTGTCCTCTCCCTACAGTCTTCTATACAATATAGTCCCATTTAAATAACATCACTTCACTCCTTCCAGTCTTCTATACTATGCAGTCCTATGTAAATAACTTCACTCCTCTCCCTCCAGTCTTCTATACCATGAAGTCCCATGTAAATAACACCAGTCCTCTCCCACCAGTCTTCTATATGATAGTCCCATGTAAATAACCTCTCTTCCTTACAGTCTTCTATAACATACAGTCCCATGTAAATAACTTAAATCCCCCTCCTTCAGCCCCTCCAACACACAGTCCCATGTAAATAACATAACTTCTTACCCTCCAGTCCTCTATAATATCCAGTCCCATGTAAATAACACCAGTCATCTCCCCCCAATCTTCTGTAACATACAGTCCCATGTAACTAACACCCATCCTCTTCGTTCAGCCCTTCTAACATACAGTCCCAGTTAAATAACATATTTCTCTCCCACTAAGCAGGGAGGAAGTATAATGGGGAGAACCACATCTCCCAGCATTTCTCTGGCACTTACAGATGAAACTCGAAAAATTAGAATATCGTGCAAAAGTTCATTTATTTCAGTAAGGCCTCATGCACACGACCGATGTGTGCATCCGCGGCCGTTGTTCCGTTTTCCGTTTTTTTTCGCGGACCCATTGACTTTCAATGGGTCCGTGGAAAAATCGGAAAATGCACCGTTTGGCTTCCGCGTCCGTGATCCGTTTTTCCAGTCCGTGAAAAAAATATGACCTGTCCTATTTTTTTCACGGACAACGGTTCACGGACCCATTCAAGTCAATGGGTCCGTGAAAAATCACGGATGCACACAAGATAGTCATCCGCGTCCGTGATCCGTGTCCGTGTCCGTTTTTCCTATCATTTTCAATGCAAACTTGACTTAGTTTTTTTTTCACTTTTCATGTCCGTGGATCCTCCAAAAATCAAGGAAGACCCACGGAAGAAAAAACGGTCACAGATCACGGAACAACGGAAATCCGTTTTGCGGACCGCAAAAAAAAACGGTCGTGTGCATGAGGCCTAATGCAATTTAAAATTAGAATATTGTGAAAAGGTTCAATTTTCTAGGCTCAAAGTGTCACACTCTAGTTAGTTAATCGTCCAAATTATAACAAATAAAGGCTTGAAATATCTCGCTTTGCATGTAGTGAGTCTATCTCATATATTAGTTTCACCTTTTAAGTTGCATTACTGAAATAAATGAACTTGCACGATATCCAAATTTTTCAAGTTTCACCTGTACATTCATTCCATGGCATGACAAGTCTCCACTGCTGAGCGCTGCCTCTTTCTGCACTGGTAACATAATGGTGACCTCATCACAGGTCCTTCCAGTGTTGAAAAGATCAAATGACTATGATGTCATCGCAGGTCCTTCAGCTATGGAGTATAGGCAGAAGGGGCAGCAGATTCACAGTAAGTCCTAATCAGATTCAATTGGAACACATTGATGATATGAGGTGTCCTGTCAAACCAGTGTCCAGATGTTATGCTCTATCATGAGGGTGATCCGAGGTGACTATCATTTTGCATGTTGGAAGTTGTCGATGTCTCCATTAGGTGGGGTAATATTGATAAGATCTAAAAACAGAAGGAAGCACGGTGGATTTACCAGCTGAACATTGTTGCCCCCAATGGACTGAATTACTAATTAACGTTACCTGTTTCATTGATTAATTGGCTATTCACAGTATATCTGGGGGGGTGCCACACTGTATTTATTTTTGAAGTTTATCAGTGTTCCATACGGGGGTTGTAACCTCCCCTTCCCTAAATATAGATACAGATATATATTGTATTTCCCTAATTTATCACATCTTGCTATCCTTTATATTTCTTAAGTGCTGATGGTTCTGTGATTTATAAATTTATACTCCACGACATCAACCCTGATGGGTTATTGATCAGACCTGAGACTACTCATAGGCTTGAGGCCTATGGAGAAGAACGTAGAGGATAGGAGACAGAGGCTCCCATAACCCGCCGCGTAAAATGCTGCCCCCCCCCCCCCACATCCCCAAGAGGCAGGTTGGCTGCTACCTGAAGCGAAATGCTTATCTTGCCTCATGGCAGAAGCGGGCCTGGGTGCAGCTGGTGTCAAAATACGCTAGCTATATCTGTAAATACATTATGGTACAATATGTTTTTTAGAATGAGCGTCATATTTATAAAGCACCTGTTCCACTTATTCCAACATAGAAGTTGGGTAAAGCAGTTAAGACAAAGCACTTTTTGTAATTAAAAACTTTCTCCACATAATAAAAAAAAAACTGAAATTTGCCAAAAGTTCCCTTGTTTGCTATGGGGACCAATGAGATATGTTTACGCCCCTGGGTATATGGTTAAAGGTTAGGTATAACACTGAATTAAATGAGCATAAATCAGCAAGAAAGAAACTAAAGGGGCAGTAGACTAATATAAAACTTCGCTTTAATTAATAGGAGATAAAAAGGCCCCTACTGCACAAACAACGAATAAGACGTGCCCTCTTGATAGGTTGGGCAACGACGACACAACATACAAAAATATCACTAGGGAGAAGGTCAAGGAAAGGGTAGGTAGATATAGGGGCAAGGGCTGTAGTGTGTACTATCCACTGGCCCTAGTACCTCCCTACTTGTCCTATAACACCCTGTGAGGTATCCAAAGGACGGGTCCAAAATGCCCCGCGAGGGGTGGCCCAGACAGGAACTCTGATCCTAGTAAATAGCCCTGTTGAGGCCCTAGTCAAAGTGATTGACAAAGGAAAAGAGTACACACTTTGGAACACAGAAAAAATTATAAACACGAAAAAATGGGTATACCACCAACCAGACATAGAATATGGATCAGGGTGGGGGAATACTCAAGTGTCCCGACGTGTTTCTTCGGTTAGAGCCCCAGGAATCTTCAGGGGACACGGGGCTAGGTGTTCGCTGTAGTCAGTCTTTGACTAAGCTCATTTGTGGCTGCGGTCAAGGGTGGCTGTAGGCACACTGTACAGCAGGACCCAGTGTGGTGGTGTCTGCAAGGTTGATGATAAATCAGCAAGACAAACACATCATTACATACACAATGCTGCTGGTGTACATTCAAGTACAGCATTTGTATACGTGACGGAAGGGGCTAGATTTCACATGCTACACTATCAAGAAGCTAAATGTGTGATCCACCCCTTAGATTAACGTATCCATTCTAAATGATGTGAATTAAATACCAATTTAAAAACACATTAAAACTGCACATTACACTAATTGACCAAAGAAATGTTTCCATCTCATCCTGAAAGTTTAAACAAGCTGGAAAATATCAGGTTAATTATTTCTGTGATTATTAAAAAAAAGAATGTGAAAATGTAAAAATGAAAGAGTTAAAACAGTAGCGTGTGACAGTCTAGATCATTGTATTATCTGTCCCAATTAGTTCAATCATTTCAAACTTCGCTGCCATGCTGTCATCCTAATCTAGAAAGTGTGCCCAGTCGGCTTTCAAGTCTACAACAGATCAGAAAGGTAATAATGAACGCGGCTTTTTCTACAAATCCACCCTGCAAACTCCTCTAAACAGGTACAGAGCTAACACACAAATAAAAAATACCCATTACATATAATTCTATATTTTATCATATACCGATACTGTTTGAATGTTTGTCAACTAATCCTTTATATAAGAAAGAGCCATTATACCATCAATAGATGCCATATCCACAATAAAAACACAGAGCACTACCCAAGGATACTAGTGGAAAAACGACATGATGGTGTCCGTGATCAAACAGGCATTCTGCTCTTATCTTCTGATTATAATATTTTATCTTACATTTGCTTTAAGGCTTTATTACACCAACAGATTATATGACAGATTTTCTGACCAATCATTGGTGAGATGGCCATTTACACAAAGATGTTTTCTTATACACACCAACTATTGGTTTGATTGGACAGAAATTGGTCAGATAATCTGTTGGTGTAATACAGCCAATACTTTTGCAAGACAAAATTCTAAGCGTTTTCAAATGAGGCCTTATTCACATGTTCAGTATTTGGTGAGTGAATACAATCAGTGATTGCGAACCAAAACTAGGAGTGGATCCTACATACAACTGTGGAGGAGATCTCTGCATGTAATAGTTGTTTTCTCCTTCACTGACGAGCAGGAAATTGCCAGGAAGGAAAGCTTTCTTCCCAACAATTGCCTGCTGAATTTTCCCATGCAAAGAGACCTTAAAGGCTATGTACACACTTTTGGGGCAATTTTTGATTGGCTTTTTTGTAAGTTTTTTTTTAAATGCGGCTTGAATAGCTGCCGCTTGTGCAGATACGTTGTACCCACTAAACAGGTGACATCTACCTACAATAATTATAAACATATGTTGGCTTCATGTAACGGGGCGCCGAAGGTCTCCCATCAGCCGCAGACCTGCTGCTTAGCTTCAGGAGCGAGGATCTGTGTTCAGCCTCGTTCCCAGGGCGACTTTGCTAGCTGGGAGTCCCCCTGCTCCTAGGTCTGCCTTGAGTGCCGAGCTGATCACGCAGTGCTCGACTTGTCTGTCTGTCGGTCATGTGACGCTGGCCACGTCACATGACCCTCACTCCCCACTATAAATACATAGTGGTTTTGGTCCCTTAGGCTGTGTATTATTATTGTTATTTAGCTTACCTTTGGATTTGACCCTTGATCTGCTTCTTGACACCGTCTCCACCAGACGGAATGACAGCATTTCAAAGGCCTGTGATTCTGTCACGGAGTAGCGTCACGAGTATAAAGATAGAACGGAGGTGCACCCCCTGAGCTGCCACCCGGTCCCCTGTCCCTGCCTACTTGCACCACCCGCCCTAGGTGACGGGGCGCAACTGGGCGACAGTCCCTGACCTGAGTAAGTGCAAGCAGAGAGATAGAGACAGCAGAGAAGCGGACAGCCAATGAGAGGTAGCACTCGAGCGGACAGAGAGGTGGAACAAGCAAGGTACCACCAAAAACAGGAGGGCGAGGCGGGTCAACTAGCCCGGGTCAGTTCAGGAGGTCACGTCAGTACAAGAGAAGAGGCAAAGCTAAAATCCTAGACAAGCCAGATGGGCCCTGTTTTTTACTTGTTTTAATTTTTCTGTTACTTTCAGACGAGGTACTAAAAATATTAAGGCAGATGCCTTGTCCCGGAGTTTTAATGTCCCATCTTGCCGGCAAGGATCTTTCCTCTGAGATTCAACGGGCTCAGCAACTTGCTCCTCCACAAACACCGGCAGATAAGTTATTTGTTCCTGAGTGCTTTCGTTTTCAATTATTGGGTGAATGTCATGACTTCGTGCTCTCTGGTCATCCAGGTATTGCTGCCACTAAGGAATTGCTGCTTAGGCCTTTCTGGTGGCCCACTTTGTCTAAGGATGTACAGTCTTATGTTTTGGCTTGCAACGTTTTGCCAGGTCTAAGACCCTGAGAACACTTCCCGCTGGTGAACTACAACCACTACCCATTCCCTGCAAGCCATGGTCTCACATTTTCATGCATTTTATTTCTGATCTGCCCCCTTCTGAGGGGAAATCAGTGGTGTGGGTAGTGGTTGACCATTTTAGCAAGATGGTGCACTCCGTTCCTTTAAGTAAGCTCCCGGATGCGAAGACCTTAGCATCCTTGTTCATTGAACATGTGGTACGTCTGCATGGTGTCCCTGAGAATATCGTCTCTGATAGAGGCGTTCAGTTTGTTTCTGGTTTCTGGAGGGCTTTTTGTCGAAGATGCGACATCTCTTTATCCTTTCCATCCACAGACCAATGGACAGACGGAACGGTTAAATCAGGCAGTGGAGCTTTTTCTAAGGTGCTTTGTATCACATCATCAACTCTTATGGGTGAGATACCTCCCGTTGGCAGAATTCGCTATTAACAATCGAGTTAATTCTTCCACGGGGGTGTCTCCTTTTTTTGTAACAGTGGTTTGCATCCTCGCTTTTGTTCTAGTCCCTCTGTATCCTCACTTAACCCGCAGGCAGATTCTTTTACCTCTAGACTGTATACAGTCTGGGCACAGGTTCAAACGAACCTGGAAAAGGCCCAGGAAACCCAGTGTAAACATGCCAATAAGAGACGTTCCAAGGGGGTAAATTTTGTACTCGGCGATAAGGTGTGGTTGTCGACTAAGAATCTTGCTTTGAAACAGTGTTCTAGGAAATTCTCTCCGCGTTTCTTTGGACCATACAATATTATTGAGGTTGTTAACCCAGTGTCCTTTAGACTTAAGCTACCCGACTCCTTTCGTATACATGATGTGTTTCATAAGTCGTTGCTTAAGAGATATGTGTCACCAGTGGTTCCGGTTAAAAAACCTCCTCCACCTGTGGAGGTTGAAGGTCAGGAGGAATTCATCATCTCTAGAATTATTGATGTTAGAAAGGTTAGGAACTCCTTTCAATACCTGTTCCACTGGAAGGGCTATGGACCCGAGGAGAGTTCTTGGGCCCGAGCTACTAAGATCCACGCCCCGAGGCTCATCAAGAAGTTTCATGATGAGCATCCTGGGAGATTTGTACCCAAGGGCTTGGGTCCGGTGGCCCCTTGCAAAAAGGGGGAGTACTGTAACGGGGCGCCGAAGGCGCACTCGGTCTCCCATCAGCCGCAGACCTGCTGCTTAGCTTCAAGAGCGAGGATCTATGTTCCGCCTCGTTCCCAGGGCGGCTTTGCTAGCTGGGAGGCCCCCGGCTCCTAGGTCTGCCTTGAGCGCCGAGCTGATCACTCGGTGCTCGACTTGTCTGTCTGTCGGTCATGTGACTTTGGCCACGTCACATGACCCTCACTCCCCACTATAACTACAGGCAACCTGCTGGCTACAGGTTGCCTGTGATTTTGGTCCCTTAGACTGTGTATTATTATTGTTATTTAGCTTACCTTTGGATTTGACCCTTGATCTGCTTCTTGACACCTCTTCTGCCTGCTCCCTGAACCTTGACGCTACCTCTCGGATTATGACCTCGGCTTGCTTTTGGATTTTGGCTTTGTCTCTTCTCTTGTACTGACGTGACCTCCTGAACTGACCCCGGCTAGTTGACCCGCCTCGCCCTTCCGTTTTTGGTGGTACCTTGCTTGTTCCACCTCTCTGTCCGCTCGAGTGCTACCTCTCATTGGCTGTCCCGCTTCCCTGCTGTCTCTATCTCTCTGCTTGCACTTACTCAGGTCAGGGACTGTCGCCCAGGTTGCGCCCCGTCACCTAGAGTGGGTGGTGCAAGTAGGCAGGGACAGGTGACCGGGTGGCAGCTCAGGGGGTGCACCTCCGTTCTATCTTTATACCCGTGTAGCTACCCCGTGACACCTCATTTATATGTTGGAGCACTCATTAGTACAGGGGGACCGGGAAGCATTGAATGCAGCTCTCCCTGGCACTGTACTCACCGCTTCCTGCTCCTCAGCCGCTCGCTGTGCTGTGACTGCGTACAGCATGAGGACGTCAGCACGATTTGTGACCTCACATTGTGCGCATCGGGTCACAGAACAGTACATGGCAGGAAGAAGAAGAGAGCTGGATCCTAGGAACAGGAGAGGTAAGTTGATTTTTTATTTTATTTGCTCTGAGCATGGAGATCTGATCTGAGGTCTGGGGTGATTCACATTGGGGGTCTGATCTGAGGTTTGAATGGGGGGGTCTTATTTATATTGGGGCTCTTATGTGAGGCCCGGGGGTCATTCAAATTGGGGTTCTGATCAGAGGTCTGAATGGGGGTCATTCATATTGGGGTCTAAGCTGAGGTCTGATTGGAGGTCTTATTAACATTGGGGTCTGAGCTGAGGTCTGATTGAGGGTCTTATTTACATTAGGGTCTGATTGGGGTCTCTGATCTGAGGTCTGATTAACATTGGGGGTCAGATTGATGGTCTGATTTGAGGTCTAATGAAAAATATTTTATTTTCTTATTCTCCTATAAAACCTAGGTGTATGTTATGAGGAAGTGCGTCTTATAGGTTGAAAAATATGGTATTTAGCAAACTACCGAGTTTATTATTATAGATGCATTAGGCAGGCCAGCCAGTACTCTCTTTCGCCAGGGACCTGCTTTCTCAAAGTTGGTGCAGGGCCCCCCATAATCAACCATCTTGTAGAGACTTGCTGCTGTCTGCCGCTATGTGAGCAGGTAATATTTGCAGTTGCATGTTGCTGTACAGTGGACCCTCCAATTTTACTGGTGGGCCCTAGGCACCCCAGTCCGACACTGGTCACAGTAAAAAATATTTTTTATATTTAAAGCACCAAGGAGAAGTGAATACTTTTGCAAGGCATTGTACATACTGTATATATACGTTTCATCAGGCTCCCTTTCATGCACTGAAACCTTCTGAAAAGTCAAAAAGCTTCACATAACGTTAGATATAGATTGTTTAACGTACATTATCTGGTCTTCGCTGCTACGAGTCCCCAGGTTGTGTCTAAAGAGTAGTTGCTGACTGGTGAAGCAAACAGGAAAAAAGCATAACCAAACTGAGCCGAAGTTCAATGTCCGATAACAGAGAGAGGGAATGTCAAAGCCACATTGGATGCAAAATGGTAGTAAGGAGAAGCAACTTAAAACCAGGAAGGAACAAATGTGACAGAACAGCAATCAGACAGTCATAGACAGAGAAGGTTAGTCTAAGAAAGTAGTCAAAAGAGAGCCAAATCAGAACACATTGGGAATGCCCTATAACAATAACATAGCACTAGGAAGTGGGAAAAAACATGGTAAGTGTATAGTGGGCCATGTCCCTGGTACCGTCGAATCCTGTTCCTTGTGAAGTACTATTAGCTCTTTTAGATATATGGAAACTTGCAAGTGTAAGCAACCAGCACCGATGAAAGAAGACTCGCGTACAGTCTGCTAGGTTTCCAAGAAATTCTGTGTCTCTGTTAACATGTGTTAGACCTTTTACTGGGCTAACCCTGGCCTCCATGGCACATTGCCGCCCAATAATATGACAGATAGGCAGGTACAATCCACCTTATGCCTTGACCAATAGGAATACATTTTAGAACTGGAAGGTACACATTTGCACACTTCCTGAGAGTGCCGGTGGGTGGAGCTCAACATGCTCACAATCCACTACCACACCCAAAACATTGTGCAAATGCTTCCAAAAGAATCAGCCTTTACTTAAACAGATATAGCCCTAATCGGACAACATCCCATTTAATCCAGTACAAATCTCCTACTGACCCAAAGTGAACCTCTGTTAGACATGGTTTCCGAAAGGGGGGGGATAAGTCCCTAAGGAAGGTCTTTTAAAACAGGGTCGACCAAGAAAGGTGATATAGCATTCACATGGACAACCAGTCCCACCAACCAATGTTTAGCAGCATGTTGGGGCCCCCATGGTTCAGTGAGACCGGCATCAGTGTGCTATACCCCAACCGTTGCTGATGAGGACCCGCTGGCAGCTTTCACTAAGAACATTGCTCTCAGAACCAGCAGCCATTAGATCCCCCGTCAAGACCAACGGTGGTGGCTTTCACATGGGGGAGTAGGAACCCGATGCTGATCTATAGAATTTCCCCTTGTAACGTCCTGACCCGATCACGCTCTTTTATAACCGTAATCCGGTCAGACCTTACACAGGGAGGCATATACAAAATAAACCAACAGAACATTCCTAAGCAAAAAAGAAAGTCCACTATAGTCATCCTATGCTAAAAAAAAAAAAATTTCCACGACATAAGGCAAACCAGGTTTCAATAAAAAGTACCCGACACTCAGACTGATGAACTTAGCAACCCCCGATTGTTCTGATTACTGAAACTCCTGATTGTCAGAACCTGCAAGATCTGATATTGGTCGGGCTGGTGGACATCCCCATCAACATCACCAAGAGGACCAGAGCAGTGGCATATTGTAGGAACAGATGTTCAAGGACCTTGCTGTGTTCCATTTTTATTATACAGTAAGTATTTATATAGTTCCAAACTGACAGAGGGGCCTGATGACATTGCTTGTATGTCTCTGGGATACCCTCTTCCCTCACTCTCTGCAGAACACTCACAATATCTGGACCAGCCCTTGCATTTGGAGGAATTGGGCATCTGTACTCAAATCGTTCCCCAATGAAAAAGCTCCAGTTGTGAATGGTACTCCCCGCTGAGATTTCAAAAAAAATATAAAGATATATTGACACCTAAGTTATTGACTGTGTTTAATGAGGCTTTAGAAAGGGGAGTATTACCAATTACATGAGAGAGGCGATCATGTTGTACTACCCAAACCTGGGAAAGATCTGACACTTCCCATCTCGTATCGACCTATTTCCCCATTGATGTTAGATGTTAAGATTTTAGCCAAAGTTCTAGCGAATGGACTTCAGAAGTTGGCTTTATGCCCGATAAATCTACTTTGGTTAACTTAAGAAGGCTATTTATTAAAATCCAGAGAAGTTCTGAAGGCAATCCTCCCACTTGACATGGCTAAGCCTTTGACAGCATAGAATTGGAATATCTCTGGGTCGTGTTGAGGGCCAATGGGTTTTAGGAATGTATTTCTCTGATGGGTGCAATTATTGTATCAACTTCCCACAACTTGCCACCAGATCTGAGTTGGGGAGACGTACTCAGCAGGGATGTCCTCTCTTCCCTCCTCTTTGCCGTCACTTTTCAGCCGCTAGTGTGTCTAATTAGGTCCTTTCCACATCTCGTCAGCTTTCCTGCAGAGGCGTATGAGGAAAAGGTATCTTTGTATGCTGATAACATGCTAGTCTACGCTTGGGGACATTGAAAAGGTCTCTTGACACCCTTATTGCAGACTTTGGTCCTCGGTCGGGCCTCTTTGTCAATTGGAACAAATCACCTTTTTCCGCTGGCCCCTTTACCCCCTAACTTCGCATTATCCAATGTGCAGCTACAGATGGCGTATAGTTTAAAAAATCTAGGCATTAATATATCCTCTGTTCCTGGTAACTATATTAAGGGAAATATAGAACCAGTTTGGCCAAAATCAATACCTGGTGTAACATGTGAATAACGGCGGTGGGAAGAAATAATCCCCTTATGCCGCAACTGATGTATGTCCTACACAACTCCCCGGTGTGGATCCCTCAGAGTATATTTTTTAAGATTCAGGGTTTATTTAGGACTTTAATTTGGAGGAAACGTGTGGCTAGGATTAAATTAGGGAGAGGTAAAGATTCAGGAGGTTTTTCTGCTTCAAAACCCTGGCTTTATTTTATTGCCTCTAAATGACAGCATTTAAAGGGGTAGGACCAATCTCGTAATGTGGATTCAATGATGAAACTAATGTCCTACCTTGTGGGGTGAAAGGTCCCTATTACCATCTTGGAGACAGGTGGTATACCTGCTTCTACATCTCGGCTTCCAACGATTGATCTGATGTATAGGGTGTGGCGCAGGTTTAGAGACTTAGTAGAAGGTGGTTGGTTTGACTCATCTGACCCCGTTGTGGGAGTTTATTGTACAATACATGTGAGCTCTGCTTCTTAACCGCATAAGGAAGCTGTTGTGGCTCCATTCTTGTATTTGTATTGTCATTGCAAAATGTTTAATAAAAAATGAGCTGATCTAAAAAAAAACATATTACAGGTAAAATTGGCAGGTACAGTATATGTGTGTACAGTATATCTCAATCTATGAGCCCTACTGGGACAGGGATTCTTGTGAATGAATACAATCTACTATATGTACAGTGCAGAAGAATATATTGCCAATTCAGAAATCACAGCAAAATATAAGATTCCTTGTCATATCCATATTCCCTATATGGAAACTGTAAACTTGATAACATTTTCTAGTTTAAAAAATGACAACAAATATATAAGCAAACTAGGGACTAATTGAAAACTGATGATTTTTTAATAAGTATGGCTGCCTGTAAGAAGTCAGAATCTCGTTGGTGTAGCCTATAACCATTACAACAAACTGCATGGCACAGTAACTCACACAGATTTGGCAAAATTTTTACTTGGACACTGGTATACTTAGAAGCAATGAGCATATCGTTACAGTCTCAAAGAGGGCACAAACTTGATGGTTACACATAATATTGTGGCACACAGCTTGGTGGTTATCAATAGCCACGGAACAGTTTGCAGAATAACTCTGCAAGTGGTTGGCTGCCAACAGGGCAGTCTCTTTACTCTTCATTTGGTTGCTAACAGTAACATGGCAGTCTCTATACTCCATAAGTGGTTGCAAAAAGCAATGGGTATAGTGTCTATCCACCACAGACAGTTGCCACTGGTAACAGACCTTGGTCACAGTGTATCTCAGGGTTACTATTCACAGAACACTTACAGCAGGCGGGTGCAGGATGTAGTGGGCTGGCTAGGTCACAATTTCTGGGGAGCATTAACCTCTGAATATTACTACTCAAGTTAGTCTCCAGGCCAGAAGTGGTCCAGAAATAGGAGAGATTGTGCCTCTCTCAGAATGAGTGCTTACTCCAGGGACCCAATCAGTGACCGCAGTCCTCAGCAGATCCTTGGCCTAGAAGGTAAACCATATCTGGTCAGGTAAATTTAAGGGTCTCTACCACTCTCAGCAGCCACAACCATGATCCTTTTTACTACTAACTAACTGGTGGCAGACGCACCTTAACTCAGCAGCACTCTGGCATATACACACTGACTAACCGCATTCGCATTATGAGTGACAAAGAATTCCCTGCTGCAACATGTTTGCCTCTTTAATAACAACTAAGGTCTCATGCACACAAACATATTTTATTTCCATGTCCGTTTTTTTTTGCGGGCCGTATGCGGAACCATTCATATCAATGGGTCCACAAAAAAAAAGGAAGATACTCCATGTGCATTCCGTTTCCATATGTCCGTATTTCCATTCTGCAAAAAAATAGAACATGTCCCATTATTGTCCACATTACGGACAAGGATAGTACTGTTCTATTAGGGGCCAGCTGTCCCGTATTGCAAAATACGAAATGCACACGGACGTCATCCATATTTTTTGCGGATCCGTTTTTATGCGGACCACAAAATACATACGGTCGTGTGCATGAGCCCTAAGGGTGAGATTTATCAACTCTGGTGTAAAGAAAAACTGCTTTAGTTGCCCATAGCAATCAATCATATTCCATCTTTCATTTTCCAAAGGACCTTTGAAAAATGAAAGGTGGAATCTTTTATTGGTTGCTATGGGCAGTTTTTCTTCAATAGTTTTCTTTTTTCTTTAAAGGGAACCTGTCACCTGGATTTGTGTATAGAGCTGAGGACATGGGTTGCTGGATGGCCGCTAGCACATCCGCAATACCCAGTCCCTATAGCTCTGTGTGCTTTTTATTGTGTAAAAAAAAAAATTTGATATGTATGCAAATTAACCTGAGATGAGTCCTGTCCCGGAGATGAGTCCAGCGTGAAGGAGCCCAGGACCTCCGCGTCCACAGAATCTTCTCCTTGCTACCTGACGTCAGAAAGCTAGAGCACCGTAATCTCGCGATGCGCGAGATAGCGCATGCGCAGTGTCATCATAGTGTTCCTTCCCTGTGCTGGCATCAGCCTCAGAGAAGGAACTGCGCATGCGCTAGCTCGCGCATCGCGAGAGTACGGCGCTGTAACTTTCTGACGTCAGGGAGCAAAGAGGAGATTTTGAGGATGCGGTGCTGGGCTCCTTCACGCTGTACTCATCTCCGGGACAGGACTCATCTCAGGTTAATTTGCATATATATCAAATCGGGTTTTTTTACACAATAAAAGCACCCAGAGCGGGACTGGGTATTGCGGCTGTGCTAGCGGCCATCTAGCAACCCATGTTCTCAGCTCTATACACAAAATCCAGATGACAGGTTCCCTTTAAATACTCAGTGTCTGTGCTTCTTTTCTGGGTATAGCAAAAGCTTTGTGCATTTGTTTCCATGAGTCTTTTCATAGTTTAAAGTCTATTGGTATTAGATTAGCAGATCCTGGGATCTCTGGTTCTATGATCTTTTATTACTGCAAGCATAGTAGTTATATTTCTTGTGTTTTTCTGTTTGGTTTGGATTGTATTGGCTGTCTTTCTGGGTTATATTGCAGGGTCAGTTCTGCTGTCCTCTTTATTTCTGCTCACTCTCAGTCACCTATCGGTGAATTATTTTTGTGTATTTGTTGCCTGATGGTCTTCACTTTTTTTTTTTGTGACTGTCCAGTTTGTTATGCAATTCTCCTTACTGTATGCCCTAGAAGAGTCTAAGTAGAGATAATGGGGAACTTTTATTAAGACCGATGTTTAGACACTGGTCCAAAAAAGCCCCTGAGCTGGCGGTGATACACTTCCTTGCTGTCTTACATTTATACCATTTTCTATGCCTAAACCAGGTGCAGAAAATGATGAATGAGACAGGAATACCATCCTGTCCCCTTCCCCGCCCATTCCACACCCATTTTTTTAGATTTGGCTTGAGCGGGGAAAAAGTAGCAGTAGCAACATGGCATGTGAAAAAAGGGGTGCATATCTGTTCGGAAAATGACCCCCAATGTAAGAACTTGGGAAAGGTGACTGGTATAGGTGAACTCCAGTTCTGCAGTCTTATGAGCAACCCACTTCAACCCACACAGGAAAGCCCACCACTCCTCACTTGCGCAGACAGGAAAGCCCGCCATTCCTCACCTGCACAGACAGGAAAGCCCGCCACTCCTCACTTGCGCAGACAGGAAAGCCCGCCACTCATCACCTGCGCAGACAGGAAAGCCCACCACTCCTCACTTGCGCAGACAGGAAAGCCCGCCATTCCTCATTTGCGCAGACAGGAAAGCCCGCCACTCCTCACTTGCGAGTTACAGCAAGGAAGAATCTGGTAAGCCACTTCATCAGTAGATACTGATTCTTTGTGTATTATAAAGCCCTGACTATTACAGCCTGTGGCAAAGAGAATGTATGGTTTAATTTGGTAAGTAGTGAAATTCTTATCCATAGTGGGCAGTATTATAGTAGTACATAACATAGTAACATAGTACATAAGGCCGAAAAAAGGCATTTGTCCATCCAGTTCGGCCTGTCTTCCTGCAAGTTGATCCAGAGGAAGGCAAAAAAAAAACTGTGAGGTAGAAGCCAATTTCCCCACTTTGGAGTCGGGAAGGAATTTTTTATTCCACTAATCAGGCAATCAGAATAACTCCCTGGCTCAACGACCCCTCTCTAGTAGCCATAGCCTGTAATCACATTCTTGTACATAGGGGGCAGCAGGAAAGCCCGCCGCTGCTCACCTGCGCAGACAGGAAAGCCCGCTGCTGCACAACCAGGAAATACCGCCCACTCCTCATCTGCGCAGACAGCAAGAAGAATCTGGTAAGCCGCATCACCAGTAGATACCGATTCTTGTGTATTGTAAACATCTAGGCAGGTCAGGTAATTATTCATCATTGTTATACACAGGCTACAACACTTAGATTAGTATGGCAACATGTAAAATCACAGACTTTTTCAAAGATCTATCCTCCAGAAAATCTTGTACCTCTTCACTAGAGCATCGAAATTTAAGTGAAGCCCTTTCATTAGTCACAGACAACAGTTCATCTGATCAACGATCTGATCAAAGAGCCAGTAGTGGGACAAAAGGTTCTGCCAACAGAGCTGAGCGAAATTTTAAAAGTTTACGGCTTCAGGAATTTGCTTGGCTTAGATATAATAAAGAGAAATAAATGATGTACTATGAGTTTTGTTCTAAGGCTGGCCCAGATATTGCTGGCAAAACAGATTTTATCAAAGGAACGCATCATTTCAAAAAAGAAACTATAAAAAAACATGGAGTGAGTCAGAATCAAAGAAATACTCGTGATTGTATCATAGCCCGGTGTGCCCCAACAGAGACCACCTTTAGCCTGTTCTGTGTCCAGAGCTTGTGAAAAAATGGCCAAGAAAGATTTCAAAGAAATGCTCGTGATTGTATCATAGCCCGGTGTGCCCCAACAGAGACACCTTTAGCCTGTTCTGTGTCCAGAGCCTGTAAAAAAATGGCCGAGAAAGATTTCAAAGAAATAAAGCTTAAATTTAATGCAGCCTACATGATTGCATGTGAACAGCTACCATTTACAAAGTTTGCCTCTCAAATCTTGCTTAATGGATATATCCAAAACGTATGATAACGACACTGCATGCGCTGAGTTCATTGGTTGCATTGCAGATAAATTATAGCCCAAACAGTAAATAAAGCTAGCAAGGCAGTTTACATTTCAGTCATAACAGACTGTGGAAGAGAAAATGTGATTGTGGACTTAAGGGTCCATTTTGTCTGGTATACCAGTAAACAGTCTTGTTGGGTTAGCTGAGCTTCAGCATTGTCATGCGCAGGGATTACTAAAGTGTACCTATCATTTCAATCCTTTTTTCTTAATTCAGTACCTGTTATCTTAAACTTCAAATGTGTAATATATTGTCTATTTAAAAGTAGTTCCTAAATCCTCCGAATCCCTCCCCGATTTTGCGGTTGCTACAGTCTTATTACGGCCAAACATTGAGGACGTCTTCTGTTGTCAGGCTTAATCCGTAGACTGACTCACTGTGTGTGTCTACGGATTTCTTCCTGTTCGCAATGAAATGCGTGCTCCCGCAATGTCCGGAGAGCTCTCTCATTACCCAGCTTTCCCCTGGGCGGTGATGTCACAGCATTGGGCGGAGTCTTCCACAGCTAAAGAGCGCGGCAAGAGGCATAGTGGCGGGAGAAGCGCGCCTGGCGTCATCTTACTGCAACATTCTTGTGCTCTGCCCCTCAAAGATATTAAAGTACGGTACTTTATCTGCTCAAGGTTAGATTTATTCAGCGGTAAGTGCATAATCATCACAGTGAAATTTGTGTTTGTATATGGACTAAATAGCTCTCTCACTCTCTGATTATTCTACTTATTCCATAGCAGTGCAGCTCATGGAGGTGGGATGAGACTTGTATATATCCAAAGTGCGCCACTCGAGATCTCACTGTAACCTTCCTCTTCAGTCTTTTTATGTGTGTGCTAGAAGAAATTTGGGACATATTACCCTAAAAAGTGATTTTTCATTAATGGTAAGCATCAAACCATGTGACATTTCTTATGTAGTCCTTGTATATGTCAGACGATTTCCTTTACTTGTCTACTACAATATAGCTTCAATTCTTTGGTAACCTATTTTCAATATGTTGGAACGGTTTGTACATTGGACCTGCATGTTATAGATATATAGCATGCATTATTGATTTCATAGGTCTGATATACACACTCACCTAAAGAATTAATTAGGAACACCTTTTCTATTTCTCATTAATGCAATTATCTAGTCTAACCAATCAACATGGCAGTTGCTTCAATGCATTTAGGGTGTGGTCCTGGTCAAGGACAATCTCCTGAACCTCCAAACTGAATGTCAGAATGGGAAAGAAAGGTGATTTAAGCTATTTGGAGCGTGGCATGGTTGTTGGTTCCAGACGGGGCCGGTCTAGTAATTTCACAATCTGCTCAGTTACTGGGATTTTCACGCACAACCATTTCTAGGGTTTACAAAGAATGGTGTGAAAAGGGAAAAACATCCAGTATGCGGCAGTCCTGTGGGCGAAAATGCCTTGTGGATTGCTAGAGGTCAGAGGAGAATGGGCTGACTGATTCAAGCTGATAGAAGAGCAACGTTGACTGAAATAACCACTCGTTACAACCGAGGTATGCAGCAAAGCATTTGTGAAGCCACAACACGCACAACCTTGAGGCGGATGGACTACAACAGCAGAAGACCCCACCGGGTACCACTCATCTCCACTACAAATAGGAAAAAGAGTCTACAATTTGCATGAGCTCACCAAAATTGGACTGTTGAAGACTGGAAAAATGTTGCCTGGTCTGATGAGTCTCGATTTCTGTTGAGACATTCAAATGGTAGAGTCCGAATTTGGCGTAAACAGAATGAGAACATGTATCCATCATGCCTTGTTACCACTGTGCAGGCTGGTGGTGGTGGTGTAATGGTGTGGGGGATGTTTTCTGGGCACACTTTAGGCCCCTTAGTGCCAATTGGGCATCGTTTAAATGCCACGGGCTACCTGAGCATTGTTTCTGACCATGTCCATTCCTTCATGACCACCATGTACCCATCCTCTGATGGCTACTTCCAGCAGGATAATGCACCATGTCACAAAGCTCGAATCATTTCAAATTGGTTTCTTGAACATGACAATGAGTTCACTGTACTAAAATGGCCCCCACAGTCACCAGATCTCAACCCAATAGAGCATCTTTGGGATGTGGTGGAACGGAGCTTTGTGCCCTGGATGTGCATCCTTCAAATCTCCATCAACTGCAAGATGCTATCCTATCAATATGGGCCAACATTTCTAAAGAATGCTATCAGCACCTTGTTGAATCAATGTCACATAGAATTAAGGCAGTTCTGAAGGCAAAAGGGGGTCCAACACCGTATTAGTATGGTGTTCCTAATAATTCTTTAGGTGAGTGTAGATGGACAAATAGAAACAGACATGCATAAATCAGAATGGATTCTGTTTGACACAGGCACAAAAGTTTGTGACACTCTCTATTTATCAAATGGTAGAAAGGTAGAACGGGTTTAGTTGACCATAGCAACCCCCAAAAATTCCTCATTTCTTTTTCACAATGAGCTGTCCAAAAAGAAAGGAGGAAAAGGGGGGGTTGCTATGGTCAACAAAGGCAGTTCTACTTTACAATATTCTGATAATTTACCACAATTATTCAACAATAATAAATGACTTAGCCTTCCTAATAAATCTCATTGAGTTTCAGGATAGGTTCGTATGGTGAGAGTACTTGTGCAACCTTGACATACTATCTTAGTTGAGACATTATAAATGAATCTCATCACCACATCAATAGCATGAAATCCGACTATGTCAGATTTTGTTCAATTGCCATGTTGATTGTATGCATGCCTGTTTCATCAGTACTGCACAGCGAACCTGGACATGACACTTGTCGCGCGACTTGAATCGTGGTGTGACCCTAGCTTACAGGCTATTAAATTCATACTTGTTTTCACATTCTAACCCAGGGGTGGGCAATTATTTTTTCGATGGGGCCACATGAGAAACTGAAAATATTTTGGAGGGCCAGGCCAAAAGGCTAAACTCAATACTGCATAAAATCAATTGTATTTCTTTATAAAAAGCAGTAAATATCATTGTTGGACAACTGGTACGAGTACTTGTTATAGTTAAACAATGAAAAAGTGAGGTTGCCTTACAAGAAAAAAATTTAAATTTATTAAACAAAATTTCCCAAAACAATGAACATTTTTCACTATTTGTGACTCATATTAGTGAAAGCCATTGTCCCCCTGTGAATCCAGCCATTGTCCCCTGTGAATCCAGCCATTGTCCCCCTGTGAATCCAGCCATTGTCCCCCTGTGAATCCAGCCATTGTCCCCCTGTGAATCCAGCCATTGTCCCCCTGTGAATCCAGCCATTGTCCCCCTGTGAATCCAGCCATTGTCCCCCTGTGAATCCAGCAATTGTCCCACTGTGAATCCAGCCATTGTCCCCATGTGAATCCAGCCATTGTCCCCTGTGAATCCAGCCATTGTCCCCCTGTGAATCCAGCCATTGTCCCCCTGTGAAT
Source organism: Bufo bufo (assembly GCF_905171765.1). NCBI lineage: Eukaryota > Metazoa > Chordata > Amphibia > Anura > Bufonidae > Bufo > Bufo bufo. Next base: position 376,200,949 of record NC_053393.1, on the reverse strand, counting down.
CCAGCCATTGTCCCCCTGTGAATCCAGCCATTGTCCCCCTGTGAATCCAGCAATTGTCCCACTGTGAATCCAGCCATTGTCCCACTGTGAATCCAGCCATTGTCCCCATGTGAATCCAGCCATTGTCCCCCTGTGAATCCAGCCATTGTCCCCCTGTGAATCCAGCCATTGTCCCCCTGTGAATCCAGCCATTGTCCCCCTGTGAATCCAGCCATTGTCCCCCTGTGAATCCAGCCATTGTCCCCCTGTGAATCCAGCCATTGTCCCCCTGTGAATCCAGCCATTGTCCCCCTGTGAATCCAGCCATTGTCCCCCTGTGAATCCAGCAATTGTCCCACTGTGAATCCAGCCATTGTCCCCATGTGAATCCAGCCATTGTCCCCTGTGAATCCAGCCATTGTCCCCCTGTGAATCCAGCCATTGTCCAATGTGAATCCAGCCATTGTCCCCTGTGAATCCAGCCATTGTCCCCTGTGAATCCAGCCATTGTCCCCTTGTGTACAGAACACCCCCCCGGCCCCCCCATCATATACAGAACACCCCCCCCCCCCTTACAATAGTACACACCCCTCCCCCCCCCCTTGCCTTTAGAAACGTAATGCTCAGAGATGATCAGCCATGTGTTAGTCACACTGACTACACACAGCACAGGGGGAGGCGGCCGCAGCTTCATGCTTGTCGGCTCTGTGACTGTCAGTGTCAGACAGTCACAGCCGATACTATGAGAGCCGCGGGCGCTGCGCTGTTACAGAGAAGGGAATAATTGCGGCCGGCCGGGTCCCGGGTACGGCTCGCACGAGGCACCCCCCCCCCCTGCTGTGTCTTACCTAGACAGTACTGCCGCTGACGCTGCCTCCCTGCCACCGCGCCATGCCACACGCAGCACGCCGAGTCGAAAGTCCTCTTCATTCGCGGAGGAGGGGTATCGTTGCTTGGCACGCCTCTGGCTCCGCCCGGGGGCCGGATTAAAAGGTCCGCCGGGCCGTATACGGCCCGCGGGCCGTAGTTTGCCCAGGTCTGTTCTAACCTGTACTCTTTTGTGACATTATATAGTGTGTAGTATCAAGTCAACCCGACTTACGATGAATCCCTTTGCAAATATCAACCTCAAGGCCCCGTTTTTTTTATTATTTATTGAATTTTATATTTTTGAAAAATATATAGCAGACCTAGTGTAAACTTAAATTTTTTTTTTTCATCAGTGACTGTTGAGATTGCAAAATAAACTCCTGACAGACAGCCGTGTAATCAAAAAAAAATTCAGAACTTTTTTCTCCACACCGGACAAAAAAGGTAAGTCAAAACCACCTGCACATCCCTTCCACAAACACAGCCCTTTTTCAACAATATTCATACTTACCTCTTTCCACTCAATTAGTAACAAGAATTTTTTGTTGTATTTTTTTGTTCATAAAAAATGCCCTCTTGTGTGGTTTCTGGATGTTTTTCTGGTGGCCGAGTTCGCAACCCAAGTGTAATATTACACGTTTTCCCAAAAAACTTACATCTGATAAAGATGCGGCTTCAACGGACAGGGGAACATTTTGGCAATATTGATGTACAGTATTTGCTCAGAAGGTCTCGGATGCTAAAAAGTTTGACACCTACAGAATGAGTTCTTTACATTTTCAACAAGATGCTTACGTGCATAATCCAGAAAAAAAAAAAAAAAACTCTATGTAAAGGATGCCATTCCCACTGTTTTCCCTAGTCAGTGGACTAGTGCGAATGACCCTTTTTTGGAAAGCAATCGAAAACGTAGAAGACTGGACGGTTGCACAATTGAATTTCCTAACACAAATATGAACTTTATTTGTTCAATCTTTCAAGTATTTCCTCATACAATGGAAGATGCAGCGTAGGAATAATGACAGATAGATAACAGATAGACAAACAGATCCAAGACGTGTGTCCTTAAATAAAAAAATTCAAACTCACTTCATCATGGTCCATAAAAAAGTACAATGTAAGATTTTAGATAAGGAGCACAATTTATCTAGCAAGAAGCGTAGTCACTCAAACCCGGAACCAAATGATCAAAATGCATGCACTTCATTGGTAAATGATATAGATGCACAATCCAGTAGTTTTTGTTGTCAATTTGATCTTGATGTAGGTGATTCGAACATATTAGATCTACAAACAAGCGCTACAATTGAAGTACAGATTAAAGAAGTCAATAATTTATATTTGTGCTAGTGATGGAATCCCTTATGCAGGCCCTTAGACAAAACAGTGATATCCAAGGTTTGAAAATTGGAACAAACGAATTTAAACTAGCAGCGTTTGCGGATGATTTATTAATCACTACCACCAACCCTCACAAATCCATGCCCAAGATCCTATCAACTCTTAGTCATTTTGGCTCCCTTTCGAACTTTAAGATTAACCCCTCCAAGACCCAAGTGCTCCATATAGGACTCTCCCCTGCTAGCATCTTATCTCTTCAAATAAACTCCCCATTTGATTGGAGTTCCCAACAATTAACTTATTTAGGAGTTAAATTATCCCCCCATTTACCTGATCTATTTAAACTAAACTATAGTCCTCTCTTAGCCTCTATGCAAACCCAGATAGACTCTCTAGACTCCAAATACCTCTCATGGTTTGGTAGGAAGAACATTTTCATGTCCCTGATTATGCCAAAACTCACCTACCTGATGCAAGTCCTTCCTATTGAAATACCCAAAGCATATTTTATCTCTCTGAATAAAATTATTCGCAGGTTTATCTGGCAGGGTAAAAGCCCCCGTATCTCCTTTGATACGCTAACCAAGCCTAGGACTAAAGGTGGTATAGGTCTTCCTGACCCTGAAGCCTACATGAGGGCAATCCAATTATCCAGGGCCATAGACTTGGTTAGGGAACCTATTCACAAATTTTGGCCTAAATTAGAAAATGCACTACTCCCCATCCCCAATCCGGGCTCTTCTGCTCGCAAACAAAACCACTCCCTCCATCGAACTTGATACCTAACCCCCTCACTCGTAACACTTTTAAGGTCTGGAAATGGTTTTCAGGAAGCTCTGATGGTCCTAAATTCCCTTCTCCTCTTCTGCTTATAAAAGACATATATTAACTTTAGCTCCTAAGGAACTAAGAGAGAGTTTGCCCAACAATCCTGAGATATCAGAGATATCTACCTCAAAGTTACTAGATACAGAAGGCTGTATTCTTTCCGATAACGAAAATACTTGCGTTATAGAGACAAGATACATAACCCCATTCTACAGCACTTCCTCAAGACAGAGGTTCTGTCGTGGGCAAAAAATGTCTCCCAAACAAGGAATCTAACTGGTTTGAAGCAATGTTAGGGTCTATGATATACCCATCCAAAACTATATCTAGAATATACAAAAGCTTGAAACTTTCCTCTTCCCTCTCTAAACCGGCAATTGTTGGCCTATGGGAAAGAGACTTAGAACGTAGTCTGTCGCCCCAGGAGGTCACCAAACTCTTAATCTCACCCCATAAACTATCCAGATGTATTCGCATACAAGAAAATAGTTATAAAATTCTTATGCGCTGGTACAAGACTCCTGACAAGACATGTTTGTATAGCCCAACAGCATCTGATGTCTGCTGGAGATGTCATACAACAAAAGGCAGCTTTATGCACATTTGGTGGTCCTGTGACCTAATTAAACCTTGGTGGCTCAAGATATTCAAACTATGTAACCAGATATGTCAGGTTTCTCTCCCATGTTCACCCGAGATAGCCCTGATATCACTGGGGATGGACACTCTGGGATCACACAAATCATCTCTTTTCTCATTTTTACTGGCAGCTGCTAGACTTCTCTTACCGACACACTGGTTGTCTACTGACACCCCAAGTATTGACCATTGGACTAACAAAGTAGATCAGATATACAGGCTAGAAGAAATCTCTCATTGGGAGGCACATTCTAGATCTTTTTTTCTGAAGGTATGGTCACCATGGAAGAACTATAGAGGTTTTTCTTAACAACTCACATAGATACATACCCATCTGGGTCGAATTCTTGTTTTGGTTTTTGAAGTCACATGGGGGATATCACATGTGACTCATCCCTTATATTGAGCAACAAGTCCTGACATTTCTAACTTGCAGTCTGACCTGAATCTTGCCTATGTTTAATAATAGCTAATACCTGTCAATGTTGGGCATATATGCCCGCCTGTTACTTGAATTAGTGACAATTTTTTAAAAATGTACTTGCCGTTTTCTTTTGTAATCACTTGCAATGTAATTACAATGTATCTTCTTGCTTGTAACATGCTATGATATTTACAAAACAATAAAAATTGTCAATAAAAAAAAAAAAAAAAAAAATCAAAAAAAAAAAAGAAGAAGTCAATAATGAGATATTTGAGCCTTTAATGGCTAGGGAATACTTGGAAGAATGCCCTTTATCACCCATACCACATGATATGAAGTGAACGGTAATATCATTGACTCAGATGAGGAGAGCCATGCCTCAACCAGGCACGAACATGAATTCAATTTTTCGTATCTCACAACTAATGGAATCTGGATCTTCTGAAGACGAATAAATAAATGAAAATGTCATTCCCGGTGATGATGAAGATGAGGAATTACTGTCAGAATACTCACCTAATATGCGAATCTTCCAGAGAAAATAACCCTCGTGACCGAGAGAAAATTCATAATATTTGAATCCTTTCTAGATCAACTCATACTTATAGGTGCCCTGCAAACATCGTTGGTAATTTGCATCATGCCTTTAAAGAGAATTGTTAAATGTAAAAGAGGTAGTTTCATTTCAGTGTATGGCGAATGTACAGGCAGATTTTTCACAGCCAGCCCAAAATTTGTCGGAAACCTGTTGGCAATATTATTTTATCTGCAGCAGTTTTAGCCAGTGGAAATACTTATGTGAAAATACTTGCAGGAATACATTTTATTGCTCCAGCTACTTTCTACAGACACCAAAATCAGTATGTGTATCCAACCATCGACTTCAAATGGAAAGAACAACAGTCAAAAATTCTGAAATCCCTTGAAAATCAGCCATTGTGTTTGGCGGGATGGACAATGAGACTCTCCAGGACACAATGCCAAATATTGTGTATACAGCCTGTTAGATGTCAATAGTGGTAAGATACTCAATTTCAATATCCAGCAAGTCAGACAAGGTACCACCTCAGCTGGGCTTGAGAAAGTTGCATGCCGAAAAGCGCTACAATTTCTACTGGAGCATCACATGAACATAAACTTCATATCCACCGATAGACATTCTGCTATAAGAAAAATGATACGTGAGAAATTCCAGGGAATGATTCATGATGTCGACGTGTGGCACCTTGCCAAAAGTGTGGGGAAAAAAATTATGGCTGCTAGCCACAAACGAAAAAAAAAAATCATATCTAGTGATGCGCAAGCACATGTAAGGAAGATGAGGATGTACTAATAACCAAATGGAACTCTCTTCTATATCATGTGATAAATGAGCACTCATGGGAAGATGAGAACAGTAACTATAAAAAATGCCAGCATGATGATCTGGACGATGATGTTTCAGCCAGAAGAATATGGTTGCACAAGGACAGTGCTGCTTATGATGCTCTGCATAAGATTGTTCAAAACAAGCGTTTACTGAACGACCTAAAGAAAATAGAAAAATTTTGCCACACCAGAGACTTAGTAGTCTTTCATAGTGCAATTCTCAAACATCGCACTAAAAGGCAGCATTTTGTTATGGACGGCATGGTAGCCTCTATAGATCACAATCACAATTGCGAGAAATTCCATTCAGTTGTCACAGAATCTACTCAACACGAGTCTCCAGTAGGCAGTCCCAGGTATAAGATGCAGTATTCCAAGGCCCGTAGAGCATGGTTTCTAAGGGCAAAACAGTTCTAATCAATACTTCCTTATAGAACTGATCAAAGAGGCAGTCGAAATGGCCGCTGGACATCGAGACTGGACTTGGAACTCAAGCAAGAAATCCCTTCCAGAAAATATTGCTGCTGCGGATAGGCCTATCAAAGAAAATCTCATTGCACGGCATACATCAAGGTTCAAATAGTTATTTGAACTCCATCTTCATTTGCCAATCTTTTCACTAGAATAGCTAATTGCTTAGATTTTAAAAACTTGACCTATAACTAAGTACAGTTTTTTAATAGGTATAGGTATATGTTTTACCATTTCATTGCGATTGAGGGACTCTGCTTATAATATATATAATATATAAACAACTGAAACTTCTATCCCATACAAGGTCATTCTAACCAATATCTAAACAAATCAGACAACCAATAGAAGTATATGGTATTTTTTAATCTAGGTTATGAAAATCAACGCCTATTAAACCGGACTGGACAATTCGATGTATTTACATCAAAATAAAATAACAGGCAATTAATAGTGTTAAAAATAATAAATATATAGTTATGCTGTAGTTAAAATCTGAATATATAAAGTGCTAGTGCAGTCATTCGTAGACTAGCACTTTATGTATTGCATCTCCCACTTCAACATGACTACTACATGTACTTTGTATAAAGGGTCGGTCTCACTTCAGTAAGTGGCATGTATTTTGTTGAGAAAGCTAATGCCAGCCACTTACTAATGTATTGTGATTGTCCTTATTGCTTCCATTTTTCCATCACATTATACACTGCCAGTTTCCATAGTTACGACCAACCTGTAATCCATGAGTGGTGGTCGTGCCTGCACACTATAGTAGAAAGTGCCAGTCTCAATGGTGGCCGAGACCACATGAGTAGAAATGGTCTGTTTTACTTTTACTGTAGTGTGCAGGCGCGACCCGCCACTGATGGATTATCGGGTGGTAGTAACTATGGAAACTTGCAGTGAAGGAAAAATGAATCCAGCCAGAAATGGAAGCAATAAGGACAATCACAATACATTAGTAAGTGGCTGGCATTAGCTTTCTCAACAAAATATATGCCACTTGCTGAAGTGAGACTGACCCTTTTAACTTTTTTAATTGCCCTTAGTTTGTAATTCATATTTTAGTTTTCTTCATAAATTGAATTGTTTGATCAGGTTACCAATGTGTTTATGTAATTTATTTTGACAAATAAATGCCATATACTACTATTGGTAGTATGAGCCAAATTGCCTTTTGGTGTGTGTAAGACTTTAGTCCGACAACATGAAACTCAAGCTATCAGATTGGATGGGAAGTAAAAAAATAATTTATATATTATAGGCAGAATTATGTTCATTAATATGGTATCCAATTGCTTCTAAGGCTACTTTCACACTCGCGTTTGGTGCGGATCCGTCATGGATCTTCACAAACGCATCAGTTCAGATAATACAATCGCATGCATCCGTTCAGAATGGATCCGTTTGTATTATCTGTAACATAGCCAAAACTGGTCCGTCTTGAACACCATTGAAAGTCAATGGAGGACGGATCAGTTTTCTATTGTGCCAGATTGTGTCAGAGAAAACGGATCCGTCCCCATTGACTTACATTGTGTTTGGCTCAGTTTCGGCAAACGGACACCAAAACGCTGCAAGCAGCGTTTTGGTGTCTGCCTCCAAAGCGGAATGGAGGCGGAACGGAGCAAAACTGATGCATTCTGAGCGGATCCTTATCCATTCAGAATGCATAAAGGGCAAAATTGATCCGTTTTGGACCGCTTGTGAGATCCCTGAACGGATCTCACAAATGGAAACCAAAACGCCAGTGTGAAAGTAGCCTTAGTAGTAATGTTGATTGCTTTATGTAGTAGCAATAATACGGTGCATAGTAACTATGATGTATCAAGTACATGACCATGCTTCTTAAAATCTAACAGTCATTTTATTCTTATTTTTTAATGTGTAGGGGGAGTCATACCCACCATTTTAGTAATATACTTTATTTACTGATATTGGTCAGTGTTAGCAAGTCTCCACAGTTATGTAAACAGAAGACATAGGGGCGTTGCTAGGGCTCAAAATGGGCCACTTTAGAACTTTTTTTCTAATACAAATGTATGATTTAAGTAATTTGTAAAGTATATTACAAAAATGGTCAGTATCAATGCCCCTATAAATGACAAAAAAAAAAGTTTAATTACTGTTACGCTTTAATAATATTTGTGTCTTGGGTTCCTTTGATACAGCACATGTAAATTAAATAAAGGTTATAGGCTAAATCAAATTTATTTTTATTTAGTCATTTGATTCCACAGTATCCCACATTATTTATCACATCTTAACTTTTGTGTTGTGTCCAAGTGGCTCTGGATCACTGCAGCACATCCTTCCCGTTTCTCCACTTGCAATGCAGATAATTGTGGACACATTATTGAAAATGTCTTAACATCCAACATAACAAGAGAAAATTACTACAGGCAACATTTGAAATCTACTAATAACAGTATTTATGAACAAAATATACATGCACCGTCCATTTGATATTTGCCTGTTGGGTGCAAACACATTTTATTGATTTGAGACTACATGCTATGAGCACAGTGTAAAAATACGTGAAGGGAGGTAATATATGCACAATGGTGTGCTTACTATCGTCAGCCCTAGTCTGAAGATGTAATGCCGATTTAATATGTGACTCATTTTACAGGATATTGTCTAAACCAATGAACTCAAATCAATAGGATCGGCCTATAACCTCTATTGAAATTGCACGGACAATCACCATGTATTATTTTCCACACTTACTGTTCAGACCACTATTTTACATTGAGACTAAATAATAATTACTGTTCACTACTATTGTAGTAAATTTTCTACCATAAAGATTTAGGCTACTTTCACATTAGCGGCAGATATTCCCAGGTATGCTGTTACAGCGGGTTAACATCCTGCATGATCCCTGTTGCCTACGAAACTATCATCCGGCACCATTCATTATAATGGTGGGTGGTCCCGGAGGTCCGGATTAGCATGTTAAACATGTCATGAAGCTACCGTAATAAAACTCCAAAATGTCGTAGTGTTATTCCTTCCGCTTTTAGGCATGTTTTTTCTGCTATCGCAGGACCTCCGTCCCCACCACATTATAGTGAACGGTGCCAGACCGTAGATCCTGAGTCAACACTGAGCCTGCAGGATGTTCACCCACATGAACAGATTCGGGACACATTATGTCTTGTGAAAGCTATGTTTCCGAAATAATACTCCTGTTCTAATATCAAGAAACTGTTTAGCTACCCCAAAAAAATAAAAAGTTTAAAAGTTGATGAGTAAATGTTGTTTGTTTTATTTTTTAATAATAAAAAAGTATTGTATGTATAATTATACACATCAATAATAGGTTACACATTTTTATGTGATATGCCACCCTTCAATTAAAAAAAAAAAAGAGACCAGAGACCTGGACATTTTTTATGTTTTTTATTGATACATTGAGTAGTCAAGAAACGCTTTTTGGGCAAAATTTCTGAACAAATATCACTGTGGTATGTCACGACAGCAGAAGACAAACACAACCAATGTTTTGTATAGCTTTGATTATAAAATGCCCCAAAAAAGGAATGTAACAAGTTCTAAAAGCACTGTTGCTACGTGCAGGCTCATCAAGGAAAGTTATTTTGGTGGTTTTGCCATTGCTGTACGGTGGCATTTATACTGCAAATTATGCATAAACCCATTAATTGTAATGAGAGATGTGAAATATACAACTGTAGCCTTGGGTCAACATTATTGCCCTTTGATACAATTTTTGCCCAATATATATCACCATCTTGTGCTTTTGATTGACATATACCGATAACAAGTCAAAAGTATCTACAAAGGATACTTCTTCTTGAACTCATTACATCTTTGATACACAGAGCAAAAAACTTTTTTATTGACGCGGCTATGCATGGCAAACGTTCATATAGATATAAAAAAGAATTAAAATCAAATTAAAATAACTATAGGGAAAAGGAGTGGTTGTGTCTGGTTTCTGCTGTAGATGGGTACAAATTTTTATCAACAACATACATACTTAATTCAGATATCTTGAGCCATTTCACTGGCATCATAGTCTAGACTCCAAAAGAAAAAACCTATGTACCGTCCATCTGGATCTGGTTAACGACGTCTAATTAGTGAAACGATGCACATGTATTCTTTGACGTGGTCCAAATCTTCCATGAGCAAAACAAATGTAGGACCTATAAGCAGCCCTTCTAAGTGCCCTAAAATTGTTTCCAAAAGAGAAGAAAATAAGTTTTAGTTTAGTAAGTGATCAAACTAAGGTCCGCTTGCTTCAGCATAACTACAACTGCTAGTATGAAAAATGGGGTAAGCAGCACTCCAGGTCCCAATTCGGGAAGATATGTCAAGTGGAAATATAGTAAAACGGTGCCCACGGATGGGGATCCTGGCTGGGGGTCCCATCAAATAGCGAAAAATAGAGAAATCCACAGCACTCTTCAATTCAGGAGAAAATTCTGGTTACTTTATTAGTAACAGCAGCATACAAATAGCAATGTTTCAACCATCTCTGGTCTTTCTCAAGCTATGAAACCACACAGTGTAATGTGCCTTTAAATAGTGGGTCAGTGGGCGTGTCCCTGATGGAGGGTGTGAACGTTATATCACATAATCTACAACTTATACCTAGAGTGACTACTGAGGCTAAAAAACACCATATATACATTTCCTATGTATACTATAGAATAGTACTTACTGGTGGAGGAGGGTTCATGTGAGAGCCAGTTCTGCATTCAGAATCTGGCGTACTGTGGATCCTACTGCGCGTGCGCCGAGTCCCCACTCCCAGAAGGGATGGGATACTATAACAGCCAATGGAAAAATCGGGTGCCCGTGACCTCCGGTGTTGCAGAGGGGAGGGGGGCAGACCCAAGTAATGGGAAAGACTCCTGCCCGCAGCACCAATCCAGAGCACAGGCGCCGGTGACGTCTATTGTTGCTGGGGAGAAGGGGCAATCCCCAGAGAGCAAGGATCGCGTCCCCTCCGTAGCAAATGTGTAGTCCATATATTCCAGCAGCTAAGATGATACAACTGATTTTGTCCCTCCTAGAAGTCGTACTTACCTGCAATTACTTCCTGTTCAAGATGAGTTCTATGTTCAATGCAGAGGAACCGCAATGGAGTCCAATGTGTCCCCGGCCTACGACAACATATACATGGCATTCTCTGAAGATCTATATGTATATCCATCAGCTTCTTCCTATTTGTGAGGGCTGGATGAGATATATAGATAATATCTTCTTCATCTGGACAGGAACAATATTACAATTGCAGGAATTTAACGACTATCTTAATGGGATTCATCAGTGAACTGCAGTTCACGAATGTTCATTCAACTGATAAACACCGAAAACAACCCTGCCTACCAGAGCGATCCTCACAAGAAATTAAAAAAAATGCAATAGTTACTTATTTTTCCTCTATTTCTGTAATGCACTGGGGCATTGATACTGTTGTTTTTGGTAACATAATTTTATTAATAATATAATACATTTCTATAAGAATAATGTCACGGCGCGGTGTGGGTAGAAAACCCCACACCACACACAGGAGGGAAGAGAAGAGGTACTAGGCAAGGAAAATTCGTAAAGGGGATAGAAAAACAACTATTGAATCCCTAAACCGAGGCCTGACTACTATCAGTATGAACAGCCATCTGTCACGTACCGGGGACCCGACCGGCCCACCGCGTCACGTGACAAGGGTTGCCCAAGCCCTTCAGGCCGATTCACCTCACGCCCTCACACGCTGTTACGCCCTACGCCGGGCCGTAACTCGAGCATGAATCACCACCTGAAGCCTGCAAGCACACCCACGCACTAACACAAAACTTTCACTGCTACCACCCGTCAGTTATAAGGTCGACAGGACACCCCTGAGTGTTCCACTCACAAGCAGACACCCACATGATAGCAAGCCTCACAGAAAAACAACATACAGCCTCAGACTGCGCACACACTCTTCATGGAGCTAACAGGTTCTTAAGGTTACCAGACAAACCATCAAACTTTTAGGTTTAATGTATTAAAAATAGTCAGCACTTGGTTACAAAAAATTATTAACAAGAGACATAAATAAATGGCAAACAATTGTAAAATAAAAAGGAGAAAACAAAGAAAGTTCTAATACTTAGCAATTGCGTGGTAAAAGTCCTTTCCTCCCAGGAGATGTGGGCAGAGTAATGGTGCACAAACCAATTCGATTGGATCTCCCACTTTGTGACACCCAAATATCCAGGGATTGCATGTTTATGCCTTTCCTCCAGGGGCAGGCCTGAGGGGGATTTTCCCTCCCACCTCTGACTCAGCCCCTCTGGCCGAGCTTTATTACCCATGCAGTCGGCCCACTGGTCATCTAGGGAACAGGTATGAAAATATCAAAAAGATATCTTCACCAGGGCAACTGGGAAACTACAGACCCCAGACCTTCTTCATAATTCATATCTCATCGTTCCGAGTCCTAGCATATCAAACGAGACACGTCCAGGACGCTCGGAAGATGAGATCCTTATTTTAAGAAGATGAAGACGAGTTTGATACGCCATGTCTGGTGTCCATGCGATGCCCCATCATACCAGATATGATGAGCTGGGTTTTGGAGACGTCAGCCCATCCTGAACAAGTTATGAAGGATTACATCTTATTGTTCATTCTCTGGTATGAAGCCCCCATGCTGGACACACGGCGCCGGAGAGTCTGCTGTCCCCTGTCCTGAGTTTGACCAGCAAACGAGCCCATCTGGTTAGCATCTCTGTGCTAACTAACCCCCCGGGAGCAGTTTGCTGTTTTCACAGGTATGAGGCATACATCTCTGCACTATATGCAGCCTTCAACCAATTCATCAATGGCTGCTGGCCTGGCAATACAAATACATAAATACATACTGTATATGAATGTGAATCACAATGGACTATGGTACACTACGATATATTACCCATAAAACATATTATATCACAGCAAAACATTATAACTAGGAATAAGGCGGTACTTATTCCTGACACCATCGATGGTAGGAATTGTCAGATGCAGGTACCTAAAGCACTACCTGACCCTAAAAGGCCCTGGAAATAGGACAAAAGATGACCTGTTCATTCCCAGCTGAAGGAACAGGAGACTCCCTCTGGCCTATTAACAATAGGGGAATAAAACAAACGGGAAATAGTGTAAATGCACTTAACTATGAAGTACACTGCATTAGCATAAACTCGGAGAGAGAAACAAACACCGGCACTTTCAAAACCGAAAGGAGCTATCAAACGCTTACCATGTTGGTGAGACCTGACTAAATAGAGGAGTTGGAATGACCACTGAAGCTACACCTGAGAGGAGAGGTTTGGTCATAACCAGCAACAAACAGAGAAACAAGAGAAATCAAAGAGGCTATAAGATCATATCACGTGTAGCCAGTCTCTTAGATCTTCTGAGCCCTGTCACGGGAGAGACCATGACAAAAAATAGCTGTAAAGTGGGATATTTCTAGCCTTATCAACGCTTCTCTGTCTTCTGTTTACATAACACAGTCAGTGTGAGCAGGTCTCCATAGTTATGTAACCTGAAGATAGGGTAACGTTGCAAAGGCTAAAAATGGCCCACAGGGATGCAGGCCGTGATTTCATGGACCTGTTTCAACGGATGTTTGCATGTCACCTTAGAGTTCTTTTTTCTAATAGAAAATTAGTAAATTATATACCACAAACACGGTCAGTATTACTGCCCCTATACATTACCCAAATAAAATTAAAAATGTAGTTACACTTATTAATTTAAAATGAAAATAAGTAAAGAAATTATTCTTTCATACCTCATCTGAAGTTTTCATAATTACATTTTCATCAAATGGAGTAGATAATTCTGTTTCCTGGAAAAAGAAATACAAAACTACAATTATTAGTAAGCGATAACATTATAAACCTTTCATGAAGATGTACAGTGTGGGGGCAGCCTGGGTGACAGCTTGGGGACAGAGTGCTCCCAAAGGGTAAGAATCACCCTATATGTCCATTCTGTCACCAAGGTAGTAAATTTGGGGGTTGGCAGCACTACTCATCCCACTCATTTGGGTACTGACCAGAAAATGGCTTACAAGCCCAAATGGTGGCGCACAGATAAGGGATCCTGGCTGGGTGGTCCCAACTCTCCAGACAATTCATAATCCGCAGCACTCGCCGGTAAATGTATGAAAATAGTGGTGATTTATTCAATCAAGGCAGCCAGTATACAGCGACGTTTCAACCTCAGTTGGTCTTTATCAAGCAGTGAGTGACCATATCCCAGTGTGCCGATACACAACTATTTAAGGCACACTGGGATATGGTCACTCACTGCTTGATAAAGACAACTGAGCGTCGAAAACGTCGCTGTATACTGGCTGCTTGAGTGAATAAATCACCACTATTTTCATCATTTACCGGCGAGTGCTGCGGATTATTGAATTGTCCATTCTGTCACCAAGCTATCATCCAGGGTGTGAAGAGGTACATCATGGGGGCACCCTGGGTGACAGCTTGGGGACAGAGTGCTCCCAAAGGGTGAAAATCACCCTTTGCCTCCATTCTGTCACTAGGCTGTCATCCAAGATGTGAAGAGGTACATTGTGGGGGCACCCTGGGTGACAGCTTGGGGACAGAGTGCTCCCAAAGGGTGAAAATTACCCTTTGCCTCCATTCTGTCACCAGGCGATTTGTATAAGTCCGGCTAAGCTGAAAGACTGATCGATTATATTTTCAAAACAGACCCAATATCAATGGTACGTTTTTACAAAAAAAATGTAAAAAAATATCACATAGGTTTGCCGATCCAGAACATATACATACCATTATAAAAATTTTGCGGGAAGTTCACTAGGATCCTGATGATAGGCGTGCTCCCGATGCATTGCAGCAGAGAATTATGGGATATGAGGGCAACGTCAGAAGAGCGCTGCGTATGGGCAACGGCTGCACTACAGTGCCGCCCCCTTAGAGCAGAAACATAGATATTGTGAAGACGGAGTAACGGAAAGTATGAAATGAGACATGTTCAGAAAATGGTGTTTGTAATGCATGGGTTCGAAATAAATAGGAAGAAAATGCTAAGCGTCAAGAAAAAAGGTGTATAGAGGTAAGTTTGTGGAATGATAGGTACACTTTATAAGCAATAACAGATATACTTACTAGTGCAGACCAAAGTAATCCAAATTGGTGTCAAGATAAGCTCAGTGCTTTTGGTGCAGATGGAACTAGTGTTAATATGGGTGCGACAGGTTGTGAAGGTGCACTGATAAGACAAGATATAGGAAAGTATATACTCTCATTTTACTGCTTACCACACAGGCTGGAACTGGCCATGTTGAGCACGCAAAAGTGTCTTCCTATGGTTCAAAAAGTATATGACCTGTTGCATCTTGTTTGGAAGACTTATCATTTTAGTTCTAAAAGTAAAAGGGAGTTGAGAGCAATTGGCAAAGAGTTAGGCTGTAAAATCCGCTGTCCTGCGGCAGTGAAGACCCACCGCTGGCTACCTCATATTTTTTGTGCACTCTCAGTCTTCCTCTCTTCGGATCATGAAACAGGACAGTACACCGCTGTACATCATCACATGGAACACCTTGCTGCCTCATCCAAAAACAGTGATATATCTGGAAGAGCTAAGCACATTGTACAGCAAATGGAGAACATAGTGTTTGTTGGATTTTGTCACTTTCTCCATGACCTCTTTGGAGAAATCTCAAAGTTAAGTCTTAGTCTTCAGAAATATTCTCTAATATTACCACAAGCTGTCGCTGCTATTAAAAGTTGTATTATGACAATAGAAAGCATTAAAGAAAAGCCACTAAGAAATGGGAAACTGCAAATAGCTGGTAAAGAAATGTATACCCAGACGACGTTTGCTTAAAGGCGGCATAAAACCACAAGTGTTCCATGCATTCATACATGCATTCAGTTTCAAAATATTCAACTGAAAGAAAGCCATTCCAGTTTTATGGATATCCTTAAAGAATATATAAAAAAAACTGTAGAGGTAACTGAAGAGAAATGTGACTCCATCTTGTCTTCTCTTACATGTATAGAATTGTTATAATATCTCACCCACGCACTTTCACCTTCCCCCGCTGTGAGTTAGTTTCTCTTATCTGTCCCAGGACAGATTCTGGGAATATCCTAGAACTAGAACAAACGTTCTGTTTTATTCAGGGTCATTCGGCACAACTGCGTACATTCTTATATGTGACGGATTACATACCATATAAGGATGTTCCGGTAGTATCTGTATGAGCACCAATATTTATCTTTTATGATTGGTTTAACGCTGTTGTTATGCAAACTTTTCTACTGCCTATATAAGGCCAAGCGATAGCATAATAAAGTTAGAGTGTTTCTCAGTGATATTTGTGTGTGTCTATTATTGCCAACTGAGAAACATCTCTCCTGACGTCAGTGTCTCAAACCAAGGTTGTCGTAGAGGTCCAGAAAGGTCCAAATCCTTTCAGTTTGGGGGCTCCGTCCGGGACAGAGAAGGTCATCCTCGTGTCCGGTAAGAGAGATATCCCTTTTGTCCACTGCCCGGTCAGAGGGCACTGGCCACATCTCTACCCGTGAGTTTTTATTATGTATCCGGGATACATTGTTAAGCCTTAAAAATAGACTCCGGGAGTTTATAATAAGTACTTGGAGTACTTTCATGAATAAGGCCGGCACTTGAAGTGCCACGCACGGCAAAAAATCTCAGGGAGATTTGTTTTGTGTCAGTGACACACCATAGGATCTCAGGGAGATCTATTCCGTAAGTTGTTTTGTGTCAGGGACACACCATAGGATCTCCAGGAGACCAATTTACTTTAACTGTCGACAGAGATTTTTTAGTACCAGGGATACATGTAAGAGAACAGTCTCAGGGAGACTGACCTACCTTGGTTTGACGCATACCTATATTTAGAGTATAAGATAAATAGAGTGTTAAGATTCATCTGTTTGTGTGAGAGATATTGTTTGGGTGGTAAGTGTAAGAACATATCTCACTGTAATATTATCACTCTGTCATTTGGTGAATTTTCTTACTGTGGGTGGAGGAAAATCTAAGTGTGAATTTCCCCCTCCCAAACAGGGACTGCAGGCTGCAAATAGTGACAGCCTAGTTCTCCTTCCCAATCTCATGTTGATTGTAAAGCATCTCTCCATTCTCATGGACCTCAGACAAAATACAAGACTTTGAGAAACATTTATATGAGAAGGAGGCAGCAGGATGCTTTGAGATCAGGAAGATACAGACCCCCACACATAGTTACAAAAGTTCAGGAGCCAGAATTGGGAGTAAACAGAGACAGCCGAGACATTTCTCAGTTGCTCTGTGTCATGGTCTTACCTTCTTGCTGTTCTCCTTCGTTTGACATGTGCTGGCGGCCATCTTGGTTTCTGGGTTTCTTGTAGCCTCCCACCCTGCGGCTCCTCCTTCCCACTGGGAGGAGCTGGATGCCCAGCTCATATATATAGGAGGTCTGTGGCTTCAGTTCCTTGCTTGGTCCCCCTGTGTTCACATGGCTTCTAGACTGCTGCTGCTTCTGGTTCCTGATCCTGGTTTCGTCCGAGCTACCTGCTGGTTCCTGATCCTGGTTTCGTCCGAGCTACCCGCTGGTTCCTGAGCCTGGCTTCGTCTGACTACCCTGCTGGTTCCGGATCCTGGCTTCGTCTGACTACCCTTCTGGTTCCCGACCTCTGGCTTCGCAAAGACTCTGCTTCGGTTTCGCCATCCGTTTGGACTTTTGCTTTACAGCTTTATTTTCAATAAAGCCTTCTTATTTTCACTTATCCCTTGTTGTACGTCTGGTTCATGGTTCCGTGACATTAGGACCAAGCCATGAATTCTGACGGTACAGGGCCATCCTCGCTACCCACGCTGGTTGCCAGACTTGATCAGCAGGATCACCTGTTGGGTCGGTTCGCTGTGGCGTTGCAAACCCTGCTTGAACGCACGGCTCATTTTGCTCCCGTTGCCGATGGGTCGGTTGTCGCTCCTGGGCCCGCTCCTACTGCCGCTCCGGTTGTTGCGCCAGAGTCTACCCCGATACCTGTTGTTGCACCTGCGGTGTTTCGGGGTATGACCGGTTCTGCCCCTCTTCCACAGCGCTTTGGGGGAGAGCCAACTCAGTGCCGAGGTTTCCTTAACCAGGTGGGCATTTATTTCGAGTTGCTGCCACATGCCTTTCCCACTGAGAGATCAAAGGTGGGCTTCTTGATCTCGCTGCTCTCGGACAAGGCCTTGGCCTGGGCCAGCCCTTTATGGGAGAACAACAATCCGGTGGTTGCCGAGTTTTCCGGTTTTGTTGCTTCTCTTCGGAAGGTATTCGATGTGCCGGCTCGTGCTGCCTCTGCTGCGAAGCTCCTTATGTCCATCAGACAGGGTTCACGATCCGTAGCTGAATACACCATTGAGTTTCGTACCCTGGCAGCAGAGGTGGGCTGGAATAATGAGGCTCTGGTCGCTGATTTCTCTCATGGTCTCTCGGATGCCTTGAAGGATGAGGTTGCAGCTAAGGACCTACCAGTGGAGCTCGAGTCTCTTATTTCTTTCCTGATTTTGATTGACACCAGACTCAGGGAGAGACCTTCCTTTAAGGAGAGCCTGCGGAGGTTTTCTAACAGATTGGCGCCTACGTTTGCTGTCCCACCCATGCCTCCCTCTCCTCCCACGCCTCCTGGGGATGACTTGTCTGGGGGTGAACCCATGCAGCTGGGGTTTGCTCGCCTGTCCGAGGGGGAGAGGGTACTCCGGAGACGCGAGGGCCGATGCATGTACTGTGGTCTCGGTGGGCATTTTCGGTTGGCATGTCCGAACCGTCCGGGAAACGCTCGCACCTGAGATCCTGTCGGGGGCAGATCTTGGGTGGAGTCTCCTCGTCCCCGGTTTCTCGTGTTGACAAACCACTGATCACTGTTGTCCTCTCCTGGGTCGGGGGCTCGGTGACGACCCAGGCGTTGGTGGACTCTGGTGCTGGTGGTTTGTTCATTGATAATGTGTTCGCTGCCGCCAATTCCATTCCTCTGCAGGCTCGAGGTTCCCCACTGGCTCTTGAGGCGATAGATGGCAGACCCCTTCTGCCGCCACACGTGACTCATGAGACCCTTCCAGTGGGGATAGCCATTGGTGCCGTTCACAGAGAGTCGGTCTGCCTCCAGGTTATTTCGTCTCCACACTACTCGGTGGTCTTGGGGTACCCCTGGCTCCGGAAGCATAATCCGACTTTCGATTGGAGATCGGCCGAGATCCTCTCGTGGTCACCGCAGTGTGGGGCTAGTTGCATCCATGGGTCTGTCAAGTTGCTGTGTACTTCCTCGGACTCTCTGTTGCCTCCTGAATACGAGGAGTACCGGGATGTATTCGATAAGGTGCGCGCGGTTGCCCTACCTCCGCACCGCCCATACGATTGTGCCATAGAGTTACAATCTGGTGCCGTTCCTCCTCGTGGCAAAGTCTATCCACTGTCGGTAGCGGAGAATGAGGCCATGGAGGAGTACGTGAGGGAGGCGCTTTCACGCGGACACATTCGCAAATCCTCGTCCCCGGCAGGGGCTGGATTTTTCTTTGTGAAAAAGAAGGGCGGTGAGTTGAGGCCTTGCATCGATTACAGGGGTCTCAATCGCATCACGATCAAGAACGCTTACCCGATACCCTTGATTTCCGAGCTGTTCGATCGCCTTAAAGGGGCCACGGTCTTTACCAAACTCGACCTGAGGGCGGCATATAACCTGGTAAGGATCAAGGCGGGCGATGAGTGGAAGACCGCGTTTAACACCAGGACCGGTCATTATGAATCCTTGGTTATGCCCTTTGGGTTGTGCAATGCGCCCGCAGTCTTTCAGGAATTCATCAACGATGTTTTCCGTGACCTGTTGCAGCAGTGTGTGGTGGTCTATTTGGATGACATCTTGGTATATTCTGAATCCATGGAGGCCCACATTCTGGATGTCAGACGAGTGTTGCAACGGTTACGAGAGAACAAGCTGTTCGGTAAGCTTGAGAAATGCGAATTTCACCGATCCCAGGTAACCTTCTTAGGTTACATCATTTCCGCTGAGGGGTTCTCCATGGATCCTGAGAAGGTTTCGGCTGTCTTACAGTGGCCCCAGCCCAGTGGTCTTCGTTCCCTGCAGCGTTTTTTGGGCTTCGCCAATTATTATCGGAAGTTCATCAGGGACTTTTCCATGCTAGCCAAGCCTCTCACGGATCTGACCAGGAAGGGCAGTAATTCCCAGGTCTGGCCGCTCGAGGCCATCCGAGCTTTTGAGGCTCTAAAGTCCGCCTTTGTGTCGGCTCCGATTCTGTCGCATCCCAACCCTGGGTTGCCCTTTGTCCTCGAGGTGGACGCGTCTGAGACGGGAGTAGGCGCCCTTCTGTCTCAGCGTAGAACCCCAGCGGGTCCTCTGCTTCCTTGTGGGTTTTACTCCCGGAAACTGTCTTCCGCGGAGTGCAACTATCAGATTGGTGACAGGGAGTTATTGGCCATCGTGCAGGCCCTTAAAGAATGGAGGCACTTGCTCGAGGGTTCGGTGGTTCCGGTCCTCATCCTGACGGACCACAAGAATCTGACCTACCTTTCTGAGGCCAAGAGATTGACACCACATCAGGCCAGATGGGCTCTGTTCTTGTCACGTTTTAATTACGTGGTCTCCTACCTACCCGGTTCCAAGAACATCAGGGCGGATGCCTTATCACGGCAGTACTCCGAGCTGTCCAGGGAGGAGTCGATTCCGACTTCGGTCATACCTCCGAATCAGATCTTGGCCGCCATTCGCACCAGCCTGACCTCTCCCCTGGGTGAGCAGATTTTGGCGGCTCAATCTGGTGCTCCCTCTGGGAGACCCAACGGCAGATGTTTTGTGCCTGAGGAGTTGCGCACTCGGTTGTTGCGAACCTACCATAACTCCAAGACCGCGGGGCATCCTGGAAAGAATCAGCTGTCCTGGGCTGTTTCACGTCTGTTCTGGTGGCCTTCCCTACGTTCCGACATCGCCGCATATGTAGCGGCATGCTCCGTTTGTGCCCAGAGTAAGTCCCCTCGGCACCTTCCGTTGGGCCTTCTGCAACCCATAGCCACCGGGGAGCGCCCATGGTCACACCTGGGGATGGATTTCATTGTGAACCTCCCTGCATCCCGAGGCCATACAGTCATTCTCATGATTGTGGATCGGTTTTCCAAAATGTGCCACTGTGTTCCTCTCAAGAAGTTACCCTCTGCACAAGAGTTGGCCACGATTTTTGCCAGGGAGGTCTTCCGGTTGCACGGTTTGCCCAAGGAGATTGTGTCGGATCGGGGGAGTCAGTTTGTGTCCAGGTTCTGGCGCGCCTTTTGCTCCCAGTTGGGGATTCATCTCTCCTTCTCCTCGGCCTACCACCCTCAGTCCAATGGGGCCGCAGAACGATCCAATCAGGCCTTGGAGCAATTCCTTCGTTGCTATGTCTCCGATCACCAAGACAATTGGGTTGACCTCCTGCCTTGGGCTGAGTTTGCCAGGAACACGGCGGTGAACTCTTCCTCTGGGACGTCTCCCTTCATGGCCAATTATGGGTTCCAACCTGCCGTGTTACCGGAGGTATTCTCTCCCCAGGATATTCCGGCTGTGGAGGATCACCTTTCCGTCCTACGTGCTTCTTGGGTACTGATCCAGGAGTCCCTTGAGGTCTCTGCGCATTTGTGCAGTATGTCAGAGGAGGCCAATGTAACAGATGGTTTGTCTTTGTTGAAATGGTTGTCTGAATGTGGAAACAAGGTGTCACGCAGGAAAATGCAATGGTGTAAAAAGCAAGTTGAATACTTGGGCTTTGTTCTCACAAAGGGAGAAAGGAGATTTAGCACAGAAAGAGTTCAGTCTGTTTGCGGGCCTGGTCACCCCGCACACCAAGAAAGAAATGTTATCTTTCCCTGGTATGATAAACTACTGCAGACAATGGATTCCTGATTGCTCCTACTATGACAATGTAATGAGACAAGCCACTTTGGCAGACATGCCAGGTCTCATCAGGTGGTCTGAGGAAATGTTTAATGCATTTGATTATTTGAAATGTTCTTTAATGACAAGTCCAGGTTTGGGCCTCCCTGACTACAAACTCACATTCCACGTATATGCTTGACAAAATTGTAAAACCATGGCGGGTGTGCTGACACAATATCACGGAGGCAAGTTACGTCCTTGTGCCTTTTTCTCAAAGGTGGTTCCGGCATCCGTCCAAGGAATGCCGACCTGTCTGAGATCTCTTGCAGCCTGTGCTATGATGGTTGAGCTTGAATGCCCTATTAGGACTTAAAGGACCTGAGGATCACTTGACAGAGGCACATGATTGTATACACGCCATACAACATGACACACATGTTGTCCTGGAAGCCAGACCCATCACATACCAATCTGCACAAGCAGCAGAATTAATTGCACTCACGAGAGCATGCATACTACATGAAGGCAAGTCCATTTACACTGATAGCAGGTACGCACATGCAGTGGTCTGGGACCACAGGGTCATTTGGCAAAGGAGAGGATTCATTGCAGCTGATGGTAAACACAATTTACATTCACAACTTGTAATACAACTTTTAGAAGCCATAAGATTTCCCTCACAGATTGCAATTGTCCACTGCAGGGGGCGCATACTGGTGGTAAAGATCATGTGTCCCAAGGCAATGCCCTGGCAGACGCGGAGGCCAAGAAGGCTGCACTGATGGCCCTGGCCACATTGCAAATGGTGAAATTAGTACCTCCTTCACTTGAGTTAACTCAGATGCTTGTGGATCTCCAGTCCTCAGCTACTGACGATGAAATGGCCGATTGGTGTTATCCAATCTTGCAGAAGAATCCTAGGACAGGATTAATCTGCAAAGAGGGGAAACCATGCATACCACAGCACAGCTCCCCTCTGTTCATTGCACATTTTCATGGAGTAGGACACAACAGCATTCAAACACACATGCTGCTAGCACAGAATTTCTATATTACAGGCATTAAACAGTTAGTGTCAGATTATGTGGGAAGGTGTATCACATGTTTGAGGAACAACCCAAACACCAATGTAACCAGATTGATTAAAACCCTAAGTGAAATTGAGGAAAAAGTTGCTTGTAAGTCTCCTTGTCTTCCACAGGAACCAACTCGCCCATTCCAAGTGGGAGATATCGTGCTGATAAAGAAATTAAAGAAAGGAAAATTTGCAGGAGACTTTACCTACTGACCACCAACTACAGTGGTAGCCGTGACCCGCACAGCTGTACTTACAGAAGAAGCACCTACTTGGATCGACGCCACCAGAGTGAAACTGGTAAAGGAGGCACCCCAAAAGGAGGTAATAACGGGGACAGACAGTCCTGACCTCGAAAAAGGGCAAAGTGAGGTACAAACAGGAGCAGACAGCTCTGACCTCCACCAGGATGCACTCACTCAATTCTGGAAGATGGCACAGACGATCCACTTGGACTGTGGGATTACTGACGATCCTAATGACTCTGCTGGAGGATAACAAAGCTGAAGTTGCTATAACTCAGAAAGGTGGAATCACTACCTTCTGGTACAATTCCTCCAGTACTCAAGTTGCAACTTACTCCTTCTGTTTATGGAGCATAATGAAGTGCAGTCCGTCCACAAGATGCGGCAACCACTATAAGAATGGATAGGCTTATATCTGTATTACTGACCCTTATTGGGGTAATAGATGCACATACTGGGGGTTAGTAGGATGGAATACAGGAGAAGACTGGGGGTATAAACCACAGAATGCCCTTAATCGAAAGGATAAGAATGGTAAATCCTTAATTAGTAGAATGACAATTATCAACGGAGGGGACCGTCACATAGATGCTAGCCTATATCCTACAGGGTGGGCATGCCCTAAGATGGTGTCTGAGATGAAAATAATTATAAACATAGAAAACCCCAACAAAGGTGATGAAGGAGATTACGTGCTAGGATGGTCCTTCACGACATGGGGGGGGGCAGAGATTTCAATGGTCACCAAACACTTTGAAATAAGAGATATGTGTCAATCCTCAGAATGGACATACCCTCAGAAACAAACATACCCTCTAAAAACCCATATACAGTCCCTAGGAAACATACTGGCTATTTCTGACCCTACCTATGAGGATACCCTGGCAGCAGTAACTGGGTTATCTGACGCCAACCTATGGTTAGAATGGATGAAGTACAGTGCAGCTTCAGTAAATAAAAGTAATTGTTATATATGTGGGACAGCTAAGCCTCACCTAGGTACTGTGCCCTTAACCCCTTAAGGACTCAGCTCTATTTCACCTTAAGATAGAAAAATGAAAAGTCAGTCCTGTGTCCCACACGGACAGATTACTTGCGCTGCTGCTGGTCCCGGAATAGTGTGGTAGGTCGTACACACTGGTGAATACAATATGAAGGGTTTTGGAACCGCGCTGCTCTGAACCGAGTCTCCCGATAAACGTGGATGGCAGAGGATGAGCCCCTTTTTCCCAACACCCAAAGGATCCAATCTTCAAAAGATCTCCTCCTCTAAGGGTTCAAATGGGATAGGCAGAATAGTGAAGCACCCTTTGCAGTTTTTTCTTAAAAGGTTTTATTATACTCACAAGAGTTGGTAGACAAAAAGCATATAATACAAATGTCAGAACGTCAGGTTCCTGCCCGACCCGGGTTTCGCTGCCTCGCTTCCTCAGGGGCATCTACTGTGCAGGCTTGCATTCAGGCCCTTAAATAGCCCAGCTGCTCTTAATCAGTTAACCGGTGTAGTTCCGGAACATGCAGCAGTTACTAAAACACAGTTGTACATCGCACATTCTTATTTTATCATTGACATTCCTTTATGCATTCACAAACACATTAGATCTAAAAGTAAAGACCAATTCCTTCCTGTTTCATAAAATCATACATAAAACATATAAAACATTAATAAAAGACATAGATCAAAAATAGGGGACCAATTCCCTCTATTACAAAAATAAACCACATATATATCCTTTTGGTTGCCGCACCATTACATATTAAGTTACAGCCTTATTCGCATTATAATTATATCATCACATACCCAAAATCTACATTGCCGTTCCTTGTATCCACCCACTCCTAGTGCATAATGCTGGTGTCCCCACCCTTTCTTGATGGCGTCATCCCGGTATCCCTTACCCCGCCTCCCTCCTCTGTCGTGCATAGCATGTGGCAGCACCGCCCAATTAAACGGTCCGGGCACCATGACGTCACCCACAGGTCCTTGAGAAGCCAAGCGAAAGAAGGACAGATGCTGCCATGGGTGCGGACAAACTACTAAAGCATATAGTAGATATATAACTGTCCCCTAAACTGCCCACTCCTGGATCTTATATCCAACAATCTCCACCTAATTCCTCCTATAGCGTAATCCGGGTATCCTCAACCACGCCTCCCTCCCCCGGCGCGCGTCTATTGGGGCATCGTCACTCCACCCCCACGACGTCACCCACAGGTCCTTTGGAGGCGCGGTGGTGGAGAGCCAGATCACGATAATGGAACAAGTTACAGTATACAAGGTTTCAAATCAAATTCGATATTGAGCCCTCCTGGTTGTAGGGTCCCTAATTGATAGATCCACTCCACCTCTTTCTTATTGATCTGTGCCAAAGCATCCCCTCCTCGCCAGTGATGTTTAACACTTTCTACTCCCACAAATATTAAACCTCGCAGATTTTTATCATGCTTTAATTTGAAATGTGCTGATACACTGTGGGTCATCAGGCCTTTTTTTATATTACGTAGATGTTCCTGTATTCTGACTTTCAGTTTCCTGACCGTCCTGCCCACGTACTGGAGCCCACAAGGGCACTCCAGCACGTATACCATACCCTCTTTTTCACACGAGCAATCTCCTCTAATACGGAAATCAGCCCCATTCTTTTTTGATGTTATAGAATTGGTGTATCTCTGCCGTTCTTTCGAATTCCGGTTCTTACATCCTGCGCAAAATCCGCACCAGGTGAATTTTCCTCCATTTTTTTGGGTCTTAATATTTATTGGGGGGATGGCACTGTGCACAAGTTTTGTTCTGATACTTGCTGCTTTTTTAAAAATAAAGGAGGGATTCGTTGGTATCGTTTTTCCTAATATCGGGTCATTCCTTAGAATTCCCCAATTCTTTTTTACCATTTTCTTAATATTATCGGACATGGAGCAGAATTTGGTTACAAAGGAGAATCTATAGTCCCTATCCACCTTTTTGTTTATCTCTTTAGTTTGTTCCTTTCCTCCCACTTTTTCTAACTCCACACTCCGGATGCACTCATCCAAAACAGCCTCATTATAACCTCTCTCCAAGAACCTATCTTTTAGTACCCCACACTGTATCTTATAGTCGCTCGTCTCTGTACAATTACGGGCCATCCTCTTAAACTGACCTTTCGGTATGTTCTTGAGCCATGGGCCGTAATGACAGCTCTTGGTATCAATGTAGGAGTTCACATCCGTTTCCTTAAAATAGGACTTAGTCATGTAACGGCCATCTTCTATCCGTATGCACAGGTCTAAAAAGTTAACACTCTCATTACTGATATCCCCCACAAATCGTAGGTTCCAATCATTATTGTTCAGTTGGTCAATGAACAACTCGAGTCCCTCTCTTCCTCCTTCCCACACTAGGAGACAGTCATCGATATACCTCCTCCAGAAGGTCAGTTTGCCTCCTGCGGTGTCCGCTCCTAGTGTGGGAAGGATGGCACTCTCCTCCCATGCACCCATAAAAATATTTGCAAAACTGGGGGCGAATTTCGCCCCCATCGCCGTACCAATGCACTGTACGTAATATGAGTCTTTGAACCAAAAATAATTATGATCGAGGCAATAACTGAGGCATCCTAAAATAAAATCTCTTTGTGGATCCCCTATTCTTTCATCATTCCTGATCCTACTTTCTACCGCCTCCATCCCTAATTTTTTTGGGATAACAGTGTACAGGGATGCCACATCAATTGTGGCCATCCATGTATTCACAGTTGGGGGGCTAAGGCCTTCAATAAGATGTAACACGGATCCAGTGTCCTTTAAATGCGAGGGGTTTTGAAACAAAAAGGCTTTAAAAACAACTATAAACCACAAGCTAATGAGTATATGCCGCAGCAGAATCATGGGTATCATAATCGAAACCATGACAATTATTATCAGCAGAATAGGGAAAACATATATGCATATGATTCGCATTCAGGAAGAACGAACCATCACAGGTACCCACAAAATAATGCATATCAGTACCACCATGGAGGCCGACAATGGGGTGGTTGGGGTCCCAACCAGGAGTATAGAGGAGGACAATACAATGGGAGTTTTGGGTATAATAACGGATATAGGGGGCAGCAGTACAGACCACCATACAGACAGTCGCATCAGGGAGGAGGATATAGGGGAAAACCTAAATGGAGACCACAGGAAAATTACAATGAAAACTACAATATTAGTCATTATGGAAAAGGAGCCCACTATGAAAGAAACAGCTATGGAGAAGAATCAAAAAGGGATACTGATGAGGGAGATAGACAGAGTTTCAGGCCACAGGATGAGCAAAATTTTCCCCACCAGGGCATAAAAGGAGTACAGAGGGAAGGAGAACTAAGAGAACAAGCAGTAAGGACCCCACAAAAAAGAAGCCTGGTAGAGGAAAAAGGGGAAAAGGGAAAAATAAGCCCAAAAATGAAAAGGAGCAAGGAGACATAAGAGGAATCTTTAATTTAAGCAGTCACACCTTAACAGAGGGAGAAAAGAGTGTCCTGAGTAAGGGCTTGAAATATGCACCGAGTCAGAGGATTAATAAGTTTGAGGCATTTTTGGACATTCACAAATTTATTAGAAAAATAAATATGGCCAAATATTGGATTAACAACCCTGCACCACAGAACATAAATGTTGAAGGGATTAGTATAAAACCGGATAAGGATAGGGAGATCCTGCACACACAAATGAAAGAAAAATCTAAGTTTTTTCCGAAAAATCCCAATAACGAATGTGTAGAGGCCTTTAAAACTGGTCTACTAAAGGAGTTGGAAGAGATGGATATGGATAAGGGGACACAAAATTTAACATATAAAGAGAGAAAAGCCCTTAAAGATCTGGAAAAAAACCCAGATATTATTATAAAGCCAGCTGATAAAGGAGGGGGGGTTGTTGTAATGAACAAAGAAAAATATGAAGCCGAAATGGCAAGATTAGTATCAGACACAACAACATACAAAAAACTGAAAAGTAACCCCACCCAGGAGTATAAATTGACTCTTGATAACATCCTATCAGAGGGTTTTAAGAAAGGGATATTGAATAAAAAAGAATATGAATACCTTTCCATCCCATTCCCATTAGTACCGGTGATTTACCATCTGCCCAAGGTACATAAAAACCCAACAGACCCTCCGGGGAGGCCAATTGTTTCGGGGCTTAACTCGTTGACGTGCAGGATCACGGAATACATTGACTTTTATCTGCAGGGATATGTGTTGCAAAACCCCTCGCATTTAAAGGACACTGGATCCGTGTTACATCTTATTGAAGGCCTTAGCCCCCCAACTGTGAATACATGGATGGCCACAATTGATGTGGCATCCCTGTACACTGTTATCCCAAAAAAATTAGGGATGGAGGCGGTAGAAAGTAGGATCAGGAATGATGAAAGAATAGGGGATCCACAAAGAGATTTTATTTTAGGATGCCTCAGTTATTGCCTCGATCATAATTATTTTTGGTTCAAAGACTCATATTACGTACAGTGCATTGGTACGGCGATGGGGGCGAAATTCGCCCCCAGTTTTGCAAATATTTTTATGGGTGCATGGGAGGAGAGTGCCATCCTTCCCACACTAGGAGCGGACACCGCAGGAGGCAAACTGACCTTCTGGAGGAGGTATATCGATGACTGTCTCCTAGTGTGGGAAGGAGGAAGAGAGGGACTCGAGTTGTTCATTGACCAACTGAACAATAATGATTGGAACCTACGATTTGTGGGGGATATCAGTAATGAGAGTGTTAACTTTTTAGACCTGTGCATACGGATAGAAGATGGCCGTTACATGACTAAGTCCTATTTTAAGGAAACGGATGTGAACTCCTACATTGATACCAAGAGCTGTCATTACGGCCCATGGCTCAAGAACATACCGAAAGGTCAGTTTAAGAGGATGGCCCGTAATTGTACAGAGACGAGCGACTATAAGATACAGTGTGGGGTACTAAAAGATAGGTTCTTGGAGAGAGGTTATAATGAGGCTGTTTTGGATGAGTGCATCCGGAGTGTGGAGTTAGAAAAAGTGGGAGGAAAGGAACAAACTAAAGAGATAAACAAAAAGGTGGATAGGGACTATAGATTCTCCTTTGTAACCAAATTCTGCTCCATGTCCGATAATATTAAGAAAATGGTAAAAAAGAATTGGGGAATTCTAAGGAATGACCCGATATTAGGAAAAACGATACCAACGAATCCCTCCTTTATTTTTAAAAAAGCAGCAAGTATCAGAACAAAACTTGTGCACAGTGCCATCCCCCCAATAAATATTAAGACCCAAAAAAATGGAGGAAAATTCACCTGGTGCGGATTTTGCGCAGGATGTAAGAACCGGAATTCGAAAGAACGGCAGAGATACACCAATTCTATAACATCAAAAAAGAATGGGGCTGATTTCCGTATTAGAGGAGATTGCTCGTGTGAAAAAGAGGGTATGGTATACGTGCTGGAGTGCCCTTGTGGGCTCCAGTACGTGGGCAGGACGGTCAGGAAACTGAAAGTCAGAATACAGGAACATCTACGTAATATAAAAAAAGGCCTGATGACCCACAGTGTATCAGCACATTTCAAATTAAAGCATGATAAAAATCTGCGAGGTTTAATATTTGTGGGAGTAGAAAGTGTTAAACATCACTGGCGAGGAGGGGATGCTTTGGCACAGATCAATAAGAAAGAGGTGGAGTGGATCTATCAATTAGGGACCCTACAACCAGGAGGGCTCAATATCGAATTTGATTTGAAACCTTGTATACTGTAACTTGTTCCATTATCGTGATCTGGCTCTCCACCACCGGGCCTCCAAAGGACCTGTGGGTGACGTCGTGGGGGTGGAGTGACGATGCCCCAATAGACGCGCGCCGGGGGAGGGAGGCGTGGTTGAGGATACCCGGATTACGCTATAGGAGGAATTAGGTGGAGATTGTTGGATATAAGATCCAGGAGTGGGCAGTTTAGGGGACAGTTATATATCTACTATATGATTTAGTAGTTTGTCCGCACCCATGGCAGCATCTGTCCTTCTTTCGCTTGGCTTCTCAAGGACCTGTGGGTGACGTCATGGTGCCCGGACCGTTTAATTGGGCGGTGCTGCCACATGCTATGCACGACAGAGGAGGGAGGCGGGGTAAGGGATACCGGGATGACGCCATCAAGAAAGGGTGGGGACACCAGCATTATGCACTAGGAGTGGGTGGATACAAGGAACGGCAATGTAGATTTTGGGTATGTGATGATATAATTATAATGCGAATAAGGCTGTAACTTAATATGTAATGGTGCGGCAACCAAAAGGATATATATGTGGTTTATTTTTGTAATAGAGGGAATTGGTCCCCTATTTTTGATCTATGTCTTTTATTAATGTTTTATATGTTGTATGTATGATTTTATGAAACAGGAAGGAATTGGTCTTTACTTTTAGATCTAATGTGTTTGTGAATGCATAAAGGAATGTCAATGATAAAATAAGAATGTGAGATGTACAACTGTGTTTTAGTAACTGCTGCATGTTCCGGAACTACACCGGTTAACTGATTAAGAGCAGCTGGGCTATTTAAGGGCCTGAGTGCAAGCCTGCACAGTAGATGCCCCTGAGGAAGCGAGGCAGCGAAACCCGGGTCGGGCAGGAACCTGACGTTCTGACATTTGTATTATATGCTTTTTGTCTACCAACTCTTGTGAGTATAATAAAACCTTTTAAGAAAAAACTGCAAAGGGTGCTTCACTATTCTGCCTATCCCATTTGAACCCTTAGAGGAGGAGATCTTTTGAAGATTGGATCCTTTGGGTGTTGGGAAAAAGGGGCTCATCCTCTGCCATCCACGTTTATCGGGAGACTCGGTTCAGAGCAGCGCGGTTGCAAAACCCTTCATACTATTTCACCTTAAGGACTTGGCCATTTTTTGCAAATCTGACCAGTGTCACTTTAAGTGGTGATAACTTTAAAACGCTTTGACTTATCCAGGCCATTCTGAGATAGTTTTTTCGTCACATATTGTACTTCAGGACACTGGTAAAATGAAGTTAAAAAAAAAACATTTTTATTTATAAAAAAATAGCAAATTTACCAAAAATGTGTAAAAAAAATAGCAAATTTCCAAGTTTCAATTTCTCTACTTCTATAACACATAGTAATACCTCCAAAAATAATTATTACTTTACATTGCCCATATGTCTACTTCATGTTTAGATCATTTTGGGAATGATATTTTATTTTTTGGGGATGTTACAAGGCTTAGAAGTTTAGAAGCAAATCTTGAAATTTTTCAGAAATGTTCAAAAACACAATTTTTAGAGACCAGTTCAGGTCTGAAGTCACTTTGAGAGGCTTACATAATAGAAACCACCCAAAAATGACCCCATTCTATAAACTACACCCCTCAAGGTATTCAAAACTGATTTTACAAACTTTGTTAACCCTTTAGGTGTTCCACAAGAATTAATGGAAAATAGAGATACAATTTAAAAATTTCACTTTTTTGGCAGATTTTCCATTTTAATAATTTTTTTCCAGTTACAAAGCAAGGGTTAACAGCCAAACCAAACTCAATATTTATGGCCCTGATTCTGTCGTTTACAGAAACACCCCATATGTGGTCGTAAACCGCTGTACGGGCACACGGCAGGGCGCAGAAGGAAAGGAATGCCATACGGTTTTTGGAAGGCAGGTTTTGCTGGACTGTTTTTTTTTTACACCCATGTCCCATTTGAAGCCCCCTGATGCACCCCTAGAGTAGAAACTCCAAAAAAGTGGCCCCATTTTAGAAACTACGGGATACGGTGGCAGTATTGTTGGTACTAGTTTAGGGTACATATGATTTTTAGTTGCTCTATATTACACTTTTTGTGAGGCAAGATAACAAGAAATAGCTGTTTTGGCACCGTTTTTATTTTTTGTTATTTACAAAATTCATCTGAGGGGTTAGGTCAAGTGATATTTTTATAGAGCCGGTCGATACGGACGCGGCAATACCTAATATGTATACTTTTTATTTATGTAAGTTTTACACAATGATTTCATTTTTGAAGCAAAAAAAATCATGTTTTAGTGTTTCCATAGTCTGAGAGCCATAATTTTTTCAGTTTTTGGGCGATTACCTTGGGTAGGGTATGATTTTTGTGGGATGAGATGACGGTTTTATTGGCACTATTTTGGAGTGCGTGTGACTTTTTGATCGCTTGCTATTACACTTTTTGTGATGTAAGATGTAAGGTTTATTTAGCACAGTTTTTATTTTAAAATTTTTACGGTGTTCATCTGAGGGGTTAGGTCATGTGATATTTTTATAGAGCCGGTCGATACGGACGCGGCGATACCTAATATGTTTACTTTTTTTTTATTTATGTAAGTTTTACACAATAATATAATTTTTGAAACAAAAAAAAAATCATGTTTTAGTGTCTCCATATTTTAAAAGCCATATTTTTTTTTATTTTTGGGCGATTGTCTCAGGTAGGGGCTCATTTTTTGCGGGATGAGGTGACGGTTAGATTGGTACTATTTTGGTGGGCAAACGCCTTTTTGATCGCTTGGTGTTGTACTTTTTGTGATGTAAGGTGACAAAAAAATGGTTTATTTAGCACAGTTTTTATTTTTTACGGTGTTCATCTGAGGGGTTAGGTCATGTGATATTTTTATAGAGCCGTACGATACGAACGCGGCGATACCAAATATGTATACTTTTTTTTATTTATGTAAGTTTTACACTATAACAGCTTTTTTCAAACAAAAAAAATGATGTTTTAGTGTCTCCATATTCTGAGCCATATTTTTTTTTATTTTTGGGCGATTGTCTCAGGTAGGGGCTCATTTTTTGCGGGATGAGGTGACGGTTAGATTGGTACTATTTTGGTGGGCAAACGCCTTTTTGATCGCTTGTTGTTGTACTTTTTGTGATGTAAGATGACAAAAAAATGGTATATTTAGCACAGTTTTTATTTTTTACGTTGTTCATCTGAGGGGTTAGGTCATGTGATATGTTTATAGAGCCGGTAGATACGGACGCGGCGATACCTAATATGTATACTTTTTTTTACTTTATTTGGGGAAAATGACGTTTTTGTTTATTTTTACTTGAAACTTGAATTCTTTTGGGGGGAAAACTTTAT
This sequence comes from Bufo bufo, assembly GCF_905171765.1. NCBI lineage: Eukaryota > Metazoa > Chordata > Amphibia > Anura > Bufonidae > Bufo > Bufo bufo. Next base: position 376,167,699 of record NC_053393.1, on the reverse strand, counting down.
TTTTTTTTTCACTTTGTTTTTTGTCCCACTTTGGGACTTGAACTTTGGGGAGTATATTCCTTTACAATGCATTCCAATACTTCTGTATTGGAATGATTTGGCTGTATGAGTAATACTGTGTGTATTACTCATACAGCTTCCTGCCTGTGAGATCCAGGGGGCTGGATCTCACAGGCTCGTCACCGGAAGGCAGTGCGATGCCTTTCTTAGACATCGCGCTGCCTTCCATGCCATCGGGTCCCCCCCACAGCCGCATGGGGACCCGATGGCACTGACGACACTCGCCGCAACCGCAGGTCTGAATTGACCTGCGGTTTGCGGCGATAGCCGACACGCGGGGGTCACATGACCCCCCCTGTTCGGATTAACCTCAGCGGCGCCGCAATCGCGATTTAAACTTAGGACGTACCGGTACGCCCTGAGTCCTTAAGGACTCGGGAAATAGGGCGTACCGGTACGCCCTAAGTCCTTAAGGGATTAATATTGCCCTCTAGTGTTGAGGAATGTTTTTTGCAATTATTCTCAAATTCATCTAGTAACCAGTCTGCATGTGAAGAATGGAAGCAAAAATACCCACTCCTCATAAAAACTCCCCGCCCTGGTGCAGGTATACATATCTATCCTGGTAACTATACCTGCCACAGAGGGTGAGATCAAGGAAGATCCCTGGGTAATTTCACTGAAGGATACTGAGCAACTTACAGTGAAACAGATACCTCCCTCACACAGAATCAAGTATACTCGATTGGAGTTGTATATTGGATCTTTGGGGATGGAAAGATAAGATCTAGACTAGAGGGTTCCTGGAAAGGTGAATGTGCCCTTGCTAAAGCCATCATGAACATACACATCTTCACTGAAAATGAAAAAGACACCAACACACATATACGCAACCGTCGTGCCCTCCTAAAAGGTAGCTTCGACCCACACGTGTATATTGATGCAATCGGGGTCCCAAGAGGGGTCCCTGATGAATTCAAGGCCAGAGGTCAGGTGGCAGCAGGATTTGGATCCATAATTCCCCACATAACAATCAACAAAAATGTAGACTGGATCAACTACATTTACTATAATCAACAAAGGTTTGTAAACTACACCAGGGATGCGTTACAGGGTGTAGCAGAACAGTTACAGGCAGATTCCATTATGACATTTCAAAACCGCATGGTACTCGATATGATACTTGCAGAAAGAGGTGGTGTCTGTAAGGTATTGACGGACCCCTCATCAACAAAAATGATGCACGTTCATACCCAACAACACCGGCCCTAATGGTAAGGTCACACTGGCAATAAAGAAACTCAAGGATTTATCAATCGAGCTCAAAAGAAACTCAGGTATCGATAACCCTTGGGATCAGTATTTTGGCTGGTTCACTACCTGGAAACAGGCACTTGTACAGTTGGGAATTATTACCCTGATAATTATTATAGTAATAGCAATAGTTGCAACATGTATCATACCATGTGTACGGAAACTGATAATGAAAGGAGTATCAAATATGTCATTTTATGAGACTCTGCTGCCTAATCCTGAAGACAACTCACATGAAGGATATAGAAAATATCTGGCGGTATACAGGAAAAAGGGCAAGGGTAAGAACCATATTATCTAAGAAATTTGGTTCTAAGAGGGGATTTAAGAGAAATGTGACTCCATCTTGTCTTCTCTTACATGTACAGAATTGTTATAATATCTCACCCACGCACTGTTTTACCTTCCCCCGCTGTGAGTTAGTTTCTCTTATCTGTCCCAGGACAGATTCTGGGAATATCCTAGAACTAGAACAGACGTTCTTGTTTTATTCAGGGTCATTCGGCACAACTGCGTACATTCTTATATGTGACGGATGACATACCCATAAAAGGATGTTCCGGTAGTATCTGTATGAGCACCAATGTTTATCTTTTATGATTGGTTTAACGCTGTTGTTATGCAAACTTTTCTACTGCCTATATAAGGCCAAGCGATAGCATAATAAAGTTAGAGTGTTTCTCAGTGATACCGGTGTGTGTGTTATGTTATTGCTAGCTGAGAAATATCTCTCCTGACGTCAGTGTCTCAAACCAAGGTTGTCGTAGAGGTCCCGAAAGGTCCAAATCCTTTCAGTAACAATTACAGAACTGGAAAAAAGATTTGGAGTGATGATAGGGAAAGACCGGTAAGATAACATAGGAGGGTCAGAAATCATCGAATGTTTTTCTATCTTTTGCCACGATTCTTGGCCTGAAGATTTCACCACATATGGAGAAGAGGAAATTGACATGCTAAGGCCTCATGCACATGACCGTTCCATTTTTTGCGGTACACAAATTGCGGATCCGCAAAACACGGAAGCCGCCCGTGTGCCTTCCGCAATTTGTGGAACGGAACAGACGGCCCATTGTAGAAATGCCTATTCTTGTCTGTTTTGCGGACATATTGTATTTTTTTTGCGGGGCTATGGAACGGAGAAAAGGATGCGGACAGAACACGGAGTGAATGGGTGAATGGGTCCGCACCCGAGCCGCAAAAACTGCGGCTCGGATGCGGACCAGAACAACGGTCGTGTGCATGAGGCCTAATACAGTGGTATAAGCCCATCTTGTTGAAGAATCACTGTGATTTGGAGGCAATTCAAAGTGAATGGAGATTGATAAAATTCTTAATCAAAGGCCAGTTTTAAGACATGTCATAATCCTGACGATAGAGCCTTACTCCACCGACTAAAAAAAATGCTTTACATTTGGTGAACATTATGCTTATATGTCCTATATCAGCTGCACAGTGTGAACAAGGCTTTTCTGAGCAAAACAGAATAAAATCACAAGTACGCAATTCACTTCAGAGCTCTACGCTGGAAAATTTTATCCGAATTAGCTCAGAAGGCCCTTCACTTGAGCTGTTTGATCCTGAGCCCTGCGTGAGATGCTGGTTTGGAGCCAAGAGGAAGATGAGGCTTCATTATTCTGGATGGCCAAGCGACACTGACTTATTGGTAGTCAGTGATACCGACTCAGAATCGGAGCAATAAGTTGTCTATTAAGGACTGTAAATAGTTTTAACGTTTTTGTAGGCCCCACGGAGGTCGCCCCCCCCCCCCCCCTCCACCTGCTTCTAATTCATATGAAAAAAAAAAACTGTCAATCAGAGGCAGGTGGGCGGGGAGAGCCGTAAACTCATGAATATGGGGACTCATGGGCATATGCTGGAGCTGCTAGAACCTAGCAGCATAAAACTGGTGACAGATTCCCTTTAAAGAATGGCTGTACTTTCACACAATTTGATTTAATAGAGATAGGTGTAACTGGCAAATTTCGAAATCTTAAAAAATCTGCCTATATCCACCTGAAAAAGCTGTAAAGTGATGGCCACTTCCACCTAATTTGCACTCCACTGCCTGATGTCAGGCAAGATCCGTCCCTAGTAGCAGAGATACAGAAGACAGCTCACTGGAAATTGGGGCGTGTCAGAACTAGTGGAGCCTGATCGTGAGCCTGATAAAAGAACTGCTTCTACACAGCTTTTGAAGTTTATAAGAATGTTCTGTGTGTCTGCAAGTGTGATTCCCTCTCCTTATCTGTTCTGTGAGCTCCAGAGCTGAAAACAAGCATAGTGGACAATAAGGTAAAGGACATCATGGCAGTACAGTGTTGACAGATTCCACAGAAGAGAGACACCCCCTGCGTGTGAGAGAAATGCATCTAGCTGTGCAGCTGAAACAGGGAATAATATGGCTGAAAAAGACATCAGGGAAGCCCATGAAAAGACATGTTCTTTCACAGTTATGATTGAACAAAGAAATACAGCCATTATGCAAACTTTAAAAAAAATAAAAATCTCAGATACGCTTTAAAGATACAGTCCACATAGAAATACAGGCCCTTCAATAAAATGCATTTTAGCTCTCACATATAATCTTTTGCCCCACCCAAATAGTTTAGTGTGGCATTTTACAACATATATAATATAAAATGGCAAAACATAGCATAATGCTAGTGTCATGGCCTTTGGTGTGCGCTGTGACACCTATGCCATGCTTGCTGTTGCCTGAGGCAACGTGTTGCTGTTTCAGCATGCGGGGGCAGTGTCAGGGCCTTTGTGGTGTGTGCCGTGACATGGTTGCCTTGCATGTTGTTGCCTGCGACAACGTGTAGCTTTTTATGCTGGTGTGTGCACTTCCCCTGTCAGTTGTTTCCTCCTCTGTCCGGTGCTGGAGGGGTTAACCACCTTGTTGGGCGTGGTCACTAGGTGCTTCATCTTACCTGTGGCTAGAGGCCAGGAGTCAGTGGTACTCCAGCCATGGTGTGCGCTGGAGTTATGCTCCTGGTCTTGCAAGGCAACCATGTCACGGCACACACCACAAAGGCCGTGACACTGCCCCCGCATGCTGAAACAGCAACATGTTGCCACGGGCAACAGCAAGCGTGGCATAAGTGTCACAGCGCACACCAAAGGCCGTGACAGGTAGTCACCAGTTAATTCACAGTTTACAGTGTAAGTTTATGGTTTGCTAGAAGGGGGTGATTAAGTGCTCTGACGGAATTCGTCACCCCCTTACATGCCTATAACCAACAACAAAAAGGTAACAGTACCCTAACTTATTTCGAGTAATCTTAGTTCTACATCTTCCACGTTGTCTTTCTTCAGAGAAATCTGTGGTCAGTTTTATTATGTACTGTGAGTTTCCAAAACCTGTAACATCTTGTGCTGTTGCCCCAATTTCAGGAATGATACATCTCAAAATACACATTGACAGTCGCAATGCGCATCCCATCATTTCAGATAAAGATGCTGATGTGGAGTTGGAGGTGCTGAGATGTATGGTTTCTAAACCTAAAAGCAACATCCTGCCAGATTTCAATAACACTGGGGACAAATTATTTTAAGTATTAAGGTTTTCCTGATAAAAGTAAAGCTTCCGCCAAGTAATATCTGACACTGTCTAATTTTACTGACAAGCACAGCTCATACCAAGAGATCTGAATGTGACATGCTCTAGCCTGTCAGGCTTTACCCAGGGACATTTATCTCCTTTATGATTCATGTGCCAAGATGATTGCATGTGACGTATAACATATATCCCTGGGTAGTTTGTGTTGCAACATTGACTTTGATAGCAGCGGATATATGCTGCTTTCTTTTACTACATGCTTACATATGTCAATACACACAACACTTTTGAAAGAAACATAGAAAGTAAGAAAAAGGAGATTTTTGTGAAACTCACCTGTAAAATCTTTTTCTCGTAATTTCCATTGGGGGACACAGACCATGGGTATAGCTTAGAGATATTACTAGGAGGGACACTATGCAAAAAAAGAAGCTCCTCCTCCTCGGGCTATACCCCCAGGCACCTCCAGGAGAACTTCAGTCGTTGCAAAAGCAGTAGGAGAAGGAGAACGGAAACAAAACATTATGGAAACCATCACACAGCACACCCTAAGGCGTAAACCAAAAAAGGGGGCGGGAGCTGTGTCCCCCAATGGAAATTACGAGAAAAAGATTTTACAGGTGAGTTTCACAAAAATCTCCTTTTCTCGTTCATTCCATTGGGGGACACAGACCATGGGACGTCCCAAAGCAGTCCATGGGGTGGGAAAAAAGAACAAATCCAACACCGCCAGGAATAAACGTCCAGTAGTCAAACCGGAACCACAGCCTGCAATACCCTGCGCCCAAGAGCAGCATCAGCCGAGGCCAGAGAGTGTAACTGATAAAACTTTGTGAAAGTATGTAAGGACGACCAAGTGGCCGCCTTACACAACTGGGAAACGGATGCGCGATTGCGTCTAGCCCAGGAAGCACCCACTGCCCTTGTGGAGTGAGCGGTAATCCGCGACGGCGGAACGTGGCCGCGAGCGCGATATGCCGCAGCAATAGCGGAACGGATCCACCGCGCCACGGTGACCTTGGAAGCCGCCAGGCCCTTACGGGACCCTTCAGGAATCACAAAGAGAGAGTCTGAACGCCGGAAGGAAGCGGTAGCCCCCAGGTACACCTTCAGGGCCCTGACGACGTCCAGGGAGTGGAGAGCACATTCCTTGGGGTTCACCGGAGAAGGACAAAAAGAGGGCAGGACAAGATCCTCGTTAAGGTGGAAGGGAGAAACCACCTTGGGCAAAAAAGAAGGCACCGGCCTGAGCACCACCTTATCCTGGTGAAAGACCAGAAAAGGTTCCCGGCAGGAAAGTGCGGCCAGCTCCGAAACTCGCCTGATGGAGGTTATGGCCACCAGAAAAACTACCTTCCAGGTGAGTAAAACCAGAGAGATCTCCCTCAGAGGTTCAAAAGGCGCCGCCTGAAGGGCGCGCAGAACCAAGTTGAGATCCCAGGGGGGCAAGGGAGGCACATACGGAGGAACCGAATGCGCCACCCCCTGCAGGAAGGTTTTTACAGGTCTCAAAAAGGCAATGGACCTCTGAAAAAAGATAGCCAAAGCAGAAACCTGACCCTTTAAAGAACTGAGCGACAGACCCATGTCGAGGCCGGACTGGAGAAAAGACAGCACCACTGGGACAGAGAAACGTAGGGGCGAGTAGCCCGATTTCTCACAAAACACCAGGAAGGCCTTCCAGGTGCGATAATAGATTCGTGAAGAAGCCGGCTTTCGAGCCCTGATCATGGTTCTTACCACCGCATCAGAGAAGCCTCTCTTCCTCAGGATGGCGGTCTCAACAGCCACGCCGTTAAACGCAGCTGCCGTGAATTCTGGTGGAAGAGCGGCCCCTGAGACAAGAGATCCTCTCTGTCGGGCAGAGGCCACGGGACGTCCGCCAACATACGAGCGACGCTGGAGAACCAGGCGCGACGAGGCCAATCCGGAGCGACGAGAATGGTTGGTATCCCCTCCGCCTCGATCTTGCGCAGCACCTTCGGCAACAGAGGAATCGGAGGGAAGACGTAAAGGAGGCTGAACCGCTGCCATGGAAATACCAGCGCGTCCACCCCGTCCGCCCGTGGGTCTCGAGCGCGGGCAAGATACACCGGCACCTTGTGGTTGAGCCGGGAAGCCATCAAATCTACGTCCGGACGGCCCCATCGGTGGCAGATGTCCTCGAACACCTCCGGATGGAGAGACCACTCTCCCGGATCCACCTTGGTGCGACTCAGAAAATCCGCCGTCCAATTGTCGACTCCCGGGATGTACACTGCCGACAATACTGGAACATGAGACTCCGCCCATAAGAGGATCCTCGCTACTTCCCGCATTACTGCCCGACTGCGAGTCCCGCCCTGATGGTTGACATAAGCCACAGCCGTGGCATTGTCCGACTGAACCCGCACCGGGCGAGTCGCCAGGAGAGGAGTCCAATGGGAGAGGGAGTGGAAAATCGCCCTCAATTCCAAAACGTTTATCGGGAGACGGGATTCCTCCGTCGACCAGACACCCTGAACTGTGAGGTTCCGGAGAACACCTCCCCAACCGATGAGGCTGGCGTCGGTGGTGACTATCGTCCAGGAGAACGGAAGGAAGGACTTTCCTGACGATAGGTTCAGGGGAGACTGCCACCAAGGGAGAGACGCTCGAACTTGCCGGGACAGACGAACAGGAGTGTCTAGACCCCGAGGGTTCTTGTTCCAGAGGGCAAGGATCATCTGTTGTAGCGGACGAGTGTGAAATTGGGCGTACGGAATCGCCTCGAAAGAGGAGACCATAAGGCCCAGCACCCGCATGCACTCCCGAATGGTGGGACGTGGAGAGCGTAGAAGGAGCACCATTGCCAGACGAATCTGGGAAGCCTTGGAATCTGGAAGAAACACCCGAGAAATCGAGGTGTCCAAGATCATCCCCAGGAACGAAAGTCTCTGGGAGGGGTGCAGAGAGGACTTGGGGAGATTGATCAGCCATCCGAACCGTTCCAGGGATTGAACCGTGATTCGGATGCTGTCCTCGGCCTGTGGAAGAGACGGAGCTTTTATCAAGATGTCGTCTAGGTATGGTAACAAAGAGATGCCCCTGGTGCGAAGAAGCGCCATGAGAGGCGCCAGAATCTTCGTAAAAACTCGAGGGGCGGTTGCCAACCCAAAAGGTAGGGCGACGAACTGGTAATGACGCCCCCCTATGGCAAAGCGCAGAAAGCGATGGTGGGACTCTGCAATAGGGACGTGCAAGTAGGCGTCTTGAATGTCCACAGACGCGAGAAATTCTCCTGGAAGCAGAGAAGCAATAACGGAGCGAAGGGACTCCATGCGAAACTTCCGCACCCGTAGAAACTTGTTGAGAAGTTTTAGATCCAAGATTGGACGCACTGACCCCTCTTTCTTTGGAACAACGAACAGGTTTGAGTAAAAACCTGTCCCTTGCTCTTCTGGGGGAACGGGGGAAATGACACCACGGTCCAGAAGAGAGGAGACCGCAAAAAAGAGGTCCGAGGCCCTGGCTGGATCCCCCGGAACGCGAGAAGGGAAAAAACGTTCCGGCGGGCTGGACGCGAACTCCAACTTGTAGCCGGACGTCACCACTTCCAGAGCCCAGGCGTCCTGAACGTGAGCCCTCCAGACCTGTTGAAAGGAGAGCAGACGGCCCCCCACCACGAGGGGTGGGGGCACCCCTTCATGCGGAGGGTTGCTTGGGAGCAGGAGGACGGGCTGACTGCGCCCGAGGCCGCCAAGAAGGCTGGGGCTTGAAGAAAGGCTTCTTGCGGGAGTCCTGGGACCCCCCTGCCGATGAGGATGACGGCGTCCTGGCAGTGGAGAAGCGACGAAAGGACTGGCCCCGGAAACCTGAAGGCCGAGACCGAAAGGGACGCTTGGTCCTGGGCTGGGGTAGATGAGTGCTCTTGCCCCCTGTTGCGGCAGAAATGAATTCATCTAGTTGAGCCCCAAAGAGCCTGGACCCTTCAAAGGGAAGGTTAGCGAGGGATCGCTTGGATGAGGCATCAGCATCCCACACCTTCAGCCAGACCTCCCTGCGCTGAATGACAGAGAGGGCCGAAATACGGGCAAAGAGGGAGCCGATGTCCATTGAAGCCTCACAGAGATATTTAGACGCTTGAGACATCTGGATGATAAAATCCAGAGTATCTGCAGAGGCGTCCTGCTCTGACAGATCCTGGTGGTGGCGCTGCAACCACGTTGTAAGGGCTCTGGCGACCCAAGCCGACGCAAAGGCCGGTCGCAGGGAAGCGCCCGCCAGCGAGAAGATGGACTTGGAAAGTGAATCCAAACGTCTGTCCACCGCATCCTGCAGAGAGGAACCGTCTAGGACGGGAAGGGCCGTGTTCTTGGCTAACCTGGCCACCGGAGGATCTACCTTAGGGGAAGAAGTCCACTTTTCCACTGTGTCAGCTGGAAAAGGATAAAGCGTATCCATACGCTTGGTGGCCGAAAATTTTTGATTAGGTCGATCCCAAGCTTTTGATAGGACCGCAGTGAATTCCTCATGAATAGGGAACACGGCGGACTCCTGTTTCTTGGGTGGAAAAAGGGAGAACTCCCGACTAGTGGAGGGAGGAGAATCCCCTTGTATATTAAAAGTGTCACGGACAGCTGCCACCAACTCGGTTACCATGGTGGAAAGCTTAGGCAGGGGTTCCCGCTCCGTGACTTCGTCCGATCCGGACAATTCCCCATCGGATTTGCGCTCCCTGCGAGGGGGAGAGTCAACCGGGCATGCCTCAAGGCGAGGGGGAGAAGCGGAGTCATCCGAGGAGGAATGCTGCCGCTCACGCTGCCTTTTAGAAGTCAGACGCCCTCTGTGAGAGTCGCTGAGAGGGGATGGAGTGGTGGATGCCACTGGAGTAGTAGCCGCCATGCGCTCCATGAAGGACATGGCTGCCTTGGCAACTAAGGCCAGATCAGCTGCCGCATTAGACATGGCGGAGGCCCAGGCGGGTACCGCTGGATCCGCAGGGGCAGAGGGAGGACCGGGCTGAGCAAGAGAAGGAGGCTGATCCTGTCCGGGAGCAGGGCATGAGTCACAGGAACCAGTGACAGAAAAAGGCCTAAGGCATATTTTACATGACTCCAGTGGAGCCTGAGAGGAAGCCTTGGAAGGCTTAGGGGCCCCAGGTTTAGGCATGATGGTATTCCAAAAAAGATTTCCTACCAGGTTGCTGCAATTCCTACCACCCAGGCAACAGCAGAAGTCTCCGGTCACCGAGAACTGAGGAGCTGCACGGCCGCAATCCAGCAGAGTCTCCGGCGTAGGGAGAGACAGAGCTGGACGCCGAGGCTCCGCCCCCTTGGACGCGTCATTGCGGCGCGAAATAAGCGCGCGAAATAAGCGCGCGCGCGCGCGCATTTCAAATACACCCCTTCGCCAGAAACGGCGCAGCGGGGGTTAATATCGGGAGGAGCAGGCCGGCGGGAGCTGCAGAGAGCGCAGCGGCCATAAGATAAAATACACTCCTTCAGTGCCAAGATTGCCGCCGATGCGGCCATAGTCTGAGCTGCAGGCAGGTATCAGTGGAATCACCAGCCCTCCCCAGAAAGGCCCCCTCCCAACGGGAAAAAAATGCCCCCAGCCGGTCCTTCTCTAGCTCACCTCAGGTCACAGAGCGCCAGACAGACGACATGAAGGGGTGGGGGGAGGGGGGGGAAAGGAGGGAGATTGAAGCAGGCAATACTTATCTGCACAGCATGCTCCCTCGATGTCCAGACCAGCAGGGATTCACCTCTTCAGACGTCTGACTCCAATCAAGGAGAGCAGTGCTCTGGTGGAGGGTAGGCAGCAGGTGTCCCAGCAGCTGGTGGGATGCCAGAGCTAACATGTCGAGCCTGGATCCACTTTTCTTCTGTGGGGGAATGGGAGGTAGCCAGGAACCTTCAGAAGACCGTGGCAGACCCTCCACAGGGGCCAGGAAAGCGCAATGCTGACCTGCGTCCCCATCTGAAACCAGAAAAAAATAACAAACAGGAGAAGAATAAATGTCAACCTCCTTGAACGGACACTAAGCAAAGACTGAAGTTCTCCTGGAGGTGCCTGGGGGTATAGCCCGAGGAGGAGGAGCTTCTTTTTTTGCATAGTGTCCCTCCTAGTAATATCTCTAAGCTATACCCATGGTCTGTGTCCCCCAATGGAATGAACGAGAAATAAATGACACGGAGGCGAATAGTAAGTAGGGTATAGAGTCTTGCCCCAATACATGGAGGCACAAAATATTACGCTGATCAGTTTTTAGAATTTTTAAAAGATTTTTTTTACTTTTGATTTTGTGCAAGCAGGTTCTTCTAGATCAGGTGTGCACAGGGAGTGATCAGTTGTGTTTCTGGCTGGAGAGCTGCACGGCGCCGGATTACAGCTCCTGCACTCTAGCAGGAGCAGGTCGGGTCAGTGACAGCGGGGAAGCCGAGGAGAAGACAGAAGCGGATTATTACCCCTTCTGCCTTCTCCTCAGATAGGGAGCGCAATGCAGTTTGGACCCGTCGATCAGCTGATTGCGGGGTGTCTTGGGGGCAAAGCAGAGCAGAGCTGGAGGGTCAACTCTGCCTTAGGCCTCATGCACACGGCCGTTGTGCTGCAGTTCCGCGGTCCCCAATGCACGGGCAACATCCGTGCGGCGGCGGGGACGGATCGAGACCCATTCAACTTGAATGGGTCCGGTCCGCACCGTAAAAAAATAGAACATGTTCCGTTCCGCACCGCATCTCCCCGATTGCGGACCCATTCAAGTGAATAGGTCCGCCTCTGTGATGGCAGAAATATATTTATAAAAAAAAAGCGATAAAAAAATAAAACACATAAAAAAACACCCACACCAACCCAAACCGTCGGCATTATCAAGTGAAACTATACATATTACCGTATTTTTCACCTTATAAGATGCACCTGCCATAAGATGCACCTAGGTTTTAGAGGAGAAAAAAAGAAAAAAATATTTTTCATTAGATCTAAGATCAGAACACCAATCAGACCCCCAATGTTAATAAGACCCCTATTCAGACCACCATGTTAATAAGCCCCCATAATTATCAGACTTCAGATCAGACCTCCATGCTAATGACCCCCCATACTAATCAGACTTCAGATTAGACCTCCATGTTAATGACAAGTGATGGCCAGTTCGCTGTGTTCGCCAACGAACACATGCGGGCTGCCATCTTAACTCACAAGTCTGGCGAGGCACAGGTAAGCCCTTACCTGTGTCTGCGCCGTGAACCGGTCTGAAACAAATGCGGTCACCGGGAGCAGGCAGTTCCGAGAACAGCCGCCGGGGGCCTTCATCGGGCTGTTCTCGGAACTGCCTGCTCCCGGTGACCGCCGGCTCGCGGCGCAGGCACAGGTAAGGGCTTACCTGTGCCTCGCTGGACTTGTGAGTTAAGATGGCAGCCCGCATGTGTTCGCGGGCGAACACGGCGAACTGGCCATCACTGTTAATGACCCCAAATTAATCAGATATCAGATCAGACCTCCATGTTAATGACCCCCCATATGAATCAGAACTCAGATCTGAGAAAAAAATAAACCAACTTGCCTCTCCTGCTCCTGAGACCCCTGCTCCTGCACAGTGTGAGGTCACAGAGCCGGGGATGTCCCCATGCTGTGTGCAGGTCACAGCACAGCATGCAGAGCCATTGCAGGAGAAGACCCAGGAAACTTTATTGCTGTGCTCTCTGCTTTGCCGAGTCATTTACTTTGCTGAGTCAATTACATTAGATAGTTAGTTAGCTCATATATAAATACAGATAGTTAGTGTGAGATCAGTCAGTGTAGGTTATATCCTGATGAAGTGTAACTGGTTCCAGTGCAGGGTGTTAGGTAGTGTGAATTACTGTACTGTGCATTTTCTCCAGTCTCAGGAAACTTCTAGCAGCTTGAAAAATTTAGCAAAAGTGACCGACGCCTGTATTGCACGCGCATATTACATTACCTGGAGATCATGACTGGAGATCACAAATTCTAGAATTTGCGAATTTATTGTGAATATTAGGCCAAAAATATTGCCTATGCTGGTCATCACTACAAATGAGCACTTCCATAATGAAAGCTCTCATTAGTATTTGACCCATAGACACACTGACATTTTCCCCCCACTTTGGGGTTAAAAAAAAAGGGCATCCTAAAGGGCAAAAAGTATGGTATATAACAAAACAACCGACACAAAATAGGGAACTAATTGTAATAATTAATTTTGGTGTCAGTTTGCATGTTTAAAAAATAAGGAGCTATAGTTTGAAAAAAATAAATATTTTGCAGTTTCCCCCAAATAAAAAGAAAAAGTTAGAAATATATTAAAAAAGCCCTATGTATCACAAAAGTGTCAAAAGTTACAACTGTTTGAACCACCAGGTGCGCTAAATCACTAAGGGGGGATTTACATCAACAATTTCCCTTTCTGTTATAGCATTCCGCTCAAATGAGATTAAAACGGAAAATAACGGAATTGGTATAACGGAAAGCCAATGGAACACTTTATTAGGACTAATTAAGATGGAATGCCTTTTATGCGTTGAATAGACAAAAAAAAAAACAGAAACCAACATTCTGTCACAGACGGATTAAAATGTCCATTTGACTTTCCATTATAGCAATTCCGTTATTTCCGTTTTAATCGTATTTAAACAGAATTGCTATAACGGAAAGGGAAACGCTGATGTGAATCCCCCCTAAAAAGTGTCTGGTCATTAAGGCCTTTTCAGGCCTGGTCATTAAAAGGTTAACCAATAAGCACTTTCCCCACTAGTAAGGAGGAAAAAGCTGCCTCCTTAGTGCCACCTACTGCAGGCAGCTAACCTGCAGGCAATGTTTGACTCTTTAACAGACTTTCTTCTGAATGAAAACTAATACACATGGCGTGCAAAGAACTAAATGGGACAGCTATATAATGCACAGCTTAATAGGATGGTGTCATAAACAGGATCTATGAGGTCCCTTACAATGGGCCTTAACCCCTTCTACCCCAGGCCAGTTTTCACCCTCCTGCCCAGGCCATTTTTTGCAAATCTGACATGTGTCACTTTATGCGGTAATTAACTTGGACGACTTTTATTTATCCAAGCCATCTAGATTGTTTTCTCATAACACATTGTACTTTGTGAAAGTCATAAATTTGAGTCAATTATTTCCCCTTTATTTATGAAAAAATCCCCAAAATTTGCAATTTTCAAAATTTTAATTTCTCTGATTTAAAACAGACAGTGATACCTCATAAAATATTTATTACTCAACATTCCCCATATGGATACTTTATGTTGCCATCATTTTGTAAATGTCATTCTTTTTTTTTTTAGGACGTTAGAAGGGCTTATAATTTTTTAAGGACCAGTTCCGTTCAGAAGTCACTTTGTGGGGCTTACATAGTAGAAACTTCCCATAAATGACCCCATTATAGAAACTACACCCCTCAAGTTACTCAAAACTGCTTAAAAAACTTTGTTCACCCTTTAGGTGTTCCACAAGAACTAAAGGAAAATGTAGAAGAAATTCTAAATTTCCCTTTTTTGGCAAATTTTAATTTTAATCCACTTTTTTCTTTAACACATCGAGGGGTTAACAGCCAAACAAAACTCATTATTTATTACCCTGATTCTGTGGTTTACAGAAACACCCCACATGTGGTTGGTAAACTGATGCTAGGGCACAAGGCCTGGAGCAGAAGAAAGGAACGCCATATAGTTTTTGGAATGGCAGATTTTGCTGGACTGGTTTTTAGACACCATGTCCCATTTGAAGACCCCCTGATGCACTCTTACAGTAGAAACTCCCCAAAAGTGGACCCCATTTTGGAAAACTACGGGATAAGGTGACAGTTTTATGGTATTCTTTCTGGTATCTTCCCTCCTCTTTTAAACATTCTATCTATTACTCCATTATTCTCCAATCTTCCCTTCATCTGTAAGCTCCTGGAGCATTGGTCTACTCTCGCCTCATCCGCTATCTCTCTGCTCACTCTCTCCTTGATCCATTACAATCTGGTTTCCGCCTCCTACATTTCACAAAAAATGCCCTCACCAAGATGACAAATGACCTCCTGACAGCAAAACGCAATGGTGACTACTCACTGCTCATTCTCCTTGACCTCTCTGCAGCTTTTTACACTGTTGACCACCATTTACTACTCACCATGCTCCAGTCTATAGGCCTAAAAGACACTGCCCCTCCTGGTTTTCTTCATATCTCTCTGACCACTCTTTCAGTGTATCATTCGCTGGCTCCACTTCTTCTCCATCTCAGTGTGCGACACCATCATCACTCCTAGGCAGCACACCCGCTGTCTCTGTGTCACATTTGACACTGATCTCTCCTTCACCCCCTATATTCAGTCTCTCGCCCGCTCACGTCGCCTTCACCTCCAAAACATCTCTAGAATCCCACCCTTTCTCACTATGGAAACAACAAAAACGCTCATTGTCGCCCTGATTCGTTCCCGCCTTGATTATTGTAACTCACTATTAATTGGCCTCCCCCTCACCAGACTCTCCCTTTTCCAATCTATTCTCAATGCAGCAGCCAGAGTCACCTATCTGTTTAACCGCTACTCCAGTGCCTCCGCCCTGTGCCAGTCATTGCACTGGTTGCCCATACAGTATAGAATCCAATTTAAACTGCTTGTCCTCACCCACAGTGCTGCACCCCCTTACATCTCCTCATCTCTGTCTACCACCCTACCCGTGCTCTCCGTTCAGCCAATGACTTACGACTTACTTCCACCATAATCCAAAACTAAAGGGCCAAGCATGCATGAATTAGATTTTACCTATATGGTGGCAAGCAAATAATCTGTCCGCATTATCTTGACACATTACTCTGGGCCGCACCTGGACTCAAAGTTGCTTTAGGCAGGCTTCACCCACTGGTGTGCCTGCGTACTGGTCATTTGTGGTTTTTGGGTGGCCTTGGTCCCACTGGCCTGGGTTCCCCCCTAGGAGTTTTTTCTGCATTGATGTGCAAGCTCCAACCACTGCCAAATTTTGTGTTTATACTTACCCCTCTTACTAATGCAAGCCCCTTTTTTGCTTGCCACCATATATGTACATCTCCCCTGATGAGTTCATGTGGAACGAAACGTGACACGTCGGGAGTTTACCTCCAGTAGGGATACTGCCCGGTATTAGGGAAAGGTGTCTAGACGGGGTCGCCCCTTGCGGGGCAAGCACTTCGTATAGATAGGTAGGGTGATATTAGTCCCTGCCCCTTGATAGGGCTTATTAGGGACTTCTGCTCCCGACTCCTATCCACACCGAAGTCAATCGTTGGCATTTTCTCCGAATGGGAATTCAGTCCACTGAATTTTTCATCTCCACTAGATTGGGAAATCCATCACTTGAAAGCCCACCATATTGGAAGAGTTTCGACCATCAGCTTCAACAGCCATTGATGGGTGAGAGCGTTCATTTTATATGACATCCTATACTGCTACTATTCAGTGTTTGGTTGTTTAGGCCCATCCGGGCTGTCTTTTTGTTTGTCTTTGAGGGCTTTACCCTGGTCAGCGCGATTCATTTTAAACATATTTATTAAATGTTACGTTTTACCCCCTTTGTCCCCTAGGGGATCAGTACATTTATGCCCGCGACACTATGGATGTGCTACAGAGGTTGGATGGAATCTATTTTGATCAGGGTATATGGTTGGCTAGTCTGGACGTTGAAGCCCTTTACACCTACATACCGCATGATTTGGGATGTGAAGCTGTGGAGGCGTTTCTCCGACAGAGGAGCGATCAGTGTCGCCGCCATAATGCCTTTATTATGCAACTTCTGAATTTCATCTTGACACGTAACATCTTCCTTTTTGACCAACGTATCTACCACCAGCTCAGGGGGCAGTCCTTGTGCCCCTACTTTCGCAAACCTCTTCCTGGGCTGGTGGGAGAAGGAGGTGGTGTTTACGGACACAATGGACCAATACACATCCTGTATCAAGTTATGGATTAGATATCTGGATGATGTATTGATATTGTGGAATGGTACTAAAAATTGATTTCTTGATTTTGTGGAGATCTTAAACACCGATGTGGTCGGCCTTTTCTTTACATCTGAAATGCAGGAGAGCCAGATCACGTTTTTAGACCTTACCATCTCGATAGGTGGGGATAGGCGCATTACCACCAAGCTTTTTAGAAAACAAACCTCAACCAATAGTCTCCTACGTTGGGAGAGTGGACATTCCCTGGCCCTGAGAAGTGGTATCCCTAAGGGACAGTATCTCAGGGCCAGGATAAATTGTTCGGAGCTTGGTGATTTTAAGGCCGCAGCCCTGGACCTGAAATGTAGGTTTAAAAATAGAGGATACCCAGAATATACCCTGAAAAAGGCATATCATCATGCCATGAGTGCGAACCGGAGTCAATTATTGGTCCCTAAAAATAGGGAGAACACTGATCGTGCTCCACGTATCCTAGCTAACTTTGATAAGGCCCATCGCCAAGTCCGTGAAATTCTGCAAAACCATTGGTCTATTCTCCAATCGAACTCTGATATTGGACCATCTCTATCCGCCCGCCCATTGGTCACGTATACACGTGGCTCTAATTTACGTGATCGATTGGTGCATAGCCTCTACACTCGGCCCACCCCTGAAACATTGCTCAGCGAGAATTGAGGAGGAGGATAGGTGAACACCTATCAGATATCCGTAATTCACGGGACACTACGGTGTCTCGTCATGTGCGTGAAGCACATGCTGGGAATCCAGATGTATTGAAAGTTCAGGGGATTGTCATGCATAATAGATCCACACGCGGCGGAGATATAGATACACCATTGCTCCGCAAAGAGGCCATGTGGATCTTCAGATTACAAACTATCCAGCCCAATGGGCTAAATGAAGCAATTTCTTATTTGTGCTTCATTTGAGCCATAGGTATCCAATATTTTGGATATTCTTCCTGCCCCTGCATGCATATATATACACTGATTGGTATGGGCACCCCTGCTAGCTTAATTGTTTCTTGTATTGATTATCTGCCTATGGCTAGGATTTTTCTCCTTTATACAGAAATATCTGATAGTTAAGGGGGGATATGTAAGGATAACATATTGTCAAGCAACTTTGGTCTATGTCCTTGAATGTTTGTCCGTATCTCTATGTGTGTGCTTGCCTTTGCTTTCCCTGATATGGTTTACATATGGATACATATACACACCGATATGTCACCGATTTTTGATTCCCCGCTATCCTGACATCAGAACTAGGCGTAGAGGTGGCATACAGTGAGCCGCGAATTTCGATTCCCCCCATACATGAGCGCTTGTTGCGTTGTTCAGGAGGCGTGTGTCATGACGTGAGCACTGGGCGGATCAGGGGTGAAGGTCAGATGACGCGCCTCTGTCTGATTCGCTGAGTGCATACACACGCCCCCACTATAGGCGGGGCCAACTCGATATCTTCTCGGCGTCTAAGCGGCCGCGTACGGCCATCACAGCGCCAAAGCCTTGACACGCAAAATTAAAGAAAGGAAACATTTCCTGTATAACAGAGACACTAGCGACTTTAAGGAAGGGAGGGTACTTGAATTTGGCCCGAGATGTCAGGTCACTTCAGAGATAGACACGGATTTGTCTTCTTCTGAATGTGACACTGACGGTGAGCGTGCGATACCCCCATCCCGTGGACGTGGCAATTCGAATAGAAGATCTCAGGGACCACGGGGACCTAAACAAGGTGGTAGATCAGGGAGAGGTTCACGTGTTTTTTTTTTAGACCAGACCCCACCGATATCCGACTACCTACTACGCTACAGGAGACCCCCAGTGGATCCAAAGTAGATGAACTTCAGGTGGTTAACCTGTCTAAATGTGACCTCTCTCCACTACAAATAAAGGTCCTTCAAAAGGGCTTATCTTTTGTACCCCTTCAAAAGTTTAATTTGTTTTACTGGATCAAAGATTTACAACTATATGCACGCAAGCTTGAGTGGAAGAAATTTGTCTCCATGCATAGCAAAAGTGTCTTGAGTTGGGCATTGATGTGGAGGACCTCCAGGATCTAAAACTTCTGGTGGGCCTATCGGAGGAGGGGGATAGGAACATAGGTGATGGTCCATATACGGACCTGAAGAATCCTTCAAAAATATTCCCACCCCTTAATGATAATACTCCAATCGATACCTTCTTAAACGTGGTAATTCGTGATCTCCGGAAACTCGATGGGGTATATATGGGACACGATAATATGAACCCCGATGAAAGGGTTGCCTTAGAGCAGTTGGAAAATGACAGCAATGTTATCATTAAGCCCTCGGATAAGGGCGGTAACATTGTTGTCATGGACCAGGAGAAATACCGTCTCATGTGTCTCAGACTCTTAGAGGACAAAAAGACCTACAATATTCTGAGCTCTGATCCCACATCCACCTTCAAGGCCCAACTCACGACAATACTGTGCGATGCTATGGAAGAGAGATTAATTAGCAAGACAGAATATGAATTTTTACTACCTAAATTCCCTGTCCTTGCTACATTCTACAGCTTGCCAAAGCTACACAAACTAGGTCCGCTTCTTAAGGGCAGACCCATTGTCTCGGGCATGGGCAGCCTTACTGCAAATATAAGTACATACGTGGACATCATTTTGCGTCCATTTGTGGTGAGTCTGCCCTCTTATGCCCGCGACACTATGGATGTGCTACAGAGGTTGGATGGAATCTATTGTGATCATGGTATATGGTTGGCTAGTCTGGACGTTGAAGCCCTTTACACCTCCATACCGCATGATTTGGGATGTGAAGCTGTGGAGACGTTTCTCCGACAGAGGGGCGATCAGTGTCGCCGCCATAATGCCTTTATTATGCAACTTCTGAATTTCATCTTGACACGTAACATCTTCCTTTTTGACCAACGTATCTACCACCAGCTCAGGGGGGTTGCGATGGGCAGTCCTTGTGCCCCTACTTTCGCAAACCTCTTCCTGGGCTGGTGGGAGAAGGAGGTGGTGTTTACGGACACAATGGACCAATACACATCCTGTATCCAGTTATGGATTAGATATCTGGATGATGTATTGATATTGTGGAATGGTACTAGAAATTGATTTCTTGATTTTGTGGAGATCTTAAACACCAATGTGGTCGGCCTTTTCTTTACATCTGAAATGCAGGAGACCCAGATCACGTTTTTAGACCTTACCATCTCGATAGATGGGGATAGGCGCATTACCACCAAGGTTTTTAGAAAACAAACCTCAACCAATAGTCTCCTACGTTGGGAGAGTGGACATCCCCTGGCCCTGAGAAGTGGTATCCCTAAGGGACAGTATCTCAGGGCCAGGATAAATTGTTCGGAGCTTGGTGATTTTAAGGCCGCAGCCCTGGACCTGAAATGTAGGTTTAAAAATAGAGGATACCCAGAATATACCCTGAAAAAGGCATATCATCATGCCATGAGTGCGAACCGGAGTCAATTATTGGTCCCTAAAAATAGGGAGAACACTGATCGTGCTCCACGTATCCTAGCTAACTTTGATAAGGCCCATCGCCAAGTCCGTGAAATTCTGCAAAACCATTGGTCTATTCTCCAATCGGACCCGGATATTGGACCATCTCTATCCGACCGCCCATTGGTCACGTATAGACGTGGCTCTAATTTACGTGATCGATTGGTGCATAGCCTCTACACTCGGCCCACCCCTGAAACATGGCTCAAAAATTCAGCAAAAGGCAACCTCCCCGGTGGTTCGTGCATTATATGCAACTACATCATGAAAGGAGATTCCTTCACCAGTTTTACTAGTGGAGAAAAATACAAGATCCGCTCTTTCATTAGATGTACCTCAGTGGGTTTGATATACCTTATTACTTGCAAATGTGGCCTACAGTACGTGGGGAAGACTAAGCGAGAATTGAGGAGGAGGATAGGTGAACACCTATCAGATATCCGTAATTCACGGGACATTACGGTGTCTCGTCATGTGCGTGAAGCACATGCTGGGAATCCAGATGTATTGAAAGTTCAGGGGATTGGGGCGTGGTCTGGCTGCCGAGGCGCGCGGATGTAGTGTGGTACAGCTCCGGAGCTAGCACTGCATTTCAGCGACCTACACAGCGACTAAATCCACGGTGGACACCTAAATACTGAAAGGGAGAGTTACTGAACCCTTCCTGAAGATGACGGGTCGAAAGAAAAAAGCGGTGACGCACCCGAAGCTGACAAAATTTTACTTCACAAGGGAAGCGGGAAGGTCCCAAGATGGCGCCGGAGACCGGAGCGCAGCTACAAGCGAACGCAAGGTCGCCACCCACTCAGCTAATGGCTCGGACCCAGACAGAGAGCTGGCTGTAGGGAAGATACCGAGACCTGCACCCGACGAAGGAGAATCCTCTACAGGGCAGGAGGGTGAGTGCGATGCGATCATTTCTATCCAGGCGCAGGGGAGAAAAGCGGCAACAGGAGCAGCAGATTCCCCACATTCCCCACAACGCATCAGATCTCTGGAACGGGAGGTTACCCAAACAGGTACTTTGGGAACAGATGGGGACTTACAAGATACAGGGGAGGCTGAAATTTTAGCTTTGCCAGTTACTAACATGGCCCTGACGGACACTGTTATGAGAGACATGCTGCTGATACAGAGGCGCTCTCTTCTGCATGATATGCGCTCCATAGTGGCCCCTTTAAGATTAGAGGTGGAAGACCTGGGGGCGAGAACGGATCACTTAGAACGCAAATTTGGGGACTTTGCAGGCTCCCATAACGACCTCATCGACGCTCACTATGCGTTAGAAGCTGAAGTGGAGGCCCTGAAAAACAAAATGGCGGATATGGAGGATCGCAGCAGGCGTAACAACATAAAGCTAAGAGGGATACCTGAAAGTGTTGCCTCCAAGGACATTCCCTCATATGTAAGGGCGCTGATAAAATGCGTCTTGCCTCAAAGCAGTGACAAAGACCTAGAGATAGATCGGGCCCACAGAGTCCCGCGTCCCAGGCATTTGGATGAAAATGTTCCTAGAGACGTCCTGGCCAGAGTCCACTTTTACTCTATTAAGGAGCAACTAATGTCCTCTGCTAGGCAAAATGGGGGACTGCCAGCTCCATACCATCATGTTTCGTTATATGCAGATCTATCGGCTGCAACACTTAGGCAAAGAAGGGCCTTGATACCTATTACAGCGGCACTACAAAAAGCCAAGATTCAATACAGATGGGGATTCCCGGAGCGCCTCATGATCCATCAAGACGGGAAATTCTACGTTATAAAGTCTATAGAAGAAGGCAAGGATTTGTTGCAGAGTTGGGACATCCCAATGGACTTAATAACGGAACAACGCCGGGCTCCACCTGACAAAATCCAGAAGGACTGGGATACTGTCCGTTAAACAAGGGTTCACCAGAAGGTGGAATTGATCTCAGTGCAAATGCCGGGGTTGAGTGCCTGTCCTATTAGGTTACTACTCAGGCTTCAGACAGGACATTTATACCCCGAGTTCTTTTAGGTTTACGGAGAGCCTGTTGGCTCTTACGGGTATACCTATAAGTTATGATTTTAGTTATGTGTTATTATTATGTTTTACTACTGTTATATGATGTTACATCCATGAATAGTACCATACGTAGGCCTGTACAAGGGTCCACCTCCTCCGTGTTCTGGTGGCGGGCGCGCTGGCTGGGAGGCGTCCTGCACCTTTTTTACAGTATATTATGCGATTTCTTTACCTTACGCTTTAAACTGCTTTATTATGGTAATATCTTTTGCAAGCATTAATACAAATGGTTTGAACAGTCCAATGCGCAGATCTCACCTATGGAGGGAGGCTAGGTCTCTTAATTGTGATGTTCTAGGGGCACAAGAAACCCACATACTAGCTAAGGATGCTCATAGACTACAAAATGCACAATTTCCCCACATCTTTCAAGCCCATTCCAACTCCAAAACTAGAGGGGTGATGATAGCTATAAAAAATTCTCTAGCATTCACACTAATAGAGCAAACCAGCGACTCAGCAGGGAGATATGTAATTCTAGTGTGCACTTTAAACAATGCTCCTTTCACCCTGGTATCAATTTATGCTCCCAACAAGGGTCAAACTCGGTTCTTGAAAAAAGTATTGAAAATAATTAGTAAGAAAAAGAAGGGGCAACTTTTATTATTTGGGGATTTCAATCTAACTACAGACCCAGAAATAGATACATCCTCTTCATCAAGTAGAACTAACCAGTCCCTAAGTGATACCTTGTGGAAAGCAGAATTGTTTGACATTTGGCGTATCAAACACCCATCAGAGAGGGACTATACGTTTCATTCAGGGGTACACAATGTTTATTCCCGCATTGATATGTTCTTGATAGAAAGGGAGGCACTGACAAAGGTTATAGATGCAGGAATAGGGCAGATTAAGTGGTCTGATCATGCTGTAATTACAATGAAGTTGTCAGAAGAAAACAACTACTCCCCAAGATATCTTTGGAGGAGCAACCCCATTTTATTATCTTGTCCACAGCATGGTCAGCGTATTGAATCTGACCTGAGAGAATTTTTTCATCTTAATAAACTAGAGGATACTAATCCGGTGGTACTATGGAATGCCCATAAGGCATTTATAAGAGGGACGTTCATCCAACAGGGGGCGGTGCGAAAGAGGAAATTAGAGGAGACCATAACACAGTTGCTCAACAAATTGAAACAACTGGAAGATAGGAACAAGAATAATCCCTCACCCTCCAATATGGAAGCCTTAAAACAGACCAGGCAGGATCTGAGGAATCACATGTTAGAAACCTTTGAAAAAGGACTCCGGAAATCTAAAGCACGCTATTACTCCCAGGGAAATAAAGCAGGTAAACTTCTAGCGGCCAGCCTTAAGGCAAAACGGACAAAAAGTAGAATACCGTATCTCTTACACCCTATTACACAAACAAAAATGTATTCCCCATCAGATATAGCAGAGGGGTTTCAGACCTATTACCATGATCTTTATAATCTGAAGGACTCAACTCCATCTCCCCCAGACCTGATCACCAAGATAAGAAGATATCTTAATACTCTTAATCTACCCACTCTAACCAGGGAGCAACTCTGCACCCTCAATACTCACATAACAACTGAGGAGGTTGAACGAGTGATAAAATCCTTGCCTCAAGACAAAGCCCCTGGCCCAGACGGGTTTGCGAGTCATTACTATAAAAAGCTCTCACATATCTTAAGCCCCTTTCTACGGGATTTTTGCCAATCCGCCCTGAAATCTGGTAATTTCCCTGAAGAAAACTTACAAGCCACTATCATTACTTTACCTAAACCGGGTAAACCAGCGGATAAACCCCAAAACTTTAGGCCCATATCTTTATTAAATCAAGATATTAAAATCTATGCTAAACTTCTGGCTCTTAGGTTAGCTGCAATACTCCCTTCCATAATACACACTGACCAAACTGGTTTTGTTTCAACCCGCCAGTCCTACTACAATACTAGGAGAATGCTGGGCATTTTCCACCAAGTCAAACAGCAGAAGAGTCCTATGCTGGTTCTGGCTTTAGACGCCGAGAAGGCGTTTGACAGAATAAGATGGTCATTCGCATTCTCGGTGCTCTCGAACATGGGATTTAGTGGTCCAATCATGTCCGCAATAGAGGCCTTATATAGCAACCCCACGGCTAGGGTATATGTCAATGGGGCCTTGTCAGAGTCGTTTAGTTTAACAAACGGCACTAGACAGGGTTGCCCACTGTCCCCTCTGATCTTTATTATAGCCATGGAACCACTAGCTCAAGCTATAAGAATGGACCCCCTCATCCCGGGGGTTATGATTGGAAGCCAGGAGCATGTAATTTCACTTTACGCAGATGACGTCTTACTAACTCTTTCATATCCAGAAACATCCTTAGCAGCGGTTATGAGTCAGATAGAAATCTATGGAAACATATCATACTACCATTTAAATTCCTCCAAGACACAGGCATTGCCGATCAATATCCCGGATACCTTAACTAGGTCCTTTAAAGAGAAATGGGACTTTGACTGGTGTACAGACAGTATTAAATATTTGGGAACTAGTATGACTCCCTCGTTGTCCAAACTGTATAGTCTCAACTATGATTCCCTACTAACAGAAGTGGGTAAAGACATAGATAATTTCCATAAGCATGAAACATCGTGGTTAGGTAGGATTGCTGCTTTTAAAATGTTTATCCTCCCCCGTTTTTTATACTTATTCCGTACGGTCCCCATTCCGCTACCAAATAGGTTTTTTAGCAAAGTGCAACACACAATATCCAAATATATATGGGAAAACAAGAAACCAAGGGTGGCTAAAAATATTATTCAGAGACCCAGAGATAGGGGTGGCCTCGCGGTCCCAGACATGAAAGCGTATTACCTGGCCACTTTGGTATCCATGCTTAGAAGCT
Organism: Bufo bufo; assembly: GCF_905171765.1. Taxonomy (NCBI): domain Eukaryota; kingdom Metazoa; phylum Chordata; class Amphibia; order Anura; family Bufonidae; genus Bufo; species Bufo bufo. The sequence continues at coordinate 376,142,493 of NC_053393.1, read as the reverse complement.
GGAAACGAGAATTACTGGAAATCCCTTGGGTGCAAATAGAACAAGCACAGGCAGCTCCGTTTAGTTTGCCAGACTTATTCCATTTACCTTTCTGGAGCATTCAGATCCCTAAGAATATGAACCCGATAATTGTTGCATCTGTTTCAGCTTGGCAACAATTTCATAGTATAGATAATGAGGGACACCCGCCTACTGTGATATCACTGCCTTTTTCTTTTATAAAAGCCTTACTTCCACGTAGATCTCTCAGGGTGGGTTTTGAGGACTGAGGGTACAATTGAACTATTGTATGAGAATGGAACGCTGAAAACCTTCCAAGCCTTGCAGGAACAATTATTGGTTCCCAAGTCTGATTTTTTTAAATACTTACAAATTAGGCATTTGCTACAATCACTTCGCCCTGCTAACTTGAAATATAATCGAATAGGCATGACATTTATTTCGGGTAATTTTAAAGGGATTAAGACACTATATGAGGCATTACTTCAGCCAACCCAATTTAAAAAATCTCACCCCATGCATAAATGGGAAAGGTCTTTGAATATCGACATAGCTGAGAAAGATTGGCAGAGATCAATCAGAGTGATCCATTCTAATTTACAGTGCTCCTCTCACGTTGAATCAGCTCTGAAAACAATCTTACATTGGTATTACACCCCAGAAAAATTGCAACATATGTATGAGGGGGTGTCTGGCGAGTGTTGGAGGGGATGTGGAGGAAGAGGGACGCTTCTTCACATCCTCTGGCAATGCCCATTGATTTCAGAATATTGGGAGGCATGTGAAAAGATGTTGGGCCTACTACTCCCACAAAAGTTGGTATGGTCACCGCAACTTGTCCTACTATTGATTGGAGTGGCGGATCTCCAGGTGGAAAACAGGAAATTGGTTTGTGTTTTCAATGTCCAAGCTAAATTGATGTTATTACAGAGATGGAAATCTCGGGATATTCCACATCTGAGGGACCTAGTGTCAGCAATTAATACCACTTTTGCCTACGAAAGAATTATAGCCTTAGGGAATGGCACTTATCAAAAATTCTTGAAATTGTGGCAAGTTTGGATGTCGTCTCCATATTGCAAAAAGTGATGGGAAGGAAAGAGGAAAAACATTCCCTGAAACATACCTTGAAATTTAACTAGTAGATTTAGACTCACACGAGTGTTGGACAACCAATAAAGAATAAATTTTCAGATTCATAAAGTATGTCGAGTGTAAGGGGGAGGTGGTGGATACTTTCTTTTAGATACTCTTTTCGCATGCTCCTACAGTGGGGGCCTATGGTTCGGAAAACATTAAGTTTTCGGTTTATGGGCTGAATAGGCTTCAACATGGATGTCATATATGAAAGTTTGTTTACTTTGACAAGGGTTATGTCACTGTACTATATTTGTTATTAATAACTCAACTGACAATGCAAGTATTGTAATGCATTTTTATTGTATTCTGTATTACATTGAAATACCAATAAAAACGATTGAAACAAAAAAGAAAGTTCAGGGGATTGTCATGCATAATAGATCCACACGCGGCGGAGATATAGATACACCATTGCTCCGCAAAGAGGCCATGTGGATCTTCAGATTACAAACTATCCAGCCCAATGGGCTAAATGAAGCAATTTCTTATTCGTGCTTCATTTGAGCCATAGGTATCCAATATTTTGGATATTCTTCCTGCCCCTGCGTGCATATATATACACTGATTAGTATGGGCACCCCTGCTAGCTTAATTGTTTCTTGTATTGATTATCTGCCTATAGCTAGGATTTTTCTCCTTTATACAGAAATATCTGATAGTTAAGGGGAAATATGTAAGGATAACATATTGTCAAGCAACTTTGGTCTATGTCCTTGAATGTTTGTCCGTATCTCTATGTGTGTGCTTGCCTTTGCTTTCCCTGATATGGTTTACATATGGATACATATACACACCGATATGTCACCGATTTTTGATTCCCCGCTATCCTGACATCAGAACTAGGCGTAGAGGTGGCATACAGTGAGCCGCGAATTTTGATTCCCCCCATACATGAGCGCTTGTTGCGTTGTTCAGGAGGCGTGTGTCATGATGTGAGCACTGGGCGGATCAGGGGTGAAGGTCAGATGACGCGCCTCTGTCTGATTCGCTGAGTGCATACACACGCCCCCACTATAGGCGGGGCCAACTCGATATCTTCTCGGCGTCTAAGCGGCCGCGTACGGCCATCACAGCGCCGAAGCCTTGACACGCAAAAGTGTGAGGTTGTTCTGCTTGACAGGCAATTTAAGTTAAAAAGAGATTTTCGCTCCTGATGAGTTGTGGCTCACAGTGCCATAGCGAAACGCGCTGAGCCGGTGATCTTGTATTAGGACACGACTCTCTAGGTAGGGTGTAGCCTTGTACCAAACAGCGCAACAGCTGACTTGGTTGTACACATGCGGTTTGAGACCGAAACCCAATATTCACCTATTTGGGTAGGCTGATAGAGATAGCTGAGTGAGCGTCTACATATACCTATATCAGCATCTTGTGGATGCTATACACTGGTTTGGTTGTTACCAGGGTTCATCTCACTCGCCAGCTATTGTACATCGCTCAGCTAGGTAGATCCGCTTATAACGCACCTGCGCCTGGTTCAAACATATGAACCGTGTCCTTTTCCCTTACCAGTAATATTAGCACCAATGTGCTAGCTGGATAGGGATCTAGTCCAGACTTTTAGGTTGTGGTGTGGATTTAATCCCACTCCTACATCACTTTACCTGAGTCTGGAAGCCTGATAGTCACGGAAAGTGATATTCAGTTTCTTCCCGTTTTTTATAATCATATTTAATAAACACTTTATTATTTTCTTTAATACGTCTTTCAGGCAGTGAACTTTATATATTTAGTGGACGTTAAACATTTTTTCCATTGTTTGTGTGATGCAGATCAGTACATTTCACCATAATCCAAAGCTCTCACTCTCGGCTACAAGACTTCTCCCGAACTGCACCAGTTCTCTGGAATGCTCTACCCCAAGAAATTAGGTTAAACCACAATATACACAATTTTAGGCGCTCCCTCAAAACGCATCTTTTCAGGGTGGCCTATCACATTCCTGATCTAACTCCTCTCCATATATAGACCATCTATAATTTCCTGAACCTGATCCTCCACCAAACTCTCCACGGCACCCAGAAGCACTTTATATATCAGCTGGTGACCGGCTCATGCAGCTTTATATCTACTCCCCTATTTTCCCAACATGGCCGGACCATTGTACAAAACAAGCACTTTTACCTTTTGTGTCACCCTTAGCTCCTCATAGATTGTAAGATCTTGTGAGCAGGGCCCTTATTCCTCTTGTAATTATTTACATGTCTGTTGCTATGTTATTTATGCCTGTTTGTACATGAACCCCTTAATTGTAAAGTGCTGAGGAATATGTTGGCGCTATATAAACAAAGATTATTATTATTATTGTATAAAATGGATATATCACCCGTGGGAGATATGGGACATAAGCGCTGGTATACACATTCAGAAACAACTAGTCCTTTAAGTGAGTACTATGATTAAATGGCTAGCCTAAAAGGGTATGTGATTAGCTGCAAAAATAAATGTACCACTATGAATGGTTTATGAGGATCAAAACATATGGTCAATAGGTGAAGGTGACAGAAGGTAGATTGGTTATAATATATAAGTGTTGGTACTGAAAGTAGAACGCTGAGTAAAGGGTTAATATTGATATTACTAATGTCGTTTGTACCTTATCTTTTCCTCCAAAATGTTCTCCTGGTTAGTGTTCCATTTTGCCGTATTCTGAATTCCTCTTGTTGTTCCTATAGAGATGCTGATATCCTTTCAGATCGCGGCGTCCTTCTGCTCACCTGCCAGCAGTAGCGCGGCCCCGGCCGGAAGCACGCGCGACGCGAGGGAGCTTGGTCTGTTACCCGGGAGACCGCTTGCGGTGACGTCACCGGTACAAGTACGGAAGCCTCCGTAGGACAAAAGACTGTAACCTACGCGTTTCAGAGCCTATCGGGCATCTTCCTCAGGGTTAGTCTACTAGTTGTGCATTGGAGGCTTAAATAGCTCATCCGGTCTCCCATAGCAACAGTCAAAACATTGATCTTGAAATAGAGGAGGTGCCAGACTATCGATCTGTAATGGACATACTGAATGCGATTCTTTTCCCATGGTTTTTTTCGGATTTTTTTGGGGTTGTTTTTTTTTGGATATTAACTTGTTTGTTAGTTTGGACATACTGAGTGCGATTCTTTTCCTATGGATTTTTTCGGATATACACTTATTTGTTTGTTTGTTTATTGTTTCAATATTTGGGATTAGATTATACAGGAGAGTGGTGGCTACAGTTTATTTATATTTTTATATACATATCCATAAGACACCATCATGTGTTTGGGTGTTTGTTATTGAAATGAAAACAGTTCTATTTCCTGGTTGATTCCATTTGGAGCCAAACTGTTGCATTTAAAAATCAATTTACTCTCGATTCTAGACATGGCTTTGATGTAATCGCCTCCCCTCTTGTCTTGTTTGACTCTTTCTATGCCCCCAAAATTGTATCCTAGGAATTTGCCCTGATGAAATTCTGTATAGTGACGTGACAGTGGATGATTCTCGGATTTTTTATTAATGTTAATAATGTGTTCCCTTAGTCTGACTCTGAGTTCTCTTTTGGTTCGCCCCACATACATTTTGCCGCACGGGCACTTAATATAGTAACTCCCTTAGTATGACAGGTAATATAGTCTTTTATTGTGTGTTTGCCTTGTGGGGTATCTATTTGAAATGTGGGTTTAACCTGGTGCCTCAAGATTTTACAGTTAGAGCACAGTCTACAGGGATAAAAACCCTTTTTGGCAAATGTTTTCAGGATCGCTTTATCTTTCTTAACAGAGGGGGCCACTAGATTGGCCAAGTTTGGTGCTTTTTTGAAGATGAATGTAGGGTTATTGGGGATCTTATTCCCAATGATCTTGTCGTATTTTAAAATATCCCAGTATTTGTATATGATTCTTTTAAAGTTGTTGACTCCTACACTGTATGTTGTAATGATGGGGATTTTGATATCCTCAGAATCCTCAGGGTCATCACTGTCTCCTTTTATCCTCGATTTTTTGTCTTCTAATAAGGTATTCCGGTCCAAATCTTCTACATTTCTAATAATGGGAGTAAGTGTTTCTAGTTTATAGCCTTTTTCTATGAATTTGGTATTTAGCATTTCAGCCTCTTTTTGGTAGTTGACCTTGGTGGTGCAGTTTCTGCGTGCTCTTATATATTGGCTGTAGGGGATGTTGTTTAGCCATATAGTGACAACTGTCCAGGGGAATGAATCCATTGGTATCTGTGGGTTTGTGATATGTTTTGGTGTGTAACTTGCCATTCTCAATAAATATATTCAGGTCAAGGAAGTTAATCTGAACTTTATCATAAGATGGGGTGAATTATAGATGTCATTTTTATTTAAATCCGTTAAAAAACGTAAAATATCTAAACCACTTAATGGAGACTTGGGCGATACAGCAACCTTAAAAGAATGGGACACTTTATTCCATGATTTTTCAAAAAGGGCAGTTATATTTATAATAGAGAAAAGGAAAGTCAGTCTTAACAGGAACAGTCAAGAAATATTAGAATTATTTGACAAAATAAGACCCTATAAGGAAGAAGATGACCTGATTAAAATATGCAGATCAATAAAGAATAGAATAAAAAATAAAGAAGATTTTATAATAAATAAAAAAAAATAGGAAATTCAAAAGAGATGAATTGGGAAAAGAGAGCGATCCCACCACAGAAAATATTCAACAGGAGATCTGCCCAACAATGGAGGAAGAATTTGATACTATTGACAATACATGGTGTGATTGCACCATAAGCAACCTAACAGTGTATGAAGAAAGTCCCATAAAGGAGCCCAACACTAGTAAAATAGATAATGAAATACATATAACACCACCACCACCGATACAGGAAATTAGGCCCAACAATGGTAAAAATAAAAAACAGGAGAATGGCTCTATAATATCACCAAATAGGTATGCTATTTTAGAAGAGATAGAGGAGGATATGGCTATTGAAGCAGAGCCCTCACTACCTGGGACCATTACTCAAACTAACAATATAGATAAGCCGGACCAACAAGCCAGCTACGCTACAGTTGTACAACGTCAACAGTCGCCAACAATACAAAAAGAGAGATCTATACAAACTAGAGCATATAGCACAACTACAAATAATAACAATAATAAAAGAATAATAAAGAAAACCATTAAAAATGATTTTTTTCACGCACGAAACCCAACAAAAACAAAAAAACAAAAAGAGGAAAAAGAGGCCGAGGACTAACTAAAGTCTTGCAGAAACAAAAGACCATAGGAGAAGGCATATTCAACCTAAGTAGCCACACTCTCAGTATGGAAGAACTCTCCCTCCTCCATAAAGGCCTCAAATTTGCCCCTACCTCCAAATTTAACAGTTTTGACGCTTTTATTGGGGTCAAGAAATTTTTGCGAAACTTGGCCCTAAAAAAATTCTTCATCAAAAAAGAAAAAATGGGCAGAATGAATAAACAAGTAACCAATTCACAAAAAAATATCCCTACAATAGAAAGAAAGATGGAAATAATCACTAGAAATGCTAGAACCAATCAAAAAACTAGAATGTACAGAAATGAAGAGAATACTAGATCAGTAAAAACTGACACAAAAAATACCCTAACCCCAGATAACCAATTCATACACACTGACCTAAAACCATTATCAAAATTCAATCCAATCACAGAATATTCGGATTCATTGATTACCTTTCAGTCATTGGTTACTAGAGACCTTCTCCATATGAACCAAAAAAAGAAAAAAGGACCTCAGAACCTAACTAAGAGTGAGACTAGAGCCATCAGTTCCCTACAAACTAATAACCAGATTATTATTAAACCAGCCGACAAAGGAGGGGGATTAGTAATACTAGATTTAGATGATTACCATAAAGAATCTGTAAGACTCCTCTCAGATGCAAAAACATACAGGAAACTGCCAGGTAATCCCGCAAACCAATACACGTGCAAATTGAACCAATTGATTTTAAAAGGAAAAAACATGGGTGCACTTTCTAAAGAAGAAACACTCTTTATCAACAATCAAACCCCTAGAATACCCATATTCTACTATTTACCTAAGATTCACAAAAATAAAACTAATCCCCCTGGTAGACCTATAATCTCTGGAATAGAAGGCCGCACATCCAATTTATCCAAATATGTTGACGTTATACTACAAGATAAGGTAGTAAAGTTACCTGCATACCTGAAAGATACCAAACATATCTTACAAATATTAGAGGGTATCCAGTGGCAGGCTGATTTTATCTTAGGTACTCTTGATGTCACCGCCCTGTATACAGTGATTGAAAAAACTAAGGGCCGTGAAGCCGTGGAACACTTTTTAAAAAAAGACAGCACTATGTCAGGTGATCAAATAAATTTTATAGGCGATTGTATCACGTTTATTTTAGACCATAATTATTTTAAATATGGACCTGACTTTTACCTCCAGACGTGAGGGACCGCGATGGGGACCAGATTCGCACCGAGCTTCGCAAATTTATACATGGGCAGATGGGAGGAGCTTACCATCTTTCCCCATGGCGGGCTCGGTGCGGGTCTGGTCCTCTGGAAGCGGTTCATTGATGATATTGTTTTTATCTGGCAAGGGGACACTACATCCCTTGACAGTTTTTTAACGGATTTAAATAAAAATGACTTTTATCTAGAATTCACCCCATCTTATGATAAAGTTCAGATTAACTTCCTTGACCTGAATATATTTATTGAGAATGGCAAGTTACACACCAAAACATATCACAAACCCACAGATACCAATGGATTCATTCCCCTGGACAGTTGTCACTATATGGCTAAACAACATCCCCTACAGCCAATATATAAGAGCACGCAGAAACTGCACCACCAAGGTCAACTACCAAAAAGAGGCTGAAATGCTAAATACCAAATTCATAGAAAAAGGCTATAAACTAGAAACACTTACTCCCATTATTAAAAATGTAGAAGATTTGGACCGGAATACATTATTAGAAGACAAAAAATCGAGAATAAAAGGAGACAGTGATGACCCTGAGGATTCTGAGGATATCAAAATCCCCATCATTACAACATACAGTGTAGGAGTCAACAACTTTAAAAGAATCATATACAAATACTGGGATATTTTAAAATACGACAAGATCATTGGGAATAAGATCCCCAATAACCCTACATTCATCTTCAAAAAAGCACCAAACTTGGCCAATCTAGTGGCCCCCTCTGTTAAGAAAGATAAAGCGATCCTGAAAACATTTGCCAAAAAGGGTTTTTATCCCTGTAGACTGTGCTCTAACTGTAAAATCTTGAGGCACCAGGTTAAACCCACATTTCAAATAGATACCCCACAAGGCAAACACACAATAAAAGACTATATTACCTGTCATACTAAGGGAGTTACTATATTAAGTGCCCGTGCGGCAAAATGTATGTGGGGCGAACCAAAAGAGAACTCAGAGTCAGACTAAGGGAACACATTATTAACATTAATAAAAAATCCGAGAATCATCCACTGTCACGTCACTATACAGAATTTCATCAGGGCAAATTCCTAGGATACAATTTTGGGGGCATAGAAAGAGTCAAACAAGACAAGAGGGGAGGCGATTACATCAAAGCCATGTCTAGAATCGAGAGTAAATTGATTTTTAAATGCAACAGTTTGGCTCCAAATGGAATCAACCAGGAAATAGAACTGTTTTCATTTCAATAACAAACACCCAAACACATGATGGTGTCTTATGGATATGTATATAAAAATATAAATAAACTGTAGCCACCACTCTCCTGTATAATCTAATCCCAAATATTGAAACAATAAACAAACAAATAAGTGAATATCCGAAAAAGTCCATAGGAAAAGAATCGCACTCAGTATGTCCAAACTCACAAACAAGTTAAAGGGAGTCTGTCACCACATTTAAGCATATTAGACCGATCAAATAGGGTTATATGATCCACCCAGAACTTAAAAACGGTACCTTTGTTGTAGAAAACGGACTTTTCTTTTAGCCGAAAATGAATTTATAAGGTTATGTTAATGAGCCCTCTCAAGTGCCCAGGGCGGTCTCTCAATCCTCGGAGCCCCAGGCAGCACCTCCTAAACGGCTCATAACCCCGCCCTTCGTGCGCCTCTGCCCGCCCGTTTACTCCCCTCCCCTGTCCTTTTCCACTGCGGCTGTGCGGTCCAAATCGTAGCGGGCGCATGCGCAATGCGATGCCCGCTCCTGGCAGGGCATCGCGATACCTACTGCGCATGGGTGGATCATATAACCCTATTTGATCGGTCTAATATGCTGAAATGTGGTGACAGACTCCCTTTAATATCCCAAAAAAAATTAAAAAACCGAAAAAAACCATGGGAAAAGAATCGCATTCAGTATGTCCATTACAGATCGATAGTCTGGCACCTCCTCTATTTCAAGATCAATGTTTTGACTGTTGCTATGGGAGACCGGATGAGCTATTTAAGCCTCCAATGCACAACTAGTAGACTAACCCTGACGAAGATGCCCGATAGGCTCTGAAACGCGTAGGTAGCAGTCTTTTGTCCTATGGAGGCTTCCGAACTTGTACCGGTGACGCCACCGCAAGCGGTCTCCCGGGTAACAGACCAAGCTCCCTCGCGTCGCACGTGCTTCCGGCCGGGGCCGCGCTACTGCTGGCAGGTGAGCAGAAGGACGCCGCGATCTGAAAGGATATCAGCATCTCTATAGGAACAACAAGAGGAATTCAGAATACGGCAAAATGGAACACTAACCAGGAGAACATTTTGGAGGAAAAGATAAGGTACAAACGACATTAGTAATATCAATATTAACCCTTTACTCACCGTTCTACTTTCAGTACCAACACTTATATATTATAACCAATCTACCTTCTGTCACCTTCACCTATTGACCATATGTTTTGATCCTCATAAACCATTCATATTGGTACATTTATTTTTGCATCTAATCACATACCCTTTTAGGCTAGCCATTTAATCATAGTACTCACTTAAAGGACTAGTTGTTTCTGAATGTGTATACCAGCGCTTATGTCCCATATCTCCCACGGGTGATATATCCATTTTATACACTTATTAAGGAGAACAATAGCTCCTCACTAGACATTTAGCAGCAGGATCCCTCTATATAGGTAGATTTACACATATCTATACAATAGGAGCGCAGGGGGGGTCTCTTTTCTATTTATTATTGTTAATAATGACAGGCTTCCTATTAGACCCTACCTCATACATAGATGGCAAATCTGGCAGCCTTCTGTAGGATCGGCTGCCACAAGAACTCAGCACCTTGAGATAATTGGTCGCAAGTGCATCAATGGGATGACAGAGGGAGCCCCCTCCTCCTGATATCGTGGCCAGTAGCAGCATTTAAGGGGTTAAACAGCTGGAATCATAATTATCTCTGATCTTGGCAGTTGTAGCATCACCTGCCGCCAACTACGGACGGACAGACACATGAACGGAACAACTAGCCCCTAATAGAAATCCCTAAGGCCTCATGCACGCGAACGTATTTTTGTTCTGTGTCCATTCTGGGTTTTTTGCGGCCCGTATGTGGAACCATTCACTTCAATGGTATGTCTGTATGTCCGTTCTGCAAAAAAATAATAGAACGTCCTGTTATTGTCCGCATTACGGACAAGGATAGGACTGTTTTATTAGAGGCCAGCTGTTCCGTTCTGCAATACATGGAATGCACACAGCCGGTATCCGGCAACATGTCCGTTATTTCTGTGAGGCTGGCGGTACTTGATTATATTGGTGGTAATTTTCATGATTTTACAGATCACAGTAACTGCTGGTGGAGTTCTTATCAGTATATTGAGGTATAGACATGTATCACTTATAACTTTTATCATTCATTATGGGTCTCCAGTTTGTACAAGAAAATGTCTGTCCGTGATTTAGGATAAGTTGTCCAGAAAATAAAAAAATCCGGTAGTGTTAAAATGCGCCAAATATTTACAATGCAATTTTTTCTATACAGAATTCTGATGTAAAGTAAATCAGCCTTGGTATAAGGCCTCATGCACACGACTGTTTGGGTCCACATTTTTTGCATCTCAGATGCGGACCCATTCACTTCGCATCCATTGCTCCGTTCCGTGGCCCCACAAAAAAAATATATAGAACATGTCCTATTCTTGTCCATTTTGCTGTCCGCAAAACAGGGCACGGTCGTCTGCATGTAGCCTTAGGAGGAGAATGGTGTCTACCTTCTAGACCAGGCATGGCCAACCTGAGGCTCTCCAGCTGTTGTAAAACTACAACTCCCACCATGCCCTGCTGCAGGCTGATAGCTGTAGGCAGTCTATGCATACTGGGAGTTGTAGTTTTGCAACAGCTGGAGAGCCTCAGGTTGGCCATGCCTGTTCTAGACAGTAAAGGGACATTCCCATTTGGGACATATCCATAGGATATGCCATCAATGTCAGATAGGTCCAGAACCCATCTCTGGGACCTGCTCCTATCTAGAAAACGTACAGCGTGCTCTCTATTCATTGCTATGGGAATTCCAAAAACAGCTGAGCAAGCGAGCTCAGCTCCCATCTCTACATACATGAAACTGCCAGCGCTTAGCTATTTTCGGAACTCCCATGCTTGCCAATGCATTTGCTGGGACTGTCCTTGATTTTTAGAGACAGTCCTGGCAAATTCGCCTTGTCCCGGTTGAAAAGCAGGTGGGGCAAACAGCCACAAGTGGTTGTTTCCAGCTGTTTCTGGGGTGGGGCATACATGCCCCGATTTTACCGACATGCAGTTTGCGGTCCTTCACTTCAGGGACCCCTCCTATCAGACATTGATGGCATATCCTAGCAATAGGAAATGCAACTGGCTCTAGACACCATTATACAATCTGGTCATGTGACTATGCAAAACCCTGGACTATGTGTGCCCGCAAAAGGTAGACTGCAAATAAGAATATCAGTTTTTATTATTTCATACAGGTTCCCGCCCCTCCAATTCCCAGGCAACTCCTTTAAAATCCAGTTGGGGGGGGGGGGGGGGGGTTCGTTTCTCTTCCACCCCAATACAAAGAAAGATCTATTACATAGTAAACGGGTTTCAACGTGGGTTGGAAAAAAATCAAGAGAAACCCACAGCAGCGCACTACGTGCTAAGCCAGAAGGAAACACCGGAACCGGAAACACCGCAGGTTGCTCTCCAGTTCCCTCAACTCTATGGCTCTACAGGAACCGCCCCGTCGGTGACGTCTACCAATCAATGCAGGCGACGTCCGCTAGACACAGCCACTGCACAGATTCTGACCAATCGGATAGCGCGGTTTCAGGAGGGGTGGGATTTACGCCTCAGCTGTGTGGTTGGCAGCGCGTGCTGTCTTTGTGATTTGCCAACCAAGATGGCCGTGGAGGAGCTGACCGCGCTGGAGAAATGTCTAGGGCTTAGGGCAGGAAAGTACAGCAGCCGTGCCCAGGGGGGCAGCCAGGTGAGCTTGCCGTATGGTCGCCTGTGCTACAGCGCTGCTGGTTTACATGAATGGTTGGGTAGAACGCTTGGAAATGGGATTAGTAATCCGGCATGTTCACTGGCTAGAGCCAATTGCACAATGCACTCCAGATGGCAGCTGTCTGTATACATTAGTGACTCACCCTTAAGGGCCTGTTCTCATGCAGGACAGGGGAGGGGACCCGCCTAAAAAGCACCTGTATACTCCCTGTAGTGATTCTGCCATGAAGTGCTGTCCTTGTGATGTGCCCGGGGTAGTCCGACCAATGACATTTATTCTATATCCAAAATCTAATATATGACATTAAAGTCTGATAGCAGTGGGTGCCACCGATAAGGGACTGGTCTGGGAGAACTGGATCCTTCTCACCAGTCCTCATATCACCGTGCAAGGCGGCTGGCAGCGGCCAGTGCATTGGTGAAGAAGAGCTGCCACTGTCTTCCTGCCAGTTGGATGCCTTTGGCTCATTAGCCTAAAAATGTAGGTTGAAAAATTAAAAATCATCTTTCTGTCTGGACTTTTTGGTAGACCTGTGAAAGCTCCGTTCACATTCATTGCATGCAGAATGCTGGAGGAGTGGAGTAGGATTTAGGTGCGGAATATGTTCCGAAATCCTCGTGAAATCCATCACATCCACACGGGACTGAAATGCTGCAGTCCATCCTAGAAGACCGCAGAGTGGATGAGGTTTCACCAGAAGATGACCTGCGGTGCGCAGACTGCACTATGTCAGGTTTTCATTGCACATCTCATCCCTTTCATAAAACGCCTCGTATTTACGGTGCATTTTACTACCGCATCTAGGGCAAGTCTGAGAGTACGTGCGCACATACTGGAAATTGTAGTGGCAGTTCCTAAATGCAGTTTTTGCTGCAGAAGATCTTCACCCAATCCATTGCAAAGGATGAAATCTGCTGGGGAGAACCGCAACATGGATTGACTGCAGGTCAATCTATGCTGCGCTTATTTGTACACGCTGTGTACGATGATGGATGGATGAGGTTTCTTAAAGGGGGGGGGTTATCTGGTACTTACTATTGATGCCCTATCCTCAGGATAGGTCATCAATATCAGATCGGTGGGAGTCCGACACCCGGGACCCAACCCATCAGCTGTTAGAAGAGGTTGGACGCTCAGTGAGCACCATGGACTCTTTCCAGGCCATGTGATGTCACTGTACATCGGTCACATGGCCTAGTTGCAGCTGACCCCCATTGGAGTGAATAGGGCTGCAATACCAGGCACAGCCGCTGTGCTATGTACAACGCTGCGCTCACCAGATCTCCTTAGAACAGCTCATGGGGTGCCAGGACTCGGACCCCTGATAATGATGACCTATCCTGAGGATAGGTCATCATTATCATTTCCTGGATAACCTTTATAAACTGTTATCCACTTTCCTGGTGCTGTGGCGTTGCCACACAAAATTCCTCACTGGCGATTACGCAGCTTTTTAGTCACGTGGAAGGAAACCAGATTAAGGGCGTGGCCACACATACAGGTTTTTAACGCAGTTTTTGAAGCGAAAATCTGGAGTGGATCATAAAAAGAAGGGGGGGGGGCTTCCAAAAGATGAACTTCCAAAAAGATGAACTTGTGGCAGTACCCTCATAAGGTCAAAGGGGTTTTCCGAGCATTTTAGGTAATCCTTGCTTTGTTTACTACCCTATGGAAGGAAGATCGTTGTAGTACTTACCCGATCCTTGGTCCGCAGAAGCTGATGTCTCTGCCACACTAACACAGGCAGCTGGATCTTCTGCTCCTCTCCAGACCCGAAGTGTGTCCTTCTCTTTCTGTTCCGCTGTATAATAGTAACTGCAGCGGAGCAGGAAGCGAAGGGCACACATCCGGTCAGGACCCAAGAGGAAGAGCCCACAACCTGTGTGATTGCAGTGGAGACTGCATCGGGGGAACAAGGGACGGGTCAGTACTAACTAAACAATCTTCCTTCCACAGGGTAGTACAAAGGACGGATTACCTAAAATGCCTGGAGAACCCCTTGAATAACTGAATGATAGAACGATGGCAAGTAAGTCCCCTCTAGTGGCAGCTGTGTTATACCAATGACCATGTCCACTGTAAACTCTTACTAAATGTTTTATGATGTATTGTCTCTTTATGTGCAGGTTCCTGTGCTTCAGACCAATAAAGGCCCCAGCCTAGCCGGCCTTGCCACCATTGCTTCTCATTTAGTTACACAAGCCAAGAAAGAGGAACTATTGGGAGTTTCTGTAGAAGAGAAGGCAACTGTACAGCAATGGCTAGAATACCGAACAACGCGTATAGACAGATTAACCTCCAAGGAAGATGGCAGAACTGCACTGAAGGTCAGTAAGGGGAACCGGTTTTGTCGTCATGTTAGGATTGCCTGTTCATCTGCCTTTTCTCGCTAGTGTAATTGCTTTTTGTAGTTGACGACTCGCAGACACAACCATTAGACTTGTCTATATTGGCGTGTGTGAGGGAAAAGCCAAACCTGGCGGCACTGAGATGGCCAAAAGATTGCAGCTGCTGCGTTTTCAAACTCCACTATAAGTGACTGCTTCAGTTTGCCGGAAAACAGCTGTCTCACCTGGCAAACCGCACACCCACCCAGTGTACCGGGTGAAACGGCTGTATCGCCTGGCAAACCACACACACACACACAGTGTACCCGGTGAAACGGCTGTATCGCCTGGCAAACCGCACACCCACACAGTGTACCGGGTGAAACGGCTGTATCGCCTGGCAAACCGCACGCCCACACAGTGTACCGGGTGAAACGGCTGTATCGCCTGGCAAACCGCACGCCCACACAGTGTACCGGGTGAAACGGCTGTATCGCCTGGCAAACTAAAGCATCGACTTGAGGCTCCATTCACACAACCATATGTTTGGTCCACATCCGATCTATGGGGGTCATTTATTATCCAGAAATACGCCTATATTAGACATATTTCCGACGCAGATTGCAGCGCGACGGTGAGTTGTGCCGCAATCTGCGACTTTTCCTTGCTCACGCAAGGTTTAAAAAAAGCGGGCGGGGATAGGCTGGTAGGTCCGTCTCCTTCATCATTTTCTACACCTGTTTTAGGCGTATAAAATGTTCTAAATGTAAGCCAGCTAGGAAGCTGTCTTACATTTAGACTGGTGCTGGACGGCGCCTCTTCATATTTTCAGAAGATCCACCGCCAGCTCTAGTTTTTTTTTTTTCTTTTTTCAGATTGGATGCAGCCCCATTTATTTCAATGGGGTTGCCAAAAATGCGGATAACACACCGTGTGCTCTCCGCATCCGTATGACTGTTCCGTAGTCCTGCAAAAAAGTTAGAACATGTCCTATTCTTGTCTGTTTTGCGGACAAGGATAAGCATTGTTACAACGGGTCCTCAAAAAACCCAGATGCAACACCGACGTCCTCTAATGTTTGCAGGCTGCAGAATACATACGGTCGTGTGAATGCACCCTTTCGTGTAACTTGAAGATTGCGCCGTTTGCATACCATTGTGGTTTTTGGCTGCATCAGTGCCCCCACTTTGATCTTAGCCCCAGAGAGATCCTACTCCTCAATCAAGAAATGGACGCGTGAAACAGGTGAGTATTTATGGGCTATGATTTTCCTTCTCTTCTTCAGGCCCCTGTAGCTGAGCAGTCTATAATGATGCTTTCCTGACACCTCATTATACCTGGTGACATGTGTCTACATGTAACCTACAGGGCAGATGGGCAAACAGTACTGTAATTCTACTGCTTTACATTTCTACTTCCCATGTTGCGCTTTACGAACAACCCCAATTTGTGCTCATTATGTTCTCACTATTTATTGATTCGCTTCTATTTTAATATTTTTTCCTAGGATCTGAATTCCTATTTGGAGGATAAAGTATACATGGCAGGAAATAAAATCACTTTGGCTGATATCTTAATTTATTACGGGTTGCATCCGATCATAGTAAGTATTTTTCAAGAAAAGGGGGGGAAAAAAGCAGTCAAACGAAAATTGCACACCTAATGTGGCTGTTTTTGTTTTTGGAGTGGGACGAATTGTTTAACCCCTTTTGGACCTTCGCTGTACATGTATGGCAGATGTCGGGTCTTTAAGCTGGGGTGCCTGCTCAAAAGCAGGACTGGCCCCATAGCTTCTGCATTTCTGCTGTTTTAAGCTACGACACCCAGAGCTGATCACAGACAACATCCGAAGTCGATTCTCATAAAACTTTGTTAGAATACTGTACAGAGCGGGAGCTCCGTACAGTATTAGAATGTATTGGCTCCGATGAGACTTTGGGTAATAACTTCAAAAATTAATTTCGACTGTAAAAAAAACCATTTACCGAACTCGGGTTTGGTTCCAAGGTACCACTTCGGGTTCAGTAAAGTTTTTTTTTTGTTTTTGTTTTTTACAGTAGAAATTAATTTTTGAAGTTATTACCCGAAGTCTCGCGAGACTTCGCAAAGTAATAACTTCGGCTCATAGCCAATACATTCTAATACTGTACAGTATTCTAACAAAGTTTTATGCAAATCGACTTCGGATCTCATTGAATGATGCAAAGTTACCACAGCGACAGGGCTCCATAGGAACATAATTAAACTCCCTTAGACTGCTATGATTCACTGCAGTCTATGAGACAAGCAATTTAATGGTGGCTTATTCAGGTCCCCTAGGGGTAATTAAAAAATAAATAAATAAAATTATCCTGTAAATTTTGATTCGGTTTCAATACCATAAAAAAGTATTGCGATACTCGATACCACACACAAAATGCCGCGTGCATTCTGCATTTTATGGAAGGTCCAGCCCATAATAGAACAGTCCTATCCTATTTTTTGGGGGGACAAGGTGACTAAAATATAGCGAATTGCATGTTTTGTTTTTTAATATTTTAATAGTTTGGACTTTTCTGACGTGTCAATATGTAATTTTTTTATTGTTTATATATTTTATATGTAAAATTGGGATAGGAGGTGATTTATACTTAATATTTTGGTTTTTATTTTTTTTACTTAAATTTTTAATTTTTTTTATACTAACTATTAGCCCCTATTGGGGCTAGAACCCTTGTCCTATTCACCCTAATAGAGCTCTATTAGGGTGCGCCACCAATGTTTTTAATACTGGGGTTGAGGGGGCACACTGTGCCACCAATGCGGATAACTCTAACATTAATTGAAATACAGGAGCTGGGTACTGGCTGCAGAATCATGTAGCTGGCACCCGACCTCTGAGAGGTAGCTGTGATCCGTGGCAGTTAACCCCTCAGGTGCAGCACCCTGTATCGAACCGATACTGGGACAAAAGTATTGATTGGGTATCGATAATTCGATACCCGAGACAACCCTACCCACTACCCCACAGTTTCCCACTACATCCTATGCAATATACAACTTGTTCCACCCAAAAAAATTAAAAAAAAATGGCTCTCGGAAGGCAGGTAATGAAAAATGCAAAAATGAGAAACCACCCAGTCAGGAAAAGGTTAAGCCTATCTTTTTTTAAATTGATTTTTCTGCTGCCTGTCTTTAAAGGGATTCTGTCACCTCGTTTTCGGTTATAGAGTTGCGGACATGCACGGCTAGATCGCCGCTAGCATGTCCGCAATATACCTGTCCTATAGGGCTGTGTCCTTTTTATTGTGTTTAAAAAAAATGATTTTAGAGATATGTAAATGAGCCTGGTAAGGGGCCCAAGGGGCTGTACTAACCTTCTAGGTGCCCAGCCACGCCCCCTGTGAAGGAGCCCAGCACCGCCTGCGTCCTCCGAATCTCCTCCTTTCTTCACAGTTAGATTGCTGTAATCTCGCGATGCGCAGTTCCTTGCCTGAGGCTGATGCCAGCACAGGGAAGGAACACTATACTGGCACTGCGCATCGCGAGATTACGGCAATCTAACTCTGAAGAAAAGAGGAGATTCGGAGGACGCAGGCGGTGCTGGGCTCCTTCACACGGGCGTGGCTGGGCTCCAAGGTTAATACAGCCCCTTGGGCACCTTACCAGGGTCATTTATATATCTATAAAATCATTTTTTAAACACAATAAAAGGACACCGCTTTATGGGACACGTATATTGCGGACATGCTAGCGGCGATCTAACCGTGCATGTCCGCAGCTCTACAAGCTAAAACGAGGTGACAGAATCCCTTTAAGTACCAGTACCTGTCCTGCTAGTGAATGCAGTGACCCGAGCATGTGTCTCCACCTATGTCAGTGAGCAGAGCTATTACATGTATGAACAAGCATGGTCATGAGAACACACAATGGGGATCTGAGTGGTAAATGTGCAGCAACGTTCTGTAATTGGCCACCATAAGCATTTACAGTTACTTTTGAAAGTGCTCATTCTTGCTATGACATATACTGAAACCCCAATTGACAGCGGTTGGAACCAGTCATAGCATTTTTGGCACTGTTATGTTATTCTCAACTTCCTTGGCCTAATTCAGATTGTATGATTTATTTTTTTCCTTTCTTCCAGGCTGACCTTTCCATTCAGGAAAAAGAGAGTTACATCAATGTGTCTCGGTGGTTTAGTCATATACAGCATTACCCTGGTGTTCGTCAACATCTCCCAACCCTGGTCTTCATTAAGAACAGAATCTATACCAATGCCCATTAACTGATCCCCGCCGCAGGCACAGATATGTTCGCTCCCCCATTTCACCAAATACATGTTCTTATTTATTTCAAGCAGTTCAGCTTCCAAAAAGTCAGCAGAATGCAGAGAAATCCTACTTTATCCTTCTCTTTATTATGTTGCACCTAGAATTTATTTTATATATATTTTTTGCAGATTTTGTCTGTTTTTATAAAACACTGTGCAAATAAAGAGGCAAATATGGCTACTGCTCATTTATGTTTGATTTTTTTCTTAAAGCAGAGCAACATGATGTCACCAAAGAGCTGCAAGCTGATGTCTAGTTGGGAACACATAGGCATGCTTACCTGCTTGTCATGTCCCATGTCTTCATGGTTCATATACATTTCTGTAGCTGATTAAGATTGTCCCTGCAGTCTCCCTGTAGGTAGGCTTTGATGTAGTCTGCTCATCCCTCCTTCCTTTGTATGGAGGCTGCCATCTTACTTGTATGCCTGCAAGCCACATTTTGTGTTAGACCCTGGCAAAAAAAAAAAAAAACATCTTTTCCCCTACTGTTTTGTGCATAACTATAAGATTTCAGCTTGGAATAAGCTTCATCTGGATTCTTCCTACATGCCTGATCAGAAGAGTTGAACCTGATAGTCAAGAGTGAGTAACACTGTTAAATACAGACTAGTACAGTAAGGCCTCATGGCACATGGCCGTATCCATTTTGCAGTCCTCAAGCCGCAAAATACGGAGCCGGCCTGTGTTGCATCTGTATTTTTTGCAGACCAATTGACTTCAAGTATAGGACATATTCTAGCTTTTTGTGGAACGGACATACGGATATCGAAAGCACACAGATCATCCGTGTGAATTCCTGATCCATATGCCCGTTTCGTAAAAAGATAGACTATGTCCGCAAACAGTGGAATACAGACCGCATCCGTAGTTTGCGGATCCACGATTTGCAGACCACAAAACGGACACGGCTATATGCATGGGATCTAATGCTGTCTCGCGAACCTCACACTTGCTGCCTAGTTATTGAGTCGGTGGATGTCCATGGGACAAAAATGGCAAACGCCCAAAAAAAAATGCAATTGACCAAAAACACACCGCGAGGGTAAAAAAAACGATAAAAATAATTGTCTGTTTTCCACTTCTTCTATACTTCCAGCAACATCTGGAGCTGAAATTGTTGGCTAAAGAACGCTGCAAAATATACCAGCATAACAAAAAAAACAAAAGCCCTCAAAAAAAGTGCTGACTTAGGCCACCTGCATACGTGGCGGAATACACTCTGTTTTTCGGCACAGACTCCCGTGCAAAAAAAAACTTAGCGTATACAGTACCAGAAAAAGTATGAGACTGCACAAATCTCATGTACACTTTGCATATTTTCTCTGTGCAGAAATTGGCTTGCCAAGCAGATTTCCAAATCGGCAGCACGTCAATTATGTTTGCGGGTTTAGCTGCGGATTTCACCCTATTCCACTGAAGCATGAGATGTGCGGCAAAACAACAACAAAAACTGCTTTTCGAAATTGCAGATTTGTAAATTTTTCTTTTTTTTGCAGAAACAAGCGGGAATTTATACAGATCTTATGGGAGTTCACCGGCCACTCATGTGCAGGCAGCCTAAAGCCTCATGCGCTCGGGTGAGGACCCATTCACTTCAATGGGGCCGCAAAAGATGCGGACAGCACTCCGTGTGCTGTCCGCATCCGTTGCTCCGTTCCGTGGCCCCGCAAAAAAAATATAGCATGTCCTATTCTTGTCCGTTTTGCAGACAAGAATAGGCATTTCTACAATGGGCCGCCCGTTCCGTTCCGCAAATTGCGGTCCTGTGCATGAGGCCTTATAGTGACATCTAGCTCTGGAAAGCGTGTACTTTGATTTTCCAGTTCATCCCACATCACTCTCTTCAGGCCTTTTGCTCCCCCTAACAAGTTTGTTTGCGCGGTATCAGTAATTTCAAGTAGCATACAATGCATTCCTGGCCAGAAAAAAAAAAGGCAAATTTTGGCCTGTCTCATTATCATTGTGTGCAAAGTCTGACTCATTATGTCAGCACACATAGTGCTATGGAGAAAGTGGTCCATGTTCTATTGCATGACTACAGTGTGAGGTGGACATCAAAAATGCCAAAATAAAGGTAAGAGACTTCAGTTTTAACAGAAAATAGATAATGTATCCTGCAGTTATACTATGCATTGACCCTGAAGCTTCATACAGCACTTAGGGGGGCAGTTATAAAGACTGGTGTGTCTTGATGTAGTTTGGGGTGGCTTGAGGTGTGCCAGATTTATTAAGTGGTCCTGCAGCAGGGTATGTTAAGATGGGGTCACATTAATACTGGGTGGCATTTCCCCTTGCTGCAATACAGGCTGTCAGTCTGGTAACTCTCTTACAGATGCTGGATATCCTCTGGTGGGAATTCCAAGCTCTTTCAACTTGGATCTGCAGTTTAGCCACAGTGGTTGTCTGATCTCTAATGCACAGCAGTCACCCCAGCCAGTCCTAGACGTTCTCGATGGAGGAGAGAACTGGCATGGCAGCTGCTGGATACCTTGAAGAGCACATTGTGGGTGGGCATTATTTTGTTAGAGCACATCTGATTAAAAAATTAGGACTGGTTCCACAATGTCCTGGACATACCAAAGGCTGGTCAATGTTCCCTCCTCAAATCCCAGACGGGAACCGACATGGTAGCTATGTTGGCCTGCCACCTGCAGCTCCAATACACTCGATCTCTTCAGAGTGACTCATTGTAATAGAACAAAGGACCGGCTTTCCAGAATGTCGCACGGGGGAGCAGGTTTCAACCCGGAAGTGTGCACTTCCAGTTTTTTTGCCATTTACAGTCAGGTCCATAAATATTGGGACATCGACACAATTCTAACATTTTTGGCTCTATACACCACCACAATGGATTTGAAATGAAACGAACAAGATGTGCTTTAACCGCAGACTGTCAGGCTATTTACATCCGAATCAGGTGAACGGTGTAGGAATTACAACAGTTTGCATTGGCTTCTCAGCTGTTCCATGGCCAGGTGTGTGTTATTCCCTCATTATCCCAATTACAATGAGCAGATAAAAGGTCCAGAGTTCATTTCAAGTGTGCTATTTGCATTTGGAATCTGTTGCTCTCAAGATGAGATCCAAAGAGCTGTCACTATCGGTGAAGCAAGCCATCATTAGACTGAAAAAACAAAACAAACCCATCAGAGAGATAGCAAAAACATTAGGCGTGGCCAAAACAACTGTTTGAAACATTCTTAAAAGAAGGAATGGTCCGGTGAGCTCAGCGATACCAGATGTGTGACACTTTTTTGCAGCCTAGGTGGGCAAATGGGCCCACATTCCAAAGAGCCCCTTTCGGATTTCACAGGGCATTTTTTTACACATTTTGATTTCAAACTACTTCTCACACATTAGGGCCCCTAAAATGCCAGGGCAGTATAACTACCCCACAAGTGACCCCATTTTGGAAAGAAGACACCCCAAGGTATTTCGTGATGGGCATAGTGAGTTCATGGAAGTTTTAATTTTTTGTCACAAAACAGATTGCGATACAGATTGCTGTGCTGTGGCAGGGGAGGGAGATGCGTCTCCCTTCCCTGTTCCTCTGATAGGCTGCGGGCCTTGTGCTGGCAGCCTATCAGAGGCCAGTGCAGGCGGCGCGATGACGTCATCACGCCGCCTGAGCAGTACAGAGCGGGACACAGGCCAGAAGAAGCAAGTATGAGTGTTTTTTTTATTTTATTAAATTGGCCAATTTTTCTGCCACACTTATTACTGGCACATGGGGGGGGGGGGGGGGGGGGTTTGGCAGCAAAGAGGAGACTGGCACATGATGGGGGGGTTGGCAGCAAAGAGGAGACTTTCACATGATTGGGGGGGTTGGCAGCAAAGAGGAGACTGGCACATGATGGGGGGGAGAATTGGCACGTATTACTGGCACATGGGGGGGTGGCAGCAGAGAGGAGACTGGCACATGATGGGGGAGAATTGGCACGTATTACTGGCACATGGGGGGGTGGCAGCAGAGAGGAGACTGGCACATGATGGGGGGAGAATTGGCACTTATTACTGGCACATGGGGGGGTGGCAGCAGAGAGGGGACTGGCACATGATGGGGGGGAGAATTGGCACTTATTAATGGCACATGGGGGGGTGACAGCATAGAGGAGACTGGCACATGAGTGGGGGGGAGAGGAGAGTGGCACTTATTACTGGTACATGAGTGGGGGGGAGAGGCACTTTTCACTAGCACATGATTGGGGGGCATCTATGGGGGCACCTCTTACTGGCACATTATTGGGGGGCACTATGGGGACATTTACTGAGGCCACAAAGAAGGGGTATTTTATATGGGGGGCTCTGTGTGGCACTAATATTATCAGTGGTATTATCTGTTTCTGCAGAATAGTATTGGGGAGCTCTGGATCCGCCATTTGTTCTATTCGTCTTGCCGTGCAGGCGCACCTCCTTCCAGACTTGTGAACCTCATGTGCAGCTGCATCACAGGAAGTCCGGAGAAGGAGACGTTCAGGGGTAGGGAAATGTGTTTTTTAGCGAATATTTACTTACCATTTCCTCATCTTGAGTTGATTTTCTGTTTTGGAATGGCTATATAAGCAGGACCACTGTAGTTTCTGTCATCAACAGCTTCCTTGAACAGCTTAACCACAGCTATGGTCTGGTTGAGACCATATCTCCCACCATTACCTGACCTGTTGAAATGCAGACTGGCACCCTGATATTTCATTATCCAAGTCTCTTTGAGGAATAAATGAGAGCATGCCAAAACAGCCAACTGCCATTTTTCTTTCCATGGGCCAACCATGATACTAAAAAGGAGATTTTTTGTGAAACTCACCTGTAAAATCTTTTTCTCGTCTTTTCCATTGGGGGACACAGATCATGGGTATAGCTTAGAGGTATTACTAGGAGGGACACTATGCAAATACAAAAGAGAGCTCCTCCTCCTCGGGCTATACCCCCCAGGCTCCACCAG
The DNA here is from genome assembly GCF_905171765.1 of Bufo bufo. NCBI lineage: Eukaryota > Metazoa > Chordata > Amphibia > Anura > Bufonidae > Bufo > Bufo bufo. The sequence continues at coordinate 376,118,339 of NC_053393.1, read as the reverse complement.
GAGAAAGTCAGGCGTTGCAAAAGCAGTAGGAGAAGGAGAAAAGAAAAAATAATGGAAGCCATCGGACCAACAACCACGAGGCCCAACCACAAACAGAACTGAACTGAACCCCTCCTGCAACAGGCAGAATGGGCGGGAGCTGTGTCCCCCAATGGAAAAGACGAGAAAAAGATTTTACAGGTGAGTTTCACAAAAAATCTCCTTTTCTCGTACATTTCATTGGGGGACACAGACCATGGGACGTCCTAAAGCAGTCCATGGGGTGGGAAAAAACATCAGCACCGCCAGGAGGAACGTCCAACGGTCAAACAGGAACCACAGCCTGCAAAACCCTGCAGCCAAAGACAGCATCAGCCGAAGCCAGCGAATGCAACTGATAAAACTTTGTAAAGGTATGTAAGGACGACCAGGTGGCCGCCTTACACAGCTGAGACGCAGAGGCACGATTGCGCCTAGCCCAGGAAGCTCCCACCGCCCTAGTGGAGTGAGCGGTAATCCGAGCCGGGGGAACCCTGCCACGAGCGCGATAAGCCGCGGCGATAGACGAGCGGATCCGTCGCGCCACAGTGACCTTGGAGGCCGCCAGACCCTTACGAGGTCCCTCGGGAATCACAAAGAGGGAGTCTGAACGGCGGACGGAGGCGGTAGCCGTGAGATACACCTTCAGGGCCCGGACGACATCCAGGGAATGGAGAGCGCGTTCCTTGGGGTTTGCCGGAGAAGGACAAAAGGAGGGCAGGACAAGATCCTCGTTAAGGTGGAAGGGGGAGACCACTTTGGGCAAAAAGGAGGGAACCGGACGGAGCACCACCTTATAACAATATAGAGAAGCTGCACCAGCAACCTACTGGAGCCCAGTCTTTCAGTTACCAACTGAAAACCAAGTAAATCCGTAAAAAACAATCAGACTGGCTCACAGTATTTTTGCATTTATTAAAATTAATTTATTGACCCAATACAATGTTACACATATCCTAGTTAATTGTCAACATAACAGCATATATAGATAGGTACTTTAAATGCGGAGCTCTCGCATATACCTAAATGACAGGAGTACTCCAAATATGACCCCTGGTTTTGCTATGTGGTGTCCGTCTGCTACGTATTGAGATAGAATATCTCTAATGTTCAGATAGATAATCTGTTGATTTGCCTTGATCTAAACATAAATTGTTCAGCCACTATTCCGTTAGCGGTCGCTGATAGATAGTCTCTGCAACTATATGTTGCTTAATATTGCGGTTAGTTTCCTACCTCCTGCCACGAGGTAGTCACTCTGCTCGTGCTTCGCGGCGTCTCACGTGATCCGACCAGAGAGTGGTTTGCTGGTCGGTGATGTTATCCACCTGCGCCGATCGAAGTAGCGGAAGTTGATGTAGCAGAGCCGCGCCGGTATATTCGGCAAAGACGTCAATATTAACGCACCAATAGGTCAGTCCACTATAATGGTATTATACCGCTTGCACCGCTTGAGGTAATGGCTGATATCGTGCTCACCCCTTTTCAAACTGCATCCAGATGAGATGGTCAAGGCAAAAAAATCTTTTTAGAAGAAGATGAAAGCAGAAGCAAAAATAACGCACCACTAGCTGGGTCAGGTTCACACTAGTTCGCACTAGACGCGTTTCGGAACCGTAGTTCCTTCCTCAGTAGGCAAATGTGTATTTGCAAGGCGAGATTCCGCCACCGACCAAACCCCCTGAACCGTGCGGAACTGGAGAACGCCACCCCAACCCAAGAGGCTGGCATCGGTGGTGACGATTGTCCAGGAAAACGGGAGAAAAGATCTTCCCGATGCCAGGTTCATAGAGGACAGCCACCAAGGGAGAGCTGCTTGAACCCGCTGAGACAGGCGGATGAGAGCGTCCAGACGACGAGATGTCTTGTCCCAGAGGGAAAGGATCTCCCGTTGCAGCGAACGAGTGTGAAACTGGGCATAAGGTACGGCCTCGAAAGAGGCTACCATAAGACCCAGGACCTGCATGCACTCCCGTATGGAGAGACACGGGGAGCGCAGCAGGTGCGACACCGCCCCCTGGATCTGGGAGGACTTGGAGTCTGGAAGAAACACTATGGCAGCCGAGTTATCCAAGACCATCCCCAGGAAGGAGAGCTTCTGAGAAGGGAGGAGAGAGGATTTTGGGAAGTTGATCAGCCAGCCGAACTGTTCCAGAGTCTGAACAGTGATCCGGACGCTGTCCTCGGCCTGCGGAAGCGAGAAGGCCTTTATCAGGATGTCGTCCAGGTAGGGCAGCAAAGGAATGCCCCTGGTGCGAAGAAGCGCCATGAGCGGCGCTGGGATCTTGGTAAAGACCCGAGGGGCGGTCGCTAACCCGAAAGGAAGGGCGACAAACTGATAGTGCCGGCCACCAATGGCGAAGCGCAGGAATCGTTGGTGAGATTCTGCGATAGGGACATGCAGATAGGCGTCCTGGATGTCTACGGAAGCGAGGAACTCCCCTGGAAAAAGAGAAACAATAACGGAGCGGAGGGACTCCATTCGAAACCTCCGCACCCGCAGAAACTTGTTGAGCAGCTTCAGGTCCAGGATCGGACGCACCGACCCCTCCTTCTTTGGGACCCCTCCTTCTTTGGGATTCTATCTTGTAACCCGACGTTACAATTTCTAGAGCCCAGGCGTCCTGAACCTGAGCCCTCCAAACCTGCTGATAAGAGAGCAGGCGGCCCCCCACCACGAGGGGTGGGGGCGTCCCTTCATGCGGAAGACTGCTTGGGAGCCGCAGGGCGGGCCGACTGTGCCTTCGGGCGCCAGGATGGCTGGGGCTTGAAGGAGGGCTTCTTGCGGGAGTCCTGAGACCCCCCAGCGGAGGAAGCAGACAACGTCCTGCGCGAAAAGAGTGTGTGCGCTTTATGAAAAAATGTCCCCTGGCGCCAAATGCGGCTTAGCGGGGGGTTAATGAAGGGCTGGTGGTGTCGGGGGGCCCGCCGCTGGTGGGTGCTGCTGGAGAGTGGTAGTAGCGGTGCCGCATCGGCGCCGCTCTGAGAACAGCCGTGCCCATAGAAAAAGCCTCGATGGGAGAGATCAGCCCACAAAGTCCCATATAGTGCCTCCAGACGCCCCCAGTACCTCTGGACAGAAACACCCATTCCCCAGCTCACCCAGGCGGCCCATAGATATCAGGCAGGGAGAAAGGGGGAGGGGGGAGCAGAGGGGAAGCCAAACTTATCTGCACCTGCAGTCTTCTCCATCTGTTCAGTACCAGCAGGGCTCACCTCTTCAGACATCTGACTCACCGGAGTACAGTGCTCTGGATGGAGGGCAGCAGCAGGTGACCCAGAAGCTGGTGGGATGCCGGTGCTAACAGGTCGAGCCCGGATCCACTTGTCTTCTTGGGGGAAAATGGAGGCAGCCAGGCAGCGTCCTAAAGACAGCGGCGGGCACTCCACGGGGGACCAGGAAAGCGCTATGCTGACCTGTGTCCCCATCTGGAAAGAAAATAAACCAGAGTAGAATTTAATACAAGTGTCATCCTCCTTCACCGGACACTAAGCAAAGACTGACTTCCTCCTGGTGGAGCCTGGGGGTATAGCCCGAGGAGGAGGAGCTCTCTTTTGTATTTGCATAGTGTCCCTCCTAGTAATACCTCTAAGCTATACCCATGGTCTGTGTCCCCCAATTGAATGTACGAGAAATAGCATCTTCCTGCTTATATATCCATTTCAAACCAGAAAGTCAACTCAAGGGTAAAAAAAAAAAAAACATTACTGATTAAAGGGGTTTCCTTGATAGAAAAACTAAAATTTGATACACGTTTCCTTTTCAGTGTTCAGATTTAGATATCAATCTGGCCCGTTATATAGGGAAATATAACAGAACCCCGTCAGGGACTGAGCTGATCTGCATAGAAGAGCCTGCAAGAGGTACAGTTGTGTTCAAAATTATTCAACCCCCAATGCTGTAAAGGGTTTTAGGGAATTTAGTGTACATTTGTATTGTGTTCAGAATGAAATCTTACAAGGACTTTTTAAAGAACCAAATGCAACTAAAATGACATCAGTTGTTTTTGTAATACAGTATTAAATGTTTTTTTTGTGATTTCTTCATTGACACAATTATTCAACCCCTTAAAGACTACCACTCTTAAGAACAGAGGTTCATTCAAGTGTTTTCGATCAGGTATTGAAAACACCTGTGGATGTCAAGGAGCAGCAATCAAGCATAATAAGCACCAATTAGGCAGATTTAAAAGGACTGTGATACTCAGCTCCTTCTAGACATTTACTGGTGTGTTTACAAACATGGTGAAGTCAAGAGAATGGTCCAGGAAGACAAGAGAAGAGGTGATTACTCTTCACAGGAAGGGCAATGGCTATAAGAAGATTGCAAAGATGTTAAACATACCAAGAGACACTATAGGAAGCATCATTTGCAAATTCAAGGCAAAGGGCGCTGTTGAAACGCTACCTGGTCGTGGCAGAAAGAAATGCTGACTTCGACTGCTGTGCGCTACCTGAAGCGCAAAGTGGAGAAAAGTCCCCGTGTGACTGCTGAGGAACTGAAAAAAGATTTGTCAGAGGTGGGTACTGAAGTTTCAGCTCAGACAATAAGGCGCACACTGCGTAATGAAGGCCTTCATGCCAGAACTCCCAGGCGCACCCCCTTGCTGTCTCCAAAGAATAAAAAGAGTCGACTGCAGTATGCCAAAAGTCATGTGGACAAACCACAAAAGTTTTGGGATAGTGTTCTGTGGAACTGTTTGGGCCCATGGATCAACGCTATGTTTGGAGGAGGAAGAACAAGGCCTATGAAGAAAAGAACACCTTGCCTACTGTGAAGCATGGCGGGGGGTCAATCATGCTTTGGGGCTGTTTTGATTCTACAGGTACAGGGAAGCTTCAGCGTGTGCAAGGTACCATGAATTCTCTTCAGTACCAGGAGATATTGGATGAAAATGTGATGCAGTCCGTCACAAACCTGAGGCTTGGGAGACGTTGGACCTTTCAACAGGACAATGATCCCAAGCATACCTCCAAGTCCACTAGAACATGGTTGCAGATTAAAGGCTGGAACATTTTGAAGTGGCCATCACAGTCACCAGACTTAAATCCGATTGAGAACCTCTGGTGGGACTTAAAGAAAGCAGTTGCAGCGCGCAAGCCTAAGAATGTGACTGAACTGGAGGCTTTTGCCCATGAAGAATGGGCGAAGATACCCGTAGATCGCTGCAAGACACTTGTGTCAAGCTATGCTTCACGTTTAAAAGCTGTTATAACTGGAAAAGGATGTTGTACTAAGTACTAAGATTGAATGTCACTTGGGGGTTGAATAAAACTGATAATGATGTGAGCACAGAAAAGACATTTGTGGTTATTTCATTATAAATGTTATGTTATATTTGTCTGACTTACAAGTGCCTCTTTGATTTAATTGTAAACAAGATGACTGAAATGATCAAAATCAATGTCAAACTGGCCAAAACACTCAATTTCAGTGGGGGTTGAATAATTTTAAACACAACTGTAAGTGTGCACGTCGGGGGCAGAGACCTGCAAGTGGGGGTTCATACACTGTGTGTGCGTGTGCATATATATATACACTCCCCTAAAGAATTATTAGGAACACCATACTAATACGGTGTTGGACCCCCTTTTGCCTTCAGAACTGCCTTAATTCTACCTGGCATTGATTCAACAAGGTGCTGATAGCATTCTTTAGAAATGTTGGCCCATATTGATAGGATAGCATCTTGCAGTTGATGGAGATTTGAGGGATGCACATCCAGGGCACGAAGCTCCCGTTCCACCACATCCCAAAGATGCTCTATTGGGTTGAGATCTGGTGACTGTGGGGGCCATTTTAGTACAGTGAACTCATTGTCATGTTCAAGAAACCAATTTGAAATGATTCGAGCTTTGTGATATGGTGCATTATCCTGCTGGAAGTAGCCATCAGAGGATGGATACATGTTCTCATTCTGTTTACGCCAAATTCGGACTCTACCATTTGAATGTCTCAACAGAAATCGAGACTCATCAGACCAGGCAACATTTTTCCAGTCTTCAACAGTACAATTTTGGTGAGCTCGTGCAAATTGTAGCCTCTTTTTCCAATTTGTAGTGGAGATGAGTGGTACCCGGTGGGGTCTTCTGCTGTTGTAGCCCATCCGCCTCAAGGTTGTGCGTGTAGTGGCTTCACAAATGCTTTGCTGCATACCTCGGTTGTAACGAGTGGTTATTTCAGTCAACGTTGCTCTTCTATCAGCTTGAATCAGTCGGCCCATTCTCCTCTGACCTCTAGCATCCACAAGGCATTTTTGCCCACAGGACTGCCGCATACTGGATGTTTTTCCCTTTTCACACCATTCTTTGTAAACCCTAGAAATGGTTGTGCGTGAAAATCCCAGTAACTGAGCAGATTGTGAAATACTCAGACCGGCCCGTCTGGCACCAACAACCATGCCACGCTCAAAATTGCTTAAATCACCTTTCTTTCCCATTCTGACATTCAGTTTGGAGTTCAGAAGATTGTCTTGACCAGGACCACACCCCTAAATGCATTGAAGCAACTGCCATGTGATTGGTTGACTAGATAATTGCATTAATGATTCTTTAGGTGAGTGTATATATATATATATATATATATATATACACACACACACACATATTGGTATTTTACTAATAGCAATTTGGAATCCCTAGGAAACAATGATGTCAAGAAAAAGAACCCGCACCTATATAGAGAACGGAGCCCCGAAAGTGAAGGAGGGCGCACTGCGCATGCTCGGCTATTTCAGTCGGCCTCATAGAATCGAATGGAAGCATGGGCAGTGCATGCGCGGTACACTCCCATTCACTTTCGGGGCTCCGTTCTCTATATAGGTGCGGGTCCCAGCGGTGGGACCCGCACCTAACGATATGCCCCCATTGTCCAAGATGGGAATACCCCTTTAAACTATAGTCCGGCCCTCCAACGGTCTGAGGGACAGTGAACTGGCCCCCTGTTTAAAAAGTTTGAGGACCCCTGTTCTAGAGGGTCTACAAAAAAGTAAAAATAAAATCTATAAAAAAAAATACACTGCTCAATAAAATAAAGGGAACACTTAAACAACACAATGTAACTCCAAGTCAATCACACTTCTGTGAAATAAAACTGTCCACTTAGGAAGCAACACTGAGTGACAATCAATTTCACATGCTGTTGTGCAAATGGGATAGACAACAGGTGGAAATTATAGGCAATTAGCAAGACACCCCCAATAAAGGAGTGGTTCTGCAGGTGGTGACCACAGATCACTTCAGTTCCTATGCTTCCTGGCTGATGTTTTGGTCACTTTTGAATGCTGGCGGTGCTTTCACTCTAGTGGTAGCATGAGACGGAGTCTACAACCCACACAAGTGGCTCAGGTAGTGCAGCTTATCCAGGATGGCACATCAATGCGAGCTGTGGCAAGAAGGTTTGCTGTGTCTGTCAGCGTAGTGTCCAGAGCATGGAGGCGCTACCAGGAGACAGGCCAGTACATCAGGAGACGTGGAGGAGGCCGTAGGAGGGCAACAACCCAGCAGCAGGACCGCTACCTCCGCCTTTGTGCAAGGAGGAACAGGAGGAGCACTGCCAGAGCCCTGCAAAATGACCTCCAGCAGGCCACAAATGTGCATGTGTCTGCTCAAACGGTCAGAAACAGACTCCATGAGGGTGATATGAGGGCCCGACGTCCACAGGTGGGGTTTGTGCTTACAGCCCAACACCGTGCAGGACGTTTGGCATTTGCCAGAGAACACCAAGATTGGCAAATTCGCCACTGGCGCCCTGTGCTCTTCACAGATGAAAGCAGGTTCACACTGAGCACATGTGACAGAGTCTGGAGACGCTGTGGAGAACGTTCTGCTGCCTGCAACATCCTCCAGCATGACCGGTTTGGCATTGGGTCAGTAATGGTGTGGGGTGGCATTTCTTTGGAGGGCCGCACAGCCCTCCATGTGCTCGCCAGAGGTAGCCTGACTGCCATTAGGTACCGAGATGAGATCCTCAGACCCTTTGTGAGACCATATGCTGGTGCGGTTGGCCCTGGGTTCCTCCTAATGCAAGACAATGCTAGACCTCATGTGGCTGGAGTGTGTCAGCAGTTCCTGCAAGACGAAGGCATTGATGCTATGGACTGGCCCGCCCGTTCCCCAGACCTGAATCCAATTGAGCACATCTGGGACATCATGTCTCGCTCTATCCACCATCACGTTGCACCACAGACTGTCCAGGAGTTGGCAGATGCTTTAGTCCAGGTCTGGGAGGAGATCCCTCAGGAGACCGTCCGCCACCTCATCAGGAGCATGCACAGGCGTTGTAGGGAGGTCATACAGGCACGTGGAGGCCACACACACTACTGAGCCTCATTTTGACTTGTTTTAAGGACATTACATCAAAGTTGGATCAGCCTGTAGTGTGTTTTTCCACTTTAATTTTGAGTGTGACTCCAAATCCAGACCTCCATGGGTTGAAAAATTTGATTTCCATTTTTTAATTTTTGTGTGATTTTGTTGTCAGCACATTCAACTATGTAAAGAACAAAGTACTTCAGAAGAATATTTAATTAATTCAGATCTAGGATGTGTTATTTTTGTGTTCCCTTTATTTTTTTGAGCAGTGTATATAAATTTAAATCACCTTTCCCTAGAATAAAAAATATATACATAAACAATAAATAATACAAACATCATGGGCATCGCTGAGTCCGAAAATGCCCATACTATTAAAATATTGATCCCATACAGTGAATTGTGTAATGAAAACATTTTCTTTTTTTTCATCAGTAAAAGTATATACTTAATCACCAGTCCGCCAAAAATTGCTGCAGGTCCGAAGAGTGTTGTGGGGTCGATCACACTTTCAAAGAATGTACATAAAAGATTCGGACCGCGCGTATCATAAAGATAAGGTATAAAACAGGTTATTTTCTCTTCCTCCCTTCAAAAAAGTACCAAGGTCTGCAGATCTCCTACTGATGGATATCCTGCAACTTACAAAGAAAAACAATAGGGTAGATCCGTATGGTTGTACTGCCCTGTGATGCACAAATTGTACTTACACGGCACTCCACCAGTCACAAGCGTATCACAGATTTCCTCTGCAAACTAGTTGGTTCTCCGCAGTGAAGATGCACGCTCACACGCTGGTACACAGGGCTCAACCACGGACTTGATTACAGCATACACCTGGTGAGTCTGCTGGGATTCCCAACTTCTTTTGGTTCAAAATTTTCTGTGGATACAAGTTGCTCCCACCATAGTGAAGCTCCGATAACTATTTTAAAAGGTTTATTAGTACATGCTTACAAACATGCACTTTAAAATCACATTAAAATCCCAGCGTCTTTCTCCTTGGGCAAGGAGAAAGACGCTGGGATTTTAATGCGATTTTAAAGTGCATGTTTGTAAGTATGTACTAATAAACCTTTTTAAATAGTTATCGGAGCTTCACTATGGTGGGAGCAACTTGTATCCACAGAAAATTTTGAACCAAAAGAAGTTTGCTTAATCAAAATTTTTTTGTAAAATGTGATCAAAAAGTCACACACACACACTCCAAATTAGTATCAATAAAAACTACATATGGCGTTGTAAAAAAACTAACTTTTTTTTTAGGGATATTTGGCTTTCGGGTGAAATTTACTACAGTGACATTATATCATGAAAGTAGAGCATTTAAGTAGAAGCATGCAAAGGTGGTTTCTTCATCTCAAACAATTTATTGAAGCAAAAGCCAACAGTGGTGGGTAGACCTCCACAAAAATGTTATCTACACACAAAAATGTCAATGTCGTGTGGCCTTAAATTACAGCTTGACAACGATGTCTCATGCTGTTTACAAGTCGACTTATTGTCTGCTGAGGCATGACATCCCACTCTTCTTGATGGGCGACCCTCAGGTCTTTGAGGTTCTGGGGTACAGAGTTATGAGCCTCTACATGGCGACTCTGCTGATCCCATAGGTTTTCAATGGGATTCAGTTCTGGGGAAAGTGCAGGCCACTCCATTTCAGGTACCCCAGTCCCCAGCAGCCGATTCCTAATGATGCGACTTCGATGAGCTGGCGCAATGTTGTCCATGAAGATAAAATTAGGCCTGTGTTGTTCATGCAGAGACACAATGACTGGATTAATGATGTTATTCAAGTAGTATGGGCTTGTCACTGTACCATTCACAAAGTGTAGGGCAGTTCTGTATGAACTGGACACATCTGCCCACACTGTAACACCACCACCACCAAAGGCTCGTCTGGTAACAACAGTGGCTGATGCACAGGGCTCTCCTTGACGTCTCCAACATCACTGGTGGGCATCATTTCTGCTCAGAGTGAATCCACTTTCATCAGTGAACATCACTGAGGCCCACTGGTCCCTCGTCTAGCATAGATACTCCCTGGCCCATGCAAGGCGATGACGCGGCCATCATTTCTGCTCAGAGTGAATCGACTTTCATCAGTGAACATCACTGAGGCCCACTGGTCCCTCGTCCAGCATAGATACTCCCTGGCCCATGCAAGGCGATGACGCCTGTGCCTGGTGGTGTGGTCAGGTACCATTGCAGGTCATCTAGCATGCAGACCACACTGATGTAAAGGGATTTGAATGGTCTGGCGTGACAGTTAGGTGCCCTTACAGATGTACTATGGATATTTACTGTGTGGTGCCTCATGGGACAGAAAGATTTGGTGTGTTACATACATCAACCCTCTGAACTGATTTGTTGGAAAGTTGGCATCCAATGAATGTCATGCTGAAAGTCATTGAGTTTTCCAGTATTATTCATTCTAATGTTTAAGGGGTTGTCTTACTAAGTGAGACATAATATGGCATATAGACATCATAGAGAGGAGTCCCTGTTTTAGTTGAGATCTCTGGTGAACCCAGCCCACCATGCAGTACTACATTTCTCCTGCATTGGTCATAGGAGGGTAAGGTCTGGATGTCTGCAACTTCCACCTGCAATAGCAACTGAGCACCAGTTTTCTGAGACAATGTGCTGATTGCCAGCCTGGCACCATGAACATACAGTAAGTGGCTGTCTTCATAAGGCAAACACATTACAGTGACCCTACAGTTCGAGACAAAAATTAACAAACAAACAAAAAACGTACCTTAGCTTTTCAGCCAATTCTCAACTTCTGTCACTCAAGATGGCTGCACCACTTCTCAGACTACTTGATGCCTACTGCACATTTGATAGTCCAAGACATGACCTGCTTGGCCAGCCCCGCTCTTGGATTGGCCAGCAGTGCTCATATGTGCAGTGCTGGCCAACCCAAGGACAACAGGAAGTGTTTTGAACTATCACTGTGCATCATGTAGTCTGAGAAGCAGAATGGATGACAGAATTAGAGCCTGGGAATTGATGGATCTGTAGCTGAAAAGTGGGCACCACGTAAGTGTTCTCCAGTTAAAATGATTTATTTTTTTGTGAACCAGAGGGTTGCTTTAAAGGGAGTTTCCAGTGGGAAAAACTCTGCTGTAATGTATAAAAAAAAAAGCAAGATTTAGAATGTAAATTTCAATCCTCTACGGTGACAATTTTCAGGATCATGTGCCAACAAACAAACTCTCTCCTGTATCAAGCACAAGATGGGGAGTGTAGTGCTGGGAGCTGGGGCCAGAGTTCATATCTGAAGGTTGGGACAACAAGGAGTATTAAAATATAGAAGTAAGTTCTATAGGACAACAAACCCTGAGGTGTGATTGGTAGAGAGCTGCAGCAGAGAGCACATGCCCCCTGAGCTGTGATATGGAGAGAGCTGTAGCAGAGAGCACATGCCCCCTGAGCTGTGATATGCAGAGAGCACATGCCCCCTGAGCGACCAGCTTGAAATAAATCTAGCAAAGCAATGAATGGGGAAGCTCTGGACACATGTGAGGTTAGGAAGCGATTATCATGTACTATATGATGTCTGATTTTTATTTCTTACAATAAAGGGGTTATCCGAGAGTATAAAAAGCTCCTCCATATGCCAGGCCCCTCACATTAAATTTACTTACCTGGCTCCCCACGCTGCTCCTGGTCCCCGCACCGCCGCTTCTCCCTGTGTGCGGATGAAAACATCCGGTGCTGGTGGAGGGAGCAGCCAATGGCTGGCAGTGACTGGGATGAAGCGTCCCCCGCTATACTAGGGAGGCTTGTCCTCTTCCCCGCCTGCCTCCCCCCCCTTCCCCGGCACCGGATGTTTTCATCCGCACACAGGGAGAAGCAGCAGCTGCGGCGCGGAGAGCCAGGTAATATATTCAATGTGAGGGGCCCGGCATATGGGAGAACTTTTTATACGCTTGGATAACCCCATTAATCATGGGATAATTCCTTTAGAAAATGTAACCTTTGCAAACATAATAATGTATTATTATTATTATATTATTCATTCCATAGCGCTGTACATATGATAAGCGGTGCACATACATAATACAGACAATTTCACTAAGCATGAACAAGACGAGTTACAAACTGGTACAGAAGGAGAGAGGGCCCTGCCCGTGAGGGCTTACAATCTACATGGTATGGAGGAAGGACACAGCAGGTGAGGGTGAAGCTGGTCATGGCGGTATAGATGCAGCAGGGTCACTGGTTGTAGGCTTGTCTGAAGAGGTGGGTTTTCAGGTTTCTTTTGAAGGATTCCACTGTAGGTGAGAGTATTTGTATTTGTGCAATCTGTACAAGTTTGCAACCCAACTTTCCTTTCCCCTCCGTGACCGATATTTTCCTGTGTTTTTGTTAGCAGACATCCTGACTGCTCTTTATTACAGAACTGGAAATTCTATAAATTCTACCCGGGAACATTTCGCTATATTGTCCATGCCTAATGTTATTCTTGATTTATTAAAACTGAATTATAGCTTTCTTCAGGCAGAAGGTGAGTTTTATAGCAAAAATGATGAGGCGAATATGTGACCATATATCTGAGCCTTGCACTGAGCCTTTGGATAGACAGGTTACCTTCTAATTCTGGTCTCAGAACTTGGATTTATTACACCAAAGCCATTGCAATTAAAGTCCAGCTCTAGGGTGATAGCGGATCTCATGGCAGACTAGATTAAAGACGTCTAGGAAAGTATTACTTGTTGCTCGCTGTCCTACAGGCTTGCCTTGTTTCGGAGTCTTAAAAACAGTTGCTAAAAATGCTGTGGATTCCTAAATATTTCAGGCTTGTTCTTCCCATTTTATAGCTGTTTATACTCTTTATCTATTAAACTATTTCTCCACTGGAGGAACTCAATCTCTGCAGACTTTCCAGCCCTATGAGCTAATTTGACAGCTCATTGGTGATGTCTCTTCCACGCCAAAAAGGCATCCCCCCCTGGGGCTAGCCAGCTGTATTGTGGATGCTACAGATTTGGCTTGCCGTTCCTGCTGGGTGTCATCTGTCTTCTTAGACTTGTGCTAAATAATTTTTTGTCTTCCCTGACATCATCTGCCTGAGCAGTTCCTGCCTGCCAGGCCTGTCTGTCCAGGTTGAGCATCAAACAAAGTAGCCATACGGATAATCAGAAACGGCACCGTTCCAAACACAGCAGCCCGGGGCTGGCTTTGACCAAGATCAGCATAACATCCCAACAACTTCTAGCTATCATGACTGCAGCAGCCCTCATCTTCCATCAGAGACGCAGCCTATGGACTCATTCTGCTCACACAAATTACGTTCCGCTCCCCCCCCCCCCCCCCCGTCAGCCTAATCTCCCTTTGCCAGGAAGAGCATGCCTCAACAGGTTTGGGTCTCCCCTGCCTACTGCAGGCGTTTCACTTGGATTTGCGCCACTTGGATGAAGTAGTGGAGTAGTGGATTACCATTGGTAAGCAGCCTGTGGAAAAATGACATGGTTCGGTAGCAAGAACTGAAAACGGCAGAGCAGAGCGTAGTAAATACTAATAGCACAGGGCACGGTTATTATCATCCGAAGTCTGCGGCAACACAGAAGTGACAAGTACACACTACACCATCAAAGCTAAATGCACAATAAAGGCAGATGCTACCGTTCAAGGCAAGGCGCTCCCTTCCTTAAAAGAAGCTTTGTGACTTTCTAATAATCTAACCATAGGCTTGCACGTTTCATGAATATTATGTATGAATGATGGATAATTATGCCACAAACATACGGCAATTTCATAAAAGAAAAACTATTTACTGATGTAAATATTCACATCCTTTCAGGGGAAAGTAAAATCCACTGACATAAGCATATCACGGGCAGAATTACATTCTGCTTCTTACAATGTGTCAAACACAAAGGTGTCCCTGTGGGTCCGGTTCTGAAATGTAAGGCGTGGAGAGACGCAGGGAGCACAAGTTCACTTTATGGTCATGACTTGCATTCTTAACCACCTCAGCCCCCAGTACTTAAACACCCTGAAAGACCAGGCCACTTTTTACACTTCTGACCTACACTACTTTCACCATTTATTGCTCGGTCATGCAACTTACCACCCAAATGAATTTTACCTCCTTTTCTTCTCACTAATAGAGCTTTCATTTGGTGGTATTTCATTGCTGCTGACATTTTTACTTTTTTTGTTATTAATCGAAATTTAACGATTTTTTTGCAAAAAAATGACATTTTTCACTTTCAGTTGTAAAATTTTGCAAAAAAAAATGACATCCATATATAAATTTTGCTCTAAATTTATTGTTCTACATGTCTTTGATAAAAAAAAAATGTTTGGGTAAAAAAAAAATGGTTTGGGTAAAAGTTATAGCGTTTACAAACTATGGTACAAAAATGTGAATTTCCGCTTTTTGAAGCAGCTCTGACTTTCTGAGCACCTGTCATGTTTCCTGAGGTTCTACAATGCCCAGACAGTACAAACACCCCACAAATGACCCCATTTCGGAAAGTACACACCCTAAGGTATTCGCTGATGGGCATAGTGAGTTCATAGAACTTTTTATTTTTTGTCACAAGTTAGCGGAAAATGATGATTTTTTTTTTTTTTTTTTTTTCTTACAAAGTCTCATATTCCACTAACTTGTGACAAAAAATAAAAACTTCCATGAACTCACTATGCCCATCACGAAATACCTTGGGGTCTCTTCTTTCCAAAATGGGGTCACTTGTGGGGTAGTTATACTGCCCTGGCATTCTAGGGGCCCAAATGTGTGGTAAGGAGTTTGAAATCAAATTCTGTAAAAACTGACCAGTGAAATCCGAAAGGTGCTCTTTGGAATGTGGGCCCCTTTGCCCACCTAGGCTGCAAAAAAGTGTCACACATCTGGTATCTCCGTATTCAGTAGAAGTTGGGGAATGTGTTTTGGGGTGTCATTTTACATATACCCATGCTGGGTGAGATAAATATCTTGGTCAAATGCCAACTTTGTATAAAAAAATGGGAAAAGTTGTCTTTTGCCAAGATATTTCTCTCACCCAGCATGGGTATATGTAAAAAGACACCCCAAAACACATTCCCCAACTTCTCCTGAATACGGAGATACCAGATGTGTGACACTTTTTTGCAGCCTAGGTGGGCAAAGGGGCCCATATTCCAAAGAGCACCTTTCGGATTTCACTCGTCATTTTTTACAGAATTTGATTTCAAACTCCTTACCACACATTTGGGCCCCTAGAATGCCAGGGCAGTATAACTACCCCACAAGTGACCCCATTTTGGAAAGAAGAGACCCCAAGGTATTCGCTGATGGGCATAGTGAGTTCATGGAAGTTTTTATTTTTTGTCACAAGTTAGTGGAATATGAGACTTTGTATGAAAAAAAAAAATATATAAAAAAAATCATCATTTTCCACTAACTTGTGACAAAAAATAAAAAATTCTAGGAACTCGCCATGCCCCTCACGGAATACCTTGGGGTGTCTTCTTTCCAAAATGGGGTCACTTGTGGGGTAGTTATACTGCCCTGGCATTTTCCAGGGGCCCTAATGTGTGGTAAGTAGGTAAATGACCAGTGAAATCCAAAAGGTACTCTTTGGAATATGGGCCCCTTTGCCCACCTAGGCTGCAAAAAAGTGCCACACATGTGGTATCTCCGTACTCAGGAGAAGTTGGGGAATGTGTTTTGGGGTGTCTTTTTACATATACCCATGCTGGGTGAGAGAAATATCTTGGCAAAAGACAACTTTTCCCATTTTTTTATACAAAGTTGGCATTTGACCAAGATATTTATCTCACCCAGCATGGGTATATGTAAAATAACACCCCAAAACACATTCCCCACCTTCTCCTGAGTACGGAGATACCAGATGTGTGACACTTTTTTGCAGCCTAGGTGGGCAAAGGGGCCCATATTCCAAAGAGCACCTTTCGGATTTCACTCGTCATTTTTTACAGAATTTGATTTCAAACTCCTTACCACACATTTGGGCCCCTAAAATACCAGGGCATTATACCTACCCCACAAGTGACCCCATTTTGGAAAGAATAGACCCCAAGGTATTCGCTGATGGGCATAGTGAGTTCATGGAAGTTTTTATTTTTTGTCACAAGTTAGTGGAATATGAGACTTTGTATGAAAAAAAAAAAAAAAAAAAAAATCATAATTTTCCACTAACTTGTGACAAAAAATAAAAAATTCTAGGAACTCGCCATGCCCCTCACGGAATACCTTGGGGTGTCTTCTTTCCAAAATGGGGTCACTTGTGGGGTAGTTATACTGCCCTGGCATTTTCCAGGGGCCCTAATGTGTGGTAAGTAGGTAAATGACCAGTGAAATCCGAAAGGTGCTCTTTGGAATATGGGCCCCTTTGCCCACCTAGGCTGCAAAAAAGTGTCACACATCTGGTATCTCCGTACTCGGGAGAAGTTGGGGAATGTGTTTTGGGGTGTCTTTTTACATATACCCATGCTGGGTGAGAGAAATATCTTGGCAAAAGACAACTTTTCCCATTTTTTTATACAAAGTTGGCATTTGACCAAGATATTTATCTCACCCAGCATGGGTATATGTAAAATGACACCCCAAAACACATTCCCCAACTTCTCCTGAGTACGGCGATACCAGATGTGTGATACTTTTTTGCAGCCTAGATGCGCAAAGGGGCCCAAATTCCTTTTAGGAGGGCATTTTTAGACATTTGGATACCAGACTTCTTCTCACGCTTTGGGGCCCCTAGAATGCCAGGGCAGTATAAATACCCCACATGTGACCCCATTTTGGAAGAAGACACCCCAAGGTATTCAATGAGGGGCATGGCGAGTTCATAGAAATTTTTTTTTTTTGGCACAAGTTAGCGGAAATTGATATTTTTTATTTTTTTCTCACAGTCTCCCGTTCCGCTAACTTGGGACAAAAATTTCAATCTTTCATGGACTCAATATGCCCCTCACGGAATACCTGGGGGTGTCTTCTTTCCGAAATGGGGTCACATGTGGGGTATTTATACTGCCCTGGCATTCTAGGGGCCCTAAAGCGTGAGAAGAAGTCTGGAATATAAATGTCTAAAAAATTTTACGCATTTGGATTCCGTGAGGGGTATGGTGAGTTCATGTGAGATTTAATTTTTTGTCACAAGTTAGTGGAATATGAGACTTTGTAAGAAAAAAAAATAATAATTCCGCTAACTTGGGCCAAAAAAATGTCTGAATGGAGCCTTACAGGGGGGTGATCAATGACAGGGGGGTTGATCAATGACAGGGGGGTTGATCAATGACAGGGGGTTGATCAATGACAGGGGGGTGATCAATGACAGGGGGGTGATCAATGACAGGGGGGGTGATCAATGACAGGGGGGGTGATCAATGACAGGGGGGGTGATCAATGACAGGGGGGTGATCAGGGAGTCTATATGGGGTGATAACCACAGTCATTGATCACGCCCGTGTAAGGCTTCATTCAGACGTCCGGATGCGTTTTGCGGATCCGATCCATCTATCAGTGGATCCATAAAAATCATGCGGACGTCTGAATGGAGCTTTACAGGGGGGTGATCAATGACAGGGGGGTAATCAATGACAGGGGGGTGATCAGGGAGTCTATATGGGGTGATCACCACAGTCATTGATCATGCCCCTGTAAGGCTTCATTCAGACGTCCGGATGCGTTTTGCGGATCCGATCCATCTATCAGTGGATCCGTAAAAATCATGCGGACGTCTGAATGGAGCTTTACAGGGGGGTGATCAGGGAGTCTATATGGGGTGATAACCACAGTCATTGATCATGCCCCTGTAAGGCTTCATTCAGACGTCCGGATGCGTTTTGCGGATCCGATCCATCTATCAGTGGATCCGTAAAAATCATGCGGACGTCTGAATGGAGCTTTACAGGGGGGTGATCAATGACAGGGGGGTAATCAATGACAGGGGGGTGATCAGGGAGTCTATATGGGGTGATAACCACAGTCATTGATCATGCCCCTGTAAGGCTTCATTCAGACGTCCGGATGCGTTTTGCGGATCCGATCCATCTATCAGTGGATCCGTAAAAATCATGCGGACGTCTGAATGGAGCTTTACAGGGGGGTAATCAATGACAGGGGGGTGATCAGGGAGTCTATATGGGGTGATCACCACAGTCATTGATCATGCCCCTGTAAGGCTTCATTCAGACGTCCGGATGCGTTTTGCGGATCCGATCCATCTATCAGTGGATCCGTAAAAATCATGCGGACGTCTGAATGGAGCTTTACAGGGGGGTAATCAATGACAGGGGGGTGATCAATGACAGGGGGGTGATCAGGGAGTCTATATGGGGTGATAACCACAGTCATTGATCATGCCCCTGTAAGGCTTCATTCAGACGTCCGGATGCGTTTTGCGGATCCGATCCATCTATCAGTGGATCCGTAAAAATCATGCGGACATCTGAATGGAGCTTTACAGGGGGGTGATCAGGGAGTCTATATGGGGTGATCACCACAGTCATTGATCATGCCCCTGTAAGGCTTCATTCAGACGTCCGGATGCGTTTTGCGGATCCGATCCATCTATCAGTGGATCCGTAAAAATCATGCGGACGTCTGAATGGAGCTTTACAGGGGGGTAATCAATGACAGGGGGGTGATCAATGACAGGGGGGTGATCAGGGAGTCTATATGGGGTGATAACCACAGTCATTGATCATGCCCCTGTAAGGCTTCATTCAGACGTCCGGATGCGTTTTGCGGATCCGATCCATCTATCAGTGGATCCGTAAAAATCATGCGGACATCTGAATGGAGCTTTACAGGGGGGTGATCAGGGAGTCTATATGGGGTGATCACCACAGTCATTGATCATGCCCCTGTAAGGCTTCATTCAGACGTCCGGATGCGTTTTGCGGATCCGATCCATCTATCAGTGGATCCGTAAAAATCATGCGGACGTCTGAATGGAGCTTTACAGGGGGGTAATCAATGACAGGGGGGTGATCAATGACAGGGGGGTGATCAGGGAGTCTATATGGGGTGATAACCACAGTCATTGATCATGCCCCTGTAAGGCTTCATTCAGACGTCCGGATGCGTTTTGCGGATCCGATCCATCTATCAGTGGATCCGTAAAAATCATGCGGACATCTGAATGGAGCTTTACAGGGGGTTGATCAATGACAGGGGGGTAATCAATGACAGGGGGGTGATCAGGGAGTCTATATGGGGTGATCAGGGGTGATCAGGGGCTAATAAGGGGTTAATAAGTGACAGGGGGGGGGTGTAGTGTAGTGTAGTGGTGCTTGGTGGGACTTTACTGAGCTACCTGTGTCCTCTGGTGGTCGATCCAAACAAATGGGACCACCAGAGGACCAGGTAGCAGGTATATTAGACGCTGTTATCAAAACAGCGTCTAATATACCTGTTAGGGGTTAAAAAAAACACATCTCCAGCCTGCCAGCGAACGATCGCCGCTGGCAGGCTGGAGATCAACTCTCTTACCTTCCGTTCCTGTGAGCGCGCGCGCCTGTGTGCGCGCGTTCACAGGAAATCTCGCGTCTCGCGAGATGACGCGTATATGCGTCCACTCGGAATGAATCAACCACCTCCAGGACGCGTCTGTGCGTACAGCGGTCCGGAGGTGGTTAAAGGCTATGTACACCTTCAGAGGCATTTTTTTTTTTTTAGGATTACATGTTACTGATTTATGTCCAAAAATAATTTTTTCAATTGGCCTTTATTAAAAATATTGAGCTGCTCTGTCACAAAGGGTTAACTGTTTTTCTAGCTGTGTGACTGGTACTTTCACTTTGTGCTGGTCATCTAATAAACCTTATCTCTAAGAGGTCAGAAACATTTATTTAAGCCACATTCTTATCAGTAAGATAAGAACTGAGCTATAATGAGTGTTTATAAGGTCAGAGAGCAGAGATAAGGAGTCCGTCAGCTCCTGGTCTGACAGAAAATCCAAAGGGTGCTTCTAGAGAATGTCAGCTCTGTAAAGAAAAAAGAATGCCATATTTTTAATAAAGACCAATTTCAAAATGTATTTTAAGCTCAAAATGAGTACAATGCAATAATAAAAAAATTATGGAGTACATAGCCTTGAAAGAACATCTGTCAGCAGATTTGTACCTATGAAACTGGATGACCTGTTGCATATGCGCTTGTCAGCTGAAGGCATCTGTGTTGGTCCCATGTTCATATCTGGCTGCATTGCTGAGAAATATGAAGTTTTAATATATGCTAATGAGCTTCTAGGAGCAACGGGGGCATTGCCATTACTCCTGGAGGCTTTACTCTATCTGCAACTGCAGCATCCTCTCCACTTTGATTGACAGAGCCAGACGTGATGATTTTTTCACTGCCTAGTCCTGTCAATTAAGGAGCAGAGGACGTGGAAGCTGCAGAGAGAGCAGAGCCTCCAGGTGTAATGGCAACACCCCCTTTGCTCCTAGAGGCTCATTTACATATATTAAAACTTCTTTTTTCTCAGCAATACAGGCACATATGAACATGGGGTCAACACAGATGCCTTTAGCTGCCAAGCGCACATGTAACAGGTCAGACAGTTTCATAGGTACAAATCTGCTGACAGATGCCCTTTAACCTGTTTGGGACATAGGGCGTACAGGTACGCCCTGATGTCCTGGTACTTAAGGACCCGGTTGGCGGTGATCGGAACAAGGTGCCTGATCAAATCATTGAGCAGGCACCTTGGGTTAATGCGCGGGGGGGGTCCCGTCAATTCAGACCTGCGGTTTGCAACTTTTACTGTAGGTTGCGGCGTTGGGCGGCAGTGCCATCCGGTCCCCATGCGGATGTAGGGGGGACCCGATGGCATGGAAGGCAGTGCGATGCCTTCCTTAGGCATCGGCGCTGCCTTCCGGTGACGAGCCTGTGAGATCCAGCCCCCTGGATCTCACAGGCCGGAAGCTGTATGAGTAATACACACTGTATTACTCATACAGGCAATGCATTCCAATACAGAAGTATTGGAATGCATTGTAAAGGGGATCAGACCCCCAAAAGTTGAAGTCCCACAGTGGGACAAAAGATAAAGTGAAAAAAAGTTGAAAAAATAAAGTCCCCCCCCCAAAAATTAAAAGTTTCAAGTAAAACAAAAAGAAAAACGTCATTTCCCCCAAATAAAGTTTAAAAAAATTGGCAAAAAATAGGGGGGAAAAAAAGTAGACATCGTCGCGTCCGTATCGACCAGCTCTATAAACATATCACATGACCTAACCCCTCAGATGAACACGGCGTATGCCCACCAAAATAGTACCAATCTAACCGTCACCTCCTCCCTACCTAAGACAATCGCCCAAAAAATAAAAAAAACTATGGCTCAGAATATAGAGACCATTAAAACATCATTTTTTGGGTTTTAAAAAAGCTGTTATTGTGTAGAACTTAAGTTAAAACTATCACATAACCTAACCCCTCAGGTGAATACCGTAAAAAAAAAAAAAAAACGGTGTAAAAAAAAAAGCAATTTTTGGTCACCCTACATCACAAAAAGTGTAATAGGAAGCAATCAAAAAGTCATACACACACCAAAATAGTGCCAATCAAACCGTCATTTCATCCCGCAAAAATCATACCCTACCCAAGATAATCGCTCAAAAACTGAAAAAAATATGGCTCTCAGACTATGGAAACACTAAAACATGATTTTTTTTGTTTAAAAAATTAAATCATTGTGTAAAACTTACATAAATAAAAAAAATAGTATACATATTAGGTATCGCCGCGTCCGTGACAACCTGTTCTATTAAAATACCACATGATCTAACCTGTCAGATGAATGTTGTAAATAACAAAAAAAAACGGTGCCAAAACAGCTATTTCTTGTTACCTTGCCTCACAAAAAGTGTAATATAGAGCAACCAAAAATCATATGTACCCTAAACTAGTACCAACAAAACTGCCACCCTATCCCGTAGTTTCTAAAATGGGGTAACTTTTTTGGAGTTTCTACTCTAGGGGTGCATCAGGGGGGCTTCAAATGGGACATGGTGTCAAAAAACCAGTCCAGCAAAATCTGCCTTCCAAAAACCATATGGCATTCCTTTCCTTCTGCGCCTTGCCGTGTGCCCGTACAGCAGTTTGCGACCACATATGGGGTGTTTCTGTAAACTACAGAATCAGGGTCATAAATATTTAGTTTTGTTTGGCTGTTAACCCTTGCTTTGTAACTGGAAAAAAAATATTAAAATGGAAAATCTGCCAAAAAAGTGAAATTTTGAAATTGTAACTCTATTTTCCATTAATTCTTGTGGAACACCTAAAGGGTTAACAAAGTTTGTAAAATCAGTTTTGAATACCTTGAGGGGTGTAGTTTCTAGAATGGGGTCATTTTTTGGTGGTTTCTATTATGTAAGCCTCGCAAAGTGACTTCAGACCTGAACTGGTCCTTAAAAAGTGGGTTTTTGAAAAATTTCAAGATTTGCTTCTAAACTTCTAAGCCTTGTAACATCCCCAAAAAATGTAATATCATTCCCAAAATGATCCAAACATGAATTATACATATGGGGAATGTAAAGTAATAACTATTTTTAGAGGTATTACTATGTATTATAGAAGTAGAGAAATTAAAACTTAAAAATGTGCAAAATTTTCCAAATTTTGTATTTTTTTTATAAATAAAAATGAATTTTTTGGGCTCCATTTTACCAGTGTCATGAAGTACAATATGTGACAAAAAAACAATCTCAGAATGGCCAGGATAAGTCAAAGCGTTTTAAAGTTATCACCACATAAAGTGACACTGGTCAGATTTGCAAACAATGGCCTGGTCCTTAAGGTCCCTAAGGGGTTAATACAGCCTCAACAGTTTTGACAAATCCCACTGACAAACAATAGATTCATAGATTTTTATGGCAATAACCGTGCTGCAGACGACATTATTCTTTACATACAAATCTGTGGAAACCCAGCGGAATTCTCTTCTACTGTCTACTTACCATAAATATATGGGTGGCTTTCGGATATATATATTTTGACATCTCTACTTCAGTGCAGCGCTGACCAATTATTTTGGATGGTGCAGGGATCAGGTTTCTCCTAATACATAATCAATTTGCCACAAGCCCCAGAGGATTGGAGCAGATGATGGGAGTGGTAGTAACTGCAATAATTATTCACAGTGGCAATCCTCACACCAATACCCCCTAGGGCCAGGGAAGTGGTAGGAGGGTGCACCTTTCTTCCTTCCGGGCACACCCAGATGTTGAGGCACCTGCCTGATGGTAGTTGGGGTGCCCTTGGTGTTGTGAGTGTTGTACAGGTGCAAAGCAGGAGATGTAGGTGCTGTGGCCGGCGAATGATGCTGGAGTCAGTAACTAGGCTACATGTAGAAAACAGAGAAGTCTCTGTTCACTAAGAATGGGAGTTGTAGTACAAACAATGATATTAACACATAATTGACAGCAATGTATGGATATAGGCCAGAATGGGAATTGTAGTACTCCTTCCCACTATCTATCCAAAGTCTCTCTCTGTAGAATCTAAGGCTGATAATATTACTCTTGCAATGGTGGCTGTGTTTCCCAGCTAAGGGGTACAAGATATACGGTGGGCCAGGCCCTGTCCAAGTGTGAAAGATGACTTAGCCATGTCCCTCTCATGGCAGTAAAGTCTATGAGCCTTAAACAGCAAATACCTTACTAACTGACTCCAGTGATCTGCCATGCAGATTCTGGACCTTCTAGTTCTTTCCTTCCTTTTTTCCTGGAGTACTGTGACTGATCCATACCGAGATATGCTGGTGCATTACAAGGCATTAAACTATTAAATAACATTGAGTCAAACCACCAGCCAGCAACTTCCAAAACTAGAGCGTGGCTCAGTGATTTCTAGCGCTTTATTCCTGGAAATAACTAGGCAAGCATAGAGAACAACCTTCTGTTCAGAATCCTAGATGTCCTATGACAACCACTGATAGAAGATGTGGTAGAACCTACAGATTAGCAATCATTTCTGATGAAATCGTCAATAACATTTTCTACGTAATCTCAGACGACAGTAGATAAGAAAAGTTGGTAAGCTAGCTGTTGTAGTTCACCCGCTCAGCAGTTCCGAGGCCACAGACTGGAGGTGGGTAATTGAACATAGGTACTAGGAAGGCTTGGAAGTAGAAGCTGGACCACAAGTTAGTAGGGGACACTCAGGGAGACATGACCATGCTAGAACTCAACACAAAGAGATACCTGGAGTCACAAGGGACCATTATGGAGCAAAGTCAGCCGATCCTGCTGATCACTGCTGGGGTGTGTGCCAACGTTCTCCTGAGAGGGAAAGTACTGCCAGACATGTTGAATTTCAAAGGTGTCTGGCAGCTGCCCACTCCTCTGTCCCCATTGAGAACACATGCCGAACTGAGCATGCATGTGTGTGGAGAAGTCAAGAGGAATACCTGTTGACTAAATGAGCATTCAGCCGACAGCGATCGAAGGTCTCTTTATCGGTACGGTAGTTTTGAAGGACACAAAAAGCCAAAAATAGTTGCTTTACAGATACGGTAGATGCCATAGAAATAAGTTCAGGTTAAGTGTCCCTTTAAATAATTCAGAGAAGATAGAACACCCTGTGTATTTCATGGCTGTTACATTCCTTATTGTCAATTAAAAGCATTCTATATGATTTTCTCGTCATTGAGCAGAATTACGCAGATGTTATAATGCAAGGCCTTATATCTGCCACAATGCGTAAGTAAATAGGATATACTGCAGCTCATACAAATCTTGCCTCTGGGTCCAGAAAATCTGTCTTTCCTTTTATATCTCCCATAGGTTCCCTAAATAGAAATTCTTTCCATGCATCTCTAAATTTTCTAGCTTTCCAGGGAGGGCAATGACATAAAACTACTCTAAAAGGCATTTCATTTTTATGCTATATAGATCTAATAAGCTCTCCACAAAGCATGGATGTTCATATTACATTTGCAGTATGGAAAACGGTGTCCCCTCGTAGGCCCTATAGGATTAATCGAAATGCAATCTCTTATAGTGGTTTTCCCATTAACAGCTATCCTCAGGATAAGAGGTAAATGTATGATCACTGGGGATCTGATCACTGGGCCCCCGAGTCTCTTGTGTGAATGGACAGATGGTGTACTCTATTCACTTCTATGGGAATGATGGACATGACTGAATGCACCACTGCTTCAATCACACAGGGGACCCCCTGTTTACCGCTATTGGAGTTCCGAAAATAGCCGAGCTGGCTCACCTATTTCCAGCAGTCCCATACGGGTGAATGGAGAGACGGCCGTGCATGCCTGGTGCATTCTCCATTCACAGCTATTGGACTGCCGAAAATACAGTCCTGATCAAAAGTTTAAGACCACTTGACAAAAATGGCAAAAAATCTTATTTAGCATGGTTGGATCTTAACAAGGTTCCAAGTACAGTTTCAACATGCAACAAGAAGAAATGTGAGTGAGACAAAACATTTTTTGAGCATTGAATTTAATGAAAACAATGAATAAACTGAAACAGGCTGTTTTTCAGCTGATCAAAATTTTAGGACCACATGCCTTTAAAAGGCCAATTCTGTGCAAAGATGTGGATTCATTGTCATTTTCTGTCAGGTAGTCACACGTTGTGATGGCAAAGGCAAAAAAAACTCTCCCTTTTTGAACGTGGTCGGGTTGTTGAACTGCATAAGCAAGGTCTCTCACAGCGCGCCATCGCTGCTGAGGTGGGACGCAGTAAGACAGTCATTTGGAATTTCTTAAATGATCCTGAGGGTTATGGAACAAAAAAGTCAAGTGGAAGACCCAAAAAAATGTCCTCAGCACTGAGCCGGAGGACCCAATTGGCTGTCCGTCAAGACACTGGACGATCCTCGACCCAAATTAAGGCCCTTACTGGTGCTGACTGCAGCCCCATAACCATCAGACGGCCTCTGAGACTGGAGGGCTTCAAAAACAAAAAAACATCTTCAAAGACCTCGTCTCCTTGAACGCCACAGAACTGCTCGTTTGGACTTTGCAAGAGAGCACCAAACATGGGACATTCAAAGGTGGAAGAAAGTTTTATTCTCTGATGAGAAAAAATGTAACCTTGATGGTCCTGATGGTGTCCAACGTTACTGGCATGACAAGCAGATTCCACATGAGATGTTTTCTACGCGCCACAGTGGAGAGGGCGCCATAATGGTCTGGGGTGCTTTTTCCTTCAGTGGAACAATGGAGCTTCAGGAAGTGCAGGGGCGTTAAACGGCCGCTGGCTATGTCCAGATGTTGCAGAGAGCATTCCTCATGACTGAGGGCCCTCGTCTGTGTGGTAACGACTGCGTTTTTCAACAGGACAACGCTACAGTACACAATGCCCGCGGGACAAGGGACTTGTTCCAGGAGAATAACATCACTCTTTTGGCCCATCCTGCATGTTCCCCTGATCTAAATCCAATTGAGAACCTTTGGGGATTGATGGCAAGGGAAGTTTACAAAAATGGACAACAGTTCCAGACAGTAGATGGCCTTCGTGCAGCCGTCTTCACCACTTGGAGAAATGTTCCCACTCACCTCATGGAAACACTTGCATCAAGCATGCCGAAAGTGATAAACAATAACGGCGGAGCTACTCATTACTGAGTTCATGTTTGGAAGTTGGATTTCTGTTTTGGGGAGGGTTTAGTTTTTTTTTGGAGGTGTGGTCCTAAACTTTTGATCAGCTGAAAAACAGCCTGTTTCAGTTTATTCGTTGTTTTCATTAAATTCAATGCTCAAAAAAATGTTTTGTCTCACTCCCATTTCTTCTTGTTTCATGTTGAAGCTCTACTTGGAACCTTGTTAAGATCCAGCCATGCTAAATCGGATTTTTTGCCATTTTTCAAGTGGTCTTAAACTTTTGATCAGGACTGTAGTTGAGCACTCTTGCTTAGCTATTTTCAGTACTCCAATAGCAGTGAATGGGCAGCACACTGCGCATGCACATTGTGCTCACCTTCACTTTGAGGGCCCCGTTCTGGAGATAGCAGCGGGTTCCAGAGGTGGGACCCACACCTATCTGACATTGATGGCATATCTCGGCGATATGCCATCAATGTCTGAGATGGGTATAACCCTTTAACCTCTTCAGGACACAGGGCGTACAGGTACGCCCTTATGTCCTGGTACTTAAGGATACAGGGCGTACCTGTACGCCTTGTGCATTTCTGATCACTGCCGCGTGGCGGGTGGTGATCGGAAGCCGGTGCCTGCTCAAATCATTGAGCAGGCACCTCGGCTAAATGCGCGGGGGGCTCCTTCTGGTGACGAGCCTGTGAGATCCAGCCCCCTGGATCTCACAGGCCGAAAGCTGTATGAGTAATACACACAGTATTACTCATACAGCCAATGCATTCTAATACAGAAGTATTGGAATGCATTGTAAAGGGATTAGACCCCCAAAAGTTAAAGTGCCAAAGTGGGACAAAAAATAAAGTGAAAAAAAGTTGAAAAAATAAAGTTTTCCCCCCCAAAAAATTTAAAGTTTCAAGTAAAAATAAACAAAAACGTCATTTTCCCCAAATAAAGTAAAAAATAGGGGGGGAAAAAAAAGTATACATATTAGGTATCGCCGCATCCGTATCGATCGCCTCTATAAACATATCACATGACCTAACCCCTCAGATGAACACCGTAAAAAATAAAAACTGTGCTAAATAAACCATTTTTTTGTCACCTTACATCACAAAAAGTACAACAGCAAGCGATCATAAAGGAGTTTGCCTACCAAAATAGTACCAATCTAACCATCACCTCATCCCGCAAAAAATGAGCCCCTACCTGAGACAATCGCCTAAAAAATAAAAAAATATGGCTCAGAATATGGAGACACTAAAACATCATTTTTTTGTTTTAAAAAAGCTGTTATTGTGTAAAACTTACATAAATAAAAAAAAAGTATACATATTAGGTATTGCCGCGTCCGTATCGACCGGCTCTATAAAAATATCACATGACCTAACCCCTCAGATGAACACCGTAAAAAATTTAAAATAAAAACTGTGCTAAATAAACAATTTTTTGTCACCTTACATCACAAAAAGTGTAATAGCAAGCGATCAAAAAGTCACACGCACCCCAAAATAGTGCCAATAAAACCGTCATCTCATCCCGCAAAAATCATACCCTACCCAAGGTAATCGGCCAAAAACTGAAAAAATTCAGACTATGGAAACACTAAAACATTATTTTTTTGGCTTTAAAAATGAAATCATTGTGTAAAACTTACATAAATAAAAAAAAAGTATACATATTAGGTATCGTCGCGTCCGTGACAACCTGGTCTATAAAAATACCACATGATCTAACCTGTCAGATGAATGTTGTAAATAACAAAAAATAAAAACGGTGCCAAAACAGCTATTTCTTGTTACCTTGCCTCACAAAAAGTGTAATATTAGGCAACCAAAAATCATATGCACCCTAAATTAGTACCAACAAAACTTCCACCCTATCCCGTAGTTTCTAAAATGGGGTCACTTTTTTGGAGTTTCTACTCTAGGGATGCTTTAGGGGGGCTTCAAATGGGACATGGTGTTAAAAAAAACAGTGCAGCAAAATCTGCCTTCCAAAAACCGTATGGCATTCCTTTCCTTCTGCGCCCTGCCATGTGCCCGTACAGCAGTTTACGACCACATATGTGGTTTTTCTGTAAACTACAGAATCAGGGCCATAAATATTGAGTTTTGTTTGGCTGTTAACCCTTGCTTTGTTACTGGAAAAAATTTATTAAAATTGAAAATTTGCCAAAAAATTGAAATTCTGAAATTTCATCTTTATTTGCCAATAACTCTTGTGGAACACCTAAAGTGTTAACGACGTTTGTAAAATCAGTTTTGAATACCTTGAGGGGTGTCGTTTCTTAGATGGGTCACTTTTATGGAGTTTCTACTCTAGGGTTGCATCAGGGGGGCTTCAAATGGGACATGGGGTCAAAAAACTAGTCCAGCAAAATCTGCCTTCCAAAAACCGTATGGCATTCCTTTCCTTCTGTGCCCTGCCGTGTGCCCGTACAGTAGTTTACGACCACATATGGGGTGTTTCTGTAAACTACAGAATCAGGGCCATAAATATTGAGTTTTGTTTGGCTGTTAACCCTTGCTTTGTAAAAGTAAAAAAAAAATATTAAAATGGAAAATCTGCCAAAAAAGTGAAATTTTGAAATTGTATCTCTATTTTCCATTAATTCTTGTGGAACACCTAAAGGGTTAACAAAGTTTGTAAAATCAGTTTTGAATACCTTGAGGGGTGTAGTTTATAGAATGGGGTCATTTTTGGGTGGTTTCTATTATGTAAGCCTCGCAAAGTGACTTCAGACCTGAACTGGTCCCTAAAAATTGGGTTTTTGAAAATTTCTGAAAAATTTCAAGATTTTCTAAACTTCTAAGCCTTGTAACATCCCCAAAAAATAAAATATCATTCCCAAAATGATCCAAACATGAAGTAGACATATGGGGAATGTAAAACTTTTTGGAGGTATTACTATGTATTATAGAAGTAGAGAAATTGAAACTTGGAAATTTGCAATTATTTACAAATTTTTGGTAAATTTGGTATTTTTTTTATAAATAAAAATGATTTATTTTTTTTACTTCATTTTACCAGTGTCATAAAGTACAATATGTGACGAAAAAACAATCTCAGAATGGCCTGGATAAGTCAAAGCGTTTTAAAGTTATCACCACTTAAAGTGACACTGGTCAGATTTGCAAAAAATGGCCTGGTCCTTAAAGAGACACTGACAGGCCCAATAAGCATATTTAGCTATATATATATATATGAATGCATAGGTCTTCTAATGTGCATTAAAAACATATAAGTATACCCCCTGTCCACCTTATAAATACAGTAAACTCATGTTTTATAACCTGATAGAATCGTCTTCTTTCTGCCCAAGGGGCGGCGTTTCAGCTTCACTTGCACCCAGCCAGCTGCCCCCAACTGCCGTTTTTAAGCGCCGCCCAGCTCATCAATATTCACTTTGCTGGGCGGCTTCTGCTGTCCCCGACGTTCCGAGATCTGGCGCATGCCCAATACAAAGCTATGGGCATCGGACTCCATTTCATCTTCACCGCATGCGCCCGGCACCCTCACTGGCCGGGATCACATCGCTCTGAAGCGCTACTCTGAAGAGTGCCCGGCGCAGGAGCAGAACGCAGAGGCTGAAGCGGCCTCAAAGAAGCAGAGGGGATGCAGGCGCGATGTGATCCCAGCCATTGAGGGTTCCAGGCGCATGCGCTGAAGATGAAATAGAGTCCGATGCCCATAGCTCTAAGGCTACCTTCACACTCGTGTTAAAGGGATTTTGCTACTTCAGCAAAAAGCGTTTGTCATGCAGAGAAAGTTTCCATGGTTACGACCACCCTGCAGTCCAGCAGCAGTGGCTGTGTTTGTACACTATAGAAAAAGTACCAGCTTACGTGAGCTCCCACAGTCCCGGCCACCAGAGAGGCTGGAATTTTTTCTTATAGTGTGCAAGCACGACCACTGCTTCTGGATTACAGGGTGGTTGTAACCATGGAAACAAGCAGCGTAATGTGATGGAAAAATGAACGAAGCCAGCAAAGGAGGCAATGTGGATAATCACAATACATTAGTAAGTACCTTGTATTTAAGGGGTTCTGCACTTTGTTTAAACTGATGATCTATCCTCTGGATAGATCAATCGCTTCTGATCAGGGGGTCCGACACCCAGGACCCCCGCCGATCAGCTGTTTGAGAAGGCAGCGGCGCTCCAGCACCATATCGTACTTCATGACAGTGGTAAAAATAAGTAAAAAAAAAAACATTTTTATTCATAAAAAAACACAAAATTTACCAAGATTTTTAAAAAATTAGCAAATTTCTAAATTTCTATTTCTCTACTTTTATAATATATAGTAATACCTTCAAAAATAGTAATTACTTTACATTCCCCATATGTGTACTTCATGTTTGGATCATTTTGAAAATGACATTTTATTTTTTGGGGACGTTAAAAGGCTTAGAAGTTTGGAAGCAAATCTTGAAATCTTTCGGAAAATTTCCAAAACCCACTTTTTAAGGACCAGTTCAGGTCTGAAGTCACTTTGTGAGGCTTACATAATAGAAACCACCCAAAAATGATCCCATTTTAGAAACTACACCCCTCAAGGTATACAAAACTGATTTTACAAACTTTGTTAACCCTTTAGGTGTTCCACAAGAATTGATGGAAAATGGAGATGAAATTTCAGAATTTCACTTTTTTGGCAGATTTTACATTTGAATCCATTTTTTCCAGTAGCAAAGCAAGGGTTAACAGCCAAATAAAACTCAATATTTATTACCCTGATTCTGCGGTTTACAGAAACACCCCACATGTGATCGTAAACTGCTGTACGGGCAAACGGCAGGGCGCAGAAGGAAAGGAATTCCATATGGTTTTTGGAAGGAAAATTTAGCTGAACTGGTTTTTAGATGCCATGTCCCATTTGAAGCCCCCCTGATGCACCCCTACATTAGAAACTCAAAAAAGTGACCACATTTTCAAAACTACAGGATAAGGTGCCAGTTTTATTGGTACTATTTAGGGGTACATATGATTTTTAATTGCTATATATTACATTTTTTGTGAGGCAAGGTAACAAAAAATGGATGCTTTGGCACCGTTTTTTTTTTTTTTTTTTTACAGAGTTTACCTGAGGAATTAGGTCATGTGACTTTTTTATAGAGCAGATCGTTACGCACATGGCAATACCTAATATGTCTACTTAAGTTTTTACACAATAATAGCATATTATTCCATAGTCTCCATAGTCTGAGAGCCATAGCTTTTTTATTTTTTGACCGATTCTCTTAGGTAGGGTCTCATTTTTGCGGGATGAGGTGACGGTCTGATTGTTACTATTTTGGGGGGCATACACCTTTTTGATTAATTGCTGTGGCAATTTTTGTGATGTAATTTGACAAAAATGGCTTTTTTTTACATAGTTTTTTTTGTTTTTTTACGGTCTTCATCTGAGTGGTTAGGTCATGTGATATTTTTATAGAGCTGGTTGTTACGGACGTGGCGATACCTAATATGTATACATTTTTTTTTCTTCACTTTAGCACAATAATAGCAGTTTTGAAGCCAAAAATAATCATATTTTAGTGTCTCCATAGTCTGAGAGCCATAGCTTTTTTATTTTTTGACCGATTTTCTTAGGTAGGGTCTCATATTTCGCAGGATGAGGTGACGGTCTGATTGGTACTATTTTGGGGGGCATACGCCTTTTTGATCACTTGCTGTTGCAATTTTTGTGATGTAATGTGACAAAAATTGCTTTTTTTTTACAGTTTTTTTTTTTTACGGTGTTCCCTTGAGTGATTAGGTCATGTAATATTTTTATAGAGCTGGTTGTTACGGACTTGGCGATACCTAATATGGTGTTGCACTCTTTGTGATGTAAAGTGACAAAAATGGCTTTTTTTTACAGTTTTTATTTAATTTTTTATGGTGTTTATCGGACAGGGTGGATCATGTGATATATTTATAGAGCTGGTCATTACGGACGCGGCGATACCTAATATGTGTGGGTTTCGTTTTTTTTCTGTTTTTTATTATAAAATAAGGGGAAAGGGGCGTTTTTTTTCTTTTTTACTTTATTAATTTTATTAAAAACACTTTTTTTTTCTTTACTTTATTTCTGATGTTCACTTTTGGGGGTCTGATCCCCTCTGCATTGCATTACAATACATCTGTATTGTATCGCATTACCTGTTAGTGTATGATTCAGTGTCATACACTAACAGGTTTGCCTAGGAGACCCAGCCTGAGGCTGAATCTCCTCGGCACCCATAGAAGGCAGTTCCCGATGCCATGCAAGGCATTTGGCAGCCTCTGCACGGCATCGGGCTGCCTTGTGTCGCATCGAGTCCCCGCCACAGCAGCGCGGGGACTCAATGCGATCGTTCACCTGACACAAACCTCTTCTATCAGGTGATGGTCAGCCGGCACTCTGTTCAAAAGGCGTGGTGCACGAGTCCAGACAACGATCCCACTTGTATAGACAGAAAAGACCGGCACTCACTTTTTCTTCTGCTGATTAAATCTCTTTATTCGTCACATATGAGATATTCTGTGGTGCGCGTTTCGGCTCTAATACGAGCCTTTCTCAAATAGATATAGCTTGCTATATCTGTTTGAGAAAGGCTCGTATTGGAGCCGAAACGCGCACCACAGAATATCTCATATGTGACGAATAAAGAGATTTAATCAGCAGAAGAAAAAGTGAGTGCCGGTCTTTTCTGTCTATACAAACCTCTTCTATGTCGCGGTCAGTGTGGACCGCGGCATAGAAGGGGTTAATCTGCCGGCATCGGCTTTTACAGTGATGCCGGCGGATACAGCAGGGGCCCGGCTACCACGGACTGCCGGGCCCCTGCAGTGATCACTATGACGTACTATTACGTCAAATTGCGGGAACTCAGTGGTTCCCATGACGTAGGTCGGGAAAGGGTTAAAGTTATCACCACATAAAATGACACTGGTCAGATTTGCAAAAAATGGCCTGGGCAGGAAGGTGAAAACAGGCCCGGGGTTGAAGGGATTAAAGGTGGACTCTGATTGGTTGCTATGGGAAACTAAGCCAGTTCTACTTGATGCCAGTTTGATAAATGACCCCACAAGAGTTTGTGGGGACTTTAAACATTTTTTATTGTAACATCTGACCCAGGCGGTTTGTGCTATAAAAAAAAATTATAATCACAAAAAAAAACTATGCGTTTAAGAGAAAACAGTGAAGCCACTATAAAACTGCTAAGCGTTAATATGTCAACATTTAGGCCATTGTATAGCTATTGTGACAGCTACAGACCTGCATGTTCTTCTGCAGATCCACAGTGCTGACTGACCTCAGAAAATGAATAGACTGGAGTTCCCCTTTAACTGCTCCACCATGACACATAGCGCTAGGAGATCATTTAATAAGTGTATTACATGATAGTGGGTCTTAAGCTTGCTTCCTATACAGACATACGAGGCAGCACCCACAACTCTGCCCTGACACAAGCAGCACTCTGGTGGCCTCGTCTGACAGCACTTCCTCACACACAAACAAGAATGGGCGTGGAAATTTAATGAACCAATCAGAGAGCGCGACACAGATCTGATAAGTTACGAGCTCAGCGTGCGCCCAATCAGAAGCCGCGTTACAGATGACAGCTCCTGACAGGGTGCCTGGGCAGAATAGCGGAGGGCTATGTGCCAGGGTCACGTGACCACGGCGAGGACATGAGCAGCAGTAACTCACCGGCCAAGGCTGCCTTTACCGGGACGGTAAAGGTACCGAGCCCGAAGCGGGAGAACGGCTGCTCTGTGGGGCCGGCGACCCAGCTTATCATCAAGGGTATGGAGGCGAGGAGAGGGTCTTGTGGGCTTATGTCAGACATAGGCAGTGCCAATAGGAATGAGAGAGGATGTGCACTATGGTGGTGGGATTTACTCCTGTCACTTCAAGGATAAGCATATAAGGGGACTTGGCGAAACTGGCTTAGTTGCCCATAGCAACCAAACATTCTACATTAAATTTTTTTAGAGTTCCTATGGAAAATGTAAGGTTTAGGCTCCATTCACACGTCCGTGGTGTGTTGCGGACCCGCAAATTGCGGGTCCGCAACACACCAGCCCGTCACCCCCATAGAAATGCCTATTCTTGTCCGCAAGCTGCGGACAAGAATAGGACATGCTCTATCTTTTTGCGGAGCTGTGGACCCAAAATCGGGGCCGCGCTCCGCAATTGCGGCTGCAGACAGCACACTGTGTGCTGTCCGCATCCATTCCCTCCCCATAGAGAATGAATGGGTCCGCACCCGTTCCGCAAAATTGCGGAACGGATGCGGACACATTTTGCGGACGTGTGAATGGAGCCTTAATCTGATTGGTTGCTATGGGCAACTGAGGCTATTTGCACACTTGCGGCAGAGTGATCCGGCAAGCGGTTCCGGGAAAACGTATGGCAACTGATGAAAAAATGCATTGAAATGCCGGATCCGTCTTTCCGGTGTCATCCGGCAAAACGGATCCTGCATGCGCGGACCGGATTCCGGTATTTTGAATGCCAGATCCGGCACTAATACATTCCTATGGAAAAAAAATGCCAGATCCAGCATTCAGGCAAGTGTTCCGTTTTGTTGGGCCGGAGATAAAACCGTAGCATGCTGCGGTATTATCTCCGTCCTGAAAAGGCAAAAAGACTGAGCTGAAGACATCCTTATTAGTGTTGAGCGAACTTCTGTTTTAAGTTCGGCGTCCGGTTAGCGGAGAATCCCGATATGGATTCCGAATTCCGTTGTGGTCCGGCCATTATTGATTCCGCTACCACGGACCACAACGGAATTCGGAATCCATAACAGGATTCTCTGCTAACCGGAAGCCGAACTTTAGACGCCGAACTTAAAACAGAAGTTCGCTCAACACTAATCCTGATGCATCCTGAACGGATTACTCTCCATTCAGAATGCATGGCGATATGCCTGATCAGTTCTTTTCCGGTAATGAGCCCCTAGGACGGAACTCGGTGCCGGAAAAGAAAAACACTAGTGTGAAAGTAGCCTAAGCCGGTTTTATCTGCACCATACCGCATAGGATCTGAAACTGTGCCACTCCTGACCATGGGCTGTTTATGGTACTGCAGCTCAGGTTTCCCTTGAAGACTGTTGATTCATAAAAGGAGCGTCTTAGTTTTTTAAAGGGGTTTTCTGGCATTTTGATATTGATGGCCTATCCTCAGCCGATCAGCTGTTTGAAGAAGCCAATGTTGCCTCTTCACATACCTGATTAGTGCTGGTAGTCAGACCCCCGCCGATCAGAATCTCGGACAACCCCTTTAGGCTTCGTTCACACGGTCCGTGAGATACCGGACTGGCATCCTGCTTAGTGCTAAGCAAGATGCCAGTCCGGTATCTCACGGACCTTGTTCCACTGACGTGTGAATGAAGCTTTAAGGCCTCATGCACACGACCGTATGTATTTTGCAATCCACAAGAAACGGATACGCAAAAAATACAGACGACGTCCGAGTGCATTCCATATTTTGCGGAACGGAACAGCTGGCCCCTAATAGAACCGTCCTATCCTTGTCCGTAATGCGGACAATAATAGGATATGTTCTATTCTTATGCGGAACGGACATATACAGAAAAGGAATGCACATGGAGTCATTTCCGTTTTTTGCGGCCCCATTGAAGTGAATGGTTCGCAATGGACACAGAAACAAAATACGTTTGTGTGCGTGTGCCCTGAATGTGATGGGAGATCTTTCTATTGCTCTGTATGGATTTTTCTTAGTACGGTAACGGTTTCTGCGTTTTACTGCTGAGGGACATGTTGGGGCTTCATGCACACAGCCATGTCCGTATTTCGGTCAGCGTAGTGTACGGAGACCCTCCATGTCAGCACTTGCAGACTGGCCACATTGGGGGAGGGGGTGTACCCGAAAGGCCCCTGGAGATGGAAAACACCTTTTAGGTGCGTTTTAACCCCTCAGTGACCTAATTTTAGCTTTTGTCTCATATGGGGGGAGATAACATTGAGGAAGGGTTAATGTCATCCTTTTTTCTGGAATGGTCTAAGCCCATACAGGTGAAGGAGCCTCTTCTCTCAGCACGTTGCCCCTCCGCTCCTCTACACAGGATGAAGAAAGAGTACATGGGATCCTATGGGATATGGGTACATATTCTGGATGTATAGATCAGCAAATTGTCCCGAATATCTCTATCTCCCGTGTATACTACAGATGCAGTGTAGCGCCCCCATAGTGCGATGTACAGTATTTCACAGACATCTTCATGGAACAGCAGCAAAATATTGTCTTTAAAGTTACATTGCGTTTCACATTATTTTTTCACAGATGTGGGAGAAATTCATTCCAGACTGTTGGATCACCGACCGATCATTCAGGGTGAGACCCGCTACTTCATCAAGGAGTTTGAGGTCAGTCCTGCCACTCTTATTCTCTGAACACTGGGATGGTGCTTTTAATCTTTTTTATTTTTATTCTCAGCTCTGTGTTTCACCCCTTCAGCCACCGTGACATGGTGGTCGAGGGAATTAATGGAGTGGGCTGCAGCTGTGAGCCCGCTCTGTACATGCTGGGTGCCGGCTGTATCATACAGCAGACGCCTGGCCACACTGATTGGGAACGGCGATCTTCCCAAACCCCATCATTTAACACCTCAGATGCCGCTATCAACACCGATTGCGGCATCTGTGAAGCAAGGCAGAGGGATGTGGCTCCCTCTGCCTTCCGATCGGAGCCCGCACAGTGAAATCGTGGGGCTCCAATCTGTTACCATGGTAACCTGGGCGCTTCTGAAGCTTCCCAGGCCTGCCAGGGTAAGCTTTCTGCTAAGCTGTGGACGAAGCACAGCTCAGCAGGGACCGTGTCAAAATCCCGTTCACCCTAAGGCCCCTTTCACACGGGCGAGTATTCCGTGCGGATGCGATGCGTGAGTTGAACGCATTGCACCTGCACTGAATACCGACCCATTAATTTCTATGGGGCTGTTCACATGAGCGGTGATTTTTACGCATCACTTGTGTGTGAAAATAGCAGCATGCTCTATATTCTGCGTTTTTCACGCAACGCAGGCCCATAGAAGTGAATGGGGTTGCGTGAAAATCGCAAGCAAGTGCGGATGCGGTGCGATTTTCACGCACGGTTGCTAGGTAACGATCGGGATGGGGACCCGATCATTATTATTTTCCCTTATAACATGGTTATAAGGGAAAATAATAGCATTCTGAATACAGAATGCATAGTAAAATAGCGCTGGAGGGGTTGAAAAAATAATAATAATAATTTAACTCACCTTAGTCCACTTGATCGCGTAGCCCGGCATCTCCTTCAGTCTTCATCTGATCTCTGTGCAGCAACAGGACCTGTGGTGACGTCACTCCGGTCATCACATGATCTTTTACCATGGTGATGGATCATATGATGACCGGAGTGACATCACCACAGGTCCTGGTGCTGCACAGAGATCAGAAGAAGTCAGAAGAGAAGCCGGGCTTCGCGATAAAGTGGATTAAGGTGAGTTAAATTTTTTTTTAACCCCTCCAGCCCTATTTTACTATGCATTCTGTATTCAGAATGCTATTATTTTCCCTTATAACCATGTTATAAGGGAAAATAATACAATCTACAGAACACCGATCCCAAGGCCGAACTTCTGTGAAGAAGTTCGGGTTTGGGTACCAAACACGCGCGATTTTTCTCACGCGAGTGCAAAACGCATTACAATGTTTTGCACTCGCGCGGAAAAATCGCGCATGTTCCCGCAACGCACCCGCACATTTTCCCGCAACGCGCGTCTGAAAGAGGCCTACTAGGTCTCTAAGGGATCAAAAGATCTCAGGTTCTAGCCCTCTAAGGGGGTTAAGTTATTAAATTTTAAAAATTATTAAGTTTAAATCCCCCTTTCCCAATTTTACATAATTCCTTAATTTTTTTTTTATAACTATTGAAACGTGGAGAGAAAAAAATTAAAAAGGGAAAACCAAAAATGGGCCCGATACTTAAGTAGTTAAACAAATCGCGAATGTTTCTTGCTGATGGACATATTTGCTGCAATGATTTCTTGGACACAGCAGCAGGAGTGTGGCTATTATACACGGCCTTGCTTCCAATATGGAAGTTCATCCTGTAAGGGTATGGCCACACAAGTTGGATATGATGCGGATTTGCTGGCCCAGAGTTGCCCAAAGTAATTTTCTGGATTGTACTCGGCTATCTGCAGCAGTCCCATAGAGACAAACAGCAGCAGCAGCATCCATGACCATCATTCCATTCACTCGTGGGAGATTTGGCGGATCCCTGTTCTTGTAATCTCTGGACAGCCCAACAGTCGGGCCCCCCCGATCAGATACTTATCATTGATCCTGTGGATAGGTAATTATTTGTTATGATGGGACAATGTGGGAATAAAAAAAAAGTTTTGTCCTCAGGCTACTTTCACACTAGCGGCACAGACCTCCAGCAGGCTGTTCCGTCAGGTGAACAGCGTGTCGGATCCATCCTGCAGCTAGTGACCGTGTGTCCCCAAACTGCCGCTCCGTCCCCATTGACTATAATGGTCGCGGAGTTCCAGCGGAGGCACGGCGAGAGGCTGCCGGAATAAATGTTGGACATGTCGTAGTTTTATTCCGGCAGCCTCTCGCCGTGTGCTGCCGTGCCTCCGCCGGAACTCCGCACCCGCCCCCATTATAATCAATGGGGACGGAGCGGCAGTCCGGGGGCACACGGTCACTAGCGGCAGGATGGATCCAACAGGCTGTTCACCCGACGGAACAGCCTGCCGGAGGTCCGTGCCGCTAGTGTGAAAGTAGCCTTAAAGTGTTACTATCATTTAATTTTTTATTTTTTTTGTGTAGGCACAGTGAATGTAAGTGTAATTATTAGAGAAATGTGTGCTATGGAAATTCAGTATTCGTATGGCCTCCGTGCCCATGTTGTGGACCACAAACAGTGGGTCTGCAATACACGGGCATCGGCCATGTGAACTCTGTATCACAGATTCGGACCCATTGACTTGAATCGGTCCACAAACTGCAAGATACGGCAAAGGATAGGACATGTCCTATCTTTTGCAGAGTCCAGGGACGGACACAGAAACACTTAGAAGTACTTCCGTGGGCATACGGGTCCATGCCTCCACACTGCAAAAGATAAGACATGTCCTATATTTTGCGGATTGTGTACCCATTCGAGGCAGTGGATCCGCACAGCAAAACGGAGTTAACACGGCCGGCGCACATGTCGCGGACCACAAATAGCCATACGTTTGTGTGAATGGACCCTAACTGTAAACTAGAGATGCAGAGTTCTACATCGGCCTCTTAATTCCTCAGCTCCTGCCTCCCTATGTGAATATTAAAGGAGTTATCCAGGAAAACATATTTATGACTTGTCCTCACGATAGGTCATCAGTATCAGATCTGTGGGGATGTGACATTCGGGGGGGGGGGGGGGCCCCCCGATCAGCTATTAGAAAAGGCCTTGAGTGTTGCAGCCTCTTCCTAGGCCAGTGATATCACTGTACATCGGACAAGTTGTCATCTGTCCTTGGAAAGCTGCCCGGAGCCTGCATTGCTCACCAGAGCTTCAGTGAGCGTGCAAATCCCTAAAACAGCTGATTGGTGTGGAGGCTGGGAGTTGGACTCCCACTGATGTGATGATGATGACACCTATCCTGAAGATAATGATTTCCCGAATAACCCCTTTTAAAGAGTAACTAAACTTTTTTAATAATGTTTAATATGTTGTTCCTAATCCCAGAAATACTATACTTTTACATCGCTAAAATGCACCATTCAGTGTGCGCTGCAAACTCAGATCTCCGTACACCGCTGACAGCTCATTTTATGAATGGGCAGCAGCAGTGCTGCTCTTGCCCATGCTACCCGGACAATTACTAACGCCTGGCATAGCACATGGATACCCTGTACCCATGTACTATGCCAGGATTAGCTGATTTTTTTTTTTTGTTTGTTTTTCTGAGAGTCTCTGCCTGTTTGATCTGCTCTTAGCAATGCTCCCTGGAATCCCCCTGCTCCCCTCTGTTTTCCCAGTGTCCCTGGTTAGTTAGTAAGCTCTGGTAAAATAGACCAGGGACTCTTGGAGAGGGGAAAAAAAAACAAAAGAATGTAAGATGCTTAGTAGAATATGTGCTAATATGTAGGGAGGCAGGTAGAGGAGAGGCAGGCTGAGAAGTCTGCCTTTGCATCTTACATTTGGCTGTCTTCAGCATTCAGTAGATGTGGAAGACAGAGTTTCTTTAGCAAAGCTCAGTATGTTGCTAAGGCTACTTTCACACTAGCGTTACCGGAAAAGAACTGATCAGTTTTATCCCCATGCGTTCTGAATGGAGAGCATTCCGTTCAGGATGCATCAGGATGTCTTCAGTTCAGTCTCTCTTACGTTTTTTGGCCGGAGAAAATACCGCAGCATGCTGCAGTTAAATCCGTCCGGATCCGTCTGACAAATGCCATCTATTTGCGTCAGGATTGCCGGATCCGTCAGGCAGTTCTGGCAACGGAACTGCCTGCCAGAATCCTCTGCCGCAAGTGTGAAAGTACCCTAAGGAGCCACTTTGCAGGCTGTTTCGTAATGAAAGTTGTCACATTTTCGTAATGAACTATATTACAAAGTCGCATACATTCACTGGCCCCACAGATTAAAAAAAATGTGAATGACTTTTCCACTTTTACGTGATTTAATAACCCCTTTAAAGGAATGGTTCTACATTTATTTCAATGACTAAAATATTATTCATGCCTTTGTTTCAGTTCCAGATGTATACATTAGGTGGCAGTAGTGTTCTGCTGTAATGCAACAGCAAAATCTGTAATGGTTTATGGTATGCAAAACGTATTATTTCACAGCAAATTGCTGCACAGCTTTGTGTCTTTTGTAAGACTAAAGGAGATTTAGAACCATCTTTGTATATATTTATGTTTTTAGCCTGTGCATTTCATTCAGTAGAAACCTCATTTGTATGACTACTAGAAGACAAAGACAACTTAACAGACTCGGAATAATACATTTTTAAACACAATATAGAAAACGTTTCCATAGGTTTGACAGCTTCAAGGCCGGACAACCCGTTGAAAGGGTCTTCCGTCAGAATATTTATGACATATCATCTGGATACACTATCAATGTCCGCTAGGTGCCAGTCCCACATATGGAACCTGTCTCAATAATACAGCCCCATTGTGTGTCCGCCATGAGTGGACAGGTGCTTGTCTCTTTCCATTCACTTCCTTGGAGTTCTGAAAATGGCCAACAACTCCCAAATCTGGGACCTGCACCTATTGGACATTTATGGCATATCCTATCGACGTGCCAAAGATATCCAGGTGCAAATACTCTTTTAAGAAAAAAAATATAATAATAATAATAATTGACTGAGTGGAAGCATGGAAGCCCATGTTAGGCTACCTGCACACAGATGAGGCAGGGGCCTGCTGGTCCGCCAGACCGTCTGGTGGTGGGTTAGATTGTCAGCCTTAGATTTTTATAGGATATCGACTGTACTGATTCCAGAGATCGAGCTGTCTGGTCCCAGGTGGAGAATTTGAACATAACACCTCGTCTTGAATGCTTGATCATTGTCATCATGTTCACACAACTGATTAATATCCAGCAAAAATCTGAAAGTGAAGTTTCTTTCACGGATTTGCTATAGAATTCTGCACTGCTGTGGGTCCATAGGAGGATTACCCTATTGGCATTCAATCCTGTTCTTTGCCACCTGACCAGCCACTTAGATCTGCAATTTTTTTTCTGTGCCGTGTTAAAGGAAATCCTTGGTGAAATTTTCCCATCCATATGAATGGCTGTTTTCCAGCGCATCGACACTGACTCTATAACGTCTACAGAAATATGTATATCATATTGTTTTTTTTTTGTTTTTTTCATATCATATGTCTATATATGAAGGTGAGGAAATAATGTAAAATGGTGCTACGAGAAGGTGAATGTACCGCAGTATGTGTTCAAGAGACAAATGGTAGCTTGTAGTCCGCTCCAAGTTTTCAGTAACCGTACGGGCGTGACACAGTCCGGTCCGGGTTTTAAGTGATTATACTGGCTCAATATAAGGAGCAACTCATTTTATATCATATCTTTTGACTACTGAAGAATAAACCATTCAGGTTTCGAAATGCGTTTGGCAAAGAATTATAAGAGATAATACTGCGGTATCTAAGAAGCGAAGATCCTCTATCAAAGAACAAAATACATGCCACAAAGCGGAGTTGGCGTCCCAATATTCCTAACTCGCATGCGCTGAAACAAGAGTGCCAGCACAAGCGCGGGGACTGACTGTGAGATTCTGGGGTTTTGGAAGGAAACAGCCCACAGAGGAAAGCCACGTATGTATTAACTATTATATTGGCAGCATCGGACAAACCTACCAGAACACTGGTGTGCGCACAAAGTATGCTGCATATGGAAACATAATACAAAGTGGCGATAAGACTGAATCACATTGATATAAGACGCTACGTTGTGCATGAATATATCAATTGGAGGACTACATGCTTTTAAAAAACCGCAATATATTAAAGGTTCCAAAAATTGCGTGAGCTCCGCAATTGGAACTAAAAGAGGGACAGAGACTACAATCAGCTATATAATATACTATTAAGATATATGATATTTATATTTTTATTTATTTATTTATCGTTTTATTTTATTCTATTTTATTTTGGATTGGTGGTTGAATTTTATGAAGGATATATTAAAAAAATATATATAAATGTTACATGTATGATATAGAGCCGGCCATTGATTGAATACTATAGTATTGCAGCTAGGTGGTTATAGCGGGCCGTGCTATATTCCGGGGAGCTCTTCATATAGAAACTACATGTCATAATTTTTCTGTGCTGTGTTAAAGGAAATCCTTGGTGAAATTTTCCCATCTATATGAATGGATCTGCGAAAACACTATGGCTATGCATGGGAAGCTGACCTGAAAAGATGTTGCATGGACATACCCTAAAATTAGAGCTCATGCACATGGTCATTGTGCGGCCGTTCTGTGTATTAGGGACTGCAATTTGCGGTCCCCAATGCACGGGCAACATCTGTGCCGCCGCCAGGACGGATCGAGACCTATTCAACTTGAATGGGTCCGTGATCTGTCCGCACCATAAAAAAAATAGAACATGTTCTATTTTTTTGCGGTGTGGAGGCACGGACAGAAACACCATGGAAGCACTCAAGTGAATGGGTCCGCATCCGTGATGCAGGGTGCACACGGCTGGTGCCTGTTTATTGCGGACCCGCTGTATGCGGGCCGCAATACGGCCACAGCAGGGCAACGGCCGTGTGCATGAGCCCTTACAGTGCTCCAGACTAAAAAAAATACCTAGGAGCCATTGGCTACTGAACTGAAAAATTTAGTTGCCAAATTTAAATACATATAATTATAATTAACCACTTCCCATCTGGGCCATTTGCCCCCTTCCTGACCAGGCCAAATTTTGCAAAACTGACATATCTCACTTTATGTGGTAATAACTTTGGAACGCCTTTATTTATCCAAGTCATTCAGAGATTGTTTTCTCGTGACACATTGTACTTCATGATAATCATAAATTTGAGTCAAAATATTTCACCTTTATTTATGAAAAAATCCCAAATTTACCCAAAAATTTGAAAAATTCGCAATTTTCTAAATTTAAATTTCTCTGCTTTTAAAACAGAAAGTGATACCTCATAAAATATTTATTATTTAACATTCCCCATATGTCTACTTTATGTTGGCATCATTTTGGAAATGTCATTTTATTATTTTAGGACGTTAGAAGGCTTAGAAGTTTAGAAGCAATTCTTCAAATTTATAAGAAAATTGCCAAAACCCACTTTATAAGGACCAGTTCAGGTCTGAAGTCACTTTGTGGGGCCTACATAGTGGATACCCCCATTGTAGAAACTACACCCCTCAAGGT
Source organism: Bufo bufo (assembly GCF_905171765.1). Taxonomy (NCBI): domain Eukaryota; kingdom Metazoa; phylum Chordata; class Amphibia; order Anura; family Bufonidae; genus Bufo; species Bufo bufo. The sequence continues at coordinate 376,073,597 of NC_053393.1, read as the reverse complement.
ATTCAAAACCGATTTTACAAACTTTGTTAACCCTTTAGGCGTTCCACAAGAATTAAAGGAAAATGGAGATCAAATTTTTCAATTTCACTTTTTTGGCAGATTTTCCATTTTAATCAATTTTTTTCTTAACACATCGATGGTTAACAGCCAAACAAAACTCAATATTTATTACCCAGATTCTGCGGTTTACAGAAACACCCCACATGTGGTCATAAACTGCTGTATGGGCACACGGCAGGGCGCAGAAGAAAAGGAACTCCACATGGTTTTTAGATGCCATGTCCCATTTGAAGCCCCCTGATGCACCCTTACAGTAGAAACTCCCAAGAAGTGACCCCATTTTGGAAACTAGAGGATAAGGTGCCAGTTTTATTAGTACTATTTTTGGGTACATATGATTTTTTGATCATTCATTATAACACTTTATGGGGCAAGGTGACCAAAAAATTGGTTGTTTTAGCACAGTTTCTATTTATTTATTTTTACAGCGTTCACCTGAGGGGTTCAGTCAAGTGACATTTTTATAGAGCAGATCGTTACAGACGTGGCGATACCTAATATGTATACTTTTTCTCATTTATTAAAGTTTTACACAATAATAGCATTTTTGAAACAAAAAAATTATGTTTTAATGTGTCCATGTTCTGAGAGCTATAGTTTTTTTATTTTTTGAGAGATTTTCTTATGTAGGGGCTCATTTTTTGCGGGATGAGGTGACGGTTTTATTGGTACTATTTTGTGGGACATACGCGTTTTTGATCACTTGGTGTTGCACCTTTTGTGATGCAAGGTGACAAAAATTGCTTGTTTTGACTTTTTTTTTTTTTTTTTACGGTGTTCACCCGAGGGGTTAGGTCATGTGATATTTTTATAGAGCTGGTTTTTACGGACGCGGCAATACCTAATATGTATACTTTTTTTTAACTTTTTTTTTTCATTCCTTACTTGGGGACTTTTTTTTTTTTTACATGTGAAACTTTTTTTTATTTTTTTATTTTCAACCTTTTATTTTTATTTTTTTTATTTTACACTTTTCGTCCCCCATAAGACCTCTGGGGGACATTTGCTTCACTTTTTTTTATTTTTTTTCACTGTTGATTTCTCCTGTAACTGGGGCTGACATAGTAGCCCCAGTTACAGGACAAATACACCCCTATAGAGGCTGTACAGCAGCAATCCAGCGCTGTACAGCCTCAGAGCAGGGCTGATCGAGGTCTCTGAGAGACCTCACACAGCTCCTGCACTCTCCGGTCACGGCGGTCACATGACCGCCGGGCCGGAACAGGAAGCGCACAGCGTTGAGCCCTGTGTCTGCAGCGATCTAGAAGGCAGGGACACCTGGGCACTGTCCCTGCCTTGTCTTAGGGTTGCCCTGCTGTCACTGACAGCGGGCAACCCGATCAGCAGCTGCACGATTAGCGTGCAGCTGCTATTTCTGAAAGGACGTTTTAGAACGTGCTTTCAGAAATAGACGTCCACCCATAGGACGTTTATATCCTATGGCCGGACGTGAAGCGGTTAAAAAAGACTTGGAGGAGAAGATGAGACAGTAGTGAGCCAGCTCTACATACAGCATACTTCCTGCCAGAACTAGGAAACATATAGGAGACTACAGCAACACATACCTTCCATTTATTGACATCTCCTGTCATGTTGACGTTCTCTTTCCTCTTCCCCTTTGTTTGACCCAGACTGCCATGACAGATTCTTTCAGCCGCATCTAGGCTCTGCAGAGTTTGTTAAAAAACATGTTAGATTTCTTAATATAAGCCTTCCCACATTTTCAGCACAACCTCCCCACCCTGGTTTCCCAACAATTTCATCCTGCTGTCCCTCCCAGCCCTGTGCCCACTGTGCTCCTCAATGCCCCTGCTGAAAAAATAGTGACCCCAGTAGACATAGTGTCCCTATGATGCCTCTAGCAATTATAATGCCCCCTAGAGTGCCCTCCCCCAGTAATAATAATGTCCGCTAAAATGCCCCCAGTAATAATAATAATAAAACTCTATAATGTGCTCCCAGTAGTTATGCCTGTATAGTGTCCCAAAAAATAATGTCCCGTATTATGTCCCTGTAATAGAAATGCCCCTACAGTGCCTCCAGCATTAATATCTATTATTTTACCCCAGGTAAAAATGCCACTATAGTGCCCCCTAAATGTCCCCTATAGTGCCCCAAGTAGTAATGCCCATGTACAAAAAAATCCCGCTATAGTGCCCCAGGATTAAAATGCCCCCCGTCTATCCAGTAATACCCCATATAGTGCCCTCATGAAAAAAATGCCCTGGTAATGCCACCTATAGGGTCTCGGTGTTGAAAAGTCCCGAGTGCCACCAGTAATGACCCTTATACTGTCCCCTGTATTAAAAATTCCTCTAGAGTGCCCCAATTATGCTGCCAGTTATGTCCCCCACAGTGCACCACAGTATTAATGTCCCCCAAAGTGCCTCTTCATTAGTAATGTTCCCTTCCAGTAGATATGTCCCCCAAAGTGCCCCTCCAGTAGTGTCCCTCATAGTGCTCCCCTTGAGTAATGCCCCAAAGTGCCCCTTCAGTATTATTTCCCCAATGCCCCCTGCAGTGCTATCCTTCCTGTTAGTAAAGGCCCCCAAGTTACATAGTAACATAGTACATAAGGCCAAAAAAAGACATTTGTCCATCCAGTTCAGCCTGTTATCCTGCAAGTTGATCCAGAGGAAGGCAAAAAACCCTGTGAGGTAGAAACCAATTTTCCCCACTTTAGGGGAATAAAAAATTCCTTCCCGACTCCAATCAGGCAATCAGACTAACTCCCTGGATCAACGACCCCTCTCTAGTAGCTATAGCCTGTAATATTATTACACTCCAGAAATACATCCAGGTCCCTCTTGAATTCCTTTATTGTACTCACCACCTCCTCAGGCAGAGAGTTCCATAGTCTGCTCTTACCGTAAAGAATCCTTTTCTATGTTTGTGTACAAACCTTCTTTCCTCCAGACGCAGAGGATGTCCCCTCGTCACAGTTACAGTCCTGGGGATAAATAGATGATGGGATAGATCTCTGTACTGACCCCTGATATATTTATACATAGTAATTAGATCTCCCCTCAGTCGTCTTTTTTTCTAAAGTGAATAACCCTAATTTTGATAATCTTGGCAGTGAAAAAAACAACTGATAGTCACCTGTATCCCACGTTCACCGGTGTTCACGATGCAGGCCACAACCTCTTCTGGTCTACGGCCACATTGCTTCATTGTGTCCCAGCGCAGGCAGGCGTGATTATGTCATCACACACGCGCCGGCTGTGATGACGTCATCACGCGCGCCTGCGTGGGTATTTACTACCTCATAGGCTTCAGGCCTTCTAAGCCTGAAGCCTATGAGGGTGATTGGTGGCGGGGCAGAGAACTATCATCTCCTGTGCCCCGCCGCAGTATTGAACTGCAGAGCTGCAACGGCGGGGCTAGTCGCAAATGGCGACAACTAAAAAGTCTTGTCGCCATTTGTAAATTCTAAGTCGCATTAGCGACCATTTTGGTCACCATCTGGAGCACTGCCTTATTACGTAAATAGAAACTGTGACAATGGATATATCTATCCTATCTATCTAGATAGATAAAATTAAGGCGTTTGCAGCACTTTAAAATAAGAGGTGCAAAGTCCTTGTAGTAAAATTGTAGTAAAAGTAAGCACAGGGCAGCACTCCAGACTTGGGTGAAGAAAAGTGGATCCTTTATTACACCAAATACACGTTTCTGCTCACCGCAATGGAGCCTTTGTCAAGCAGTGAAAACAGTGCTTCAACCAAGTACAGGTTCTTCTCAAAAAATTAGCATATTGTGATAAAGTTCATTATTTTCTGTAATGTACTGATAAACATTAGACTTTCATATATTTTAGATTCATTACACACAACTGAAGTAGTTCAAGCCTTTTCTTGTTTTAATATTGATGATTTTAGCATACAGCTCATGAAAACCCAAAATTCCTATCTCAAAAAATTTGCATATCATGAAAAGGTTCTCTAAACGAGCTATTAACCTAATCATCTGAATCAACTAATTAACTCTAAACACCTGCAAAAGATTCCTGAGGCTTTTAAAAACTCCCAGCCTGGTTAATTACACAAAACCGCAATCATGGGTAAGACTGCCGACCTGACTGCTGTCCAGAAGGCCATCATTGACACCCTCAAGCAAGAGGGTAAGACACAGAAAGAAATTTCTGAACGAATAGGCTGTTCCCAGAGTGCTGTATCAAGGCACCTCAGTGGAAAGTCTGTGGGAAGGAAAAAGTGTGGCAGAAAACGCTGCACAACGAGAAGAGGTGACCGGACCCTGAGGAAGATTGTGGAGAAGGACCGATTCCAGACCTTGGGGGACCTGCGGAAGCAGTGGAATGAGTCTGGAGTAGAAACATCCAGAGCCACCGTGTACAGGCGTGTGCAGGAAATGGGCTACAGGTGCCGCATTCCCCAGGTCAAGCCACTTTTGAACCAGAAACAGCGGCAGAAGCGCCTGACCTGGGCTACAGAGAAGCAGCGCTGGACTGTTGCTCAGTGGTCCAAAGTACTTTTTTCGGATGAAAGCAAATTTTGCATGTCATTCGGAAATCAAGGTGCCAGAGTCTGGAGGAAGACTGGGGAGAGGTAAATGCCAAAATGCCTGAAGTCCAGTGTCAAGTACCCACAGTCAGTGATGGTCTGGGGTGCCATGTCAGCTGCTGGTGTTGGTCCACTGTGTTTTATCAAGGGCAGGGTCAATGCAGCTAGCTATCAGGAGATTTTGGAGCACTTTATGCTTCCATCTGCTGAAAAGCTTTATGGAGATGAAGATTTCATTTTTCAGCACGACCTGGCACCTGCTCACAGTGCCAAAACCACTGGTAAATGGTTTACTGACCATGGTATTACTGTGCTCAATTGGCCTGCCAACTCTCCTGACCTGAACCCCATAGAGAATCTGTGGGATATTGGGAAGAGAAAGTTGAGAGACGCAAGACCCAACACTCTGGATGAGCTTAAGGCCGCTATCGAAGCATCCTGGGCCTCCATAACACCTCAGCAGTGCCACAGGCTGATTGCCTCCATGCCACGCCGCATTGAAGCAGTCATTTCTGCAAAAGGATTCCCGACCAAGTATTGAGTGCATAACTGAACTTAATTATTTGAAGGTTGACTTTTTTTTCTCATTCAAGGTTTTATTGAGTAAAAGTATTACATAAATACAACAATTTACAGTGTCATATAATGCCGTGCATTGCATAGAGCAGTCTTCAAACATAGGAGGCAGCATGATATAAATTCCCATACTGAAGGGCATTAAGAACATGCATCAATATATAAGTAAGAAGAGCATAATGCTCAGTAAGACAGAGAAAGCTATAGGGGTCTAATTCTAGTAAGACATATACACAACAGGAAGGGGGAACATTTAACAATAGACCAAAGACGAGGAAGGAAGGTAAGGGGGAAACGGGGAGTGGAGAAATATAGGGTTAGAGACGGGCAGTACGAAACTCATCTGACCCCTTGAAAGTTTCCCAAGGGCCCCAGGTTTGAACGAATCGAGAGGTGTCCTGAGGAGAGACGCAAATGAGATCCTCCATCCGCTGATGTAGAGCAATTTCTTCAAACCATACCTCCGGGGAGGGAGGCGTAGGTGATTTCCAGTGGCGAGGGATAACTGTTTTCGCAACCTGTAACATATACTTAAGGAGACCTCAAAAGCAGGGATAGTCAAATCACAGATAAGAAGGTTGACTTTTTTTGTATTAAAAACACTTTTCTTTTATTGGTCGGATGAAATATGCTAATTTTTTGAGATAGGAATTTTGGGTTTTCATGAGCTGTATGCCAAAATCATCAATATTAAAACAAGAAAAGGCTTGAACTACTTCAGTTGTGTGTAATGAATCTAAAATATATATATTGTGCATAATTATCAATCAATTAAATCAATTAAATTAACATGATTATCAATGTGTACATAGTGAAACCAGTGTAAAAATGTCATACTACGATATACAGTGTCTATAATTCATAAGTACATTCCCAATAAAGTTCATATATAATCATGATCAAGTACTAAACATTATAAAATAATAATAGTTTCCCTCTAAGATGATGATTATGCCCATGTGCAAAATAATAAATAAGTAATTACTTAAAAATACGTGAGTTGCTCACCCTTCAAAATGGAGACCCATGTGGTTACCATTGTGGCGTGTTGTGATCGCCAGTGCATATGCATCATCATGTTAGCGCGATTTCTATGACGTCCACGTGCATTCGCGTGTGCATCCGGGACCAGGTGATACTCAAACCAGGAACAAAGATGGAGCCTGCAAAGCACAGGTTACCTATGCGCATGCGTGTAAAGCACCTGACCCGTGGTCATGACGACCAAATAACAATCAGGCGCTAGTGGTGAATAAGGAGATATATTGCGCGATACCCTAAGTTATTGCTTAGTTGGTGTCTTTACGTAGGCTTTGTTGCATTCAAAATTCTTCATAATTTCCTAAAATATGCAAAAGGGAAATTAGAATATAATATATAAAGCACTGTTCTCATTCCTACAATCAAGAAGATATAGGGGCATCAAGCAAGAGCCTAGAGGGCTAAACCACCCTAAATTCCACTTTCAAACCCTTGGGTTTCAATGTTTGCAATTTATACATCCAAAAAAGTTCACGTTTTTTAAGAATAGCCATTCGATCCCCAGCCCCCCACGTCTAGCCATGGGTACCTGGTCAATAATTCTAAAGCGTAGATCCCTTTCGGTATGTTTTGCTTCTGTGAAATGTTTAGATACCGGTAAGTCTAATCTCTTTTCCCGAATGGTGTACCTATGTTGGTTGAGTCTAGTCTTAACATCCCATATTGTTTCTCCAATGTATAGGAGGTGGCATGGACATTCAAGTAGATATATCAGGTCGAGTCACAAGTGAGATCATGTTTGATGGTAAAATCAACTCCCATATCCGGATGTGTAAATGTAGGTCCCCTCAACATCAGAGGACAATTCACACAATTATAGCAAGGATAACTTCCTGTTCTAGTAGAGCCGAAATATGAGCTAAATGTACGCTTTTTAGTACCTATATCCGCCCTGACCAACCAATCTCTCAAATTCTGTGTACGTCTGAAAGACATTAATGGGGGGGACATTGAACTCTGGTATATGTCTAAAATTACTGTCAAGGATTGACCAATGTTTCCTCAGGATACCGCTTATTCTAGTGCTCAAGGTTGTATAGTGGGAGACAAAAGGGATACGATTAATCTCTCTTTTTTTTTTTTTTTTTTTTTTTTTAAGCTTTCTCTCCCTTTAAAAGGGATTCTCTCGAAAGAGAATTTCCCTTTTAGAAGTTAGAATGCACAAGTTTTTTAGGGTAACCCCTTTTCACAAACTTCAAACTAGGGTTGTCCCGATACCACTTTTTTAGGACCGAGTACAAGTACCGATACTTTTTTTCAAGTAGTCACCGATACCGAATACCGATACTTTTTTAAAATGTCATGTGACCGTTTTGGGGGATCTGTGGATCTGTGGATGACGCACTGTCATGTGGGGGATCTGTGGATGGCACTGTTATGGGGGACCTGTGGATGGCACTGTTATGGGGGATCTGTGGATGGCACTGTTATGGGGGATCTGTGGATGGCACTGTTATGGGGGATCTGTGGATGGCACTGTTATGGGGGATCTGTGGATGGCACTGTTATGGGGGATCTGTGGATGGCACTGTTATGGGGGATCTGTGGATGGCACTGTTATGGGGATCTGTGGATGGTGCTGTTATGGGGGATCTGTGGATGGCACTGTTATGGGGATCTGTGGATGGTGCTGTTATGGGGGATCTGTGGATGGCGCTGTTATGGGGGATCTGTGGATGGCACTGTTATGGGGATCTGTGGATGGCACTGTTATGGGGGATCTGTGGATGGCACTGTTATGGGGATCTGTGGATGGCACTGTTATGGGGATTTGTGGATGGCACTGTTATGGGGATCTGTGGATGGTACTGCTATGGGGTGGGATATCTGTGGATGGCATTGTTATGGGGTGGGGGGATCTGAGGATGGCATTGTTATTTGGTGGGGGATCTGTGGATGGTGCTGTTATAGGGGATCTGTGGATGGAACTGTTATGGGGAGGATCTGTGGATGACACTGCTATATGTCATCCACAGATCCCCCTCATAACAGTGTCCCCCAATACACCGGGCCCCGCCGCTCACCGAAGTATTTTTTTATAAACGTGAATCCTTATCCAGTTATTAAGTTGAACTAACGCTGCCCTCTCCCATGTTCCCCTGTATCCCCCTGTATCCCCACAGCACTTACTTAAGCTTCCATAGCAGGCAGAGCGGACGGCACCAGTAACGTCACTCACTGACGTTGCGCGTCTGCTCCGCCTGCTTCACTCATAAAGTGGGCGGAGCAGGCGCTCTACGTCAGTGAGTGACGTTACTGCTGCCGTCTGCTCTGCCTGCTATGGAAGCTTAAGTAAGTGCTGTGGGGATACAGGGGAACATGGGAACATGGGAGAGGGCAGCGTTAGTTCAAAAAAGTATTCTATTTATGTATCGGGGCGGGGTATCGGCGGCTGAGTACCGCCGAGAAAACTCGGAATCGGTCCCGATACCGATACTAGTATCGGTATCGGGACAACCCTACTTCAAACCCATGGTGGCTAATCCATCCTCCACTTCATCATTGTCCTTCACAATCCTCTTGACCCTAAGCATCTGACTAAAAGGTAAAGATCTTAACATAGGTTTTGGATGACTACTGTCATAGCGTAGTAGTGTATTTTTACTCTGTCACGTCTGTCACATGTGCTCAGTGTGAACCTGCTTTTATCTGTGAAGAGCACATGGCACCAGTGGTGAATTTGCCAATCTTGGTGTTTTCTGGCAAATGCCAAACGTCCTGCACGGTGTTGGGCTGTAAGCACAACCCCCACCTGTGGACGTCGGGCCCTCATATCACCCTCATGGAGTCTGTTTCTGACCGTTTGAGCAGACACATGCACATTTGTGGCCTGCTGGAAGTCATTTTGCAGGGCTCTGGCAGTGCTCCTCCTGTTCCTCCTTGCACAAAGGCGGAGGTAGCGGTCCTTCTGCTGGGTTGTTGCCCTCCTACGGCCTCCTCCACGTCTCCTGATGTACTGGCCTGTCTCCTGGTAGCGCCTCCATGCTCTGGACACTACGCTGACAGACACAGCAAACCTTCTTGCCACAGCTCGCATTGATGTGCCATCCTGGATAAGCTGCACTACCTGAGCCACTTGTGTGGGTTGTAGACTCCGTCTCATGCTACCACTAGAGTGAAAGCACCGGCAGCATTCAAAAGTGACCAAAACATCAGCCGGGAAGCATAGGAACTGAGAAGTGGTCTGTGGCACCACCTGCAGAACCACTCCTTTATTGGGGGTGTCTTGCTAATTGCCTATAATTTCCACCTGTTGTCTATCCTATTTGCACAACAGCATGTGAAATTGATTGTCACTCAGTGTTGCTTCCTAAGTGGACAGTTTGATTTCACAGAAGTGTGATTGACTTGGAGTTACATTGTGTTGTTTAAATGTTCCCTTTATTTTTTTGAGCAGTGTATATATAATATATACACACATACAGGGCTTGACAAATTTCCTTGGAATCTAGGAGCCAGCTAAAAAAGTTAGGAGCCGTTTTTCTTTTTTTTTTTTTTTTTTTACCTTTATAAAGCCTTATTTTCAGCGACAAAAATAATACCTCTTAAATTAACATATAAAGAAGTCTAGAACCAAACAACATGGGCATTGTTTATTATCAGTGTACTGTGACGTCACTGTGTGCAGCATCTCTTCACATTGTTTATTATCAGTGTACTGTGACGTCACTGTGTGCAGCATCTCTTCACATTGTTTATTATCAGTGTACTGTGACGTCACTGTGTGCAGCATCTCTTCACATTGTTTATTATCAGTGTATTGTGACGTCACTGTGTGCCGCATCTCTTCACATTGTTTATTATCAGTGTATTGTGACGTCACTGTGTGCAGCATCTCTTCACATTGTTTATTATCAGTGTACTGTGACGTCACTGTGTGCAGCATCTCTTCACATTGTTTATTATCAGTGTACTGTGACGTCACTGTGTGCAGCATCTCTTCACATTGTTTATTATCAGTGTACTGTGACGTCACTGTGTGCAGCATCTCTTCACATTGTTTATTATCAGTGTACTGTGACGTCACTGTGTGCAGCATCTCTTCACATTGTTTATTATCAGTGTACTGTGACGTCACTGTGTGCAGCATCTCTTCACATTGTTTCTTATCAGTGTACTGTGACGTCACTGTGTGCAGCATCTCTTCACATTGTTTATTATCAGTGTATTGTGACGTCACTGTGTGCCGCATCTCTTCACATTGTTTATTATCAATGTACTGTGACGTCACTGTGTGCAGCATCTCTTCACATTGTTTATTATCCGTGTACTGTGCCGTCACTGTGTGCAGCATCTCTTCACATTGTTTATTATCAGTGTACTGTGACGTCACTGTGTGCAGCATCTCTTCAGTGTTTATCAGTGTACTGTGACGTCACTGTGTGCAGCATCTCTTCACATTGTTTATTAGTGTACAGTCGTGGCCAAAAGTTTTGAGAATGACACAAATATTAGTTTTCACAAAGTTTGCTGCTAAACTGCTTTTAGATCTTTGTTTCAGTTGTTTCTGTGATGTAGTGAAATATAATTACACGCACTTCATACGTTTCAAAGGCTTTTATCGACAATTACATGACATTTATGCAGAGTCAGTATTTGCAGTGTTGGCCCTTCTTTTTCAGGACCTCTGCAATTCGACTGGGCATGCTCTCAATCAACTTCTGGGCCAATTCCTGACTGATAGCAACCCATTCTTTCATAATCACTTCTTGGAGTTTGTCAGAATTAGTGGGTTTTTGTTTGTCCACCCGCCTCTTGAGGATTGACCACAAGTTCTCAATGGGATTAAGATCTGGGGAGTTTCCAGGTCATGGACCCAAAATGTGCCTCTATCAGTCTATTACAGCATTTACCTGCCTGAATAATTTGTGTTGTTTGTGGCTATTTTGACTGCACCAATATGTAGGATTTATACAATTTTATTATTACCAAAATGGATGATATATGTCACGGGTGTGTGTATGTTTGAACAGGTGTCTTGCATGCTACTGATCGATTCTGTGTCCACCCTGCTTTCCCCCAGCCCCTCCCATTGTGGGTTGGGACAGCGGGAATGGACCCTATTTCTGATCGGAGCAGGTCAGACACCTTTGATTATGATTAACAACACTACTGTTCGAAACGCGTAAATCTACTGGGAATAAGTGGGAATCAGTGCCACTGTATGCTGTATTTACCCTAAATATTTTGGTGAATAAAGATCGGGATTGCTGAAGCATTTGCCACTGGTGCTGGAGCCTCTTTTCTTTCATGTGGACTTACATCGGGACTGGCTTGGGTCCGCTCCGTGCACCGCCACAGGATCATATAGGTGAGCTGGCCGTAAGCCTTTCTTCTATCTACATGGACCCAAAATGTCAACGTTTTGGTCCCCGAGCCACTTAGTTATCACTTTTGCCTTATGGCACGGTGCTCCATCGTGCTGGAAAATGCATTGTTCTTCACCAAACTGTTGTTGGATTGTTGGAAGAAGTTGCTGTTGGAGGGTGTTTTGATACCATTCTTTATTCATGGCTGTGTTTTTGCCAAAATTGTGAGTGAGCCCACTCCCTTGGATGAGAAGCAACCCCACACATGAATGGTCTCAGGATGCTTTACTGTTGGCATGACACAGGACTGATGGTAGCGCTCACCTTTTCTTCTCCGGACAAGCCTTTTTCCAGATGCCCCAAACAATCGGAAAGAGGATTCATCGGAGAATATGACTTTGCCCCAGTCATCAGCAGTCCATTCGCCAAACTTTCTGCAGAAGATCAATCTGTCCCTGATGGTTTTTTTGGAGAGAAATGGCTTCTTTGCTGCCCTTCTTGACACCAGGCCATCTTCCAAAAGTCTTCGCCTCACTGTGCGTGCAGATGCGCTCACACCTGCCTGCTGCCATTCCTGAGCAAGCTCTGCACTGGTGGCACTCCGATCCCGCAGCTGAATCCTCTTTAGGAGACTATCCTGGCGCTTGCTGGACTTTCTTGGACGCCCTGAAGCCTTCTTAACAAGAATTGAACCTCTTTCCTTGAAGTTCTTGATGATTCTATAAATTGTTGATTGAGGTGCAATCTTAGTAGCCACAATATCCATTTTTATGCAACGCAATGATGGCTGCACGCGTTTCTTTGCAGGTCACCATGGTTAACAATGGAAGAACAATGATTTCAAGCATCACCCTCCTTTTAACATGTCAAGTCTGCCATTTTAACCCAATCAACCTGACATAATGATCTCCAGCCTTGTGCTCGTCAACATTCTCACCTGAGTTAACAAGACGATTACTGAAATCATCTCAGCAGGTCCTTTAATGACAGTAATGAAATGCAGTGGAAAGTTTTTTTTGGGATTAAGTTAATTTTCATGGCAAAGAAGGACTATGCAATTCATCTGATCACTCTTCATAACATTCTGGAGTATATGCAAATTGCTATTATAAAAACTTAAGCAGCAACTTTTCCAATTTCCAATATTTATGTAATTCTCAAAACTTTTGGCCACGACTGTACTTTGATGTCACTGTGTGCAGCATCTCTTCAGTGTTTATCATCAGTGTACTGTGACGTCACTGTGACGCATCTCATCACTATGTATCATTGTACTGTGACGTCACTGTGTGCAGCATCACTTCACATTGTTTATCATCAGTGTACTGTGACGTCACTGTGTGCCGCATCTTTTCAATGTTTGATTGTATTGAGACGTCACTGTGTGCAGCATCTCTTCAGTGTTTATCAGTGTACTGTGACGTCACTGTATGTATAATCCCTGCGCTGTGACGTCACTGTGTATAATCCCTGTGCTGCAGCTGACAGAACTGAGATCCCTTCCCCAGGATGTTTGGTCCGGGCTCATTATTCGTCTCATAGTTCTTCTCTTGTAAACTTATTTTGTGACTAGATAAAACTGAAGCAGCGCTGGGTTTGAAGAGAAATGTCCCTAGTTGCCGCCTGTATCTGCCGTCACTGCGGGATCATTGCCCTTCTGCTGTCCCGGATTATTTGTCCAGTCCGGGGGATAATGGAGTCGCTGTTGTCGGCGTCTCCGGGGCCGTCCTTGTGCACCCTCCGCTGTGGACGCGCACTGAGTCAAGGCCAGCATTTGGTTCCAGCTCTTGCTGGATCTATATCCCGTGCTGTGATGGGGAGGTGGTGGGGCTGCGGTCCTGTTTGTCGGAGGGATCTCGGAGTCCTGTGAGTGCGTTAAGCCTCATGCACACGTCCGTGGAACACTGACCGTGTGATACCGGCCTGGATTTCTTCTGAGTGCAAAAGCGCACGGCGTCATTGGTTGCTATGACGCCGTGCGCATCCTGCTGCTGCCGCAGTACAGTAATACACTGGTATAGATCTATACCAGTGTATCACTGCACTGCGTTATAGTAACAAATGACACCGTGCGCTCCTGCACTCAGAAGAAATCCAGGCCGGTATCACACGGTCCGTGTTCTACGGACGTATGCATGAGGCTTTACTATAATGAGACGGCTCCTCTCCGGGAAACGCTGGAAGAGTCTTTGTACAGGAAAACGGAAACCCTGCCGTAGTCACCTGCGCCGCTCCCGGGACATGAGGCGTGCGTTGGAGAGTGCCTAGCGGGCAGGTGAGTGTAGGGTTGGGCGATATACCGGTATCACGATATACCGCGGTATTAAAAAAGACGGCGATATGGCGATACCGCTGTTTCCTAATTACCGCGGTATTTTGTGATGTCATAGAAGCGGTCATGTGCGCTGACCGCTTCAAAATCTGCGTCCGCGGCCGCCCGCCCCAGCCTGAACCGATACTGGACATTTGCAGAGTACTTGTACTCGTGCAAATGTCCCCGATACCACTGCCGAATGTCGATACGTGCTGGCCGCTTGCGGCGGCGTTCTCAGCAGTTCGGCGTGGGGGAAGGAGTTCTGTGACTCGCATTCCCGGCACCCGACCTCTGAGAGGACGCTGTGATCCGCACAATTAACCCCTGAGGCACCTGAGGGGTTAATTGCGCGGATCACAGCGTCCCGTCAGAGGTCGGGTGCCGGTACTGTTCTTCAGTCTCTGCAGTGGGCAGTGCGCCCCCCCTCCCTCCCCAGTATTATTCATTGGTGGCAGTGGCCACAGGGTCCCCCCCCTCCCCCTCTCATCATTGGTGGCAATGGGCAGTTCCGATCGGAGTCCCAGCAGTGTAATGCTGGGGCTCTGATCGGTTACCATGGCAGCCAGGACACTACTGAGTCCTGGCTGCCATGGTATGTTAGTGAGCAGCATTATACTCACGTGCGGCGTGGCCGCCCGGCGCTCTTTCTTCTCATAGGCTATAAGCATTAGCAATGCGCCGCACAGACAGAAGAAGGAGCGCCCGGCGGCCACGGCGCACGTGAGTATAATGCTGCTCACTAACATACCATGGCAGCCAGGACTCAGTAGTGTCCTGGCTGCCATGGTAACCGATCGGAGCCCCAGCATTACACTGCTGGGACTCTGATCGGAACTGCCCACTGCCACCAATGATGGGAGGGGGATCCTCTGGCCACTGCCACCAATGATTAATACTGGGGAGGGAGGGGGGGACGCACTGCCCACTGCCACTAATGATGGGGGGAGGAGGGGGACCCTGTGGCCACTGCCACCAATGATTAATACTAGGGGGGGGTTGAGTTACCAGAGGGGGCTGCTAAGAGGGAGAGGCTGGGGGGCACATGAGAGGCTGGGGGCTGTTTTTTGGACTTTTGGTTGGTCAGTGGTCACAAAATAAATGTGTTATTTATTTAATTGGTATCGGTAATTGGTATAAGTGAGTACTTAAATAAGAGTATCGGTACTCGTACTTGGTCTAAAAAAAATGGTATCGGGACATCCCTACTATAAACCACTCGTTCTGGTTCAGAATTAACCCTGTAATGTTTTTGTTGTTACTAGAAGTCAATTGACTAGTTACAGATACCCGAAATGGTGAAAAATGACATATAAAAGTATAACAATTAACGTCTCCTTGTGGCTGCCTGGCTGTCCCCATACAGTATAACGTCTCCTTGTGGCTGCCCCCATACAGTATAACGTCTCCTTGTGGCTGCCCCCATACAGTATAACGTCTCCTTGTGGCTGCCCCCATACAGTATAACATCTCCTTGTGGCTGCCCCCATACAGTATAACGTCTCCTTGTGGCTGCCCCCATACAGTATAACGTCTCCTTGTGGCTGCCCCCATACAGTATAACGTCTCCTTGTGGCTGCCCCCATACAGTATAGTGTCTCCTTGTGGCTGTTCCCATACAGTGTAACGTCTCCTTGTGGCCGCCCCATACAGTGTAACGTCTCCTTGTGGCCGCCCCATACAGTGTAACGTCTCCTTGTGGCCGCCCCATACAGTGTAACGTCTCCTTGTGGCCGCCCCCATACAGTGTAACGTCTCCTTGTGGCCGCCCCCATACAGTGTAACGTCTCCTTGTGGCCGCCCCCATACAGTGTAACGTCTCCTTGTGGGCGCCCCCATACAGTGTAACGTCTCCTTGTGGCTGCCCCCATACAGTGTAACGTCTCCTTGTGGCTGCCCCCATACAGTGTAACGTCTCCTTGTGGCTGCCCCCATACAGTGTAACGTCTCCTTGTGGCTGCCCCCATACAGTGTAACGTCTCCTTGTGGCTGCCCCCATACAGTGTAACGTCTCCTTGTGGCTGCCCCCATACAGTGTAACGTCTCCTTGTGGCTGCCCCCATACAGTGTAACGTCTCCTTGTGGCTGCCCCCACACAGTGTAACGTCTCCTTGTGGCTGCCCCCATACAGTATAATGTCTCATTGTGGCCCCAAGTGTTTTTTTCTTCTAAATGGGCATTTATCGCGATATATATCGTTATCGCGATAAATTTCTTAATATCGTTATCGTGGTAATATTTTTGATATCGTCCAATCCTAGGTGAGCGACACTGACAGCCAGCGGGGAGAGGGAGTGATGTCACTCGGCTTAAACAGTCATGTGCACCGCCTGTCACATTGTTAGCCTCGCGGTGAGGACCTTTCATCTGGCAAAAAATTGTGAACTAAGTATCATGATATGTACAGTGGTGCCCAGGGATCTCACTGCACTTACTATTATCCCTGGGCGCCGCTCCGTTCTCCTGCTATGCCCTCCGGTATGTTTGTTAACTTAGTTATACTGGGAGGAGCCTGCCCTTTTTCTCCCAGGCTGTGAGCTCTGCGCTGCGATTGGCCAGCGCTACAGCCTGGGAGAAGAAGACGCCCAGGAGAACAAGGGCAGTCTCCTCCTACTATAACTAAGTGACCGAACATACCAGAGGGCATAGCAGGAGAATGGAGCGGCGCCCAGGGATAATAGTAAGTGCTGTGAGATCCCTGGGCGCCGCTGTACAGATCATGACACTTGAAAGGTCCTCTTTAACGCTCCAGTGGCTGCGCCCGGCTGCTGGTGTGCTGGGCCTATTTTCAAGCAGGGGCAAATACCCAGGCGCCAGGACAAATTTCCTGATCGCCATGGCGACCTGGCGCCTGGGATTTGAATTTGTCGAGCCCTGATATATATAATCACACAGTTTTTCGCCCTATAAGGGTGGGTTCACATCACATTTTTCCCATCCATTTAGCGTATATAAAAAACGTATACGTTAAATGGATGCCTCAGACTGATGCCATACAGTGGCATCCGTTCACCATAGAGTTCTATTGTTAATAAAAACAATACTCTGTTCTCCTTCTCCTTGACCTGTCCTTTGCCTTCGACACTGTTGACCACTCCCTTCTGTTGCAAACTCTCTCATCTCTTGGCATCACTGACCTGGCCCTCTCCTGGATCACATCATACCTCACAGACCGGACGTTTAGCGTCTCCCACTCTCGCACCACCGCCTTGTCTCATTCCCTCTCTGTTGGTGTCCCGTAAGGCTCTGTCCTAGGACCCCTGCTCTTCTCTATCTACACTTTTGGCCTGGGGCAGCTCATAGAGTCCCACGGCTTTCAGTATCACTCCTACACTGATGACACACAAATCTACCTCTCTGGTCCAGACATCACCACCTTACTATCAAGAATCCCACAATGTCTATCTTCTATATCATCCTTCTTCGCCTCTCGCTTTCTAAAACTTAACATGGATAAGACAGAATTCATAATCTTTCCCCCATCTTGTTCAACCCCCCCCAACAGACCTATCTATCATGATCAATGGCTGCACACTCTCCCCGGTCAACAAAGTCTGCTGCCTTGGAGTGACCTTGGATTCTGCCCTTTCCTTCCAACCGCAAATCCAAGCCCTTTCCTGCATCTGTGCTTTCCTAAACTTTGATCTGCGAAAATGCTTGTACATGCCCTCATTATCTCCCGCCTAGACTACTGCAACATTCTCCTCTGTGGCCTTCTATCTAGCACTCTCGCACCCCTCCAATCTATCCTCAACTCTGCTGCCCGACTAATCCACCTCTCACCCTATTACTCCTCTGCCTCTCGCCTCTGCCAATCCCTTCACTGGCTCCCTATTGCCCAGCGAATTCACTTCAAAGTACTAACAAATACATACAAGGCCGTCCACAACCTGTCCCCTCACTACATCTCTGAGCTACTTTCCCGATACATCCCCACACGCACTCTCCGATCCTCACAAGACCTCCTTCTCTCTTCTCCTCTTATTGCCTCTTCCCACAATCGACTCCAAGATTTCTCCCGTGCATCCCCCATACTCTGGAACTCGCTACCCCAACATATCAGACTCTCACCTACAGTGAAACCTGAAAACCCACCTCTTCAGACAGGCCTGCAACCAGTGACCCTGCTGCCTCTATACCGCCATGACCAACTTAACTCACACCTACTGTGTCCTTCTCCCATACCATGTAGATTGTAAGCCCTCACGGGCAGGGCCCTCTCTCCTTCTGTACCAGTTTGTAACTTGTCTTGTTTATGATTAGTACAATTGTCTGTATTATGTATGTGCACCCCTTATCATATGTACAGCGCTATCGAATGAATGGCGCTTTAATAATAAATAATAATAATACTTTCTTTTAAACAAACGGAGGCATAAAACTTTATGTGAACCCACCCTTAGAGGAGGAACATCAGAATTTTTTTTTTTATTAGACCTCAGATCAGAACCCCAATGCTCATAAGACCCCCATTGTGAAAAGACCCCCATTAAAAACTCAATTCAGACCCCCAATGCACATAAGATCCCCAGCCAGACCTCAGATAAGACCCCAGTGTGAATGACCCCAATCGGACCTCAGATTAGACCCCCATTCAGACCTCAGACCACAGCCCTAATGTGAATGACCCCATTCAGATCCCCATGCTCAGAGCTTGCCTCTCCTGCTCCGGCCGCTGCTCTTAGGATCCAGCTCTCTTCTTCTTCCTGCCGTGCGCTGTGCTGTGACCCGGAACGCACAGCTTGAGGTCACAGAGCGCCAACGTCCTCACGCTGTGCGCAGTCACAGCACAACG
The DNA here is from genome assembly GCF_905171765.1 of Bufo bufo. Lineage (NCBI taxonomy): Eukaryota > Metazoa > Chordata > Amphibia > Anura > Bufonidae > Bufo > Bufo bufo. The sequence goes on along the minus strand of NC_053393.1, from coordinate 376,054,982 downwards.
AGCGGCCGAGGAAGACCAGGAAGTGGCGAGTACAGAGCTAGAGGAGCACTGCATTCACCGAAGTCCTCATGTACTAATGAGCTGTTCCATAATTAAAGCACTCATTAGTATTCGCCCCATAAGACGCACCAATGTGTTTTTTGTAGTATGTGTTTTTTTTTTGGGGGGGGGGGGGGGGTTTAAAATCTGAATTATCACATGTATGTTAAGGTTCTTTAAAGGGGTTGTCTCACCATTTATCACCTATCCACAGGGTGGGTGATAAGTGTATAATCACTGGGAGTCCCACTTCTGGGACCCTCACCGATTGTGAGCACAGGGGTCCTGAGTGCTCCGATTTGGATAAATTGTATGCAGCTGTTCTATTCATTCTCTGTGGGACTGACGGAGACATCGGAGTGCTCTATTGGAATATCTGCAGACCTGTAGACAATGCATGGAGCTGTCATTGTGTACTTATGGCTGACATTCCATTCTAATGGGGGGCACAGGACTTCCACTCCTGAGTGGTGGGGAATGATAATAAATTGCTCTTGTGGAACAGCCCTGTAAAAGGGTCTGTTCACCTTTACATTGCAGGCTTCAGCCAGAGCCTTTGTCACAGATTCCATAAGATTTATGGCAGAATCTGCAGTTTATAAATGAATGAGGTCTGCAACCGAACCGGCAATGCATCTTGGTTATAAATGAGTGTTAGTAGAGTCTTATGCAGCACAACCTTAAAATTACTGAGGAATGCTCATGTGATGCTATGAAGATCTCATAGTCACTTACATTGTTAGAATGCTTGCTTGCAGGGCAGCAGTGCCTATTGTAAATGTCTCTTCATGTGGCGTTCACATTTATTGATCAAGCCACCAGTAAAAACCATCTTAACAGTGGCACAGTCACTGATGAATGCCGTTAAGGGTACAACCATGGTGGTGTACCTTTCTATGGCTCCCCCTGGTTGTCTCAGATTTGGTACCTAGGTGTTCAGTTCTGATGGCCACACATGGCCAGTTTCTCAGTTCCTCTGCTTCAATATGCATTTGGCTATAAGATTCTTGTTGTTGTGCAGGCCAGCTGCTGGACACATTAGGTGGACATTCTGAGATGGAATCGATAGGACACCAGGAGGCGCCATATATTCAACTGGAGAATATTTAGCAAGATCTGACAAAGAAAGGTAATTGTCAGTCGTGACCAACAACCTCCTTAGTGTCCATTTACACGTCCGCAATTTTTTTCCGGATTTGTTCCAGATTTTGCGGACCTATTCATTTTCAATGGGAAATGCTATGTGCTGTCCGCATCCGCATTTCCGTATCCGCAATTCCTTTCCCGAAAAAAAATAGAACATGTTCTATTCTTGTCCGCAATTGCGGACAAGAAAAGGCATTTTCTATTATAGTGCCGGCGATGTGCGGTCCGCAAATTGCGGAACGCATATTGCCGGTGTCCATGTTTTGCGGATCCGCAATTTGCAGACCACAAAACACCTACGGATGTAGGCTTGGTTTACAGTTGTGTTGGTAATCCGGTAGGCTGATCTGACACAGGATCAGGCTAGTGGAGCTCGCCGTATCTGGCATCTCCGGACACAGCCGTGGATCCTCATTTGACTATAATGGGATCTGGCGGTTTCCGATAGAAATGCTGGGTTTCGGCTGGACAAATACTGGTGCGTACTGTGTTTTTTGTTTTGTTTTTTGTATAACCTGCTGGATTCCCATGACAACTGTGAACAAAGCCTAAATAAGAAGAGATGATTACATAAAAGGGCAGCAGTCTGCAGCACTGGGTTTAGAGCACAATGAGGGTCATTTATTATCCAGAAATGCATCTATATTAGGCATATTTCTGGTGCAGATTGTGGCGCAAGGATTATTTGCTCCGCAATCTGCGACTTTTCCCGCTCACGTCAGGTCTAAAAAAAAGTGGGCGGGGGAGGGGATAGGCCGGCAGGCCCGTCTCATTCATCAGTTTGTTTTAGGCGTAGAAAAAGGTCTAAATGTAAGTCAGCTAGGAAGCTGTTTTATTTTTAGACCGCCAGTGGATGCGCCAAAGTTATGTAGAGGCTGGCGCCTCTAGATACTGTAACTTCGTCAGATCCACAGCCAGCGCAGGGGCTTATTAAGACCGGCATCTAAAATGCATAAAGGAGTAAAAGACATAATGGAGCAATGTGGCCCATTCTCCTCCACTGCTGTGACATCCTCATACTTGCAGGCTATACGTTCCCACATGTTCCTTACCTAAAGCCCAGTCTCTGCTGTACTCCACCCATACAAGACGTGCACATTGTGACTGTCACTGTTTCTGTGGGCAGCACAGGCAGGCATTGTCTGATACAGGGTATCCTTAAAAAAGGAAGATCACCTCTTTCTCTGCACTAAATGTTGATGATCCCATTGATTTGATGTATGTAGTATGATGATCGAGTCCGCTGAGAACCGGAGAAAGGTTTATATACTGAAAATAAATCCTATGGTGAGTAATATGCACAGGACAGCCAAGATGGAGAAAACTGTTCTGTACACATGTTAAGTTGTCTCGGGAGAGGCTGACATATTCTGACCTCAGACATCCGCCATATAGCGATAAACATATCTATTGGCAATACATTTAATTTTAAGTTAAATGCTAAAAAAACAGTATCCGCTATTCTGAAATTAAAGGGATCTTCCAATGTATCTTCTCCAGTGATTTTTCTGTCCCAAGAGGACAGCTGTTATGCCGCCACTCTGCTCACCTACTCCTTTGTTCCTCGGTGCTTTTCCCCTTCGGTTGCCAGAGCAGCGCTGTTCAGCTCTTTTGCAGGCTACAGCCTGCTTCTTGTCAGCACTTCCTCTCGCTCTGCCTATAAGGGTGTGCGTGCACTTTCTCTGGTTCTTGACGGGCCAGTGCACATTCACATTGATCTTCCCCAGCCAATAGCTGGTTACTTTGTGGTACTTAAGACACCTTACCCTGTTGGAAGGTACCCGAGCAATAGGTTCTAGTTCACTAGTGTCCTGCAAAGGTGTGCTGTTTCTACATTTGCTTGCTTGTGTACCGACTTCTGCTTGTTTTCTGGATTTGAGCGCTCCATTTTGAACCTGAGCTGCCCGTCCTGATCTTGGACTGTTTATCGGATTGCATGAACTCTTTCTGCCCTGACCTCAGCCTGATCCTGACTATGGTTTTGCCTGATCCATTGGTGCTCTCCACCATTGTCTCTTGACTTCTGTGGGTCGGCAGTCATTTGAACAGAAACTGCTCGGTTGCGGCCTGGTGGTTCCCCTGCTGCAGAGTCCAGATCCATGTATAGGTGTTAAAGGGTGAAGTCCAGGGGGCGTCTTAGATAACGTCCTTAGGAATAGCCCCCAGCCAGATTTGTTCAAGTGACACAGTGGATCCACATTCAGAACAATGCTTGCATTCAAGCAAATGTATGTACGCTGTGTAATGTTCTGCTGCCTACAACGCTTGCCTTACCTCTAGGACCATCTTTTTTTGGTGACACTTCTGTGGCGCTTTATCTATAATCATTTTTCTTCCCAGGGAAATTGTTTAGCTTTACTTCCAGCAATTACACAAAAGTAGGATTGAATCCAGATCCCTTACAGCATCTGAAAACTTGCTAAACCGTAGACGTCGCAAAATGTAGTGTTTAGTGTGAAATCTAGAAACCTGTGAATTACTGGTCTGTATGCAGTTAAAGTGATTTAATTCTGTCTCCGGGGCAGAAAACAAAAAATTAGAATTCGACTTGCCAAATAGATATATTGTCTCTGTTGATTTTATAGTCGGACTCAGACAGTGTGTCGCCCCATTAGCAATACTGTATGTCTGAGCTGTGTCAGGTAAAAAATGGGGCAGGTTCATAGGCCTCCCATTATGTGACTGTATCAGATAAAGCAACGACTGGCACATCGTGTCTCATCTCCTGTGGAATAGTGTGTGGTTACACTGGGCGGCCTCTGTACTTGAGATTGAGCTGTGTTATATTCATTATTGTATTTAAAGGGAATCTGTCAGCAGCGACCTCCCTATCAAACAGGTTGTATAGACACATAGCTGTGGTTCACCTGATTAAAACGCTGTTTTTCTTTTGTTCATCTCAGGCTCCGTTTCCCAAACTATACTTTTTCTTAATCTGCAGATGAGGCCTTGGTGCAATGGGGGCATCATCATTGCTCTCGTCGCTATGATAAGGAGCATAGAAGGTCTGAAATGCATTAGCAATACCACTGTCTGTTATGCATGCTGGGATTTCTGCCCCCTGGTCCATGTTGCCTGTGCGGCCCAGCACTTCCATGCACCAGATGTTTGAAGATTTACACTACGAAGGCGAATAACCTCTAAAGATGCAGCATGTGCATTTGCTTGGGCAGCGCTTATCCTAAAATTGGAACAATGATCAACTTGGCCCCCTAGTAAGGATGATTTCTGAAGCTCTCCGTGTTTTTAACATATACCACCCACTCCTATACCGCCAGCCAGCTCCCACTCATTCCACACTATTATTACACAGTGTCAATCCATTGTTCCCAGTTGTCTGCCAGTGTTTGGGCCACCATGTCAAGCATCTTGGGGCATGAAAGACAACTTTTGGCATAAAACGACATAGATGGGTAAGCAGTGTTAAGAAATACTAACCGCTGTCTAAAAATACTGGTTGCGGGGTGCCTGTAATATGAAGGCATTAAAGGGGTGGTCTCACTTTACCAAATGTAGAGAAATGTTAATACAAGGCACTTACTAATGTATTGTGATTGTCCTTATTGCCTCCTTTGCTGGCTTCATTTATTTTTCCATCACATTATACACTGCCTGTTTCCAGGGGTTATGACCACCCTGCAATCCAGCAACGGTGGCCGTGCTTACACACTATAGGAAAAGACGCCACGCTATGTGCACTCCCACGATCCTGTCACCAGAGAGGCAAGGGCTTTTTCCTTTTTTTCCTGTCATCTAATAGGACGTATGATAGGGATTTCCCTAATGGGACAGTCCCTTTTAAAGGGGTTCTGCACTTTCATTTAACTGATGATCTATCCTCTGGATAAATCATCAGCATCTGATTGGCGGGGGTCCGACACCCGGGACCCCCACCGATCAGCTGTTTGAGAAGGCAGCGGCGCTCCAGTAGCGCCGCGGCCTTCTCACTGTTTACCGCCGGCCCACTGACGTCACAACTAGTATCAACTAGCGTGGGCGGGGCTAAGCTCCATTCAAGTGAACAGAGCTTAGCCCCGCCCACACTAGTTGATACTAGTCGTGACGTCAGTGGGCCGGCTGCTACTGGAGCGCCGCTGCCTTCTCAAACAGCTGATCGGCGGGGGTCCCGGGTATCGGACCCCAGCCGATCAGATGCTGATGATCTATCCAGAGGATAGATCATCAGTTAAATGAAAGTGCAGAACCCCTTTAACTATTCTGAGGCGAGGCTGCTGATAGCTAGTCTGTACGTGTCTATTCATCCAATAGTTTATTATGTGACTGGCACATGGGTCTTGTACACAAAAACTGAAGAATTATCAAACTAGTGCAAAGCAAAATGGCACAATTGACCATAGCTAAAAAGGCTCCTGCCTTTATATTGTATGTGCAAAAGCTGGATATTAATTGGTTCAAATGAGCAGCTACACCATTTTCCACTGCAGTTGCCAGTCAGTTTTCACCTTTAATTTTTCGAGAGCTGAATTGAAAATAAAAGTGCTCTGTTCGGTTGCAGGGGCTGACATTGACGCATTACATTAGTGTGTTTTTTAATATATTCATTCACGTGTAGCACAACAGGTGCATTTGTACGACCGTAATTTCGGCCGGTGTCCAATCCGCATTTTATACGGCTCCTGTGCAGACCCATCCATTTCTATGGTGCACTTTAACACTTCATCTGTGTGCCATCCACATCCATGCGGATGAGCCGCAAATTATAGAACATATTTTTGTCAGTTTTAGGGCTCGTGCACACGAGCAGCTGATCCTGATGCAGCCCGTGCCCGTATTGCAGCCCTCAAACAGCGTGTCCGCAATATATGGGCACTGGCCACGTGCACTCTGTATCACAAATGTAGACCCATTTACTTCAATGGGTCCACAAGATATGGGGTGGAGCAGAAGCACTACGTAGCGCTTTTATGGGATTTCGGGATCTGCACCGCAAAAAAAAAAAAAATAGAACGTTCTATATATTTTTTTTGCAGTGCTGACTGAATTTTAGTGAATGGGTTCACAAACAGTAGGCACACGGCCGGTGCCCATGCATTGTGGACTGCAATTTATTTGTGTGCATTAGCCCTTATGGGTGAGAATAGGCTTTTTTTTTTTTTTCAATGGGGCTTGCAAAAGGTGTGGGATGCACACGGGACGCAACTGTATTTTGCAGATCCGCAAGTTGTTTGAATGGTCCCTATGGACTCATTCAGACGTATGTATCTGTTTTGTGGTCCACAAAACATGGATACCAGCCATGTGCATTCCGCATTTTGCGGAACTGCCAGCCCTATGATAGAAATGCCTATTCTTGTCTGCAAAAACGGACAAGAATAGGACATGTTCTATCTTTTTTGAGAGACCACAGAACGGAAATATGGATGCAGATAGCACACTGTCAGCATCTTTTGCTGCCCCATTGAAATGAAGGTTTCCGCATCCGTTCCGCAAAATTGCAGAACGGATGTGGACACAAATATACGGTCATCTGAATGAGCCCTAGGTCTGTGAAAAGCATGACACAACCACTGTGTAGAGCAGGTATCAGCAATAGTCTTGATCAAGCACCATGGTGCTCGGGTGGAACACATCGGGATGCTCGGGTGCTCTACCGAGCACCTGAGTATAAATGAAGTCAATGGGAGAACCCAAGCATCAAACCAGGCACTCCCTGCTCTGAAGAGGGGAGGGTGCCTGGTTCATAGGAAAAGGTCAGAAATTGACGGAAACACCATCGAAATGCTTCGGGAACAGCATGGGGAGGATGTCTGGATGCATCTTGGAATCCCAGGTCGCTGTTGGGAACGAGGTAGTACGCCACTTTTACAGACTGACAATAATACGCACCAAACTGAAGATAAAATTGATTTTAGAGGAAAAATTGGGCCTTATTCACATTGTGGTACAATTGTTCATGTAGTGGGACTCCTACACTCATAAAGCCTATGCACTAAGGGTACTTTCACACTAGCGTTATTCTGATCCGGCACGGAGTTCCGTCCTAGGGCCTCAATACCGGAAAAGGACTGATCAGTTTTATCCTAATGCATTCTGAATAGGGGGCAATCCGTTCAGGATGCATCCGGATGTCTTCAGTTCAGTCTTTTTGACTTTTCAGGACGGAGATAATACCGCAGCATGCTGCGGTTTTATCTCCGTCCCAAATTCCGGAACACTTGCTGGAATGATAGATCCGGCATTTTTTCCCATTGAAATGCATTTAATGCCAGATCCGGGCCCGAGTGTTCCGGCAAAACGGATCCGGCATTGCGGTCTGCGCATGCTCAGACCGCAAAAAATGTTCAAAAAATAAATGCCGGATCCGTTTTTCTGGATGACATCGGAGAGACGGATCCGGCATTTCAATGCATTTGTCAGACAAATGCCATCAGTTTGCATACGTTTTGACGGATCCGGCAGGCAGTTCCGGTGACGGAACTGCCTGCCGGAATCCTCTGCCGCATGTGTGAGTACCCTAAGTGAAAGGGCTGCCAAAAATTACAAGGAACCGGCACTACAATATACCCTTTATTACACATAAAGGAGGGCATCATACACGGCTTTTAAAAATTATGATTGATTGGCCTGCTGGTGACCCCTTAAAAACATTTGGAGCAAGGGCCTGCTGATCTGACCATCTAAAACATTATGTGCTAGGGCCTGCTGCCGCTATGGTGACTCTAGATAACCTGGGCCCAATCGCACGTCCCCGTGACAGCGACGATTCATTCGAATGTCTTCCCTATCAACTTTCGATGGTATTTTTCAGCCCAAACCATGTAGACCATGGGTAACGGGGGAATCGTGGTTCGATTCCGGAGAGGGAGCCTGAGAAACAGCTATGGCTACCACATCCAAGCAAGGCAGCATGCTCGCAAATTACCTATTAGGTATAATTAGGTGAAGGCCTGCTGGTGAGCTGACCCTGTAAAAAATTATATGCGAGGGACTGCTGGTGATATGACCCTCTAAAAAAAATGATATGCGAGGGTCTGCTGGTGATCTGACCCTGTAAAACATATTATTTATATATGTATGTGTATATATATATATATATATATATATATATATATATATTAAACCATATAGCCTTGTTTTGTGGTAGAGAGGGTGCATGGGAATACAGTGTATTCAGTACATTATAAACAACACATTTAAAGTGCCTTTATGTTCATCAGCTTTCCTCTGGTGGAGTCGAGAAGTCATGGTCAATCCAGGCCATTTTTATAAGAGTCAACCTGTCAGCATTTTCAGTTGAACTTCCATGAGTACTACCCTCTGTAGCGGAGGCAACCGTCTCCTCCTCCTCCTCCTCCTCTTCATCGTCCAATTTGTGCTGAGAAGACGAACTGAGGGTGATCTGGCTATCACACTGTGTAATGTCTTCCCCCATTTCCACCTCTTCCCCATGCAAAGCGTCGTTCTTAATTGTGAGCAGCGAGCGTTTGAGATATTTACGCTGATAACAGCGTTCTCGCCGCTCACCATCTGTGTTGATTCCTCAAAGTTTCTTAAAACCTCACAGAAGTCAGACATCCATGCCCACTCCTCGATTGTGAATAGCGGAAGCTGACTGGAAAGGCGACGACCATGTTGCAACTGGTATTCCACTACTGCCCTCTGCTGCTCACAAAGCCTGGGCAACATGTGGAACGTCGAGTTCCCGCGCGTGCTCGCGTTGCACAACAACCGGTGAGCTGGCAATTTCAAGCGCTGCTGCAGCGTTGACAGACCAGCTGAAGCTGTTGATGACTTGCGGAAATGTGCACACACGCAGTGCACCATCACCAGTAGCTCAGGAAAATTGGGGTAGGTTTTGAGAAACCACTGAACCACAAGGTTGAACACGTGGGAATAGGCATGTGATGTGTCTGAGCTTGCCGAGCTCCAAAGCCGCCACCAAGTTACGGTCATTATCAGACACAACCATGCCTGGTTGTAGGTTGAGTGGCGAGAGCCACAGCTCAGTCTGGTCTCTTATCCCCTCAGCCCTCAGCTCTGTGGCGGTGTGCTGCTTGTCGCCTAGGCATATGAGCTTCAGCATGGCCTGTTGCCGCTTCCCCACTGCAGTGCTACACTGCTTCCAGCTACCGGCTGATGTCTGACTGGTGCTGCACATGGATAAATCTGAGGTGGAAGTGGCGGAGGAGGAGAAGTGGGGTTTGGAGCCACTAACGTAGGTGCTGCCGGAAACCCTGATCGACGTAGTGCCTGCAATCCTTGGCGTCGGTAGCACCTGTGCCATCCCAGGGTATGACTCGCTCCCCGCCTCCACACATTCACCCAGTCTGCCGTCAGGGAAATGTAGCGTCCCTAGCTGAATGCACTTGTCCATGTGTTCGTGGTTAAGTGGATCTTCCCAGTAACTGCGTTGGTCAGGGCACGCGTGATGTTATGGGACACATGTTGGTGTAAGGCGGGCACGGCACATCTTGAAAAATAGTGGCGGCTGGGGACTGCGTAACGCGGGACGGCCGCCGACCTCAGGCTGTGGAAGGCCTCAGTGTCCACAAGCCTAAATGGCAAAATTGCCAGGGCCTGTAATTTGAAAAGCTGCGCATTTAGTGCTATGGCCTGTGAGTGGGTGGCTGGGTATTTTCGCTTGCGTTCAAAGGCCTGGGGTAAGGACATTTGGACGCTGCGCTTGGACACGGAAGTGGATGTGGTCGCTGATGGTGCTTGCAAAGGTTCAGGTGCAGGGCGGGAGGCATCCGAGCCTGCACCTTCGACAGGGGATTGGCCAGCACGTAACATAGGAAGAGGAGGCAGTGGTGTGACCCGCAGACACAGATTGTTGATCCAGGCGTTCGTCCCACTTATTACGGTGCTTGGATGCCATGTGGCGGATCATGCTGGTGGTGGTGAGGTTGCTAGTGTTCACACCCCGGCTCATTTTCTTATGGCTCAGGTTGCAAACTATTATTCTTTTGTCGTCCGCACTTTCCTCAAAAAAGCGCCATACTGTGGAACATCTACCCCTTGGCAAGGGAGATTTCCGCGAGGGGGTGCTGCGTGGGACAGTTGCGGGCCTGTTTGGTGTGGCCCGCCTTCTCCCTTTTGGCACCCCACTGCCTCTTCCAGCCTGTTGCAGTGCTCCAGATCCCTCCCCCTCTGTACTGCTGTCCTCGCTCGGCTTTCCACCTTCCCAGGTTGGGTCAGTGACTTCACTGTCCACCACCTCCTCTTCCGCTTCCTCACTCTGCTCAAGCTCCTAACTTGTTGACCTATCCGCTACCTCAGTGATTGACAACTGTGTCTCATCCTCTTCATTAACTTCTTGAAACAGTAATTGCGGTTGAGTCATTGGCAACTGTGTCTCATCATCATCCACCTCATTAAACACTAATTGACGTTAAACATTATCTGCTTCAATCCAACCGACCACCTGGTCGCACTGGTCTGACTTCAAGAGTGGTGTCCTGCGCCGCCCTGCAAACTGGGACATGAAGCTAGGTATCGTGAATGATTGTTTTTCTTGTGCTCTGGCAGCAGGCACAGTTTCTCCGCGCCCAGGGCCCCGGCCTCTGCATGCACCACCAGCATCACGGCCACTTCCCCATCCCTTACTGCTCTCCTTCCCTGAAAGTAATGTCACACATACAGTAGCGTAGGATTTGGAAGTGTATGCGCCAAAAAATTTACAAAAGTATTTGATTAGGAAATGTTATGCAGGACAGGTACCACAGGTAATGTCACTGTTCGCAGTGTCTACAGATAAAGGTACACCTGGATGTCACTGATATTTTAGGGATGCACGCACTTTAAACAGGAGATGTGGTGCGGATAATTTAACTGTCCGCAGCGGCCTATTACACGGTATTTAGCGCAGTATGCGCTAAAAATATATATTGCTGCTGTCGCACACAATAGTGCTTAAAAGGACTTTTGGGTCTCTGAAAAGTTTTTTGTATAAAAATCTTCTTATTACACTCCCTACACTGTCTGTCCATTTCTATGCACAGCTCTCCCTAGCACTGAGCAATTTAGCTCAGGTTGCGCTACAAACATATATTTTTGCTGTCACACACAATAGTCCTTACAAGGACTTTTGGGTCTCTGAAACGTTTTTGTACAAAAAAAAATATTCAATTACACTCCCTACACTCTCTGTCCCTTCCTATGCTCGGCTCTCCCTGACTACGAATATGCCGAACATGCGTCATCGGGTGCTATATAGCACCCGATGACTCATTCCGTCCAGCCAATCACTGTAATGCCAGTAGCCAACATGGCATTACATGGCATGCTACTGGCATTACAGTGAGGGCAGCACTCACCTGCTCGTTTATTGGCTGCGTAGCAGAAACGTGCGGGGAGGAGACTCGAGCATGGCGCTCGAGCACATGTGGTACTCGACCGTGTACCGCCATGTGCCAAGCATCGAGATGCTCGAGCCAAACAGGTGTTCGGCCGAGCATGCTCGATCATCACTAATCAGCAACCTTCGGCACTCCAGCTGTTGTGAAACTACATTTCCCAGCATGCTCCATTCCTTTCTAGAAGAGCAAAGCAAGTATACATGCTGGGAGTTGTAGTTTCACCTGGAGTACCGAGGTTGCCTACCCCGGTGTAGAGGACATGCAATGAGCTTCTAATTGTAAGCTCACTGAAGATGCATCAACCCAGTGACACCACCAGGTGGAAGCAGACAATTACTATTAATGTGCCGCTGACAGATTTACTATACTCCTATTATCTTGTTAGCATAGCTCTTTCTGTATGTGGCTTTTACTGTTCTTCACCTCAGAAAGGCGGGTCACGGCGAGCAGACGCGACAAACACATGTTCCAAACAGATGTCCTTTGAGCGGTTTGTGTGAGGTGCAGTCGTGAGCTAATATCTTCCAGTGCTCCGCTGGGTCTGTGTTTCATTCCTCTAAGGGTTTATTAAAAGTCTCATATTCTTTGTAGTGGAAATTCTTTTGAACCATTTTCCAGGCCTGCAGAACTCATCTTCTGCTATGTGCTGGACTCCGGGGTGTGAGATCAATCTTTTTATGAATCTGCGCTGATGTCTCACCTTTACTCACAGCGTGCCCAGATGTTTGTGATAGGTTATGGATCAAGATAACCAGGCATTTGGGGGGGGGGGGGGGGGGGGTAAAGTGGGGGATGCAGAATTTCTGTAAGTCAGTGGTGTTTAGTATTTCTGTGTCTTTACTGCCAATATGTGTGAAATCTGTACATGCGTTAATAAATACTCACTAGACACAATGTCAGCTTAGCTCAGATTTTCAGTGGCTATGGTATCTGCATGCAGGGGCGTACTGGCCATACACCCTACAGGGAAATTTCCCGGCGGGCTGATGCCCAGGGGTCCACCCGAACCCTCCTCATGGCTGCGTTCAGGTACATAACGATCTGATGCTCTCAGTATAGGACCATCAGGATCAGCTTTCCCATACGGCAGTCTTGATCTCTCTGCGGCTGCGCAGGGAATATCGAGACCGATGTACCATATGCTGGTCTTGGTAAATTTCCCCTAATGTCTTTTAAACTGTGTAGACCTAACCAGGGGCAGACTGGGAACTTAAAGTGGCCCTGGAAAAAAAAAAGAAATAGTGGCCCCCATATTGTAGGCGTGTCCAAATTGACAGAAGGCAGGGCTAACGCAAGTAGATGGGGCCAGCAATACCATATTGTGGCACAAAATACCACCCTGGCAGGGCCAAATACTACAGTGCAACACAATACACTGACCCAGCAGCATCAAAAACCACAGAGCAGCGCACAATAATGCCCCAGCAGGACAAGATACCTCCTGAGAAGCTGCCACTTTGTGGTGGCCAGCACCAGCTGCCACATTCTGCCCAACTTGCTTTAGGCATCTCCTCCAACTTTCCTTTAAACTTGTTTTTCTAACTCTCCATTAAAGGAGAGTGACATTTATTATGTAGAGAAAGTTAATACAGGGCACTTACTAATGTATTGCGATTATCCATGTTGCTTCCTTTGCTGGCTGGATTCATTTTTCCATCACATTATACACTGCTCGTATCCAGAGGTTACGACCACCCTTTAATCGCCGTGTTTGCACACTATAGGAAACAGCGTCAGCCTGTGTGCTCTCCTGTGGTCCTAGTCCCATAATGTCCAAGCACGGCCACCGCTGCTGGATTGCAGGGTGGTTGGAACAGCAGTGTATAATGTGATGGAAAAATGAATCCAGCCAGCAAAGGAAGCAATGTGGACAATCACAATACATTAGTAAGTGCCTTGGATTAGCTTTCTCTACATGATAAATGTGATTTGCTGACGTGAGACAATCCCTTTTAAAGGTTCACTGAGCTTTCCCCAAAAAAATTTGATATGTCATAGTGACATATTAAAGGTTTTGACCAGTGAAGCCTGAATGCTGAGACCCCTACTGATTGCTAGAATGAAGAGAGAGTGAATTGAGATGGGCCCCCTAGGCTTCTATTGAACCTGTCTTTTGCAGCAAGGAGAGAGAACCTGCTATGGGAACGCCTCTCTCCTCATTCCATCAATTGGTGGGGGTCTCTGTGCGCAGACCCCCACAGATCAAAACCTTTGTCACTGACATGTCAGATGTTTTTTTGTTTTTTTTGAAAGCTCAGTGACACATTAGTGTTTCATTCATTGTGAAACGTATGGAGTCCGGTCTGCTTGGCTTGCCCAGATTGGCCCCATGTTTATATGTGCCCGCATTACTGAGAAAAATGATGTTTTACTATATGCAAAGTAGCCTCTAGGAGCAATGGGGGCGTTGTCATTACACCTAGAGGCTCTGCTCTCTCTGCAACTGCCACGCCCTCTCCACTTTAATTGACAGGGCCAGGCATTCTTGATCCTGTCAATCAAACAGATGCTTTCAGCTGCCAAGAGGTCAGCTCATAGGTACAAATCTGCTGACAGATGCCCTCCTTTGATACAGAATTGTGGAAGCCAAACCAAAATGTGATCATCTTCAGTGTGTTAGTATATTGAAATGCAGTGTTACAGGATATAATAAATGGTATATACATGTTTTTTGTTTTTTTCCATTTTAAGGAAAAACGTGGGCACAGAGAAATGAGAGTTCTAGAAAATGTGAAAAACAGCTTATCTGAAACCAGTGATCATGTTCTTCCGAGGTGTACCGATGTAATGCGAGATGAGTTCGGACTGGCGCTGAAATCATGTAAGTTATTGCATAACGGTGAAAGCTTTCTTCTACACACCCTTTCAATGCTGGAGCTGTTCAATACACAGCATGTGCTGGGGAGTCCTCATTTTCTGCACTCCACACCATCCGGTCGCTGATTGCAGTAGAATACATGCACACGAGCGTTTTGTTTCCGCGTCCTTTACGTTTTTTTTTTTTTGCGGATAGGATGCGGACCCATTCATTTCAATAGGTCCGCAAAAAATGCTGACAGCAAACCGTGTGCTGTCCGCATCAGTATGTCTGTTCCGTAGCCCCGCAAAAAAAATAGAACATGTCCTATTCTTGTCCGTTGTAGGCATTGTTATAATGGATCCACATAAAAAAAAAAAAAAGGACGGCATACAGATGTCATCCATTTTTTTTTTTTTTTTTTTGCAGACCACAAAACTTATACGGTTGTGTGCATGTAGCATTAGTGTCAGCATGTGGGTTGCTGTTCCGTAACAGATTTTAACAAAAGACTGGGTCAGTTCAAGTAAATGACCCATTGTCTTGGTAAGGGTATCTGTCTCCAGTTTATATTGCCCTTAGGACACCATAAAACGGGTGACAGTTTCCTTTTAAAGGAGTTGTGCAAGAATGGGGAAGGTTTTTTTTTTTTGGCTCTACTACTCCACAAGAATTCTTTGCTGCACAAATTAAAGCCCCTTTACATGGGCTATTAATCGGGGAAATTGGGAAGGAGCGTTCCTGGGAACACTCGTTCCTGATAAATGCTGCATCACTGATGCGTTCACCTAAATCACAGTTTCTGGGCAGCAGGTTTTCTTGAAGTTCGTAATCATTGTATTAGAGTGAAAAAACTACTTACAAAATGTACCTGACGTCATCTGTATGGTCTTAGTGGAGTCACCCGGGCATGTCTGTGGTGGAGCCGAGTCACTGAATAAGGCCCGTCTCTCGGCCACATCTTACGTATCAGTGCCAAATCTCCTGCAGGAGAAGAGGCTCTTCTTCAGCGGCCAGGAATCAGACATGCGCTGCGCAGTGAGCGGAGGTTTGTACACCTTAGCTTCAATCGCTCACTGCACATGTCTGGTTTCCAGACGCCGATGAAGTGCCTCCGCTCCTGTTGTATTCAGTGACTCAGCTCAGCCTTGGACAAGCCCCAATGACCATATTGATGACATCAGGTACATTTTATAAGTTGTTTTTCCAACTTCTAGAAAAGCAGTTTAGGAAACAAGGCCCTCATGCACATGATCGTATTTTTCTATTCACATATGATCTGCATTTTTTAAGGATTGGATATGGACTCATTCATTTCAATGGGGACGCAAAAAATTTGGACAGTGCACCATGTGCTGTCCGCGTTTTCGTCTGGCAAAAAAAATGGAACATGTCTCTTAGAGGTCTGGAATGTATTGGATAACATTGACAGCATTATGTCAGTGTTATCCAGTACATTCCAGAACTGTAAGGCCCCTTTCACACGGGCGAGTATTCCGCGCGGATGCGATGCGTGAGTTGAACGCATTGCACCCGCACTGAATCCCGACCCATTCATTTCTATGGGGCTGTTCACATGAGCGGTGATTGTCACGCATCACTTGTGCGTTGCGTGAAATTCGCAACATGCTCTATATTCTGCGTTTTTGACGCAACGCAGGCCCCATAGAAGTGGATGGGGTTGCGTGAAAATCGCAAGCATCCGCAAGCAAGTGCGGATGCGGTGCGATTTTCACGCACAGTTGCTAGGAGACCATCGGGATGGAGACCCGATCATTATTATTTCCCTTTATAACATGGTTATAAGGGAAAATAATAGCATTCTGAATACAGAATGCAAAGTAAATTAGGGATGGAGGGGTTAAAAAAAATATAATTTAACTCATCTTAGTCCACTTGATCGCGCAGCCGACATCTCCTTCTGTCTCCTTCTTTGCTGATTGTAGGAACAGGACCTGTGGTGACGTCACTCCGGTCATCACATGATCCATCACATGATTTTTTACCATGGTGATGGATCATGTGATGACCGGAGTGACGTCACCACAGGTCCTGTTCCTACAATCTGCAAAGAAGGAAACAGAAGGAGATGCCGGCTGCGCGATCAAGTGGACTAAGGTGAGTTAAATTATATATATATTTTTTTTAACCCCTCCAGCGCTATTTTACTATGCATTCTGTATTCAGAATGCTATTATTTTCCCTTATAACCATGTTATAAGGGGAAATAATACAATCTACAGAACACCGATCCCAAGCCCGAACTTCTGTGAAGAAGTTTGGGTTTGGGTACCAAACATGCGCGATTTTTCTCACACTAGTGCAAAACGCATTACAATGTTTTGCACTCGCGCGGAAATCGTGCATGTTCCCGCAACGCACCCGCACATTTTCCCGCAACGCCCGTCTGAAAGAGGCCTAAGGGTTACATAGCATCATAAATCAATATAATGTTTTGCGACCCCGGCAGTGCTGGGAGGTCAGGCCGGGTGCTGAAAGTGGCCTTGCTCTGCCAGAAAAAGGTGTAGTGCGACCTCTGATGCTCTGCATTACTGGTTGACTGAAACGGCTGTCTACACTCTACAGATGGGTCTCTTGCTTAACTCATATGAGCTTATCTGAATTGTCTTATAATAACTCTCCAATGCCCATTTATTTATTTTTTCAGACAAAATATGTTGAGTAAGAGAAAATAAAATGGCTAAAAATCACATCCTATCATATAACCTGGTTTAAATGCCTCCCTGAGAAATGTTTTTGAATCCATACCCGTTTGAGGAACTACTAATAACTGAGCAGACATTAGAATCATTTCCATGTAGAAGGGAGAAGTGAGTTTTCCACTTTTTTTCCGTTAATTGACTGCAGTCGTCAGTTCAATTCTACATTGGCACCCTGTGCCTGAAAGAATGTGAATTATGTGTCTGCATTGAAACATTAGCCAATCTGCCTTAACAAATCGAAAAAGGACCACGCACAACATAAAAATGATATTAAGCAGATGGCAGCAGGTTGCCGCTTGGATTACACGTAGTAGTAACTCGTCACCGTACATTTAGTTTTTTTTTTTTCTGCTGATATATCTTTTCTGTGACTTGGCTTCCAGAGTGACCGCACTATGTATTGCAGCCAGCCTGGATGATGAGTTTTATAACTATGGGTCATATATTAGGTTTTCCTGACAAAGCAAACAACTCTGAAGTCTCAAATTAAATTTCAGTGCAATTTGCCTTAATTTTATGCCTTCCTGTTATTGTTCTGCAGTAAAACCCAGTAACGTAATACTCGCATGAAATACATTGTGCTCAAATATTTTTTAATTTAATTTAATTTAATTTTTTTATAAAAAAAAAATCAGGAAAGCTATTTTAGCAATTTTTACCCAAGTGTAATTTGATTTTGGCTTCCAGTAATATTTTTTTCAGTGCTATGCTGTACTGATATATTGATATTCAGTTGGTTGTTGCCCTCAAGCAGGGCAACAATCTGTATTTTATACAATGGAAATACAGTGGCATGCTAAAGTTTGGTCACCCCTGGTCATAATTACTGTTACTGTGAATAGTTAAAAATGAAATGATTTATCTCCAAAAGGCATAAAGTTAAAGATGCTACATTCCCTTTTGTATTTTAAGCAAAAAAATTCTTTACTTTAATCTTTTTACCTTTTTCATTTTTTTTTTTTACTTGGGGGCATTTTCCTGTTTTGAAAGTTTGGGCACCCTGCATGGTTAGTACCTAGTAGCACCTGATCTGAACATCATTGAAAATTTGTGGATAGACGTAAAAAAAAAGTGGTGCATGCAAGACGGCCCAGGAATCTCTCAGAACTGGAAGATATTTGCAAAGAAAGATGTAAGCTGTGAAATCTAGTTCCACCATAAAGAGGTGGACCACTCTGATTACCACCGACCTAGCATTTATCTAAGGCATAGGTGATAAATGCTTCTCGCTGGAACACCCCTTTAACCCCATTGGGACACAGACAATTTCACCTTAAGGACCAGGCCATTTTTTGCAAATCTGACCAGTGTCACTTTAAGTGGTGATAACTTTAAAACGCTTTGACTTATCCAAGCCATTCTGAGATTCTTTTTTCGTCACATATTGTACTTCATGACACTGGTAAAATGAAGTAAAAAAAAAAATTTATTTATAAAAAAAAATACCAAATGTACCAATTTTTTTTTTTAAATTGCATATTTCCAAGTTTCAATTTCTCTACTTCTATAATACATAGTAATACCTCCAAAAATAGTTATTACTTTACATTCCCCATATGTCTACTTCATGTTTGGATCATTTTGGGAATGATATTTTATTTTTTGGGGATGTTACAAGGCTTAGAAGTTTAGAAGCAAATCTTGAAATTTTTAAGAAATTTTTAAAAACCCAATTTTTAGGGACCAGTTCAGGTCTGAAGTCACTTTGCGAGGCTTATATAATAGAAACCACCCAAAAATGACCCTATTCTATAAACTACACCCCTCAAGGTATTTAAAACTGATTTTACAAACTTTGTTAACCCTTTAGGTGTTGCACAAGAGTTATTGGCAAATGGGGATGAAATTTGAGAATTTCATTTTTTTGCCAAATTTTCCATTTTAACCCATTTTTTCCACTAACAAAGCAAGGGTTAATAGCCAAATAAGACTGTATCTTTATTGCCCTGACTCTGCCGTTTACAGAAACACCCCATATGTGGTCGTACACTACTGTACGGCCACACAGTAGGGTGTAGAGGGAAAGGAGCGCCATATGGTTTTTGGAGGGCTGATTTTTATGGACCGGTTTATTTACACCGTGTCCTGTTTCAACCCCCCTGATGCACCCCTGGAGTAGAAACTCCCTAAAAGTGACCCCATTTTGGAAACTACAGAATAAGGTGGCGGTTTTGTTGGGACTATTTTTAGGGTACATATGATTTTTGGTTGCCCTATATTACATTTTTGTGAGGCAAGGTTACCAAAAATTGCAATTCTGAAATTTCATCTCCATTTGCCATTAACTGTTGAGGAACACCTAAAGGGTTAATAAAGTTTGTAAAATCAGTTTTGAATGCCTTGAGGGGTGTAGTTTCTTAGATGGGGTCACTTTTAAGGAGTTTTTACTCTAGGGGTGCATCAGGGGGGCTTCAAAAGGGACATGTCAATAAAAAAGGCCATCGAAATCAGCCATCGAAATCGTCCTTTCCTTTTGCGCCCTGCCTTTTAGTGATACAGCAGTTTACGACCACAAATGTGGCGTTTCTGTAAACTGCAGTATCAGGGTAATATATATTAAGTTTTGTTTGGTTGTTGACCCTTGCTTTGTTACCGGAAAAAACGTATTGAAATGGAAAAGTGCCAAAAATAGCTGTTTTGGCACCGTTTTTTTATTTTTTTTTGATAGTGTTAATCTGGGGGGTTAGGTCATGGGGTATTTTTATAGAGGAGATTTTTTTTTGGTTTTTTAGCAGATTATTTTATGTGGGGGCTAATTTTTTGCGGGATGAGAGGACTGTTTTATTGGCACTATTTTGGGGGCTATATGACTTTTTGATCGCTTGCTATTAAACTTTTTGTTATGTAAGGTGACAAAAAAAAAACATTTTTTGCACCTTTTTTTTTTTTTTTTTTTTTTTTTTGGGACCGTGTTAATTTGAGGGGTTAGGTCATGGGGTATTTTTATAGAGGAGATTATTACAGACGCGGAAATACCTAATTTGTATACTTTTATAAAATTATTTTAGTTTTTACAATTTTTTGGGGTGTCTCAAGTCTGAGAACCAGTTTTTTTTTTATCCGATGTCAGTGGCTAAATTAGGATATAAATTTAGTACTCCATGGAAGTGTGGTACTCCCTGAAGCAACCAATAATGCAGAGGCCCGGATGATCGGGGCACGTGTCTCACTGAGTAGTGGTGTCTTTCCGTATCCCCCTCCTGTGACACACTCTGCACTTTTTTTGGGTTCGTCCCTTCTTTCCAGTATGGGGGACCACACCTGGAAAGTGTTGGCCAGGGACGATCCGGGCGCCTCCAGTTCCCGAGGTACTCCAGCCTGCTCTTTCCCGGTCCGAAAAGATCAGGGCCTTGAGGACTGCCTCATAGAATTGAAGGAATGTCCCTGTGTTGCCAGCTCTCCGGGACAGCACAAAAGAGTTGTACATGGCAACCTGCACCAAGTAGACCGCAACTTTTTTGTACCATGCCCGGGTTTTGCGCATGGCATTATATGGCTTGAGGACTTGATCAGAGAGATCAACTCCTCCCATATATACCGATTGTAGTCGACGATACAATCGGGCTTGAGGACCGTTGCCGCGGTACCTCGCACAGGGACAGGGGTGATGCCGTTACCATGAATTGTGGACAGTACAAGGACATCCCTCTTGTCCTTATATCTGACCAGCAGCAGGTTTCCAGTGGTAAGGGCACGGGTCTCACGCCTGGGGATAGATACCTGGAGGGGGTGGGCAGGGAGGCCGCGTTGATTTTTCCGAACGGTCCCACAAGCGGATGTGGATCTGGCAGCGAGGGACTGGAACAAGGGGATACTAGTATAAAAGTTATCCACGTACAAGTGGTAACTCTTATCTAGCAGTGGGTGCAAAAGGTCCCACACAAGTTTCCCGCTAACACCCAGAGTGGGGGGACATTCTGGGGGTTGAATACAGGAATCTCGCCCCTCGTACACACGAAACTTGTAAGTGTACCCTAAGGTATTCTCACAAAGTTTGTACAGCTTCACGCCATACCTCGCCCGCTTTGAGGGAACATACTGGCGGAAAATGACTCCCCCCTTGAACGCAATGAGAGACTCATCAACCGCGACCTCCCTTCCAGGTACATAGGCCTGTACAAATTTGGCACCAAAGTGATTGATGACCGGCTGTGTCTTATACAGACGGTCAAAGGCAGGATCACCTCGGGGGGGACATGCTGCATTATCTGAATAATGCATGCATTTCCGGATGGCCTCAAACCGGAAGCGTGTCATGGCCGTACTGTAAAGTGGGGTCTTGTAAAGGACGTCCCCACTCCAGTAATGCCTGACACTAGGTTTCTTGACTAGGCCCATATGCAGCACGAGGCCCCAAAATGTCCTCATCTCGGCTGCACTGACCGGCGTCCAGCCACCGGGCCAAGCCAAAAAGGAGCCCGGGTGTTGAGCAACGAACTGTTGGGCGTACAGGTTCGTCTGCTCCACCATTAGATTTACCAGTTGGTCACTGAAAAAATGACTAAAAAAGTCATATTCAGTGAAGCTCACTGTGGAAATCTGGATTCCTGGTTGGCCTACAAAATCAGGAATCAATGGCTCAAATCGCTCTGGGGTACACCAGACAAGTTCACCGGCAGGGGGCTCTGGTGGATTTAACTGGTGGGCCGGAAAACTAGTACGAGCCCCAGAGTTGCTCGTACTAGGGTGGGCCACAGGGTCCCTAACATGGCGGTCCCCTTGCCCTGCCTGGCGGCGTCTCCGCCGCCTTGGGGACTCATCATCATCACTAGATGATGAGGAGGACGCGGATGACAACCGGAAAGTGGGGTCATCCTCGTCCTCACTGGGACTCACGGAGTCGGAGGCAAGCTGGGCGTATGCCTCCTCGGCCGAGAACGTCCGGCGGGCCATAGGGGAGTGTGTATGTGCGTGCGTGTAAATCTTTATTTGGTGTGCGTGTGTGTGGGGCACGGGTGTTCACGTACTCACCCTAAGCCTAACAGACAAAAAAAAAAAAAAGACTAAAGAAAAAGGGAAAAAATTTGGAAAAAAAGTTTTAAAAAATTTCAAAACCGCTGATCAACCGTCCGAAGTTGATCAGCAGTGGGGTGCGCGATGCGCTAACAGTGGCCGGACGCTAAGAGTGCCGGCCACAGTCAGCGTACGCACAAAAAAAACCAACTGCCTGCGCCCCAAAAAAGTTGGAGGGGGGCAAGCAGCAGCATCCCTGGGGGGTCTAGGGTCACACAGCTGTGCTGTGGACCCCAGACACCCTACTTAGGGTGATGCAAGAAAACTTTTTTTCACCACTAACTTTCCCTGCCTAGCCCAACCTTTCCCTATACTTTCCCTAATTACCTGCTGATAAAGATGGGGGTGCTGGGGCACAGATCGGGTCCTGGGGGCAAGGATGGGTGCTGGGGCACAGATGGGGTTGCGATCCACACGTGCAGGTAGCCCTCCTCTGTCCTCGGGCTCCGGACACAAAAGGAGGAGGAGAGGAGCGCTGCTATCATTTGAATCTCCCGCCGGCCCGCCCTCCTACCAATCAGAGGCGATACTGAGAGGTGATGTCACCATCACCACTGAGGATTGCAGTATGGTGATTGGTGGGGTAAAATCACACCACCGATCACCATCCTGTTCCGGGTTATCGGTTCACCAGAGACCCGAATAACCCGGAAACGCAGAAAACCGCAGGTCTGAATTGACCTGCGGTTTTCTGCGATCGCCGACATGGGGGGTCACAGGACCCCCCCGGTGCATCTAGCCAAGGTGCCTGCTCAATGATTTGAGCAGGCACCGGGTTCCGATCACCGCCCGCCGGGTGGCGGTTATCGGAACTATACATGACGTACCGGTACATCATGTGTCCTTAAGTACCAGGACAACATGCCGTACCGGTACGTCATGTGTCCTGAAGAGGTTAAAGTGCCCCTGTACTTTGAAAAAAAAACTTTTGATATGTCCTAGCGACCTGTCAAATGTTTTGATCTGTGGGGGTCTGAGTGCTTAGACCTCCACCGATCTCTAGAACAAGGGCAGAGAAGCACGGACACAAAGAGCTCTTTCAACTCTCTGCAGGAGACGTAATGAGATGAGGCATGTGTGGTGGACGGGGAATTTATCAAGCACTGCATTCCAGAATTGTCTTCAAAAAGTTGCAAAATAGGAATTTCAGATTTAAAAAACATGCATCGTCTGATAAATTTGGCGCAAATATTCTCCTTATGATAAATTCCACCTCCTGCAGTAAGGAGAGACGGGGCTATGCCAGCAATTGTTATAGCGATCGGGGGGCATCTCGGCAATCAGATCCCCACCAAATCTTTGATATGTTGCTAGGACATATCAAAAGCTTTCTGAAAGTACAGGGACACTTTGAGAGATAGAGTACTGCAACAAGATGCTCATTTGGATAATATACAAATTTGATCATTTAAAGGGGTTCTCCTGGAATTATTTAAAATGGCCACCAGCAACCTGGCCTAGAATGTGAGCAGGACTGGTTGCCTCCACTTGCAGAGCTGCCTGATGGGGTGGAACCTCACTACACATCTGGCTTTTGCATATACTACATAACGGTAGGTTTTCCGATCAGGCCGCTCAGTCATGATGGCATATCATAGGCAGCATCACATCATCTATTGTGCAGCAGTGTAGTGAGGCCCCATCCCCTCACTCGCCCTAGGTAGCTCTGCAATTGTAGGCAACCAGTCCTGCTCAAATTCTAGGACAGGTTGCTGGCGGCCATTTAAAATCACTCCCGGAGAACCCCCTTTAAAGGGGTTGACCCCATTCTGGCTACTGTAAGATGACTACAGGGAGTGCAGAATTATTAGGCAAGTTGTATTTTTGAGGATTAATTTTATTATTGAACAACAACCATGTTCTCAATGAACCCAAAAAACTCATTAATATCAAAGCTGAATATTTTTGGAAGTAGTTTTTAGTTTGTTTTTAGTTTTAGCTATTTTAGGGGGATATCTGTGTGTGCAGGTGACTATTACTGTGCATAATTATTAGGCAACTTAACAAAAAACAAATATATACCCATTTCAATTATTTATTTTTACCAGGGAAACCAATATAACATCTCAACATTCACAAATATACATTTCGGACATTCAAAAACAAAACAAAAACAAATCAGTGACCAATATAGCCACCTTTCTTTGCAAGGACACTCAAAAGCCTGCCATCCATGGATTCTGTCAGTGTTTTGATCTGTTCACCATCAACATTGCGTGCAGCAGCAACCACAGCCTCCCAGACACTGTTCAGAGAGGTGTACTGTTTTCCCTCCTTGTAAATCTCACATTTGATGATGGACCACAGGTTCTCAATGGGGTTCAGATCAGGTGAACAAGGAGGCCATGTCATTAGATTTTCTTCTTTTATACCCTTTCTTGCCAGCCACGCTGTGGAGTACTTGGACGCGTGTGATGGAGCATTGTCCTGCATGAAAATCATGTTTTTCTTGAAGGATGCAGACTTCTTCCTGTACCACTGCTTGAAGAAGGTGTCTTCCAGAAACTGGCAGTAGGACTGGGAGTTGAGCTTGACTCCATCCTCAACCCGAAAAGGCCCCACAAGCTCATCTTTGATGATACCAGCCCAAACCAGTACTCCACCTCCACCTTGCTGGCGTCTGAGTCGGACTGGAGCTCTCTGCCCTTTACCAATCCAGCCACGGGCCCATCCATCTGGCCCATCAAGACTCACTCTCATTTCATCAGTCCATAAAACCTTAGAGAAATCAGTCTTGACGTTTTAGCTTGTGTGTCTTGTTCAGTGGTGGTCGTCTTTCAGCCTTTCTTACCTTGGCCATGTCTCTGAGTATTGCACACCTTGTGCTTTTGGGCACTCCAGTGATGTTGCAGCTCTGAAATATGGCCAAACTGGTGGCAAGTGGCATCTTGGCAGCTGCACGCTTGACTTTTCTCAGTACATGGGCAGTTATTTTGCGCCTTGGTTTTTCCACACGCTTCTTGCGACCCTGTTGACTATTTTGAATGAAACGCTTGATTGTTCGATGATCACGCTTCACAAGCTTTACAATTTTAAGAGTGCTGCATCCCTCTGCAAGATATCTCACTATTTTTGACTTTTCTGAGCCACCCAAGTCCTTCTTTTGACCCATTTTGCCAAAGGAAAGGAAGTTGCCTAATAATTATGCACACCTGATATAGGGTGTTGATGTCATTAGGCCACACCCCTTCTCATTACAGAGATGCACATCACCTAATATGCTTAATTGGTAGTAGGCTTTCGAGCCTATACAGCTTGGAGTAAGACAACATGCACAAAGAGGATGATGTGGTCAAAATACTCATTTGCCTAATAATTCTGCACGCAGTGTATATGGCACTTGCTAATATAGTTTTCTTGATATTCTGATATTCTGTGCCATTTGCTATATTTCATACGCCATGTCCCCTTGTTGGACAAATCTTTTGCACTGTCCGCACAGAGGTCCTGTCCATAAAATGGCAGCTGATGGAGGATCATGTGACCAGACACATCACTCAACCTCCAACATTTAAACACACTGCTCCTGCACTAGACCCACAGTAGTGCAGATGGCAGTGCAGTGTTTCTCAGTGATTTGCCTGGTCACATGACCCTCCATCAGCAGCCACTTTATGGACAGGACCTCCATGTGGACAGCACAAAAGACTTGTCCAACAAGGGGGCATATCTTATGAAATATAGAAAATGGTGCAGAATATCAACAAAAGCCATTTATGAAAAGTTCCGTTACACGGGACGACAGAACAGCATATTGTCGGGAAGGATGCGTTCCTTCCAGGCGATTGCCTGCTCGTCAGCGGAGGAGACAGCTGCATTTACATGCAGTAATCTCCTCCACAGTAAGGGGAGGAGCGATCGCTAATGCCATCGCTTTTTCCCATAGAGAATCATGATTACACAGCACGATCTGCTGCCAGCAAACGATCATTTTTGTGTGCACACAAACTATCGAAATACCGGATGCATGAGTGTTTCACTCGTTCATCAGGTAATTGGCAGTACATTTACACCGCCAGATAATCTTTGTGATTCTTGGGTCGTGTAAAGGGACCTTTTTGTGTCATATCGTCGTCTTACAAACACATTGGTAACCAGAAAGTGGTCAATCCCTTTTAAGGGCTTATGCACACGACCATATGTATTTTGCGGTCCGCAAAAAATACGGATGACATCAGTGTGCTTTCCGTATTTTGTTGAACGGAACAGCTGGCCCTTCATAGAACAGTACTATCCTTGTCTGTAATGCGAATAATAAAAGGACATGTTCTATTTTTTGCGGGATGGAAATACGGACATACGGAAACTGAATGCACACAGAGTAACTTCCGTTTTTTTTGCGGACCCATTGAAGTGAATGGGTCCGCAAAAAAAAACCGGAACGGACACGGAAATAAAATACATTCGTGTGCATGAGCCCTAATGCTGCTTGACTAGTTTTAATGATGTTTCAGTGTAGTGCATAATGGACTATCTGTCTCTTAAATACCCCCTATATGCCATGTTTTCAGTGCCTTGAAGCACTTGGTGTGGACCAAAGTATGCACCGTTCATCCTGTTCACCACACAATTTCAGGCCATGTTCTAAAGTATTAATTGTTTCTGCAAAGTCTTGCATTCCTTGGATCAACCAAAATATACTGCATTTCGAAAAGGCTAAAAAAATGTGTTTAGCTCTTTTTATTAAATTTTTTTCGTGCCTTTAGCTCTTGCCAAAAAATAAGAAAGTGACACGAGCTGTCAAAATAAACCCTGAGCTATGTAAAATTCAGTCCTATTGTGGTTTTAAATCTGGCATCTGGCAGAGTTTTCACACTTGTGAATTAGCTGAGAAAGCTTCTGACCGTTGATACTTAACCAGAGAAATATATATATTTTTATACATTTTAAAAGTCTTAGATGCAACCTGTTCCTGACTTGGGTGAATAATCTTGTGCATGAAACGTGTTGCATGCTTCCCACCTTGGGTTTATGATAATTGCTGTATTTTCCGCACCATAAGACGCACCTGACCATAAGATGCACATAGGTTTTAGAAGAGGAAAATAAGAAACATTTTTTCCATCAGACCCCAAATAAATAAATAAACTTGGCTCTCCTGCTCCAGGCGGTGCTGCCACTTGCAGATCCATTACACTCTTCCCGCACTCACCCCTCCCTGGCCTTCTGCTAGCGCCTTTCAGCACAGTGACCTGACGTTGCACAGTGTCAGTGTCACCGCCAGTTCTGTGAGAAGGTCTGGCAGACGTTCTTCTCTACCTCTTGCATGACGTTCTTTGTTTTGGTTTCACTTTGTCATCTCCTTTCCTTCTCCCAGGTGTCACCTATTTAGACTAATTGTCTCCCTTTATATTCCCTCCCATACTGCCTCACTTTGCGGTTTTTTTCTACTTCCTGGATGAGGTGTTCACTGCTGGAGGCTGCTGCTGTTGTTTGCGAAGATGAGTCTTTTTCTTTATTTGTGTTTCCTTGCTGGCTTGATTCTAGGTGACCCTGACTCCGTCCGTATTAAGTGCAGGGAGCCGGTGGTCGTGTCCCCTCACTATTATAGGGTCTTCAGGTGTCACACAGTCTTAGGTACGTGGGCATGCAATCGTCTACCATTCAGACCCTTGCATGGGCATAGCAGTCAGGGAGAGCTTTTAGGGTTTTATAGGGCTCACCCATATGCTCCTTAGTTTGGGATCAAGCCAGTCGGATGTTTATTTATAAGTTCCAGCTATCTGCAACATCATCCGTGACATTATAAACCGCCATAACCGTCTTAAGCATGGATGCGGTTTCAGCCTTGATTGACTGCATGCAAGGTCTTTCGCTGGAGGTAGCAGATCTCCGTAAAACTGTGTCTCAGTTTCAGGTGGCCGGTTCTGCTGGCGTTCATGGAGTTTGTTCCGAGCCTAAGATTTCGCTTCCGGATACATTCTCCGGGGGTAGTGAGAATTTTGTTCGCTTTAGAGAGGCTTGCAAACTCCATTTTCGCCTACTTCCCCGTTCCTCTGGTGATGAGGAGCAGAGGGTGGGGATCATCATCTCGCTGCTCAGGGATAACGCTCAGTCTTGGGCCTTTTCGCTGCTGGTGGGGGCACGGCCCCTCCAATCGGTGGATGAATTTTTGTAGCCCTGGGGCAGATATATGATGACCTGGATCGTATTGCTCTGGCTGAATCTTAACTGCGTCTTTTATGCCAGGGTAAACAGTCCGCAGAGATATATTATTCTGAATTTCGGAGATGGGCAGCTGATACTGGTTGGAATGATGCTGCACTCCGAAGTCAATTTTGCCATGGTCTTTCGGAAAGATTGAAAGATGCATTTGCTTTTCATGAGAGACCAGCCTCGTTAGAGTCTGCCATGTCTCTAGCTGTTCGTATTGACAGGCGTCTTAGAGAGAGAGAGAGGAGACTACTCCTTCCTGTCATATTCAGCCCAAGGACAGTGGGGCTGTCTCATTCAGTGTGCAGGGGTCTCTCTCAATCCCCTCTGAGGAGGAGGCCATGCAGCTGGGTTTGCTTGCCTCTGATAGTAGAGGATTCAGCTCTCAGAGGAGGGTTTGTTTCTGTTGTGGGGGTATAAATCATTTGGCTAATGTTTGCCGCTCTAGGAGATTCATGGAGTTTTCTGAGGGTAATAAAAGAAAAACAAAAAGAAAGAAACCCTCTAAAAACTTTCCATTTACTAGGTTTGCCATTTGCTTGTAGTTTCCGTTTTCTCCTACCTGCCAGGGTGGCGCTAGATAGCAAGAACATTGTTTGTGAGATTTTTATAGATAGTGGAGCAGCTGTCAATCTCATAATCAATTTGCAATAACACATGGTTTCCAGGTATGCACTTTGGAAAAGGATATACCTGTTTTTTCTATCAATTCCGCTCCACTTTCTCAAAGATCGTTAAAGGGCATAGTTCACAATATCCGTTTGACTGTGGCTGACGCTCATGTTGAGGATATGTCGTGTTTCGTCCTAAGCGGATTACCTACTCCTCTAGTGTTGGGGCTACCCTGGCTCACTAAACATAACCCTACCATTGATTGGCAAGCAAGGCAAATAAATGGTTGGAGTGAGTTTTGCAGAGAGAATTGCCTCACAGTGTCTCTTTCAGAGGTTTCTACCAAGACTGTACTATCTTTTCTCTCTGAATTTTCGGATGTGCTTTCCGAGAGTGGCATCCAGGAGTTGCCCCCTCCCCGGGAGTATGACTGCCCTATTAATCTCATCCCAGGCGCCAAGCTGCCAAAATCACGTTTATGCAATCTCTCCCAACCTGAAAGAGTCGCTATGCGTACTTATATCTCTGAGAGCCTGAGAAAGGTACACATCTGACCCTCGAATTCACCTGTTGCCGCTGTTTGTTTTTTTTGTTAAGAAAAAAGATGCTCCTTTATGACCTTGTCTGGATTTCAGGGAGCTGAACCGTATCACAATTCGTGACCCATATCCACTTCCTCTGATCCCGGACCTGTTTAACCAGATTGTTGGGGCTAAGGTTTTTTCTAAGTTGGATTTAAGAGGGGCATACAACCTAGTCAGGGTCAGGGAAGGGGACGAATGGAAGACTGCCTTCAATACCCCTGAGGGTCATTTCGAGAATTTAGTTATGCCCTTTGGTTTGATGAATGCTCCGGCCGTCTTCCAACATTTTGTGAACAGCATTTTTTATCATTTAATGGGGAAATTTGTACTGGTGTATCTAGATGACATTTTGATTTTTTTTTTCCTGATTTCAAGACTCATAGGGACCACCTACATCAGGTCTTGCTGATTCTGCGGGAGAATAAATTGTACGCTAAACTGGAAAAATGTGTGTTTGCGGTTCCGTAGATTCAATTTCTTGGTTTTCTTCTCTCCGCTTCGGGTTTTCGCATGGACCCTGAGAAGGTCCGCGCTGTGCTTGATTGGGAGCTTCCTGAGAATCAGAAGGCGCTGATGCGGTTTTTGGGTTTTGCCAATTATTACAGAAAGTTCATTTTGAATTATTCCTCTGTTGTTAAGCCACTCACTGATATGACTAAAAAGGGGGTAGTTTTTTCCTCGTGGTCGGTAGATGCGCTTAAAGCCTTTTCTAGTATCAAAGAGAGTTTTGCTTCTGCTCCCATTTTGGTACAACCTGATGTCTCTCTACCTTTTATTGTTGAGGTGGATGCTTCTAAGGTGGGTGTGGGTGCGGTCTTATCTCAGGGTCCCTCTCCTGCCAAATGGCGACCGTGTGCCTTTTTCTCAAGGAAACTCTCCTCTGCAGAGAGAAATTACGATGTGGGAGATAGGGAGTTGTTGGCCATCAAATTAGCTTTTGAGGAATGGCGCCATTGGTTAGAGGGAGCCAGACACCCTATTACCGTGTTTACCGACCATAAGAATCTGGCCTACTTGGAATCTGCCAAGTGTCTGAACCCGAGACAGGCCAGATGGTCACGTTCCGCCCTGGGGTTAAAAATGTGAAGGCGGATGCCCTGTCACTTTGTTTTCCGGGGAGGGGGGGGGGCAAAGGCTCCTGATCTTTGTCCTCCTGGGAGGTTGTTTGTGCCTCTCACTTTACGACACAAGGTTTTTAAGGAGCACCACGATACTGTCCTTGCTGCGCACCCGGGGAGTAGAGCCAAAGTGGTCTCATTGCTCTGAGATTCTGGTGGCCGGCTCTTCGTAAGGCGGTTGAGGGTTTTGTGGCAGCTTGCGAGACCTGCGCTCGTGCCAAGGTCCCTCATTCCTGTCCTTGGACGCATCTGTCCATGGACTTCA
Source organism: Bufo bufo (assembly GCF_905171765.1). NCBI lineage: Eukaryota > Metazoa > Chordata > Amphibia > Anura > Bufonidae > Bufo > Bufo bufo. Next base: position 376,024,213 of record NC_053393.1, on the reverse strand, counting down.
TTACGGACCTGCCTCGTTCCTCGGGGAAGACTGTGATTTTGGTGGTAGTGGACGGTTTTAGCAAAATGGCACATTTCATTCCCTTTCCTGGGTTACCCAATGTCCCCCAGCCAGCGAAGAATATCAAACTAAAGGTTCCCTCCTGGAAGTTGGGTCCTAGGTTTATTGGGCCTTACAAGATCTTGTCCGTCATCAATCCCGTTGCCTTCCATCTTGATCTTCCTCAGACTTGGAAGATCCATAATGTTTTTCACAGGTCCCTATTAAAACCTTATGTCCAACCCACTGTACCCTCCTCTTTGCCTCCTCATCCGATTTTTGTTGATGGCAATCTTGAATTTCAGGTCTCCAGGATTGTGGATTCTCGCATTATCCGCGGTTCTCTACAGTACCTCGTTCATTGGGAGGGTTATGGTGCTGAGGAGAGGATGTGGGTCCCAGTGGCGGACATTAAGGCCACTCGTCTCATCAGAGCTTTCCATAGGTCTCATCCTGAAAAGTTGGGCTCTGAGTGTCCGGAGTCCACCCGCTGAGGAAGGGGTACTGTCACCGCCAGTTCTGTGAGAAGGTCTGGCAGACGTTCTTCTCTACCTCTTGCATGACGTTCTTTGTTTTGGTTTCACTTTGTCATCTCCTTTCCTTCTCCCAGGTGTCACCTATTTAGACTAATTGTCTCCCTTTATATTCCCTCCCATACTGCCTCACTTTGCGGTTTATGCTACTTCTTGGATGAGGTGTTCACTGCTGGAGGCTGCTGCTGTTGTTTGCTAAGATAAGTCTTTTTCTTTATTTGTGTTTCCTTGCTGGCTTGATTCGAGGTGACCCTGACTCCGTCCATATTAAGTGCAGGGAGCCGGTGGTCTTGTCCCCTCACTATTATAGGGTCTTCAGGTGTCACACAGTCTTGGGTACATGGGCATGCAATCGTCTACCATTCAGACCCATGGGCATAGCAGTCAGGGAGAGCTCTTAGGGTTTTATAGGGCTCACCCATATGCTCCTTAGTTTCGGATCAAGCTATTCGGATGTTTGTTTTATAAGTTCCAGCTATCTGCAACATCATCCGTGACAGTCAGGTCATAATGCGCACTTACACTGTGTGATATCAGGTCACAGTGCGCAGCGCTGGCATAAGAGCAGGGGATGGTGAATACAGCCAGCATGAGGAGTACTGTAGTCACCGCTCCCAGATGCTACTGTGTACTAGTGAGCACTTCTTCCATAATGGCAGCACTCACTTACTTATATTTGCATCATAAGATACATTGCCATTTTCCCCCCACTTTTGAGGGGGGAAAGTGCGTCCTATGGTGCAGAAAATGTTATATGTTTATTACATTTATTAGATATAAATAATGAGTAGCTAACCCGTAAGAAAACATTCTGTACCCGACAGGTCCTGTTTCAACAATTTCTATATATACAACTGAAGTGGCTAAATGGTGGAGCTTGGTATTACCGCATCTTGTCCCATCAGGACAACCACCTTTCCTAATACAATTGTCCAACATGGCTGGAGTCCCCAATTAGTCAGCTGTTGTTAATGTGGACATTTCATCTGATCACACCTTACCTTATCTCTGTTGCAAATGTATTACATGAGGTCCATTGAAACAAGTATGTGATCATGTGGTGTTGCCTCTTTGTAGCAGGTCTCTGCTCTTGTATGACGTTGGTCATATGGGAAGGAATTGCTCTGATGGAACATCTCCTTTCAGTGACGTTGCTCTTTTTGATTTCTTAATGTGTTTACTACAAACTGCAAAGCTAAAAGTCTGTGTAAAGGAAACTGGTGTGTCGTAGGGTGTTGCCTCTTCACTTGAAATTTTCATTGTGTGCGTTTAATGTAACTCATATGTTCTTGGGTTTTCTAAGTTTAATAGAAATCACAGTCTTTTGTCCGATGCCACAACTCCTTGTCACACATCTTCTATTTTTCCAGCCATATTGGTCTGGCCTGAAGTGATTATTTTGCTTTTGATGATGTAGGAAGTAAATATGTTATTGTTCTTTGTTCCATCATGTCACCAGCCATTGAAAATGAAATATAGTGATGCTTGGATTACTGTCAGCTTTGTGGAGCTACAGGAAGTTTAGTGTATTTTTGAGCTTACAGCAAAATTTTTCCAGAAGACCACTTTTTTGAGAAGACCTCTCCCACTCCCATCTATTATGCATACTGGTCATCTTCTTTGACAGAACACCTCCACGGAAGACCAGTTTTCAATGCAATTAGTTTGATCATCATATGGTTTTTAAAACAGTACAAATTTTCATATGACAATTTTAAAGGGGTTCGTCCATCTGAGACATTCATAGCATCAATGTCAGATACAGTAGGTGCATGCCCACCTCTCAATTCACTGCTATGGGACTGCGGGAAATAGCCAAGCCAGTACTTAGCTATTTTCAGAACTCCCATAGTGGAGAGGATAGCCGAGCTTGCGCAGTGTGGTGGCCTTCACGAGGGGGGGGGGGGGGGATTCTGGAGAGAAGAAGTGGGTCCCAGAGGTGGTGTGGGACCTGCCTCTACCTGATGTTGATGGCATATCCTAGCAATGTCTTATATGGAAATACTCCTTTATCTCCAAGTAGATCATTGTTGGGTTGACTAAAAGTTAGGAAATATCCTCAGGACCCCAACAAGCACAGCTCCATGAAAGTAAAGCTCAAGGGCCTATTCATCTGAATGGGACTTATTTTGCAGTTCTTTGCGCAGTGGCTGGTTGGGAGCCAGCGCCCCTTCATTCTTTAGATTACTGCTCCATAAATGGTGGAATATCTTTATGGTAATGGGAGCCTAAACATGTGAACATACCCTTGAGGCAAGGACAGAACAACTAGTACATGATCAAGGTTTTTTGCGGCTGGAACTACTACCTAGAACAAAATATATTGAGTGCACCCCTTATTAATATGACACAAATACTCAGTCATGAAAAGGAAGAGAAAAAACGGCTTTCAATATAGGCTCTTAACCTGGATCATATGGAAAATAATCCTTTATTGAATACCAAAAGACAAACAAACCTAAAAAAAAAATGACCTATCAAAATAAGATGGTACCCTCCTAGTATTCTCCAGCATAGTATATGTGCGGCAAATATACAGACAAAACCCTCATAGATGATGATCAGCTATCCTCGGGATAGGTCATCAATATCCGATCGGCAGGAGTCCAACTCAGTCCAATCAGCTGTTTGAAGAGACTGCGGTGCTCTGGTGAGTCTTGCAGCCTCCTCACAGCTGACCAAGCACAACGCCGTACATTGGATAGTGGCGGTGCATGGTATTGCAGATCAGCTTTATTCACTTAAATGGGACTGAGCTGCACCTAGGGCATGTGACCGATGTACAGTGACATCACAGGTCTAGGTAGAGGCCTAAGCGCTTAGCTGGTTCACAGCTGCCATGTTGACTAAGGCTACTTTCGCATCTGCACTTTCCTTTTCCGCTATTGAGATCAGTCATAGGATCTCAATAGCGGGGAAAACCCGTTTTGTCCCCATTCGTTGTCAATGGGGACAAAACTGAACTGAATGAAACGGAGTGCACCAGAATGCATTCCCTTCCGTATGGTTGTGTCCCCATCACGGACAGAATAACGCTGCAAGCAGAGATTTTCTGTCCGCGATGTGGCGTGGAGCAAGATGGATCCGTCATGACTCACAATGTAAGTCAATAGTGGCGGATTCGTTTTCTCGTAAAAAGGTAAAACCTAGCTATGAATATAGCAAGGAAGGGCAAAAACAAAAAGGCACCATAGAAGGTGGCAATACACGTGGGGTTCCTGCTCCTACTTGGTCTTTGGAATCCACCTCATCCTGAAGTGATTGAGTTTTGATCAGCATTTGAACACTTAGGCTACTTTCACACTAGCGTTTTTGCTGGATTCGGCAGGGTTCATCAAAAACGCTTCCGTTACTGATAATACAACCATCTGCATCCGTTATGAACGGATCCGGTTGTATTATCTTTCACATAGCCAAGACGGATCCGTCATGAACTCAATTGAAAGTCAATGGGGGAAAAATCCGTTTTCTATTGTGTCTGAGAAAACGGACCCGTCCCTATTGACTTGCATTGTGGGTCATGACGGATCCGTCTTGCTCCGCATCCCATGACGGAAAGAAAACTGCAGCATGCTGCGGTTTGCTTTTCGGTATGCGAACGGAACGGAATGCATTTTAAAGCATTCTGTTCAGTTACGTTTTGTCCCCATTGACAATGAATGAGGACAATACAGAAGCGTTTTTTTCCGGTATTGAGACCTATGTTAGATCTTAATACCGAAAAATAGAAACGCTAGTATGAAAGTAGCCTTAGATGGTGATTCATGTATTTTTCATTCGTGATGTAAGGATGTTATGTTACAATTTACATTCTATATATTTTTTTAAATCTGGAAATAATGTGTTTTTGCCATTCCTATATACAGAGGGTTTGGGATGGTCAATGAACCAGCGACGGCGTGTTGAAGCCTTCTAGAACATGTAAATAAAGGAAGTGTTTGAGCCTTCGCTCCATCTGTTAACAATCTGGGACTTGACAAGCCTTTCCTTCCATTTGCACAATGCGCTCCAAATTCCCATTGCTTGTCAGCGGTATAAAGTGATGGGGCCTTAATAACCCTTCCTGCTTTGGTTTCTTTAAAGCAACGGGGTGCAGTGCACTGATCCAGGGAATCCTAGTTCTCACCCACGGGCACTTCCTGAACATACTGCTAAAGTGTTTTACTACATTGAGGCTGCAGTCTACCGCACACCGATGTGGACAGGACAGCTGATTAATCCATTTGTATCTGTGTCTTTCAGTGGAAGCTGCCAATCTTACCATCCATAGGCTCCAGCAGCGAGAGCAGGAGAATGAGAAGGTAAACATGGCTCACAGCACGTTTTGACACTCAACATCCAGGAAACCTGCCGAGAAGCGGAAATATCCTGTGAATTCTTTATTATTCATGCACATTTTTTATTGTATGCTTATTATAGGCAGAGGCTGCTCTAAAGAAAAATGTATGTATGAACACTGAATTCATGGATTACAACCACTATCGATGCTGTAGTATTGGTCATTTATAGACCAGCAACTCAAAAACTATAAATTTATCATTTTTAAAAATGTAGTTGTTTGTGATATTGTTGCTTAAAGGCTATGTGCACCTTTATGATTGCATTTTACTCATTTTGGGTTAAATCCTATTTTTCAATTGGTCTTTATTAAAAATATTGAGCCGTTCTGTCACAAAGGGTTAACTGTGTGAATCCTCCTTTTTCTTTCACTTTGTGCCGGTCATCTAATAAACCTTATCTCTAAATTACTAAACAGTTATAAACATTTAAGCCACATTCTTATCAGTAAGAGAAGAATTCAGCTATAATGAGTGTTTATAATAAGTTGCCGTCAGCTGAGCTGCCTGACGGAACAGTGAAAATTGAGAGCCGGCTACTAGAGAATCTCAAGCCTGCACAGAGACTAAATTTTTGTATAAAGACCAATTGAAAAAACGATTTTAGCTCAAAATGAGTACAATACAATAATTACAAAAATGCCCCTAAAGGTATACATAACCTTTAAGGGTACTTTCACACTTGCGGCAGAGGATTCCGGCAGGCAATCCGGACGCAAACTGATGGCATTTGTCAGACGGATCCGTATCCGTCTGACAAATGCATTTAAAATACCGGATCCGTGTCATCCGGAAGAACGGATCCAGTATTAATTTTTTTGCATTTTTAAAGTTCTGCGCATGCACAGACCGAAAAGCCGGATCCGGCATTCCGGCAAGTGATCAGTATTTTTGGCCGGAGTGAAAACTGCAGCATGCTGCAGTATTTTCTTAGTCCAAAAAACGTAAGAGGTACTGAACTGATGCATCCAAAACGGAATGCTCTCCTTTCAGAATGCATTGGGATAAAACTGATCAGTTCTTTTCCGGTATTGAGCTCCTGTGACGGAACTCCATACCGGAAAACAAAACCGCTAGTGTGAAAGTACCCTAACGATACAGCCACACATGTCGTTCATGCTGTAGCAGGGTTGTGTGTGGAAAATCCACAGTGAAAACAGCATTTTATGCTGTGGATCTCCACTGCGTTTTTTTTGCTACAACTTTTTTTCTTTCCCTAAGGCCTCTTTCACACGGGCGTCACGTTTTGGCTCGGGATGCGTCCCGGGTGCATTGCAGCAAACCCACGCGAGTAGGTACGCAATTTCAGTCAGTTTTGACTGCGATTGCGTTCCGTTGTTCAGTTTTTATCACGCGGGTGCAATGCGTTTTGCACGCGCGTGATGAAAAACTGAAATGTGGTACCCAGACCCGAACTTCTTCACTGAAGTTCAGGTTTGGGTTCAAGGTTGTGTAGATGTAATTATTTTCCCTTATAACATGGTTATAAGGGAAAATAATAGCATTCTTAATACAAAATGCTTACTAAAATAGGGCTGGAGGGGTTAAAAAAAAATAATAATAATTTGAACTCCCCTTAATCCACTTGTTCGCGCAGCCCGGCTTCTCTTCTTTCTTCAGGACCTGGGTAAAGGAACTTTGATGACATCACTGCGCTCATCACATGGTCAATCACACGGTCCATCAACATGGTGATGGATCATGTGACAGACCATGTGATGAGCGCAGGGATGTAACCACAGGTCCTTTTTCTCAAAGAAGAGAAGCCGGCTGCGCGAACAAGTGGATTTAGGTGAGTTAAATTATTTTTTAACCCCTCCAGCCCTATTTTAATAAGCATTCTGTATCAAGAATGCTATTATTTTCCCTTATAACCATGTTATAAGGGAAAATAATAATGATCGGGTCCCCATCCCGATCGTCTCCTAGCAACCGTGCGTGAAAATCGCACCGCATCCGCACTTGCTTGCGATTTTCACGCAGCCCCATTCACTTCTATCGGGCCTGCGTTGCGTGAAAAACGCACAAAATAGAGCATGCTGCCTAAGGCCTATTTCACACGAGCGTGACAGATTAGGTCCGGATGCGTTGAGGGTGCGTTCAGTGAAACTCACACCATTTTGCAAGCAAGTTGAGTCAGTTTTGTCTGCAATTGCGTTCAGTTTTTCATGCGCGTGATAAAAAACTGAAGGTTTACAAACAATATCTCTTAGCAACCATCAGTGAAAAACGCATTGCATCCGCACTTGCTCCCATTCACTTCTATTGGGCCAGAGCTGCGTGAAAAACGCAGAATATAGAACATGCTGCGTTTTTCACGCAACGCAGAACTGATGCGTGAAACAAAAACGCTCATGTACACAGAATGAATGGGTCAGGATTCAATGCGGGTGCTATGCGTTCACGTCACGCATTGCACCAGCACGGAAAACTTGCTCGTGTGAAAAGGGCCTAAGTCTCCCACTTTAAGTCTAATTTTATTTAAATTCTATACTAGGAGCAGATGAAGGATTATAACATTTTGTGGGTTATCAGATTCTGGATTAAAGAAATTTAGCTAAATTATTTGGTTACCTGATTGCAGCAAGATACCGCACTGTTACCCCTCCAAGGTTTGGGGCAAGATAAAGAAGTCACAAAATCATGATGGGAACAATTATAATTCATCCTTTCTGAATGATAACACATTTTTCTTAATAAAAGCATAAACTGCAGGACAACATGCAGCTGAATGCAATTTTAGAGCGTGGATATCCTAGCGGGGCCATGGGGCGCTTGTGACGCTGCCGTGCCATATTTGAGTACCACATGGCCATACAGGCCACAGCAGGCTCTAATTAAACTAATTATATGACACGGTTTAATCAGTTTGTATTGTTAATTGCCTCGCCGTAACTTCAATACCGCACAGCCATTAAAGGGGTTATCCAACCCCTATAATGCCCCCCCAAATGTCCGGCCCCCTTACACAGATTGTTGCTTCTGATGCCCGCACAGCCGCTACTGCATCTCCCCGTTGCGCGGATCAATACATCTGGCAGGCTGCGACAGAAAGGAGCCTCCCTAGTATCGCGGGTGACGCTAGGGAGGCTCGTTCCCGTCGCAGCCTGTTATTGGCTGCCCCCCAGATGCGGTGGGCATCAGAAGTGCTGGGGAGCGAGGCAAGTACAATCTTTGTGAGGGCCCAGGCATTTGGGGGGGGGGGGGCATTATAGGGATTGGATAATACCCTTTAACAATACAGAACCGCTGAACAGTGCGTTATTAATTAGAGCCAGCTGCAGCCCGTACAGCCGCGCGTTACTGAAATGCAGCATGGTCACATGGCAGGCTCCTCATGACCGCGCCATGTGGTTGTAACCTAATACTGTTCCTGTGCATTTTTAGCATCTGAGGCCTCATGCACACGACCGTTGTTGTGTTCCGTTCCGCAAAATGGGGTTCCGTTGTTCCGTCATCCGTTTTTGTTTCAGTGTGTCTTCCTTTATTTTTGGAGGATCACCAGACATAATGAAAAGTAAAAAAAAGTTAGGTTTGCCATGCAAATGATAGGAAAAAAAGGATGCGGACGCGGATGATGATCTTGTGTGCCTCCGCATTTTTTTGCGGTCCCGTTGACTTGAATGGGTCCGCGAACCGTTTTCCGCGAAAATAATAGGACAGGTTATATTTTTTTGACGGACTGGAACCACGGATCGCGGACGCGGATGGCAAACAATGCATTAGCCGAGTTTTCAACGGACCCATTGAAAGTCAATGGATCCGCAGAAAATCACGAGAAACGGCACAACGGACACGGAATAACACAACGGTCGTGTGCATGAGGCCTAATACATCTTCTCCACTCAGTCCAAATCATCAGTGTCAAGTTATCAGAGGTCCAAATCAATGTGTTTGAAGGACAAGCTATTATTTCCATAATTCTACAATCCTTTATTTTATTAATAGCGGTTAAACTCGTGCCAAACATCATCAAATAGGAAAAGTTAAAAACCTGTGTCCATATCGCTCTATCAAGATCCTCTTCGATCCCAGAACACCTGCATTATCATACATTTTCTTTCACATGCACTCGTCTGGCGTCCATGTATGGAGCAACAGTTCACAAAGATCAGGGCAGTATACTGCACCTTCGAGGGACGCGCATGTCATCACTACGTCTGCTCTATATTTAAATACCTAATCTCTTGATCGAGGTACTAAAATTTCACAAAACAATAAAATCAATATTGTGATAACTGTATGATGAGTAAATGCATATCCTTCCACTAGGTTACTGGAATACCCCAAAATTGCTAATTTCATTCAGGCCCTTTGGACTCAAAGACCTCCCTCTGTTGTAACTCCTCACCCCCTATAAGTTCCAGTATTTGCCATGTAAGCTCACTTACATTATGTTTCTTCTAAAAATGTTTTGCAACAGTGTTCTCTTTATATTTCTTATTCTTTGTCGCCCTCTTTCAAAAATTTCTCATACACTTAGAGGATTTACGCTCATTAAGCCGCAGTTTAATTGATCACGAGTGCCGAATGGTCTTTTCAGCAAATAAACCGCTGATCTAGTATCACATGTGCAAAAATATGTCAGCTGAATTATTTCTCCACTCATCGGATTATACAGTGTCTCCTTTAGGCTGGGTTCACACGAGCGGATGCCGTGAAAGAGTGCCAAGACCCGATGCAGACTGCAGAGGCACGGAGCATTATCAGTCATGTTAATGCTCCGTGCCTCTGCAGTCTGCATCGGGTCTTGGCACTCTTTCACGGAGCGGATGCCACGCACGGCATCCGCTCGTGTGAACCCAGCCTTAAAGGCGACACCTTCATGCAATTTCTTTTTTCTTTATATAAAATTCTGTCACAAAATGTTATCTGTTTGTCTAGCAGTGTGAATACTACTTTCACTTTGTGTCGGCCTTTATCTCTAAATTACCAAGAGATCATAAACACCTATTTAAGCCACATTCTTATCAGTAAAATATAAGAATTGAGCTATTATAGTGTTGAGCTATTAGAGTGTTTGAGATAAATAAATAAAAAATGCCTTTAGTACGTTGCCTATAATGTCAGCGTCGCAGGTCCTAATAGTGAAGTGGGTAACAGTTCACATACAGAAGTTACGTTTTTGGTTGGACCGCGCTGCTTCAGGAAATTACGGAACCAGAACCATTCAGAAAAATTCGACATGGGAAAGCATTCAAGCCGCACGAAGCCTCCCTCCCTCTTTCTTCTGAGCTTCTGTGAAAAACCAAAGGTTGCGACAATAGTGAAGCACCTTCACATGAGTTGAGTTAAAAGGGTTTATTATACTCACAAACTCAGTTTGAGTATTGAATTCTTTCCCATGTCCAATTTTTCAGAATGGTTCTGGTGCAGGAACTTCCTTCCTAGTTTCCTGAAGCAGCGCGGTCCAACCAAAAATGCAACATATGAGTGAGGTAAGAGATAAGGGGCCGTCAGCTAAGCTGCCTGACGGAACAGAGTGAAAATTTAGATCCTGCTACTAGAAAATCTCAGCCCTGTAAAGAGAAAAGGACTCCAAATTTAACAAAAAAAAATTGCCCTGGGCAATAGCCTTTAGTAACAGAATTGCAATGTTGACAGGTTAGACAAGGAAAAGTCCCTCTTTCTGTTCTCATTCTCATCATTCTACTTTTATTCATCTTTTCATCACATCTCTGTTATGAGCAGATAATTATTAATTATTTCGGGTCACTTTGCAATCCTTTTTACCTTCCCTGTATGTCTGTCATATGTACTTACAATAGCTCTGCTACATTATCTTTAGCCTGGCAGCTCAGGGGACGTGTCCCTTCTGCTGCAGCTCTCTCCCTGTAAGGGTCCATTCACACGTTCGTAAGTGTTTTGCGGATCCGCACATTGCCGACACTATAATAGAAAATGCTTTTTCTGGTCCGCAATTGCGGACAAGAATAGGACATGTTCTAATTTTTTCGGGAACGGAATTGCGGATCCCGAAAATACGGATCCCAGAAATGCACATCAGTTCCAGCTGCATTGAAAGTGAATTGGTCCGCACTCATTCCGCAAATTGCGGAATGGATGCGGACCCAAATTATGGACGTGTGAATAGACCCTAACTGTTATAGCATCTAGCCGAATATATGGCTGGTGGCAGTTGGAAGATTTAAACTGAGCATGTGCGACCAGCTCCAGTGAGTTGGATCAAAAAATAAAGAAAAGAACAAATAGGTGGGGCTATACAGAAACATTTTATTGAATACTTCAAAGGCTACATAATTTTTAATTACAGGCAATTACAAAAATATTCATTGAAAAATTTATAATTCATGAGACAACCCCTTTAATCCTCATTATCCTCCACCTAGGACAGTGATGGCGAACCTATGGCACGGGTGCCAGAGGCGGCACTCAGCCCTCTCTGTGGGCACCCGCACCCTGGAAAAAGTCTATGGTGTACCAATATGCCTTAGACTTTTCCTGCCATTCATCAGTGCAGGGCGCACTATGAACAGCCCAGGCAGCGCACTGAATGTAGGCAGGCTATTATAGTTAAATAATAAAGTACATGAAAGATAGACTATACTGGACTGTAGTATTCAGGGTAAATTGCTGTGTTGGCACTTTGTGATAAATAATTAGGTTTTGGGTTGCAGTTTGGGCACTCGTCTCTAAAAGGTTCACCATCACTGACCTAGGATATCCCCGATCAACACATTCTTTGCATATTTTCTCCTTATAAAACTCTGATGTACTAGATATCATCTCTATTCTAAGCCAACTGACTCTCAAATACATGTGTGGCATGATAGCTAGAAAAATTGTGTTGTTTGGCACTAATTAAAGGGGTTGTCTCACTTTAGCAAATGGCATTTAACACGTACAGAAAGTTAATACAAGATGGCTACTAATGTATTGTGATTGTCCATATTGCCTCCTTTACTGGCTTCATTCATTTTTCCATCACATTATACACGGCTCGTTTCCAACAACCCCTTTAATAAAATAAAGGAGTGATGAATTATGAAAATAATAGGTTGTCCTTGAAACACTTTGTTTTGGATATCTGTGCGGTGGTGGAACTCCGCTGTGTTAAAGGACTTTGAACCGCAACCATATGTACTAAGCCTACGTTCACAGGAGTAGCCTGCCAGAGTTCACCGTATCTGGCATAGCCGGATAATGCCCGGAACCGCCGGACCCCCATTGATTACAGTGGGATCCGGCCACTTTCTGGCAAAAAAAAAACAAAAAACGCTTTCTTTATACTAATGTGAACCTAGGGTAAGAAGAATGATCAGTGTTATCAGATCACCTATTGAATGTCCTAATGATGAAAGTATTCGATTGTCTTTTATCTATAGATTGTTGTGACATAGCAATTCCATTTATTCTGTTTTACTAAAGAATAGGACATTAATATTTTTTACATATTATTTTTTTCCCTGGAAAACATTGATCTTTACCAGCAGGGGGCATCAGTGATACATAGCACACTTGCCTGGAAATTCTTGCGTTCCATGTTAACCCATGCTGCCCTTTGGTGTCTTCATTTTCCACACATTCCCTTTCTTGTTAACATTGTAATACCTTATTTTTTTTCATTTTTTTTGTTACTTATTTAAGTGTATAAATTCTAGATGTGTTGTAGAATGCCGAAAAATGCCATAGTGGGAAGGTAAAGCTTACTAATGTTGGGTCCCTTTCACACGAGCGAGTTTTCTGCGTGGGTGCAATGCGTGACGTGAACGCATAGCACCCGCACTGAATCCTGACCCATTCATTTCAATGGGTCTGTGTACATGAGCGTTGTTTTTCACGCATCAGTTCTGCGTTGCGTGAAAATCGCAGCATGTTCTATATTCTGCGCTTTTCACGCAGCCCTGGCCCCATAGAAGTGAATGGGGCTGCGTGAAAAACGCATTGCATCCGCAAGCAAGTGCGGGTGCAATGCGTTTTTCACTGATGGTTGCTAAGAGATGTTGTTTGTAAACATTCAGTTTTTTATCACACGCGTGAAAAACGCATCAAAACTGAACAACTAAACGCAATCGCAGACAAAACTGACTGAACTTGCTTGCAAAATAGTGCGAGTTTCACTGAACGCACTCTGAACGCATCCGGCCCCAATCCGCAACGCCCGTGTGAAACCAGCCTTGGTCTTTATGCACTACCCGGAGTTCTTAATAGGCGAATACATGAATCACTCAAGCGTCCAATGTGACTTGAGCATTGAGCAAACTTGCTTATGTGACCATATGAGTTGTCAGGGCCCTGACCTCCAGTACTTCTACCATTCATTTTCTGCATTTAAACCCTTGCTGGTGCCGTAGAAAATCCAGGGCATGCGTTTTTACTGAAGTCATTTCAAGATTAGCATTACCCTAATTTCAGTTACAAAAAAAATAAAAATACGGCTGCCATTACGGCCCGGGAGTCGGAGTTAATAAAAATGTAACTAATCTCTGGCTTCATAAGAAAAGTATACAGTCAGGTCCATAAATATTGGGATATTGACACAATTCTAACATTTTTGGCTCTATACATCACCACAATGGATTTGAAATGAAACGAACAAGATGTGCTTTAACTGCAGACTGTCAGCTTTAATTTGAGGGTATTTACATCCAAATCAGGTGAACAGTGTAGGAATTACAACAGTTTGCATATGTGCCTCCCACTTGTTAAGGGGCCAAAAGTAATGGGACAGAATAATAATCATCCCTAGTGATGCTCTGCCAGGCCTCTACTGTAACTGTCTTCAGTTCCTGCTTGTTCTTGGGGCTTTTTCCCTTCAGTTTTGTCTTCAGCAAGTGAAATGTATGCTCAATCGGATTCAGGTCAGGTGATTAACTTGGCCATTGCATAACATTCCACTTATTTTCCTTAAAAAACTCTTTAGTTGCTTTTGCAGTATGCTTTGGGTCATTGTCCATCTGCACTGTGAAGCGCCGTCCAATGAGTTCTGGAGCATTTGGCTGAATATGAGCAGATAATATTGCCTGAAACACTTCAGAATTCATCCTGCTGCTTTTGTCAGCAGTCACATCATCAATAAATACAAGAGAACCAGTTCCATTGTTAGCCATACATGCCCACGTCATGACACTACCACCACCATGCTTCACTGATGAGGTGGTATGCTTAGGATCATGAGCAGTTCCTTTCCTTTTCCATACTCTTCTCATCCCATCACTCTGGTACAATTTGATCTTGGTATCATCTGTCCATAGGATGTTGTTCCAGAACTGTGAAGATGTCGTTTGGCAAACTCTAATCTGGCCTTCCTGTTTTTGAGGCTCACCAATGGTTTACATCTTGTGGTGAACCCTCTGTATTCACTCTGGTGAAGTCTTCTCTGGATTGTTGACTTTGACACACAAAAACCTACCTATTTGGTCATCCACCACAGTTGTTTTCCGTGGTCTTTCGGGTCTTTTGGTGTTGCTGAGCTCACCGGTGCGTTCCTTTTTTTTAAGAATGTTCCAAGCAGTTGTTTTGGCCACACCTAATGTTTTCGCTATCTCTCTGATGGGTTTGTTTTGTTTTTTCAGCCTAATGATGGCTTGCTTCACTGATAGTGACAGCTCTTTGGATCTCTTTGAGAGTTGACAGCTACAGATTCAAATTGCAAATAGCACACTTGAAATTAACTCTGGACCTTTTATCTGCTCATTGTAATTGGGATAATGAGGAAATAACACACACCTGGACATGGTACAGCTGAGAAGCCAATTGTCCCATTACTTTTGGTTCCTTAACCACCTCCGGACCGCCGAACGCAGCGACACGTCCTGGAGGTGGTTGATTGATTCCTCCTGGACGCGCCGGCACGTCCTCTCGCGAGACGCGAGATTTCCTGTGAACGCTCGCACACAGGCGCGCGCGTTCACAGGAACGGAAGGTAAGCGAGTGGATCTCCAGCCTGCCAGCGGCGATCGTTCACTAGCAGGCTGGAGATGTGATTTTTTTTAACCCCTAACAGGTATATTAGACGCTGTTTTGATAACAGCGTCTAATATACCTGCTACCTGGTCCTCTGGTGGTCCCCTTTGTTTGGATCGACCACCAGAGGACACAGGTAGCTCAGTAATATGTAGCACCACACTACACTACACCCCCCCCGTCACTTATTAACCCCTTATTCACCCCTGATCACCCCAGATCACCCCATATAGACTCCCTGATCACCCCCCTGTCATTGATCACCCCCCTGTCATTGATCACCCCCTGTAAGGCTCCATTCAGACATCCGTATGATTTTTACGGATCCACTGATAGATGGATCGGATCCGCAAAACACATACGGACGTCTGAATGGAGCCTTACAGGGAAGTGATCAATGACGGAGGTGATCACCCCATATAGACTCCCTGATCACCCCCCCTGTCATTGATCACCCCCCTGTAAGGCTCCATTCAGACGTCCGTATGATTTTTACGGATCCACTGATAGATGGATCGGATCCGCAAAACACATACGGACGTCTGAATGGAGCCTTACAGGGGAGTAATCAATAACGGAGGTGATCACCCCATATAGACTCCCTGATCACCCCCCTGTCATTGATCACCCCCCTGTCATTGATCACCCCCCTGTAAGGCTCCATTCAGACGTCCGTATGATTTTTACGGATCCACTGATAGATGGATCAGATCCGCAAAACACATACGGACGTCTGAATGGAGCCTTACAGGGGAGTGATCAATGACGGAGGTGATCACCCCATATAGACTCCCTGATCACCCCCCTGTCATTGATCACCCCCCTGTCATTGATCACCCCCCTGTAAGGCTGCATTCAGATGTCCGTATGTTTTTTACGGATCCACGGATACATGGATCGGATCCGCAAAACACATACGGACATCTGAATGGAGCCTTATAGGGGGGGGATCAATGACAGGGGGGTGATCACCCCATATAGACTCCCTGATCACCCCCCTGTCATTGATCACCCCCCTGTCATTGATCACCCCCCTGTAAGGCTCCATTCAGACGTCCGTATGATTTTTACGGATCCACTGATAGATGGATCGGATCCGCAAAACACATACGGACGTCTGAATGGAGCCTTACAGGGGAGTGATCAATGACGGAGGTGATCACCCCATATAGACTCCCTGATCACCCCCCTGTCATTGATCACCCCCCTGTCATTGATCACCCCCCTGTAAGGCTGCATTCAGATGTCCGTATGTTTTTTACGGATCCACGGATACATGGATCGGATCCGCAAAACACATACGGACATCTGAATGGAGCCTTATAGGGGGGGGATCAATGACAGGGGGGTGATCACCCCATATAGACTCCCTGGTCACCCCCCTGTCATTGATCACCCCCCTGTCATTGATCACACCCCTGTAAGGCTGCATTCAGATGTCCGTATGTTTTTTTACGGATCCACGGATACATGGATTGGATCCGCAAAACACATACGGACATCTGAATGGAGCCTTATAGGGGGGTGATCAATGACAGGGGGGTGATCACCCCATATAGACTCCCTGGTCACCCCCCTGTCATTGATAACCCCCCTGTCATTGATCACCCCCCCTGTAAGGCTCCATTCAGACATTTTTTTGGCCCAAGTTAGCGGAAATTATTATTTTTTTCTTACAAAGTCTCATATTCCACTAACTTGTGTCAAATAAAATCTCACATGAAGTCACCATACCCCTCACGGAATCCAAATACGTAAAAATTTTTAGACATTTATATTCCAGACTTCTTCTCACGCTTTAGGGCCCCTAGAATGCCAGGGAAGTATAAATACCCCACATGTGACCCCATGGCAATGTATTTTGGGGTGTCATTTTACATATACCCATGCTGGGTGAGATAAATATCTTGGTCAAATGCCAACTTTGTATAAAAAAAATGGGAAAAGTTGTCTTTTGCCGAGATATTTCTCTCACCCAGCATGAGTATATGTAAAAAGACACCCCAAAACACATTGCCCAACTTCTCCTGAATACGGCGATACCACATGTGTGACACTTTTTTGCAGCCTAGGTGGGCAAAGGGGCCCACATTCCAAAGAGCACCTTTAGGATTTCACAGGTCATTTACCTACTTACCACACATTAGGGCCCCTGGAAAATGCCAGGGCAGTATAACTACCCCACAAGTGACCCCATTTTGGAAAGAAGATACCCCAAGGTATTCCGTGAGGGGCATGGAGAGTTCCTAGAATTTTATATTTTTTGTCACAAGTTAGCGGAAAATTATGATTTATTTTTTTTCTTACAAAGTCTCATATTCCACTAACTTGTGACAAAAAATAAAAACTTCCATGAACTCACTATGCCCATCAGCGAATACCTGGGGGTGTCTTCTTTCCAAAATGGGGTCACTTGTGGGGTAGTTATACTGCCCTGGCATTCTAGGGGCCCAAATGTGTGGTAAGCAGTTTGAAATCAAAATCTGTAAAAAATGGCCGGTGAAATCCGAAAGGTGCTCTTTGGAATGTGGGCCCCTTTGCCCACCTAGGCTGCAAAAAAGTGTCACACATGTGGTATCTCCGTACTCAGGAGAAGTTGGGCAATGTGTTTTGGGGTGTCATTTTACATATACCCATGCTGGGTGAGATAAATATCTTGGTCAAATGCCAACTTTGTATAAAAAAATGGGAAAAGTTGTCTTTTGCCAAGATATTTCTCTCACCCAGCATGTGTATATGTAAAATGACACCCCAAAACACATTGTCCAACTTCTCCTGAGTACGGTGATACCAAATGTGTGATACTTTTTTCCAGCCTAGGTGGGCAAAGGGGCCCACATTCCAAAAAGCACCTTTCGGATTTCACCGGCCATTTTTTACAGATTTTGATTTCAAATTACTTACCACACATTTGGGCCCCTAGAATGCCACGGCAGTATAACTACCCCACAAGTGACCCCATTTTGGAAAGAAGACGCCCCAAGGTATTCGCTGATGGGCATAGTGAGTTCATAGAAGTTTTTCTTTTTCGTCACAAGTTAGTGGAATATGAGACTTTGTAAAAAAAAAAAAAAAAAAATCATTTTTCCGCTAACTTGTGACAACTGAAAGTGAAAAATGTCATTTTTTTGCAAAAAAATCTTTAAATTTCGATTAATGACAAAAAAAGTAAAAATGTCAGCAGCAATGAAATACCACCAAATGAAAGCTCTATTTGTGAGAAGAAAAGGAGGTAAAATTCATTTGGGTGGTAAGTTGCATGACCGAGCAATAAATAATGAAAGTAGTGTAGGTCAGAAGTGTAAAAAGTGGCCTGGTCATTAAGGGTGTTTAAGCTGAGGGGGCTGAGGTGGTTAACAAGTGGGAGGCACATATGCAGACTGTTGTAATTCCTACACCGTTCACCCGATTTGGATGTAAATACCCTCAAATTAAAGCTGACAGTCTGCAGTTAAAGCACTTCTTTCATTTCAAATCCACTGTGGTGGTGTATAGAGCCAAAAATGTTAGAATTGTGTCGGCGTCCCAATATTTATGGACCTGACTGTATATATTCTATATTAATATTGCATATTCATGTAAAAAAAAAATTTAGCTTGTTGCATATTTATCTTCATAGTCATGTAGAAAATTTGTAAATGGTAATATATTGAGCAAACATATATTTATAATAAGACCCTGATCTATCAAAGCCTGATGTTACTAATTATTATACATGAGCCATTTCTTAAAAGTCTGGAGTCAGAATGTGGGGAAAAAAGAAGAAATGGAGTTTGGCTAGATGAAAATGCCGAAGAGAACAGAGACATGGGGGGCTTTGCCGTTTGTAGTAGAATGCTTCACCCACAGCCTGCTGTGCTGACATCACTGTGCAAAGTACTTTATCACGGAAGTGAAATCATCAAGCCATATTCTTTGTGAGCACAATGGGGGAGATTTATCAAAACTGGTGTAATGGAAAACTGACTTAGTTGCCCAAGAAGCTTTGAAAATGAAAGATGGAATCTGATTGGTTGCTATGGGCAACTAAACCAGTTTTCCTTTCCTCTAGTTTTGATAAATCTAATATATTCCCCCCCCCCAATTCATACATATACGAATAGACAAAGGGGGGAATTTATCATTTGCGGTACTTTTGGTGTTAGGGTACTTTCACACTTGCGTTGTTTGATTCCGGCAGGCAGTTCCGTTGCCTGAACTGCCTGCCTGATCAGGCAAACTATATGCAAACGCATGTCATTTTTTCTGACTGATCAGGCATTTTTCAGACTGATCAGGATCCTGATCAGTCTGAAAAATGCCTGATCAGTCAGAAAAATGCATTGCAATACCGGATCTGTTTTTCCGGTGTCATCAGGCAAAACGGATCCAGTATTTATTTTTTTCCCATTTTTAAAGGTCTGCGCATGCGCAGACCGGAAGGACGTATCCGGCATTCCGGTATTTTGAATGGAAAAAAATGCCATTCCTATGGAAAAAAATGCCGGATCCGGCATTCAGGCAAGTCTTCAGTTTTTTTCGCCCGAGATAAAACCGTAGCATGCTACGGTTTTCTCTTTTGCCTGATCAGTCAAAATGACTGAACTGAAGACATCCTGATGCAAACTGAACGGATTACTCTCCATTCAGAATGCATGGGGATATGCCTGATCAGTTATTTTCCGGTATAGAGCCCCTGTGACGGAACTCTATGTCGGAAAAGAAAAACGCTAATGTGAAAGTAGCCTTCGTTTTAAGGTTGTTTTTGCTCTAAACTTATGAAATGGCACATGGTAAAAATATTTCACAAGTGCAATGTGGTGTATGCCTGTGTCTGTAAAAATACATCTGGGGGTTGCCTGGCGTGGAGATGCGACCTTTCTTTTTTTTTTTGTGACTTTTTAAAACATCATAAATGAGACTTAAGGCCACTTGCACATGCCAATTTCGGTGCGTTTCTGCACCATATCCACAGCAAACTCCACTCTCGCCCTTCATTGGAAAAGGGTGAAATCCGCAGCTAAAACCACAAACGTAATTAACATGCTACAGATTTGGAAATCCCCACGGCAGGCCAATTTCCACACGGAAATAATCCACCAAGTATACGTGAGATTAGTGTAATCTTATACACTTGCTGATACTGTACTATGCTGCGGTTTTTCTGCGCAGGTGGCCCTAAAGGTATTCTGATCTGAAATCCTGACTTTTGGGTGAAAAAGCCTGTCTTATAGTGCAGAAAATGTAAAAAAAAAAAAATGTAAGTAGTAAAACTAAAACTATATAAATTTGGTATCGCTATAATTGTTCTAAATTCCCATTTTTACCACACATTGAGCACTGTAAAAATAAAGCCAACCCAGTTCCACCCTAAGGAGATACATTATGTGCTATTAAAAAGAACAACTCTTCCCATAAGAAAACAAGAGCAGATAGTTATATCAACAAAAAATTAGAAAGTTATGGCTCTTGGTAGGTGCGCATGAAAATGGCTGTAAAGGGAAGTTCATGAGGTTTGATGATCTTTGTGAACCCCATATCTTCTAATAACTCACTTCTGATTTAATAACGTGTCCCTTGTGCTGAATCTGCCCATGACATTTTGTGAATATTCTCATTCGGAATGAGCGATTCGCATAAAACTTTGTTAGAATAGTGTACGGAGTGAGCGCTCCGTACAGTATTAGAATGTATTGGCTCCTATGAGCCGAAGTTATTACTTTGCGAAGTCTCGCGGGACTTCGGGTAATAACTTCAGAAATTAATTTCTACTGTAAAAAAAACTTTTACCGAACTCGGGTTCGGTTCTAAGGTACCACCTGAAACCGAAACAGAGTTCGGTAATAGGTTTTTAACAGTAGAAATAAATTTCTGAAGTTATTACCTAAAGTCCCACGAGACTTCGCAAAGTAATAACTTCGGTTCATAGAAGCCAATACATTCTAATACTGTACGAAGCGCCCGCTCCATGCAGTATTCTAACAAAGTTGTATGCGAATCGACTTTGGATATTTCATCCGCAGTCGATTCGCTCATCCCTAATTCTCATGTACTCAATATAAACATATGTCCTACCTACTTCAGACACTTGACTCTGTGGAAAAGTCTTGACACACAACATTTACTTTAAAGCTGCTCTGCTTTTTTCAGCACGCTAAATTTATTTTGTAACCTTTTTAGGGCCATTCGGAAACTGCCAAAACTGCTTTCCTTAAATGATGGGTATATTTTAATTCTTTAAACTAAGAAGATTAAACCTTACTTGTTTGTATTAACCTCAAGAGCGGGAAACCACGATGACCTATACACTCCCACTAAAAATCAACAGTGGTCTTCAGTCTGTGGCCAAGACTGTAGTGGTGAAAGCCCACAGCAGCGGTTCGTACAGTGCCCCCTCTGTTTACTGAAAAATAGGGGAAAATGCTTAGAAAGGTCACTGCACAAAATAACTTTGGAAAAGGACCGTGTAACCCGTAGCCCCTGCTGTTTTCAAAACTGTCTGAAGCACTCCTTTCGAAGATTCAACTTCGCCAAGGCTGAAAATTGTTATTCTGTACAAATATCAATGTTAATAAGAAGACACCACTTATAACTTGGTGTATTTTACGTTTCGGAAAAATGTACTAATATCCCAAATGTTTTCTATTATAGGGATTTGCAGCTTCCATCCGTGCATATCATGTCTTACGAGCAAAATAATTACCAATGCTGTGTAGTATATGTTTTTGTTATATAGTGGGGGTCATTTAGCTGATGTATGTAATTGTATGGCATGTGTCAGGGCCATATGCTTGGTGTATACAGCTGGAGCATTTCCTGACGTATATGGCAAACCTGTTTGTTCACAGAGCCTTGTTAATGCTTGCTTACACATTTTTGATCCAAGGGCTGCATTACGTAGTTACTTTGGACTTGATTGTGTACACAAGTGTGGCCATAGAAGTGTAGTGAGTGGCACAATGTACGCAGATGACACAATATGTCTGCCAAATGTTACCAGGCACTGCTCGTAGCTTCGTTATACTGTCGAGGGACGTCTAGATCTTGTTCACACAGTGCAGTTTTCTCCTTGTGTTTTAATAAAGGAAAGATGTCTCTGTTGCGGATCCATCCTCACTTCTTTTTCTTCATATTATGCCAATCGGTAAAATGTTCTGGTTCTAAATCACCAGTTTTTTTTGGAAGGACATGACACTGTACATGCATGCATATATTACTTAGAAGGTGGCTGTATACCTGTGGCTGAACACAAAATTACCATTTTGCGGGATGCATAAATAAGCTGCAAATACCATCGCCCTACTTTTACTAACTTACCTTAAAATAACATGTGGACAGAGTGAAAATACGTGTGCAAATCCAACACCAAACATCCTAAAATATTTAGTTGGCAGGGTCCCTATGAGATTGGCAGATTCTCTCCCGGGGTCATATTTGGTAAAGTAGGATATCTTGAATCCCTGTATAAAAAAAGGCACTTATACCTTAAAAATATAAAAAATATATCCTTGAGCTGTTTGTGAAAGGGGTTGTCCAGCTGGGAAACATTTTTGGGGAACCCTCCTCCCCGCTGGCCCTGTGGAGGGATACATACCTGCTCCCCACCACTCACCCACCTGGCTCCTGTGTTCCTCGGCCAGTCATTGGCTGCAGTGCCACACATGACCCCTGTCCATTCTCGAAAGTTGACAAGTTGGGACCAGAGTGCGGTGTGCAGTGGGGAACAGGTAAGTATACAGTACTAAAGGGATTTGAGTGCTCTGTAGAGCCCTTTGGTTGGAGATCAGACTTTTTGGGATTTTTTTTGGCAGGACTTCCTCTTTTAAAGAGGACCTGTCAGCTCCCCTGATATAAATACTTGTATTCCCCATGGAATACAAGTGGGGAATCTTTTTGCAGAACTCTGTATTAGTCTTCAATAGAAATATATGCATAAATTGACAACTTGGTGTCACTTTCCCCTTGTCAAAGGGTTGTGTCCCTACAGTCAGCACTGATTGGACAGTGTCAGAGTGTGCATTGACACCAACTCGAAACAGTCGTCAATTTATTCATACATTCCAACTGAGGAATGGCACAACCAAACTCACAAGTGATGCTAAAGAATTGTTGTCACGGGGAATACAGGCCAAACTGGGTCATGAAACCTCTTATCGGTCAATTGTCGAGTTATATTTCAGCCTGTAATAAATGAAGGGACTATGTTAAAAAATGGCTGTCATTCCTAAATGGTCAATGCAATCCTTGAATTAAAGCTAAAAGCCTACACTTCAGTCACATCTTGATGTTTCAGATTGTGTCTCTGTCCCACTATCTCTGGACGTGACCGTACAGAAATAAGAAGTTAGAAAAACATTTTCCTTGACCTTTTGGACCAGTGATGATCGATGCAGCAGTATGGATGTGGCTGTGGTTTGCATTCTACCAACTATTTTTCTTTTATTTTTTTTTCTTTAGAGTAAGACAGCAGCCCAACTTAGACATGAGAACTTTCGCTCGCAGTGGGAAGCGTTCATGAAGGAACAGGAGCAGAGACGTTTGGCAATAGACGAGGAGCACAATAAAGCCGTATTGCGTCTAAAGGAACAATACGCAGAGATGGACAGAGAGCTCTCCAAAATGGCTTCCTTTTAAAAACAACCCTATGCACTTCATAAAACATGCCTGTGATCCATAGAGGCGTGCTTACCATTCTTTTATCAGCAGCGGTGAGAATCCATTACCTCATATATCAAGTGCCTGAGGAAGATCAAGATCTAGAATAAGACTGAGCAGTGCAGGAGCTTCATGTATCTATGTATAGTATGCTTTTTATCATGGATGGTTGGTCTTGTGTTTGTGCTTGTTCCTTGATTAGTGTTATCACCTTTGTATTTGATCTGTTTTATGTAAACACTGCTGTACACTGTAAAAATATCACTGTGAGCAATATCTAGCTCCTGTTCTACCTTAGAAGTAATTCGGCAATAAAATAACGTGGTACAGAAAGAAGCAAGCTAAGAAAAATTAGAAGTCTTTTATTGAAAAAAAAAAAGCCTTTGGCGAGTACACATGAATCACGTTGCTTTTTTCACAGAGATATTATTGGTCTACTGTACATAAAGATTAATGTAAATTTGTTGTTGCAACTGCACACTATTCCACAGTCTTTTACCTGCTTCACGGAAAACCTTTTTTTCCTCTTTAATTTCTGTACTGCGGTCCACATATGCATCCGTGGATGCAGTAATTATTTAAAAATTTCTGTAACTTCAATTCATTATAGTGACCAAACTACCACCTTCCTTGCTGGTTGAGAGCATTTTTTAATTTATTTTTTAATATATATATATAGTGCGTCATTAGAGACCCTTAGGTTCCAGACGACTGCTGTCATATCTATGTAGTCATTTTTGAGACCCTTTATTCATTTTTGTGGTAAATTAAAATATAAAGATACAGCTTTTGCTAGACACCACTTGAGAAGAAAATATGAACTCTATGATAGTGTCTATCCCAAAAACATGACATAAATGATGCTGACAGTTCCTTACCCTGTTTTAGACTGCAGCCCCCGTAGCAGCCGCCATTGACCACATGCCAAAGATGGCCCAGGTTTCTCCCCTGCTATTCAGTAGAGGTTGCAGTAAAGGAATATTAGCTCCCAAACATTGGTGCTGCCATGACAACAGTGATTGGCCACATAATGTGCCATATCGGTGGAGCTACAACAGGGAGAAGAATTCTGGTCTGACCTGAAGGAGTTGCAGCATTATACTGAGCGAGGGGTACATTAGTTAATACAGAAGGGGCTAGGGGAGGTCTTGGGTACTGTGAGGGGCATAGCCATATGTGAAGCCAGAGGGACCAGCTGGTTAGTGTAAGGGAATTGAAGGGTATTGAAGCCCCATTACTCGGCATCTGAGTAATCACCTGGTGAGTGTTACAGATTACCCAACCTTAAGGTGTATTTAGATGGGATGTTTCTGCAGCCGATCATCGGGAAGGAAGCGTTCGCTATTGCGATCCCTAGCCCTCATACAGATTCATGGTTTCTGAGCAGCAGATAGCTGTTTAGACCACACAATCTGCTGCCCAGAAACTATGATCGGTTGTGCCTGCATGAACGACAGGATCACTCGATAAACTAGCGTTTCGCTCATTCATTGGCTAATCAGCGGCACATTTACACGGGCAGATTGTCGGGAACGACCATGGCCATTCCCGATAATCTGGAAGATTATTGGCTCGTGTAAATGCAGCTTTACTATTCAAGGACAAGTCCTTCTTAGGCTGGTTTCACATGGGCGTTGCGGGAAAAGATGCGGATGTGTTGGGGGAACATGCACGATTTTTCCCCGCGTGTGCAAAGCGTTTTAATGCGTTTTGCACGCACGTGAGAAAAATCGGCATGTTTGGTACCCAGACCCGAACCCAGACTTCTTCACAAAAGTTCAGGTTTGGGTTAGGTGTTCTGTAGATTTTATTATTTTCCCTTATTACATGGTTATAAGGGAAAATAATAGCTTTCCTTATACAGAATGCATAGTACAATAGGGCTGGAGGGGTTAAAAAAATAATAATAATTAAACTCCCCTTAATCCACTTGTTCGCGCAGCCCGGCTTCTCTTCTTTCTTCTTCTTTGAGGAAAAGGACCTGTGGTGACGTCACTGCGCTCATCACATGATCCATCACCATGGTCCTTTTCCTCACAGATCATCAAAGACAGAAGACAAGCCGGGCTGCGCGAACAAGTGGATTAAGGTAAGTTACATTTAAAAAAATAATAATTTTTAACCCCTTCATCACTATTTTACTAAGCATTCTGTATTAAGAATGCTATTATTTCCCCTTATAACCATGTTATAAGGGAAAATAATAATGATCGGGTCCCCATCCCGATCGTCTCCTAGCAACTGTGGGTAAAAATCGCACTGCATCCGCACTTGCTTGCAGATGCTTGCAATTTTCACGCAGCCCTATTCACTTCTATGGGGCCTGCTTTGCGTGAAACACGCACAATATAGAGCTTGCTGCGATTTTCACGCAACGCACAAGTGATGCGTGAAAATCACTGCTCATGTGCACAGCCCCATAGAATTGAATGGGTCCGTATTCAGTGCGGGTGCAATGCGTTCACCTCACGCATTGCACCCGCGCGGAAAACTCGCCCGTGTGAAAGGGGCCTTATACCGTGACCCCTTTCCTGCAGCTGATTGGACTGGGGGAGATTGAAGACAAGTAATTGCTTGCCTATATCTGTGTATGTCTGTGAAGGTTCTCATTTATCCAGGTCATGGTATATCTGTAAAGAATAAATCAAGGCAACTGGACTTACGTTTTCAAGAAATCTACAGTAAGTCCAGTTGCCTTTATTTATTCTTTACTGATATATCTGTGTAGATGTAAAAAAGTTAAAGAGGTATAGAGGCATTAAGCAATTATCTATATATAGGATAGGTAATAACTGCTAGATCAGTGGGTGTCCAACCACTGGGTCCTCACCAGTCTCCAAAACTGGGGTCCCCTGTTTGTATATAGCAGAGGTAGAGCATGTGCCATGCTGTTCCATTCAAAGTATATGGGACTGCTGATACTAGCTGAGTGCTGTGTTTAGCTAGGTCCATGAGTCACACAGATTTTGAATGGAGCAGCAAAATGCATACTAGACTGCCGCTCTATTCAACCAGGGGATATGGGACCCTATGCTGACAATGGGTTAGGTTCCCAGTGGTGAGTCTCCTACCAATCTAGTAGTTATCACCTTTCAAGTGGACAAATTATAGTTGCTTATTGCCAAATACCCCTTTCATTTTTTACATGGAAATGATAACGGAGGGAGGGCAGGAGTCCCTTCAGAAGTTTGTCATGGGGGAGAGCCTATCATAGTTACCCCCAACCCCCTTCCCCCTGCATGTGTTCTATAGCTTTACATTTTAATTCTCCTAAATTATGTTACCGCAAGATTTGTGTGTGTGGAGATGTAATCCCATGACTCTATTATGTAAACGCCCACAAAGCATATAACGCCAAATCTACTTGAATGATTGAAAAAAAGTGAACCGAAGCCATCATTGACTGAAGAACAAATCAAGTCAATGATGAGATCAACATTGTTTGACCACACTAAATATCTAAAAGGAGTTGTCCTTTAAGACATTGTTTGACCACACTAAATATCTTTATTTTTTTTTTAAATCAGATCATTTTTATTGTATGGCAAAGATATCACATAATATTTTTACAAATACATGCCATGTGTACCAAACACAGAATAAAGCACGACATGCTTCAAGACATATCAGCATGACTCATAGTACATTACATTAATGCAATCTTTGGAAAAGAGGAAATGTACAGAATCCTAGCAACTCGCCCCCCCCCCCCCCCTCCCACCAACTATCCCCCCCCCCCTACCAACCCAACCCCTATTCACTCCGGTGACAAAACACCACCTTACACTTTACAGCATAATCACACTATTTGATACCCAATCGCCCCATAGTTTGTCAAACTTTTGAGGGCACCCTCTTTTAAGAAAAATAGCCTTTTCTTTTATCAACATATTGTTAACATTGGTCCTAAACTCCCCCAATGTCGGAGGACCCATTTGTATCCAATGCAAGGCTATCAGCTTCCTAGCCAGGAACAGTCTTCCCACGGCCACTTTCTTGCATACGTCTGTTCCTAGCTCAGATACGTAACCTAATATACATATTTTGGGGTCCCTATCTATTCCCACTGACATTTTGTAATGTATTACCTCTAAAATATCTTCCCAATATCTAACTATAACCGGGCATTTCCACAGCATATGAGACAAATCCGCTGGCTCAAAAGAACATCTTGGACACTTTGCATCGGTTCTGACTCCGATCCTTTTAAAAAAAATTGGCTTTTTATACACCCTGTGTATAATAAAAAGCTGAGACAGCTTTCCCTGTTCGTTCAGTGAGGACAGCGGAATCGCCTCCAAAATTTCCTCCATTTCTTGGGAGATCCCCCGCCCCACATAATTTTCCCACTTTTTCATCCAGGTCAACGGATACGAATCCAGGAACTTATCCAATAATAGGGAATACAGCCGAGAAATTAACCCTCTTGTCCCCCCTTTGAGAGAATCAACTTTTGGGCTTCATCTAGTTTAGATATGCTAGTACCTTTTTTAATCATAGTGTCATACGCATGACGGATTTGGAGGTATTTGTAGAAGCACGTGCGCGGGATCTGATATCTTTCCTGCAAATCCGTAAAGAATCTAAATATACCATTATCTAATGAATCTCTCAATCTAAGGATCCCTTTATTCTCCCAATTCAGAGTACGTGACAAAGGAATAAATTCAGGGAGCCAAATTTTATCCCAAATCGGGGAAACCTCACTAACTTCCCCCAATTCTCCTTAGATTTTTAACCTTGTCCCACACTTTGGAAACAAGCCCTATCAAAGGCGAATTAGGCTCCAAATTTTGTAACCCCGCACCCTCCAAAAACCACATTAAGTCCCTCTTACCTATATGGTGCAGTAAAATCTGACTAGACATATCCGCCAACCTATAATCCAACCACCCCTTAAGATGCTGACACTGTGCTGCAAGATAATAAATCCATGGGTTTGGTACCGCCAATCCACCCTTTGTTTTAGGATACTGCAACATCTCCAATTTGATTCTGGGTTGGCCTCCTCTCCATATCAAATCTCTAAATATTGCATTAATTTTGTGGAACCTATCCATAGGCAACCAGACCGGGGCATTGTGAAGTACATACAACAACTGTGGCATCATTATCATCTTAATGAGGTTTACTCTGCCCACTACAGAAAGAAATAGTTTACACCACGCCTTGACCTTCAATCTAAGTCTCAACAACAGGGGAACCAGATTAAGCTCCTCAAATTCTGCGCTCCTTGGCGAGATGTGAATTCCTAGGTATTTAATTTTCCTGACCTGTGGGATATTATTTGTATGAACCACAGCAGACATCTCCTGACCATCAATAGGCATTAATGCAGACTTCTGCCAGTTTATGGGAAGTCCCGAAAGACCGCCAAATTTGTCTATAAGTGACATAGTGAAAGCTAGAGAGGCCATCGTATCTCCCAAGAACAAAAGAGTATCATCCGCATACAGCGCAATTTTATTATGTACCCGCCCATATTGAAAACTCTTTATATCTGGCGATTTACGCACCGCTGCTGCTAACGGCTCTATGGCTATTGCAAATAACAGCGGTGAAAGTGGGCAGCCCTGCCTAGTTCCTCTAGCCAATTGAATGTAGTTAGACACTCCCCCATTGGCCCTTATTCTTGCCTTCGGATTGGAGCATAAAACCTGCACCCACTGAATAAACCGAGGCCCAAATCACATACATTTCAGCGTACCCCATAAATATCCCCACTCTACACTGTCAAAGGCCTTGGCAACATCAAGCGACAGAATAGCTCTATCTCCATAGTTATCCGCTGGAATTTGCAGACTGGTATAAACTCTACGAATGTTAATTGCCGTAGACTTCTGAGGCATAAAACCTGTTTGATCAGAGTGTACTACACTAAGAATCACTGTAGCCAAACGTTTTGCCGAGACCTTTGCCAGTAGTTTAACATCCTCCGTCAGAAGGGATATAGGTCTATATGAATCAGGCATCCTCTTATACTTTCCTTCCTTAGGTATTACCACTATAAGAGCCTCCTGCATTGACTTCGGTAGAAAACCCACCTCCAACGAGTAGTTGAATACTTTCAATAATTCCGGTAGTAACACTCCTTGGAAGTGCTTGTATACCTCCATTGGGAGACCATCCGAACCTGGGGATTTATCATTTGCCATGTCTTTCAGGACCTCTTCTAATTCCTCTAAAATCAAAGGTTCCTCTAACTTCTCCCTATCTCCCTCTGATAAAGACGACAAACCAGCTCCCTCAAGGAATTGAAAAAACTCTTCCTCCGAACTAGAGGTCCTAGTGGAATATAGAGAAGAATAGAATGTCTTCAGTATATCTAGTATATCCCTAGTGTCAGTACAAATTCTCCCCTGAGTGTCCATCAATTCGGTTATATAGGTTGTCCCTTGCTGGGCCCTTAAGACCACCGATAGCATATGACCCACTTTTTCTCTTTCTGCAAACTGTTTTTGTTTATAAAATAAACTCTTCCTGTCTGCCGCCTGCAGCAGATGACATATCAACTGTTCCTGTGCCACTCTTAATTCTCTACTAGTAATCAGGGAAGGTGCTATACCATAATTCCTCTCCGCCTCCACTACTGCCTTATGAGCCCTTACATCCGCTTCCTTAGACCTGTTTTTATGTAGACTTATAGCTTTAATCAATGAACCCCTCAGGTATGCTTTCATCGCTTCCCAAACAGCATACGGAGACGCCGTACCATTATTAAACCTAAAATATTCCTTAATTGATTCAGTTAGACCAGACAGGTCCCCCAAAATCTGCAGCCACATTGCATTACACTTCCACAATTTTGGCCCCGGTCTGGTCCCCCCAAATCCCATCTCCACCTTCATTAAGGAGTGGTCCGATAATGCTATAGACATGTAGTCAGAGGAGCGGACAAACAGCAACATGACATCATTCACTAACGCCAGATCTATTCGAGACAGGGTTTGATATATCGAAGAGCAGCAAGAGTATTTACGTTCTGTAGGGTTACGCATTCGCCATATATCAAACAGTCCAACTTCTTTCATGATATTACGTAATGCCGAGCTTCCCTGAGAGCCCCCCGACCCCTCCACTCTACATCTATCCAGCTGATCATCTGGTGTGCAATTATAGTCTCCAATTAGAACCCAAGGCAACTCTGGGTAGTCCACCAAAAAGGTGAATACTGTTCTCAAAGCTGTCGATGCAAACGGCGGGGAAATATACTGTATATTGCCACCAGTATCAATTGAATACCCTCAATTTTACATAATATACATATAAACCTTCCTTACTCATCCAAGAATTCTTTAATACATTCAAACCTAATATCTTTATGCACTAGTATACTTACACCCCTGGAATGTGAAGAGAATACAGCATGAGCCGCATAGCCCACCCACGGCTTACTTAGCCAGTGTACTGTATTCTTAGTTAAATGCGTCTCCTGCAAACATAATATAGCTGGCTGAAATCTTGATAAGTAGTTAAAAATGCTATGTTGCTTCCTGCCTTCAGCCATACCCCTCACATTCCAATTTAAGAGCTTAGTCGTATGTGTCATATTCTTTAATTGAGACCTCTTCATGACCCCTCATCTTTACGAGCCATAAATGTGCTAATCCCCCAAAGAGGGACTCCCCTATGATCCAGCCGGAGTGAACACCCACCCTCCCCCCCCCCCCCAACTCCCACCCTGAAAATATAGAATCTGATCCTGAAAGCATATCCACCAAACATCCCTCTCCAAGGGCACTTCCAGGCAAAACTACCCACCATTTTAACTATCATACTCAGCTCTGCGGTTCCCATTATCTGCGAGCTTCACTAACTGCGTTCAGCTCACACTCCTGCTTCATAAGAACTGAAAACATAATTAAAGAACAAAAAGTCCAGAACGTGGACCTAATTCTTCTTGTGATGTCCTCCCATATTTTGGGGACTTAAATCCTGAAGAAAAGATCCCAACAGAAGAAAAATGAAAAAAGGTAATAACTTGCGGCCTCTTCAGGGCTTCCTGCCGAACAACTCAGAAGCTTCCTCTCCAATCCCAACTGCTCAGATGACCTTCTTCTGTTCTTTCAGCTGACTTTCATGGCAATCCAGCCAGTTTGCCGCCTCTTCTGGATCCTCAAAGAATCTGGTAGATCCCATGGCCACCACTCTCAACTTGGCCGGAAACAACATAGAGTATTGGACCTGCAAATTTCTAAGTCTCCTTTTAACATCCAGGAAACTCATTTGTCTCTTCTGGACTTCAGCAGAGTAATCCGGAAATATGGAAATCCTTACACCATTTATGGCCAAATCAGCATGGTCTCAAGATTGCTTTATTATGGTATCTCTATCCTTAAAGTGCAATATTTTAGCAATGATGGGTCTCGGTGGTCTACCAGGAGGTAGAGGTCTTGTGGGCACCCGGTGGGCTCTTTCCACAGCATATAACGGGGACAGTCCTTTGTCTTGAAATTTTCCCTGTATCCACTTTTCTATATATTCCGTGGCATTTGCCCCTTCAGTTTTTTCCGGTACCCCCACAATTCTTATATTGTTGCGACGAGATCTATTTTCTAAATCATCCGCCTTGGCGACTAGAGCAGCCATATATTTCGCAGTTGATTTAGCCGCCCTTTTGAGAGGCCGCACATCATCCTCTAATACTGACACTCTTTATTCCACTTCTGAGGTTCTCTAAGTAATTTTGTGCATATCCTTTCTTACTAGGGAAATGTCTTCCCTCAGACTGCCCACCTGAAGATGAAGGGCTTTAAGAGTGGTGTTGCAGCTAGCTACTGCCTTCATTATATCTTTAAGAGTCGGCTCTTGCTCACTGAGCTTAGGAGAGTCAGCTTTCTCCTGTGACTGCACTTCTTGCTCAGGAAACTGGTGCATCTTTTTAGCTTCTCCTTCCTCATCAGAGGAGCGATCTTCATGTTCAGAAGAGGACCCGGTCTCAGCTGTTTTGTTTTGTGACCAGTCCCTTACCTTCTCCGACTCTCTGGCAAATCTACTGAGGCGCGCTGCTGTGCTCCGACTCACTCCCTCATGCTGCTTCTCTTCCCCCTCCACTGCGGCGCCATTTTGACCGTTCTCCACTCTGTCCGAGCGCCCGCCGATCTTCACTCTCTTGGGCATCTTGAGCGCTCCGGGTATATGAGGACTCCTTTCTCCCTCTCACTGTTGTCCGTTCGTCCACGTCTGGTAAACTGTGCCTGACAGAGGATTATAACAGGATAATGGCAGGAGCGCACAGAAACGCGACTCACACCATGCAATGGCAGGCCACGCCCCCCCCCCCCCTTCCCCACACTAAATATCTTAAAGGAGTTGTCCCATCACAAGAAGTTATGTCCTATCCATATGGTAGAGCAGGAATCAGCAAGCTCCATGCTGGGAGTTGTAGTTTCACAACAGCTGGAGTGCCAAAGGTTGCTGACCCTTCCCCCCAGGGCAGAAGATGAGCATCTTATTGCTTGGATCCTCACAGATCACAAGAATGAGGTCTTGGAGTGAACAGGGTGGCAGCTACGCATGGTTCTAATTGTCCTTGCTATGAGAGGTTCACAATGTCAAACCCCTGACAGGGAAAGGGTTAATCCCTTTTAAAGACGTTATCTGGCAATTTGATACTGATGGCCTATCCGCAGGATAGATTATTAATATCAGACTAGTGGGAGTCCGACTCCCAGCACCCCTGCGATCAGCTGTTCGTGGAGGCCGCGGTGCTCCTCTTCCTAGGCCAGTGACGTCATTATACGTCGGTCATGTGACAGGTGCAGTTCAGTCCCATTCAAGTGCGTGGGGCTGTGCTGCAATACCAAGCACAGCAGCTATACAATGTATGGCAATATGCTTGGTAAGCAGTGAGGAACCTGCAGCGTTCACCGGAGGATATGCTATCAATATCAAATATTCTTGGATAACCCTTTTACCTGATCCGGTTAGAAGATGCATGTAAGCATATCATTATTTGCCATGGTCACCACAGCTATTTTTCTCTTAAGTTTTTATATGTGCTCAATTTTCATTTCTTCCACCAAATCTGTACTCCAGCTCTATACCTGTCACGTCGGACATCACTATAGCAATGTGTTTTGAAATAACCAAATTAAATGCCATAATGAAAGGATGTTTTTATGACTTTTGCATTTAAAATTACATTTTAGTCATCCCGCGTCTTCAGGTAGGAAAATCTAGAACGATTTTAATATCATTTCAGTGATTGCAATTGCATAAGTGCAACAATGGTAGCCTGTGTCAGTTTATGGCTTTATGTCAAAGCTCCCTTCCTGGCAACTCGGTGAAAATGTGATTACAGTGAGTGCAGGAGATGGAATAAATATTTGAGATTTCTTACAATAACACCGAGCTGCAGCCAAGCTTCCCTATCCGCTACTGTTGGTCTGAGGTGTCATCAATCATTGCTGGGTAACCGGCCTGAAGAAGGAGTTCGCCATCTCTAGAACGTGTTGGAATGCTGGTCGCTGCAACTGGGATTTTTGTACCTGATGCATCTAAAAGAAAGTGTCTATGATTATAACAGACCTTCCCCAAAGATGTGTTACTTGTTGGAAGCTGTACAATGGGTCTTTCACAGGGTGACGGCACTCCGTGTCTTCTGCATTCGGGGCATTAAAGGTGGATTGTGCTGTATCTTCCTGCACTTCTACCTTGTTTTATTTTTACAAGCATGCAGAAGAGTACATGTACTTAGACTTCTAGACTGCTTAAAGGAAGCCTGTCACTGTTTAACCAGGCACAATGGGACGCATTCATCACGCATTTTACGCTACAATTCTGGCGTGTAAGTAAAAAATTATGGTGCACCCCATATTTGCAGCATAACTAGCGACTTTTCAGTTCTCTAGCCACTTTTCAAAAGTGGCACGACAAGTGGGCAGGGCTTAGCAGGAGGAATTGTGGCCTCTGTGACCCATCACATTTTCTATAATTTATGCTAAAAA
Organism: Bufo bufo; assembly: GCF_905171765.1. Lineage (NCBI taxonomy): Eukaryota > Metazoa > Chordata > Amphibia > Anura > Bufonidae > Bufo > Bufo bufo. The sequence continues at coordinate 375,989,794 of NC_053393.1, read as the reverse complement.
CTGATTTATAGTGAATTATAGTTCAAATCCACATGGAATCCCATCCAATATGCCAAGTTTATCATAAATTTGTGCTGACTGACTGAAAGGGCACATTCACGTGACCGTAATTCTGGGTTCGCGTCCATTCTGCAATTTTTGTGGAACGGGAATCTACCCGCAAAAGATGTAGACATCACACAGTGTACTGTCCGCATCCGTAATTCTGTTCTGTGGCCCCACTAACAAGATGGAGCATGTCCTATTCTTGTCCGCAATTGCTGACAAGAATAGACATTTTTATCATAGGGCCAGCCATGTGCGGTCCAACAAAATGCAGAACGCACACGGCCGGTATCTGTGTTTTGCGGATCCGCAATTTGCGGACTGCAAAACATTTATGGTCATGTGAATGCACCGTAAGACTGCCCCTTTGCCTTGTAGGTCTAGCTCCACTGAATGTAAGGAGACCTTTCATTAAGGGATTAATTTCTTCATTCTGGATAAAAAGTACTTTTAATCCCTATGCAAATGAGCAGTTAGGTGCACTAGGGGCAGGCCGAAGCTACTCTGTGCACTTTTATTCCTCTGTCAGCCGATTCTTAATTGAAAGTCAGGTGAGATGACTATAGATCAATCTGGCCCTGTCAATCAGATAGGAGGGAGGGGCTAGCAGAGGCAGTAAGGGTGCACAGAGTGCTCATTTGCATGTAGATTCAAAGCTCGACTGCCCTAGCCTTACAAGCCATTTGGAATAGTTTAACAGTGAATTTCCGGGACACAGATTCCCTTTAAAGGGGTTCTGCCTAGATAACAAATTAGCCCTTATCCACAGACTAGGGAGTAACCATCTGATCACTGGGGCCCGCAATGATCATGAGAACAAGAGTTTCGAGTCTCCCTGTGCGTGTGTGAACGGCAGGGCTCAGGAGTTGGAGTCAAAGTTAGTTTTTGGGTGGAGTCAGAGTCAGAAGAAATGTACAGGCTCCAGCTTATAAAGAATATCTGTTATAAATATTGTATAATTTATTAACTTTCATATACATTTTGAAACGTTTACAAATGTAATCATAAATGTATATTATATTTGTGGGGATGTGCTCGTGGTAGGCTACAGTAGCGGCGGCAGTATTGAGGCAATCACAGACAGTCTTTGTGATACACCGTGACTTTATTCACACCAAAGGCATAACAGGCAATGTGCAGACCACACAGGTGCATATCCACATAGTGCATAGAACAAAAGTCCTTCCATAGAAAATAAACAGCAGGTTTGAGTCACCTTGTTTTTGGACAGACCACAGCGGTCCTGCAGGCTTGTAAGCTACTTGCCTTTGTCTCCCTCAGGCCAGAGCCCCTTCGGCTAGTAGCACCACAGGTCCCAGGGCTATCCTTCAATGTGTGCTGCGCCCAGACTCTCCTTCACCAGCACTGACTCTGTCTGTGGAAATCTCCAGCACAGCAAGACACACCCCACCCCCATCTTCAGCAGGCTGGGTTCTTTAAAGGCCCAGCTCCACCAAAAACCTGGGCTGGCCATGGGCAACAGGCACCCACCCAGCTCTTTACCTGTTCCCAGTAAGAACCGGCCCGGACACGCTGCACCAGCAGCATTCGTCGCTGTAACCGCAATGATCCGGTTCTTACTCCACCGAGGACAGGACCTCTGGTGGCACGTATCGTCCGTTCATTATTATCCCGGGGACTCTCCTACATTTCCCCCCCCCCCCTTTGTTCACCCCTGAGGGCTTGAACCAACTGTTCAAGCCTGAGGGGGTGAACACATGCACAGCAGTGTACCCGGGACAGGGCATCTGCGTTCCCCTGTAAGTGGCCGGCCCTGTGCTCAACAGTGAAATTAAAGTTCTGGAGGGACAAGAACCACCTGGTAACCCGAGCGCACCCCTCCTTAGCCCGACTCATCCATTGGAGAGGGGAGTGGTCGGTCACCAGACGGAACCTTCTCCCTAAAAGGTAATATCTGAGAGACTCGAGTGCCCACTTGATGGCGAGGCACTCTCTCTCCACAATGCTATACCGGGTTTCAGCTGGGGTAAGCTTGCGGCTTAGAAAAACCACGGGGTGCTCTTCCCCGTTGAGCTCCTGGGAAAGCACAGCCCCTAGTCCTACTCCCGAGGCATCTGTTTGAACTACAAACTCCCGCTTAAAGTCGGGCATCACCAGAACCGGGGACTCACATAGGGCCGACTTCATACGGAAGAACGCCTCCTCCTCCTGCTCCCCCCAGCGAACCATCACCGACTTTCTACCCTTCAAGAGTCCGGTTAACGGGGCTGCCAAGGTGGCAAAATGGGGAATGAACCTCATGTAGTACCCAATCAGGCCCAAAAATGACCGTACTTGCTTGGACGTACGAGGCCTGTCGCAATTCCGGATTGCTTCAACTTTATTCACTTGGGGCCTAATGACTCCGCGTCCAATCACATACCCCAAATAGCGAGCTTCCTCTAGTCCCACCGAGCATTTTTTTGGGTTGGCAGTCAACCCCGCCTTCCTGAGAGAATCTATCACTGCCTGAAGTTTTGACAAATGACCCTCCCAGTCCGGGCTGAACATGACTATATCATCCAGATACGCGGAGGTATACTGGTGATGGGGCTTGAGGACGACATCCATCAGACGCTGGAATGTAGCCGGAGCGCCATGCAACCCAAAAGGCAACACCCTATACTGAAAAAGCCCCTCCGGGGTGACAAAGGCCTTCTTCTCCTTTGCCGCCTCCGTCAGAGGTACCTGCCAGTAGCCTTTCGTGAGATCTAGGATCGAAAAATACCTGGCTTTTCCCAGCCGCTCTATCAACTCGTCCACCCGAGGCATGGGATAGGCGTCAAATTTTGATACCTCATTTAATTTCCTAAAATCATTACAGAACCGTAATGAACCATCCGGTTTGGGAATAAGGACAATCGGGCTAGCCCACTCGCTCTTTGACTCTTCTATGACCCCTAGACGTAGCATCGATCTTACCTCCTGTGAAATGGCCTGTCGCCGAGCCTCCGGTACTCGGTATGGTCTTAAACAAAACAAGCAATGCAACAGCTCACTGCAAATCAAATAAGGTACAAAATTGCATCATAATAGCAAATGCTGAACTAATAAGTTAGAGATACTTGGCAAATCGTTTTGTACAAAATTATTTGAGCCCGTCTGCCGAACGTCAAGGCAATCTCTAGTTAGACGGGTTCCTAACACTAAATATACCTGTTATGTGCCATAGCGGCTATCATAAAATTCAGAAAGTGTAGGTTCCACTTACATGCTGGATCCGCCTGAATTTAGGTCATTTTCGGTGCCAAAATGGCCTCCATTATATCCAGGGAAAGCAGTTACCAGCATGCACACCGGGCCCCTTCCACACCACCCCTGGCGCCACATGGTCACCAAGGACTGCAATGAGAGTCCACACACTATCTCTCTCCTGGTGCCAGATGGCTTCAGTGAGTGGGGGGGAGCAGGCCAAGCTAAATACTAACACTAATTAAAATCAACCTGTGGGACAGACGAGCTGGAAGGAGTGCACGACTTGGCACCGAAAATGACGGAAATTCAGGCGGATCCAGCATGTAAGTGGAACCTACACTTTCTGAATTTTATGATAGCCGCTATGGCACATAACAGGTATATTTAGTGTTAGGAACCCGTCTAACTAGAGATTGCCTTGACGTTCGGCAGACGGGCTCAAATAATTTTGTACAAAACGATTTGCCAAGTATCTCTAACTTATTAGTTCAGCATTTTCTATTATGATGCAATTTTGTACCTTATTTGATTTGCAGTGAGCTGTTGCATTGCTTGTTTTGTTTAACAGTCTTGTTCTCAGCTATAGCAACGTGCCCCTGCGCTTTGGGATGTGCTGACTGACCTCGGTATGGTCTTAGGCGGACTTTCACCCGGGGCTTGGTGACAATGTCATGCTCGATCAAGGTGGTACGTCCAGGAAGGTCAGAGAATACGTCCCTATTCCGACTAACGAATTCTCTCACCTCTTGTGCCTGTTTGGTCGACAGTCCGTCCCCCATCGTCACCCCAGCGGCGTTCTCCGGAACCCCTGGTGACCCCGGGTCACTCCCTGCGTCCAGACAGAGGGCGGGCTGTCTCCAAACAAATTCTCTCTGTCTCTCCAAGGTTTTAGTAGATTCACATGATATACCTGTTTGGGCTTCAGCCGCCCTGGCTGGTATATCCTGTAATGAACTGGGCCCACTTTCTCCTTAACTTCATAGGGTCCTTGCCACCGGGCCAAGAATTTACTCTCGACCGTGGGCACGAGTACAAGAACTTGGTCACCCGGGTGAAATGTCCTTACATGGGCGGATCGGTTATATACTCGACTCTGGGCCAGTTGTGCCGCTTCCATGTGCTCACGGACGATCGGCAACACGACCCCTATTCGGTCCTGCATTTTTCCTATGTGCTTTATCACAGTTTTATGAGGCGTAGGCTGTTGCTCCCATGCCTCCTTAGCGATATCCAGTAGCCCACGGGGATGTCGCCCATATAACAACTCAAAGGGCGAGAACCCCGTGGACGCCTGGGGCACTTCCTGTACCGCAAACAAAACATAGGGCAACAGTAAGTCCCAATCTCTCCCGTCCTTACCCATGATTTTTTTTAGCATGGACTTCAGGGTCTTATTAAACCGTTCTACTAACCCATCAGTTTGGGGATCGTAGACGGACTTGTGCAGGTGTTTAATATTTAATAGCTTACATAATTCCTTTGTTATTTTGGACATAAAGGGTGTCCCCTGGTCCGTCAGAATCTCCTTTGGTATCCCCACCCGGGCGAACATACTCATGAGCTCTTTAGCTATTACCTTGGCTGACGTATGGCGCAATGGGACCGCCTCCGGATACCGAGTGGCATAGTCTAACACTACCAGGATGTGTTGGTGACCTCGGGCTGATTTAATAATGGGGCCAGCAGATCCATGGCGATCCTTTCGAAGGGCACCTCTATAATGAGCATAGGTACCAGTGGACTGCGATACTGAGGTTGGGGGCTAGTCACCTGACACACTGGACAGGACTGACAGAACCTCCGGACTTCCTCATATATCCCAGGCCAATAGAACCGTTGTAGAATTCGCTCCAGCGTTTTCTTAACCCCCAGATGACCACCCAACACATGCGCATGCGCTAAATCCAAGACCATTCGCCGGTAAGGCTAGGGCACCTCCAGTTGTTCTACCACCTCCTGCCTCACCTTGTCTACCCTGTATAACAGGTCCTGGTTATAGGCCAGGTGAGGAAACGCCCGGGACGCTGGGCAATGCCATTAATCACCAACACACCTTCTCTAGCCCGCAATAACGTCGAATCCTGGAGCTGTGCTGTCCCGAAGGTTTCTCGGGGTACCTCCAGATCCAGGATGGATGAACTTTCTACTGTCTCACCCGCCAATACTTCTAGGGGAAACCGGTCAGGGTTACGCTCTACCTCCCCTACGGTGACCCCTACAGCTGGAGCCCCTTCCTCGGGCTCGGGACCCGGACATTTTTCTTCCCCACAGGTAGGCAACCCGTTCCTCCACAAAGTCCAGAACAGGGGAAAGTCCCTCCCCAATATTGCGGCATAAGGGAGCCGTCTCCCCACTCCGACGACATGTGGTACCTCCTTCCCACACACCGCCAGGGTAACCTTAGTGGTGGGATACTCCTGGCGATCCCCATGTATACAGACAATGGTAAGGGTTCGCCTTTCTGGGAGTTTTTCCGTTACCAGCGACTCATGGACCAGAGTTACCAGGCTCCCAGAGTCCAGCAGGGCCTGCACGGAGTGTCCATTAACAACGACATCACACACCGGAGGGGTGTCCGCAGCCAGCAGGGGGTCAGCTATATACACCGGTTGGGCATAAAAAGAGGACCGGCGAGCGAACCCGCAGTCCATGGGTTCGGATGCCCTAGGGCAGTTGGCTGCCACATGTCCCCAGTCCTGACAATGTCAACATCTGATCCCCGCAGCCTCCCTCCTCCCCAGGGTATTCCTCCCATGGACTGGAGATCCACTCCCCCCCTTATGAGGTGGGATCACTTTTTCAGGATCCCGGGTCGGCAACGGGGGCTGACGTGACTTCGGTAGTGCCGCTGAGTCCCGCACAAAATCCTGAGTGGACATATACCTCTCCACCAGGCTAACCAGTTGTTCCAGGTTGCCTGGATATCCTTGTCCTACTCAGCACTGTATGGCTCTCGGGAGGGTACGCACGAACCTGTCGACCACGACCCTTTCAACCATCTGAGAAGGGCTCAACATTTCAGGCTGAAGCCATTTTTTTACTAGGTGAAGTAAGTCATAGGCTTGTGACCGGGCGGGTCGGGACTCGGCAAACACTCACTGATACACCCTGTGCGCTCGCACATAGGTGTTTACCCCCAACCTGGCCAACACCTCACCTTTTAGCCTCTCATAGTCCTTGGCCTCATCACGGCTGAGGTCAAAATAGGCCTTTTGTGCGTCCCCCACCAGAAAAGGCGCCACCACCTCAGCTCACTGCTCCAATGGCAGCCTCTCTTGCTCCGCGGTTCTTTCGAACACCGTCAGGAATGCCTCTATATCATCTTCCGGACCCATTTTCCTCAGGGCGGATCGGACTTTGTCCCTGGTGGTAGACACAGTCGGGGTTGTCGCGGTTGAAACTCCTTGCAGGGATGTTCGCACCGACTCTTGCATGGCTACCAGCTGCTGCATTAGGAGATTGTTCGTTTGCTGCTGTGCACACATAGCCTCCTCATGTCTTTTTTGCTGTAGCTCATTACTTTCCCTCTGAGCCTGCAAAGCCTGTTGCTGCTGTAAATTACTCTGAATCAGGTGCCTAATGGCCTCCTCCACCTTGTCAGGAACCATAAAACTTGCAGGCCTGATATATGACATGCAGTCCAACACAACTTTTGCCTCAGGCCTGCCTCACTGCAGGAATGCCCGCTCCAAGCCACCAATTGTGGGGATGTGCCCGTGGTAGGCTACAGTAGCGGCGGCAGTATTGAGGCAATCACAGACAGTCTTTGTGATACACCGTGACTTTATTCACACCAAAGGCAATGTGCAGACCACACAGCTGCATATCCACAGGTGCATAGAACAAAAGTCCTTCCATAGAAAATAAACAGCAGGTTTGAGTCACCTTGTTTTTGGACAGACCACAGCGGTCCTGCAGGCTTGTAAGCTACCTGCCTTTGTCTCCCTCAGGCCAGAGCCCCTTCGGCTAGTAGCACCACAGGTCCCAGGGCTATCCTTCAATTTGTGCTGCGCCCAGACTCTCCTTCACCAGCACTGACTCTGTCTGTGGAAATCTCCAGCACAGCAAGACACACCCCACCCCCATCTTCAGCAGGCTGGTATCACGGTCGGCGTGACTATCACATACGTGACACAGAGGGAGGGAAAGAGGAAGGCCCTGCCCAAGGGAGAGGGAAGGTGGTGACCCCTGACTCACCTTGCGGCTGGCACCTGGCTGCCCTGACGTCCCTAGACGGGTTCCTCACCCGTACGCCGATCACGTGCCTAAAGCCCTGGCTTTCCCTGAGCTGAGCCCTAGATAGTGAACAGGGCGGTGGGAACACTAGTCCGCACCACTAGCTCTAAGGGAAAACACCAAGGGGAGGACAGACAACACAGACTCAACATATAATCCCAGGTGGGCGACAACAGGAGACAACAATAAGCCCAACAGGGATCCGGAGGGTAGCACTCTGGAACGACAACCAGGCTTCACAACTCCAGTGGGTCAGTATAGATGTCCAGGCAGGAAGCTCTATAACTGGCAACTAGAGAAGTGTGAGGGGAGAATATAAGGAGGTTGGGAGTGGCAGACAAGAAACAGCTGAGGAGGAGAAGCTACGGATCCCTGAGTGAGACAAAAAGGATAGCAAGGCAAACACAGAAAACAATCACTAAGAAACAACGTGATCTTTAGATATAGAGCGCGCAGCCACCCGCTGCGACTTCCTGACCCCGGGTATAACGGAGTCAGACGTGGCTCTAGATACCCTCGTGACAGTACCCCCCCTTTCACGAGGGGCCTCCGGACACTCAGGACCAGGTCTCTCCGGATGAGAGGCATGGAAAGCCTGAATTAACCTGTTGGCGTTTACCTCTGACGCTGGAACCCACATTCTTTCCTCGGGACCGTAACCCCTCCAATGCACCAGATACTGAAGAGAGCGGCGGACCCGACGAGAATCAACAATTCTGGCTATTTGAAACTCCAGATTACCACCCACAATAACAGGAGGAGGTGGCAGCGGTGATGGTTCTAGAGGTGGAACATACTTCTTGAGTAACGATTTATGGAAGACGTTATGGATCTTAAAAGTCTGAGGTAGCTCCAGGCGAAAAGCCACAGGGTTAATGACGGCTACTATTTTATAGGGACCAATGAACCTAGGACCCAGTTTCCAAGAAGGAATCTTCAACTTAATATTCCTAGTAGACAACCACACATAGTCATTCACTCCTAGGTCCGGACCTGGCGACCGTTTCTTATCGGCCATGCATTTATATTTACCACTCATCTTTTTCAAGTTAACTTGCACCTTCTGCCATACCGATGAAAGAGATGAAGAAAACCTTTCCTCTTCGGGAACCCCAGAAGACCCCCCCTCTTTGAAAGTACAAAATTGGGGATGAAAACCGTATGCACCAAGGAATGGTGACTTGCCAGTGGACTCCTGATAATGATTATTTATGGCAAACTCAGCTAACGGTAAATATGATGACCACAACTCTTGGTTTTCAGACACAAAACACCTTAAATATGTTTCTAGGTTTTGGTTGGTACGCTCAGTCTGTCCATTCGACTGAGGATGGAAAGCTGAGGAAAAGGACAAGTGAACCCCCAAACGGGAACAAAAAGCTTTCCAAAACTTAGAAATAAACTGGGTTCCCCGATCCGAAACCACATCGGAAGGGACCCCGTGAAGCTTCACGATTTCACTGATAAACACCTGAGCAAGAGTTTTAGCATTAGGAAGTGCGGGTAGCGCAATAAAGTGTACCATTTTGCTAAACCTGTCTACTACTACCAAGATAACTGTTTTACCCACCGACAATGGTAAGTCAGTGATGAAATCCATTGACAGATGAGTCCATGGCCTATTGGGGATGAAAAGTGGCAATAAAGACCCTGCTGGACGTGTATGAGAGACTTCCGCGCGTGCACAAGTAGAGCAAGTAGACACGAAATCCATTACATCCTGACGCAACCTTGGCCACCAAAAACAACGAGATAATAGCTCCAAGGTTGCTTTACTACCCGGGTGCCCAGCAAGTGCCGAATTATGATGTTCTTTTAATAATTCAAGACGCAGGTTTAACGGTACAAACAATTTCTCTGAGGGGAAAGAGGCCGGGGCGTCCCCCTGGGCCTCTAACACCTTTCCCTCTAGAACAGAGTGTACAGCAGAGACAACCACTCCTCTTTGTAAAATAGGTACCGGATCACTAACATTACCCCCTCCAGGGAAACTACGAGACAATGCGTCTGCCTTGGTATTTTTTGCCCCAGGACGGTAGGTGATTACAAAGTTAAATCTGGTAAAGAATAGCGACCACCTAGCTTGTCTAGGGGTGAGACGCTTAGCCGATTCTAGGTACAGAACGTTTTTGTGATCCGTAATCACCGTGACGGGGTGGATTGCTCCCTCTAAGAAGTGACGCCACTCTTCAAGCGCCAGTTTAATCGCCAACAGTTCCCTATTTCCAATATCATAATTCTTCTCTGCAGAAGATAATTTTTTGGAAAAGAAAGCGCAAGGACGCCATTTGCCAGGAGACGGACCCTGAGACAATACAGCCCCCACTCCCACCTCTGACGCATCTACCTCGACAATAAAAGGCTGGGAGACATCAGGTTGAATTAGAACAGGTGCCGAGGTAAACCTCTCCTTTAGAGAGGAAAATGCATCTTTAGCGGCGTCAGACCATTTGGAAAAATCAGTCCCCTTCCTAGTCATGTCGGTAAGGGGTTTAACGATCACTGAATAATTTTTAATGAACTTTCTATAGAAATTTGCGAAACCCAAAAACCGTTGTAGGGCTTTAAGGTTCTCAGGAAGATCCCAATCTAAAATTGCCTGGACCTTCCCAGGATCCATGCGGAAACCTGAAGCAGATAATAGATATCCCAGGAACTGTAATTCCTGAACGGCGAAGACACATTTTTCAATTTTCGCATATAATTTATTCGTCCGTAGGACCTGCAGTACTTGCCTGACATGCACCTCATGTGTTTTCAGATCAGCCGAATAAATTAAGATATCATCTAGGTATATGACTACAAACCTGCCGATGAGATGACTAAAAATATCATTAACGAAATGTTGGAAGACAGCAGGGGCATTGGTCAGACCGAAAGGCATAACTAGATTTTCATAATGCCCCTCAGGGGTGTTAAAAGCTGTCTTCCACTCATCCCCTTCCTTGATACGAATCAGATTGTAGGCCCCCCTAAGATCAAGTTTGGAGAACCACCTAGCACCCGCAATCTGATTAAAAAGGTCAGGAATGAGAGGAAGAGGGTATGGGTCTCGGATGGTTATCTGGTTTAACTCACGGAAATCTAGGCAAGGACGCAGGCCCCCATCTTTCTTTTTAACCACCTCAGCCCCCAGTGCTTAAACACCCTGAAAGACCAGGCCACTTTTTACACTTCTGACCTACACTACTTTCACCGTTTATTGCTCGGTCATGCAACTTACCACCCAAATGAATTTTACCTCCTTTTCTTCTCACTAATAGAGCTTTCATTTGGTGGTATTTCATTGCTGCTGACATTTTTACTTTTTTTGTTATTAATCGAAATTTAACGATTTTTTTGCAAAAAAATGACATTTTTCACTTTCAGTTGTAAAATTTTGCAAAAAAAACGACATCCATATAGAAATTTTGCTCTAAATTTATAGTTCTACATGTCTTTGATAAAAAAAAAATGTTTGGGTAAAAAAAAAATGGTTTGGGTAAAAGTTATAGCGTTTACAAACTATGGTACAAAAATGTGAATTTCCGCTTTTTGAAGCAGCTCTGACTTTCTGAGCACCTGTCATGTTTCCTGAGGTTCTACAATGCCCAGACAGTACAAACACCCCACAAATGACCCCATTTCTAAAAGTACACACCCTAAGGTATTCGCTGATGGGCATAGTGAGTTCATAGAACTTTTTATTTTTTGTCACAAGTTAGCGGAAAATGATGATTTTTTTTTTTTTTTTTTTTTTTTCTTACAAAGTCTCATATTCCACTAACTTGTGACAAAAATTAAAAAGTTCTATGAACTCACTATGCCCATCAGCGAATACCTTGGGGTCTCTTCTTTCCAAAATGGGGTCACTTGTGGGGTAGTTATACTGCCCTGGCATTCTAGGGGCCCAAATGTGTGGTAAAGAGTTTGAAATCAAATTCAGTAAAAAATGACCTGTGAAATCCGAAAGGTGCTCTTTGGAATATGGGCCCCTTTGCCCACCTAGGCTGCAAAAAAGTGTCACACATCTGGTATCCCCGTACTCAGGAGAAGTTGAGGAATGTGTTTTGGGGTGTCTTTTTACATATACCCATGCTGGGTGAGATAAATATCTTGGTCAAATGACAACTTTGTATAAAAAAATGGGAAAAGTTGTCTTTTGCCAAGATATTTCTCTCACCCAGCATGGGTATATATAAAATGACACCCCAAAACACATTCTCCACCTTCTCCTGAGTACGGAGATACCAGATGTGTGACACTTTTTTGCAGCCTAGGTGGGCAAAGGGGCCCATATTCCAAAGAGCACCTTTCGGATTTCACTCGTCATTTTTTACAGAATTTGATTTCTAACTCCTTACCACACATTTGGGCCCCTAGAATGCCAGGGCAGTATAACTACCCCACAAGTGACCCCATTTTGGAAAGAAGACACCCCAAGCTATTCCGTGAGGGGCATGGCGAGTTCCTAAAATTTTTTATTTTTTGTCACAAGTTAGTGGAAAATGATGATTTTTTTTTTTTTTTTTTTTTTTTCATACAAAGTCTCATATTCCACTAACTTGTGACAAAAAATAAAAACTTCCATGAACTCACTATGCCCATCAGCGAATACCTTGGGGTCTCTTCTTTCCAAAATGGGGTCACTTGTGGGGTAGTTATACTGCCCTGGCATTCTAGGGGCCCAAATGTGTGGTAAGGAGTTTGAAATCAAATTCTGTAAAAAATGACGAGTGAAATCCGAAAGGTGCTCTTTGGAATATGGGCCCCTTTGCCCACCTAGGCTGCAAAAAAGTGTCACACATCTGGTATCCCCGTACTCAGGAGAAGTTGAGGAATGTGTTTTGGGGTGTCTTTTTACATATACCCATGCTGGGTGAGATAAATATCTTGGTCAAATGACAACTTTGTATAAAAAAATGGGAAAAGTTGTCTTTTGCCAAGATATTTCTCTCACCCAGCATGGGTATATATAAAATGACACCCCAAAACACATTCCCCACCTTCTCCTGAGTACGGAGATACCAGATGTGTGACACTTTTTTGCAGCCTAGGTGGGCAAAGGGGCCCATATTCCAAAGAGCACCTTTCGGATTTCACTCGTCATTTTTTACAGAATTTGATTTCAAACTCCTTACCACACATTTGGGCCCCTAGAATGCCAGGGCAGTATAACTACCCCACAAGTGACCCCATTTTGGAAAGAAGACACCCCAAGCTATTCCGTGAGGGGCATGGCGAGTTCCTAGAATTTTTTATTTTTTGTCACAAGTTAGTGGAAAATGATGATTTTTTTTTTTTTTTTTTTTTCATACAAAGTCTCATATTCCACTAACTTGTGACAAAAAATAAAAAATTCCATGAACTCACTATGCCCATCAGCGAATACCTTGGGGTCTCTTCTTTCCAAAATGGGGTCACTTGTGGGGTAGTTATACTGCCCTGGCATTCTAGGGGCCCAAATGTGTGGTAAGAAGTTTGAAATCAAATTCTGTAAAAAATGACGAGTGAAATCCGAAAGGTGCTCTTTGGAATATGGGCCCCTTTGCCCACCTAGGCTGCAAAAAAGTGTCACACATGTGGTATTGCCGTACTCAGGAGAAGTTGAGGAATGTGTTTTGGGGTGTCTTTTTACATATACCCATGCTGGGTGAGATAAATATCTTGGTCAAATGACAACTTTGTATAAAAAAATGGGAAAAGTTGTCTTTTGCCAAGATATTTCTCTCACCCAGCATGGGTATATATAAAATGACACCCCAAAACACATTCCCCACCTTCTCCTGAGTACGGAGATACCAGATGTGTGACACTTTTTTGCAGCCTAGGTGGGCAAAGGGGCCCATATTCCAAAGAGCACCTTTCGGATTTCACAGGTCATTTTTTACTGAATTTGATTTCAAACTCCTTACCACACATTTGGGCCCCTAGAATGCCAGGGCAGTATAACTACCCCACAAGTGACCCCATTTTGGAAAGAAGAGACCCCAAGGTATTCGCTGATGGGCATAGTGAGTTCATGGAAATTTTTTTTTTTTGTCACAAGTTAGTGGAATAGGAGACTTTGTATGAAAAAAAATAAATAAAAAAAAAATCATCATTTTCCACTAACTTGTGACAAAAAATAAAAAATTCTAGGAACTTGCCATGCCCCTCACGGAATACCTTGGGGTGTCTTCTTTCCAAAATGGGGTCACTTGTGGGGCAGTTATACTGCCCTGGCATTTTCCAGGGGCCCTAATGTCTGGTAAGTAGGTAAATGACCTGTGAAATCTGAAAGGTGCTCTTTCGAATGTGGGCCCCTTTGCCCAGCTAGGCTGCAAAAAAGTGTCACACATCTGGTATCTCCGTACTCAGGAGAAGGTAAGGAATGTGTTTTGCGGTGTCATTTTACATATACCCATGCTGGGTGAGAGAAATATCTTGGCAAAAGACAACTTTTCCCATTTTTTTTATACAAAGTTGGCATTTGACCAAGATATTTATCTCACCCAGCATGGGTATATGTAAAATGACACCCCAAAACATATTCCCCAACTTCTGCTGAATACGGAGATACCACATGTGTGACACTTTTTTGCAGCCTAGGTGGGCAAAGGGGCCCAAATTCCTTTTAGGAGGGCATTTTTAGACATTTGGATACCAGACTTCTTCTCACGCTTTGGGGCCCCTAAAATGCCAGGGCAGTATAAATACCCCACATGTGACCCCATTTTGGAAAGAAGACACCCCAAGGTATTCAATGAGGGGCATAGCGAGTTCATTGAAAAAAGAAATTTTTGTCCCAAGTTAGCGGAAATTGATTTTTTGGATTTTGTTCTCACAAAGTCTCCCTTTCCGCTAACTTGGGACAAAAATTTCAATCTTTCATGGACTCAATATGCCCCTCAGCGAATACCTTGGGGTGTCTTCTTTCCAAAATGGTGTTATTTGTGGGGTGTTTGTACTGCCCTGGCATTTGAGGGTCTCCGCAATCATTACATGTATGGCCAGCATTAGAAGTTTCTGCTATTCTCCTTATATTGAGCATACGGGTAATGAGATTTTTTTTTTCCGTTCAGCCTCTGGGCTGAAAGAAAAAAATGAACGGCACAGATTTCTTCATTCGCATCGATCAATGTGGATGAAAAAATCTCTGCCAAAAAAAGAAAAAGGAGGGGAAAGGCGTCTGCCAGGACATAGGAGCTCCGCCCAACATCCATACCCACTTCAGCTCGTATGCCCTGGCAAACCAGATTTCTCCATTCACATCAATCGATGTGGATGAATAAATCATTGCCGGGATTTTTTTTTTTATATATACAAAGTGTTTGCCAAAGTATATGAACACCGCCACCTCCTCAGCTCATATGCCTCGGCAAACATATCTTTTACTGCAGAGGAGAAATCTTGTCTTGCAGCGCCGCATACACCGACTTGCGTGTAATCTGACAGCAGCACAATGCTTCTGTCCGAATGCACATCAGTGCTGCAGCTGGTCGATCGGTTGGTCCACCTGGAAGGTAAAAAAAACAAAACAAAAAAGAAAAAACCAGGCCGCAAAGCAATAACTTTATTAACTTTAGAACAGAACATATTAACTTTTTTAAACTTTTTTAACTTTTTTACTTACCGGTAATTTTTTTTTTGTTTAGTTTTTTTTACCTTTATAGAACAAACCTCTCCTTCCCCATGGGACAATGTGCAAAGCGCAAATCGCCCAAAGATGTGGCGAAGTACGTTATGCACTTTATCCCAGGTGAAAGGAGAGGTTTGCAGCAGCTGAGAGTAAAAGGGCCCTAATAGCCCTGTGTGCCTGTCCTGTGAGATGCAATCCCTATGCTAGGTGTACCTGTGTGTGGTACTTCCGGAAACACTCTCCATAGCATAGGGCAGGGTGGTCAGCACAGTCAGGACAGAAATAGCGGGTGTCACGCCTTATTCCACTCCTGCTACAGACACGACATCTTTTTCGGGGTGACGGTTGGGTTGAGGTACCAGGAACGACACTGGGGAAATGTCGCTCGTGTAGACGGCTAACTACACTGGGGGATGGGGCCACGGAACCTCCTGGGTAAAGGAGGTTCTCGATGATCTCTTCCTGGAATTTGAGGAAAGATCGTGTTCTCCCAGCCTTACTGTAGAGAACAAAACTATTGTAGAGCGCCAATTGAATTAAATATACAGACACCTTCTTATACCAGCGTCTGGTTCTGCGGGAAACTAAATACGGAGACAACATCTGGTCATTGAAGTCCACCCCTCCCATGAGCGCATTATAGTCGTGGACACAGAGGGGCTTTTCAATGACACGGGTTGCTCGCTCAATTTGGATTGTCGTGTCTGCGTGAATGGAGGAGAGCATGTAAACGTCACGCTTGTCTCTCCATTTCACCGCGAGCAGTTCTTCGTTACACAAGGCAGCCCTCTCCCCCCTTGCAAGACGGGTGGTTACAAGCCGTTGGGGGAAGCCCACGCGACTAGTTCGCGCGGTGCCACAGGCGCAAATCCGTTCTAGAAACAAATGCCTAAAGAGGGCCACACTTGTGTAAAAATTGTCCACATAAAGATGGTACCCCTTGCCGAATAAGGGTGACACCAAGTCCCAGACTGTCTTCCCACTGCTCCCCAGGTAGTCAGGGCAACCGACCGGCTCCAGGGTCTGATCTTTTCCCTCATAGACACGAAATTTGTGGGTATAGCCTGTGGCCCTTTCACAGAGCTTATACAATTTGACCCCATACCGGGCACGCTTGCTTGGGATGTACTGTTTGAAGCCAAGGCGCCCGGTAAAATGTATTAGGGACTCGTCTACGCAGATGTTTTGCTCGGGGGTATACAAATCTGCAAATTTCTGGTTGAAATGGTCTATGAGGGGCCGAATTTTGTGGAGCCGGTCAAAAGCTGGGTGGCCTCTGGGACGGGAGGTGGTGTTGTCGCTAAAATGCAGGAAACGGAGGATGGCCTCAAATCGTGCCCTGGACATAGCAGCAGAGAACATGGGCATGTGATGAATCGGGTGCGTTGACCAATATGACCGCAATTCATGCTTTTTTGTCAGGCCCATGTTGAGGAGAAGGCCCAAAAAAATTTTAATTTCGGAAACTTGGACTGGTTTCCACCGGAAAGGCTGGGCATAAAAGCTTCCCGGGTTGGCGGATATAAATTGTGTGGCATACTGGTTGGTCTCTGCCACGACTAAGTCCAAGAGCTCCGCAGTCAAGAACAGCTCAAAAAATCCCAGGGCCGAACCGATTTGAGCCGTCTCAACCCGAACTCCAGACTGGGCGGTGAAAGGGGGAACTACAGGTGCGGCTGAAGTTGGTGACTGCCAATCAGGGTTTGCCAGCACCTCAGGGATTCTAGGGGCTCTACGGGCCTGTCTTTGCGGTGGCTGCGACGGGGTAACTAGTGCACGTGCCACCGTACCAGCTTCAACTGCCCTTCTGGTGCTCGCCACGTCACCATGTTGTACGGCAGTGCTGGTACTAGGTCCAGGGAGGGCTGCGCTGCTGGTGTATGCCTCACCACGTGATCCGGCAGCGACAGCCCCACTCTGCTGCTCTTGAAGCGGATCCTGCATAACCTGTGGTCTAGCGACATGGGGCCGGGTACGCCTGGTGCTGCCAGGGACCTCCACCTCCTCGTCCGAACTTTGGGTCAGAGAGCCACTGCTTTCTACAGGTTCATATTCTGACCCGCTAGATTCGTCAGATGAGGGTTCCCACTCCTCATCCGACTGGGTCAGAATCCTGTAGGCCTCTTCAGAAGAATACCCCCTGTTTGACATTTTGGACTACTAAATTTAGGGGTATTCCCTGAGACTACCCAAGAAAAAAAGCAAGCCTGTCTTACAAAGGGGAGGCTAGCGAAGTACCGGAGGCCGCTGCGGTTGATAAAAAATATCAAAACAGATTTTTTTATCGCCGCAGTGCGTGTAAAATGAATGTGCAGTGATCAAAAAATATATATTTTTTGTCACTGCGGTGGGGCCTGATCGGGCAAACACTGCGTTTTGGGTGGAGGGCGAACTAAAGTGACACTAATACTATTATAGATCTGACCGTGATCAGTTTTGATCACTTACAGATACTATAAAAGTACAAATGCTGATTAGCGATACGCTATTCAGCGAATAAAAGTGACTGCGGTGCGGTGGGGTGGGCGCTAACTGACGCTAACTACCTAACCAAGGGGCCTAAACTATCCCTAAAACCTAACAGCCAATACTAGTGAAAAAAAAAAAGTGACAGTTTACACTGATCACTTTTTTTCCTTTCACTGGTGATTGACAGGGGCGATCAAAGGGGTGATCAAAGGGTTAATTGGGGTGCAGGGGGGTGATCTGGGGCTAAGGTGTAGTGTTGGTGCTACTCACAGTTCAGTCTGCTCCTGTGCTGGATCCAACCGACGAAAAGGACCAGCACAGGAGCAGAGAAGCCATATAACAGATCATATTTACTAATATGATCTGTTATATGGCTTGTGATTGGATTTTTTAAAAATCGCCAGCCTGCCAGCCAATGATCGTTGCTGGCAGGCTGGTGACGAACTTGTTCTTTAACTTTTGCCGGCCCGCGATGCGCATGCGCGGGCCGGCTTGGAGCGAAATCTCGCGTCTCGCGAGATGACGCGTATATGCGTGACTGTGCGCAGCGCTGCCACCTCCGGAACGCGAATCTGCGTTAGGCGGTCCGGAGGTGGTTAACAAAGAAAAACCCTGCAGCCACGGGTGAAGAAGAGGGTCTGATGTGTCCCTTAGCCAGACTCTCGGAGATATAATCTTTCATGGCTTGTCTCTCGGGACCCGAAAGATTATACAACCTGGACTTGGGTAATTTTGCACCGGGAATCAGGTTAACCGGGCAATCATAAGGACGATGAGGTGGTAGCTTCTGACAACCCTTTTCAGAAAAAACGTCCTCAAAGTCCGAAATAAATGTAGGTAGGGGAGCTATGGAGGCGATTAAGCAATTGTTATTTAAGCAATTCTCTCTGCAATGCTCACTCCACTCCAATATCTCCCTGGCCTGCCAATCCACCACTGGATTGTGCGCTACCAACCAGGGAAGACCCAATACCACCGGAGAGGGAAGGCCCTCCAGAACGTAACATGAAAGACACTCATTATGGTGGTCCCCTACCCGAAGGTGTAAATTATGAACAATGTGGGTGAGGTTTCTCTGAGACAGAGGAGCAGAATCTATAGCGAATACGGGAATAGGTCTCTGCAGCGTACAGAGAGACAAACCCATAGTGCGGGCAAAATGGGCATCAATCAAGTTTACCCCTGCTCCACTGTCTAGAAAAAAAGAAATAGACTCCGTCTTAACACCAAAAACAATGACCGCTGGTAACACAAATTGAGATGTTCGTATGGAGGAAACGTATACCCCCCGACTGACATCCTCCGCACAGCCTGGGGTTAGTAGTTTTCCGACGGTCTTTTGTTTTTGAGAAAGGAGGGACAGACATTAATGAAATGACCCTTCCCCCCACAGAAAAAACAAGCCCCCCCCCTACGGCGAACCTCGGGAGGACGGACCTGACGAGAAGTTCCGCCTAGCTGCATAGGCTCATCTAAGTCAGTACAGACTGACTGTTGCTTGGGAGAGGTAACCAATTGCTCAGGAATTTTCGATCTCTCCCTAAGACGTCTATCTATTCTGATAGAGAGGGACATAACAGCATCAAGGGAAAGGGGGGTCTCATACAGCGCCAGTGCATCCTTAACCCTTTCAGATAACCCAGAGCAGAACTGACTCCTGAGAGCCGGGTCGTTCCACTGAGTATCCGTAGCCCACCTACGGAACTCTGAGCAATATTCCTCTGCTGACCGATCTCCCTGTAGGAGTCTCCGTAACTTCGACTCAGCCAGGGCGACTCGGTCAGGGTCATCATATATGAGACCCAAAGCCCCAAAAAATCCCTCCACTGACCGAAGAGCCTGAGAACCAGGGGGTAACGGGAACGCCCAGGATTGCGGATCCCCCTGAAGCAGGGAAATGACAATCCCTACCCGCTGTTCTTCATTACCTGAGGAGTAAGGGCGCAACTTAAAATATAATTTGCAGGCCTCACGGAACGTCGCAAATTTGTCCCTTCCCCCAGAAAATCTGTCAGGAAAAGCAACCTTGGGTTCTGTAACAACCTGGTTACCCATAGCAACCGCTGGGGGTGTGGTCTGCTGCATTTGCTGCTGTTGTTGGAGAACAGACGCCTTCAATCCTGCCACCTCCAAAGACAGGCCTTGAAGCTGTTTTGCCAAGGCAGCAATAGGATCCATATTGGATTCTAAGTAGAGAAAAAATAACAACAAAAAAAAAATATTATTATTATTTTTTTTTTTTCTCAAAAAGTAAGGGCCAGTTATAATATCACGGTCGGCGTGACTATCACATACGTGACACAGAGGGAGGGAACGAGGAAGGCCTGCCCAAGGGAGAGGGAAGGTGGTGACCCCTGACTCACCTTGCGGCTGGCACCTGGCTGCCCTGACGTCCCTAGACGGGTTCCTCACCCGTACGCCGATCACGTGCCTAAAGCCCTGGCTTTCCCTGAGCTGAGCCCTAGATAGTGAACAGGGCGGTGGGAACACTAGTCCGCACCACTAGCTCTAAGGGAAAACACCAAGGGGAGGACAGACAACACAGACTCAACATATAATCCCAGGTGGGCGACAACAGGAGACAACAATAAGCCCAACAGGGATCCGGAGGGTAGCACTCTGGAACGACAACCAGGCTTCACAACTCCAGTGGGTCAGTATAGATGTCCAGGCAGGAAGCTCTATAACTGGCAACTAGAGAAGTGTGAGGGGAGAATATAAGGAGGTTGGGAGTGGCAGACAAGAAACAGCTGAGGAGGAGAAGCTACGGATCCCTGAGTGAGACAAAAAGGATAGCAAGGCAAACACAGAAAACAATCACTAAGAAACAACATGATCTTTAGATATAGAGCGCGCAGCCACCCGCTGCGACTTCCTGACCCCGGGTATAACGGAGTCAGACGTGGCTCTACATACCCTCGTGACAGCTGGGTTCTTTAAAGGCCCAGCTCCACCAAAAACCTGGGCTGGCCGTGGGGAACAGGCACCCACCCAGCTCTTTACCTGTTCCCAGTAAGAACCGGCCCAGACATGCTGCACCAGCAGCATTCGCCGCTGTAACCGCAATGATCCGGTTCTTACTCCACCGAGGCCAGGACCTCTGGTGGCACGTATCGTATGTCCATTATTATCCCGGGGACTCTCCTACATATTGTATTAATCTAAGGCCCTTATTTATCAAAATTAGTGATAAGCAGCGTGTTCTGGAGGTGACAGAAAATCCTGTGTTCTCCCCTGTCCCTTATATCAGGTATCTTCATGCTGCTCCGAGTGCTGCACATGCTCAGTGGTGAAGACCAGAGGAGGAGGTTCACTACTGGGCATGCCTGTGGCAGGTGCAGAACTATGAAGTGCCTTTTGCGCTATGGCATTAGAAGAATTTTGATACTTTTTAGTCTAACCAGACTGTTTGTTACTCTGTAATTCCTCTAGCGCCATTCTATGGAAACAGTAGGTTTAAAGAGCACACCAAATGCTTGAAATAACTTCTTTATTAACTTCAACTTTTCTTCATATAACACTGCCGCCTCTGCAGCAGATAGTCCATGTACAAAACACGTGTTGCATAAAGATTCATAAAATGGTGGTATGCATAAGATGGTGGTTCAACTGTTCAATCTTGTCATTCAACATAAAATGGTGGATATATTTCTCTCTCTCCAGTATCTGTACTCTCACTTTAAGTTATTTAAGCACTTTATGATCTCTCTGAGAGGTATATCTGAGGTTAACTAATAGTTCACTTGCTCTACTTGGTTTGCAGTTTGCTCTATACAATTGCTCATGATCTCATGAGCAGTTCGCATTTGTATGCAATTTGTTTGGATTGTATGGTTCAGTAGTTCGTTTGTATGCAATTTGTATGGTGGAACTGTAAGTAAACATACATATAACCAGTTTAGTATACAGTTCTAATCACTATATTAACAGTAGGAACATTATGTAACTGTCACGAGGGTATCAAGAGCCACGTCTGACTCCGTTATACCCGGGGTCAGGAAGTCGCAGCGGGTGGCTGCGCGCTCTATATCTAAAGATCATGGTGTTTCTTAGTTATTGTTTTCTGTGTTTGCCTTGCTATCCTTTTTGTCTCTCTCAGGGATCCGTAGCTTCTCCTCCTCAGCTGTTTCGTGTCTGCCACTCCGTACCTCCTTATATTCTCCCCTCACACTTCTCTAGTTGCCAGTTATAGAGCTTCCTGCCTGGACATCTATACTGACCCACTGGAGTGGTTAATCCTGGTTGTTGTTCCTGTGTGCTACCCTCCGGATCCCTGTTTGGCTTATTGTTGTCTCCTGTTGTCTCCCACCTGGGAATATATGTTGAGTCTGTGTTGTCTGTCCTCCCCTTGGTGTTTTCCCTTAGAGTTAGTGGTGCGGACTAGTGTTCCCATCGCCCTGTTCACTACCTAGGGCTCAGCTCAGGGAAAGCCAGGGCTTTAGGCACGTGATCGGCGTACGGGTGAGGAACCCGTCTAGGGACGTCAGGGCAGCCAGGTGCCAGCCGCCAGGTGAGTCAGGGGTCACCATCTTCCCTCTCACTTGGGCAGGGCCTTCCTCGTTCCCTCCCTCTGTGTCACGTATGTGATAGCCACGCCGACCGTGATATTATAACTGGCCCTTACTTTTTGAGAAAAAAAAAAATATATTTTTTAATTTTTTGTTTGTTGTTTTTTTTTCTCTCTCTACTTAGAATCCAATATGGATCCTATTGATGCCTTGGCAGAACAGCTTCAAAGCCTGTCTTTGGAGGTGGCAGGATTGAAGGCGTCTGTTCTCCAACAACAGCAGCAAATGCAGCAGACCGCACCCCCAGCGGTTGCTATGGGTAACCAGGTTGTCACTGAACCCAAGGTTGCTCTTCCCGACAGATTTTCTGGGGGAAGGGACAAATTTGCAACGTTCCGTGAGGCCTGCAAATTATATTTTAAGTTGCGCCCTTACTCCTCAGGTCATGAAGAACAGCGGGTTGGGATTGTCATTTCCCTGCTTCAGGGGGATCCGCAATCCTGGGCGTTCTCGTTACCCCCTGGTTCTCAGGCTCTTCGGTCAGTGGAGGGATTTTTTGGGGCTTTGGGTCTCATATATGATGACCCTGACCGAGTCGCCCTGGCTGAGTCGAAGTTACGGAGACTCCTACAGGGAGATCGGTCAGCAGAGGAATATTGCTCAGAGTTCCATAGGTGGGCTACGGATACTCAGTGGAACGACCCGGCTCTCAGGAGTCAGTTCTGCTCTGGGTTATCTGAAAGGGTTAAGGATGCACTGGCGCTGTATGAGACCCCCCTTTCCCTTGATGCTGTTATGTCCCTCTCTATCAGAATAGATAGACGTCTTAGGGAGAGATCGAAAATTCCGGAGCAATTGGTTACCTCTCCCAAGCAACAGTCAGCCTGTACTGACTTAGATGAGCCTATGCAGCTAGGCGGAACTTCTCGTCAGGTCCGTCCTCCCGAGATTCGCCGTGGGGGGGGGCTTGTTTTTTCTGTGGGGGTGGGGTCATTTCATTAATGTCTGTCCCTCCTTTCTCAAAAACAAAAGACCGTCGGAAAACTACTAACCCCGGGCTGTGCGGAGGATGTCAGCCGGGGGGTATACGTTTCCTCCATACGAACATCTCAATTTGTGTTACCAGCGGTCATTGTTTTTGGTGTTAAGACGGAGTCTATTTCTGTTTTTCTAGACAGTGGAGCAGGGGTAAACTTGATTGATGCCCATTTTGCCCGCACTATGGGTTTGTCTCTCTGTACGCTGCAGAGACCTATTCCCGTATTCGCTATAGATTCTGCTCCTCTGTCTCAGAGAAACCTCACCCACATTGTTCGTAATTTACACCTTCGGGTAGGGGACCACCATAATGAGTGTCTTTCATGTTACGTTCTGGAGGGCCTTCCCTCTCCGGTGGTATTGGGTCTTCCCTGGTTGGTAGCGCACAATCCAGTGGTGGATTGGCAGGCCAGGGAGATATTGGAGTGGAGTGAGCATTGCAGAGAGAATTGCTTAAATAACAATTGCTTAATCGCCTCCATAGCTTCCCTACCTACATTTATTTCGGACTTTGAGGACGTTTTTTCTGAAAATGGTTGTCAGAAACTACCACCTCATCGTCCTTATGATTGCCCGGTTAACCTGATTCCCGGGGCAAAATTACCCAAGTCCAGGTTGTATAATCTTTCGGGTCCCGAGAGACAAGCCATGAAAGATTATATCTCCGAGAGTCTGGCTAAGGGACACATCAGACCCTCTTCTTCACCCGTGGCTGCAGGGTTTTTCTTTGTTAAAAAGAAAGATGGGGGCCTGCGTCCTTGCTTAGATTTCCGTGAGTTAAACCAGATAACCATCCGTGACCCATACCCTCTTCCTCTCATTCCTGACCTTTTTAATCAGATTGCGGGTGCTAAGTGGTTCTCCAAACTTGATCTTAGGGGGGCCTACAATCTGATTCGTATCAGGGAAGGGGATGAGTGGAAGACAGCTTTTAACACCCCTGAGGGGCATTATGAAAATCTTGTTATGCCTTTCGGTCTGACCAATGCCCCTGCTGTCTTCCAACATTTCGTTAATGATATTTTTAGTCATCTCATCGGCAGGTTTGTAGTCATATACCTAGATGATATCTTAATTTATTCGGCTGATCTGAAAACACATGAGGTGCATGTCAGGCAAGTACTGCAGGTCCTACGGACGAATAAATTATATGCGAAAATTGAAAAAAGTGTCTTCGCTGTTCAGGAATTACAGTTCCTGGGATATCTATTATCTGCTTCAGGTTTCCGCATGGATCCTGGGAAGGTCCAGGCAATTTTAGATTGGGATCTTCCTGAGAACCTTAAAGCCCTACAACGGTTTTTGGGTTTCGCTAATTTCTATAGAAAGTTCATTAAAAATTATTCAGTGATCGTTAAACCCCTTACCGACATGACTAGGAAGGGGACGGATTTTTCCAAATGGTCTGACGCCGCTAAAGATGCATTTTCCTCTCTAAAGGAGAGGTTTACCTCGGCACCTGTTCTAATTCAACCTGATGTCTCCCAGCCTTTTATTGTCGAGGTAGATGCGTCAGAGGTGGGAGTGGGAGCTGTATTGTCTCAGGGTCCGTCTCCTGGCAAATGGCGTCCTTGCGCTTTCTTTTCCAAAAAATTATCTTCTGCAGAGAAGAATTATGATATTGGAAATAGGGAACTGTTGGCGATTAAACTGGCGCTTGAAGAGTGGCGTCACTTCTTAGAGGGAGCAATCCACCCCGTCACGGTGATTACGGATCACAAGAACCTTCTGTACCTAGAATCGGCTAAACGTCTCACCCCTAGACAAGCTAGGTGGTCGCTATTCTTTACCAGATTTAACTTTGTAATCACCTATCGTCCTGGGGCAAAAAATACCAAGGCAGACGCATTATCTCGTAGTTTCCCTGGAGGGGGTAATGTTTGTGATCCGGTACCTATTTTACAAAGAGGAGTGGTTGTCTCTGCTGTACACTCTGTTCTAGAGGGAAAGGTGTTAGAGGCTCAGGGGGACGCCCCGGCCTCTTGCCCCTCAGAGAAATTGTTTGTACCGTTAAACCTGCGTCTTGAATTATTAAAAGAACATCATAATTCGGCACTTGCTGGACACCCGGGTAGTAAAGCAACCTTGGAGCTTTTATCTCGTCGTTTTTGGTGGCCAAGGTTGCGTCAGGATGTAATGGATTTTGTGTCTACTTGTTCTACTTGTGCACGCGCGAAAGTCTCTCATACACGTCCAGCAGGGTCTTTATTGCCACTTTTCATTCCCAATAGGCCATGGACACATCTGTCTATGGATTTCATCACTGACTTACCGTTGTCGGCGGGTAAAACAGTTATCTTGGTAGTAGTAGACAGGTTTAGCAAAATGGTACACTTTATTGCGCTACCCGCACTTCCTAATGCTAAAACTCTCGCTCAGGTGTTTATCAGTGAAATCGTGAAGCTTCACGGGGTCCCTTCCGATGTGGTTTCGGATCGGGGAACCCAGTTTATTTCTAAGTTTTGGAAAGCTTTTTGTTCCCGTTTGGGGGTTCACTTGTCCTTTTCCTCAGCTTTCCATCCTCAGTCGAATGGACAGACTGAGCGTACCAACCAAAACCTAGAAACATATTTAAGGTGTTTTGTGTCTGAAAACCAAGAGTTGTGGTTATCATACTTACCGTTAGCTGAGTTTGGCATAAATAATCATTATCAGGAGTCCACTGGCAAGTCACCATTCCTTGGTGCATACGGTTTTCATCCCCAATTTTGTACTTTCAAAGAGGGGGGGTCTTCTGGGGTTCCCGAAGAGGAAAGGTTTTCTTCATCTCTTTCATCGGTATGGCAGAAGGTGCAAGTTAACTTGAAAAAGATGAGTGGTAAATATAAATGCATGGCCGATAAGAAACGGTCGCCAGGTCCGGACCTAGGAGTGAATGACTATGTGTGGTTGTCTACTAGGAATATTAAGTTGAAGGTTCCTTCTTGGAAACTGGGTCCTAGGTTCATTGGTCCC
Source organism: Bufo bufo (assembly GCF_905171765.1). NCBI lineage: Eukaryota > Metazoa > Chordata > Amphibia > Anura > Bufonidae > Bufo > Bufo bufo. The sequence goes on along the minus strand of NC_053393.1, from coordinate 375,963,748 downwards.
TATAAAATAGTAGCCGTCATTAACCCTGTGGCTTTTCGCCCGGAGCTACCTCAGACTTTTAAGATCCATAACGTCTTCCATAAATCGTTACTCAAGAAGTATGTTCCACCTCTAGAACCATCGCCGCTGCCACCTCCTCCTGTTATTGTGGCTGGTAATCTGGAGTTTCAAATAGCCAGAATTGTTGATTCTCGTCGGGTCCGCCGCTCTCTTCAGTATCTTGTGCATTGGAAGGGTTACGGTCCCGAGGAAAGAATGTGGGTTCCAGCGTCAGAGGTAAACGCCAACAGGTTAATTCAGACTTTCCATGCCTCTCATCCGGAGAGACCTGGTCCTGAGTGTCCGGAGGCCCCTCGTGAAAGGGGGGGTACTGTCACGAGGGTATCAAGAGCCACGTCTGACTCCGTTATACCCGGGGTCAGGAAGTCGCAGCGGGTGGCTGCGCGCTCTATATCTAAAGATCATGGTGTTTCTTAGTTATTGTTTTCTGTGTTTGCCTTGCTATCCTTTTTGTCTCTCTCAGGGATCCGTAGCTTCTCCTCCTCAGCTGTTTCATGTCTGCCACTCCCTACCTCCTTATATTCTCCCCTCACACTTCTCTAGTTGCCAGTTATAGAGCTTCCTGCCTGGACATCTATACTGACCCACTGGAGTGGTTAATCCTGGTTGTTGTTCCTGTGTGCTACCCTCCGGATCCCTGTTTGGCTTATTGTTGTCTCCTGTTGTCTCCCACCTGGGAATATATGTTGAGTCTGTGTTGTCTGTCCTCCCCTTGGTGTTTTCCCTTAGAGTTAGTGGTGCGGACTAGTGTTCCCATCGCCCTGTTCACTACCTAGGGCTCAGCTCAGGGAAAGCCAGGGCTTTAGGCACGTGATCGGCGTACGGGTGAGGAACCCGTCTAGGGACGTCAGGGCAGCCAGGTGCCAGCCGCCAGGTGAGTCAGGGGTCACCATCTTCCCTCTCACTTGGGCAGGGCCTTCCTCGTTCCCTCCCTCTGTGTCACGTATGTGATAGCCACGCCGACCGTGATAGTAACTGTTTAAAATACCTATTTTGGCCTATTGTGGCCTCCATAAAACATAGCTCTTAGTGGAGTGTGTGTCTGTTCAGGTCCTCTCTCTGGTGAATAATGATTCCAGCAGCTCCTGCTAGGGGAATTTCCCACACAAGCTGTGTGTGAGGCTGGCTGTAATTGGTCAGAACTCCTGGGCTGTGTGAGGATGGCTAGGATTGCTCAAGACTCCTGCCCAGCAACAACAGTTTAACTCTATGCTTTCTGTTGTTTCTGCTTTGTCATTGAGCTTACCTTACATTATATAATGAATCTTAAAGGCATGTTATCTTTTCTGCTTCTGTGAACACAATATATATAACAGTTATATGACATCCAAACATGAAGTCACAGTAAATAACTTTGCTTTTGTCTTTAACTTATAAACATAGGAACTGTATTAAGGTTATTGGCAGGTCTAGCTGTATAAACATATAAGCTATATTAGCAACCTAGGACAGGTCTTAGCTGGCCAGCTACAATGCCTGGAGTCATCTCAGAACTGCTAGACAGAACAGAAAGACAGCATAAAAGGGGTTGTGCAGGAGTAAGTCACTTTTCACAGGTTCCTGCTAATTACTTCTGCTATGAAAAGCATCATACTTGCCTACTGCCCTGGTCTTCCATGCAGTGTCCATTATCTGGTCTGCAGCTTGTTTAATTTGTCCATGGCACAGGCATGATCTTCTGCTCTACTGCAGCCAATAACTGGCTTCAGCCGTGATGTGTCTTTTGGACACGTCAACGATGAATACAGTAATTGGCTACAGCAGAGCAGATGATCATGTACATGCCAGAGAGGAAGTAAACAAACTGCAGTAGACACACAGGAGCCAGTGTGCAGGACCTGAGCTGTGGATAGCAGGTAAGTATGAATCTTTCCATAGCGGAGGCAGGCTGCGGGCACCAGTGAAAAGTTATTTATTCCCAAAAAAAACTTGACTGCCGTGCCCCCTCCACTTTGATTGACAGGGCCAGGCAGTGAAAACATCATCACTTACCTGGTCCTGTCAATCAACGTGCAGAGGGCGCGGCAGTTGCAAAGAGAGCTGGGCCTCTAGGTGTAACAGCAATGCTCCTGTTGCTCCTAGAGGCTAATTTGCTAATTAAAACATCATTTTTCTAAGCAATGCGGGCACATATGAACATGGGACCAACACATATGCATTCAGCTGCCAAGCGCACATGTAACGGGTCAGCCAGTTACTTTAGTGGTGAGAAGGGGCAGACTGGCCATAGACCATACAGATAAATTTCTCAGTGGGCCAATGCCCAAGGGACAACCCGTTTGAATCTAAGTCAAGTGGCGCCTTACCACGAATGAGCAATAGTTGACAAGTTTTCTTTAAGGTCAAAAGAGTTGCGTCCTTAAAGAGTAACTAAACCTTTTCATCAATTTTTAATACGATGTCCCTAATGCCCTAAAAAAAACTTTTTCTAATATACTTTAGTTTTTTCCCTACCTAAAGCACACCATTAACTGTGCACTTAAAACTCAGTTCTCTGTACGCCGCTGACTGCTCAGCAGTGTATGGAGTACCGAGTGTGAAATACATGAATGGGCAGCATCGCAGTGAGTACGGGCAGGAGCACATATTGTTGCTCCTGCCCGTGCCCCCTGGAGGATTAGCTGAGCGGAGCGGTCTCCTGCTTCGCTAAGCTAAGAGAACTGCATGTCAGCTCTTACCCATGTGCTATGCCAGGAGTTAGTAATCCTCCGGGGGGCACGGGCAGGAGCATCAATATGCGCTCCTGCCCGTACTCACTGCTCTGCCATTTTTTTTCACACTCTATACTCTATACACTGATGAGCAGTCAGCTGTGTACAGTGAACTTAGTTTTAAGCACACAGTGAATGGTTGCGCTTTAGGTAGGGAAGAAACTAAAATTAAGTACATTAGAAATAGTTTTATTAGGGACATCATATTAAAAGTTGATGCAAAGGTTTAGTTATTCTTTAAAGAGGTTTTCCAGGATTTTTATATTGATGGCCTATCCTCAGGATAAACCCTCATAAAATCCTGGACACTCCTTTTAGGAGGCTAGTAAATTCCCTTGGAATTGAGTAGATATTTTGCTCTAAGTCCTAATTCTACAGGTCCCCACATCTCCAAAACTTGTGCTTCTACTAAATTGGGTAGCGGCATACAGATATCACTGTGGTCATATTTCATTGTACTATTTCAGATTGATTAAGGCCTCTTGCACACGACCGTGTGCCCTCCGTGGCCGTATTGCGGCCCGCATACGGCGGGTCCGCAATACACAGGGAACCGGCCGTGTGCCTTCCGCATCACGGATGCGGACCCATTCACTTGATTGGGTCCGCAAATCCAGAGATGCGTAACGGAAGCACGTAACGGAACACTACGGAAGTACTACGGAGTGCTTTCGTGGGGTTTCGTTCCGCAAAAAGATAGCAATCGTCCTATCTTTTTGCGGGATGGATGGATCGCGGCACCTATTCAAGTTAATGGGGTCGCGATCCGCATGCGGCATCCTCACGGTCGGTGCGTGTGCATTGAGGACCGCAATTAGAGGTTCGCAGCATGGGCACGGCCAGCACACGTTAGTGTGCAAGAGGCCTAAGCATGTACAGTTCACACACTGCACTTGGAAGGAAACATTTCTTTGCCTGTAATCCATATTGTGAAATAATGACATTTCACATCCTGATTCAACAGCTCTAAATCTGTATCTCAATCTGCAAAGGGCAGCACAGCGACATCATTTTCTCCACTGGGGAAGTGGCTATCACTTCCAATTTCTATGTAATTTACTCCTTGCCAGAAATCTGTCTAGACATTGCAGCCAATACTTAAATTCTTATTTCATTTCTTTACCTACAATACATATGTATGTTTCATTCTAACCCTGCGGCTGCTGTCTCAATCATCTAACAATGATATAGTCACATCATTTCCTGAATAAGTGGATTTGGAAAGTCATAATCTGCCCAGTAAATGTGTTAGAAATCAGTTCCTGATATTCTTCTTAAATTCCGCAGACTTCCCAGGAATCCGGAAAAAAACAATCCACATGAGGTGTTTTGAATGAAGGTAAGACATTATAACTTCCTGTTCTGTGCACCAGACGTCCAGCTTTTGTATCACCATTTACTCTGCAGGCCTATCTTGGCAAGGCGCCCTTTATTTGCTCACCTCCTAAGCATGAACCAGACGCATGGTTTCAACCCTCAGTTCCTGGCCCTTTAGCCAGCAAGATAACAGTATTGGCTCAATTCCTTACTTTGTTGTTTCTCACTCTCCATATATACTCATTGAATAAAAAGAAATAATGCACCCCGATAATAATGTCAGATAGCTGCAAAACTTGGCATGCAGTTATATTTCTGATTACAGATGTGGTCGAATAGATGCTGGGCCTTGCCACAAGACAGCATAAAACTGTTTCCCCTGGTGTCCTATAAAATGGCACTCAGAGGCTACTTTTGTGGGTAGTGTACCTCTTGGTTAGAGACTGTTGACTGCTGGACATACCTATAAGACGTACTCAAAGACATTTTGCCCAGTTGACAAACTTTGAGAGGGGGCACATCATAGGACTGACAGAAGAATGGTAGTTTCGGCAAACTGCCCACCCTCTAGGCTGTTCTGACCTAGTTGTTTGGAAGTGTTGGGAGCAGCGGTTACGTGAGGTCATGTACATGCGGTGAACAGGCTCTGGGTGGCCCAGACAGACTACCAGTAGAGAGGATTGTTTGATCCACCAACAAGCACAAGCAGCTCCCACAATTTCATTGTCCACCATCGCACACACCTCTATTTCTGCCCAGACTATTTCCAGGCACATAGCAGAAGGAAATTTGGTGTCACGGTGCGCATTATGTATCCTGCTATTGACAGCCAGCCACTGTCACCTTCTCTTGCAGTGGTGTCATGAATGAGAAACCTGGACTGCTGTGGAATGGAACCATATCTTTAGCAACAAATACAGCTGCTGTTTGGGATCCCAAATCTGAGCATGGAGGCTTCGTGGTGAGCGTTTCAGTCCTGCGTTTTCTGTGGAGCAACACACTGCCCCAGGTGCTGGTGTGATGATCTGGGGAGCCATCACACACGACAATTGGTCACCACTAGTAGTGATAGAAGGGACACTAAGGCCTCTTTCACACGGGCGTGTCCAGATTAGGTCCGGATGCGTCCCGGTGCATTGCGGCAAACCCGCGCAAGTAGGAACATAATTGCAGTCAGTTTTGACTGCGATTGCATTCCGATGTTCAGTTTTTATTGTGCGGGTGCAATGTGTTTTGCACGCGCGTGATAAAAAACCGACTGTGGTACCCAGACCCGAACTTCTTGACAGAAGTTCAGGTTTGGGTTAGTTGTAGTGTAGATTGTATTATTTCCCCTTATAACATGGTTATAAGGGAAAATAATAGCATTCTGAATACAGAATGCATAGTAAAATAGGGCTGGAGGGGTTAAAAAAAAAAAAAAAATAATTTAACTCACCTTAATCCACTTGTTCACTGCGTTCATCACATGGTCCATCACATGATCCATCACCATGGTTATGGATCATGTGATGAGCGTAGTGACGTCATCAAAGGTCTTGCTTTCTTTGTGCGTTATTCTTTTGTCAATGTGTGTTTGCAACTAGGCTGATTAATGCCATGTTGGAGATAACTAACATCTTCCATTCATGTCACAAATGTTTATTCTACCGTTGGAATGCTAGTGGAAGTTTTGATGCCTACACAGAGGATTGAAGTCTGGGGCATCCTGTTCTAACTAAATAGGTATTACTATTGTTCAATTTTATAGACTAATTTAAGAACCTTTGTAATACAGTAAGGATGAGCGAATTGATTCATACAATCTCCACCCTGGCGATAGATTGACAAGGCCAGATATCTCATGTGGCCCTGACAATCTTGCGTGCTCTTCACTTAGTGGAGCAATAAATTTGTGCAGTAACCGACACAGGCGCAATATTGTCAGAGCCAGGAGAGGTGTCCAGTCCTACAGGTGTAGGTTTAAAGTTCATTCAGATGAATGAATTGATTCATACAAATCGATTCAATCATCCCTAAAATTCACTGCCTGTCCAAAAAAAAAGTTGCCACCTGGATTTAACTGAGCAAATAGTTATGAGCCTCCTATTTGATAATTACTGCATGGGCGATTATCTTTCAGCTGGCAAAAAGTTATTTAACCCTAACTGGTGCAATGAGTTGCCTCTCATTTCTTAAACAACCTTGTCGAAAGACACATCTCGTGGTCGTGGAAAAGATGTTAGTCTGCTTGAGAAGGGTCAAATTATTGGCATGCATCAAGCAAAGAAAACATCTAAGGAGATTGCAGAAACTACTAAAATTGGGTTAAGAACTGTCCAACGCTTTATTAAAAACTGGAAGTATAGTGGGGACCTATCGTATTCGAGGAAGAAATGTGGCAGGAAAAAAATCCTGAATGATCGTGATCGGCGATCACTTAAACGTTTGGTGAAATCAAATCAAAGAAAAACAACAGTAGAACTCAGGGCTATGTTTAATAGTGAAAGTAAGAGCATTTCCACACGCACAATGCGAAGGGAACTCAATGGATTGGGACTGAACAGCTGTGTAGCCGTAAGAAAACCACTAATCAGTGAGGCAAACCAGAAGAAAAGGCTAAAATTTGCTAAGGAGCATAAAGATTATACTTGGTAGAAGGAAGAAGGTCATGTGCTCTGAGTCCAGATTTACCCTGTTCCAGAGTGATGGGAGCATCAGGGTAAGAAGAGAGGCAGATAAAGTGATGCACCCATCAAGCCTAGTGCCTCCTGTACATGCCTGTGGGGTTGCTGCAGTTGGTCAGGTCTAGGTTCAGCAACAGTATGTGCTCCAAGAATGAGGTCAGCTGACTACCTGAACATACTGAATGGCCAGGTTATTCCATCAATGGATTTTTTCTTGCCTGATGGCACGGGCATATTCCAAGATGACAATGCCAGGATTCATCGGGCTCAAATTGTGAAGCAGTGGTTCAGGGAGCATGAGACATCATTTTCACACATGGATTGGCCACCACAGAGTCCAGACCTTAACCCCATTGAGAATCTTTGGGATGTGCTAGAGAAGGCTTTGCGCACCAGTCAGACTTTACCATCATCAATGCAAGATCTTGGTGAAAAATTAATGCACTGGATGGTAATAAATCTTGTGACATTGCAGAAGATTATTGAAACAATTCCACAGCGAATGCGTGCCGTAATCAAAGCTAAAGGCGGTCCAACGAAATATTAGAGTGTGTGACCTTTTTTTTTTTGGTGGCGACTTTTTTTTGGAACAGGCAGTGTATATACTTTGTAATTTATAGTTATGGCAGTGGCCTTCTGCAGCGATTACATTGCCATGCTTTCCTCATGTATAATTTTATTTGCTGCTAAAAAGATGAAAAATCACTAAAAACGTATTACTCACAATTTTTGTTTTACATTTAATTTTTCCATTTTCAGAGTAATGTTCACTATTTAGGAGTGTGCAGAAGTTTCAATTATCAATTGAAAATGTGTAAGACATGATAAAAATGACAGGGCTGTTAAGCACTGCTGGAGAGGTAGTAGGATCTAGGAGTCCTGCTTCCTGATTTTTTTGGGGGGAGTTTTTAAATGGAAAGTTTGATTGATAAGCAATATAAATATCGAAGATTAATATCTGCTGGACGATTCACCAATGTAATAAGAGAAATATTAATAGCAAGAGTTTGTCTGTTCTATGACTCAGCCTCTGTTCCCCAGTGCCCCATAAAATAAAAGCTGCAGGGAACAGGATCATGGCAGGACCGGGGTCAGAGGAGTGTGTTTTTTATGGAGTATCACCCCTTTAACCTCCTAGCTGGTGGAACAATCTGCATCTATACCCCAGTTACAATACAGCTAACCTTGATATTACCAGGAAAAATATATTACACTGCATATAAAAAAGGCATGGAATCAAGAAGCACAGTAAGCAACAAGTACAAGCATTGAATTTGGTTCCAAATGCTTACAATTAGGCCTTATGCACACGACGTTCTGTTTTTTGCGGTCCGCAAACCACGGATCCGCAAAAAAACGGAAGCTGCCCGTGTGCCTTCCGCAATTTGCAGAACGGAACGGGCGGCCCATTGTAGAAAGGCCTATTCTTGTCCGTAAAACGGACAAGAATAGGACATGTTATATTTTTTTTGCACACAGAGTGCTGTCCGCATCTTTACTTGTGTATCTGATTTAGGGCTATATTACACCAATAGATTATCTGACCAATATCTGTCCAATCAGACCAATAGTTGATGTGTGTATAACAAAAGATCTGTGTGTGTAAACAGACATCTGTTGGTTAGAAAATCAATGATTGGTCAGAAAATCTGTTGGTGTAATACAGGCCTTATAGTCTGACAATCCATATAGACAAATTATACTTGACGTGATATGGTCCTCTCTCCTCCATCTTGAACCAGAGAGAGAAGGAAGCATGAGGGCAGAAGGCAAAAGACAGAGAGGCAGGCACCCAGATGCATTGCTACTACAGTTGCATCTGTCTACCCAGAACCCCTTGTGCCTGTGATGTAAGCACAGGCAGGGGGATAGGTGATGACTATGAAACCACATGGCAGACTTGATTGAAGAGCCTATTGGATGGAGAGATTATCGCTTGAATTCTTGTTTAATCATTCAAACTTCAGAAATTATCATAGCAAGAAGTAATATTAAGTGATCACATTTCTAAAAATGACAAATTGTTTGTTTTGCGGGGTCGGACAAATTTGCCTGACTGAAAGATTATCATTAGTCAACGCCAAATCTCCTTGAGTAATCTGCCAGTCATTATCAGTGCAAATGCCATAGGGGCAAATTAGAAATTATAAAAATAATGAGCAAACAACTCACTAAATCATCAATTACTGATTGCTTATGAAAAAATATACACTGCTCAAAAAAATAAAGGGAACACTTAAACAACACAATGTAACTCCAAGTCAATCACACTTCTGTGAAATCAAACTCTCCACTTAGGAAGCAACACTGAGTGACAATCAATTTCTGCTGTTGTGCAAATGGGATAGACAACAGGTGGAAATTATAGGCAATTAGCAAGACACCCCCAATAAAGGAGTGGTTCTGCAGTGGTGAACACGGACCACTTCTCAGTTCCTATGCTTCCTGGCTGATGTTTTGGTCACTTTTGAATGCTGGCAGTGCTTTCACTATAGTGGTAGCATGAGACGGAGTCTACAACCCACACAAGTGGCTCAGGTAGTGCAGCTTATCCAGGATGGCACATCAATGCGAGCTGTGGCAAGAAGGTTTGCTGTGTCTGTCAGCGTAGTGTCCAGAGCATGGAGGCGCTACCAGGAGACAGGCCAGTACATCAGGAGACGTGGAGGAGGCCATAGGAGGGCAACAACTCAGCAGCAGGACCACTACCTCCGCCTTTGTGCAAGGAGGAACAGGAGGAGCACTGCCAGAGCCCTGCAAAATTACCTCCAGCAGGCCACAAATGTGCATGTGTCTGCTCAAACGGTCAGAAACAGACTCCATGAGGGTGATATGAGGGCCCGACGTCCACAGGTGGGGGTTGTGCTTACAGCCCAACACCGTGCAGGACGTTTGGAATTTGCCAGAGAACACCAAGATTGGCAAATTCGCCACTGGTGCCCTGTGCTCTTCACAGATGAAAGCAGGTTCACACTGAGCACATGTGACAGACATGACAGAGTCTTGAGACGCTGTGGAGAACGTTCTGCTGCCTGCAACATCCTCCAGCATGACCGGTTTGGCATTGGGTCAGTAATGGTGTGGGGTGGCTTTTTCTTTGGAGGGCCGCAAAGCCCTCCATGTGCTCGCCAGAGGTAGCCTGCCATTAGGTGCTGAGATGAGATCCTCAGACCCCTTGTGAGACCATATGCTGGTGCGGTTGTCCTTGGTTTCCTCCTAATGCAAGACAATGCTAGACCTCATGTGGCTGGAGTGTGTCAGCAGTTCCTGCAAGACGAAGGCATTGATGCTATGGACTGGTCTGCCCGTTCCCCAGACCTGAATCCAATTGAGCACATCTGGGACATCATGTCTCGCCCTATCCACTAACGTCACGTTGCACCACAGACTGTCCAGGAGTTGGCAGATGCTTTAGTCCAGGTCTGGGAGGAGATCCCTCAGGAGACCGTCCGCCACCTCATCAGGAGCATGCACAGGCGTTGTAGGGAGGTCATACAGGCACGTGGAGGCCACACACACTACTGAGCCTCATTTTGACTTGTTTTAAGGACATTACATCAAAGTTGGATCAGCCTGTAGTGTGTTTTTCCACTTTAATTTCGAGTGTGACTCCAAATCCAGACCTCCATGGGTTGAAAAATTTGATTTCCATTTTTTTATTTTTGTGTGATTTTGTTGTCAGCACATTCAACTATGTAAAGAACAAAGTATTTCAGAAGAATATTTAATTAATTCAGATCTAGGATGTGTTATTTTTGTGTTCCCTTTATTTTTTTGAGCAGTGTATTTTCGTCTAATAGAACCTTTACTCCAAATCATGTGTCCAATTTAAAGATCAAAGCAGACACCTGTCATTGGCTGCAGCGACCACATGACCAGCATCAAACTGGATGTTAATGTGGGAAGACCAGAGATCTACAGCATAATTTTGTAAATTATTTGGTACAAACCTTGTTAGAGGGCTGAGATTCAGCCTGTGTTTTGATATTTAAATTAGACATGCGGGTCTAAATCTGGTCTAAATTAGACGCTGGGTGGTCTGCACGAAAGGCACCAGGGAGTAAACAACCCCCAAAAGGTGCAAGATATTTTTTACTGTGGCACAAACAATAATTAAGAAGAAAAAAATTCAAAGACATTTAAATGTTTCTTCTTAAAACACTCCAGTTTACCTTCTGCAGTTTCTTTACGACTAGGGTTGAGCGAACCCGAACTGCGAAGTTCGGGTTTGTACCGAACTTTGCGAGTTCGGGTACCCGGACCCGAACCCAGACTTTTTCACTGAAGTTCGGGTTCGGTGTTCGGGTGATTTTATTATTTTCCGTTATAACATGGTTATAACGGAAAATAATAGCATTCTTAAGACAGAATGCTAAATAAAATGGCCATGGAGGGGTTAAAAATAATTTAAAAAAAACTCACCTCATCCACTTGATTGCGCAGCCTTGATCGCGCAGGTCTTCTTTCTTCAGGACCTGCGATGACGTCAGGTGGTGAGCGAGGTAACGTCATCGCAGGTCCTGAAGAAAGAAGACCCGCGCGATCAAGGCTGCGCAATCAAGTGGATGAGGTGAGCTTTTTTAAAATAATTTTTAACCCCTCCATGGCCATTTTATTTAGCATTCTGTCTTAAGAATGCTATTATCTTCCGTTATAACCATGTTATGACGGAAAATAATGAAGTGAAGTTCGGGTCCCCATTGACTTTAACGGGGAACTTCCACGGGTTCGCTCATCCCTACGATCATTATTTTACTGAAAGTAAAAGAGAAGATTGCTAGAGGAAAAAGGGGTTTTGAAGACAGGTGGGGTGCTCACCTCAAATGGTTGTGCAGGCTTCCAAGCTGTCTTACATTTAGACCATTTTTTACGCGTAAAAGAAGCATAGAAAAGGGGGAATGAGACAGGCCTGATCAGTTCTTTTCCGGTATAGAGCCCCTGTAACGGAACTCTATGCCGGAAAAGAATAACGCTAGTGTGAAAGTACCCTAACACAACAGAATATGCAGCGGATAAATCACAGAAGCACCAAAATCTGAGTGGAACATCTGTAAGCTGTGTGCATGTGGGTTGGGAAGGGGTTAAGTGCAATACCTTTGTTTTCCTGATTCATCTCTACATATTTTTAGGGGGAATCAATCAGATTTCGAGTGCATGGTCTGCTTCAGTCTCCAAGAGGGAATCCAACAGACCATTGATTCCAGTAGGTGCAGTATAGCAAGAAGCTTTCTACCGAGTACATAAACTAACTAAGCAATCCAATCCGAGCTTTAGGCCTCTTGGACACGACTGTATCTGTCTTTCGGTCGGCAAACCACGGATCTACAAACCACAGATACGTTCCGTGTGCTTTTCACATTTTTCTCTCTCCCATCAATAGAAATGACTATTCTTGTCCTCATTGCAGACCAGAATAGCACATGTTCTATAATTTGCAGATCGGACATACGGATGCGGACAGCATATGGCTAACATCTGTATCTTGTTTTTTTGTTTTTTTTGCGGACCCACGGAAATGAATCGGTCCGTGTGTTATAAATAAAAAATGCGGATCAGACACGGATGCAAAATACAGTTGTGTGCATGAGGCCTTAGGGCTCATTCACACAAGTGTAAGGGTTCCATGCCCATGCCTCAGACCGCAAATAGCGGTCCGCAATATACAGGCACTTGCTGTGTGCACTCCATGCTGTGGATGCGGACCCATTGACTTGAATGGGTCCGCCATCCGCAAGATACGGCAATGTCCTATCTTTTGTGGTGCGAAAGCATGGACCTGAAAGCCAACGGAAGCACTTCTGAGTGTTTCTGTGGGTTTCCGAACCCTGGCTCCACTCCGCAAAGCCATTTGCGGTCCGCAATATGGCCATGGAGTCCTTACATTCGTGTAAATGAAGAGTTTCTACATTTGGGTTTTAATTAGTTAATATGATTATGAACATGTTTGTTAGGCTATTTTCACAAGGCAGAGGATCTCAAAACCTGGCCAAAACGTTTCCGTTTTGATTACACATCAGGATGCATTCGTTCCATTAGGATGTGGTTGTTCCTTTGAAAGCCAATGGTTGACGGATACGTTTTTTTTTAGGATAATAAAAAACTGGATCCATAACCATCGACTTCCATTGTTTTTAGTGAAAAATCTGGTTTGTTCCGTTTCGACGACTGGACACAAAACTGCAGCTGATGTAACTGAAGGCATCCGTATCTCTTTCCATTAGGGATGCATGGGGCCAAACGTAAACGGTTTTGAGATCTTCTGCCGGATCTTAAAACCGGAATGCTAAAACACATATGTGAAAGTAGCCTTACACGTCTGCATATATCTTATAGAAATGGATCACTTGAACGGTATCCACCAACCTGCAGGTTATCAATGTTTGGCATGGTGCATACATTTTGCTGAGTCATTTAGTTTACTATTACTAAGTTAGTTTTACCAGGCCGGCTGCCAGGCGCACTTCACTTGCCCACTGAAGCTATTGTTATTTTTGGCTACTATGTATGTTTTTCTCTGCATACCCTTCTGTTACTCTGCCCCACAGAATATGATAGTTCACCCTGGCAATGGCCTCTTCTTTCTAGAAATGTTTCAAAAAAAATAAATGTAATGTTCTCAGCAAACTGTACAATTCTGAATAAATTTAATGCTCATTTTTAATATAGTCATTGCATCAGAACAAAGTTTATCTTGTTAATGTAAAATAGTCGTTGTAGTTTTGCGCCAGAGCATATCTAAGGTTGGGGTTGCAATGCCTTTTTTGTTTCCATTTAGCATACATGTTGGGAAAACTTTTGATGTACACGCTAAATGTATTAGGGTGCGACCCCGCGGGAAGGTTATTTCGTGGTTGTGATTTGGCCACATGGGCCCTTATTAAACTAATGAGACCACGCTGTATAGTCAGTCTGCATTGTTAACGGCACTGTGGTATTGTGGGTGCCGTGTAGCCGTTAACAATGCAGACCGACTAAACAGTGTGGTCTCATTAGTTTAATTAAGGCCACTACGGCCCGTAAGGCCTCGCAGTACCCGAACGCAATGTGGCCACATTGCAACTGCAATACGACTGTGATGACTGCTTAGTCAGACGGAAGCCATGGAAAATGAAAGGTGGAATCTGATTTTGTCGCGGTGTGAGAGGTAAACTCCACACCGAACACAGGAGGGAAGGAAAAAGGTACTAGCCTGGAAACTAGGGAAAGGTCACCACCTAGTGAATCCCTAAACCGAGCCCTGACTACTATCAGTATGAACAGACTTCAATGGTAGGAATGTTCATATACAGGAACCTAGAGCCCTATCTGACCCTAAAGGGTCCTGGAAATAGTGCCAGGACAAAAGATGACCTATTCCTTCCCAGCTGAAAGAACAGGAGACTCCCTCAGGCCTAATACCAAAAGATAGGGGAATACAGCAAACTAGAAATAGGAAAAAGACACTTAACTCCGAAGTACGCGGACGAGCAGGAACTCCGTGGAATAACCAAACACCAGCACTTCCACAACCAAAAAGGAGCTATCAACCGCATAGCATGATGGGTGAGACAGACTAAATCTCAAAATGACCCTCTGGGGTATTAAACGCCATCTTCCATTCATCCCCTTCCTTGATCCTGACCAGATTATATGCCCCACTTAGGTCCAACTTGGAGAACACCTTGGCACCAACAATCTGGTTAAAAAAGTCAGGAATCAAAGGAAGGGGGTACGGATCATGGACTGTAATCTGATTGAGCTCACGGAAGTCCAGACATGGCCTGAGAGTTCCGTCTTTCTTCTTTACAAAGAAAAACCCTGCTGCTACTGGGGACTTGGAAGGTCTAATATGTCCCTTAGCAAAACTCTCGACAATATACTTTCGCATGGCTGCTCTTTCGGGTTCAGATTTTGGCAACTCCACTCCAGGAATAAGATTGATAGGACAATCATATTCCCGGTGTGGGGGTAAACCCTGGCAACCACTCTCAGAAAATGCATCAGATAAATCAGAAATAAAAGAGGGAACAGCTTTAGTGGTGAAGACAGAAAGAGATGTATTAAGACAGTTGTCCATGCAATAATCACTCCAATCGAGAATCTGTCTTGCTTGCCAGTCAATGGTAGGATTATGTTTGCTCAACCATGGTAAACCCAGAACCATCGGAGCAGGCAGACCTTCCGGCATAAAACACGAAATGGATTCCTGATGAAAATCACCCACTCTTAAACGGATGTCCTGCACCATCTGTGACAAACATTTCTGAGTAAGTGGTGCGGAGTCTATTGCAAACACCGAATTTTTTTTTCTCTAATGCACTTGTCAACCAATGCAAACGTACAAACTGACCATCAACTAGGTTAACCCCTGCCCCACTGTCAATAAACACCTCAATTCCCACAGTTTTGGACTCTAGCGCCACCTCCGTAGACAGGAGAAATCTTGTACTACCAGTAAATGACAAAAATAAGTTCTCTGACTCCACACCCACACCACCAAGAGTAAGATTGGAATTAAAAGTTTTTTATTTTTGTTTTCACCTTGATGCTGGTCGTAAGGACAAACATTAACAAAATCTCCTCCTTTTGCACAAAAAAAATTACTGTATTTTTCGCCCTTTTTTCCCCTGGGAAATGGCAGTGCTTCTTATGGGGTGAATGCTGCCATTTTTACGCTACTAACACTGATACATCGCCGGCCACGATGCTGCACAGCACGTCCTGCGATGTATCAGCGGGAGGGAGGAGGAGCTGGAGGCCGGCAACTGGTGTTGAAATCGCGGCAGGGTCCGGTGCAGTCACTGTACTCTATTCCGCTCACAGCAGTATTCATATGTAAAGTGAGATCATGGGTAAAGCTTTGTTATGGTATAGCAATTCTCTGCAGCAGAAGCGCAATCCACTTAGTACTCACTATGAAACTCCCATAGCAGGCAGGCTGGCTGGTCACTCACTTCGTCACGTGCATGCTCCTCCCACTTTATTAATGAAGCAGGCGGAGCAGGCACGTGACGATGTGAGTGACGTTATGCTGCCGGCCATCCTGCCTGCTACGGGAGTTTCATAGTGAGTACTACGTGGATTGCGCTACTGCAGAGGATTGCTATTTTTTAACAAAGCTCCCATGCCTAACACTTTACATATGAATACTGCTGTGAGTGGGGCCCGGTGTAATAGAGTACAGTGATTGCATCGGGCCCCGCCGCGATTTCAATAACAGTTGCCGGCCTTCACCCCCTGTATTGGGGGGGTCACAGATCCCCCCAATAACAGTGTCATCCACAGATCCCCCCAATAACAGTGTCATCCACAGATCCCCCCCATAACAGTGTCATTCACAGATTCCCCCGTAACAGTGTCATCCACAGATGCCCCCATAACAGTGCCATCCACAGATCCCCCATAACAGTGCCATCCACAGATCCCCCATAACAGTGCCATCCACAGATCCCCATAACAGTGCCATCCACAGATCCCCCATAACAGTGCCATCAACAGATCCCCTCCATAACCATGCCATCCACATATCCCCCATAACAGTCCGTCATCCACAGATCCCCATAACAGTGCCATCCACAGATCCGCATAACCGTGTCATCCACAGATCCCCCATAATAGTGTCATCCACAGACCACCATTAGTTCAAAACCCACTAAAAGCACACCTTTTGGTTCAATTTTTTTTGGGCAGGTGTGTCTTATAGGGCGAAAAATACGGTACTCCCTTCTTATGACTAAAACTCTTGCAAGCGGGCCCAGGGGTAGCTCCACCTAACCACATAAACTTAGGAGTCTCTCCATCCAAGGTGTCAGAGGAAGTCGCCACATTATATGATAGTTCGTCCCGAAAGTGAGGGACCTTAGATCTCTCTCTCAGGCGTCTATCCATACGTACACAGCAAGGGACATAGCCCCTTCCAATGACTCAGGATTTTCGTGAAAGGCCAACACGTCCTTTAACCTCTCTGATAATCCCAGACAGAATTGGCTATGGAGAGCTGGATCATTCCACTCCGTATCCGTAGCCCATCTCCTAAATTCAGAGCAATAGATCTCACAGCCTGGGAGAAAAAAACCTCCCAGGCTGTGAGCTGTGCGCTGCGATTGGCCAGCGCTGCAGCCTAGGAGAAGGAGACGCCCACAGGACAAGAGAAGACCCGCCTACTATAACTTAAGAAGCAAAGGTACCGGAGCCTATAACGGGAGAACGGATCGGCGCCCGGGGATAATAGTAAGTGCAGTGAGATCCCCGGGCGCCGCTCTATATGGCAGCATACTCAGTTAACATCGTTTATACAGGTGAAAGGTCCTCTTTAACTCCGAAGTATGCGGACGAGCAGGAACTCCGTGGAGAACCAAACACCAGCACTTCCACAACCAAAAATGAGCTATCAACCGCATAGCATAATGGGTGAGACCAGACTAAATGGAGGAGTTGAAATGACCAATTAAGCTACACCTGAGACAAGAGGTGAGGTCATAACCAGCAACAACACAGAAACAAGTGAAACCAAAGAGGCTGTCAGATCACATCACATGCAGCCAGTCTCTTAGATCTTCTGACCCCTGTCACGGGAGAGACTGTGACAGCAACTAAGCCAGTTTTCCTTTACACCAGTTTGATAAGTCTCTCCCTATGCTTCTTTAAGATGGTACTCTATGGGTGACAGATGCCACTGTATGCCATTTATCACAGGATCTATTAACCCATTAAGGACAGGTCAATTTCCGCAACATGTTTTACATTTTTACGTTGATAAAGCCATATGAAGACTCACGTTGGCACCATTTAATGTCCCCTTTAAAGAGGACCTGTTACTTCTCCTGACATGTGATTTTTAGTAACTACTTCCATTCCCCATGTGGTAACAATTCTGGAGCATCTTTTCTTATGACTTTATGTTGTTCTGTTCCTTTATTATTTATATTAGAAGTTATTAATGAATTGCCAGCAGCTTGTAGTAAAGGTATAGATAGGCGTTACCAGTTGGGGGGAAGGGGATGTCCCAGTACAGTCTGGCCCCAGCAGCACTGATTGGACAGTCAGGCATACTTGCTACTTGTAACACCCAGCAGTACCTTTACTGCAGACTGCTGGCAATTTATTACTAAAGGACCCTTTACATGGGCTGACAATTGAACATATGGTCTTGCGATGTAAATGCACTGCCGATTACCCGATGATCAAGCAAAATGCTCGTTCATCGTGTAATTATATTTTTTGTACAGAACAAATTCCCAGATCGTGCTGTGTAAACATGATCTGCTGCCAGGAAACAACGAGACAGTATGAGGAAGAGCGATGGCATTAGCGATGGCTCCTCCCTATACTCTGGAGGAGATCCATACACTAGATTCTGCAGGTCAATACGATTACAGCTATACCAAATTAGTATTATTTTATTATTAAATATTTACATTGTTTTAAAAAATTTATAACTTTTTTCAAAAAAAAAAAATTCTTTGTGGGGTTACCTGCAGTTTTGTTATAAGGCAGCTTTTTTTTATAATTTTTTGGTGGGAGACGGCAATTCTGGCATTACATTTTTTTTACGCCATTTAGGCCTTATTCACTCGACCGTATTTTCAGTCCTCGTCCAATCCGCCTTTCTTGCAGATCACACGTGGACCCATTCATTTCTATGGGGCCCAAAAAATGCGGACAGCACACAGATGTCATCCATGTGCTCTCCACGTGGGCATTCCACAAATGATACAACATCCATTCTGTAGACAAGAATAGGCATTTTGACAGTGGGACCTGCGAAAACTGCAGGATGTACATGGCCATTTTGCAGATTCGCAGTTTGCGTACCGCCATGTACATGTGGCCTTACCGTGCAGGATAAATATCCTTGTCATGTCGGCGGTCTGTGCCTGCCACTGTCCTGGCCAGACGTAGGTGTTGCTCCTTTCCATGGAACCAGTGCTCAGTGAATTTCAGCACTGCGAGAGTTAATCCTTTCCTCTTGTTCCCTGTCCAGCTGCTGACTAAGGTGTTGATCAGTCTCCTTATTTAACTGGGCTATGGATCCACCTTCTTGCCTGAGTTCTGGCTTTTCTAGTGTCTAGTAACCAGTGAAGGTGTAATCTGAATACTGATTTTGCTCCTTGCCACCTGCCCCGACCTTGGAATTGCTATCTGGAACACACATATGCTCCACCTGTCCTGACATAGAAACATAGAATGTATTGGCAGATAAGAACCATTTGGCCCATCTAGTCTGCCCATTATACTGAATACTATGAATAGCCCTTGGCCCTATCTTATATGAAGGATGGCCTTATGCCTATCCCATGCATGCTTAAACTCCTTCACTGTATTTGCAGCTACCACTTCTGCAGGAAGGCTATTCCATGCATCCACTACTCTCTCAGTAAAGTAATACTTCCTGATATTACTTTTAAACCTTTGCCCCTCTAATATAAAACTATGTCCTCTTGTAGCAGTTTTTCTTCCTTTAAATATTCTCTCCTCTTTTACCTTGTTGATTCCCTTTATGTATTTAAAAGTTTCTATCATATCCCCTCTGTCTCGTCTTTCTTCCAAGCTATACTTGTTAAGGTCCTTTAATCTTTCCTGGTAAGTTTTATCCTGCAATCCATGTACTAGTTTAGTAGCTCTTCTCTGAACTCTCTCCAAAGTATCAATATCCTTCTGGAGATATGGTCTCCAGTACTGCGCACAATACTCCAAATGAGGTCTCACTAGTGCTCTGTAGAGCGGCATGAGCACCTCCCTCTTTCTACTGGTAATGCCTCTCCCTATACACCCAAGCATTCTGCTAGCATTTCCTGCTGCTCTATGACATTGTCTGCCTACCTTTAAGTCTTCAGAAATAATGACCCTTAAATCCATTTCCTCAGATACTGAGGTTAGGACTGTATCACAGATTTTATATTCTACTCTTGGGTTTTTACGCCCCAGGTGCATTATCTTGCACTTATCAACATTAAATTTTAGTTGCCAGATTTTTGACTATTCCTCTAGTTTTCCTAAATCCTTTTCAATTTGGTGTATCCCTCCAGGAACATCAACCCTGTTACAAATCTTTGTGTCATAAGCAAAAAGACACACCTTACCATCGAGGCCTTCTGCAATTTCGCTGATAAAGATATTAAACAATATGGGTCCCAGAACAGATCCCTGAGGTACCGCACTGGTAACAAGACCATGGTCTGAATATACTCCCTTGAGTACAACCCTCTGTTGTCTGTCCCTCAGCCACTGCCTAATCCATTCAGCAATATGGGAGTCCAAGCACAAAGACTGCAATTTATTGATAAGCCTTCTATGTGGGACAGTATCAAAAGCCTTACTAAAGTCTAGATATATGATGTCTACTCCACCTCCGCCATCTATGATTTTAGTCACCCAATCAAAAAAATCTATAAGATTAGTATATGGTTTCCATTAATTTAGTATGGTTTCCATTAATTTCCCCTCTATTGATGTCAGGCTTACTGGCCTATAGTTGCCCGATTACTCCCTACTACCTTTCTTGTGAATGGGCACAACATTTGCTAATTTCCAATCTTCTGGGACGACTCCTGTTGCCAGTGATTGGTTAAATAAATCTGTTAATGGTTTTGTTAGTTCACCGTTGAGCTCTTTTAATAGCTTTGGGTGTATCCCATCCAGAGGCGTATCTAGTGAAAATGGCGCCTATGGCAAGCACTGAAACTGCGCCCCTGTCAAAATATTTTAAACCCATCTTTCAGATAACCTTAACAAAAAAAAAAACACGATAGCTCTTTTGTAGAACCCCCATAAAAACTTACAGTTACTTGACTTGGCCCTTGGGGATCTCGGACGCCACTTCAACACTTTGGCCGGGGGCTCGGCGGAGCTGATGTTGTGCTTTAACCTAATAAGAAAGATTTCATAATAAGGATTTGGAGAAAGGGCAGAGGGATAGCAGAGCAGGGAGAGGCTGGTGCTGCTACTAGGGGGTCATACCATGGGGGAGTAATAAAGCCCACCATAATGCCCCCCCAGTAGTAATAATTCTCCTTATAATATGCAAAACATTTGTAATGCCCCCAGTTGAGCTAATGTTCCCATAATGTGCCAATATAAAATACCCCTTCTCAGTGCCCCCGTAGATGACCCCCATAGTGCCCCCCCTTCCCCATAGTACCCACCATAATGTGTCCCAGTATAAAATGCCCCTATACAGAGCCCCCATATAAAATATCTTCTTTTTTAGCCTCAGTAGATGCCCCTATAGTGCCCCCCAATAATCTGCAGTAAGATGTGCCCCCATAGATGCCCCCAATCATGTGCCAGTAATAAGAGCCCCCCCACCATCATGTGCCAGTAGCCAGAGCCCCCCCATATCATGTCAGTAGCCAGAGCCCCCCCATATCATGTGTCAGTAGCCAGAGCCCCCCATATCATGTGCCAGTAGCCAGAGTGCCCCCAATCATGTGCCAGAAATAAGAGCCCCCCCACCATCATGTGCCAGTAGCCAGAGCCCCCCATATCATATGCCAGTAGCCAGAGCCCCCCCATATCATGTGCCAGTAGCCCCCCTTATGTGCCAGTAGCCCCCCTATGTGCCAGTAGCCCTCCTTATCATGTGCCAGTAGCCCCCCTTATCATGTGCCAGTAGCCTCCTTATCATGTGCCAGTAGCCCCCCATATCATGTGCCAGTAGCCAGAGCCCCCCCCATATCATGTGCCAGTAGCCAGAGCCCCCCCCCCCACCATCATGTGCCAGTAGCCAGAGCCCCCCCATATCATGTGTCAGTAGCCAGAGCCCCCCCATATCATGTGTCAGTAGCCAGAGTGCCCCCATATCATGTGCCAGTAGCCAGAGTGCCCCCATATCATGTGCCAGTAGCCCCCCATATCATGTGCCAGTAGCCCCCCTTATCATGTGCCAGCCCAGTAGTCCCCCCTTATCATGTGCCAGCCCAGTAGTCCCCCCTTATCATGTGCCAGCCCAGTAGTCCCCCCTTATCATGTGCCAGCCCAGTAGCCCCCCTTATCATGTGCCAGCCCAGCCCAGTAGTCCCCCCTTATGTGCCAGCCCAGTAGCCCCCCTTATGTGCCAGCCCAGTAGCCCCCCTTATCATGTGCCAGCCCAGTATTGTACCTATATAAAAAAATAAAAAAAAATAATACACTTATACTTACCTCCAGCAATGCGATGCGATGCAGGCCACCTCTTCCGTCTGTGTGTCCCTCGCTATACGGCTCAGGCGACGCGATGACGTCATCGCGCCATCACCGGCCTCTGATAGGCTGCCAGCACTAAGCCGGCAGCCTATCAGAGGAACAGGAGGGGACACACCTCTCCCTCCTCTGCCGCAGCACAGACAGGCATCTGTATTGCCGTCCTGAGGACGGCAATACAGATGACTATGGAGATGAGCGCTTCCGCAATGGAGGCGCTCATCTCCTGCTCTGCCCTGCCGCCGGCCGCGGCCGCCCCCCACTTGTCACCAGGGCCGCAGCGCTGGGGTGCGGGGCCCGGGCACCCACTGCACCCCGTGTAGGATCGGCCCTCTGAAGCTAGCCCAATCGACCCTATAGATAAGACAGGAATACAAAAATGTACCTCAAGAAAATGTCTCTGTTGCCCTATGATTACCCACGGGGTCAAAACAGTCAACATCCCTAATCCTAAAGAAACCACCAAAAAAATTAAAGATGAGTCCGTTTGGACCATCAAACAGGAATTAAACTGTGGGTCGAGAAACATAATCTATCTCCTCTACTGTCCGTGTGGTCTAAAATACATTGGAAGGACCACACAGACAGTTAGAGAGCGGATGAACGAGCACCGCTCAAACATCAGACGGAGTATTCTTACCCACAGCGTCTCGCGACACTATGCAGAGACTCATAACAGTGACCCATCAAGTCTGAGGGTGTCACCGTTAGAACAGACACACACCTACCAGCAACTTTGTCGCAAAGAGATGCACTGGATTTACAAACTCAATACCCTTGCCCCTTTTGGACTGAATGAGACCCTTGAATATTCGAACTATTAAATTTCTGCTACATCTTATTTATTTATTTATTTATATATCTATATATTTATATATATATATAAGAAATCAACAAAACTAGCGCATCAACAATTATGCTTCTTCGAATATCTCAATCAATAGAATATAATGCTATACATATCAACACACCACTTCTTATAAAAGGATCCAGATTAATCATATTTATATGCATATTATATATATATATTTTATGTGTGTATTTTACATCATATATTATTTATATTTTTTATACGGTCATTTTGCAATCTAAGATATCTATTAATCAATACTAATAATTTTATTAATAATTTTAAAAACAACGATGTAATAACATTTTTTATACCGTTAGGAAGTTTTATTCTGATGAAATTCAATTTTTTGTAATGTATCGCTTACTTCCGTATATGTATGTGTACATGTGTATATGTTTGTTGACACCCTTGTGGCCTCATGTACACACAGACATATATATGGTCATCCGGGGCACACAATCACTTCCCTCCGACCATACCCCTTACATATATATATATATATGGAGGAAGATAGACACAAAGAATCATGTCTCCTATTACAGGAAAATAGAAATTGCCGATGCGTTCCAGGGTGAACCGCAGACCGGAAGTTACTTAAGAACGAAAATATATATGGAGAAAATGTTCCAAGTCGATAATAAATAAAAAACAATAAGAGGCCTGGTCGCAGGATCCTAGCAATCTAAACAAAACAAAAATAGAGATTTATATATATATATATATATATATGAAGAAATAGTCTCTTTACATCGCCCGAGTCGAGTCCTTTGCATGAGTGGATCGTCACTTCCGGTGCGTTCCATGGTGGAACGCATACCGGAAGTGACGTTCCGATATCAGGTAACAGCTGAGATCCAATACGGCTTGTTCCTAGTGGAACACAAACCGGAAGTAACACAAAGGACCCTGTACAGACGGCAAGACAAATTCCATGTTAAAATAACCAAAAATTGCATTCTACTACTACTGAAATTGTATTTTATTACCTACATATTGCGATCTGTATAGAACTATATATGCATATATGAGGGAACGCCGCTCCCGGTGCGTTCCATGCTGGAACGCAAACCGGAAGTGACGTTTTCCAGCGCTTTTTGGCGCATTTTCCACAAACAGCTTGTGTATTTATACCCCCCAAAAGATGTATGATGTCATATGCTCCTGATGAAGGGGTCCTCTATACCCCGAAACGCGTAGAGCAAGATTCCTTCACCCTACCCTGTGGTTTGAATAAAAGTCGATTGACAAGAAGCTCGACTGGACTGCTGTCATTCCGTGGGATCTTATAGGCGACCCAGGCGCAGGAGGTTATCCGGTGGGTGTTTTGTGATTATCCCATCCGGTGCCTCCTGGGTGAAGTGAGTGAAAATTGTTTTTAATATTTTTATATATATAGTATATCCAATATATTTTCTAATATGACATCACAGCCACTACCTTAACTGGTGGGAATATACATGCCAGTAAATTGAAATTTGAATTTTAAATACACAAAAAACTCTGAATTTATCTGAAAAAACAAACTGCTTTCATCTTCCGTATATATTGCTGATCTAAGGGATACTGGCGCCGTGTATAGGGGTAAAAAACGTTTTGCTCTATCTTCTGTGCTTATATCCTCTCCATTAGGGGATCCCCCCTGATGGTGTGTTTACCCCTGGCAGCCTAAAGATCCCTCCAATATCAAAAATACGAAAAAACATATCAAATTTTTTTTGCCTTTGGCAAATACAAATACAGTTTTCAAATCCCTCCTCTGGCGCCCTGCTGGAAACTCTCAAAACTTCCCTTGGGAAGAATAGAGATTAACCCCCCTCCTTTTTTTCTCTCCTCCTCTCCATAGCTTGGATACGCCACTGATCCCATCAGGCCCCTGTGACTCATTTGTATTAATTTTAGACAGCTGACTTAGAACCTCTTCCTCTGTAAAGACACATGCATCAAAAGATTCATTAGTCTTCCTCCCTAACTGAGGTAATTTTCCTTCATTTTCCTTTGTGAAAACGGAACATAAGTATTCATTGAGGCAGTCAGCTAGTTCTTTATCTTCTTCCATATACCTTGCTTCTTTTGTTTTTAATTTGGTAATTCCTTGTTTTTTATTTCCTTTTTTCATTTCTTTTCAATTTTCTTTTTATTGATTTTTAAAAGTATAAGAAATAACAGTAGATGTACATTGTATACATAATGAAGAGTATCATCAGTTTTACAATAGATGTTATGACAATGCACAGCAAAAAGACAAATAGTACAATTGAACAGTTCTAGTCTTATAAGGTTGAAATATAAGTCATAAACAAAGTGAGTGATGGAAGGAGGTGTAAATGCATAATTTCCAAATTGAATTATTCTTTATTCCGTCATTGATGGAAAGATGAGTGAGACTGGTAAAGGAAGATATAACAAAGGGGAGGGGGGGAGGATAGAAAGGGGGGTAGGGGGGGTGGAATAGGGAGGACCTCAATCGAATGGTGTGGATTGTGAGCACCTATGGTGTTATTTAATTTGAATCTGATAATAATTGTAAAACCGGAGTGGAAGCACGGCATTTAACCCAACCATCCCAAATCTTAAGAAATCTGGTGTGAGTTCTTAGTTCCCATGCCGAGAGCTCTTCCATGTGGAAAATATGATTTACTTTATGTAACCACTGTGAAAGGGTGGGAGAATTTGGTTGGTTCCAATGTTGAGGAATCAATAATTTGGCTGCAGCGGTGAGGTGCTGGAAAAGTATTCTGTTCTCAAGTGGTATGTTACCTAGTCGGATGTTGAGGAATATGGAGGCCGGAGTTGGGTCTTGTGATAAGGTGCATATCTTTTTGATGTAGCTGAGTACCTGGGTCCAAAATGGTTTAATTACTGGACATTCCCACCACATGTGAATATATGTGCCTCTTGAGCTTTTACATTTCCAGCATGTGTCTGAGTTTAGACAGGTCATCTGCTTAAGTCTCACGGGCGTACGGTACCATCTAGTAACTATCTTATATGAGTTTTCTTGAAGTCGGGTACATCTAGAAATACCATGAGATTTGATAACTCCCCTCAGAACATTGCTTTGGAAAAAAAAAGATAAACCCATCTCCCAACTCGCACTAAATGAGATCACACAAACCACCCTTTCATTGTGGTACCAGTATATGGAATCCCTTAGTCCCATACTGTCCCCCTTAATGATGATTACAGATATTACAGAACTACATCAGGAGAAATATAAGGACACAGGCCTAAGGTTTGAAGATGTCAGATCCATAACGCTACACTTCTTTCTTAATCCGGAACAGTTAGATGATCCACTCAATCACATCCCAATGCATACACTACATAAAGCGCATGTTCGCTCACTAATAAAACCATATCTTAACCAAGCCACGAGTTCCAGAGAACTTACACAATTTGAAAAATTAGCGGCCTCCTCCAATCCTCCTAAACACTTGCTATCACAGATTTATAACATCTTACAACAAATTAAATATCCATGCACTAGAGGTTACCTGGGTGATTGGGAAAAAGATCTAGACACCACCTGGTCCATTGCAGAGTCCTTTTTTCATTTCTGTATCTGAAGAATGTCTTATCGCCTTTTTTCACTGACTGAGCTAATTTATCTTCTGCGTATGCTTTAGAAGCTCTTATAACTTGCTTGGCCTCTCTCTGCCTAATCTTATAAATTTCCCTGTCATCCTCGTTTTTTCTTTTTTTTATAATTACTAAATGGTATCTTTTTGTTTTTAATTATTTTGGCCACTTCTGCTGAGTACCACAGTGGTCTCTTCCTTTTTTTGTTTTTACTGACAAGCCTAATGCAATTATCTGTTGCCTTCAATAGTGCCACTTTTAAGTAGTCCCATTTCTCCTGGACTCCATTGAAACTGTTCCAGTCTGATAGGGACTCGTATACCACTAATCTAAAATTAGAAAAGTCCGTTTTTCTAAAATCTAAAACTTTTGTTTTTGTGTGGTGTGACTCAGTCACTGTACTTATAGTAAACCACACTGACTGGTGATCACTAGATCCCAAGCTTTCCCCTACAGTAATATCACATACCAAATTCCCATTTGTGAATACTAAATCTAAAATGGCCTCCTTCCGGGTTGGCTTCTGAACTACTTGCTGTAGAGATAATCCCAGTAGGGAATTTAGAATATCTGTACTCCTGGCAGAACTAGCTATTTTGGTTTTCCAGTTTACATCAGGAAGATTAAAGTCTCCCATAATGATAACTTCACCTTTCAATGTCATTTTAGCTATTTCCTCAACTAGTAGATCATCTAATTCTTTGACTTGGCCAGGTGGTCTATATATCACACTTACACAAGTTACCTTATGATTATCAAGCTGCAACGTAACCCAAACTGACTCTAAACTGACCTTGGACTACACCTTTTGCCTGTCCCTCTATGCTTCACACTGGTGTCTCTGACTCCTGTGGGTCAGCTGCCATCTACACCAGGACTACTCCAGGAGGTAGTGGCCTGGTTGGTTCCCTGCAATGAAGTCCAGATCCTTGTACAGGGGTAAAAGGACGAATACCAGAGAACCGCTGCCTAATAGTGGCAGTTTAATGGATGATATGTTATAACCTATTTAATAGCCTATGATGTAGCCTATGGGTGACAGTTGCCACCACTAGGCATGTGTTCACTGCATCCATCACCCAGGCTATAATGGCATCTGGATGCATCATGAAAACAAATTAAAAGGTTTTGACATATAACCAATCTGTCACCCATAACTACCTATTTAACTATGTTAAAAATGTTTTACACTGGACTTCACTGGATGGAATAGCATTGTCTACTATGCTATACCATACCTCTTTTGTGGTGTATTGACATATACCATCGGAAGCTAAAAGGACCCGCTTAAGATCAGTTCACATGGCTGATTTTCAAAATACACGTGTAAAAAATCAGCGCTGAATCCAAGCAGATTCTTACGTCTCAAAAAAGCGTTTTTCAGTACTGTTCTACGTATGTGCACATCTCAAATGGTGTGTTTTTTTTTGCTTCCCATTAATTTGAATGGGAAAATCTTCACTGATTCTGCCCCAAGATAGGGCATGCTGCTTATTTTTTACACGTGTTGCTTCCTATTGAAATGAATGGGAGGCTGTTATGAGGCGTTTTTGGAGCATATTTGGAACTGATTTTGAGACAGAAACGCTCCAAAATCAGTGCCAAGAAACTCTGTGTGAATTGACCCTTATGGCCTCCATCTGGCAATGGAAGACTGTCAGTATGCAATTTTGAAGAACAGGTGCGGACTATTCATTTCAATGGGGCCGCAAAAGATGCGGACAACACAGCGTGTTCTGTTCGCATCCATAGTTTCGTTCCGTTGCCCTAAAAAAAGATAGAGCATGTCCGCAGATGCGGACAAGAATATGCATTTTCCATTATTGTGCCAGCCATGTGTGGTCCGAAAATTGCGGCACGCACACGGGCCGGTATCTGTGTTTTGCGGATCCACAAAACACTACGGTCGTGTGAATGCAGCCTAAGTCGCCAGCGTACGTGTAAACAAAAAAATGTGATGTAAAGCGGCCATGCTTGTATATTGGAGTTTCGTAAAAAAAAATGTAATTCAAAGAAAAAAAATGAATACGAGAGTCGGATTTGAAGCATCATGCAATACGATCACCAAATTTATTATTTTATTTATTTAGTTATGTCCTTAAGGGTTAGAATACACTTAAGACACCTGAGATGTGCACCAACTATATTCATTTGAAACCTAATTTCAAAATCTACAATTAAAAAGTGATATTTTGCGGAGGATTTTACCAATTCTAATGGGGTATTCCTGTATAAGGCTGGATCCACATGTCTAGATTCCGAATGTGTGTCCCTGACCAACCACAGGTTTAATGACCTGGACTCTCAGCGTCATAGAGCTCTAAGTTTGAGCCATTAAACCGGCAATCAGTCCAGGACACACATCCGGAATCCGAAGTCTGGCATCCTGACATGTGAACCCCCGCCCCCTTAGGCATTTACGGAATATCTACAGGATTCAGCTCAGGTACTGTCTGACTGGAGAGAGGCCAGTTTTGCCAGAACAAGTTTTCTCGCCTGGCTGAGATTATCTCCTGATTGTGTACTTCAGAAGTCTCCTCTCCTCTGCTGTGCAGTTTGGTTAAATAATCATCTATTTATGAAGCTGTCACATGGAATTATCAAATATTGTGTTTCATGCTGTCCAGTTTTATTATTTGTAAGCTAAGACTTCTTGTTCCTTCTGGCAGTTGCATTATGTACTGACCTGTTTTACGATCTGTAAATCAGGGATATTTGCTGTTCCTGGCTGTTGCTTTATGCTAAGTTCATTTTAATTTTTTTTATTTTAGGTAAATGAGATTTACAATTCTCAGAATTTAGTACGTTTTCCATCAGCCATCTTAGACACAAAATCTATTTTTACATAATAGAATTTCTATTTTCCACCCAACTCCTCTTCCTAAAAGTAACACACTGATCAAAGATCTATACTGAACGCCTAAAACATGTACAATATGCTGTGGATGTTAATTATAACATTCTGTAGTGAAAGTTAAAGGGAACCTGTCATGTGGATATTTGATTATAATCTAACTAATTATATACAATCATTAACTACTAAAAAGTGCCTTAGATGTATTCACTTACTGGTGTGACAGATGGTTACCTCATAATATACACACAAAGATGCCGCATGCTAATGAGCTGATTTGAGTCCAGCGTGATCTTATTGAGTCCAGCATTTATTTAATTTAGAGCTAAAGCCACTCCCCTGCCTACCTGCTGCTGATTTATATGGAAAATAACTGTCATTCAGCAGCAGGTGGGCGGGGAGAGTCAGGAGCTCATGAATATTCAGGACTCATCATTATCAGCTGGAGCTTTTCAATACAAGATGTTGGCAGATTGACTGGGTCAATTAAAGAAAGTGACCCAGCATTTTGCTAAGAGAATCAGTCACTTATTTATGTTTCACTTAGTTAGGACACCATAAAACTGGTGACAGGTTCCCTTTAAGTTCAGATATGAACAGAACCTCTTTTTTAATATTTTGTCCAAGGTTGACAGGTTTGCAGAGGAAGAACTTATTTGCAGAGGTAGGAATCTTTGAATATGAGTTAAAGAGGTTGGACACCCTCACAGCGATATGCCAGCATTGTCTGATAGGTGCGGGTCTCACCTCTGGGACTCGCACCTATCTCTAGATCAGAGCCCCCGAAGTAAAGGAGAGTGGACCGCACATTCACGGCCACCCTCCATTCATTTCTATGGGACTGACGGAAATAGCTGAGTGCTGGCTTGGCTATTTCAGTCAGCCCCATAGAAGTGAATGGAGTGGTGGCTGCTCACTCCCACTCGGCTATTTTCAGCAGCCCAATAGAAATGAATGGAGTCTGCTCTCCTTTATTTTGTGGGCTCCCTCCTAGAGATAGGTGCAGGTCCTAGAGGTAAGACCCGCACCTCAGACATTGGTGGCATATCATTTGAGATGGCCCAACCCATGTAAGTAAATATTGAACAGGGATGTCAAACTCGTGGCCCTCCAGCTGTTGCAAAACTACAAGTCCCATCATGCCAGGACATCCTACAGCTATCAGGGCATGCTGGGAGTTATAGTTTTGTAACCGTTGGAGGGCCATGAGATCTAGAATTTTCATGAGCAAAGCTAACTCACTAGACAACATGAAGTATTCAAACCCCTCTTTCAATCCGTATTGCCTCTTTCACACGGGCAATACAGATTGCGTTAGGATCTGTTCTGGGAAAAACCAATGATTTGCACGCAAGTTCAATCCGTTTTTTCCTGTGTTCAGTGTGTGCGCTTTGTCTGTCTTTATTGCATTATTTTTTTTTACGCATGTGAAGAAAAACTGAATGAAAACACTCAATTATCAACCATCAGTGAAAAACGCATTGCATGCTTCCGTTTTTCCAGCAAGACCCATTCACTTCTATGGCGGCAGAGCTGTGTGAAAAACGCACAATATAGAACATGCTGCGATTTTTTCTGTACATAAGGTGGGATTCATGACCAGCCACTAGAGGCTGAAGGGTTTTTTTAGGCTGCAGGAGTGGAGCAATCAGTTCCTCTCAGTGGCTTACCTCAGCCTGGGACTTGTCAAGAGGAGCAGTACACACAACCACTCATCTCTCTTTCCTTAGTTGCACGCATTTATTAGTTGGGGGGGGGGGGGGGGGGGGGGGGAGTTGTCACCCAATAATTGGGGGGATGAGCTGGTTTGAAGATAGCTGTTAAAGGCTTAAGTAAGATTGCTGAGCTTATTCTTTGCTTATGATAATAATCATTCTAATTTGGTTAGAAGCCAATTCGTTCAAAAACTGTTTTAATGCTTTTTCCATACAGCATTAAAGGGAACCTGTGATCAACTTTATGCTGACCTCACTAAGGGCAGTATAAAATAGTGACAGAAAGGCCTCATGCACACAAACGTTGTTTGTTTCCGTGTCTGTTCCGGTTTTTTTGCAGATAGGATGCTGTCTGCATCAGTATGTCTATTCCATAGCCCCGCAAAAAAAATAGAACATGTCCTTTTCTTGTCCGTTTTAGGCATTGTTACGATGGATCCGCAAAAATGAAAAACAGATGGCATACGGGTCATCCTTTTTTTTTTGTTGCGGATCCGCAATTTGCGGACCGCAAAACACATACGGTCGTGTGCATGTAGCCAAATGCTGATTTCAGCGGTGTGTCACTCATGAGCTAATAGTAAGTGGTTGCTGAATGTGCAAGGATTGTGATGTTGGTTCTCAGCAACCACTTACTTTTAAATGACAGACCCCTGAAATCAACTCACCTGTCTCTAATTTATGCTGCCGTTAGTATGGGTAGCATAAAGTTGATGACAGGATCCCTTTAAATTGTATTGGATCCAAACTTCATCTGGCCTGAAGTCGTGTACTACGGTATTCCCTGTCTGCGTTTTTAAAAACATTTTAAAATAGGAATCTGAAGTGGTCTTTGTGTCACGGATGGTGTTGCAGAAAGCTGGAACTTATAAATAAACATCCGACTGGCTTGATCACAAACTAAGGAGCATATGGGTGAGCCCTATAAAACCCCTAGAGCTCTCCCTGACTGCTATGCCCATGCAAAGGTCTTTATGGTAGACGATTGCATGCCCACGTACCTAATACTATGTGACACCTGAAAACCCTATAATAGTGAGGGGACACGACCACCGGCTCCCTGCACTTAATACGGACAGAGTCAGGGTCACCTAGAATCAAGACAGCAAGGAAACACAAATAAAGGAAAAAGACTTATCTGAGGAATCAGCAGTAGCAGTCTCCAGCAGTGAACAACTCATCCAGGAAGAAGTATAAACCGAAAAGTGAGGCAGTATGGGAGGGAATATAAAGGGAGACAATTAGTGTAAATAGGTGACAGCTGGGAGAAGGAAAGGAGATGACAAAGTGAAACCAAAACAAAGAACGTCATGCAAGAGGTAGAGAAGAACGTCTAACAGACCTTCTCACAGAACTGGCGGTGACACTTTGGTACCAACGTATCCGCCAGTACCAAAGACCACTTTGATTTACTATTTTAAAATGTTTTTAAAGACACAGATGGGAATACAGTAGCAATTCACCAAAGTCTGGCGGGGGAAGTTTGGCTCCACAGAGCCAATACATTTTATTGCTGCATGGAAATATTACCACCGAAGTTTTTGAACAAATCTACTTCGGATCTATGATCCGAAGCTTGGTTCGTGTCAGGATCAGGGACTTAGATTTAGGAGAGGAGCCTGCAGGGCCACACTGGACCTCCCTCTGTCAGCACTCCTTCCTGAAACTAATCAATCTCAGCTGCCACCACTCGTCATTTCTTGTCCGTTTTAGGCATTGTTACGATGGATCCGCAAAAACGAAAAACAGATGGCATACGGGTCATCCTTTTTTTTTTGTTGCGGATCCGCAATTTGCGGATCGCAAAACACATACGGTCGTGTGCATGTAGCCAAATGCTGATTTCAGCGGTGTGTCACTCATGAGCTAATAGTAAGTGGTTGCTGAGTGTGCAAGGATTGTGATGTTGGTTCTCAGCAACCACTTACTTTTAAATGACAGACCCCTGAAATCAACTCACCTGTCTCTAATTTATGCTGCCGTTAGTATGGGTAGCATAAAGTTGATGACAGGATCCCTTTAAATTGTATTGGATCCAAACTTCATCTGGCCTGAAGTCGTGTACTACGGTATTCCCTGTCTGCGTTTTTAAAAACATTTTAAAATAGGAATCTGAAGTGGTCTTTGTGTCACGGATGGTGTTGCAGAAAGCTGGAACTTATAAATAAACATCCGACTGGCTTGATCACAAACTAAGGAGCATATGGGTGAGCCCTATAAAACCCCTAGAGCTCTCCCTGACTGCTATGCCCATGCAAAGGTCTTTATGGTAGACGATTGCATGCCCACGTACCTAATACTATGTGACACCTGAAAACCCTATAATAGTGAGGGGACACGACCACCGGCTCCCTGCACTTAATACGGACAGAGTCAGGGTCACCTAGAATCAAGACAGCAAGGAAACACAAATAAAGGAAAAAGACTTATCTGAGGAATCAGCAGTAGCAGCCTCCAGCAGTGAACAACTCATCCAGGAAGAAGTATAAACCGAAAAGTGAGGCAGTATGGGAGGGAATATAAAGGGAGACAATTAGTGTAAATAGGTGACAGCTGGGAGAAGGAAAGGAGATGACAAAGTGAAACCAAAACAAAGAACGTCATGCAAGAGGTAGAGAAGAACGTCTAACAGACCTTCTCACAGAACTGGCGGTGACACTTTGGTACCAACGTATCCGCCAGTACCAAAGACCACTTTGATTTACTATTTTAAAATGTTTTTAAAGACACAGATGGGAATACAGTAGCAATTCACCAAAGTCTGGCGGGGGAAGTTTGGCTCCACAGAGCCAATACATTTTATTGCTGCATGGAAATATTACCACCGAAGTTTTTGAACAAATCTACTTCGGATCTATGATCCGAAGCTTGGTTCGTGTCAGGATCAGGGACTTAGATTTAGGAGAGGAGCCTGCAGGGCCACACTGGACCTCCCTCTGTCAGCACTCCTTCCTGAAACTAATCAATCTCAGCTGCCACCACTCGTCATATCAGGCTGACGAGACACCTTTGCATAAAATAAGCTCAGCAATCTTACTTAAGCCTTTAACAGCTATCTTCAAACCAGCTCATCCCCCCAATTATTGGGTGACAACTCCCCCCCCCCCCCCAAACTAATAAATGCGTGCAACTAAGGAAAGAGAGATGAGTGGTTGTGTGTACTGCTCCTCTTGACAAGTCCCAGGCTGAGGTAAGCCACTGAGAGGAACTGATTGCTCCACTCCTGCAGCCTAAAAAACCCCTTCAGCCTCTAGTGGCTGGTCATGAATCCCACCTTATGTACAGAAAAAATCGCAGCATGTTCTATATTGTGCGTTTTTCACACAGCTCTGCCGCCATAGAAGTGAATGGGTCTTGCTGGAAAAACGGAAGCATGCAATGCGTTTTTCACTGATGGTTGATAATTGAGTGTTTTCATTCAGTTTTTCTTCACATGCGTAAAAAAAAAATGCAATTAAGACAGACAAAGCGCACACACTGAACACAGGAAAAAACGGATTGAACTTGCGTGCAAATCATTGGTTTTTCCCAGAACAGATCCTAACGCAATCTGTATTGCCCGTGTGAAAGAGGCAATACGGATTGAAAGAGGGGTTTGAATACTTCATGTTGTCTAGTGAGTTAGCTTTGCTCATGAAAATTCTAGATCTCATGGCCCTCCAACGGTTACAAAACTATAACTCCCAGCATGCCCTGATAGCTGTAGGATGTCCTGGCATGATGGGACTTGTAGTTTTGCAACAGCTGGAGGGCCACGAGTTTGACATCCCTGTTCAATATTTACTTACATGGGTTGGGCCATCTCAAATGATATGCCACCAATGTCTGAGGTGCGGGTCTTACCTCTAGGACCTGCACCTATCTCTAGGAGGGAGCCCACAAAATAAAGGAGAGCAGACTCCATTCATTTCTATTGGGCTGCTGAAAATAGCCGAGTGGGAGTGAGCAGCCACCACTCCATTCACTTCTATGGGGCTGACTGAAATAGCCAAGCCAGCACTCAGCTATTTCCGTCAGTCCCATAGAAATGAATGGAGGGTGGCCGTGAATGTGCGGTCCACTCTCCTTTACTTCGGGGGCTCTGATCTAGAGATAGGTGCGAATCCCAGAGGTGAGACCCGCACCTATCAGACAATGCTGGCATATCGCTGTGAGGGTGTCCAACCTCTTTAACTCATATTCAAAGATTCCTACCTCTGCAAATAAGTTCTTCAGATTCCAATTTTAAAATGTTTTTAAAAACGCAGACAGGGAATACCGTAGTACACGACTTCAGGCCAGATGAAGTTTGGATCCAATACAATTTAAAGGGATCCTGTCATCAACTTTATGCTACCCATACTAACGGCGGCATAAATTAGAGACAGGTGAGTTGATTTCAGGGGTCTGTCATTTAAAAGTAAGTGGTTGCTGAGAACCAACATCACAATCCTTGCACACTCAGCAACCACTTACTATTAGCTCATGAGTGACACACCGCTGAAATCACTAGCATTCACAGGGTTAATAAATGAATCTAGGTTACGCTTCTTCTAAGGGAGCATTCATACGACCGTGTTGGTTTTGCGGTCCGCAAATCACGGATCTGTGTGTTCCGTATGTCTTCAGTTATCTTTCCGTTTCCGTTCCGTAAGTCCGTATAATACGGACGTGGTGCTTCCGTGTGTCATCCGTTTTTCACGGTCCGCAAAAAAAACGGAAGGGTTAAAATTGACAAATTTAAATGTCCAACCCCTTTCAAACTCACATAACAAGGTCACATGATCGCTCAGGTGCCATTTTCTACTGCTTTTAGAGCGTAGTGTGCTTTGTTAGGCCTATTGCACACGACCGTATGGCTTTTTCAGTGTTTTGCGGTCCGTTTTTCACGTATCCGTTGTTCCGTTTTTTGTTTTCGTTGTGTTTCCGTTTCTGTTCCGTTTTTCCGTTCCGTATGGCATATACAGTGTACAGTAATTACATAGATAAAATTGGGCTGGGCATAACATTTTCAATAGATGTTTCAGCAAAAAACGGAACGGAAACGGAAGACATATGGATGCATTTCCGTATGTATTCCCTTTTTTTTGCGGACCCATCGACTTGAATGGAGCCACGGAACGTGATTTGCGGGCAATAATAGGACATGTTCTATGTTAGAACGGAACGTAAAAATGGAAATACGGAAACGGAATGCATACGGAGTACATTCCGTTTTTTTTGCAGAACCATTGAAATGAATGGTTCCATATACGGACCGTATACGGAACGCAAAAAACGTTCAGTAAATGGAAAAAAAAACGGCCGTGTGCAGGAGGCCTTAGAATCCTCAGTTTTGCTTGCATAGCTTTCTGGCGATTTTTGTTGGTTCAGCATGCCCAAAACACGTGCAAATACAGTTCTCCTGTACTGGCTTCTCTCTCGGCGATACGGACAGCAGTCACCAATGTTGGACGAGGAACCGAGTAGGAAGCGCCTTTGGGTTCACCCCATTGTCTCACAACGGTGCAGAAAGGGCCACTTTCATACTTTGTACACCGACTTGAGGCAACACCCGTAGAAATTTCATCTATTTTGCCGGATGTCGGCGTCCACTTTTGACCGTCTGCTGGAGTCTCTTCGCCCTGGTCTCATCTTCCAGAACACTAATATGAGGCGCAGCATATCACCTGAAGAAAGGCTAATCGTCACCTTGAGGTAAATACCAATATTTTAAAGTATGTACACTTTTATTTTTTTCCGCCTCCTCATATATGTATGAGTTAATTTAAACCTTTTTTTTAACCAGATTCCTGGCAACAGGCAACTCTTTTGCCTCACTGCACTTTGAGTTCTTGCTGGGGATTTCTACCATTTCTACGATCGTTACACACACTTGTAAAGTAATCTGGGAGCGACTTCGAGAGATGGTGATGCCGGAGCCCAGAGTGAAAGATTGGCTACGTATTGCTCAGGGATTTGAACAATGTGCCTAGTTTCCAAACTGTATTGGGGCGCTGGATGGAAAGCACATACGTGTGAAGAAGCCGGCTCACTCAGGGTCCCGATTCTTCAATTATAAGCAATATTTTTCTGTGGTCCTGTTGGCCTTGGTTGACAGTGACTACAAGTTTATAATTGTCGACATCGGGGCCTATGGGAGCACTTCTGATCCACGAATATTTCGTGCTTCCAGAATGCGTGAACGGCTTCAGTCCAACCAACTCGACCTGCCACAGCCAAGAAGACTGTCTGGATCAGCTGGACGTACGGCTCCTTTTGTCATTGTGGCTGACAAAGGTTTTGCACTGACACCACATGTGATGCGGCCCTTCCCAAGACGTGATTTAGATGAAAGGAGGTCTGTCTTCAACTACAGGCTGACTCGTGCACGTCGTTATGTTGAGTGCGCTTTTGGACTACTTTCCAATAAGTGGAGGGTCTTTATGTCAGCTATACAAATGGATCCTGAGAATGCTACCCTGGTGATTCAAGTGTGTGTTCTTCTTCACAATTTCATCAGGATGTACGATGCTTCCTTCGATGCAGACCTGGACCAATACATGACCTCTTCATCGTTTGGCCTGGACCAGACGCTGCATGGAAGACCAGGATCATCAGGTCTGCATATTCGTGATTTATATGCTGACTATTTTATCAGCCCAGAGGGCGCATTGTCATGGCAGTTAGAAGCAATTCATGGCAGGCACTAAATAAATATTGACTCAGAACAATATTGATCATTTAGTTTAGTTTGTTTCCAAGTTGGTATTGTTAGAGTAGGGACTCGCAAGAGAATGAGGACCCTTGACACGGGCTTGCGGGCTGGGGTATCTTTGATGCCAAATTCAAATTAAATTCTCTACTGAAATATATATATATTTTTTTCTAATCTAAATTTTAAAAACTATTTCGTCTACATTTTAAAAACAAAAATTTGATTTTGCCATTAGATACCCTCTAATACCTCATTACTATCAACCATTGCCATGAAATGATTCTAATAAAAATCAGTACTTCAGCTCATGTATGAGATGGGGGCATATCTTCATGATATGGTCCCAGTATGTGATAGGTATTGGTGTCACCCGGTGGATACATACCTATCATACACTGGGACCATATCCGGGTACTATGTCACCTATGAGGTTGATGTAATGGGAAGCTAAAATATACTATTTGGATGTACAGAGATAGGTTTCTCTATATTCATTCTGCAGGACCCGCGGTGACATCACGGTGCTTACCACACGGAACAAGGTATCGCACTCTTTCACACAGCGGATTACTCGCATGGCAACAACTTGTGCGAGAGAGCCTTAATAGAGGCTCCTAACTGTACTGCAAAATGAGAGGTTTCACATCCCTTTTTAAAAAATACATTGCACAAATACGTTAGAACCAAAATAAACTTTATGTCTGAAGATAGGCATATATAAAACAAAAATAGAATTTTACAAGTCAAATAATTCTCTAGTAAATTGGCCTGCAGGCCTTGTGGAGGTGGCCCGTCCCTCTTCATGTTCACGTTGGTGTATCTGGCCAGTATAAGAGATGCTGGCCAATCATGGCTGGACACAGATGGACGAGGCCCAGGGGTGCTTACTGGAACCCATGGTGTTCCAATTACTCTCCATTTGTATTGCTCTATTATATGTACCAATTCTGCAGGGTCTTGGGGCCATGAGAAGATATCAAGGATCGTGTTCATGGTAGACATGAACAGGGGCCGACGCACTTCTGGCACACGAGAGAGGAATGGAGCCAGAGATCGGAGCATTAATTCCTCAGGGCTCTCTGATTGATTTCTATTTAGATAGTCTAGTACTCGACTATCTATGACAGCACGATTATCTGTTGGTGCTTGCACAGGAGGATTCCGGCCCGGCATCTTGGTGCTGGACGGATCTCTGCTGGTGTTTCCTCTGGACCACTTGATGTCTGAATTTGCTGTGACATCTCTGGTTGGTTTGTTGTGGCGTCATCCGGTGATTTCGGAGTCTCTATTTGGGTCTCATCCGAATCTACCGACCCAGTTTGCTCCTCCAGATTATCAACAGTGCTGTAATAAAAATAAAAAAATTACTGTTTTTGTCAAAATTTTCTATACACCTTTTGTTTGGTTTCATCACCAATTGGTTTTTGCAGGGTCTCTTTGCTGAAAGAGTAGAGGTTTTTTTTGCTACCGTTTTTGGCGCATTCATTATTAGACATCATTGGGCAAGGTGAAAAAAGATTCTTTTGTTTTGTCTCCGTTTTTATATATTAATGTTTTAACCCAAGGGGTAAGGTGATGTGATATTTTTTTAGATCAGGTTTTATATTACCACAATGTATGTGGTAATATATATTACCACAATGTATGTGGTAATACAATGTATGTGGTAAATATATATATATATATATATATATATTTTTTTTTTTTACAAATTTTAGTTTGTTTAATTAAAAAATATTTATTGGCCTTTTTTTAAACATTTATTTCTGTCCCACAATTGGAACTTTGGAACTTTAACTTTTGGGGGTCTGAACCCCTTTTCAATGCATTACTAAACTTCTGTATTGTAATGCATTGCCTAATCCACTAACACAGGGATAGTCAGGTCATGCCCTGCTGTAGGCTGTTAACTGTAGACAGCCTTTGCATGCTGAGAGTTGTAATTTTGCTACAGCTGGCGAGCCGCATTTTGCCTATCCCTGCTAACAGGTTGCCTAGGAAACCCAGCAAGGGCCTTGATGATGAATGGCAAGGAAATTGCAAGTCATATTGGTACACCATAGACTTTTTCTAGTGTGCAGGTGCACACAGAGAGGGCTCCGAGTGTCGCCTCTGGCAACCGTGCCATAGGTTCGCCACCAGTGTAATAATAGTACGTCACTTGTCAGTAAAAATAAAAGTGCAATAATATATATTTACTTACGGCCGCAACTCCATGATATCTATTAAGAACCGCAGCTGCTTGGTGTATATGTAGGGACGTTTCTCTGCACCCGCGTCACCGCTACGTGAAGTTTCCGACAACTCCCTTCTAAACTGATCATGGGTGCTGTTCCACCTTGTCTTTGCTATTTTTACTGTAATTTTAAAAAATATATATTTAGATTCTATTTTTGCGGTGCATTAGGGGTTGTCACATTCTTTGAGGTGCACTTGGTGTTGTAACGTACTTTGGGGTGCACTTGATGTTGTCATATACTTTGCGGTGCACTGGGGGGCGTCACATACTTTGCGGTACATTGGGGGGCGTATCATACTGTGGGGTGCACTTTGGGGGCACGTACTTTGGGGTGCACTTGGTGTTGTAACATACTTTGGGGTGCACTTAGTGTTGTCACATACTTTAGGGTGCACATGGTAACATCACAGGTCTACACATACCCATGTTCTTTCACTGGACCTTGCTTGCTTTCTCCCACTCCTCGGGATGCAGCTCCTTTGTTAGTTCCTCCCATGCCGCATCTTTTCGGACACGGTCATGGTATAGTTCTGACCTGGTGTCCCGTAATATGGCCCGTTCTTCTACAAGAATGATGAGCTTATCAACATTGATGATGGCCATAATTCTCTTGCAGCCTCCTTTCTCTTCTTCCTGGTCCTAGGTGCAGCCACATGTGACTGAAATGGGGTTTCCTAGAATGTTTTCAGTCCAGGGGTCCGCAAAAAACGGATGACATACGGATGCATTTCCGTGTGCTATCCGTTTTTTACGGACCCATTGACTTTCTATGGGGCAACGGACCGCAATTTGCAGCCAAGTATAGGACATGTTCTAAAATAAAAGGAACAGACACACGGAACGGACAGCACACGGATGACAATGAAAGGCATTCCGCAATTTTTGCGGACCCATAGAAATGAATGGGTCCGTGCATTGTCCGCAAAAGTTGCGGACCGGACGCGGAAGAAAAACACGGTCGTGTGAATGCTCCCTAAGGTCATGGAATCATTAGAACACAAGAAGGCTCTTATTTTTATTTTATTTTTTTTGTCAAATCTTTATTTTATTGTTTTGACAAGCAGATTTACAATAGTAAAGAACAGAAAACCATAATACTCCATACTCAAACAATGGTCATCAAAGTATGTTTTACAATATTGAATGCAGAATGTTAGCATAATAAATTATAATGTACCAGGTATACATGGTGTACACAGTTAGTTATGCTGGTATCGCACATTTTGTTCTACATCTACTACTTAATCAGGCCGATGGAATCGAATGAGCAGCACAATTATTACTAAATTGTTCTTTCCAAGCATATGCTGAACCTATAGTGACAAATCCCAGGGGCGTTTACATCATATTCCTTTATTCATTGCGTTTCTTATACCAATTTATCCATTTGTCCCAGGTCAGTAAAAACTTGTCGTGAGACAATGATTCCCAGCTTGTCAGCTCTTCGAGTTGATATATCTCCTGGACTTTGTGGATCCACTCACGAAGGTTGGGAATATCTTTGGATAACCAATACTTTGATATGAGCAATTTCGCTGCAGCTATAAGCTGTGTCGACAGAGAATGCTTGGCAAGTTTATAATTGCAATCTGGTAGATTCAGGAGAGCTACCGTTGGGGAGATAGGGGAACTAACTAAGCAAATTTCTTGTACCATTTTAGATATCATATCCCAATATTCTGTGATAAGAGGGCAAGACCACCATATCTGGTACATGGTTCCCTTGCTCCTACCACACCTCCAACATTTCGCGGAATATGCAGGGGGTGATAGTGTGCAATTTTTCAGGAGTTTTGTACCATCTGGTAATTATCTTGTAGGAATTTTCTTGTAGTTTAATACAT
The DNA here is from genome assembly GCF_905171765.1 of Bufo bufo. NCBI lineage: Eukaryota > Metazoa > Chordata > Amphibia > Anura > Bufonidae > Bufo > Bufo bufo. Next base: position 375,922,075 of record NC_053393.1, on the reverse strand, counting down.
CTCGAGTGGCCATGTGAATGGGACAGTATCCTACTTGTGACTTCATCATCCAAAGGCTGCCCGATCTCCTTCTCCCACTGTTCAATAAACCAAGGTTTAGCATCTGAATCAATCTCTAAAATTTTCTTGTACAAATGGGATATCGTTCCTTTTTTGCCCACGGATTGGCTCCATACTGCATCATACCAAGTGGGGGTGTAATTACTTGGTGTAGACGATAAGTATAGCTTGCAATACCAATTAAGTTGAGTATATTGTGGTATAGTCCAGGGGATATGCCTAAAACGAGTCTTCAAAGCCGACACCTCTAGGACTAGACGATTAGTAAGGAAATCTCCAATTGCCTCATCGCCCAGTGCTACCCACAGACCCATATCATCCTGAAAGTCTGCATTGAATAAATAGGGCAAATGTCTAATAGGAGTGAGAGGCGATATAGATTTGGAGGCGTTAAAATGACCTGATAACTTATGCCAACAATCCATTACTCCCTTCAATGATGCAGGTATTCTACAGTTGTGCCAAGAAGACCCACTTAAATCACATAGTATTGCTAAGGCTTTTGACCCCAGAACCCTCCTAGCGATTTGGCACCCCAATTTGCTCACTTTGGGATTTATTATTTCCGAGTGCAGTCTCATTTGTGTAGCCTTATAATAGCTACTTATATCGGGTAGACCAATGCCCCCTTTAGATCTGGGCAATATCAATCTCTTGTAGGCTAGTCTAGATCGAGCTTGGTTCCAAATAAATGCAGAAAAGGTTTTCCGAACTTGTGTTAAAAAGTGATGGGGTATTTGCACTGGTAATGTCTGCATCAAGTAAAGCAATTTGGGAAGTATGTAAGTTTTTAAAACGTTCTTCCTCCCTAACCAGGTTAAGAATGGTATTTTCAGTTCTTTCAGTTGGAGTCTAATGTCGGCCAATAGTTTAGGGTAGTTCTGGGAGAAAAGTTTGTCTGGGTCTCTGGTGATTTGGACCCCTAAATATTTGATGTGGTCGCTCTCCCACTGAAAGGGATAGTTCTCTTTAAGATGGGCTATAGTCTTCTGAGGAGTATTAATTCCTAGGGCTACACATTTGGCAAAATTTATTTTGAAGTTGGATATATATCCAAATTTATCTAGTTGCCGCAGCAGAGCTGGAAATGCTACCCTGTCGCTTCAGCGCCATCTTAGGTGCGCACGAACCTCCTCGTGAAGTCCTTCCAGAGGCTGGAGCACCAGAGTCGGTCCCTGAAGAGCCGCCCACTGCGGGTCGCTCTCGTCCCACTCCAACAGCTGGTCAGGACCTCAATGTTCCCCTACCTGTGCCCTCTGGCGACTCAACAATGGCCACAATGGCACCACTTTTTGAGGCATTGATGCGTCGCCAGAGGACCGGTAGGAGCCGTCAGGCGGACTACGAGGATCTCACAAGGCTCGTTTACGAGTCCTTGATGGGATTCACCAATAGAGTTGCCGCTTTGGAGGACACAGTGCGACGTCTGCAGGAGGGGGCGGTGCATACGTCGCAGTTGGGTCCGATGCATCACTATTGGTTATCGTTGCTCCCCGTGATGGAACGATTTACGCCCGACCAGCTGTTTGAGGCCCAAAGACAGGTGGACAGTGTCTTGTGGCAAGTACAGCACCGCCCCATATCCTATCCCCCGTCCATGCCCTATCCCCCATCCATGCCCTATCCCCCATCAAAACCTCAACAACCCCCTTCCCTAACTACCTACCCCCCTTTCCAACCTCCTCAGTCCCCACCCCAGCCTCCCCATCCTCAATCCACCGAGCACTTTACTCAACACTTTCTTTTCATTACTTTCCTGCTACCAGTTTCAACACTCCTTCTACTCATGCTCGGTCAACTTCTTCTCCTGCTCCCCCATCAAGATTGCATACTCCCTCTGTTGTGCTTGCCCCAACACACACTTATATGTCCATAGGGGCACAGGAACAGGAACGAGTGGGACCAACCAGTGGCGTACCAAGGGGGGGGCGGGGGGGGGCGGCCCGCCCCGCCCCGCCCCGCCCCGCCCCGGGTGCCACTCACAAGGGGGGTGCCAGCCGCGACTGAGGATAAAAAAAAAAAAATAAATAAAAAAAAAATATGTGGCGAGTGGGCCGGCCCAGGCGTGGCACTGTGATAGGGGCAGGGCTCCAGATGGTCTCTCCCTCCCCCTGTGCTGCTGCCGCCGCGGCGAATAAGAAGAGGGACAGGGCCGGGGGAGGGGCTGTGGCCACTGCGCCACCAATAAAGATAACTGAGCTGTTAATACAAATACAGGAGGCGGGTGCCGGAATCAAATAGCCGGCACCCGACCTCTATGACAGGGAGCTGCGATCAGCTGCAGTTAACCACTTAGGTGCCGCTCCCTGTCACAGAGGTCGGGTGCCGCTATTTGATTCCGGCACCCGCCTCCTGTATTTGTATTAACAGCTCAGTTATCTTCAGAGTGGCCCCCCCCCAGTATAATAAACATTGATTGTGGCGCCCCCCCCCCCAGTATAATAAACATTGAGTGCGCCCCCCCCCCCCCCCAGTATAATAAACATTGGTGGGCAGTGGGCAGGCCAATGAGGGTTAAAAAATAAAAAATTAACTCACCTCCTCCAATTGATCGCGTAGCTGCTGCCGGTCTCCTTGTAATTTCTTCAGGACCTGTGGTGACGTCACTGAGCTCCAGCCTCTATCACATGGTACATTACCATGGTGATGTATCATGTGATGTATCATGTGATGAGCTCAGTGACATCACCACAGGTCCTGCGTCCTGAAGAAAAAGTACATGAGACCGGCTGCTACGCGATCAATTGGAGGTGGTGAGTTAATTTTTATTTATTTTTTTTAACCCTCATTGGCACTGCCCACCAATGTTTATTATGTTGGGGGGGGGGGCGCACTGTGCCACCAATGTTTATTATACTGGGGTGTTGGGGGGGGTGCACTGCACCACCAATGTTTATATGTTTATTATGCTAGGGAGGGGGGGCGCACTGCCCACCAATGTTTATATGTTTATTATGCTAGGGAGGGGGGGCGCACTGCCCACCAATGTTTATTATGTTGGGGGGGCACACTGCGCCATCAATGTTTATTATACTGGGGTGTTGGGGGGGGGCGCACTGCACCACCAATGTTTATTATACTAGGGAGGGGGGCGCACTGCGCCACCAATGTTTATTATGTTGGGGGGGCACACTGCGCCACCAATGTTTATTATACTAGGGTGTTGGGGGGGGGGCGCACTGCACCACCACACCAATGTTTATATGTTTATTATACTAGGGAGGGGGGGCGCACTGCGCCACCAATGTTTATTATACTGGGGTTTAAGGGGGTGCAGGTTTTTATTTTATTAAGGAAGGGTTAAGGGGTCTATTAAGGGGTGGTTAATGGGTTTTATTAAGGGGGGTTAATGGGTTTATTTCGTTAAGGGGGTGTGCAGAGGTTTATTATTTTATTAAGGGGTTTTATTTTTATTTATAAATATTATTGAAAACATTGAAAAAAGTTTGTGCATGTTTTCTTAACTTTCTTGGGGGGGGGTGCCAAACAAAGGGTTCGCCCCGGGTGCCAAATGCTCTAGGTACGCCCCTGGGACCAACCAGTGTTCGGCCCTCCACCACCCAACCTTCTACTCCCACAGGGCCTACCTACAGGCATTTGTAGCCTTTTTTTTTTTTTTTATAAAAAAAAAATATTGATATTATTTAAAAATATTTAGGTTATACAATAAAATATTTTTTGTTTGAAAAATTGTATTTGTTTTGTATTTTCTTTTTTTAAGTGTTTAATAAAATTTAACATGTCACATCACTTTTGAAGCAACCTATACTCGGTTTGCTCCACCAGCGATGGGAGATAACTTTAGTGTATGTAGAACAGGCCTTTAAAAATGTCCAATCGCCAGTGGAGTGACACAAGTATGTGTCGCTCCTCTAGCATGGGCAGATTTAACCTCACTCTCTATAACAGGCCTGATAAAATCTACCAGCGCCAGTGGAGCGACACAAGTATGTGTCGCTCCTCTAGCGTGGGCAGATTTTACCTCACTGTCCATAACAGGCCTGATAAAATCTACCAGTGACAGTGGAGCGACACAAGTATGTGTCGCTCCTCTAGCGTGGGAACATAAATATATTTAAAAAAAAACTTTCAAGTACGTTAAAAACAATATTTATTGAACCAAAAATCTAACTGAAAACAAATACAACACATTGTAACCACCAACAAACAGGCAAACAAACAGAAATTAATGGTTATTTGAAAATTAATCACATAATGTTTATACAAATCGGTCCTGCCAGTGGACCCTTCCTGCTTCAGAGCAGAAATAATCCGCAAAACAGTATCCGTGAAACTGCTACACGTTGAATGCTTGCCATATTGCTGTCCTCCGGTATCTGTTCCAAATTGAGTGGTTCTTTATTAAAGCGGTAGTTGTGTAACACCACAGCAGACTTTACAACCTCGTCGACTGATTCAACCTTCATATGAATTGGTTTAGTGAAAATCATTTTGCTACCAAAATTCCAAATGTGCATTCAACCATTCTTCAAGCCCTGGTCAAGCGGTAGTTGTATGTGCGTTTTTTTAAATCTAATCCGCGGCTTGAATACGGTTTCAGAAGATTTCCACACATTTGGAAGGCCTCATCACCAACCAATACAAACGGCATGGGTGGGGCATCAGTACCTGGCAGTGGTTGAGGCAGAGGAAAATCAAATTGTCTGTTACATAGACTACGGCCCATATAAGAATTATTAAATACCATTGAATCGTTGGTGCGTCCATAGGCCCCTACGTCCACTGCAACAAAACGATATTGTGCATCTGCGATGGCCATTAGTATTATCGAAAAATATTTCTTGTAGTTGTAAAACTCTGATCCTGTTACTTGGGGACTGATAATCCGAATATGTTTCCTGTCTACCGCACCTATGCAGTTGGGAAACTGACAAACGTCCAAAAAATTTTCAGCTATTTCTGTCCAATGCTGTCTAGTTGGATGTGGAATAAATTCATCATGCAGTTGTTCCCACAAAACACGGCATGTCTCCTTCACAATTATGGAGACAGTTGATATGCCAAGGCGAAATTGAAAATAGAGTGAGCTGAAACTTTCGCCACTTGCCAGAAACCTAAAAAATAAAAATAAATTAGGATATTAAAAAGATTTAAAAAAAAACATAATATACAAGGTAAGTCAATCGGATGCAATTCTATGGGACCTTATTTCCATATTTTTATTTGGTCAAGATTTTTTATGTGGCCAATATAATTTTTGGGAAAAAACAACGATAAAGGTTTCTTCTCCATGGTGACCAATATTGATCACAGTTCATTCTACATCGTTAATGACCATTATATGGATTAAAACTTTAACATACAAGATGTAGAAGTAAAAATAATAATGCTGAGCATCAATTGTGGCCAAAATTATGCACTTTGTACAGGAATTTTTCAGTATTATCCTTCAATTCAAGAAACAGAGTTTCAAAAACTCCCCTTCTTATTCTTGCAGAGGTTATTGGATGCACCCAATAGCGACGCTTACGACGCCGTCTGGCTCGAAGACGTCTTCTCCAGAGTGAAACCAGAATTAGAGCCTGAAATCCAAAACTAATATGGTCCGGCATCATCTTTGCAATCTACAGAAGGAACTTCTGAGTGGTAAGTGACCTTCGGTTGTCTTTTATAGCCACTGTAGTATTTGCTTACAGATTGCATCTTTTTATCTAAAAAATTTGAATACCGGATCCGTCTTTCCGTTTAAAAACGGAAGAAAATGGAACAGACGGATCCGCTATTGCGACGGATCCTGCAGACGGATCTGTCAAAAAGTGTCTACGGTATGAAGTGTCTATGGTATGAAACGGATTGACGGATCACTCTGCCGCAAGTGTGAAAGTAGCCTTAACGCGTTATTCGCCGGTTAAGTCCGTTTGCCTGGGGAAGCAGAAATATCGGTCAGTCCATCAAGCTAGTGATCCCCAAAGAAATGACAGTTTGCTTTTCTCCCTGCATGTGTTAAAAAGGGGCAATATCATCCCCCCATCACCTGTGATGTCACAGGAGGCCCAGGAGTATAGTAATGACCTTTACTATAGTCTGCCTCAAAATCTTGGTATTGAAATATCTTTTCGGGTATTCACCTTAGCAATTTCATATTACCTCCATCCACTTCGTCCTAATGTCCTGCACACATGCGTAACAAACATGGCAGAGGTAATGGCAGGATGGCTGGAGTAATCTAATTGCTCACTGTTACTAAGCTGGGATCGAATTGACTTTGCATATACATGGCCTGAGTTCTCAGGAGGAAGCACGTGGCTCAAATATGGATTTGTCCACTTATTTCTTTGATGTATATTGCAAGACAGTGGTTTCATGTGTGACCTCGGCTGGAAAGGACACTAGCCTTTTCCTGACCCCTCTAGGTCAAGCCTAATTGTAACATTGTATCTGTTTGGGTTGTGTTTCTCCACTCCACTCCTCCCACTAGAAGGTTCTAATTCAGCTGGAAACTGTATATAAGGAGAGCAGTCAGAGCCCCTAATTGTCTGCAATTAGGGATCAGTGCTTAGAAGAAGAGGCTTTGTCAGACTGCATGAGTCAGCAGAAGACGACGCTGAGCCACAGACCCTGGCCACCAGCCTTTGACTAGTGCACTAGACATCTGAGAGCGAGAGGGACAGATAGCTCAGGCCTTTCCTCAGCATAAAAACAGAGGGGAGACTGGAGAAGCCAGCCCTATGCCTCGCCTTATTGTTTTGCACTTGAGTTTCTCCGGGAAAGAAGCACCCTGGTTAACTGCAGACCCTGACTCTCTGGACTTATTTCCCACTGGGGTGCACCACACCTTACCATCCTTTCCAGAGAGCAGCAACACATGGCGATACCTACACGGTGTCTAGGGGACTAAACACTACAGAGAAAGGGTGTTATTTCTGCCACTACAGTGGAGATCAAGCAGCTACTCAACAAATATATAAAGGGTGTGGTAATGTGAACAGTGCTGGAAGGTGTGTTGTCCCACTTCAGGTACCTCAGATGGGTGAGACAGATAAAATCCAGAGAGTGGCAGTAGTCTCAGCAAAGCATAGTTTGCTGAGACATTTCTGTATACATTTTCTGGGCTGGATTTTACTTGGACTGGTGGCTAGGCTTGGTAGAGGGAGTTCCCAGTCCACACCCTTCCAGTACGGGTTTTCCTTTCTACCTGAGGTGATCGCAGGTGAGGCCTGCTGTAATCAGGCTGGCATAAAGCGCCTCAGAGTAGGTCAGTCTGAGGAGGGAGAGCGAGACTGTTTTGTGAAGCAGAGGCTCTGTGTGTGATCTCAGTCAGGAGGACTGAGGGGCCACAAGGCTTTGAATAGCCTGAGGTTTGGAGGACCTAGCGACACCTAGAGAACGAGGGTTGCACGCCTAGCGTCTGGAGGACTACTGGGCCACACTCCCCCAAAAGGTACTGGAGTTGCCACAGCCTGGAGCCTGCAGTATTGATGTTGGCTGAGGAAAGCCGCATATAATGTCCATGTGTGAACTGAGCTCTATGAGTGAGGTAGGGACGTATTTTGTTTAGGTAGCGCCTAGACGGGCAGGAGTTTATTTGTGTTTTAAGTGTTGGCAGTGCGGGAACCTCACTCCACCCAGTGATGTATAACTGGACTATCCTTTATAAGAAGACTGTCAAAATAAATGCACAGTTTGGACATGAAAATCCGTTGTCTAGTGAGATATCTGTGAGTGTGACACCCTGAAAAGAGACGATCCCTTACAAGGGATAGCGATGAAACATCCTACACTTCCGAGCAAGTGATACACTGTATTGCCATACAGGCTCCATCCAGTGCGGTATGTGCAGTGATACTTTCCTCTAGAAGCAATGCTTTAACAGGAGTATACCTCCGCTCTAAAGCATATGATGGAACATAACATGAGAAGACCCCCATATGAAATTGGAGGCATGCGGAGGCAAACTTAACATGCTTTACAGATGGGTGTCACTCGCAGTGTGGGTAGTAAACGCCACACCAAACACAGGAGGGAAGGGAAAAGCTACTAGGCCTGAAAACTAGGGAAAGGGGGAAGGTCACCACCTAGTGAATCCCTAAACCGAGCCCTGACTACTATCAGTATGAACAGACCTCGATAGTAGGAATGTTCATTCATACGATGGAACCTAGAGCCCTATCTGACCCTAAAGGGCCCTGGAAATTGTGTCAGGACAAAAGATGACCTGTTCCTTCCCAGCTGAAGGAACAGGAGACTTCCTCAGGCCTCATACCAAAAGATAGGGGAATACAACAAACTAGAAATAGGAAAAGACACTTAACTCCGAAGTACGCGGATGAGAAGGAACTCAGTGGAGAACCAAACACCAGCACTTCCACAACCAGAAAGGAGCTATCAACCACATAGCATGATGGGTGAGACCAGACTAAATGGAGGAGTTGGAATGACCACTTAAGCTACACCTGAGACAAGGGGTGTGGACATAACCAGCAACAACACAGAAACAAGTGAAACCAAAAGAGGCTGTAAGATCACGTCACGTGCAGCCAGTCTCTAAGATCTTCTGACCCGTGTAACGGGAGAGACACAGTGACTGACCCTCCGCAACATGAATGCGGGGTGCAAATGAGTTATGATGGTGGTTGGAGGCCCAACAGTGTCTTCCAATGGCAGGGTCTTCTAGGCTGCCTGTATTACTAACAGATATAATACACTGCAACACAGAAGTCTCCCAATGGAACTAAAAATATGTAACAAAAAAAAAATGTCAAAAAATGCTTTCTTTGGTGGGACACCTCTGCTGCAGTGGCCCCGTACTGTGTGTTAATCGGTCACCCAAATTTCCAGTAATACCACAGTTTTACCAGCCAATCTGCATGTCCATTAGCATGATTAAAGTGTACCTAAACATTCAGAATAAAATGTATTTAAACCTGTGCTAAATGTGCTGAAAAGGTTTTTCTAATTTTTATTTTCCTTGCGAAACAGGCACCTGAATCCGTAGTTCCGTCCACTGCTGTGTATGGGAGTACAGATTCCCCAGTGGCTGCACTGAGCGCTGTACAGGTAGGAGCTCCATGGCACATCGCTCTCCTGCCTGACCGAGTGCTGCACTACCAAAGCCTGGTATGGACGGGCTATGTCAGGCTTTAGCAGAGCGGGCACAAGCAGTAAAACACTGCCTTATGTGAGCTCCTGCGCTTGCTCCGCTAATAGCCTGCATGCCACATCCGTACACGCTATTAGCAGAGAGGAGCGAGCTCCTTCCTGTACAGCGCTCAGTACGGCCGCAGGGGAATCTGTACCCCCAGCAGTGTACAGGAGTGCGAATTGTAAAAGCGCAACAGGCACCTGAACCCCCCACCAATCTGCTGATTGAAGGGGTCGCTGCACTTGTGTGAGCGCTGCATCCTCTTCAATGTTTACCTGTATGCCGTTTCCTCCGTAGCGGTGGGGCAGCGTAATTTCCTCTCCAGTTCACTTGAATGGCACAAGCAGTAGTAATTACACCGCGCAGCCTCCACAAAGGAGAAGGCGTGCAGTTTGTACATTGAAGAGGACACAGCGCTCACCGAAGCGCCACCACCCCTTCAAACAGCTGACCAGTGGAGGAGCCGGGAGTGTACCTCGTTATTCTGGGGACTTTATTACGTCGTTTTCTGTGGCCATAACTTTTTATATTTTTCCTTCAACCTAGCTGTACCCTAAGGGCTCATTCAGACGACCATATGTGTTTTGCAGTCCGCAAGTTGAGGTTCCGCAAAACACGGATCCGGCCGTGTACGTTCCGCATTTAGCGGAAGGCCAAGGGCAGCCCTATGATAGATATGCCCTATGATGGATATGCTCTATCTTTTTTGCACGGCTGCGGAGCCAAAGTACCGATGCAGACAGCACACGGTGTGCGGAACGCATCTTTTGCGGCCCCGTTGATACGAATGGGTACGCATCCGTTCCACAATCTTGTGGATACATAAATAAGGTTGTTTAATGAACCCTAAAGGAGTTAGGAAAAAAAAAAAGTCTGCTTTTCACCCAAATGCCATTCTTGCCCATGGGCTTTGTCTGGTACTGCAGCTGGCATCTTGTGCATAACGGGAATTTGACCAAGCGCAAGGCAGCTCTTCAGTGGGGCCCATTAACTAACGGACTTGCGACTATTTTAGGTGTAAAAAAGTCACAAGTCCCCTTTTTTAACTAACCATGCAATAATAATCGCATGGCCAGGTGTTACGCCATGTCTGCCAGTTGTGTGGTGGCAGGGACTCCAGCCCCAGCAAATTTACTAACAGTTATGCCTGGAAACCCCTGGCTGGTGTAGTGTTTTTACGCCAGGCGCTTGAACCGCCACAGATACGCCTAATTTACGATGAGCCGCACACCTCGTCATAATTCACGCTAATCTAACGGCAGCGCAGACATATAAAGCCAGTCTTAGTAAATGTGCCCCAGTGTGTTTTGCCTGACTGAAGTGGTCATGTATGACACACGCGGGGTAAACTAGCCAGAAAACATGGCAGACAGCTGAGCATTCACTACATGTCTGTCATACTGTGCAGATGTAACTTTCAGGACAATTGGGCAAGATCATTACTGAAGGGCTAGATAACAGCCACCACTTCCTTCGTGAGGTGAAGACATGACACTTCCTTCATGAGGTGAAGACATGACACTTCCTTCATGAGGTGAAGACATGACATCTCCTTCGTGAGGGGACGACACTTCCTCTCACACATATTTGCTTAACCCTTTGGTAATGCAGGCTGTGACTAGAGACGTGGCTGTGGCAATACACCTGGCCCGCTGTGCCCCCTCCTTCTTTTCCCGCCCTGATAAGCCATCTTCCTCCCCCTCTGTCTGGTGTCTCCTCCTCTTCTCGTACGGGACCAGGCCGCAGACTGCAGTCTCCTCGCCCGGAAAGATGATGCCGAGCCGGTTCGTGGTGCTGTCATGGGTGCTGCTGGTCAGCGTGTCCGGGGAGATGGGGGAACTGCAGCAGCAGGAGGAGGAGGACGACCCCCACAGCAAGCACCTCTATTCCGCCGAGATGTTCAGCCATGCTATCAGCCAGGCGCCGCACTTCATCATGTTCTTCGCTCCCTGGTAATGCTATACCTGTGCCTGCTGCTTCTGTCATGGCCGCCCTTATTTCAGGGGAAACCCTCAGCGTGGTGGTCTTTGTCCCTGAGGAAACCCTCTGCCGTTCCTGTCAGGCAGTGTACACATAAGCCTAATCTGCTGGTATTTCTTATCGGTCAGTAAACAGGAGGCAGTGATTGTGCCCCTCTGAGGGCTCCCTGCCAGGTGGTGACTTTCCCTCCACTTAACCCGTTATCAGCCGCTCCCCTGTAGTTACTATCCAGTCTTCATGTATGTAAATGTGTGTATGGCCCACATACGTGTAGTCGGGTCACTGGGGCCTTCGTGTCTGTGGGTCTGGACATCACTAGTGGGAGTGTGGATCTGCTGACGTGGCTTCAGATTCCTGTGCTCAGGGGGTTGTACTAGTCGGATGGGATGATGATTCAGTAGTACGCTGTGCCTGAGGAGCGGGAACATGTGCTGGGTTCATGGCGTGTGTTTTTTTTTTTTTTTTTTTTATGTTTTAAAAAAAAAACATACAAAAAGTTGTAGTCCTCATTACATCCTGATCCGGTCACGTGTTAGTCGGCGCTGTTCACACTTGTGTTTGCTGTTTTCCGTCAGGTTTCTGATGCATTTCATAGGTCAGACTGGACTTGCATACTGTGCTACTGTAGTCTGTTTTTTTATTTATTTATTTATTTATTTATTTTTTTTTAATCCACATTTACTGCTTTGCAACAATAATTATTATTATTATTTTTTTTTTTAAACTAAGGCTACTTTCACACTAGCGTTTATTTTGCGGATCCGTCATGGATCTGCAAAAAACGCTTCCGTTACCATAATACACCCGCGTGCATCCGTCATGAACAGATCTGTTTGTATTATGTCTTCTATAGCCATGACGGATCCCTCATGAACACCACTGAAAGTCAATGGGGGACGGATCAGTTTTCTATTGTGTCAGAGAAAACGGATCCGTCTCCATTCACTTACATTGTGTGTCAGGACCGTCTTGCTCCGCGCACAACGTGGCGGACAGAAAAACGCTGCAGGCAGCGTTTTGGTGTCGGCCTCCAGAACGGAATGGAGACTGATCGGAGGCAAGCTGATGAATTCTGAGCGGATCCTTTTCCATTCAGAATGCATTAGGGCAAAACTGATCCGTTTTGGACGGCTTGTGAGAGCCCATGACGGATCTCCCAAACGGAAACCAAAACGTGAGTGTGAAAGTAGCCAAATCCACCTTATGTCTTGTTAGGTGACGTGCACATAGGATTGAAACATTGTGGCTTTTCGTGCGGCAGAACGCAGTGTTTTTATACAGAACGCAATTTTGCTGTTTGTACAGCGTTTTTACTGCTAAAGATTGGTGCGGATTCCACGCCACAGATCAGGGTTACGTCTGCCCACATAGCGGAGACTGCTGCGGTTTATAGCCAGGACAGCACCAGGAAAGGACCTGTGATTTCTAGGTGTGGTGTCCAGACGGGCTATGCTGAATACCGCGATGGGCCGACACTTTTGGCCCCATTTAGTGGCGCTTAAAACGAGAGGGGTTTCTGCTGTGGAATGTGCAGCGGCTTTTGCCTGTGCATCATCCACTGTCTGAACAGGGATGTGAAAGAGGAGCTGTCGTCACTCCTCGTTTCAGTAACTAATTGGGCTCCCTGTGATGTAGAGATTCTTGCCTATCGTTTGTGTGTTTTTTTTTTTTTTTGTTTTTGTTTTTTTTTTTCTTGTGGTTGTGTCATCTCAGACAATGTGGGCATATCACTAGGACAGATGCGGCACCTATCTTGTCACACATTTTCATGCGAAATCGGCAAGTTCAGGTGCCTATTCACACTTTGGAATCTGTACCACCATTCAGCGCTGTGCGGCCGTTCTGTAAGTGCTGCCATCTCAGTGAGCCGGACAAAGAAATAAAGAACAGCAGGTGGCGCTATACAGATACACTAAATGTTTAAAGGCGTTTTCTCATCTCAGACAATGGGGGCATATCGCTAGGATATGCACCTATATAAAGAACGGAGCCCCGAAAGTGAAGGAGAGTGCACAGCCGCCCTCCATTCATTTCTATAGGGCAGCCGAAAATAGCCGAGCACTGGCTCGGATATTGCCATATGCCCCATAGAAATGAATGGGATTATGGGCCGCGGATGTGTGGCACGCTCCCATTCACTTCTATAGGAGAGGCGGGGATTAGCGCTTGGTGGTGGACGGACCCTGGGAAATCTGGGGTCCTCCAGCCACAGTGCTCCCCGCTCCATACTCGATATAGGTGTGGGTCCCACCGCTGGGACCATCAGACAAAGGGGGCATATCCTAGCGATCTGCCCCCATTGTCTAAGATGGGGATAACCCTTTAATGAGATGCAATTACAAAAGTTTTCAGATCCAGGAGACTGTTTGAAAACTGTAGAATATTTTTCATGGGACATCCCCTTAAATGTACTTTTTACGATGCCCTGGTCATATACTTGTCGTTGATACAGCTGGTGGGGATCATTGTGTAATATCGGGCACTTTGCCTCTTTATAATGGTTGTAGATTTTTCTCTTTCTCTTTATGGAAGTATAGAAGTGACTCTTTATGAAATCCCATTCCTGATTGTAGGTGTGGGCACTGCCAGCGTCTGCAGCCAACCTGGAATGAACTGGGAGATAAGTACAACAACATGGCGAAGACTCCGCTTTATGTTGCCAAGGTGGACTGTACCGTGGAAAACAAGATCTGCTCAGATAACGGTGTCCGTGGCTATCCCACGTAAGTAGTGTACTTCCTTAAACGACCAAAATGATAGAACTCTACAGAAATGGCAATGTACAGATTTTGAAGCAGAGTATTTTCCATGTATAAGGTATTCCTATAATTTAAGGGTCCATTCACACGTCTGCATCCGTTCCGCAATTTTGCAGAACGGGTGCGGACCCGTTCATTCTCTATGGGGACAGAATGGATGCGGAGAGCACACTATGTACTCTCTGCATCCGCTTTTCCGGAGTGTGCCCCCGATCATCTTCTGGTTCGCAGCTCCGGGAAAAAAAAAATAGAACATGTCCGCAATTGCGGGCAAGAATAGACATTTCTATGGGGGTGCCAGCCGGTTGTATTGCGGATCTGCAATACACTACGGACGTGTGAATGGACCCTTAAACTGTAAGCTGAGTTTTACAGATGAGAACTGCATCCACAGCTTTAACGTAAGCTCTGGGGACCCTGTCATCTGGTTCGTGCTGCCTGACCCAGAGACTGTATGAAATCCCAGCGGCGCTCCTCATGACGGAGGGTTATGATTTCCTCTGAAATGCTGCAGCTTTTTTGAGCAAACAAATTGAGCAGGGCACATGGAGATGAGCGCGCTGCGGCTTCTACCCGCCCTGTAGGACAGCGAGAAGTGGCACCGCAAACTCCTCTCCTCATTCCCACCTCCTGTTTTCTGTGAAATACTACATCATTTCAGAGTAAAATCTCTCTGATCGGGGCCCCTGTGAGGATTGCCTGTGCTTCAAGCCTCATGAACTTGCTGATGGCTTCCATTTAGGGCTCTTTCACACTTGCGTTGTCCGGATCTGGCGTGCACTCCATTTGCCGGAGGTGCCCGCCGAATCCGGAAAAACGCAAGTGAACTGAAAGCATTTGAAGACGGATCCGTCTTCAAAATGCGTTCAGTGTTACTATGGCAGCCAGGACGCTATTAAAGTTCTGGTTGCCATAGTAGTAGTGGGGAGCGGGGGAGCAGTATACTTACAGTCCGTGCGGCTCCCGGGGCACTCCAGAATGACGTCAGAGCGCCCCCATGCGCATGGATGACGTGTCCATGTGATCACGTCATCCATGCGCGTGGGGCGCCCTGACGTCACTCTGGAGCGCCCGGGGAGCCGCACGGACGGTAAGTATACTGCTCCCCCCGCTCCCCACTACACTTTACCATGGCAACCAGGACTTTAGCGTCCTGGCAGCCATGGTAACCATTCAGAAAAAGCTAAACGTCGGATCCGGCAATGTGCCGAAACGAGGTTTAGCTTATAAGGGTTATCCGAGTTATGGGAAAAAAAATAAAACCTAACAAAATTAATCAGGATATACATTAGTCAAGCTTGATTTTTTTGAAAAAAAGAACGATCCTTACACCTTTTCCAGGTTCTGTTATTGCTGTGTTTACATGCAGCAGTAACAACAATGACTCATCTCTCCCTCATGAATATTTGTGGGAGGGGTTGATCTGTTATATTTGTGGGAGGGGTTGAGCTATTAGCCGCAGTTAGAAAGTTGGAGGTAGCCGTGGCACAAGTGAGGATCGCGCATGCGCGATCAACTCACAGCCGCACGGACTGTAATGCAGAGAGGTGGGGGCGTGGCCAAGGCTGATGACGTGGGCGGTCACATGACTGTTTAGTGTAGCAGAGAAACGGCACAAGATAGGTACAGTAAGTGATTTAGGAAAACTAAGGTATAGGAGAAATAAAGCCATAAAGATAAGGTTAAGTTAACTCGGATAACCCCTTTAAGGCCGGATCCGGATTAATGCCTTTCAATGGGCATTAATTCCGGATCCGGCCTTGCGGCAAGTGTTCAGGATTTTTGGCCGGAGCAAAAAGCGCAGCATACTGCGGTATTTTCTCCGGCCAAAAAACGTTCCGGTCCGGAACTGAAGACATCCTGATGCATCCTGAACGGATTTCTCTCCATTCAGAATGCATTAGGATAAAACTGATCAGGATTCTTCCGGCATAGAGCCCCGACGACGGAACTCTATGCCGGAAGAAAAGAACGCAAGTGTGAAAGGGCCCTTAACAAACTTTCATGGTAAGTATAGTTTACGGTGTCCGCTCTATATTGTGTCCTATCCAGCAGCAGTGGTAAAGGGAGGCAGCAGAAGTGCAGGTTCACACTGGGAGATACGATCCAGTGTCTGCTGGTCTGGCAGATCATCAGCTGTGGGCTACGAGGGTCCAGAGGGCAGAATTTGTATTATTCAGTCTGACATTCCTCCTTCCCAAGAGATGAGCAGCATCTGAGGCGTCTTACAGTTGCTTTCTTGAAGGACCTAGAATGTTATTTAGAGACGGCAATAATGGTAGACCATAGCGCCCCCTCCAGAGTTTTTCACTTTCTGCTAGCTCTTCTGATTCTCCCACCATGTCCTATCCTGTCTTAAGTAATTACCGTGCAGTGACTAGTAATGCTTCCTCTCATTGTTCTCCCCAGTCTAAAACTGTTTAAACCGGGTCAAGAAGCTGTGAAGTACCAGGGAGCAAGAGATTTCCAGACTCTGGAGAACTGGATGCTCCAGACTGTAAATGAGGAGCCAGAAGAAGTGAGTGTTCAGGAAGCACATCCTTCCTGATGAGGCTAAAGTCGTCACATCTCTCCTGTGTTATAGATACGCCCAAGGGCACCTGTCAGGAGGACCCTTACTTCTTTTTTTTTTTTTGTTCTTTGTACATAGAGCTTTAACTCCCTTAATACTGAGTGCATTTTAGATGTTAATGGCCTTCTGCAGCTCTTTCTTACTGATGCTCTATCACCATTCACTTGAGTGGGACTGAGCTGCACATAGGTTTTGTGACCAATGAGTGTAACATCACTGGACTAAGAGGCTCCAGCAGTCCCTATAGTCCTGCTGTGTCTTTAAAGTCAGACCCCACTGATCAGATATTGACAACCTAACCTGAGGCTAGGTCGTCCGTATTCTGCTCCCAGAAAACCCCTTTAAATGTTCAAATTTCCCAATTTAAAAAGTAACTAAACTTTTAATTAACGTTTTGGTAAAGTGTCCTAATACTTTTTGTAATGTTCTTTATTAAAGGGGTTCTCTGGGAATTAAGAAAATGAAAATACTTATTACTTTATTATAAATATATTCTCAAATACCTTTTCATTATTTATAATGGCTTGTTTTTCTCTGGGGAGCAATGATTAGGAGAAACAAAATGGCCGCTGTCCCATTAGTTCACACGCAATCTCTGGGGAATTTAGTTCATCAGGAGACCGAGAGGACGGACAGGACAGACTGTGGTAATGAAGACTGTAAGCAAGAGCTGCTGCTCATTAGCCACACCTCACCCTCTTCTCATGTCTCCTCATCCTAATTCTCAGAGATTCACCTATATTCAGGATCATGATTCCTGACAAGCAGAGAGGAGGATGAGGCAGCACTGTGTGGTGAAGTAACAGTCCTCCTGTGTGATTAGGACAGACTTTGTGTGTACTGATAGGACGGCAGCCATTTTATTTCTCCTAATGATTGTTCCCCAGACAAAACAAGCCATTCTAAGTAATAAAAGGTATTTGTGAATATATTTATTATAAAATATATTTTAAGTGTTTTTTTTGTTTTTTTTTTTTATCCCTGGAGAGACCCTTTTTAATGCATTTTGAATTTTTGAGAGATTCCCCCCCCCCCCCCCCCTTCCTAGAGCGCACATTAAAATGCGCTTTTCTGTACACTTTATGAATGGCGCTGCAGGGCACGGAGTACAGGCAGGAGTGCATATTGCTGCTCCTGCATGTGCCCCCTGGAGTTTCACTAACTCCTGGCATAGCACATGGAGTTGAGATGCAGGACTTTTGGCTTGGTGAAGCAGGCACAGGCATGAACCCACACTGCTTAACTAATCCTGGGATAGCGCATGGTTACAGGGTACCCATGTGCTATGCCAGGATTTGGTAAACCTGTGGGGGGGGGGGGGGGGGGAGGGGGGCACAGGCAGGAGCAGCAATGTGCGCTCCTGCCCGTACTCCATACTCTGTGGTCACATTCATAAACTGTACAGCCCTTACACCACTGAGAAGTAAGCTGTGTACAAAAAAGTGAATTTTAAGTGCACAGGGAAAAGTGCGCTTTAGGCCTCTTTCACACTTGCGTTGTCCTGATCCGGCGTGTACTCCATTTGCCGGTGGTGCCTGCCGAATCCGTAACAACGCAAGTGAACTGAAAGCATTTGAAGACTGATCCGTCTTCAAAATGCGTTCAGTGTTACTATGGCACCCAGGACACGTCCTGGCTGCCATAGTAGTAGTGGGGAGCGGGGGAGCAGTATACTTACCGTCCGTGCGGCTTCCGGGGCGCTCCAGAATGACGTCAGAGCGCCCCATGCGCATGGATGACGTGATCCATGCGACACGTCATCCATGCGCGTGGGGCGCCCTGGCGTCACTCTGAAGCGCCCCGGGAGCCGCACGGACGGTAAGTATACTGCTCCCCCGCTCCCCACTACACTTTACCATGGCAACCAGGACTTTAGCGTCCTGGCAGCCATGGTAACCATTCAGAAAAAGCTAAACGTCGGATCCGATAATGCGCCGAAACGACGTTTAGCTTAAGGCCGGATCCGGATTAATGCCTTTCAATGGGCATTAATTCCGGATCCGGCCTTGCGGCAAGTGTTCAGGATTTTTGACCAGAGCAAAAAGCGCAGCATGCTGCGGTATTTTCTCCGGCCAAAAAACGTTCCGTTCCGGAACTGAAGACATCCTGAACGGATTTCTCTCCATTCAGAATGCATGGGGATAATCCTGATCAGGATTCTTCCGGCATAGAGCCCCGGCGACGGAACTCTATGCCGGAAGAAAAGAACGCAAGTGTGAAAGAGCCTAGGGAGGAGATCTCTATTATAAAAAATTGAAAATGCATTAATGAAGTACGTTACAAAAAGTTTCTTTGATCACTAGGCAATTTGGATTTTATTTTTTACTTTTTTGTTAGTGCGTCTTATGCACTCCCAAAATGTTACCAATAAAAAGTACAGCTTAATGCAAAACCAAGCCCTCGTAATGCCCTGCAGACAGTTTAAGGATGCAATATTTTTTTTATGCAGATCTGTATACATTTTTATATCCTCATAATCATGAAGATCTGCAGATTACTTTTGGCATTTCATTTTATGACACAGTGAACACCATAAAAACAAAAACATGGTTAAAGGGGTTGTCTGGGTTCAGAGCTGAACCCGGACATATCCCCATTTTCACCCAGGCAGCCCCCTTGACTTGAGCATCGGAGAAGTTCATGCTCCGATGCTCTCCTTTGCCCTGCACGAAAGGCTCTTTTGTTTACAATAGCACACTGCTCGGCGGAGGCTTCCGCCCGGCAGTGTGTTCGGTGACTTAACCGGCTCTGATAGACGGGCTTTAGCGCTGCCCTAGCTTTTTTGCTCGCTAGAGCAGCGCTACGGACCGCCCATCAGTGCTGGTGACGTCACTGGGCTCCCTGAGCAGCCGGAAGAAGAGGCTTCGGCTCGCCTGCAAGAGACCCGGTACGTCAGAGTATAAGAAAACGGTCACTTCCGGCTAAGAATTTCCTATGAAAACGGGGCTTCAAAAATATGTGGTAAAGGTAGGACATGCATGTATGTAATATGTATGTCACTCTAGTACTATTACACCAATGTCCCCAATCCTGGACAACCCCTTTAAGAGTAGACTTGAGCCAATCGAGCTTTGGATCATAGATTCATTTTTAATGTGGTTTCCGTACAGCATTAAAATGTATTGGCTCAGTGGAGCCAAACTTTGTATCGCCCAAAGTTGTGCAAGACTTTAGTGAATTACTTCAGTATTCCTATCTGCGTCTTACACCTGTATAAACGTCTTGCTTATGTTTAGGGGGGCGCCTTTTAAAGTCTTAGTAACTAAATGCATCTCCCATGCAGTAACAATTCTGCATCATCTCATACAAAGCTTTGGGGCTCATTTACTAAAGACTGGTGTTACACATGCCAGTCTTATTGAGAAGCCCGCTGGAGGAAGATCAGACCAACGTATTAGATACACACGGCTCGTAATGCAACCCCAAAAGACGCTGTGTAAAATATGATGTAACTAAAAACAGAATTCAATAATTTGCAATCCTCCTTGAAGTAAAAGACAATTACACTTATTCACATGTTGCATTTCTGGATTGGATTAGACCGATCTTCAAGATCGTGCTCTAATAGTAGGATTTGGGATTTACCGTATTTTTCACCCTATAAGACACACCTAGGTTTTAGAGGATGACCATAAGAAAAAAATATTGTCCCCCAATCAGACCTCAGATAAGAGCCCAAATATAAGTACCCCCCCCCCCCCACCTTTCATTCAGACATCAGATCAGCCTCCATGCCTCATATCACATAAAGTAAAAAATACACTTGCCTCTCCTGCTCCGGCCTCCGCTCCTCACCTCCAGCATTCTTCTTGCTGCCGTTTGCTGTGCTATTCGCCCCATAAGACGCACTGACACCCCTCCAAATAAAGGTGTGTGAACACTATTTGTGCTTCCAATTTCATATAAAGGTCTATTTTTTATTTTTTTTGTTATAGTCTTCTACACTTTTTGACAGAAAAAAAATTGTGGCATGGTTCATCCAACTTTGTATGTATGCAGCTCTTCTCCCATAATGCATTGCTCCTAGGAGTGTGACTGTGCTTGTACAGCAGTTCACATTGGTTGTATGGCAGTGTTTTAGGGAAACCATAATCATGACCAGCGTTTGTTCTTACAATTTAAGTTTTACTACAATTATCTGGTGTTTCGACGTTTGATTTGAACTAATTCTAAGCTTTATTTTTTTTTTTAAATAAAGGAACCAAAAGTTGAACAAGAAGCTCCCAAACCTCCAGAAGCTAAGCAGGGCCTTTATGAGCTTGCCTCCTCTAACTTTAAGGATCATGTAGCACAAGGTACAAAGTTTTTTTTGTATAAGTCTTGGTTTAACCATATACATAATGCATGTACAAAACTCTACATAAAAACGGCATACTGTTAGAGAACTGTTTTTTTTTGTTTTTTATACATGTCGACATAAGTTTACAATATCTTCACTACATAGCCTTCATTTTTCACATACCCGTGTATGGCATGCTGTTAATGTGGCCTTTTGTGAATTTACTTGTCTTAATGTGTAACTTTACTTTGTAGGAAACCATTTCATCAAATTCTTTGCTCCTTGGTGTGGACACTGCAAATCCTTGGCCCCTGCATGGGAACAGCTGGCATCATCCTATCCGGATTCTGATGCTGTCAAGATTGCTAAGGTACGTACAGAGGTGTCGTGATTTATCCGTGGAGGCCTAGAACGGAGAATATGCCACTGACAGGCTTGTCACATATGCAGCCTGTTGGTCTTGTATTGGCTTGATCCTCTGCCTCCAGAAGCATTTTGATCTTGATTATGTATTTTAGATCATAACTCTGTCAAATTTAAAGGGGGTACTTTGAGTTATTTACACATTTTCCCACTAATAGAAATTGTGATGAAATAACAAAAATGGCCATACGTACCAGTTTAATCCTCTGCTCCTTCCAGGCCCACGCTCTGGTCCTCACTGCTGGTCTAAATGGCTCAGGGAAAACCCTTATTTTAGATGTGGTTTAAATGAACACATATCAGATCTCGGGCACGTATTGTACAGTACAATGCCGTACATTACTTTGGAGTATGTGCTAAATGCCAACCAACAAATTAGTCACCATTTATTATGACTACTCGTGAGCGTTCATATCCTGCACTCAGAGTTCCTGCAGACGTGTCCTTGCTTTATTAAGATTATTCAATATACAATTTCCCTACAAAATATCTTGAAATAGACTCATTTTTGTGTTGAAGGTTGTCACCAGGGAAGATCAAATAACCCGACTCAACCCTCAGGCTGCATGGAAGAAAAAAATAAATAAAATTTAAAACCTTAAAGGGAACCTGTCACCGGGATTTGGGGCATAGAGCTGAGGACATGGATTGCTAGATGGCCGCTAGCACATCCGCAATACCCAGTCCCCATAGCTCTGTGTGCTTTTATTGTTTAAAAAATTCGATTTGATACATATGCAAATTAACCTGAGATGAGTCAGAGCTTGAAAATATGACTCTTCTCTGGTCACACAAGTAAGATATGACTTTTATGTTAATTTGCATATGTACTCAATAAAAGCACAGAGAGCTATGGGGACTGGGTATTGTGGATGTGCTAGTGGCCATCTAGCAACCATGTCCTCAGCTCTATACCCAAAATCCCGGTGACAGGTTCCCTTTTAACAATTCAAGGAGTTGTCTGTTTTCCTGATATCAATGACCAACCCTCAGATTGGTGAGGATAGCGCTGCATTGTTTTCAGTATCTATGTGCACAATGTCTAGGTTGTAGCGGCGGTGTGTGCTAAGTACTGCTTAATCTTCCATTCAAGTCATTGGGACGAACCACTGTAATTGCACTGAAAAAGGGGGTCAGTCAGCACATCCCAAAGCGCAGGAGCACGTTGCTATGGCTGAGAACAAGACTGTTAAACAAAACATGCAATGCAACAGCTCACTGCAAACCAAATAAAGTACAAAATTGCATCATAATTGCAAATGCTGAACTAATAAGTTAGAGATGCTTGGCAAATCGTTTTGTACAAAATTATTTGAGCCCGTCTGCCGCACGTCAAGGCGATCTCTAGTTAGACGGGTTCCTAACACTAAATATACCTGTTATGTGCCATGACGGCTACCATATAATTCAGAAAGTGCAGGTTCCACATGCATGCTGGATCCGCCTGAATTTCTGTCATTTTTGGGGCCAAAATGGCCTCCATTGTAATTGCACTGCACTGCCGCTACAATCTAGACAACATGCTGGTAAACGGTGAAGAAGATGCAGCACGAAACTCATCGCCTCGTCAAAAGGCTGACCCCCACTTATCTGATATCAATGACCTGTCCTGAGGAAGGGTAATCAATATTTTGAGAACAGACGACCCCCTTTAATTACTGTCCATATGTAATTAGAAGGCAGTCTTGTGGCAGGTAGGATCGATCACTGGACAAACATGTGGGCCTGCGTTCTGATTGGCAGCCCTGGCACATGCTGGAGCCGTGACCACTATTCACTGGCAGTTTAAAGCTGAGCTCACAAGATTTTGCTGTATGTTTAACATTAGACAGTTGGTAAAAAAAAAATAGTACACAGCTTTTTTTTTTTTTTCCTCCTCCATCCTGCAGAGTCTAGTCTGGTGATATACTTTTTGTCTTAAGTTCAACGTATGTGAACCCTGTTCTCTTCAATCCTTGTCATCACTGGAGCACAGTGGCTCTGTCTCGGCCATTCTCCGGCTGCTCACCAGCCATTTGTCACGTACATGTGGAGATGTGGGGCAGAAGAGCACTACGTTGGCCCTACAACTACATGAGTCCATGAATATGCATGACACAGGAAGGAGCTTCTCATTCAGTTTCCATAGTGTCATATTTTCTATTAAGGCCGCTCTCCAGTTCAGACCGCACCATCATCCCCGCCAGATGTTCTTTAACATATGTAAAGATACTATCATCCCATTCTGCTTTTTTAGTTTCCTTCAAACCCATCCCCGTTCTGTAGATTTAGCATAAAAGTTACAGAAAGTCACTTGCCTACTGCTGAACAACGATATATTACTTTGGTAGCTCTTAACTATGTCTATAGACGTTGTTATATAGAAGCTGGGAACCCAAGGGTGCTGCAGGGCCCTGTTACTTTGCAGGAGAATAGAAAAGAGCACTACTGCCTTCACCCCATCGGTGCCCCATGACACTATCGTGGAACATTGATTTGCCAAGGCAGCCGGTGCTTACTGTGTCTGTTAGGCCAGGGTACGGACAAATAGCTTTTCAGTTTGTCACTGACTACAGAGTATAGCATTAGAACTGTGACTGGCAGATCATATTTTGAAGTCTTGTGGTAATAAAAATGTTTAATAAGGCCGTTATCTGATCCGCAATATGAGTGATGTAAAAAACCAATGCTGTGTGCTGTTTATATTCTCTAAATGCAGCAATGTAAAAACTCCAGAGTAGGCTCCTTAATAAAGGGGGGTAAACGGTCTAGTTATAAAAATTGTTCCACATGAATTATCTTTGTTTAAATTAACATTTACTTGTGTGGTGTTATTTGGTATCTTGTTTTTCTTCACTCTGCGTAGGTGGACTGTACCCAGCATAATGACCTGTGCTCTGACAATCAAGTCCGCGGCTATCCAACTTTGCTGTGGTTTAGAAATGGGGAAAAAGTGCGTAACAACTGAAAGCATTTTATTTATTCTAAAGTTCTGTTAAGGCCTCATGCACAGGAACGTTGTTTGTTTCCGTGTCCGTTACGTTTTTTTTTTTTTTTGCGGATAGGATGTGGACCCATTCATTTCAATGGGTCCGCAAAAAATGCGGACAGCACACCGTGTGCTGTCCGCATCAGTATGTCCGTTCCGTAGCTCC
The DNA here is from genome assembly GCF_905171765.1 of Bufo bufo. Classification (NCBI taxonomy): domain Eukaryota; kingdom Metazoa; phylum Chordata; class Amphibia; order Anura; family Bufonidae; genus Bufo; species Bufo bufo. Next base: position 375,897,765 of record NC_053393.1, on the reverse strand, counting down.
GCCCCAAAAAATAGTTCATGTCCTATAGGCATTATTACAATAGATCTGCCCAAAAAAAGCTATATGGACGTCATTAGTTTTTTTTTTTTTTTGCGGACTGCAAAACACATACGGTCGTGTGCATGTAGCCTAATTCCAGGGCACTGTACATGTGAAGAAATAGTTTAATAAAAATAAAAAAAGTAATACCATCAGTGTACAGAGGCAGTAAAGGGGTTCTTACACCATTAAATGATGTTTTAATATACTGTAATTCAGCAAGAAAAACTGGTTAGGCTACTTTCACAGAGGTTTCCAGCAGGCAGTTCCGTAGCCGAAACTGCCTGCCGGATCTGGCAATCTGGACGCCAACGGATGTGGATCAATCTGACAAATGCACTGAAATACTGGCTCCGTCTCTCCGGTGTCATCCGGAAAAGCTGATCTGGTATTTATTTTTTTCACAGATTTAAAGGTCTGCACATGCGCGGACCAGAAGAACGGATCCGTTTTGCCGGAACACTTGGGGCTGGATCCAGCATTAATGCATTTCAATAGAAATTAATGCCGATTCCGGCAAGTGTTCAGGATTTTTGGCCGGAGAGAAAACTGCATGCTGCGGTATTTTCTCTGGCCAAAAAACACAAGAGGGACTGAACTGATGCATCCTGAACGGATTGCTCTCCATTCAGAATGCATTAGGATAAAACTGATCTGTTTTTTTCCTGGTATTGAGCCCCTAGGACAGAACTCAATACCGGAAAAGAAAAACGCTAGTGAAAGTACCCTTACTATTGTAATTTCCTTCCAGATACAAAAATGCTCCATTAGAATATATATATTTTTTTTTTACTTCATTATTGTGCCGCCTCTTGATGTTTAATCTGGATATTAATGTGCATGTCCAACTAATGAGGTGGTTGCACATGCTCAGTTCCATCTTTCAACTGTCATCAGCCATATCTGTTAGTGTATTTGACAGTTACAGGTAGAGAGCTGCAGCATAAAGAACATTCCCCTGATTGATGATGATAATATGAAATAGACAAATTTTTGTGATGAAGGTTGTCACCTGGGAAGCCCCATGCATTCTGAGGGTTGAGGCTACTTTCACACTTGCGTTCGGGGTTCCGCTTGTGAGCTCCGTTTGAAGGCTCTCACAAGCGGCCCCAAACGCATCCGTCCAGCCCCAATGCATTCTGAGTGGATGCGGATCCGCTCAGAATGCCTCAGTCTGGCCCTGCTTGGCCTCCATTCCTCCGTGGCCTGGCCGTGCGGAGCCAAACGTATCCGTCCAGACTTCCAATGTAAGTCAATGGGGACGGATCCGTTGGAAGTTGACACAATATGGTGCCATTTTCAAACTGATCCGTCCCCTATTTACTTTCAATGCAAAGTCTGGACGGATCCGTCTGACTAACTTTTACACTTAGATTTTTTTTGTGAAATATAATGCAGATGGATCCGTTCTGAACTGATACAAGCATTTGCATTATAGGAGCGGATCCGTCTGTGCAGACACCAGACGGATCCGCTCCGAACGCAAGTGTGAAAGTAGCTTGAGGCAGGTTATTAAAAAAAAGTTTAAAGGGAGTCTGTCACCACTACCGTGACATTATACACCGCTTACATAGCACTGCAGCATTACTATACATGAGCCAAATGGTACCTTTTGTTGTGGTGTTCTGAAGTTCACCAGAGGCAAAAATGCTGTTTTATTTATATGTAAATGATGGCTCACAAGTGCCATGGGGTAGTGTTCGGGCTGTAAGTTCCCAGGCCTGTCTCTTCTCGTATAACTCCTCCCCAGCCTGTTACTTGACTCGCCCTGTAAGTCCCTTGCGTCACCCAGTATAATTGCTGAGATCCCACGAGTGCGCAGTTCGCCGACCGGGCATGTGCACTGTGGGGACCATTTTGGGCAGCAGCATCGCCCCATGCAATACGCATGCGCCGGCAGGATCTCAGCCAGATGCTTAGAGGGCGGGCCAAGTAACAGGCTGGGGAGGAATTATGTGAGAAGAGACAGGCCTGGGCACTTACAGCCCGAACACTACCCCATGGCACTTGCGAGCCCTCATTTACATATGAATAAAACAGCGTTTTTGCCTCTGGTGAACTTCAGACTAAGGCCTCATTCACACGACAGTATTTTTTCACGGTCCGCAAAACAGGGTTCCGTTGGTCCGTGACCGTTTTTTCGTCCGTGGGTCTTCCTTGATTTTTGGAGGATCCACGGACATGAAAAAAATGACGTTTTGGTGTCCGCCTGGCCGTGCGGAGCCAAACGGATCCGTCCTGACTTACAATGCAAGTCAATGTGGACGGATCCGTTTGACGTTGACACAATATGGTGCAATTGCAAACGGATCCGTCCCCCATTGACTTTCAATGTAAAGTCAGGAGTTAATATACAATAGGATCTGAGTTTTCTCCAATTCGATGGTATATTTTAACTTGAAGCGTCCCCATCACCATGGGAACGCCTCTGTTAGAATATACCATCGGATTTGAGTTAGATCGTGAAACTCATATCCGACAGTATTTTCTAACACAGAGGCGTTCCCATAGTGATGGGGACGCTTCAAGTTAGAATATCCTGCGAACTGTGTACATGACTGCTGCCTGGCAGCACCCGATCTTTTAAGGGGGCTGTGATCCGCACAATTAACCCCTCAGGTGCCGCACCTAAATGGTTAATTGTGCGTATCATAGCCCCCTGTAAGATATCAACTGCTGCCAGGCAGGAGGGGGCAGACCCCCTCCCTCCCCAATATTATATTTATTGGTGGCCAGTGCGGCCTCACATCCCTCTCCCTTTAGGTGCGGCACCTGAGGGGTTAATTGTGCGGATCACAGCCCCCTGTAAGAGATCGGGTGCTGCCAGGCAGCAGGGGGCAGTGATGTACACAGTTCGTAGTATATTCTAACTAGAAGCGTCCCCATCACTATGGGAACGCCTCTGTGTTAGAATATACTGTCTGATATGAGTTTTCACAAAGTGAAAACTCATATCTGAAAAAGCTTTTATGCAGACAGATCTGTGATCCATCTGTGTAAAAGTTGCCAACGGCCACGGATTGCAGACGCGGATGACAATCTTTTTCGAGTTTTCAACGGACCCATTGAAAGTCAATGGGTCCGCAGAAAATCACGGAAAACTGAACAATGGCCATGGATGCACACAACGGTCGTGTGCATGAGGCCTAACACAACAAAGGTACCATTTGACTCGTGTATAGTTATGTAAGCGGTGTATAATGTCACTGCTGTGGTGAAAGACTCCCTTTAACCCTTTCAGGACCAAGCCATTTTTTTTACCTTTTCTGCCCAGGCCATTTTTGGCAAATCTGACCAGTGTCACTTTATGTGGTAAAAACTTTAAAACGCTTTTACTTATCCAGACCATTCTGAGATTTTCTCGTCACATATTGTACTTCATGGCAGTGGTAAAATTGAGTCAAATTTCATTTTATTTACAAAAAATACCAAGTTTACCAAAAATTTCCAAATTTCAATGTCTCAAATTTTATAATGGATAGTAATGACTCTAAAAATAGTTGCTACTTGAGGTGTTAGGTCATGCGATAGATATATAATGTGTAATCTATCAAATTTTAATTTTTTTTGTCCCATTCTGGGACTTCAACTTTTGGCGGTCTGATCCCCTTTACAATGCATTACAATACTTCTGTATTGGGATGCATTGGCTGTAAGTGTATTACCACTGTAATACACTTACAGCTTCATGCCTGTGAGATCCAGGGAGCTGGATCTCACAGGCTCTCCCAGAATGCAGCCACGATGCCTAAGGAAGGCATCAGGCTGCCTTCCCCGCCACCAGGTCTTGGTCACAGCAGCTCAGGGACCCGATGGCCACCCTGCACACGTCTGAAGTCTGCATGTGCCGCGGTCAGCGCTGACCGCGGCCGTGCAGGGGTTAATGCGCCGGCATTGGTGATTTCACCGATGCCAGCGCATACAGCAGGGGTCCGGCTATCTGACTGCCAGACCCCTGCCGCGGATCGGGCAGGCACAGCTCCTGCACCTGCCCGATCAGCGCGCCGTACATGTACGGAGCTGGGCATTAAGAGGTTAACAATTAAAGGTCTTGTCCGGCCTCATGGTATCAATGACCTACACTAAGGATAGGTCAGATCGGTGGGGGTAGCACTGCTGGGAGAGAGCTGCAGCAGAATGGACATGCTCTCTGAGCTGCCACATTAAGAGATCTAGCAGAGCAATTGGAGCACTGATCTGAGAGATCTCTGGATACATGGGAGGTACTGGCTGCTTCTAGCTTTTTAGGAGGGGTTTGTCATGTACTATGATGTCTCATTTTTCATTTTTTACATCAGTCATAGCCCTTTAAGAGGGCAATTTCAGCAAATCCGTTTCCTTGATATGTCACGTGATGAGGACTATGTTTACCACACACTTCTGTTATAGGTGGATCAATACAAGGGAAAGAGAGACTTGGATTCCATGAAAGAATATGCCGAAAGTCAACTGAAAACTGTGGACGGAAAGGAAGCTGATATCCCAGCACAGACTGAAGAGCCAGCAGCCGCAGAGGTGTGTACGTGAGGACAGAGATCCCTGGGTTTCCCTACAGCAAACAATGTGCCCGTTGTGATTGAAGGATACTCGTGCCATCCTCTGACCTGGCTGAAAAGCTTTGCTAGATATGATGAATGTTTGGCTAATTATTGGATGGAAACCAATAGGTGTCAAAGCTCTAACTTCTCTAATATTGGTTATTATTGTTGTAGTCTTCATGCCACGTTTAGTTCTCAGCTACTGCTATTACTAATCTGCTGACAGCCATATAAATCTATTGGCGCTTTATAAGTGCAGCCAATTAAATTCACAGGAGTTGAAGAGTGAAAACTGATGAAACTTTACAGTTCTTTGGCAGTTTTAGTAAATACACAGCAACTTTACACCGCAGTGACTGAAGCAGGGTACATTTAGTTTGTGTAATGGAGGGAATACCTGACACGGCTCATTAAGACATGAAGTGTAAATCCACGTAGGTGCTCATGAAAAACATTTTGTTTTTGTCTCTTCCAGTCCAAAGTCCTGTCTCTTACTGAAAGTGACTTTGACCAGACGGTCGCCACAGGCGTTACTTTCATTAAATTCTATGCACCATGGTGAGTATTTTGGCTGTGGATTGTGGGGTGTTGAAAGTAGGTTCCCCAGATTGTCTGGGTCTATACTTTCTTTTCATTAAGGTTTTATATAAAGTGATTTTAATTTTTATTTTATTTTTTCTCTTCACATCAAGGTGCGGACACTGTAAACATCTTGCCCCTACATGGGAGGATCTTTCTAAAAAGGACTTTCCGGGTTTGAGTGATGTGAAGATCGCCAAAGTTGACTGCACTGCAGAAAGATCCCTGTGTAACAGATTCTCAGTAAGTACAGCTCAGTATTAAAGGAGTTCTCCAGGATTTAACAATTTGACCTATTCCTTGGATAAGTCACCAATTGAAGATGGGCATGGCCGACAACCCACCCCCCCTATTGATCAGCTGTTTGTGATCTAGCTCAGGTGCCAGAACTACACAGCTCATCCACGGTGTAGTGGACAGAGCTGCTGCCTTTGACTTTAATAGGAGTTGTGCTACAATAATCGGCTCTGTCCAGTGGACAGAGGTCTGTAGTTCCAATGCAGCTGACTGGAGGAGGTGCGCATGGTGTTGGACCGGCACTGATCTGATATTGATGACCTTTTCAAAGTATAGGTTATCTATTTTTAAATCGTGTAGAACCCTTTTTAACCTAAAATGTGAACTGCATGAAGACTTATGCCTACATTTCATAGTGTGTGTGTGTGTGCGCCAATGCTATATTAAAATGTCCTGGCTAAAATCATACAGCTTAAGGCCTCTTTCACACTACCTTGTGGCTATTTTAGTGTTTTGCGGTCCGTTTTTCATGGATGCGTTGTTCCGTCTTTTGTTTTGGTTCCGTTTTTCCGTATGGCATATACAGTAATTACATAGAACAAATTGGGCTGGGCATAACATTTTCAATAGATGGTTCCGCAAAAAACGGATATGGAAGACATATATGAATGCATTCCTTTTTTTTTTTTTTTTTTTTTTTGCGGACCCATTGACTTTAACCCCTTAAGGACACAGCCCTATTTCACCTTAAGGACCAGGCCATTTTTTGCAAATCTGACCAGTGTCACTTTAAGTGCTCATAACTTTTAAACGCTTTGACTTACCCAGGCCGTTCTGAGATTGTTTTTTCGTCACATATTGTACTTCATGTCACTGCTAAAATTGGGTCAAAAAAGTTAATTTTTTTGCATAAAAAAATACAATTTTTACCAAAAATTTTGAAAAATTAGCAAATTTCAAACTTTCAGTTTCTCTACTTCTGTAATACATAGTAATACCCCCAAAAATTGTGATGACTTTACATTCCCCATATGTCTACTTTATGTTTGTAGCATTTTGGGAATGATATTTTATTTTTTGGGGATGTTACAAGGCTTAGAAGTTTAGAAGCAAATTTTGAAATTTTCAGAAATCTTCAAAATCCCACTTTATATGGACCAGTTCAGGTTTGAAGTCACTTTGTGAGGCTTAGATAATAGAAACCTCCCAAAAATGACCCCATTCTAGAAACTACACCCCTCAAGGTATTCAAAACTGTTTTTTCAAACTTTATTAACCCTTTAGGTCTTCCACAAGACTTCATGGCAGATGGAGAAACAATTTTGAAATTTCTTTTTTTTGGAAAATTTTCCAATATAATCAATTTTTTCCAGGAGTAAAACAAGGGTTAACTGCCAAACAACACTCAAAATGGGTTGCCCTGATTCTGTAGTTTGCAAAAACACCCCATATGTGGTCGTAAACTACTGTTTGGCCGAACGGTAGCACATAGAAGGAGGGGAACACCATATGGGTTTTGGAAGGCAGATTTGGCAGGACTGGTTTTGTTTATACCATGTCCCATTTGAAGCCCCCTGTTGCACCCCTAGAATAGAAATTTCAAAAAAGTGACTCCATCTAAGAAAGTACACCCCTCAAGGTATTCAAAACTGGGTTTACAAACTTTGTTAACCCTTTAGGTGTTCCACAAGAGTTAATGGCAGATGGAGAAACAATTTTGAAATTTCTATTTTTTGGAAAATTTTCCAATATAATCAATTTTTTCCAGGAGTAAAACAAGGGTTAACTGCCAAACAACACTCAAAATGGGTTGCCCTGATTCTGTAGTTTGCAAAAACACCCCATATGTGGTCGTAAACTACTGTTTGGCCGAACGGTAGCACATAGAAGGAGGGGAACACCATATGGGTTTTGGAAGGCAGATTTGGCAGGACTGGTTTTGTTTATACCATGTCCCATTTGAAGCCCCCTGTTGCACCCCTAGAATAGAAATTTCAAAAAAGTGACTCCATCTAAGAAAGTACACCCCTCAAGGTATTCAAAACTGGGTTTACAAACTTTGTTAACCCTTTAGGTGTTCCACAAGAGTTAATGGCAGATGGAGAAACAATTTTGAAATTTCTATTTTTTGGAAAATTTTCCAATATAATCAATTTTTTCCAGGAGTAAAACAAGGGTTAACTGCCAAACAACACTCAAAATGGGTTGCCCTGATTCCGTAGTTTGCAAAAACACCCCATATGTGGTCGTAAACTACTGTTTGGCCGAACGGTAGCACATAGAAGGAGGGGAACACCATATGGGTTTTGGAAGGCAGATTTGGCAGGACTGGTTTTGTTTATACCATGTCCCATTTGAAGCCCCCTGTTGCACCCCTAGAATAGAAATTTCAAAAAAGTGACTCCATCTAAGAAAGTACACCCCTCAAGGTATTCAAAACTGGGTTTACAAACTTTGTTAACCCTTTAGGTGTTCCACAAGAGTTAATGGCAGATGGAGAAACAATTTTGAAATTTCTATTTTTTGGAAAATTTTCCAATATAATCAATTTTTTCCAGGAGTAAAACAAGGGTTAACTGCCAAACAACACTCAAAATGGGTTGCCCTGATTCTGTAGTTTGCAGAAACACCCCATATGTGGTCGTAAACTACTATTTGGCTAAACGGCAGGACATAGAAGAAGGGGAACGCCATATGGTTTTTGGAAGGCAGATTTTGCTGGACTGGTTTATTTACACCATGTACCCTTTCAAGCCCCCTGATGCACCCCTAGAGTAGAAACTCCATAAAAGTGACCCCATCTAGGAAACTACGGGATAAGGTGGTTGTTGTTTTGGGACTATTTTAGGGGTAAATTTGATTTTTGGTTGCTCTATATTACTCTTTTTGAGGCAATGTAACAAAAAAATTAAATTCTAAAATTGTTTCTACATTCGCTATTTAGTTTTGTGGAACACCTAAAGGGTTAACATAGTTTGTAAAGTAACTTTTGAATACCTTGAGGGGTGTAGTTTCTTAGATGGGGTCACTTTTTTGGAGTTTCTAGTCTAGGCTACATCAGGGGGGGCTTCTAATGGGACATGGTGTCAAAAAAAAAACTGTCCATCAAAATCTGCCTTCCAGAAACCATATGGAGTTCCCTTCGTTCTATGCCCTGCCGTGCGGCTATATAGCCATTTACGACCACATATGGGGTGTTTCTGCAAACTACAGAATCGGGGCAATAAATATTTAGTTTTGTTTGGCTGTTAACCGTTGCTTTATTACCGGCAAAATGGATTCAAATTGAAATTTTGCCCAAAAATAGGTGTTTTGGCACCGTTTTTATTTTATATTTTTAACACCGTTCATCCGAGGCGTTTGGTCAAAAGTAATTTTTATAGCGACGACTTTTACGCACGCGACGATGCCCAATATGTATGGCTCTCAGACTTTGGAGACACTAAGCAGGCATTCTAAAACTGCGGCCCTCCAGATGTTGTAAAACTACAATTCCCACCATGCCCTGCTGATGGCTGTAGGTTGTCTGGGCATGCTGGGAGTTATAGTTTTACAACATCTGGAGGGCCGCAGTTTGAGGATGCCTGCACTAAAACTAATATTTTTTGGGGAAAGAAAAATTGTTTCCGTGTCTCCAAAGTCTGAGAGCCATAGTGTTTTATGTTCTCTAGTGGACTGTTGGGGATTATAAAAATTTAGTACTCCATGGAAGTGTGATACTCCCTGAAGCAATCGATAATGCAGAGGCCCGGATGATCGGGGCACGTGTCACACTGAGTGGTGGTGTCCTTCCGTATCCCCCTCTTGTGACACACTCTGCATCTTTTTTGGGTTCGTCCCTTCTTTCCAGTATGGGGGACCACACCTGGAAAGTGTTGGCCAGGGACGATCCGGGCGCCTCCAGTTCCCGAGGTACTCCGGCCTGCTCTTTCCCGGTCCGAAAAGATCAGGTCTTTGAGGACTGCCTCATAGAACTGGAGGAATGTCCCTGTGCTGCCAGCGCTTCGGGATAGTACAAAAGAGTTGTACATGGCAACCTGTACCAAGTAGACCGCAACTTTTTTGTACCATGCCCGGGTTTTGCGCATGGCATTATATGGCTTGAGGACTTGATCAGAGAGATCAACTCCTCCCATATACCGATTGTAGGCGACGATACAATCGGGCTTGAGGACCGTTGCCGCGGTACCTCGCACAGAGACGGGGGTGGTGCTGTTACCGTGGATTGTGGACAGCATAAGGACATCCCTCTTGTCCTTATACCTGACCAGCAACAGGCTTCCACTGGTAAGGGCACGGGTCTCACCCCTGGGGATGGGTACCTGGAGGGGGTGGGCAGGGAGGCCGCGTTGATTTTTCCGCACGGTCCCACAAGCGAACGTGGATCTGGCGGCAAGGGACCTGAACAAGGGAATGCTGGTATAAAAGTTGTCCACGTACAAGTGGTAACCCTTATCCAGCAGTGGGTACATAAGGTCCCACACGAGTTTCCCGGTAACACCCAGAGTGGGGGGACATTCTGGTGGTTGAATCCGGGAATCTCGCCCCTCGTACACACGAAATTTGTAAGTGTACCCTGAGGTACTCTCACAAATTTTGTATAGCTTCACGCCATACCTCGCCCGCTTTGTGGGAATGTATTGGCGGAAACTGAGTCTCCCCTTGAACGCAACGAGAGACTCATCAACCGCGACCTCCCTTCCAGGTACGTAGGCCTCCATGAATTTGGCCCCAAAGTGATTGATGACCGGCCGTATCTTGTACAGCCGGTCATAGGCAGGATCACTTCGGGGGGGACATGCTGCATTATCGGAATAATGCAGACATTTCCGGATGGCCTCAAACCGGGAGCGTGTCATGGCCGTACTGTACAGTGGGGTCTGGTAGAGTATGTCCCCACTCCAGTATTGCCTGACACTGGGTTTTTGCACTAGACCCATATGCAGCACGAGGCCCCAAAATGTCCTCATCTCGGCTGCACTGACCGGCGTCCAGCCACCGGGTCTAGCCAAAAATGAGCCCGGGTTTTGAGCGACGAACTGTTGGGCGTACAGATTCGTCTGCTCCACCATCAGATTCACCAGTGGGTTACTGAAAAAAAAACTAAAAAAGTCCATTTCAGTAAACCCCACTGTGGGAATCTGGATTCCTGGATTGCCAGCAAAATCCGGAATCTCGGGCTCAAAGTCCACTGGGGGACACCAGCTAAGTTCATCGGCAGGGGGCTCCGATGGGCTTATTTGGTGGGCCGGGAAACCAGTACGAACCCCAGGGCGGCTCGTACTAGGGTGGGCCACAGGATCCCTAGCATGTGGGGCCCCTGGCTCCGCCTGGCGGCGTCTCCGCTGCCTTGGTGGCTCATCGTCATCCGATGATGATGAGGAGGATGCGGATGACAAAAGGAACGTGGGGTCATCCTCATCCTCACTGGGGCTCTCTGAGTCGGAGGCAATCTGGGCGTATGCCTCCTCCACCGAGAACATCCGGCGGGCCATGGGTGTGTGTGTGTGCGTGTGTATGTGCGTGCGTGTAAACCTTTATTCTATGTGCGTGTGTGTGGGGGCACGGGTGTTCACGTACTAAAAAGTCCAGGCAAAAAAAATGGGCAAATGTTAGAAAAAAAAAAAAAAGTTCAAACTTGCTGATCAGCGGTTCAACGCTGATCAGCGGTCGGTGGGGTGGTGGGGCGGGCGATGCGCTAACAGTGGCCGGACGCTAAGAGTGCCGGACAGTCAGCGCGCGCAGAAAAAAAAAAAAGTGGTGGTGGGGGAAGGGTCTGGTGGGGGGGGGGGGGGGTTGGTGGGTGGATTGGGGGGGCTGGTGGGGGGGGGGGCTGGTGGTGGGGGGGATGCGGGGGGGCAAGTGGCAGGGGGGGTCTGGGGTCTGAAAGCTGAAACAAAAAAGTTTAGAATAAATGTGCTTTTTTTTTTTTTTTTTTTCTAACTTTTCCCTTCTTTCCCTGCCTAACGGTGCCTCTCCCTCACTGACCCTAACCTACCTGGGTGGCGATGGGTGCAGGAGGGTGATGGATGGCGATTAGGGGGACACAGGAGCTGGTGCTGGACGATGCTGCACGGTCAGGGTGCTGGACAGGAAGAGGAGGGGAGAGAGGAGCGCAGGAAGTTTGAATCTCGCGCCTCTCTCCCCTGCACCAATCAGCACCCTGGACAGCGGCATTCAGCACCAGGGCCAGCACCGCCTCTCCAAATCCTCGGACTGCGATAGGTGGTGTATAATTACGCCACCGATCGCAGTCTTTTTCCGGTTCATCGGGTCACAGGACACCCGAATGGACCGGAAACGCAGAAAACCGCAGGTCTGAATTGACCTGCGGTTTTCTGCGATCGTCGATGCGGGGGGGTCAAATGACCCCCCCCTGCATTGTTACAGGATGCCGGCTGAATGATTTCAGCCGGCATCCCGTTCCGATTAACCCCCGCGGCGCCGGCATCGCTATTTAAAGCCATGACGTACCGGTACGTCATGTGTCCTTAAGGACTCGGGAAACATGCCGTACCGGTACGTCATGTGTCCTTAAGGGGTTAATGGAGCCACGGAACGTGATTTGCGGCCAAATATAGGACCTGTTCTATCTTTGCACGGAACGGAGATACGGAAACGGAATGCATACGGAGTACATTCCGTTTTTTTTTTTTTTTTTTCCGCACCCATTGAAATGAATGGTTCCGTATACGGAATGCAAAAAACGGCCTGCAAAACGGAAAAAAAAAACGGTAGTGTGAAAGAGGCCTAACTTCTGTTTGACATAATGGTAAATTATTGATCCCCTTAAATAGTCCTAATTGAATGGAAAAATTGCCTGTGCTTCTGCCTTTCTGCCTCCCGTGCTTCTCTGGGAGACAGAAGGCTGGGCACAGGAGTCTTAGGAGTTAAAATTACATTTATATTCTCTCCCCCCTTTCTGTGCAATCTAATGCTCCGTAACATTTACTGACCTGCGTTCCCTGTGATAATTCATGAAGCAGCAGCCGGCTCACTGCGCACAGTGCTTCTACTTCCGGCGGCTGCTTCATGAATTATCGCAGCTCAGTGAATGTAACAGAGCAAGTCTATTGCAAAATTGTTACCCATCACTTGCCCTACACTTTAGCAAAAAATAAAATAAAATATGACAGTTATCCTTTAAAACATAACTTTTACTAATAGTCGTTAAAATATTTTAACACCATAGAGACATGCAACAATTATAGAACACTTGTGTGCTGTGCGCCAATTGGCTACAACATTACTGACTTCGTCACTAGGCAGGTTGGGACAATGGGATACAACCTGGGGAGGGAAAAATTTAACAATCTCACCCACCCATCACGTCTGGATTGTTGCTTCGGATGTAGATCGTACAAAGGCCCCTAGGTTGCCATAAGTACCAGGTGCGTGATTAATGTACCACCAAGCGGAAGATAGGAGTTCTCCAATGCGTCATATATGCGAGGCAGGGTAGCTCTTGAATTTCTATGCAGAAGTGACAGCAGGAACAGCTCTCCCTAAATTGCCCTAGGAGGGGAAGGGGGCTGAGACAACCCTACCTACCTATGCAGAGCACCCGCCCACGAAAGGGGCGACCCCTGCCCGGATACCTGTCCCTAGGCCCGGGAAGAATCCCTAGTGCACCCTAGAAAGAAGTTCCCGACGTGCCACGTTTCGTTGCAGTAACTCATCAGGGGATATGCCGTCTAGGTTAGAAAAGCTGAGTACACTAATAGCTGCATACACAATTATCTGGGTAAATAAGCTGGGTACATAACTTGCTGGATAAACATATGCTAGTTGCTGAATATAGAGGTAGCTAAATACACATTGGCTGATTACATAATAGCTAAACTCTGAATATTCAAAGTGGATAACTCCAACTATGAATCAGGAGACAGGGATTACCACCAATGTAAAAAGATGTCCCGTACTGAAAATGCAAGTGATCGGGAAGAATCCCTAAGGTGCCCTATAGTGATAAGGGACTTCAAGGTAATTAAAAACTACAGTAGCCTAACTACCAGTGGGCAGGGCTGCATGACAACGCGTATTCTGACGCTCGGTATCTCGGTAAAAGGCGCTGCTTCGCGTCAAATGCAAAATCTGTGTGAGTCAGGTGACTCGATCATGTGATGCCGGAACCGCGCCCCCAGGCTCGCCGACATGTCACGTCATGCGCTCCATGGAACGCAGGCGGCAATCACATGATGCGGAAGTAGAACAGTGGGGACAGCGGCAGTGCCGCCCTGCAGTTGGAAATGCCCGATCAAAGGAGTGGATATTCCAGCTGAGGAGACAAGGCATCGATGACTGATGTCAGTTGGTATACAAGAAAAGTTCAAAGAAAAGGGCATTTAATGCCCCCCCCCCCCCCCCCCCCAAAGTACATTCTACTGCACATTGGGTAAAGACATATTAACATAACAACAATACAGAATTAACGTTGCAGAAACATATTCCTGTAGCTAAGATACAACTATTACTGTAGTTATAGAAGATCAATGCTTTAGTGATGCTGGAACCAATGATACACTATACATTCACAAAAGCCTTTAGAGGAAACCGCTGTAATTTAGTTGCTCATTCAGACCAAGCGGGGCCATAGTCTTCAGATAGTAAATCCAGCGGGCTTCTTTCTGGAGAATTATGCGATCCCAGTTACCACCTCTTTGGGGGGGGGGGGGGGGGGGGGGTTGGTTAATGACCTTATCAATACCCATGAATGATACCTTTGCCCTGCCCTAATGAAGGCATATAACATGTTGGGCTACTGGTGTATCACTTCCATTGGCAATATTATTCAAATGTTCTCTTATTCTTCTTCGAAATTCACGAATGGTTTTGCCAACGTACTCCAAGCCACACTCCTTGGCAATATTATTCAAATGTTCTCTTATTCTTCGCAGAAATTCACGAATGGTTTTGCCAACTTACTCCAAGCCACACTCGCAAGTGAGGAGATAAATCACTCCTCTGGTTTTACAATTAATGTAATGTTGAATGGAGTACGTTTTTCCCGTGTTATGGCTTGTGAACTGTGAACCTGTATAGATATATCTGCAGGCCACACACCCGCTACACTTGAAGCAGACCCTTGTACGTGTCTGCTGATTTAGCCATGAGCAACCCAGGGGAGTTGGTGGAATGAATTCACTATGGATCAACCTGTCACGCAAACTCCGCCCCCGACAGTAGGTAATATGTGAATATACCCCCACCACGGGTTGCAGATCCGGATCCATAGTGAGAATTCCCCAGTGTTGGGTCACCATCTGCCATATCTGTGGTGAAGCACTATCAAGTGTAGTGACTAGGCTAATCAGACCTGTGTCCTGCTCCTGTGTCGGTTTAGGGGAAAGTAGGTTAGACCTTTTCCTCCTGCAGGGCTGACCGAAAGGTGGATCTAAGGACCTTATCAGGGTAGCCCCGTTGTTGAAATCTGGCTCTCAGGTCCGAGGCCTGACGTATAAACTCCCGCTTGGTGGAGCAGTTCCTGCGCAGATACTGCCCCTTCGGAATTCCTCTTCTGAGTGGTACTGGGTGGCTACTTTCCCATCTCAGAAGAGAGTTGTTAGAGCTGGGCTTTCGGTAAACAGTGGTATAAAGTCCCCCCAGCCCCCTCATATTCCTAGTGATGAGAACATCCAAGAATAATAGTGACTGCCTGTCATATTCATAGGTGAAGCGTAGATTAATCTGATTATGATTCAACCCCTGAACAAAGGACTCAAAAGCTGGTTTAGGTCCGTTCCAGATGATAAAAATGTCATCAATATACAGTGCCCATAGCCCTATAGGGTGACTGACATGCCCCCTGTCCTCCGTAAACACCAAAGACTCCTCCCACCAGCCCAGGAACAAATTGGCATACGATGGGGCACATGGACTCCCCATCGTGGTGCCCCTGAGCTGGTGGTACAATTTGTTGTTGAAGGAGAAGATGTTGTGAGTTAGGGTAAACTAATACAATGCTTCCACATCAATCGAGCAGAGCCAGCTACCCTCATCCACATGTACCCCCTCAATACATCTCAACAAATCAGTCGTGTCCCGCATATAAGAGGGTAAGGCCGACACGAAAGGGGCCAGTATCCGATTAACAGACGCCCAGATTCTGACATAGATTATCACAATGGGTCTGCCCTTAAGAGGCAAGACACCATTGTGTAGTTTCGGAAGACTGTAAAATGTCGACATACGTGGATGTATCTGTAGGAGGAAGTCAAATTCATCTTGTGTGATGACCTCGGATAGTTTGGCCTCTTCCAAAATACCCTTAAGTTCACTCCTAAATCTTTGACTAGAATCTTGACTAAGTACCTGATATGTGTCACCATCCCTCAGTAGGGACTCGCACATAGTACGGTATTAATCCAAATACATGATGACCGTAATGCCGCCCTTATCCGACGGTTTGATCACCAATGACTTGTCGTTCTCCAAGTCTGCAATAGCGGCCTTCATGGCAGGATCACAATTGGGTACAGAGGGTTGGAGTCACATCCCCTCGATCTGTTTAGTTACCAGGTCTAAAAAGACATCACTATATGAGACCTCTCCTGTCTGGGGTGGCATCCTGCTACTTTTTACTTTTAGGCCAGTGAATGGTCCTGTTCCCTCACTACAATGTGTTTCTTATTCAAGGGCATACAAGAGACGAATATCCGGTTAAATCTCTATTGGTATCCCTAGTTCACGACACTGTTTTCTCTCCTGGTGCTGAAAATGTTTGTGCCACCGAAGCTTACGAATGAATAGGTTCAAATCCTTCATCAGGTTGAACCTATCAAAATTCGGTGTAGGCACAAAGAGACCCAGCTCGAGAACCTGGGTTTCAATCTTGCTCAATGGACGGGCTGACAGATTGACAACCTGGGGGCCCGAGATTAACTCTGTGGGGGTGGAGCCCGACTGCGAAGGGGGTAGTGTACTCGACTTTTCTAACCTAGACGTATCCCCTGATGAGTTACTGCAACGAAACGTAACACGTCGGGAACTTCTTTCTAGGGTGCACTAGGGATTCTGCCCGAGTCTAGAGACAGGTATCCGGGCGGGGTCGCCCCTTTTGGGGCGGGTGCTCTGCATAAGTAGGTAGGGTTGTCTCAGCACCCTTCCCCGGTAATTTAGGGAGAGCTGTTCCTGCTGCCACCTCTGCATAGAAATTCAAGAGCTACCCTGCCTCGCATATATGATGCATTGGAGAACTCCTATCTTCTGCTTGGCGGTACATTGATCACGCATCGGAGCTGGTACTGATGGCAACCTAGGGGCCTTTGTACGATCTACATCCGAAGCAACCACCCATCGCGTCTGGATTAGTGAGATTGTTCAATTTTTTTATTTTTTTTTACTTATTTTTTTTCCTCCCCCAGGTTGTATCCCATGGTCCCAACCTGCCTGGTGACGTATTCAGTAATGTTGTAGCCAATTGGCGCACAGCACACAAGTGTTCTATAATTGTTGCATGTCTCTATGGTGTTGAAATATTTTAACGACTATTAGTAAAAGTTATGTTTTAAGATTCCCACACCTCCAATTACTGGAGGTCTCTCTGATTTTTCTGCTGTTGGCAGCATTGTGGGGAGAAGATGCTAATATCTGGTCTCGCGTTATTATTCATATCCTTTAAGCATCTTGAACAGTGTTCTGAGAAGCCTCTCTGCAAGCCATCACCTCCTCAGAGATCATTAAAAATATTGAAAAGTTGCTCAGATCTCTCATGGAAATGAATTGACAGTCAGCACATTAGTCGCATCCCATCAATGTTAGAAAATCATGAAGTTGCAACACTACTCTCTTTAATACTAGCAATTGTTATTTGAGTAATACAATTTTGTGCAGCTTCAACTTTAGTTCTTTAAAATTTTACAATTCTTAAAGGGATTATCCAAGACTGTAAAAATCTCTCTCATATGCCCGGGCCATTCAGTGAATATACAGTTGAAAGAAAAAGTATGTGAACCCTTTGGAATGATATGGATTTCTGCACAAATTGGTCATGAAATGTGATCTGATCTTCATCTAAGTCACAACAATAGACAATCACAGGCTGCTTAAACTAATAACACACAAAGAATTAACTGTTACCATGTTTTTATTGAACACACCATGTAAACATTAACAGTGCAGGCGGAAAAAGTATGTGAACCCCTAGACTAATGACCTCTCCAAGGGCTAATTGGAGTGAGGTGTCAGCCAACTGGTGTCCAATCAATGAGATTGGAGGTGTTGGTTACAGCTGCCCTATAAAAAACACACACCAGTTCTGGGTTTGCTTTTCACAAGAAGCATTGCCTGATGTGAATGATGCCTCGCACAAAAGAGCTCTCAGAAGACCTACGATTAAGAATTGTTGATGTGCATAAAGCTGGAAAGGGTTATAAAAGTATCTCCAAAAGCCTTGCTGTTCATCAGTCCACGGTAAGACAAATTGTCTATAAATGGAGAAAGCACTGCTGCTACTCTCCCTAGGAGTGGCTGTCCTGTAAAGATGACTGCAAGAGCACAGCGCAGACTGCTCAATGAGGTGAAGAAGAATCCTAGAGTGTCAGCTAAAGACTTACAAAAGTCTCTGGCATATGCTAACATCCCTGTTAGCGAATCTACGATACATAAAACACTAAACAAGAATGGATTTCATGGGAGGATACCACAGAGAAAGCCACTGCTGTCCAAAAAAAACATTGCTGCACGTTTACAGTTTGCACAAGAGCACCTGGATGTTCCACAGCAGTACTGGCAAAATATTCTGTGGACAGATGAAACCAAAGTTGAGTTGTTTGGAAGAAACGCACAACACTATGTGTGGAGAAAGAGGCACAGCACACCAACATCAAAACCTCATCCCAACTGTGAAGTATGGTGGTGGGGGCATCATGGTTTGGGGCTGCTTTGCTGCATCAGGGCCTGGATGGATTGCTATCATCGAAGGAAAAATTAATTCCCAAGTTTATCAAGATATTTTGCAGGAGAACTTAAGGCCATCTGTCCACCAGCTGAAGCTCAACAGAAGATGGGTGTTGCAACAGGACAACGACCCAAAGCATAGAAGTAAATCAACAACAGAATGGCTTAAACAGAAGAAAATACGCCTTCTGGAGTGGCCAAGTCAGAGTCCTGACCTCAACCCGATTGAGATGCTGTGGCATGACCTCAAGAAAGCGATTCACACCAGACATCCCAAGAATATTGCTGAACTGAAACTGTTCTGTAAAGAGGAATGGTCAAGAATTACTCCTGACTGTTGTGCACGTCTGATCTGCAACTACAGGAAACGTTTGGTTGAAGTTATTACTGCCAAAGGAGGTTTAACCAGTTATTAAATCCAAGGGTTCACATACTCTTTCCACCTGCACTGTGAATGTTTACATGGTGTGTTCAATAAAAACAAGGTAACATTTAATTCTTTGTGTGTTTATTAGTTTAAGCAGACTGTGATTGTCTATTGTTGTGACTTAGATGAACATCAGATCACATTTTATGACCAATTTGTGCAGAAATCCATATCATTCCAAAGGGTTCACATACTTTTTCTTGTAACTGTACTTACCTGGCTCTCCGCACTGCCACTGTTTTCATCCGCACATGGGGAGAAGCAGCAGTGGCAGTGTGGGGACTAGGAGCAGTGTGCTGGGTAAGTATATGTAGTGTGAGTGGCCAGGGCATATGGGGGACATTTTTTATAGTCTTGGATAACTCCATTAACCTCATTTTAAGTCGCGTTAAAATTGGGAAAAGCCCCCAAAAAAATTTGTGGGTCTGAAGTAAATCTTGTTGGCGCACAACTCAGGGGACACTATTGCATTTTTTTTTTTTAACCCTTTAGTGACTTCATTAATTTTAGCCTCAAGAACCAATAATATTTTCCCCCTTTTGTGTTCTAGCAGTCATAACTTTTTTACTTCAATTTTTTTTTTATTTTGCGGGATCAGGCTACTTTCACACTCGCGTTTTGGCTTTCCGTTTGAGATCCATCATGGGCTCTCACAAGCCGTCCAAAACGGATCAGTTTTGCCCTAATGCATTCTGAATAGAAAAGGATCCACTCAGAATGCATCAGTTTGCCTCCGATCAGTCTCCATTCCGCTCTGGAGGCGGACACCAAAACGCTGCTTGTAGCGTTTTGCTGCCCGCTTGACGATCCTGAGCCGTTTTCTCTGGCACAATGGAAAACGGATCGGTCTCCCATTGACTTTCAATGGAGTTCAAGACGGATCCGTCTTGGCTATGTTACAGATAATACAAACAGATCCGTTCATGCCGGATGCATGCGGTTGTATTGTAACGGATCCGTTTTTGCAGATCCATGACTGACCAGCCCGAAACGCAAGTGTAAAAGTAGCCTTAGTTGTAGGCTTTTTAGGAACCATTTTGGGGTATATATTGGTACCAGCTAGCGATATGAACTTTGTATTGTTCGAAAGCTGTCATTTCCAGCTTTCAGACAGTAAATACCAGAATGACAGCAATATCTTCAAACAGGGGAAGATATCACTAATAGAAATCGGGATGCTGTGAAAGCAGCTGAAAGTAAATGCAGGTTTTGCCCGCAATTATTCCCCACTCGTTTTTTAACAGTGATTTCTCCTCTGTTGCTTGGCCTTTAGCTGTCATTTTGGTCTTGTGTGAGCTAGAATGCCATGTTTAAAACAAGACCAGTTGCAGGTTTCTAGCTGCTACCATTCAGGAGACATCCGCATCTAAAGCAGCCCTCCCCCTGCCACAGTTGGCTACTTTTCCCACTACCCGAGCTGGACTCAGGAAAAACAGTTAGGCCCCTTGCAGACGAGCGTGTCCGGATGCGTCCCGGTGCATTGCGGCAAACCCGCGCGAGTAGGAACGCAATTGCAGTCAGTTTTGACTGCGATTGCGTTCCGATGTTCAGTTTTTATCGCGCGGGTGCAATGTGTTTTGCACGTGCGTGATAAAAAATTGACTGTGGTACCCAGACCCGAACTTCACAGAAGTTCAGGTTTAGGTTAGTTGTAGTGTAGATTGTATTATTTCCCCTTATAACATGGTTATAAGGGAAAATAATAGCATTCTGAATACAGAATGCATGGTAAAATAGGGCTGGAGGGGTTAAAAAAAAAATCAAAAATAAATTTACTCACCTTAATCCACTTGTTCGCGCAGCGCGGCTTCTTTTCTATCTTCATCTGTGAGCAATAGGACCTTTTGAAGACGTCACTGCGTTCATCACATGGTCCATCACCACCATCACATGACGTCATCAAAGGTCCTATTGCTCACAGATGAAGACAGAAGAGATGCCGGCTGTGCGAACAAGTGGATTAAGGTGAGTTTAAAAAAAAATTAACCCCTCCAGCCCTATTTTACCATGCATTCTGTATTCAGAATGCTATTATTTTCCCTTATAGCCATGTTATAAGGGGAAATAATAATGATCGGGTCCCCATCCCGATCGTCACCTAGCAACCGTGCGTGAAAATCGCACCGCATCTGCACTTGCTTGCGATTTTCATGCAACCCCATTAATTTCTATGGGGCTTGCGTTACGTGAAAAACGCACAAAGAGGAGCGTGCTGCGATTTTCACGCAACGTACAAGTGATGCGTGAAAATCACCGCTCGTCTGCACAGCCCCATAGAAATGAATGGGTCAGGATTCAGTGCGGGTGCAATGCGTTCACATCACGCATTGCACCCGCACGGAATACTCGCCCGTGTGAAAGGGGACTTATAGGTGGTTAAGATCTTATTTACATGCGCAGGTAGAAAACCCTTACAGCCCTCTTCATTTTGAGTTGAACATCCAGTGCAGCCATTCCTCTGCTAGTCCAAGTTCACCCTTTGGTTATTGTGAAGCCTACTCTGAGATCAGGTGTTATGTAAAGATTTGCACCTATTCTGTGTTTTTGATCCGCACCTGGATTTGGCTCATAACTGAAGTGTGAACTCTTAGTGATGTTAGTAGAGAATACTGATATACATTTTACCTTCCCTAATACACAAACTCGGTCAGCTAGGAGTTCAGCCTGTTTACTCACAAAGGACTATCAAGAGTTAAAGGGATTCTGTCACCAAGTTTTACCCCTGTCAGCTAAACATATGCTGATGTTCAGGGCGTCTTCACGATTCCTAATGTGGCCTTATAAATGTCATCTGTGGGCTTATTTAGCTAAAAAACGGCTATTACTAACCTACTAACCTGTCAGTCAAACAAATAAGGTGCCCAAGGGGATGTTAATGGATGCAAGGTGCCAGCCATACCCGCCGCCGTTCGTGCCCAGCGCCGCCTTTCCAGACTTCTGCGCCGCCTCCTAATCCTCTGTGCCGCCTCTCGCTCTCCCTCCCCCTCCTGCTGTAAGATCTCGCGCATACAGGGGTTGAGCGAAGCGCATGCGCACTTTGCTGTAAGAAGCCAAATGGAGAAGTCCGCGCGGGCGCATCAGGCAGAGCCCTGTGCGCAAGCGCGAGATTTTATAGCAGAAGGAGGGGGGAGGAAGGGAGAGCGAGAGGCGGCACAGAGGATTAGGAGGCGGCGCAGAAGTCTGGAAAGGCGGCACTGGGCACGAACGGCGGCGTGTGCGGCCGGCACCTTGCATCCATTAACATCCCCTTGGGCACCTTATTTGTTTGACAGGTTGGTAATAGCTGTTTTTTAGCTAAATAAGCCCACAGATGACATTTATAAGCCCACATTAGGAATCGTGAAGACTACCTGAACATCAGCATATGTTTAGCTGACAGGGGTCAAACCTGGTGACAGAATCCCTTTAAGATTGTTCTGGTAGATGCAATTTTTCCTTATTCAAATAGGCCACCAGGGTTCGAGCTAGAGCTCTGTGCTCTTGACGTGAATGTAGTGATTGGTCAATGATGTGCATAGCTGCTCCATTCATCCCTGTTTTGGGACATCTTTTAACTTTTTTTTTATTTAATTTTTTTGTCAGTGAAGTTTTAATGGCACCATTTTGGGGTACACAACTTGCTGATTAACTTTTGTTAAGAGATTTCCCAAATTTTTAGTGATGACCAATCATCTGGATAGGTCATCAATATCTTTATTGATAGGGGGTCTGACACTTGGGACCCCCGCCGATCAGCTGTTTGTGAAGAAACTGGCGCTCACAGTAGTGTCGCGGCCTTCTCTCAGCTTTCACTAGGCCATGCGACGTCACATTCATCAGTCACATGGCCTAGGTGCAACTCATTGAAGTGAATGGGGCGGTGCTTGGTGAGCTGAGAAGGCCGCGGCCGGTGCCTTCTCAGTGGATCAGTGGAGGTCCTGGTTGTCGGACCTCTGCTATATCACAGAAAACCCATAACCCTTTTTGATCGCTGTGTGTGTGTGTGTTTTTATTCTCCCCCCCCCCCCCCCCCCTGCTGCTTTAATACTCTGTACCCTGTATTCTACTGTTAGCACTATACTGACAGTTGTCCAGCAGGCTGCGCCAGAGGAGCGCATCCTGATGGGGATACACTGCAGGCAGGCCTGGGGACTTTATTTGCCGCTTCAAAGACAAAGGAACTGAAGTAGCCGCCAGGCACGGATTGGCTATAGACCTTTTTATGGCCGGCCAGTGGAAGGTTTTTAGGGTTGTATTTTGTGCTGCTGGCAGTGTTTTGTAATAGACTGTGGTATTTGGCTCTATTGGGGTGGTATAATGTGCCACACAGTATGGTATTGCTGACCATCCTGAAATTGAAGGGGGTGGGGAGGCCGGCAGAGTTATACACAGCAGCACAGCCCTGATCTCCCCACCATTCACTGAAACTCTGAAAAGCCCGGACAGCTCCTGAACTGTTCGGGCGGCCGATGCGCTGATCTATAATTATTTGTGCCACGTTTAGAATGGAATGCGCGGCACAAAGGAATGTAGATCTGCGCATGCGCGGTCACCCAGAGCCGTGCTCGTTTGTGCTTGCAAGGGAGGCCGGCCACTGGATCCCTGGAGTTCTTCTGCACAAGCGCGGCCCCTGGATGCGGCAGGCGAGCAGTGGCCGAATCCATGGGCAGCGAAAATAAACAATCGAATTGGAGACTTCAAATATAAAGCGAACAGTATTTTTTTATTTATTTTTGGGTTTTTTTAAAGCAATATATTTAGCCAAATGTTCCCTGGGGGTTATATAATTAAATAAAATATGATCATTAAGATGGGAATACCTCCTTTAATTGTACTTGATTTTCTTTCTTTAACAGGTACGTGGATATCCATCTTTATTGCTTTTCCGTGCTGGGGAAAAAATTGGTGAACATGAAGGAGCCAGAGACCTGGACACATTACAAAGCTTTGTTCTGCGCCACTCCAGAGATGAACTATAAATCTGTCCTAAACCCTATGGGTTTGTGCTACTTGTATGGGCCAAATGATTACTGAATTATTTACATGCAGTACTATATGGCTAGGGCTCCATAGTGGATAAGATGGCCTGCAACTCCCAACATGTGTGAACTTTGTGACACGTGACACCATGTAGCCCTATGCCTGTATTGACAGTTTGTCTTCTCAGTGTTGTGTGCAACAGGCCCTATCCTGAAGAAGGAGGCCCTTTATAACTTGTCTTTCAGAAGTTCCACAAAGACACCTCAGGATGGACGTTTTACCACTAGTTGTTGGTTTATACACCTTTTTGTGCACCAGTTTTTTTACCATTATGATAATATTTCTTCCCATTGTTAAATCAGATGTGAAGTGCCTTACTTCCTAGGTGGGTGAGGGATACTGGGTATGTTATTCCCTCCTCTTGTCTCCTTAATTGTGTAGCAAATGCAGTATGTTTCCATTATATACAAATGTGATAAACTGTTTTCTGATTTCCAGCAGGGGGATGGGGGCGGATTAAATAATGTCTTGTGTACTGTTCATCCCGACAGCTGCACCAATAAACGTGGCTATAATGGACAAAATTCACTGTTTTGGTTCTTTGTGCATGAAGCGACAATCTCCTAGCACTAGTGCTGGGTATAATTTGGTTTTCTGTCAGTAGGTCAGGCTTTTTATATACTAGAATATCTGATCTGGTTTGTATATTCAAGTATCCAAAAATATGAAGAAGCATGGTGTTCCACTCTGAGCACAGAGGGGGTACAGCCAAGTTACCCAGCCAGACATTCTAATAAGGATTTAACTTAAGTAGTTTTTATCGGGTGTGGGCTCCTAAAAAATCGGGTGTGGGCTCCTGGGAGTCGGCTATGTCCGGGGTAAAAACTAATATTGCTGCTACCTCCGTCGCCAGGGCGATGTGTATATATGGCTAGGAGAACTGGACGAACATCTAAAAAACAAGACTCCAAGAGAAGAGATCAGGGATTCTCTCCCTCTTCTCCGCTCCGCCACAGCATTTTTGGCTTCATCCTCAATCCCCAGAATAGACAAAATAAACAGCAATGACGCCAGGGTAGGGGGGCGACTGATGGGTTTTCTATCTTCCTGGAAACGGGTAACCTCAAATCCCTGGGTTCTAAATGTAATCTCTCAGGGTTACAAGATAGAATTCACATCAGTCCCCCCAAGAAGATTCTGCATCTCAACTCAGCGCAAATCAGAACTTCCGAAAATTTGGCAGGGCGTCCAGGACCTCTTAGATCTAGGGGTAATTCAAAAGGTCCCTATCCCAGAGGAAAGGAGAGGGTTTTATTCAAGCCTCTTAGTAAAAAAAAAACTAGACCAATCCTTTCGCACTATAATAAACCTAAAACCCCTAAACAGGTCTATTCTATACAGGAGGTTCAGAATGGAAACCATCCCATTCACAATCCCTCTGATCCAGAAAGGGGCGTTTATGTCGTCAATCGATCTAAAGGACGCTTACTACCATGTCCCTATCCATCGTCTCTCCCAGAAATATCTAAGATTCGCTCTAAGGGGACCGGACAGGTTGATCCATCACTTCCAATATGTCGCCCTCCCTTTCGGTATTTTCTCGGCTCCCAGGGTCTTCACAAAAGTCGTGGTAGAGATGGTGGCCTACCTTCGTCAGGAAGGAATTAAAATCATCCCATATCTCGACGACTTAATTCTGGGCAAGACAGAATCCGAAAACCTTCTGGCAACCCAAAGATTCTCGGAATTCTTAAAAAATCTCGGCTGGATCATAAATGTAAAAAAATCCACCCTAATCCCATCCAGGAGAATAAGGTTCCTGGGTGTGGAATTGGACTCATCCCCTGTTGAAGACCTTCCTCCCTCAGGACAAGGCTACTGCGCTGACAGGAAAAATCTGAACGTTCCAGAGGGCCCGCAATTGCTCCATCAGAAAGGCCATGAGTCTCCTCGGAAGCCTAACCGCCTGCATTCCCTCGGTTGCATGGTGCCAAAGCCACACAAGGGTGATCCAGAGTTGGATCTTAAGTATTTGGGACGGAAAGCAAGTGAGTTCAGACAAGATTTCCCGGATCCCACAGGCCGTGAAAACAGATTTGGATTGGTGGAAAGTAAAAAGAAGACTGCTCGGAGGCCTACAGTGGCAGAACCATCCGGCCGTTCAAGTAATCACGGACGCAAGCCTCGGAGGCTGGGGAGCAAAGATAGGAGATCATCTTCTGCAGGGTACCTGGCCAACCGAGATAAGAGACAGATCCTCCAACTACAGAGAGCTGTACGCAGTCCTGGAAGCATTAAAAGGAGAGTGTCTTTTAAAAGGGCGGCACCTAAGAATAATGTCCGACAATACCACAACGGTGGCTTATCTGCGACACCAAGGAGGGACAAGGTCACGGCCTCTGGGTGCGATAGCAAGAAGAATCTTCTCCTGGGCAGAAGAGAACGCTTTATCTCTTTCTGCCAGCCACCTAAGGGGCTGCGAAAATACAGGAGCAGAGATAATAGATCCAGGAGAATGGTCTCTGAACAGGAATATCTTCCAGAAGATCTCAGAAAGATGGGGCCGTCCGGAGGTAGACTTATTCGCCTCCAGAAGAAATACGCAGGTAGAATGCTTCTGCTCCCTAAACCCAGGAGACAGACTATGGGCAATCGATGCCCTGTCCATTCAGTGGAAATGGAAACTAGCCTACGCCTTTCCCCCAATACCTCTACTACCTCGGGTTGTCCAGAAGCTCCTAGGGGAACCAACTACTCTCATCCTAATAGCCCCTCTATGGCCAAAGAGGAGTTGGTTCTCCACTCTAAAACAGCTATCGCTAGAGGATCCGTGGGAGATACCCTTCCAGAGGGACATTCTAGTCCAGGGCCCTCTTCTTCATCCAGACCCAGGTATATTCAAGCTGTCAGCCTGGATCCTGAGAGCGAGACGTTAAGAAGCAGGGGTCTTTCGGAAAAGGTGATACTTACTCTGAGGGCTAGTAGGAAAAGGGTGACTTCCTCCATCTACCTTAAGATCTGGAAGAAATACTGTTCTTGGTTAGGAGTTGAGCGCCCAGACACCTCCCTTCCTCCCATCAATAGTATTTTAGACTTTCTACAGTGCGGCCTGGAGTTAGGCCTGAGACCTAGTACTCTGAAGGTACAAATTTCTGCCCTCAGCTCCTTCTACGACTGCAGCCTAGCCAATCACAGATGGATCAGGAGGTTCTTCAGAGCGGTTTCAAGATTGAGACCCTCTCTGAGATCCAGAGCTCCTACTTGGGATCTTAACATCGTCCTAAAAGGCCTAACAAAACCTCCATTTGTACCATTGTCGGATATCTCTTTAAAACACCTTTCCCTAAAGACTGCCTTTTTGATTGCAATCACCTCAGCCAGACGTATTGGAGAGATCCAGGCCCTTTCTTGTAGAGAGCCCTACCTCCAGATCAGCAAAGATCACATCCGTCTAACTCTCGATCCAGGTTTTCTCCCTAAAGTAGTCTGATCTTTTCATCGAGAACAGGAGATCTTCCTACCCTCTATCCCTAAATCCGAGCATACAGGGTCTAGCGATAAGTTACATCTCCTAGATGTTAGGAACATAGTTATCCATTACCTGGATTCTACCAGGGATTTCAGGGTTGATAACAATCTCCTTATTCAGTTTTCAGGAAGAAATAAGGGAAAGAAGTTAGCCAGGTCTTCCATAGCCAGATGGATCAGATCCACCATTGAATGCTGTTACAGGATTCAGAACAAGCCCAGTCCTGGTAATGTTAAGGCCTACTCTACTAGGGCCACTGCCTCCTCTTGGGCCGAGAAAGGAGGGGTCTCGCTGGACCAGATCTGTAAAGCCGCAACCTGGTCAAGCGCTAATACTTTTGTAAGACATTATCGTCTTAATCTTCCGGACTCGAATGAAGCTCTTTTCGGCCGGAGGGTTTTACAGGCGATATCCCCACCCACTTAGTTATCTGATATGTCTCAATGTGGGCCATCATGGTGGATGAAATGGAAAAACCGCAATTAGACTTACCGGTAATTCCGTTTCCTTGAATCCACCATGACGGCCCATACTATTCCCCTTCCCAAAAAAAAAAAAAAAATATATATATATATATATATATATATATATATATATATATATATATATATATATATATATATATATATATATATATATATGATTAATAGGAGTTTAAGGGTATGAATCAATATCCTTTTACCTTTTGTTCCACCTTTCGAGTAATTGTAAAGCACTGAGGAGGTGGAGGGGTGGGGGGTTCTTAAACTCTCTGTGTTCCTGCCCCTACAGAGGTCAAGGGTCAATCTCAATGTGGGCCGTCATGGTGGATTCAAGGAAACGGAATTACCGGTAAGTCTAATTGCGTTTTTTGTTTGTTTTTTCTGCAGGGTATAGCAAATCTTGCAAGACCACATTGTATATTAACGTCAGCAGGGACATCGCATTCAAACTGGAGTAAGACTTCACCACTGCCACACAGAGGAGCCTGAATGAGAAGACGACCTATCTATAGTTGGTATACAGTGTGGTCTTGCAAGACTTGCTATATCTTGGAAGATCAATTTCTATCCGGCCACTCTGATACTGTCCATGATAATTTGAGAGTGCAGGGTAGAAACCTGCCACCTCCATTGAAAGTTTAGAGGGACATATCTCAAGAGATTAGAGGTGGCAGGCAGATTAAAAAAAAAAAAAAAACATACACAGGGAGGCAACAATTATTTAGCTCGTATAAACTGTTTATATACTGTAAATATGGTGACTGGTTCTTTTAACCAGTTTACGCATACTGCCATATATGTACATGGGATATATGGAGCATCCATACATGATGGGTATTGGCTGCATAATAAAGCTGACACCCGCCAACCGTGACCACGCTGAATAATGATGCCAATCCCTGACGTTTACTTTCTTGAATGCTACTGTCAATAGCCACAACAGCATCTGTGAGGTTTAAACAGGGAGGGGGCTCCCTTTGATCGAAGCCCCCTGTGTCGAAATTGCAGGGCTCCGATCGACTGCTATGACAGCGTGGGGCCTTAAGTAGTAACATGGTTTGTATGGCTGAAAAAAAGGCAGTTATCTAGAGGAACGCAAAACAAAACTGAGCTAGAAGCCAATTTTCCCTAATTTATGGGAAAAAAACTCCTTCCCGACTCCAATCGGGCAATCAGAATTAACTCCCTGGATCAACGACTCTTCTCCAGAATTCTAGTAGCTATAAGGATGCTGACACGCCTTCAGTTTTTTTTTTTGTGGTTTTTGAAGCCAAAACCAAGAGTGGAGAAGGTGTATCTTTCCTTAATACTTATCTTATGATCCACACAAACTGCATCAAAAAGCCTGAACGTGTGTTGGCACGAATATTACTACACTCAACAAATACATCCAGGATCCTCTTGAATTTTTAATGAGCTCACCATCACTACCTCCTCTGGCAGAGAGGTCCATAGTCTCACTGCTCTTACTGTAAAGAACCCTCTTCTAAGTTAATGTAGAAACCTTTCCTCTAGTTGTAGAGGATCATGTAAATAGATCATGTGAGAGCTTTGAAGGACAAGTTGTAGGCTTTTATAGGAGCCATTTGGGGTTGTCCGAGGTTATGTAAAAACGAAAAAAAAAATATATACCACTGTAAATCTGATAGTCAGCAATATATATACATAAGCTAAGCAGGTTTTAGGCAAAAAAAAGTCTTTCCTCATTTCCCTAGTTCTCTAATGGCTAGGGTTGCCACCCGGCCAGTATCTCGCCAGCAAGGCCGATATTTTAGTGGACCTGCTGACTGGAGTACAGGACCTGCGAGAAGTCATCATGCTGGAGCGCATGTCCTGTCCTCAGCTTTGTCAGTCAGCAATAAATGGAGTAGGTGAGTTATTCTTACTGTGGTGCACTAATGGGGGGGCATTTTTAATTCTTGGAGGCATTATTCATTCTGGGGTGCACTAATGGGGGCTTTAATATTACATGGGGCAGTATTCTGGGGGGCACCAATGGGGCTATTTCTGGGGGTGCTAATGGGAGCAATAATAATGCTGGGGGGCACTAATAGTAACATAGTACATAAGGCCGAAAAAAGACATTTGTCCATCCAGTTCGGCCTATTCTGCAAGTTGATCCAGAGGAAGGCAAAAAAAAACAAAAAAAAAACCCTGAGAGGTAGAAGCTAATTTTCCCCACTTTAGGGGAATAAAAAATTACTTCCCGACTCCAATCAGGCAATCAGAATAACCCCCTGGATCAACGACCCCTCTCTAGTAGCTATAGCCTGTAATAATATTACGCTCCAGAAATACATCCAGGCCCCTCTTGAATTCCTTTATTGCACTCACCATCACCACCTCCTCAGGCAGAGAGTTCCATAGTCTCACTGCTCTTACCATAAAGAATCCTTTTCTATGTTTGTGTACAAACCTTCTTTCCTCCAGAAGCAGAGGATGTCCCCTCGTCACAGTCCTGGGGATAAATAGATAATGGGATAGATCTCTGTACTGACCCCTGATATTTATACATATTAATTAGATCTCCCCTCAGTCGTCTTTTTTTCTAAAGTGAATAACCCTAATTTTGATAATCTTTCAGGGTACTGTAGTTGCCCCATTCCAGTTATTACTTTAGTTGCCCTCCTCTGGACCTTCTCCAGCTCTGCTATGTCTGCCTTGTTTACAGGAGCCCAGAACTGTACACAGTACTCCATGTGTGGTCTGACTAGCGATTTGTAAAGTGGTAGGACTATGTTCTTATCACGGGCATCTATGCCCCTTCTGATGCAACCCATTATCTTATTGGCCTTGGCAGCAGCTGCCTGACACTGGTTATTGCAGCTTAGTTTGCTGTTTATTAAAATTCCTAGATCCTTTTCCATGTCAGTGTTACCGAGTGTTTTATCATTTAGTATGTACAGGTGACTTGCATTATTCCTTCCCATGTGCATAACTTTACATTTGTCAGTGTTAAACCTCATCTGCCACTTATCTGCCCAAGCCTCCAATCTATCCAGATCCCTCTGTAGTGGTATACTGTCCTCTTCAGTGTTAATTACTTTACACAGTTTACACATCTGCGAAAATTGATACTTTACTATGCGAGCCTTCTACAGGATCATTAATAAATATGTTGAAGAGAATAGGGCCCAATACTGACCCCTGAGGTACCCCACTAGTGACAGTGACCCAATCTGAGTGTGTACCGTTAATAACCACCCTCTGTTTTCTATCATTGAGCCAGTTACTTACCCACATACAGACGTTTTCTCCCAGTCCGAGCATTCTCATTTTATATACTAACCTTTTATGTGGTACAGTGTCAAATGCTTTGGAGAAGTCCAGATATACGACATCCATTGATTCGGGGCTGTCAAGTCTAATGAGGGCATTAATATTACTGGGGGGCATTAATGTTTTATAGGGAGCCACAGTATGACAGCAACTTAACACCCTTTGTTAAGCTACACCCCACAACCCCTTCGGGGTGTTTAACTTAGCCAGTATTTTTTGTTGGGAAAGGTGGCAACACTACTTCTGGCCCTTTACCTGCAATAACCACAATCTCTGAGGTTTTCCTCATGAATATTTGTGGGTGTCAAAAAAGACTGCCCCTCCTCCTGCTCTGCAAAGGGAGTGAATAAAAGTGCTGGCGTAAGTGAGATGTCTGACTGCCGGGATATTCAGCAACCGCTTGTATGTGCAGGACTACAAGCCCCAGCTGTACAACGACACTGCTGATACACACAGGATCTTCTGCCTACCTGTTCTTGTGTAGTGTTGAGCGAACTTGTGTTTTAAGTTCAGCGATTAAAGTTCGGGTTTGGGTTATCGAAGAATCGCGTTATGGTTCGTGGTAGCGGAATCTATAAAGCGATTCTTCGATAACCCGAATTTAAGACGCCAAACTTAAAACACAAATTCTCTCAACACTTTTCTTGTGCAATGCTTTGCAGAACTCCTCCAGTCTATCAGCTGTGTCTGCAGGATGAGGAGGGCAGATCCTGTGTCTCTTCACTGCCTGCAGCTGCTCAGCAAAGCCTCCAGCCCTAAGTCTGTGCTGCAGAAGGGGGTTAAAGTTTCCTGAAGAATCCAGTGGGAGGGAGACGCAGGGCAAACAGCAGCAGCTGGACCAGTGCAGGAGGCGTGGCCAGCACAGTTATGTCTAGTACACAGACCTGCTCCTTAGGCTTGTGTACCAAACATCATCGTCAGAGCCGGGAGCGAAGCTGACATCACAGGTCATGTGATCCTAAGTGAAATATGAGAAAGGAGCCACTGCAGATCATGTAAGTGAATTGTAAACACCTTACATTTGGTTAATTAGAAACCTAAAAAGATCAAAAAAATAATTCGGACAGCCCCTTTAACCCCTTCAGGACCCTGCCATTTTTCACCTTCAACAGATAGACGGAACATGCCTAGCAACCCTATTTTAAGCACAGGTAAAAGTAGGCAGTACAGGGGACAAAAATGTGGAATTAAGGGGTAATTGAAAACACAGTGAAAAGTTTAAATAGGGCCACCAAGGAGATATTAATCACCACAATCCAATACTCCAAAAAAAAAAATATATGACAGTTATACTTTAAGGACCAGGCCATTTTTTGCAAATCTGACATGTCACTATATGTGGTGATAACTTTAAAACGCTTTTACTTATCCAAGCCATTCTTAGTTTTTCTCTCCACATATTGTACTTTATGACAGTGGTAAATTTGAGTCAAAATATTTCATTTTTATTTATAAAAA
Organism: Bufo bufo; assembly: GCF_905171765.1. NCBI lineage: Eukaryota > Metazoa > Chordata > Amphibia > Anura > Bufonidae > Bufo > Bufo bufo. The sequence goes on along the minus strand of NC_053393.1, from coordinate 375,865,341 downwards.
AAAAGCCCTAATTTACCAAAAATTTAGAAAAAATGTCTCTGCTTTTAAAACGGATAGTGATACCTCCTAAAATAGTTATTACTTTACATTTCCCATATGTCTACTTCATGTTTTGATCATTTTGTAAAATTACATTTTCTTTTTTCGGGACATTAGAAGGTTTAGAAGCAAATCTTAAAGAAAAGTTCCAAAACCCAATTTTTAAGGACCAGTTCAGGTCTGAAGTCACTTTGTGGGGCTTACATAATAGAAACCACCCATAAATGGCCCCATTTTAGAAACTACACTGCGTGCAGAATTATTAGGCAAATGAGTATTTTGACCACATCATCCTCTTTATGCATGTTGTCTTACTCCAAGCTGTATATGCTCGAAAGCCTACTACCAATTAAACATATTAGGTGATGTGCATCTCTGTAATGAGAAGGGGTGTGGTCTAATGACATCAACACCCTATATTAGGTGTGCATAATTATTATTTCCTTTGGCAAAATGGGTCAAAAGAAGGACTTGACAGGCTCAGAAAAGTCAAAAATAGTGAGATATCTTGCAGAGGGATGCAGCACTCTTAAAATTGCAAAGCTTCTGAAGCGTGATCATCGAACAATCAAGTGTTTCATTCAAAATAGTCAACAGGGTCGCAAGAAGCGTGTGGAAAAACCAAGGCGCAAAATAACTGCCCATGAACTGAGAAAAGTCAAACGTGCAGCTGCCAAGATGCCACTTGCCACCAGTTTGGCCATATTTCCGAGCTGCAACATCACTGGAGTGCCCAAAAGCACAAGGTGTGCAATACTCACAGACATGGCCAAGGTAAGAAAGGCTGAAAGACGACCACCACTGAACAAGACACACAAGCTGAAATGTCAAGACTGGGCCAAGAAATATCTGAAGACTGATTTTTCTAAGGTTTTATGGACTGATGAAATGAGAGTGAGTCTTGATGGGCCAGATGGATGGGCCCGTGGCTGGATTGGTAAAGGGCAGAGAGCTTCAGTCCGACTCAGACGCCAGCAAGGTGGAGGTGGAGTACTGGTTTGGGCTGGTATCATCAAAGATGAGCTTGTGGGGCCTTTTCGGGTTGAGGATGGAGTCAAGCTCAACTCCCAGTCCTACTGCCAGTTTCTGGAAGACACCTTCTTTAAGCAGTGGTACAGGAAGAAGTCTGCATCCTTCAAGAAAAACATGATTTTCATGCAGGACAATGCTCCATCACACGCGTCCAAGTACTCCACAGCGTGGCTGGCAAGAAAGGGTATCAAAGAAAAAAATCTAATGACATGGCCTCCTTGTTCACCTGATCTGAACCCCATTGAGAACCTGTGGTCCATCATCAAATGTGAGATTTACAAGGAGGGAAAACAGTACACCTCTCTGAACAGTGTCTGGGAGGCTGTGGTTGCTGCTGCACGCAATGTTGATGGTGAACAGATCAAAACACTGACAGAATCCATGGATGGCAGGCTTTTGAGTGTCCTTGCAAAGAAAGGTGGCTATATTGGTCACTGATTTGTTTTTGTTTTGTTTTTGAATGTCAGAAATGTATATTTGTGAATGTTGAGATGTTATATTGGTTTCACTGGTAAAAATAAATAATTGAAATGGGTATATATTTGTTTTTTGTTAAGTTGCCTAATAATTATGCACAGTAATAGTCACCTGCACACACAGATATCCCCCTAAAATAGCTAAAACTAAAAACAAACTAAAAACTACTTCCAAAAATATTCAGCTTTGATATTAATGAGTTTTTTGGGTTCATTGAGAACATGGTTGTTGTTCAATAATAAAATTAATCCTCAAAAATACAACTTGCCTAATAATTCTGCACTCCCTGTACACCTCCAGTGGCGACTCTAGGAACAATATATAGGGGGGGGGGGGGGGCACAAAGATACCACAGTCAAAAATGGGGGGGCAAAAACAAAATAAGTATATATAAATAAGATTACAAAATACGAGAGAATTGCGGTATGCAGGGATACATTTATAATAAAACAATTTACTTACAAAAGAAGCAATTCAGTCGTCTGCTGTGCCGTCCTCTGCTTGCTTCCGCGGATTCTTTCCCCTTCTTTCTGTCTCTCGTCAGTGCACAGGCGTACTGTTATGGTGGATCTGTGGAAGACACACTGTTATGGGGGCATCTGTGGATGACACTTATTATGCCTCTCATTAGCCCCCATTTGCTGCCTCTCATCATTAGCCCCCATATGCTGCCTCTCATCATTAGCCCCCATATGCTGCCTCTCATCATTAGCCCCCATATGCTGCCTCTCATCATTAGCCCCCATATGCTGCCTCTCATTATTAGCCCCTATATGCTGCCTCTCATCATTCGCCCCCATATGCTGCCTCTCATCATTAGCCCCCATATGCTGCCTCTCATCATTAGCCCCCATATGCTGCCTCTCATCATTAGCCCCCTTATGCCTCTCATCATTAGCCCCCATATGCCTCTCATCATTAGCCCCCTTATGCCCCCAGCAGCCACATTTTTTATAAAATAAAAAAACACTTACCTCTCCTGCTCCTGGACGCCGCCTGCCTCTCCTCAGTCGACTGTGCTCTGAACTGGCGCGCACAGCGTGAGGTCACAGAGCGCCCTCACGCTGTGCGCAGCCCTGCACAGCCGAGGACCAGGAAGTGGTAAGTACAGAGCGTTCACCACTTCCTGGTACCTCGGTTCTAATGAGCGCTTCCATAATGGAAGCACTCATTAGTATTCACCTGGGGGAATCAGCGGGGGGCAAAGAACAACATAGATTGCCCCCCCTCACCCCCCCCTAGCGACGCCACTATACACCTCTCAAGGTATTCAAAACTGATTTAACAATCTTTCTTGAAAAAAGAAAAGCTAATGTCTCTTCTGTCCAGAATTGGGCAGGTATTCAAGGCTTCTTCCGTTGTGGTAAATGTAGCAATTGCAAGGTGACCTCTTTTCCTAAAAGAACAATGGAGTTAGTCTCAACCACTAATAGATATTGCCACAAAATTAAAGAGTTTCTTACCTGTAGTTCTGAAGATGTCATATACGTAATTGAGTGTCCATGCAAATATCAATATGTAGGCAGGACTAAGAGATCACTCAGGAAACGTATCTCAGAGCATATTGCCAACATTAAGAAGGGCTTTGACAATCATTCACTATCAAGTCACTTCAAAATGGCACATATTCAAGATCCATCCTGCTTAAGATTTACAGCCATTGACAGAGTGCATAGAGATTGGAGGGGTGGAAACCATATCGAAAAGATGTCGCGATTAGAGACAAAGCGAATCTTTGAACTGAATACACTTCTACCGTTAGGCTTAAATGTAGAGTTTGAACTCTTTGGTTTCTTGTAGGTGGGCGCCGTTTGTCGATGATCAACTGGCCAGTTTTTCAATCTGCCCAGTTTTTCCTCGACAATAGGCCCCCATCTACGTTACACATTGACTAATACATGTATATCAGAAGAGGTCCCCCTAAAGAAACTGTAACTGAATATGGAAGTTTTTAGAGGATTTATTTAATTGGAATTTGTAGAGACTTAGTGTGTTTTTCTAATATATGCCTAGTTGATGATTAGAATTTTTTATATGATCTATATTTAAACTATATATTTTTTTTTTTTTTTAATTTTTAACTTTTTTGAAAAAAACGCATTGAAACCGCACCAAAATCGCGGATGTGTCAATGCGTTTTTTTTTACCTAATATGAATCCTGAGATAATGAATAATAACTGTATGGAAGATTTTTAGTCTGGGAAATTGCAAACAGGATGATTTTTAGCTTAAAGATTTTATTGTAAGTGAATTGTGTTTGTCTAGTTCTTTTTATGTCAAATATAATTGTCCCTTTATCTTTTGTATCATGCTTAACTTTATCCATTCTCAATAATGAGGATACATACACACTGATAGAGAGAGATATATATATGGAAATTTGGGAGATTGAATCCAGGCCAGATTTTTCTTTCGACTCCTGACCCCTATAAAGGAGGGGCATTAACAGAGGGGATGCTAACCACTGATGAAGGGGTCATTTGTTAAACCCTGAAACGTGTTTGGTACTATCCCCTAACATTGGAATCAAGACAAAGTACAGATCGATCACCTGAGGAGGAGTGGAATCCATTATTCAAAGAAACATCAAGTCGTGCATGTAACACTTGCCATATAGAGGAAATCCTCATCCATTGTGGGGCCACGTGTACAAGTAGCGTTGGCGCAAGATTTCCTGACGACTGGTAGCCCTTGAGACCGGAACCTACAACTACAGGTATACCGTGTCGAGGGCGAAAAGAATCCACGCAAGTCCTCCCGGTAAGACTGTTACAGTTTGTCTAAATAAGTGATCGCATTATTTGGGCGATACAGCGGGACGCCGCTGTTGTAGACAAGTGAGCGGGACGCCGCTCTGTTCATTGTCAGCGCTTGATTGCACTTAAGATTGGAGACTGCCTGGTATTGGGATTCGGATTTTAGAGGACATTTGGCAATTATCTATCGAATTTGATACGATTTTTTATTGTGAACATTTATATCACTGCAGGTTTGGTTGATCATCATCCCACCTAGTTTTCTTTGGATTCTTTTGATGGACTATGTATGAGATTTACAATCACCAATATATATAATTATTGTTGCTGTCATAATACTGTATAAGCTACCACTCGGATTTTACCTATTTCTTTTATGTATTATTATTAAATTCTACTGACTACAGAGAGTGCCCAACTATATTTTAGTTCCACAAGAATTAACTGAAAATGTAGATGAAATTTCAGAATTTCACTTTTTTGGCAGATTCATCATTTTAATCAATTTTTTCCATTAACAAAGCAAGGGTTAACAGCCAAACAAAACTCAATATTTATTACCCTGATTCTGTAGTTTACAGGAACACCCCGTATGTGTTCATAAACTTTTGTACGGGCACACGGCAGGGCACAGAAGAAAAGGAACGCCATGTGGTTTTTGGAAGGCAGATTTCACTGGGATAATTTTAAGCTGCCATGTCACATTTGAAGACCCCCTGATGCACCCCTAGAGTAGAAACTCCAAAAAAGTGACCCCATTTTGGAAACTACGGGATAAGGTGGCAGTTTTGTTGGTACTATTTTAGGGTACATATGATTTTTAGTTGCTCTAAATTACACTTTTTGTGAGGCTAGATAAAAAATAGCTGTTTTGGCACTGTTTTTATTGTGTTTTTTTACAATGTTCATCTGACAGGTCAGATCATGTGCTATTTTTATAAAGCAGGTTGTTACAGACGCGACAATACCAAATATGACACAGCGATACCTAATGTCTACTTTTTTAAGTTTTACACAATATAATTTTTTATGGTTCAATATCTTTTTATTGAAGTACAAAGTACTTATTAGCATAAATCGAGAAAATGTTTTCATGAGGATGATGGCTTCATTAGGTATGAGGAATAAATCCTCCAAAATAACCAAATTACAAGGCATGCAACAATAACTAGACAAATATTCAGAAATCTACATAAGTGGTCTCTAGGCTTATATTGTCAATGCAGAAAACCTGAGAGACCAATAGTATAAATGAATTAAGGGAAAAAAAACGTATATAACAATCAAGCTACCTAAAAAGTGAGGAGAGTGGACAGACAGGAACATAAGGAAAAGGGGGGAAGAAGTAGGAAAAAGCTAGAGCTTCAACCAGGTAATATTACAAGGCACCTGACGATACATTGCCAGTAGTTAACCAACCCGAGAGTGCTGTTGAGGAGCGGAACTGATACCAAGGTTCCGAAACCCGCAAAATGGCCAGAGTTAAATTACGGTCGGTAGCACCCAATTCCTCCATGTGAACCAGGAGGTCAAGCGCTGTGGCCCAATGAGCCCTCTGTAAACTCTCGGTTGATCTTCATCTGCGGGGAATGATGTGTTTCATGGCTAGGACAAACAATCTCAACGAACCCTTTTTGACCTGGAAAATTCGGCCAGGGAAAATTGACAAAAGAATTATAGCAGGGGATGCCTGTATATTAGATCTGTAAATGTGATTGTGGAGAGAGAAGACTTCACGCCAGAGGGGGCGACTCCCGGACAGGCCCACCAAATATGAGACATTGTACCCACATCGTAAGAGCACCTCCAGCACGTGTCTAATACTAAAGGATAAAACTGGTGTAGCTTTACCGGGGTCCTATACCATCTGGTGAGTACCTTATAATTAAGTTCTTGTAAGGCCTCATGCAAACGACCGTTTTTTTTTGCGGTCCGCAAAACGGATTTCCGTGATCCGTGACTGTTTTTTCGTCCGTGGGTCTTCCTTGATTTTTGGAGGATCCACGGACATGACTGGCCGTGCGGAGCCAAACGGATCCGTCCTGACTTACAATGCAAGTCAATGGGGACGGATCAGTTTGACGTTGACACAATATGGTGCAATTGCAAACGGATCCGTCCCCCATAGACTTTCAATGTAAAGTCAGGAGTCCCTATTATACCATCGGATCTGAGTTTTCTCCAATCCGATGGTATATTTTAACTTGAAGCGTCCCCATCACCACGGGAACGCCTCTATGTTAGAATATACCATCGGATTTGAGTTAGATCGTGAAACTCAGATCCGACAGTATATTCTAACACAGAGGCATTCCCATAGTGATGGGGACCCTTCAAGTTAGAATATACTGAGAACTGTGTAATAACTGCCCCCTGCTGCCTGGCAGCACCCGATCTCTTACAGGGGGGTGTGATCCGCACAATTAACCCCTTAGATGCTGCACCTGAGGGGTTAATTGTGCGTATCATAGCCCCCTGTAAGAGATCAGGTGCTGCCAGGCAGGAGGGGGCAGACCCCCTCCCTCCCCAGTTTTAAATTTATTGGTGGCCAGTGTGGCCCCCCTCCCTCCCCTGTATTTAACTCATTGGTGGCCAGTGCTGCCTCCCCTCTCCGATTAAACTGGGACTCCGATCGGAACTCTCCGCTGCCACCAATGATGGGGAAGGTGATTTTAATTAGGGGGGGGGGGGAGAGGGGAGGCCGCACTGGCCACCAATGATGGGGGGGGGTGATTTTTATTAGGGGGGGGGAGAGGTGAGTCCGCACTGGCCACCAATGATGGGGGAAGGTGATTTTAATTAGGGGGGGGGGAGAGGGGAGGCCGCACTGGCCACCAATGATGGGGGAAGGTGATTTTAATTAGGGGGGGAGAGGGGAGGCCGCGCTGGCCACCAATGATGGGGGATGGTAATTTTAATTAGGGGGGGGAGAGGGGAGGCCGCACTGGCCACCAATGAATATAATACTGGGGAGGGAGAGAGGGGGGGCCGCACTGGCCACCAATAAATTTAAAACTGGGGAGGGAGGGGGTCTGTCCCCTCCTGCCTGGCAGCACCTGATCTCTTACAGGGGGCTATGATATGCACAATTAACCCCTTAGGTGCGGCACCTGAGGGGTTAATTGTGCGGATCACAGCCCCCTGTAAGAGATCGGGTGCTGCCAGGCAGCAGGGGGCAGTTATTACACAGTTCTCAGTATATTCTAACTTGAAGCGTCCCCATCACTATGGGAACGCCTCTGTGTTAGAATATACTGTCGGATCTGAGTTTTCACGAAGTGTAAACTCAGATCTAAAAAGCTTTTATGCAGACGGATCAGCGGATCCATCTGTGTGAAAGTAGCCGACGGACACGGATGACGGACGCGGATGACAATCTTGTGTGCATCCGTGTTTTTTCACGGACCCATTGACTTGAATGGGTCCGTGAACCGTTGTCCGTCAAAAAAATAGGACAGGTCATATTTTTTTGACGGACAGGAAACACGGATCACTGATGCGGCTGCCAAACGGTGCATTTTCTGATTTTTCCACAGACGTGTCAGTAAATTATAATTCAGTCTAGCCCTGGAGTTTTGCCAGATGAAGGGTGAAATTAGACTTTTAAGTCGGCTGAAATAGTTGAGGGGCACCCCACAAGGAATTGTCTGAAATACATATAAAAGATGTGGTAAAATGTCCATCTGGATGGCATTGATTTTTCCAAACCATGATATGTAAGGTGGCAACCACTTTTGAAGATCCGCTTCTATAGATCTTATCATGGGTTGGTAATTCAATTTAAAAAGAGAGAGATTTGCTGGGATATGAACACCCAGATGTTTGATAGACTGAGTGGCCCACTGGAAGGAAAATGAATCCTTAAGAGAAGCGATCTCCCATTGTGGAAGTGTGATATTCAATATTTCTGACTTCTGAATATTAATTTTAAAGTTACTAAGGCGGCCTAATAGCTCGAATTCTTTGGGTACAGATGGCAGACCAATTCTAGGGGATGTCAAGTATATAAGCAAATCATCTGCAAATAGGGATAATTTATGTTCGGACTTACCTAGTTTAAATCTTTGTATGGAAGGGTTAGCTCTGATGGAATTCGCAAGGGATTCCATCACTAAAATATAGATAAAGGGTGACAAGGGGCAACCCTGGCGTGTTCTATTTTGTATGATAAAGGGAGTAGATAACAATCCATTAACCCGCACACAGGCCGAAGGGGAGGAGTATAGCGCTAGAATTCTATGTAGCATCTTAACCCCCAGACCAATATCGATCAGTGTTTCTTCCAAAAACCGCCAATTTACTCTATCAAATGCCTTCTCAGCATCCACTGCGAGAAGGTACACGGGCAACTTATATAATTTCGCTCTAGCTATCAGACCTATGGTTTTGAGGGTATTGTCCCGGGCTTCCCGTCCCGGCACAAACCCAACCTGTTCTCTATGTACACAGTCTGGGATAAGAGGATGTAGTCTCAAGGCCAGGAGCTTGGCATAAACTTTAAGATCTAATTTAGAATCGATATAGGCCTATAGTTCGAACATGCCTTAGGATCTCGCCCTGGTTTGAGAATAACCGTTATGTGCGCTTGTAAAGTCTGAAACGGGAAGGAACAGTCTTTGGAGATAGAGTTAAATGTGTCAGCCAATATTGGAACTAAGTCCTCCTCTAGGACTTTGTAAAGGCGGGGTGACATCCCGTCTGGGCCAGGGCACTTTCCATTTTTCAAGTCCCTAATGGCACATCGAATCTCGGAATGGGTAAAATCTTCCTCTAAAGAGGCCCCCGCATCATTGGAGATAGGGAGGAGGGGCATATTGTGACAGGTAGTGTCGGATATCGTTCCCATTAGGGGATACGTGTATGTCTCCCCCGGGTTTGAGGTTGTACAGGGTCGAGTAATAGGACCTAAACTCCGAAGATATCTCTGACGGGGCATGTATCAGCCCTCCTGAGGGTGTGTTGAGGGCTGCTACATGGGATAGGGGAATCCTAGAATGAAGCGTTCCCGCTAACCATTTCCCACTTTTGTTGCTATATTCAAAATAACCGTGTTTAATTTTATCCCTAACACATAACGATTTCTGGTCTAAGATCTGTAAGATTTTATGTCGTATGAAGGAGATATCTGCTTTGAGGATATCTGAAGGGGATATCTTATTCTGGGACTCTTTTATATTAAGATCAGAAATGAGAGCCGACAATTTACTTGTACGCTCTCTTTTCAGTCTGGCGCCATGAGAAATAAATATACCTCGAAGCACACACTTAAGGGCTTCCCATTTCAACGGGGGAGAGGTAGGATCAGCTTTATGATGTATGCCGAAATCTTTGACTGCCCTTTTGATTTCAGCTAAGCAAATAATATAGTTTAGTAGGTTGTCGTTTAACCACAACGAAAAGGAGTGTGGGTGAGTTGTATGAGCTGTAAAGAGGCCAAAGACCGGGGCATGGTCAGACCAGATACGCGTATCTATGGAGCATTTGGGGCCTGTATCTAGGAGCTTTTGTGACACAAAAATAAGGTCTAATCTCCCGTAACTGTTATGAATTTGAGAGTGAAAACTATAATCCCTGGAACCCCGATGCAGTATACGCCAGAGGTCAACCAGCCTGAGAGCCGATAGTTCAGCTTTAAATTTGCGAAGAGACACCGAGGAGACTGAAGACTTACCAGAGGAAGAATCTACAACTGGATCCATCACCATGTTGAAGTCCCCTCTGAGAATGATTGAGGACCCATCTGCGAATCTGGAAAGCCAGAATTCTGGACCCAAATGATGTTTGGCCCTGGTTGGGGAAATAGACATTAGCCACCGTAATAGCCGATTGATCAACCAAGAGTTTCAGAAAGAGGAATCTGCCATTAGGGTCAATATCAGAAGATAAAACCGAGTATCGGAAATTCTTGTGAAACGCCACAGACACACCCCTAGCCTTGCTGGTAGAATTGGGACTATGGAACCATGTCTGATAGTACCTATTATCACATTTCGGAATGGAAGTCGCCTTAAAGTGGGTTTCCTGAAGCATAGATATCATAACCCTTTTCTTATGTAGGTGGTATAGCACCTGACTCAGTTTCTCGTGTTTTTTAACACCACGCACATTATAAGTACAAAATGATAGGGGCACCATCATGAATTACGTGTAAGGACCCAACTATGATTAAGGGAGCTCACACCCAGAAAAGCAAAGAATTCGTAGAAAGGGAAGAAAACACTAGGAAAAACAGACACACAGAAACGTAAAAAAGGGGGAATATAAAGGAAATTCAAGAGTATAGAGAGGAGTTGACTAAGTCAACTCAGAGGTAACCTAAATAGTGGCTTCAATCACTAGCAACATCTAACGTCGCCGTCCCTAGGTGGAGGAGAAGAGGACAAAGGCGCAGCAGCCACCTTACTAAACTCAACGGCATGTAACAATTAACATTAGACTTAACAGGACAAAGAAGGCAGTGATAGAAAAATCATGGCATGTAATATCTATAAAAGGAGGACATCAATAAAAGGCTAATTTCAATGAGATAATAGGACATTGGCCCCTGCTACAAAAGAGAGGATATACAGTCAGGTCAATAAATATTGGGACATCGACACAATTGTAACATTTTTGGCTTTATACACAACCACAATGGATTTGAAATTAAACGAACAAGATGTGCTTTAACTGCAGACTGTCAGCTTTAATTTGAGGGTATTTGCATCCAAATCAGGTGAACGGTGTAGAAATTACAACAGTTTGCATATGAGCCTTCCACTTGTTAATATTATCTGCTCATATTTAGCCAAATGCTTCAGAACTCATTGGACGGCCCTTCACAGTGCAGATGGACAATGACCTAAAGCATACTGCAAAAGCAACCAAAGAGTTTTATAAGGGAAAGAAGTAGAATGTTATGCAATGGCCAAGTCAATCACCTGACCTGAATCCTATTGAGCATGCATTTCACTTGCTGAAGACAAAACTGAAGGGAAAATGCCCCAAGAACAAGCAGGAACTGAAGACAGTTGCAGTAGAGGCCTGGCAGAGCATCACCAGGGATGAAACCCAGCGTCTGGTAATGTCTATGCGTTCCGGACTTCAGGCTTTAATTGACTGCAAAGGATTTGCAACCAAGTATTAAAAAGTTAAAGTTTAATTTATGATTATTATTCTGTCCCATTACTTTTGGTTCCATTAACAAGTGGGAGGCACATATGCAAACTGTTGTAATTCCTACACCGTTCACCTGATTTGGATGTCAATACCCTCAAATTAAAGCTGACAGTCTGCAGTTAAAGCACATCTTGTTCGTTTAATTTCAAATCCATTGTGGTGGTGTATAGAGCCAAAAAATTTTGAATTGTGTAGATGTCCCAATATTTATGGACCTGACTGTATATTTAAAACGGCATCAACATTCAACTGTGCCTTGAGTACGTCTGGAGGGCTTCTTCTGCTTAGGTGGATTCTTCTGCCATTGTCCCCTATGTGGAATGGAGAAGGTCTCTCTGGGACGTGGCCAGTCCGGCAGTTCAATGTAAGGAAGATCAAAGGTCGCCAGGAAACGTGGTAGGTCTACCAAGGTTTTGAACACTGCCGACTTTCCGTCTTTTTTAGCTAGTAATTGGAAAGGATAGCCCCATCTGTATACAATGTTATTGGTCTTGAGCGCCTCTAGGAGTGGTTTCAGGGCTTCACGTAGCATCAAAGTACGCCTCGCCAAATCCGGTAAAATTAGGATCTCATTATTCTCGAATAAAGTTGGTTCTGCATTCCTGTATGCTTTCAAGATTGCTTCCTTATCTTTGTAGAAATGTATCCTACAGATGACATCTCGCCGACGGGAGGGGTCCCTGGATTTAGGGCTCAAGGCCCTGTGTATTCGGTCAATTTCTATAGGTTGATCAGCTGATCTGGATAGTAGGAAACCAAAAAAGAAAATGGCTAATGGCTCTAGATCTTGTGGCAGGACGGATTCCGGAAGTCCCCGTATACGGAGATTGTTTCTTCTATTACGATTTTACATATCGTCCAAATGAGAGAGAATATTTTGTATTTGATCAGAATGTTCTACAAGCACTTGCTGATGGGAATCAAGCGCTGCAAACACATGCTCTTGAGAGGTCTCAATGTCCTCAACCCTCTGACCCACTTGTTTGATATCATGATGTAAGGCCTCGATATCTTGCTTGTGGGACGCCTCAAGACGTAGAAATAGGGAGTCAATCTCCAATTTAGTAGGGAGAGATTTAAGGTGCGCCTTCCAGTCCCAGTCCCCCATATTCTCCTGTGTATCAGAAAGTTTCACTGCCCTGGGAGGCTTATCTGAAGGGCCGGTGAAACAGGGAGAGGAGGTTTGCGGCACAGCAGTCGTAACAGACATGGCGGGGGAGGATGAGGCATGCAATCGCGGGCTGACTGCCCCTGCATAAGAGGATGGAGACTCACCGCTACCTGGAGTCCCGGCATGCCGAGGTGTAAGTGGTTCCTGGGGAATTGACGTGTGGCGTTGTGTGGGAGATACGGCTTCCCTGTGCAAAGTCACCATCTTGGGTAACTCGTCTTCTTCCTGGTGCTCACCCGAATGGCTGCGGTGGCTGAAATATCGGGAAATGGCTCCCGAGGATCGCTTTACAGGCGCAGGGGTTGAAGAGGTTTTTCTTCTGCGCCCCTTCATGGGTAAAAGATGTCCGATGGCGTCCTGTTTGAGGCAGATGAGCCGTAGTCGTTCAGGAGTTAGGTGAAAACATGTCTCACAGCGCCATTGGCCAAAATATCATTTTTAAAACAAAACAAAAAAATTATGTTTTAGTGTCTCCATACAGGGAGTGCAGAATTATTAGGCAAGTTGTATTTTTGAGGATTAATTTTATTATTGAACAACAACCATGTTCTCAATGAACCCAAAAAACTCATTAATATCAAAGCTGAATATTTTTGGAAGTAGTTTTTAGTTTGTTTTTAGTTTTAGCTATTTTAGGGGGATATCTGTGTGTGCAGGTGACTATTACTGTGCATAATTATTAGGCAACTTAACAAAAAACAAATATATACCCATTTCAATTATTTATTTTTACCAGTGAAACCAATATAACATCTCAACATTCACAAATATACATTTCTGACATTCAAAAACAAAACAAAAACAAATCAATGACCAATATAGCCACCTTTCTTTGCAAGGACACTCAAAAGCCTGCCATCCATGGATTCTGTCAGTGTTTTGATCTGTTCACCATCAACATTGCGTGCAGCAGCAACTACAGCCTTCCAGACACTGTTCAGAGAGGTGTACTGTTTTCCCTCCTTGTAAATCTCACATTTGATGATGGACCACAGGTTCTCAATGGGGTTCAGATCAGGTGAACAAGGAGGCCATGTCATTAGATTTTCTTCTTTGATACCCTTTCTTGCCAGCCACGCTGTGGAGTACTTGGACGCGTGTGATGGAGCATTGTCCTGCATGAAAATCATGTTTTTCTTGAAGGATGCAGACTTCTTCCTGTACCACTGCTTGAAGAAGGTGTCTTCCAGAAACTGGCAGTAGGACTGGGAGTTGAGCTTGACTCCATCCTCAACCCGAAAAGGCCCCACAAGCTCATCTTTGATGATACCAGCCCAAACCAGTACTCCACCTCCACCTTGCTGGCGTCTGAGTTGGACTGGAGCTCTCTGCCCTTTACCAATCCAGCCACGGGCCCATCCATCTGGCCCATCAAGACTCACTCTCATTTCATCAGTCCATAAAACCTTAGAAAAATCAGTCTTGAGATATTTCTTGGCCCAGTCTTGACGTTTCAGCTTGTGTGTCTTGTTCAGTGGTGGTCGTCTTTCAGCCTTTCTTACCTTGGCCATGTCTCTGAGTATTGCACACCTTGTGCTTTTGGGCACTCCAGTGATGTTGCAGCTCGGAAATATGGCCAAACTGGTGGCAAGTGGCATCTTGGCAGCTGCACGCTTGACTTTTCTCAGTTCATGGGCAGTTATTTTGCGCCTTGGTTTTTCCACACGCTTCTTGTGACCCTGTTGACTATTTTGAATGAAACGCTTGATTGTTCGATGATCACGCTTCAGAAGCTTTGCAATTTAAGAGTGCTGCATCCCTCTGCAAGATATCTCACTATTTTTGACTTTTCTGAGCCTGTCAAGTCCTTCTTTTGACCCATTTTGCCAAAGGAAAGGAAGTTGCCTAATAATTATGCACACCTAATATAGGGTGTTGATGTCATTAGACCACACCCCTTCTCATTACAGAGATGCACATCACATAATATGCTTAATTGGTAGTAGGCTTTCGAGCCTATACAGCTTGGAGTAAGACAACATGCATAAAGAGGATGATGTGGTCAAAATACTCATTTGCCTAATAATTCTGCACGCAGTGTATTCTGACTTTATTTTTTATTTTTTTTACTTGAAACTTTTTTTTAAACTTTTTATTTTTGTCCCACTCTGGGACTTCAACTGTCTGTGGCATCTAAGGGGTTGTCTGAGTTATGAAAAATAAAATATAGCACTGTAAATCTGATGGGCAGCAATATATAACTTTTAGCTAAGCAAGTTTTAGGCAAAAAAAAATTATATTTCCTCATTTCCCTGGTTCTCTTCTGGCCTTTGTTTACCTGCAATAACAACAATCTCTGAGGTTTTACTCGTGAATATTTGTGCCTCTCCTGCTCTGCAAAGGGAGTGAATAAAAGTGTTGCCCTGAGTGAAATGTCTGTACAAAGTCCGAGCTGTACAATTTCACTGTTGATACACACAGGATCTTCCCCCTACCTGTTCTTGTGCAATGCCAGGGAGAGAGCAATAAGAAGCAGATGGCAGGGGGGCGTGGCCAGCACAATGACAGACACATATCTGCTCTCTCAGGCTTGTGCACGAAAAGTCATTAGAGTAGGGAGAGAAGCTGACATCACAAGTCATGTGATCCTCAGTGAAATCTGAGAAAGTAGCAACTGTAGATGCAGTAAGTGCATTGTAAGGGTACTTTCACACTTGCGGCAGGACGGATCCGACAGGCTGGTCACCCTGTCGGATCCGTCCTTCCGCTATTTCGCCGTGCCGCCGGACCACTGGTCCGTCCCCATTGACTATAATGGGGATGGGGGCGGAGCTCCGGCGCAGCACAGTAGTGCACGGCGAAAGGCCGCCGTACTAAAAGTCCTGCATGTCCGACTTTTTAGTCCGGCGGCCTCTCACCGCGAACTGCCGTACTGCGCCAGAGCTCTGCCCCCGTTCCCATTATAGTGAATGGGGACGGAGCGGCGGCACGGCGAAAATAGCGGAAGGACGGATCCGACAGGGTGAACAGCCTGTCGCATCCGTCCTGCCGCAAGTGTGAAAGTACCCTAAGCCTTTACATTTCAGAAACATACAGAACAGAAAAATAACTCGGATAACCCCTTTTAAGTAGCTAAATCATGGACTAATTAGGTGCACAGAAGCGATTAGATGAGCAAGTATTCTTTTCTAGAAAAAAAAAATGACCAAAAATCTCCCTTCCCATATGTGACAATCAGCAAGGGTGTGTGATGGTATGTATTAATGTTTGTTACCCCATCCCTTTGGATCACTGCTGTAACTGCAGCCTGCCCCTACGTCCCCTGCTGTCCTCCTTCCACTCCTCCCCTCTAGCTTAAGTGAGGGCTGCAGGTATATACAGCTCCCACTTCAACATGATATAGGTCTCTTGCTCAAAAAAGACTGCGATAGAGCTGAAATGTCACACTGCCATGGAGGAGTAAATTACACTTTTGATTGTACTTGTTTACAGTGCTGCAACTTCTTCCTCTTTTTACGTGTACTTGTGACGAAGACTTATGAATTTATGAATATGGTATTTCCACAGGATATGTTGCCAAAACTCGTTACAGCTGCAAATGATATTAAATTATTTTATTCAAGTAGATAACTGAGAGAATTCTAAGAACTTGGCTGGTATATTCCAGGCAGACCTGTAAAGTTTTTTTTTTGTTTTTTTTCAGCTATACTGTACAGGACATTGCGATCTCTGAGCATAACTTTAGGGTATGAGCACACATTCAGATTGCTTGATGCAGTTTTGGAATCCAAAATCAGTAGTGGATCATAAAAGGAGAAAATGGACAGATATAACTGTGGCGAAACCAACCTCGCCACTGGGTTTTGGAGGGGCCTGGGTACCAGCCTCTTGCCCCAGGATTATGGGCCCTCTCATCAGCCCATGCAAAAGTTAAACCCCATGGCGATTTGACTGTGTTTGCGGCATCTGAGCGCTCAGATCCAAGCCATATGGGGACATGTGGGGTTTTGAGATGTGTGACAGAACCATCTGTCTGTGTAATTGTATTGTATGTTATGTGAGGGTACCCAGTTAGCTCATTTTATTGTATTCATGTTGTCTGAGTGCCATTCACCTAATAATATGCACTCAGACTTGAGCTGTCTGGGAATGTGTTAAATGTCTATGTGTATTGTAAAGGGTGGGACATTGTATGTTTGAGTAAGTGATGTCTGTTCCATTGTCCCCACGTGTGTATTGGCCATTCCCCTTTGTCCTGAGAGATAATTGAATTGCTCCTCGGGGGTCTCCAGGGCAGAGAGGAGGAAACCATGATGCATTGTGGGGATGTATTGTGTCTGTCTATCCTGCAGTGCTGCATATCTGTCCTGTGTCACAGTCTTCATTCTGGTCCCCTAGGGGCGTGTCCACCAGATGGGAACCTGCATAAATACGGGCGGGTAGCCCTCAATAAAGAGTTCCTGTTTTATCCTTTATCATGTTGAGGCTGATGTTTGGGTAACTGATCGACGCTGGGGATTGCTATACGCTGGGAGATTTGCTATACTCCCCTGGCTATAACTACTAGCTCTTTTAAGAGCTGTTCCTGCTCTCTGGTTTTAGGAGAGGTCCACCCACTGGAGCCTGGAGCCTTGTCGTAGGTCCAGGGTAGGTAGGAGACGGCGAGACCTCAACCAAGCTTCGGCGGTTCGTGGGGTCTGCAGTGCGTACGGTGTCAAGTGGAGTGCTTGGAGTCCTCGGAAAGCACTAGGAGCATCTATTCAACGGAGGTACCCGGTCGGGGTGCTAGGCGTTCCGTTACAATAACTTCCAAAACTACATCATGAAACTTGAATGTGTCGCTGTGCACTTAGGCTAAGGCCTCATGCACACGACCGTTGTGTGCATCCGCGGCCGTTCCGTTTTCAGTTTTTTTTGACTTTCAATGGGTCTGTGGAAAAATCGGAAAATGCACTGTTTGGCTTCCGCGTCCGTGATACGTTTTTCCAGTCCGTGAAAAAAATAGAACCTGTCCTATTTTTTTCACGGACAACGGTTCACGGACCCATTCAAGTCAATGGGTCCGTGAAAAATCACGGATGCACACAAGATAGTCATCCGCGTCCGTGATCCGTGTTCGTTTTTCCTATCATTTTCAATGCAAACTTGACTTAGTTTTTTTTTTCACTTTTCATGTCCGTGGATCCTCCAAAAATTAAGGAAGACCACGGAAGAAAAAACGGTCACAGATCACGGAACAACGGAAATCCGTTTTGCGGACCGCAAAAAAAAACGGTCGTGTGCATGAGGCCTTAATGTAGACTATCAGGATTGCATGCGGATTTTCCGCGCAGAAAATCTGCACCGTAGGTCATGTACTGTACATTGTATTTTATAAGAATTTGAAATTCTCAATGCACACGATGCAGATTTTTTTCCGCACTCGTGCATGAGGCCTTAGGAAATTCCGCACCAATTGATGCGGATTGACCGCACAGATTTGCCTGCGAACACCTGTGGATTTCAGTGAGGATTCTCTGCACATGAATCCTGAACATGTGCATGTACCCTTAGGGAAGCACATAGTCCTTTGAAAGAACATGGCTCATTAGCTGTGCTGAAGAGCCCCCTTTCTTGATAGAATGCAGATCATTTCTATAAACCTAGATGTGACAAATTGTCTGTTATATATGTGAATGCCACTTAGTTTTAGGACTCTTGCACACGACTGCATTTTCCTTCAATGCTCTGTGCATTTTCTGTAGCTCGCACACTGACCCATTCGTTTTTATGGAGCCATGCACACATCTGTATTTTTTGCAGATCTGTGTGGCCGTTCTGCGTATTACAGTGCATTCGGAAAGTTCACATTATATTGCGACCTTGTGCTAAAAAAAAAGTTTCCCCATCAATCTGCGCTCATTTTCCTACAATGAGAAAGCAAAAACAGAATTTTAGAAATGTTTGCAAATTTATTAAAAAGGTAAAACTAAAATTTTGCCTGGACATAAGTATTCAGACCCTTTGCTACGGCACTTGAAGTTTAGCCTCTCATTTCTCTTTTACACCTTGATTGGAGTCCACTAGTGGTAAATTTAGTTAATTGGACATGATTTGGAAAGACACACCGCTGCCTATAAAGTCTCACAGCTGATAATGCATATTAGAACAAAAACAAAGCCATGAGGGGGAAAGAACTGCCTGTAGAGCGCAGAGACAGGACTGTGGAGGCACAGATCTGGAGAAGGATACAAAAAGTAAAATAAAAATCTTCACTAAAAGTTCCCAAGAGCACAGTGACCTCCATAATTCTTGAAGACGTTATTTGTTAATAAATATTGACAACCTATTCCCTGATAGTTGGGCTCTATGTGGGCACCGTGGCCTCTTCTTAGGCCATTTGACGTCACAGTGCATCAGTCACATAGCCTAGTTGCTGCTCAATCCCATTGAAGTGAATGGGGCTGAGTTGCAATACTAAGCATAGCCTCTGTACCTGGGAGAGATGCCGGAAGACCCCTGCCAATCTGATAATGATGACCTATCCTGTTATATATTACTGAATAACCCCTTTAAATGGAAAAAGCTTAAAACAACCAGGACTCTTCCTTGAGCTTGCCCCACCTATCTAAGTAATCGGGGGGGAAAGGGCCTTGGTAAGAAAGGTGGCCAAGAATCGAATGGTCACCCTGGCTGAGTTCCAAAGATCCTGCGTGCAGACTGAAGAAACGTCAAGAAGGTCAACAATCCCTGCAGCATTCCATCAATCTGGGTTTTATGGCAGAATGGCCATGTGCTAGTAAAGGCTCATGCACACATCCTTTGGATGTTTTGCTATTTGCAAATTGCGGATCCGCAAAACACGGATACCAGCCAGCCCCTAATAGAACAGTCCTACCCTTGCCCATAATGCGAACAATAATATAATTTTTTTTTCAGCCATGTGGACATACGGACAAGGAATGCACACAGAGTCATTTCCATTTTTTTTAGGCACCATTGAAGCGAATGGGTCCACATCCAACCTGCAAATAAATGAGAATTGGATGTAGACAAAAAATACGTTTGTGTGCATGAGCCCTAAAAGATGTGAAAGTTTAAAAAAAAAAAGCACCTAAAGGGCATTCAGACTGTGAGGAACAAGATTCTCTGGTGTGATAAAACCAATTCCAACTTTTTGGCCTCAATTCCAAGTGTCATGTCTGGAGGAAACCTGGCACTTCCCAACTGTTTTTCAGCAACTGGGACAAGGAGACTGGTCAACAGTTGAGGGGAAAATAAATAAAGCAAAGTCTAGAGATATTAATCTCTTAATGAAAATCTGATCCAGAATGCTGTGGGCCTCAGACTGGGTTGAAGGTTCACCTTCCAACAAGACAAAGACACTAAGCACACAGCCAAGGTAACACAGGAGTGGTTTAGGGTGAAAGTCCTTGAGTGGGTCAGACCAAGCCCTGACTTGAAGCCAATCAAACATCTCTGGAGAGACCTGAAAATAGTTGTCCACTGACGGTCCCCATTCAACCTGAGAAAGCTTGAGAGGATCTGCAGAGATGAATGGTAGAAAATCCCCAAAACCTTGTGGCATCATACCCAAGAAGACTGGAGGCTGTAATGACTGCCAAAGGTGCTTTAACTAAGTACTAAGTAAAGGGTCTGAATGGAATATTTTAGTTTTCCCTTTTCAATAAATTATCAAAGATAAGATGGGGTACTGAGTGCAGAACGATGGAGGAAAATCTGAACTTTTTTTTATTTTAGCACAAGGCCGCAACATAACAAAATGTGAAATAAGTGAATACGGGCACCACGGCCATACGGTCGTGTGAATGAGCAGATGTTTGGAAGTTTTGTTGGTGGTGTATCCATTACTAGAATACAGACTCTAGAACAATAAAGCGATGCAAAGAGGTTACACTTAATACATATATTATTTATTTTAAATTGAAAACACAGCTTGATCCAAGCTAACGATAATGAATTTGCAAAATTTCATTTTGGAAGATTCCATATGTCCAACTCTGAAGTGAAATGACCATCCTGTGGGTACAAGTAATACACATAACTGGCATCTTTATAAATAAGCATCGATAATGCTCTTGCTGAATGATTCAGTCACTATCAGCAATATGCAATCAAATGAAAGTGATATAACTAGATGATCTTCTCTCACTAGATGACTCCTTGAAATGGCCAGATCCCGTTTTTAATGGCAGCCACAAGCTCTTACGACCATGTTCCTGTATTTCTTTAGTATGACATTGGAGTTGTCATCAAAATAAAGCACTGATATGGCATTTAACTTGGTTGGGGCGCAGCATGGCTTTGGGACATACTCTGGATTCATAAGGTGGACCTGGTCAGTGAAGAAAAATAAGACCAATGTCAAGCAGTAGTAGGCCATTTTGAAAACACTTTAGCAAATATTTAGCATCCTGTAATAAAGAAGTTGAACAGATTAAGTACACTGTTTCCTTTAAAATCCGAGATTTTGATATTGATACCCTGTCCTCAAGATAGGTCTTCAATATCTGAATGGTGAGGGTCTAACTCCCTCAATGATTAGCTGTTTAAAGAGGCCATGGTACTCTGGTTAATGCTGCGGCTCCCTCACGGCTTACCAAGCACAGTGCCATAAATTGTTAAGTAGGTGTGCTTGGTATTGCAGCCCAGGCCCATTCACTTGAATGGGACTGAGTGGCACCTAGGCCATATAACCAATGAACGTGATGTCACTGGCCTAGGAAGAGGTCGCAGCGCTCATTGGAATACTGCGGTCGCTTCAAACAGCTGATTGGGGGGCACTGGGGGTTGGCCCCTCGCCTATCTGATATTAATGATCTCTCCTGAGGATAGTTCTTCAATAGAAAAAAGTGGACAACCCCTTTAAACCTGCAAAATGACAAGACCCCTGAAAACTGTGATAACTTTATATTGTCCAATCGGGAATATGGACAGGGTTTGTTTTCATGAGATACTTGTAGTCTTTTGGAAAAATGCATAAAAAACTCTACTAATAACATAATAAGTGGGAGTTGACATTACGGTTTCATTTTCTGTTCAAAATAAAGAAAAAAAAGGATGCTGTAGATTTCATTCTAGCACACAGTCATAAAATAGTTACATAAATTACAATGCACTGAGCCAGATAAATGGGGGGGGGGGGGGGAAGGGGACCACAATCTACTGACAGGTGGTAGTCCTGGACTTAGACCCAGCACCTATAAGTAGTGATCAGCGAACCCGTGGAAGTTCAGGTTCGCCAGGTTCGGCCAAACTTCAGGTCAAAGTTCGGATTCGGGACACGAACCCCATTTAAGTTAACGGGGACCCGAACTTTACTTTATTCATTTCCGTTAAACCATTATTATATTGGAAAATAACATAATACGTAAGACGGAATGCAAAAAGGACACCTTTAGAGGCATTCCATTTTGCATTCCGTCATAATAGAAGTCTATGGGCAGCATAACGGATCCGTGTAGTTTCCGTCAGTCATGCAGGACAGGACTCCTTCATAATGGAAACCAGGACAGATCCGTTATGCTGCCCATAGACTTCTATTATGATGGAATGCAAAATGGAATGCCTCTAAGGGCTTGTTTACATCACTGTTATGGATTCCGTTATTGTTTTCTATTATAACAGAAAATAACGGAATCCATATGACGGAATGCAAAACAGAAGCCTTTAAAATGCATTCCGTTTTGATCTGTCATAATAGAAGTCTATGGGCAATTGGAACTGTCTGGTTTCCGTTATGCAAGACGGAAAACAAAGTCCTGTCAACAGGACTTTTTTTCCGTTCTGCAAAACGGAAACCAGACAAATCCGTTATGATTGCCCATAGACTTCTATTATGACGGAAAGCAAAACAGAATGCCTTTTAAACAAGTTCCGTTATGCATTACATCATAATACAAGTCTACGGGCATAATTATGGATCCATCCTGGTTTCCATTACACAGGACTGGACTCCTGCATAATGGAAACCAGGACAGATCCGTTATGCTGCCCATAGACTTCTATTATGAAGGATCAAAACAGAATGCCTCTTATAGGCTTCCGTTTTGACTTCCATCCTATGGATAACCATGTAATAACGGAATCCATAACGGTGATGTGAACCCAGCCTAAAGGTGTAATTCATAAATCACCCGAAACCGGACTTCAGGGAAAAAGTCCGGGTTCGGGTCCGGGTACCCGAACTCGCAAAGTTCGGTACGAATCCGAACTTTGCAGTTTGAGTTTGCTCATCCCTACCTATGAGATATTTTGGGCATATATGTTCAATATGTCATCAGTGTCTCAGATGGTAAGAATCCTTCCCATTTATTGTGACCCTCAGGATGTAAAAGGTTATAGATATTGTCATGAAGCATATGTCACTCACCAGGGTTTGCACAATAGCATGGTTTGTGGCATTCATGTGAGCATTCAGTGGAAATGAGCATTCTCCTCCACAATAGTTAGCAGCATAGCCTTTTGGTGCTATTATCCAGTCCTTGAAGACACAGAGATATAGTTATTCAGATAGCTATAAATGTATACATGTGAAAATGTGTTCTTCAAGTGTAACTGCCATTCATTTTTAAATTTTATCTAATATTTAGGGACAGTTATAGGGAACATTCTTCTAATACACTTTATTTACAGAATGTGTACTTTTATAGTAGAAAACTTGCCCTGGATTGTCCCTTAGCAGCGCTCTCTAAATGAGCAGCTAACATGTCCATCTACACAGTACAGAGCGGCACTCACTGTGCAGACGGCTGGGGTTAATTCTTTTTCTCTCCCTGCTGACTCCTCTATATTTCTAGAAATTAACATCTGAATTATGCACATATATTTGCTCTGCTATATTGACACTGATCAGCGTGGCCAGCGCTGACAGTGAATAATTCTTCTGTATCCCCGGAACGCTGAGTAACTAACCAGCCGCTAGGGTCGCAAATTAGTCTGAATGCTGCAGCTTCAGTAATAACTTTGACCAATCAGTTGTCAACATGTAGGAGAGACTGTTCAATTCTGTACAGGACATGTACAGATATGGGAGACTCTGCTGCCTGTATCTGAGTATCCGCTGGATGCATTCAGCTACTGTTCAGCACCTGAGCAGAAGTGGAGCCATCCTGGATCAGCTGAGAAAGCCAATCTGTGGATGAATCACATGACTGCTGCCATCTCAAATCATATGGATGCTTTCAACATCAAAACGTAACAGTTTATTGCCATTTTATTTATATTTTTTTCCCGCAGGGTTACACAGCAAATTTGGCCATGCAAAATCAACCCTCAGACAAGTCACGCAAGAAAAGACATACTGTTGTTGCACTATTATTATGGAGCTGCAATTTGGCTGTTAAATTTTTTTTATAAAGTTTCCAAGCAAATCCCAGTCTCATGCCAGTTACATTTTGGTGTGGACTGTTATGACAGCAGTGCCCTGGGCACATTATGGAGCCTGCTGCAGTGAAACTACAACACGATCATTAGATGCAATGCCACAATGCAAGATTCCAATCTTCATGTAGGGCAACCAAAGTTTCTATGTAGCCCTAGCATGGGCAGAACTACCAGGGTAGCATACATAGCAGCTGATATGAGGATGAACTAAGGGGGTCCTCAAAAGGGTGCAGTTATTGGTAAAATGTATGTAATTTGGTATAGAAAACAAAATGGGCTCTCATTCTAAATATTACATCAATCTGCATGATTACGCTGTGTCCAGGTTGTCTATTATACCTGTACTGTACATCATTGTGGTCATTATTTCTGCACTGTGACATCACTGTGCTCATTAACTCTATACAGTGACATAACTGTTTATTATCATCACACGGTGATATCACTGTGTGCATTTTCCCGCTATTATTACATCACTATGTACATTATCCCACTGTTATTACATCATTGTATACATCATCCCACTATTATTACATCACTGTGTGCATTATCCCACTATCATTATCACTGTGTGCATTTCCCCGCTATTATTACGTCACTATGTACATTATCCCACTGTTATTACATCATTGTATACATCATCCCACTATTATTACATCACTGGGTATATTGTCCCACTATTATTACATCACTGTGTGCATTTTCCCGCTATTACGCTATTATTACATTACTATGTACATTATCCCACTGTTATTACATCATTGTATACATCATCCCACTATTATTACATTACTGGGTATATTGTCCCACTTTTATTACATCACTGTGTGCATTATCCCACTATTATTATCACTGTGTGCATTATCCCACTATTATTACATCTAGTGATGAGCGAAGCAAGCTTTAGATGTTACATTTGAAGTCGCTTCATTCAAAACTTCGGATTAATACTGTACGGAGATCCGTCTCCGTACAATATTAGAATGTATGGGCTGCGGTGAGCCGAAGTCTGTTATTCGCAAAGTTGCACGTGACTTCGTTGAATAACTTCAGCAATTGAAAACCACTTTAAAACTTGAAACCGAATTTGGGTTAGGTTCTGAGGTACCAGTCTGAACCGAACCCGAGTTCGGTTTCAAGTTTCAAAGTGGTTTTCCACTTTAAAAATAAGCAACCGAAGTTATTCAACGAAGTCACGCGCGACTTCGC
Organism: Bufo bufo; assembly: GCF_905171765.1. NCBI lineage: Eukaryota > Metazoa > Chordata > Amphibia > Anura > Bufonidae > Bufo > Bufo bufo. The sequence goes on along the minus strand of NC_053393.1, from coordinate 375,840,173 downwards.
AAATAACTAACTTCGTTGAAGCCGATACATTCTAATACTGTACGGAGACGGATCTCCGTACAGTATTAATTCGAAGGTATGAACAAAGCGTCTTCGGATGTAACATCCGAAGCTCGCTTCGCTCATCTCTAATTACATCACTGTGTGCATTATCCCCCTATCACTATATCATTTTCCGTGTGCTGTGACATCACAGTGTGCATTAGGGAAACCAGTTTTTCTGAACTTGCTGCTGAAAGTTGTCATGATGGAGTGGGGCCTCATTCCAAGTTTTTCTGTGGGGTCCCATGTTTATTCCTTACGCCCCTGAATGATCACAGTGTACTTTATATGAACACCATGACCTTCTCATAGTACAAGACATATTTATTATGGCATTCTAACCTCATTTGTGCAGAAACATAGAAAAGCAAGATTTTGGTGATGTAGACTTTTAACAAGTAGTTTAATCACATCATGTGCGACATTCGCTTTAATAAATAATAATTATTCTTATAATTTGATGACATTACTATACAGACTATACAGCCTGTTGTCCTCACCTGCCAACCCAAGTCTTGAAAACTGACATACAACTCATGTTTCCGACAGGCTGTTTTAAGGTCACTGCTGTTGTAATCTGACAGGGAAAAAAATATAATAATCATTATTATAATAAAATTTTAATACATGTATATACCTTGGTTGCTAAAAATATAGAAGGAGAATTTTCTACTTGGCAGCCATCTTTAATTTGCACCATGATTTATGACATTGGAATAACTGACTGCATTACATTTCATTATGTTCCCTCTGGCTTCTGTATCTCCTAATGAAAACTAAACAGTTATGTTAATGGTTCCTCTATCCTCCTTGATTTCATCAGCGTTTTTCAGTGCTGTGGTGTTCCAATTAAAACAAAGCTCAGTGCAGCCTTTGATCCAGATATTTCTGTGTAAAAAAAAAGCAGCGGCGTGGTAGACATAAGAGCGCAGGATTTGTATCATTTAGGGCTCGTTCACACGACCGTGCTGTTTTTTGCCGTCCACAAATTGCAGATCTGCAAAAAACGGATGCCGCCCCTGTGCCTTCCGCAATTCGCGGAACGGAACAGGAGGCCTATTAGAAAAACGGACAAGAATAGGACAGGACTCATGATTTTTGCAGGGCCACGTAAACGGAGCAATGGATGCGGACAGCACACAGAGTGCTGTCCGCATCTTTTGCGGACCCATTGAAATGAATGGTTCCGTATGCGGACCATATGCGGAACGCAGAAAACGGTCCGTATACGGAAAGCAAAATACGTTCATGTGAACCAGCCCTTAGATGAGTGCTACGCAGCGACTTGTGGCCGCGTGACATCAAGAGCGGAAACTGTGTGCTGCCAATCGCAACTAATTATAGTAAATGTGCTCATGCAGAAATCCAGCAGGTTTGGATTTCTGTAGACTCTTGTGTTAACACCTTCACTATCATTAGTTGCCATGTAGTAGCGCAGCATTGCGATCTTACATTAAATGTCCAGAAGTTGCCTTGTAGCCTTAGCCTTAAAGGGAACCTGACGCTATAAAAATCCAATGTAATCTGCAAGCATCATGTCATAGAGCAGGAGAAGCTGAGCAAATTGATCTATAGTTTTATGGGAAAAGATTCTGCATATCCTGTATTTTATTCATTTAAATTCTTGCGTGTTCTGGGTTTTGAAGTCAAAGAGGCTGTCCTATCAGTGATTGACAGCCAGGCTCGGACTGGCCCACAGGGGTACAAGTGAATTCCCCGGTGGGCCCCTGAGCAAGGTGGGCCCCTAGTCTCCCACCCCCTGCACAAATGGCACATAATACAGTAGACTTACTGCACTACTTACATATATTCAATGTACAGCACCTCCACCATCCTATGTTCATATTAAAAACCTGATAGATTATTAAAGAAACTCCCCAGTTTATTATTATAGACACGATCAGAGTTGAGATGACTTCTAGGTATAGAGGAAAGCTACCAGTGTCCTCTTCTCCCCAAGGACCTACCTTCTTAAAGTTGCTGCAGGGACCCCTATATTCAATCATCTGGTAGCATCTTACTGCTGTGTGAGCAGGTTATATTTGAATGTATCCGTACGGTGGACCCCCAAAATAAATTTTACTGGTGGGCCCTAGGCACCCCAGTCCGGCACTGTTGACAGCTATCTCTGTATACACAGTCATAGGGGGAAGGCTGTCAGTCACTGATAGGACCGTCTCCTTGTCTTCAAAGCCCAAAATGAGCAGGATTTTAAATGAATAAAATTAAAGTTTTACAGAATCTTTTCCCATAAAACTATAAATCAATCTGCTCAGCTCCTCCTGCTCTATAACATGCAGCCTGCAGCTCAGACATCATGTTCAACGTGACAGTTTCCCTTTAAATAAATAATTGAGAGATTTAAAAACTAAGAGTAAGAATTCAGATAATAAATCCCTAAAGCATAAAATAAACCTCTATGTATCTGTAATATATACACATTTTTTAAATGCAATCCCAAACTTAAAGACACATTCCCTAAGTAACAATAGTTCTGGAACATCTTTTCTTACCATTCTATGCTGTACCGTTCCTCTATTATGCCTATTAGAGGTTTATGGTTATTATCCCTGCTTGACGTTTATGAATGAATTGCCAAAATCTGAAATAAAGGTCCATCTGGGTGTTACCAATGGGGAGGGGGGGGGGGGCGTCGGAGCAAGGATGTCCCAGCACAGTCTGAAATTAGCATCACTGATTGGATAATGTCATATATTTATTGTAGAGTGCTGGCAATTCATTCAGTAACTTCTAGTATGAATAATAGGTGAATAACACAATAGAGGTATATGAAAAAAAGATGCTCCAGGATTGTCATTACATGGGGAATGCAGAGAACAGTTAATAAAACAAATGTGAGGAGAGGTGACCTTCCGCTGAATATGCAGAATCTGTATGCATTCATTTAAGTGTACATTCTGCTACTTGTGCTTCAGTCATGTCTTGACAAACAGAAAAAGAAGCTACCTCCTCTTAGACCCCTGGGTCTACTATCCCTGTCCAGTTCCAGAGCCAACATACAATCCCTTCTTCAGCCTCCGTCTGTCAGCTCTTCCTGGCAGTTAATTATTGTTAGTGAACTCACCCATTTCCATGTTAAAAAGGACCTGTCCCAACATGTCTTTTTAGTACATACCTGTATTTCCAGAGAGATAACAATTTTGCATTGTCTTTTTTAAAAACATTATGTTTTTCTGTTCCTCTGTCTTTCCTCCATACAATGTATGAATACATTGACAAAGGGGCATTAGCAAATGGGGTCTGTCCTTACACAGTCTGACATTGTCCAATCAGGGCTGACAGTGGCAGAGTATATATTGATGCGGGCCTTTAAGGGGGTGTTCACATTTGCGTTATAAATTCCGTTACAGGGTTCCATTATAACAGAGTTATAATGACATTTTAGGACAGAATGCAAAATGGAACCCTTTAAGAGGCATTCCGATTTGCTCCGTCCTAACACATGTCTATGGCCACAAATAATGGTTCCATTTTGTTCTATTATATATGATGGAAAAAAAAGTCCTGTCGCCGTCCTGCCGTTTTGCATTCCGTCCTAGAATTTTGTTATATTCCGTTATAACTCTATAACGGAATTCCTAGTGCAGGTGCGAACCTGCCCTTACAAGGGAAATGATAATGTCTAGTTGTCAATTTATTCATAAATTTGTAGGAGAAATAACAGAGGAATGGCACAACAGGTCATTATAAGAAAAGGGTCTCCAGACTAATTTTGTAGATAATACACACATTTACTAAAATAGACAAATCTTCAAAGAGGACCTGTCCCCTCTCCTGACATGCCTGTTTTAATAGGTTCATGCATTCCCATGTGATAACAATTCTGGAGCATCTATTCTTATGTCTGTATATTGTGCCATTCCTTTATTATTTCTACTAGAAGTTATCAATGAACTGCTAGCAGTCTGCAGTAAGGGTACAGAGGGGAGGTAACAAGCTGGGGGTGTGTACCTGCAAAGTCTGAAAATGGCATCACTGATTGGATAGAGTGAGTCTGTGCAGGTACACACCCCCAACTTGTTACCACCTTTACCCTTACTGCAGACTGCTAGCAATTCATAACTTCTAGTAGAAAAATTTAAGGAATGGAACAACATACAGCCAAAAGAATTAATGCTCCAGAATTGTTATGACATGTTAACATGAAGCTATTAAAACAGTCATGTCACGAGTGGTGCAAGGTCCTCTTTAAGAACCCAGTTTAAGAACTAGTTCAGCCTTTATAAAGGCAGCAAGCAGCAACATCACTGTTCTCAAAAAAACATTCCCCAATGTCTTTAAAAGTCGAAATTACTGGAGAACAATGTAACAGATATATGAGTGGAAATGCCCTACCACCAGTTCTACAACTTTCTGTGGTGAGATGGAATAACGTTCTCAGAGGAGGCGCAAATATTCTTTCTCCTACTTTTTACATAGACACAAAAATGTGCGCTGTACAGGAGACAAGACAAAAACCTCTTCCAGTGCAGTCACATCTGAGTGTAAAAACATCTGCTTTAACGTAGGACTTGCTGCTTAGATCAGGTTTCCGAGTTTTGGCTGCATAACAACCAAAGGACACAGTCTTCTCATCACAAAAGTAATTTTAAAACAGAAGCTCTGCTTTTCAGTTTAAGACATGGACCAGAGGGATAGCTTACATTTCAGGGAAATCAAGTCAGAAACGAGAATTTTTATTTAAAAATTTTCCCAATTTTAGAGCCCATACCATTGATAAACTGCTCTTTTCCTACTTTATTACTTTTAACTGCACAGGTACCTGATCCGTTTCCAGAGAGGACATCATAGTCCACGACTATGTTCTCTGAAAATAAGCTGTGAAAGAGAAAACGCCCCATGGACACAGCAATGTAGTGTGTACGGCACTGTGCAGAGGCACCCAGAGTCCACATGAGCCCGCATTATGTAATGGCTACTAGAGGAACTCAAGGCTGCACAGAGACAGGGATTCAAAATTTTTAATAAAGAGCAATTGAAAAAATTATTTTAGCTCAAAAAGAGCACAATGCCCCAGCCCCCCCCCCCCCCCCCCCCCCCCCCCCCCCCCCCCCCCCCCCCCCCCCCCCCCCCCCCCCCCCCCCCCCCCCCCCCCCCCCCCCCCCCCCCCCCCCCCCCCCCCCCCCCCTTATGCATCTACCTGGAAAATGTGAGTATCATAGCCAGGCTTTCTTCCACCCGAGGCAAAGATTAATTTTACTGCCCTGATCCAAAATTCATTTTACCATTCTGGTCCTGTATTAAAATACCCTAGCCAAGGCAGAGTGACCTGTTACTTAGTACCCAGGGTATGTGCCTCATCACCACGTGTCTGCAGCATTAACAAAGATGGGACATTGGTATTGATAGTATTGATATTTACGTTGCATGAAATAGAACAGTAAATCACAAGATTCTTCCTAAAAGTGAACATATATGACTAATTGATTCAACACACGCCACTGACTTTTTCACATGTCTGAATCTGCCTGGATGACCTTCAACAAAACGCATAAAAATTTGCTTCCACTTCACATCCTGTTCTCCATAATTGAAATCTCTTTGCGGCTTAAAGAAACTCCTGATATTTTGGAAATAGCTCAATATAAAAGGTTCAATTAAAAATAATGATGATGGCAAGGAGAAACTTTTGCTGGTGTCCCTGGCTTTTTTTACGTTAATGGAAACCACATTACTTTTCCCCCCTCCTTTATATATCAGAAGTAATTCAAGATTTCCAGACGTTTCTCTTAAGTGTAGGCAATGGCACACGTTATATAAGAAAATCTACATTTTCTTATACTGGGAAGAACAGAGTAGCAGACTACTCTGGCTGGAGCCATATTTAGTCCAAGGAAAATACCCTGTCCTATGAGATCAGGAAAGCATTTCCCAGAGCAAGCTTTTGGAACAGCTTCCCTGATCCAACAGCGTAGGATCTGACCCCATCTTTGCTGATCTCTGAATATGGGGACTGATACATAGGAAGAAACTGCAACATTTCATAGAGCCATAGATGAGACATTGGGTCTTATTTATCAAAATTTCAGAAAATCTAGTTTAATTGCCAAGAGCTCCCAATCACAGTTCAGTTTTATTTTTGGCACTGGGGCATTTTTATGGGCACTGCTGCATCAGTAACTGTGCTGTGGTGGACACTACTGAATAGCTGACATCTTTTGGGGGCCAAATGCATATGGCTGAATAAGATGAATATTTCAATAAAGTGTATGGGTCCTCGGTGAGATAACTGCAGCTCGGAATGAAAAACGTAGAGAGTATTTCTCCTAGTCTTATTCTGTTTCCTGTACTTTCTGTACTGACACATTTTTATAAAACTATCTTATACAGTATCGCTCTTCAGAAGGTCTGAACTGGTACCACCACTGACTACATTATACACAATTTACAGAAACTTCCTCTGTCAATGCTTTCTTAACCACTTCCCATCTGGGCCCTTTGCCCCCTTCCTGACCAGGCCAAATTTTGCAAAACTGACATATCTCACTTTATGTGGTAATAACTTTGGAACACCTTTATTTATCCAAGTCATTCAGAGATTGTTTTCTCGTGACACATTGTACTTCATGATAGTCATAAATTTGAGTCAAAATATTTCACCTTTATTTATGAAAAAATCACAAATTTACCCAAAAATTTGAAAAATTCGCAATTTTCTAAATTTCAATTTCTCTGCTTTTAAAACAGAAAGTGATACCTCATAAAATATTTATTATTTAACATTCCCCATATGTCTACTTTATGTTGGCATCATTTTGGAAATGTCATTTTATTTTTTTAGGACGTTAGAAGGCTTAGAAGTTTAGAAGCAATTCTTCAAATTTTTAAGAAAATTGCCAAAACCCACTTTATAAGGACCAGTTCAGGTCTGAAGTCACTTTGTGGGGCCTACATAGTGGATACCCCCATAAATGACCCCATTGTAGAAACTACACCCCTCAAGGTATTCAAAACCGATTTTACAAACTTTGTTAACCCTTTAGGCGTTCCACAAGAATTAAAGGAAAATGGAGATCAAATTTTTAAATTTCACTTTTTTGGCAGATTTTCCATTTTAATCAATTTTTCTCTTTAACACATCGATGGTTAACAGCCAAACAAAACTCAATATTTATTACTCAGATTCTGCGGTTTACAGAAACACCCCACATGTGGTCGAAAACTGCTGTATGGGCACACGGCAGGGCACAGAAGAAAAGGAACTCCACATGGTTTTTAGATGCCATGTCCCATTTGAAGCCCCCTGATGCACCCTTACAGTAGAAACTCCCAAGAAGTGACCCCATTTTGGAAACTAGGGGATAAGGTGCCAGTTTAATTAGTACTATTTTTGGGTACATATGATTTTTTGATCATTCATTATAACACTTTATGGGGCAAAAAATTGGTTGTTTTAGCACAGTTTCTATTTATTTATTTTTACAGCGTTCACCTGAGGGGTTCAGTCAAGTGACATTTTTATAGAGCAGATTGTTACGGACGTGGCGATACCTAATATGTATACTTTTTCTCATTTATTAAAGTTTTACACAATAATAGCATTTTTGAAACCAAAAAATTATGTTTTAATGTGTCCATGTTCTGAGAGCTATAGTTTTTTTATTTTTTGAGAGATTTTCTTATGTAGGGGCTCATTTTTTGCGGGATGAGGTGACGGTTTTATTGGTACTATTTTGTGGGACATACGCGTTTTTGATCACTTGGTGTTGCACCTTTTGTGATGCAAGGTGACAAAAATTGCTTGTTTTGACACAGTTTTTTTTTTTTTTTTTTTTTTTTTTACGGTGTTCACCCCGAGGGGTTAGGTCATGTGATATTTTTATAGAGCTGGTTTTTACGGACGCGGCAATACCTAATATGTATACTTTTTTTTATTTGTTTCACTTTAACACAATAATAGCATTTTTGAAACCAAAAAAATGATGTTTTAGTGTCTCCATGTTCTAAGAGCTATAGTTTTTTTATTTTTTGAGAGAATTTCTTATGTAGGGGCTCATTTTTTGCGGGATGAGGTGACGGTTTTATTGGTACCATTTTGTGGGACATACGCGTTTTTGATCACTTGGTGTTGCACCTTTTGTGATGCAAGGTGACAAAAATTGCTTGCACAGTTAGGTCATGTGATATTGTTATAGAGCTGGTTTTTACGGACGCGGCAATACTAAATATGTCTATTTTATTTTATTTTTTCTATTTTAAATTTTTTTTTTTATTCCTTACTTGGGATTTTTTTTTTTTTACATGTGAAACTTTTTTTTATTTTATTTTTTCAACCCTTTATTTTATTTTTATTTTATTTTACACTTTTCGTCCCCCATAAGGTCATACAAGACCTCTGGGGGACATTTACTTCACTTTTTTTTTTTTTTTTCACTGTTGATTTTTCCTGTAACTGGGGCTGACATAGTAGCCCCAGTTACAGGACAAATACACCCCTAGAGAGGCTGTACAGCAGAAATCCTGCGCTGTACAGCCTCACAGCAGGGCTGATCGAGGTCTCTGAGAGACCTCACACAGCTCCTGCACACTCCGGTCACGGCGGTCACATGACCGCCGGGCCGGAACAGGAAGCGCACAGCGCTTCCTGCTCTGCAGACACAGCGCTCGGTGAGCGCTGTGTCTGCAGCGATCGTGAAGGCAGGGACACCTGGGCACTGTCCCTGCCTTGTCTTAGGGTTGCCCTGCTGTCACTGACAGCGGGCAACCCGATCAGCAGCTGCACGATTAGCGTGCAGCTGCTATTTCTGACAGGACGTTTTAAAACGTGCTGTCAGAAATAGACGTCCACCCATAGGACGTTTATATCCTATGGGCGGACGTGAGGCGGTTAAAGATACATGACATTAAATACAAATTGATAGAAAAGCACTATACCTGTTACACTGGAAACTCTGGATACATCTTGAGAATGAGAGTAGCGGTTACGATTCTGGTTCTTGCGGTTGCTTGTTGCAGATCTAGCTGTCCTCAGGTGAACCTCGCTTGCTTTAAAAAAAGCGACCATGAATGGCTGCTTGTCATATGGGCCATCTCTGCCAACCAAACCTGCGGCTTTTGTGTTTACATTTTGACCTGGAACAAAATGACAGAAGTTATTACTGAAATATGGTATATGTATATATGAATGTATGCGTGGAAATATCCACACGAGTGGTCTGCTTACATATAACCATGATCAAATATAACTGAAAAATAGTTTTCCCTGCAAAGGCATACAGGAGGCAAATAGAGGTAGGAAAAGTAAAATTAAGGTATGAAATCCATTTTTTAGGAATAGTCTCACTTCAACTTCAAGAGGACCTGTCACCTCTCCTGACATTTCTGTTTTAGTAACTACTTACATTCCCCCGTTCTGGAACATCTGTTCTTAAGACTCTATGAGGTGCCATTCTTTTATTATTCCTTCTAGACGTCATGAATGAATTACCACCAGTCTGAGGTAAAGGTATAGATGGGTGTTACCAGTTAGGGGGTGTCCCTGCATAGTCTTACTCTATCCAATCAGCGCTGCCAGTGGTAGACTGTGCAGGGACACCCCCCCTGCTGTACCCTTACTGCAGACTGCTGGAAATTCATTAATTTTCTGTCGTGTTTTAATACAGTATGTTCCGATGCAAGATCCAGGCACCTGAACTACACTGCTCAATAGGGGAGATTTATCAAACTGGTGTAAAGTAGAACTGACTTAGTTGCTGATAGCAACCAATCAGATTCCACCTTTCATTTTCCAAAGGAGCTGTAAAAAATGAAAGGTGTAATCTGATTGGTTGCTATGGGCAACTAAGTCAGTTCTACTTTACACCTTTTGTGTTTTTTGGGCAATACATACAATTTATTGATTAGATTTCATAAATGTTTTTCGGAATTCTTTCAGAAGGAATTAAAAAGAAAAAAAAAATAACTCCACCCTAAAAATAACTCCACCCTAATGTTATTAGTGTTTTTCAGCTGTTTACCATGTGGTAAAAATATGTATAGCATTTTTTACATTTTAGTTTTAAAGGAAAAAAGTTATTTTTGGAGTGCTACATTCTGAAAGCCATATAAGGGCTTTCATGGGACGAGTTGTAGTTTTTATTGGTACCATTTTGGAGTACATATCATTTGTAGACTATTTTTTATAATTTTTTGAGGAAATGGAAAAAAAATCTGCAGCATAATTAATAAGATATCTATTCTAAGGGCTCATGCACACACCTGTGTGTATTTTTCAGTCCGCAAATACGGATCTGCAAAAAAAACAATGACATCCATGTGACGTCCGTGTTACATCCATTTTTTGGGCGGATCAATTGTAACAATGATGTCCTTGTCTGCAAACCGAACAAGAATAGGACTGTTCTATGTTCTATTTTTTTGCGGATCGGACATGTGGACATACGGAGGCAGAATGCACACAGAATCATTTCCGTTTATTTGCAGCCCCATTGAAATTAATGGTTCCACATAGGGGCTGCAAAAAAAAAATTATGGAACGGACATGGACAAAAAATACGTTGTGTGCATGAGCCCTAAGAGTCATTATGGCAATATCAAATGTGTATATTTTTAAGGTTAATAATTTTTTTTTTATGGGGGGGGGGGCTTTTTATTTTTATTAAATGTTATTGAACACAATTTTCCTTTATTTTGGGAAGGCCCACAAGGGGACTTAGAGCAGTGATCCTTTATCCCATATATAATGTTTTGGAAATCATAGTATTCTAAAGCAGTATAGCCTATTAGGGCCCCACAGATGATACTGATGGCAGACCTGGGGCCTTTGTTAGGTCCTCAGCCGCCATTGTAATGCATCTATACTCCTAGCTAGCTAGTGTATTACTGTTGCGCTCCTGTTATGATCTCATGGGGACATTGGGCAGTGATGGGTCTTCTTATCTATGATTTAATTATGGCTTGTATATCCATAAGGGCTTTCTCTACTCTAGTATGCTATGATCCAACATAATATAGGTGAATTACTGGTCTGTTAGACCGCTCATAAAATCCTATAACAAAGGGCCCAAGGTCACCTCTCTGGATGCCCTGCTGGCTTTGACCAAAAAAATAAAAAATGAACTGAAATGTGTCAGAAAGCTGGGCTGTGTGAACCAGGCCTTTTTTGGTTTTATTTAAATAAGATTTTTTTTTCGGTTTTATTTAAATATAACCTAATCACAGTACAGATGGTAAAGTTTTACAACTTTCTAATGTACTTGATATTTCAATGTCTTCAAGATAATTCTTTGCTGTCAGTGAGTGAAAACACTCATTTAAATTGAAAGCCTGCACACTGGTACATACTGATTCACATTAGACTGCTTTCTCATGGCTGTATTTCTTTAATGAAATGCGGTGCGTAATGGCCACATTTCCCGGACCAAATACAGCTCATGTGAGCCAAACTCACTGCATTATAGTGATCTATAATGACGTGAGTTCCAGACCAACTGCGGGTTTAATGTCCCATGCCCAAATAATGCTGTGAGTACAGGACATTAGACCCCTGGTTGAGCCAGAACTTATAGCATTACAAATGACTATGATGCAGCGAGTTCAGCCGTGGTCGGCCCATGAAATGAGGCCATTATATGGATTTCATTTCACAGACGACACAATGGCATTTCAAAAAAGCCTTAAACAGGAAAACTAATTTAAAACTCTACTAGCTTTTTTGGGGGTATTGTTTTTTTTTTGGCATGCTTTACTTCTACATTATTTTTCCTGAATGCCACACCCTGAGCATGCTACTGTTTAAAAAAAATGCCAAAGGACAAAACAAAACAAAAAACAGAAACTGTCTTGACCCCTTCATGACATCCGCTATGCATGGCAGATGTTGGAACTTTAAAGATGGCGCATGCTCTGGAGTGGAGCAGGTGCATAGCTGGTGGGTTTCTAGTGTTTCACCCAGCAGACACACAGGGCTAATGTCTGTGATTGGTGATATTGCCAATCATAGACGTTTAACCGCTCAGATGCTGTGGGGAAGTCATTCCTTGGTGATGATAAGCTGTAACCTGTGTGAGTCTACCAGGCCTATTACAGGTATATTCCTATGAATACCTGCAGATGGCAATGCTCCAAAGGAATATAATGAATTTCCCATACAATACTGTATTAAACCACAGTAGTGTATGGGAGAAGCGATCTAATGATCACATGTTGAGGTCCCCTAGGGTGGCTTAAAAGAAGTAAAAAAGTTTAAAAAAATATAAACAAAATAAAAAAATATAAAAATTCTAATCACCTCCTTTCCCATAATACAAATACAAATAAACAATTAAAATATAAAGATCATTTGCACTGCCATGTCCCAAAATTCCCAAACTATTAAAATATAAACGTATTTATCCTGTACGATGAACGCCATAACAGAAAAAGACATGAACATTTTTTTAATATAAAGTGATCACAAAGTCATACACACCCCAAAATGGCATCACTGAAAACTACAGGTCACCCCGCAAAAAATTAGCCTTCACAAAGCTCCATAATTGTAAATATAAAAAAATGTTACAGGGAGTCAGAATATGGTGATGAAAATGTATTTTTAGGTATTAAAACACAAGAAAAACTAATCAAATGTGGTGTCACCGTAATCGTACTGACCCAGAGAATGATCAGTTTTACTACATAGGGAACGTCGTAAAAACAAAGCCCCTAAAAATGTCAGACTTGGTTTTTTATTCAATTCCACGCCATTTGAAATTGTTTTCCAGTTTGCCACTACATTATATGCAAAATTAAATGGTGCCATTAGAAAGTACAATTTGTCCTGCAAAAAATAAGCCCTCAAATGGAAACTGAAAAATATAAAAGTTATGGCTCTGGAAAGGCAGGGAGTGAAAAACTAAAATGCAAAAATGGAAAATTGCTTTGATATTTAACTCCTTGAGTCCCAGAGGATTTTTCGTTTTTGCGAAGGAATGGCTCCACTGATCACTGCATGGTTTTCAGCATTTAGATGCTGTGGTCACATTTGACCTCATGATCTAAAGGGTTAAATGTCTGTGATCTGCGTTATTGCTATGGCGCCCACTGTGTTTTGCTGAAAAAATACATCAGCTTAAGCTGTTACCTGAAAGTCTATGGAAAATAATAAATGCAGGATAGTTAAGTGTTTTTATGCTACTAGCATTTTTTTTTATTTGGTGCCATACTTTTTGTGTCTCTGACACTTTTTTTTTTTTTATGAAGGATGTAGAAACTATAGCATATCTTTCCAGATAGAAAAATGCCATCCACAAATTTGTTTTGGAAAAAAGGCACTAAGAAAAAAAATACAAAATTCCATGGAATTTTTAAAGATTTGGTTAAAAAAAGCACCACAGCAAATTTGTGCGTGAAGGAAGCCTTAAAGAGTTCTAAGAATTTAGAAGACAGGATCTGCTTTTACAGAAACTGCTCCCCTCGTGTCTATAGGCTGTGCTTAGTAATGTGGCTCATCCTCACTCTGCAGTATCTGCAGCCACACAAGGAAAGAGTCTGGGGATAATTTTGGATCAAGAAATGAGCCTCCGTCCCCAGATTAAAGAAGTAATACGGAAAGCAAACTTCGCCCTATTCCTTCTAAAAAAAGCCCCACCGTTTCTCCCCAACACATGCAGACAGGTCGTGGTGGGAGCGCTAGTTAACTCTCACCTGGACTATGGCAATGCAATGTATGCGGGGCTACCAGAGAAAGATCTGAGAGCTCTGCAACTCTGTCAAAACAGAGCCATCCGGCTCATCAAGAAACTAGATTGGACAGACTCTGTTACAAAAGCACGCAGGGAACTCCACTGGCTCCCAGTGAAAGAGAGAGTGCAGTTCAAGCTGTGCTGCTTAACACACAAAGCTCTCTACAAAACAGGCCCCATTTATCTGCAAAAAAAGATAACACGTTACCATCCTCCTAGAGAACTGAGATCCACCTCAGCCTCCCTTTTGTCGGTGCCAAGAACCCGCCTCAAGACAAGGGGGGACAGACGTTTCTCAGTATTAGCCCCCAAGATCTGGAACTCCCTCCCAGAACATATTAGAACTATACCAGATTACCTGGAATTCAGGAAGCTGGTTAAGACCTGGCTATTTGTGTAGGATGACGTAGGGGCCCACCAATACAGCCGTCCACAAGCGCTTCGATCGGATTGAGTTCCTCTAGAGCGCTATATAAGGACTTAGTAACATAACATAACATAACAGATATAGCGCAATGTCATGACTGATGCTAATTTTGGAAGAACATCAGACTCTCATTTCTAATTACATCCAACTACTATAATGTTCCCAAAACTGTATTGTAGAGTGGCCCCTACATTCTCAGGATTGGTTGGGGTCCTGGCAATAAAAAGTGACAGCATATCTTGTTGATATGACATCACTTTCTGTGCTGGCAAAAACTCTATAAGAAAGTGTTAAGGTTCCAGGAAGAGAACCTTCGTCATTGATCTCGTTCATGCACACTAATATTCCATCTAGGGAAAGTATGACAAATCTAATCATAAATTACCATCTCTGGTCTCCACGCTAAGCTGCAGTCCAAGATTGTGTCGAGGATTCATTACCCATAAGTTGCTGGTTGCAGTAATATCAAACTCCAGCCATCCTTCTTCAGAAGCCCACACTGCCTGGGTATCCAGGAGAAAAACATCAGTCTCCCTGTCAACCGAAGAAGAAAAAAAATATTATTGTTTAGTATTGCAAATATTCAAGGGGTTTTCTGGGATTCATATTTTGATGACCTATTTTGATGACCTATCCTCAGAGTTGGACTCAGCTCCTTGAAGAGGTGGCGGGAGTGCTCGATGTCCTTAGGACAGGTCATCAATATAGGAGTCTGGACAACCCCTTTAAGAATAAATATACAGGGGTGGCCGCAATGCAGCTTGTAGGTTTTTGTGTAGCTGCTGTGGCACTGTTATGGCTTGCATATTTCAGTGGGAATTTTTATTGCTGATCATGTGAGCAGTCGCCCTCTGACTGACAGTGGGTATGGAATCACTCTGTTATCCAACAGATTTGGCTTTGGGCTAATCCTAAGAACCTTATTCTGGCAGTCCCCTGGTATTCACCCTTTAACCCCTAGAAAAAAATGTTAGCTGATTTTGGGATAAGTTGTCTAGAAAAAATTCTGGTTGGCAACCCTGTTCTTCTACTATGATGTTGTATTGTGAGGGTTCTCATTCATCCAGGTCATGGTATATCAGTAGTAATAAGTCCGAGCAAGTGAACGTATATCTTTTTTTTCTTGGATATGTTTCGCTAGTCACCCGACTGGATATTTCAATTAAAATGGCTTGTATGAGAATTCTCCGTCATTAAATACTGGTGCTTCAGTCATGGAGGTGAGATGTTAATTGCATTCGTATGACTAAAGCTATTAGGTTTGAGTAAACTGCCTTGGGAGAGATGTTAGAATAGCTTTGTAAGTGACAGACAATAGATGTAGTGCCAGTGAGGAGTGCCAGAAGTTGTACATTGGGTGAACAAAGAAGCTATACCAGCATATTGCCCAGTACAGAAGAGTCAACACCTGCGGTCAGGACTCAGTTGTATACCTACATCTGTTGACAGTAAGGTTTGCGTCTTAGACACAGAGGAAGACTTGTTCAAAAGAGGTGTGAAAGAAGCTATTTATGTTAAATTGGAGAAACTAAGCTTGAATAGAATGCACTTACAATGCTGTTCTAACACCTCTCCCAAGGCAGTTTAATCACACCTAATAGCTGCAGTTATACTAATTTAATTTACGCCTTACCTTCATTAGTGAAGCATGAGTCACCAGTATCTAATGTTGGAGATTTCTCGTACAACCCATTTTAATTGAAAAAGCCAGTTGGATGAGCAGCAAAATGTCTTTAAAAAAGTCCAGTTGCTCTGTTTTCAGTTTATTTTTGAAAATTCGAAATAATTCAAAATGAATAGGCCATGAAATTAAAGGTTTTGTCCCACAAGCAAAATATTTTACATTTTTCAAACCAGCATCTGGATCTCAATACCTTTGTAATTTCATGTTATTCAAAATTTAGAAGAGCCACATAGCTATTCAATAAAATCTATCTCTATAGCACCACCTGTTTGTTCTTTTCTTCATTTCTCTGTCCACTTTGCTGCAGTAGAAGCAACCTTTACAGTTTCATCCTCCAGTTGCCATCAGCCCTATCTACTGTTAGAAGCTGTGACAATTACAGCGAAAAAGGCAGCTGCAGTAGAAAGGACATGCCTCCTCGAGAAAGGACACCCTCATGAGCTGCCAGTTTTAAATAAATCTCGCAGAGCAATTGGAGCAATGAATGGGGCAGCTCTGGACCCATGTGCAGAACAGGGCTAGTTAAAGTTTTGTTAGAAGTTGTCCTATATGATTGTACACTATATTTTTTTACATTAATATTTGGATAGCCCCTTTAAATTTTCTTTACATGTGAGGTATCTGCCATACAAACAATAGATGATTTAATAAAATTTTAAAACTGCAAGCAAAATACACTGCCTGTCCCCCAAAAAAAATTGCCACCTGGATTTAACTAAGCAAATAGTTATGAGCCTCCTATTGGACAATTACTGCATGGGCAATTATCTTTCAGCTGGCAATACGTTATTTAACCCCAACTGGTGCAATGAGTTGCTTCTTATTTCTTAAACAACCATGTTGAAAAACATCTTGTGGTCATGGAAAAGATGTTAGTCTGTTTGAGAAAGGTCAAATCATTGGCATGCATCAAACAGAGAAAACATCTAAGGAGATTGCAGAAACTACTAAAATTGGGTTAAGAACTGTCCAACGCATTATTAAAAACTGGAAGGATAGTGGGGACCCATCGTATTCGAGGAAGAAATGTGGCAGGAAAAAAATCCTGAATGATCGTGATCAGCGATCATTTAAACGTTTGGTGAAATCAAATCAAAGAAAAACAACAGTATAACTCAGGGCTATGCTTAATAGTGAAAGTAAGAGCATTTCCACATGCACAATGTGAAGGCAACTCAAGGGATTGGGACTGAACAGCTGTGTAGCCGTAAGAAAACCACAAATTAGTGAGGCAAACCAGATAAAAAGGCTTCAATTTGCCATAAAGATTGGACTCTGGAGCAATGGAAGAAGGTCATGTGGTCTGATGAGTCAAGATTTACCCTGTTCCGGAGTGATGGGCGCATCAGGGTAAGAAGAGAGGCGGATGAAGTGATGCACCCATCATGCCTAGTGCCTACTGTACAAGCCTGTGGGGGTAGTGCTATGATCTGGGGTTACTGCAGTTGGTCAGGTCTAGGTTCAGCAACAGTATTTTCTCCAAGAATGAGGTCAGCTGACTACCTGAACATACTGAATGACCAGGTTATTCCATCAATGGATTTTTTCTTCCCTGATGGCATGGGCATATTCCAAGATGACAATGTCAGGATTCAAGGGCATAGCTAAAGGCTCATGGGCCCTGGGGCAAGAGTTCAGCTTGGGCCCCCCTTCCCTCAAATCTTTGTGCTGCATGAGGTAAAAATTGAAACTGCACCCCCCCTCCTCCATACCAAATTCTTAACCTAACCCCTTCTGTCCAGCCAGAGGTGTAACTTGCATACACTTTCTATAATACCAGTGTCTTCTTCTGTGGCACAAGGGTCTTTGGGCCCCCTCAGGCTCCTGGGACTGGTAGCGACCTGCTACCTCTGCACCCCCTATACCTACGCCCCTGTCAGGATTCATCGGGCTAAAATTGTGAAAGAGTGTTTCAGGGAGCATGAGACATCATTTTCACACATGGATTGGCCACCACAGAGTCCAGATCTTAACCCCATTGAGAATCTTTGGGATGTGCTGGAGAAGGCTTTGCGCAGCAGTCAGACTCTACCATCATCAAAGCAAGATCTTGGTGAAAAATTAATGCAACACTGGATGAAAATAAACCTTGTGACATTGCAGAAGCTTATCGAAACAATGCCACAGTGAATGCATGCCATAATCAAAGCTAAAGGCCGTCTAACGAAATATTAGAGTGTGTGACCTTTTTTTTGGGTGGTGACTTTTTATTTTGACAGGCAGTCTACATAACATTAACAAACTTGTCACGTCTCTTTTTTCATGCTAATTTAAAGCTCGCTTACGTATTGACTATAAATGTCAAACTCTTGAAGGATACCAGAAACGGAATAAAACCCCCATGTCAATTACATCTTTTTGAATAATGGCTGAATGTTAAATCTTTCAATTAAGCAGGTGTTAAATTGGCGAGCATGAACAACACTACAGTGAAACGCTAAACAAAGTAGTTAATAAAATATTATAATCCACCAAAACTTTCCATCTATACTACTTCAAAGGCAGCAGAGACGGGTCCTCTATAATCTCATTTTAATTACAGTTCATTTAATTTGTTCTTAGAATGAGTAAGAAACCATTGGTAGGTGCCTTGGGGTATTGTTTAATATTCAGATATTTTGTTTGAATCCAAAAAAAAGCCTTTAGACTGCAGTAAAGAGTATAATAAATCAGACTTGTTCTGATGTTGCCCAAGTATATGTACTGTATCACCAGTTACAAGTAATCAGTGCTAGTCACACTGCATTGCATTAACAATTTTGAATAGGACAAGAAAATTGAGTATCTTTTACAATTGTTTGATCATAGATAGTCAATACCTTGCAAGTATCTGGAGTAGAAGCAGAACAATGTGGGAGATTTATTAAGACCAACGTTGTGTACACTGCTGCGCATACCTCCTAATACTTGTGGTGCATGTTGGGCCACCCGCGCACCAGAACTGAAATCTACTCCAGCCAAGAGCTGGAATAGATTTCTGATGTAATTTGCACTAATTTTCTGGCCACATGTTGTTAAGGCCACTGTATTTTTCCTCTGCATACAATCCGATTCATTACAATGGGGCCGCAAAAGATGCAGACAGCACACCATGTGTTGTCCGCATTCGTATGTCCGCTCCACAGCCGTGCAAAAAAGATAGAACATGTCCTATTCTTGTCTGTTATGTGGACAAGGATAGGACATGCAAAATTGTGGCATGCAGTCGGCCAAGATCTGTGTTTCGCGATTCACGATTTTCAGACCACAAAACGGATACGATCGTGTGTATGAGGTGGTCTTAATAAGTCGTACCACAGAGGTCCTGCCAGTGGCGTAGCTATAGGGGTCTTAGAGGTCGCAATTGCGACCAGGACCCTAATCCAGGAGGGCCCACAGGGCCCCCTTGCAAGTGGCACACTGCCAATTACCGTATCTTCGTGCTCTTCGTGGTGAAGTAATAAGTCACAAAGCAAATCTTTTTGTGAAATTCGGCGAATCAGCCGAATCGAATTTTCAAGAAATTCGCTCATCTTTAATTATAATACATAATGGCCCCCTCTGTATTATTATAATATATGATGGCCTCCTCTGCATTATTATAATATATAATGGCCCCCCTGTAATATTATAATATATAATGGCCCCCTCTGTATTATCATAATATATAATGGCCCCCTCTGTATTATTATAATATATAATGGCCTCCTCTGTATTATTATAATATATAATGGCCCCCTCTGTATTAGTATAATATATAATGGCCCCCTCTGTAGTAGTATTATATATATAATGGCCCCCTCTGTAGTAGTATAATATATATAATGGCCCCCTCTGTAGTAGTATAATATATATATAATGGCCCCCCTGTATTATTATAATATATAATGGCCCCCTCTGTATTATTATAATATATAATGGCTCCTATGTATTATTATAATATAAAATGGCCTCCTCTGTATTATTATAATATATAATGGCCCCCTCTGTATTATTATAATACATAAAATGGCCTCCTCTGTATTAGTATAATATATAATGCCCCCTTCTGTATTATTAAAATATATAATGGTCCCCTCTGTATTATTATAATATATAATGGCCCCTCTGTATTAGTATTATATATAATGGCCCCTCTGTATTAGTATTATATACAGTCAGGTCCATAAATATTGGGACATCAACACAATTCTAACATTTTTGGCTCTATACACCACCACAATGGATTTGAAATGAAACGAACAAGATGTGCTTTAACTGCAGACTGTCAGCTTTAATTTGAGGGTATTTACATCCAAATCAGGTGAACGGTGTAGGAATTACACCGTTCGCATATGTGGCTCCCATTTGTTAAGGAACCAAAAGTAATGGGACAGAATAATAATCATAAATCAAACTTTCACTTTTTAATACTTGGTTGCAAATCCTTCGCAGTCAATTACAACCTGAAGTCTGGAACGCATAGACATCACCAGACGCTGGGTTTCATCCCTGGTGATGCTCTGCCAGGCCTCTACTGCAACTGTCTTCAGTTCCTGCTTGTTCTTGGGGCATTTTCCCTTCAGTTTTGTCTTCAGCAAGTGAAATGCATGCTCAATCGGATTCAGGTCAGGTGATTGACTTGGCCATTGCATAACATTCCACTTCTTTCCCTTAAAAAACTCTTTCGTTGCTTTTGCAGTACGCTTTGGGTCATTGTCCATCTGCACTGGGAAGCGCCGTCCAATGAGTTCTGAAGCATTTGGCTGAATATGAGCAGATAATATTGCCCGAAACACTTCAGAATTCATCCTCCTGCTTTTGTCAGCAGTCACATCATCAATAAATACAAGAGAACCAGTTCCATTGGCAGCCATACATGCCCACGCCATGACACTACCACCACCATGCTTCACTGATGAGGTGGTATGCTTAGGATCATGAGCAGTTCCTTTCCTTCTCCATACTCTTCTCTTCCCATCACTCTGGTACAAGTTGATCTTGGTCTCATCTGTCCATAGGATGTTGTTCCAGAACTGTGAAGGCTTTTTTAGATGTCGTTTGGCAAACTCTAATCTGGCCTTCCTGTTTTTGAGGCTCACCAATGGTTTACATCTTGTGGTGAACCCTCTGTATTCACTCTGGTGAAGTCTTCTCTTGATTGTTGACTTTGACACACATACACCTACCTCCTGGTGAGTGTTCTTGATCTGGCCAACTGTTGTGAAGGGTGTTTTCTTCACCAGGGAAAGAATTCTTCGGTCATCCACCACAGTTGTTTTCCGTGGACTTCCGGGTCTTTTGGTGTTGCTGAGCTCACCGGTGCGTTCCTTCTTTTTAAGAATGTTCCAAACAGTTGTTTTGGCCACGACTAATGTTTTTGCTATCTATTTGATGGGTTTGTTTTGTTTTTTCAGCCTAATGATGGCTTGCTTCACTGATAGTGACAGCTCTTTGTATCTCATCTTGAGAGTTGACAGCAACAGATTCCAAATGCAAATGGCACACTTCAAATGAACTCTGGACCTTTTATCTGCTCATTGTAAATTGTGATAATGAGGGAATAACACACACCTGGCCATGGAACAGCTGAGAAGCCAATTGTCCCATTTATTTTTGGTTCCTTAACAAGTGGGAGGCACATATGCACACTGTTGTAATTCCTACACCGTTCACCTGATTTGGATGTAAATACCCTCAAATTAAAGCTGACAGTCTGCAGTTAAAGCACATCTTGTTCGTTCATTTCAAATCCATTGTGGTGGTGTATAGAGCCAAAAATGTTAAAATTGTATTGATGTCCCAATATTTATGGACCTGACTGTATAATGGCCTCCTCTGTATTATTATAATATATAATGGCCCCTCTGTATTATTATAATATATAATGGCCTCTTCTATATTAGTATAATATATAATGGCCCCCTCTGTATTATTATAATATAAAATGCCCCCCTTCCCCGTGTTATTAGTAGATATCATTCCTCCTCTGTGGTATATACAGTCCTTATCAAAAGTTTAAGACCATTTGAAAAATGGCAAAAAAATCATATTTAGCATGGCTGAATCTTAACAAGGTTCCAAGTAGAGCTTCAACATGCAACAAGAGGAAACAAACACAAAACATTTTTTGAGCATTCAATTTAATGAAAACAACAAATAAACTGAAACAGGCTGTTTTTCAGCTGATCAAAAGTTTAGGACCACACCTCTAAAAAAAACTAAACCCCCCCCAAAACAGAAATCCAACTTCCAAACATGAACTCAGTAATGAGTAGCTCCGCCGTTATTGTTTATCACTTCCAAAATTTGTTTCGGCATGCTTAATGGAAGCGTTTCCATGAGGTGAGTGGGAACATTTCTCCAAGTGGTGAAGACGGTCGCACGAAGGCCATCTACTGTCTGGAACTGTTAACCATTTTTGTAAACTTCCCTTGCCATCCATCCCCAAAGGTTCTCAATTGGATTTAGATCAGGGGAACACACAGGATGGGCCAAAAGAGTGATGTTATTCTCCTGGAAGAAGTCCCTTGTCCTGCGGGCATTGTGTACTGTAGCGTTGTCCTGTTGAAAAACGCAGTTGTTACCACACAGACGAGGGCCCTCAGTCATGAGGAATGCTCTCTGCAACATCTGGACATAGCTAGCGGCCGTTTGACGCCCCTGCACTTCCTGAAGCTCCATTGTTCCACTGAAGGAAAAAGCACCCCAGACCATTATGGCGCCCCCTCCACTGTGGCGCGTAGAAAACATCTCAGGTGGGATCTGCTTGTCATGAAAGTAACGTTGGAAACCATCAGGACCATCAAGGTTAAATTTTTTCTCATCAGAGAATAAAACTTTCTTCCACCTTTGAATATCCCATGTTTGGTGCTCTCTTGCAAAGTCCAAACGAGCAGTTCTGTGGCGTTCAAGGAGATGAGGTCTTTGAAGACGTTTTTTGTTTTTGAAGCCCTTCAATCTCAGATGCCGTCTGATGGTTATGGGGTGCAGTCAGCACCAGTAAGGGCCTTAATTTCAGTGTCTTGACGGACAGCCAATTGGATCCTCTGGCTTGACTTTTTTGTTCCATAACCCTCAGGGTTATTTAAGAAATTCCAAATGACTGTCTTACTGCGTCCCACCTCAGCAGCGATGGCGCGCTGTGAGAGACCCTGCTTATGCAGTTCAACAACCTGACCACGTTCAAAAAGGGAGAGTTTTTTTGCCCTTGCCATCACAACGTGTGACTACCTGACAGAAAATGATAATGAATCCACATCTTTGCACAGATTTGGCTTTTTAAAGGCATGTGGTCCTAAAATTTGGATCAGCTGAAAAACAGCCTGTTTCAGTTTAATCGTTATTTTCAATGAATTTAATGCTCAAAAAACATTTTGTCTCACTCTCATTTCTTCTTGTTGCATGTTGAAGCTCTACTTGGAACCTTGTTAAGATCCAACAATGTAAAATAAGATTTTTTGCCATTTTTCAAGTGGTCTTAAACTTTTAATCAGGACTGTATAAGGCGTATACAGTCCTACTGTGGTGCCCCCAGTACTGCCAGCATTAGAATGGATATACCATGGATATATATATGGATATATAAAATATATATATATATTCACCTGGTTCCACTCTCTTCCACTGCATCTCCTGAGTTCCTTCGTCTCGCAAAAGCAGTAGCGAACACATCACTGTGCTCTCCTGCAGCGCATCATCACGTTATCTCGCGAGACTCTGAACTGCGGGCATGGAAGCCATAGGCTCTTGTGTCGCACAGTGAACTGTTGCCCCCTCCACGGTCTGGTGACCGGCACCCCTGCATAAGCTGGCACCTGGGGTGGACCCCCCCCAAACCACTGACACGCCACTGGTAATATTTTGCTTACACCACTGATTATTGCTGTTCAAATAAACTAGGCTTTTGTCTGGAACTTCACTTTACAGTGAAGTTCCAGACAAAAGCCTAGTTTATTTGAACAGTGTGCTGCCCGTGCAGCGTACCTTAAATTGCAGTCCGCAATGCACGGGCACCGACAGTGGGCCAGCCGCATGCAGATCGCGACCCCATTAACTTGAATGGGGACCGCGATCCGTCCGTTCCGCAAAAAGATAGGACAAGTTGCGGGCCACAATACGGCCAAGGGGGACACACGGTCGTGTGCAAGAGGTCTTATTGTGATAAACCTCAACTAGTAATTCCCTTTCACCTCCATAATGAGCGCCACTAATGTTCTGTATGAACACATGTCTACACACAACACTCTACATGAAAGGACATTACCAAGGGATAATGATTGGGAATAAGCATCCAAAAGTGTGATTGTTGGACCAATCATCAATCCGTGTGAATGGACCCTTAGCTTGACATGAGCTCCTCTCATCATTTCATTGTTTTCAAATTGCTTTTAGATGATTATGGCAATAGCATATTAACCTGTTAAGCCACCATGAGGTAACTGCACCTCAAAGATGAGCGTTTATTACTTTATGTCATGGAGATCATGCGGGTACAGGAGCTGTGCCTGCATAATCACAGTGGACGTTCAGCACTAACTGACGGCTGGACTCCCGCTGTAATGGGAGGATTGTAGATAACTCCAATTCTGACTGTTTAATGCCCTAGATGTCATGGTCAATAGCTCCCTCTGTCCCTATTATCCCCCGTGAATGAGGGTGTCGTTGCAGGGTGTCAATGCACTGCCTTGGCAGCTGGGCGCCTAATAAAGACAATGCCCCAAAATAGCACCAAAAAATAGAACTCATCTCCCAAAAACAAGTTCCAATGAAAAAGTAAAGATAAAGTTATGGCTCTAAGAAGGCGGTGATGCAAAAATGAATTAGATACTGTTGGCCCTAATGCTAAACTAGGCATGGAACTTAATGGGTTAAAGGGGCTTTCTGGGCCATTTATTGCTTAGACAAAGTTAATACAAGGCACTTACTAATGTAATGTGATTGTCCATATTGCCTCCTTTACTGGCTTCATTAATTTTTTCCATCGCATTTTACACTGCTCGTATCCAGGGATTATGACCACCGCTGTAGTAGAGATACAAGGTGGCAGGGACAGGAGTTGCTGCGCATGCGTGCCTATGTGCACTCTCACAGTACCCGCCACCAGAGAGGCTGGTGCTTTTTCCTAGTGTGCAAGCACGGCCACTGCTGCTGGATTGCAAGGTGGTCATAACCCCTGGAAAAGAGCAGTGTACAATGCGATTGAAAAATGAATCCAGCCAGCAAAGCAGGCAATATGGACAATCACAATACATCAGAAAGTGCCTTGTATTCACTTAATCTACATGATAAATGCCATATGCCGAAGTGAGACGATCCCTTTAATATTATATTGGTGGGGGTCTGAGAAGCAGACTTAAAGGGGTTTTCCCATAATATATTGCACCCAGTTAGTTTAAGTGTGATGCTTTTTTTCTTCTTTTATTCAGCAGTATCATAAGCTATAATTGACAGTTTAGAGGTAAAGTGATATTTTCCAATGATATGTCAACGTTTAGCACAGTGATTTATGTGCTTTCTCCTGAACTAATGGCTGATTGTGAATCTCTTATAATGAGTAATGAAAACGCCTTTAAGAAATATTTTTCATGGAAGTCGCATTTTGAAAAGACTGATGAAATTTCTTAGCATCAACTTTGTCTTCTTGAGCCAAAATAACATTGATAAATAAGTCCCTGGATGACAATTTGTGTGATTGTGGATCCATTGTGTAAGGTCATCTCCAAACAGCAATCTTCCATCTTATACTCATTTATCTTGATAACTGCTTTGCAGTTTAAAACCAGACATTCTTGGAGAACCATTTTGCCAAACAACATCTTTAAATTTCTGAAAAATTCCTAAGAGCATCAAAGAAAGTGAAATATGGTATAAGTACTTAACGAAATTTGACATATCAAGAAATGTATCCTTGTATGCGCAGAACAGCTGCTCTTAGTTGGCTTACATGTGTCGGATTAGAAAATAACGTAAATCTTCCAAATATGAAGCTGGCTGCTTCTATCTCTATACTTCCTTTTATGAACATTATGAGCACGGGGCTCCCACCAGACCTGAAATGACATTCCTAATGAATCACAGGGAGAAATTAAAATATGCATCCACATCAGCTTCTGCAGATGTTATAACATCAAGTATCTTGATAAAATATCTCTGCTGTTTGTATGAAATGTTGAATAATATGTCACATGTACTGACTTTCGTGAATTACTGTGTTGGCAAAGTCAATTGATGTTGCTGTTATTTCTGGATAACAGAGGTGGGTCCTGTTTAGGGTCTCCCTTGCTATAACCACAAAAGTAACAGTCCTAATGGGGCATTTTACAAGGTGTTGGCTAACCCAAACAGCTCCCTAAATCAACCAAATAAAAAGCATCAGCAAGTGTGAAGTCAACATTATAGTAGTGTGAAAAAATATTCTCCCCCCCCTCCCCTTTTAAGCAGCCCCAATATTGCATATTTCTTAGGCTGAATGGTAATTGAAATGGAAACAAAATGTAATACTAGATTTAAAAAAACTGAGTAAACACACAGCAAGGTTTTGAATTATTACTGCATTTTTAAACATTGTCCATGGAGTAAAATTTATAGAAAGAGTTGAAAAAAAGAAATCATATTTGAGTTTTCAAAATGAGTTTGTATATTGCCAGTGCTTCTTTGTACAGTCATAACTGTGAAGGAACAGTTACGTTTGGGCTTCCCTAAAGTCTCTTCAGCTGCACAGCTAGATGCATTTCTCTCAGAAACAGTGGGTGGAATCGGCCAGTACTGTATGCAGTGACCTCACTGCCCTTACTTCCCACTATTGTCGCCCCTGAGGAAGCCAGTGAGCGAAACCCGGGTCGGGCAGGAACGTGATGGTTTTACCTTTGTTATATGCCTTTTGTCTACTGCCGTTTTGTAAGTAGAATAAAACCTTTTATACCAACTTTTAAGAGGGTGCTACACTATTTGCCGATTTTTCTTAACCCTGTAGAGGAGGTGGTCTGTGGAGGATCGGATCCTTTGGGTGAGGAGGATAGAGGCAGGTGCCCAGTTTCATTCACCTGTGAACAGGATGGTATAATCTCAAGCAGCGCGGTTTCCAAATCCTTATTATCTGACTATCCAGTGTGAATTGCCTACCACACTACACCGGAACCAGCAGCGCGATTTATTGTCCGTGTTTGGACACAGGACTGACTTTTGTATTTTTTGTTTCTTACTTCCCACTATGTTTATTTTCTTCTAGGGAGCTCAGAAACCAGATAAGCAGGGATAAATCACACTTACAGACATACAGGAGCTTCTCTGCTTTTCAGAAGCAGTGTAGAAGCATGCTAAGTTTTACTATGGGGCCCCTGATCTGGAAATCCCTTTAAAGAATAATGCTGAATCAAGTCATCCATATAGTAAATAACATCCTTCCCACTTAAAGTAAATTTATAGAAACTACAGAATAATTATTTGTGCCTGCTATTTGTAAATATATTCTGCCACTGCACAGTAAGCTGCAGCCTGTGCATGCCCGTGTCACCCACATACACCAGTTTTTTTTTTACTCTGTTTCTTATTGTTAGAGCAAGTAATGCTGTACACTAATTGACAAAAAAATACCACACTAAGAAGGAGTTGTTGGAATCCAAAGAAATCTAAGTGATTACAATATTAGAGTGAAAGGATATGTTTATTTGGAGAAAACTGTACAACTGAAAGGAGGCTCTAGTACCCTGATGGGCCACCTCTAGTCTGGATACAAAATGAGATACAGTTGGCATAGAGGCATACAAGTCTCCTATGGATCCTGCGGCACATTTGCCCACAGATATTGCAGCTAGGCCTGTAGATCCTGCGCACTTATATATTGTTTAAGCTGGTGTGCCAGCTGTTCCCATAAATGCTCGATTGGTGATAAATCTGGAGACCGGGCAGGCCGAGTGTTGCAATCTGGTGGAGACATTCTTGAGAAACCTTTGCTGTATGTGGGCAAGCATTATACTGCTGAAAAAGCCAGCTGGAAGCCGTGCCATAAGGGGCAAAACATGGCTTCAGGATGTGCTGCACATATCGCAGAGCTGTGAGTGTTCCTCGTATCACTACTAGAAGTGACAGACTGTCATATGCGATGGTTCCCCAGATCATCACACCTGCAGTTGAGGGCAGTGTGTTGCTCCACTGCAAAGGGAGGATTGAAGCACTCACCACGAGACCTCCATACTCGAAATCGACCATTGTCAGACCCCAAACAGAACCTGGATTTATTACTTTGTCTAGTCAATAGCAGTCCAGGTTTCTCGTTCATGACACCACTGCAAATGAAGGTGATGGCTGGCTGGCAATAGCAGGACATAATTGATCAGGACTTCAGGAGAATATCTCATATGCATGACTGTAATTAGCAGCATCCTGTAGACCCTCTAATTTAAAGATGGTTGTGAAACCACTGTGCCAACTAATTGGTATAACTGGCTAGACCTAACATAGTTATCCTAGTGGTCCCCTGGTTTTCACCCTTTAACCACTATACTGGGATCTGGTCTTCACTGCAGTGGAGCAGCCATGCTGCTACCTCTTGGAATAGCATCTGACAGAGGGAACAGGCAATACCTGTAGTCAGGAAACAGGCCAAGGTCAGGGCAGGCAAAGTTCATGCATATCCGTAAAACAGGTCCAAAGTCAAGGCAGGCAGCTGATGGTCAATACCATAAACAGGCAGAAGCCAAGCCAGGCAACAGAGGTCAAAGTCCGTAAATAGGCAGAATACGGTACACAGACAGACAAACAGAAAAGCATGCCTTCATTAGGACTAGCAAGCTAAAATACCTAAAGCTCAGGCACCACTCCTCTCAAAAAGATGCCTAAAGTACCCACAGGTGTCCAGCCATTGGCTAGTGGAGATTGGAGTAATTGTGTACTTGCCCTTTAAGAGCTGGAACACTCGGGTCCCCTATGGGAGGGAGGAAGAGGCTTTGCAGCCTGGAGCAGGCTGCGCTCTCCGAGGGACACAGGACTTTGGTGCTCACCCTGCTGCTGGAGGGCAGAGGAGGGCCAGCGGGGCCTGGCCAAGGCGCACAGGCTATTTGTGATGCAGTGCCTGTGCCCGCCCCAGATAGTGGGATGGCAGTGGGCATGGAATGCTACCATGCATTAATGAGCATTAATATGGTTATGGACATGTATACAGAAATAGAAAATGGACTATACCTGTTTCGGTGCTCTGTTAATACTTGATAAATGCTGATTAAAAAAGTCTGATTCTCAAAGCTGCCCAGAACACAGTCCTTGTATATTCGGAATTCTGCAGCTGTCACTGCTTCTCCCTCAGGAATCTGAGATAAATTAAACTTGAATTCCTTATGATGTCTTAGGCGAGGTGAAAGCTCCTTGTCATACTCAACTGAAAAAAAATTAGGTAAACATGTCAATAAGCGTATGAAGCATATGATGGACACATGAAAGACAAGCGTTAAAATACATACAATGCATATGGCAAATGTAAGGATATGGGTCGAAGGGCTTTTATGGACTCTGCAAATAATGATTACTCTTATATAATGAACAGTTATAGTTTCCAAATCAATTCCTCACAGTTTTCAAGATCTCTGCTTGCTGTCATCCAATAGGAACCTTCACTGTTTACTTGGAATATTTGTAGAATGATGGTTTCACAACTAGGACTTTTCAAGGACTCGTTCTGGAGATTGGGGGCATTTTAGAAAGTGGGGAGGGGGTGTTGTAGGTTGACTTATGTACTTTTGTTGATTGTTTTTATGTGTTTTATTTCATGAAAAATTGGAGTTTCTTGGTTCAATCTAACTCACTGTTATAATCGTCACAGAGGTGCATAACAAATCATGGCTGTCATAACTGCACTTGGATGTCCATCACATGACCAGGACAGATTTTATCCTACTGGAAGTAAATCATGAAGATTCCTATTGATTGACAACAAGCGTATATCTTGAAAATTGTTAGGAATAGATGCACAATGTAAACCGGAGAATGACAGTTATGGATTCCGTTATTGTTTTCCGTTATAACATGGTTACAACGGAAAATAACGGAATCCATAAGACGGAAGTCAAAACGGAAGCCTTTAAGAGGCATTCCGTTTTGCTTTCCGTAATAATAGAAGTCTATGGGCAATCATAACGGATCCGTCTGGTTTCTGTTATGCAGGAGTCCAGTCCTGCATAACGGAAACCAGACGGATCCGTTATGCTTCCGATAGACTTGTATTATGGCGGATGAAAACGGAATGCCTCTTAAAGGCTTCCGTTTTGACTTCCATCTTATGGATTCCGTTATTTTCCTTTATAACCAAGTTATAACGGAAAACAATGACGGAATCCATAACGGTGATGTGAACTCACCCTTAACTATTTATTTTTCAATGAATAGCCTTTATTTGTTAAAACCAGTGATTTGAATCATTTTAGGTTTCTTTTAAGCACAGTATTATTAAACATTTCCCGTTGCTCATAGTACATAGGAGCTGCAGAATTCTGTTCATATTGAAATGCGTCAATCTGGTTGTCTAACAGCTTGTTAACCAGTCCCTCTGTCTCTATGCCTTAACAATCTTCTAAGCTAATTTATGATCAGATGAAAATTCAACAGAACAGCATCCTGCAGCTTGCTATGTAATGTAAAACACAGAAGCTGCAGAAACAAAAGAAAGCAATGCACATGGAAGTGTTGTCCACAGCAACTAGTTAAATACCGGCTGATTTTCCAGATTTTCTTGGCCAAAGCAACACTTCCACTTGCACTAGTTAATTTTTCTGATAAACATCACAGCAATAAATGATAACGCAACTTCCTAATTAAATTACTGTAAAATGCAGGAACTTTTAATTTACCACTATGATATGATCACAATGCGAAGTTTAACTGGAGATGGTCAAGACCTATTCTGCATACAGTTAACTTCTACAATTGATGGACATGATTATACAGTAGATTTTATACAATGACAGTAAAATAACATTCAATAGTATGACAAGTAACAGTGGGGCTCTAATTCTTTGCTCGGTCCCTTGCCTGCTACCCTGATAATTACAACCATGAGCTTGATTATATTTGCTAAACAGGAAGTACATAAGCACATAAAAATAATCATACATATGCCTGGGGCAGTCTAAACTCAATTACACTTACCCCAGGTATGTCATAGAACTGCTTGCAGACATGCCAAATCATTCAGGAAACACATGATCACTGGGAAATGCAGTTTATCGCTGGGTAAATGATCAGGAAGGAGCTTTTCAGCCATGGAATGTAGCTACACTTCAAGCAAAGTATGCTATTGTACATGGATGTAATCTCCGGAGATCTTGGTTTCTTATGTTTAAGCTATAAAATTAACATGGCTAGTTTTCCTATTGAGCCTTATTTCTCTTGCTGCTTATTTACTGCACACGTTTCTAATCACTGGTCATTCCATGTTGGTTTCCTTTTACCTTTCTATCAAAATAGCATTTCCCGTCTCTGTGTAAAAATACCTGACCTACGGAAGCACAAAACCAGAGATGAAAAGTGAAATGAACCTTTGACTTCTGAAGATATGGTTCATGCTGCCGCCATTGTATGTGTATTCTCATCCCTGTCTCTTGCATTAGTTATGTCCTCGTCATAATTAAAATTGTAGTTCAGTCATCATGTACTGAATTGCAGGTCTGAATTTTTTCCTAGGTGACACATTTAACTTATTTCTTTAAAATAAATGTGCCATCAGAAGATGACCTATTAAACTATTGTTTTTTGATACTTTTTGTTTTTCCGTTTCCATGCCACTATCTATATTTAAAAAAAATATATAAAAATGATGCACCTTTTTGCACTGGCCACTTGGCAAAATAATATATTGAGACCTTTTCTGTACAGGTAACTTTTCAGTAGCCTTATCACATTATCATCTCAGGCAGAATTACAATAACAGATATCACATTTGTATAGGTAACACAGGATTCACATATCTACCCCCTTCTGACCTCTGCATACAGTAGGTCACAATGCATGCCTAAAAAAATCTCCTATAGAGGTCAATGAGGTCAACTTCTGTCCATTGTGTCTATGGGCTTGACATATTTGAAGGCAAAGAACAGGAAGGCTTGACATATTTCAGGCCAATGCAAAAACTGTATGATTGTAGTTTTAAAAAAAAAAAATTAATATAGATAGGGACATGGAAAATGTTAGAAAATAACCATAAATTCTAAAAACATGATTTAAACCTTAGGTCATTTTCTGATTAAACATTCCCTGTAATGCCACTAGTGCCTATTTCTTAGGTACATTTACGGTTGTTGAACCCATATATTTGTGTTTAGCCAACAGAAGATCAGAATGTATCCTACTCAACAACTGAAATCTGGGTAATATGTACATGAGACCACATAGGACTATCTTACATAGCACGGGCCTATAGCTTACATAGTTAATCAATTTCTACCTATCTTACAAAACTTTCTGTTCCAGCATCTTAATTAGAAAGAGGGGAATGGATGCTCATAACAAAACAATGACTATTAAATGGTATATGTCTCATACGCATGTTCATTCATGTGTGGTCCCAATAAAAAGATACGTTTTACTAGCCTGTGCACTTCCAAGGTGTGTCTTCTAATTCTGCACCTGTTGCTAATGTTATAGGTTTGGGGGAATTCATGCCATAGTGAGTAAGGCCTCTCCTAATCCCATGTCCTTATGGGTTGAGATTTATTTATTATTTATTTATTTTATGCATTTATATAGCACTTCTATATTCTGAAGCACTTTACAGACATTACCATCAGAACACTGTAAAAAAAAAAAAAGTAATTTTCACCTAACGAGTCCTCTTCCGCTCCTGCTCCAATCGTTGAAGCTCCCCCTCCAGTCTCCACTTTCCAGTCCTTCTCATCATGAAATGACGGATAAGCAAATCACTGACTGATCAGGAACTGGACCACCAAGCAATACACTACGGTACCCTGGTCTGATGAATCTTTTTTTTTTTTACATCATGTAAATAGCCTGTTGCTTGTGCATCACTAATCTTCAAAGAGCTTGTACCAGAATGCAATATGGGAAGATGACAAGCAGATGGAAGCAGTGTAATGCTCTAGGAAATGTTTTGTTTGGAAACCTTGAGTCCTGGCAATCATGTGGGTGTTACTTTAACACATAGCACATACCTAAATATTGTTTCAGACAAAGTACACCCCTTCATGCCAACAATATTCCCTAAAGGCTGTGAACAATCCCAGCAGGATAATGAAGTCTAGAGCATGAATGTTTCAGAAATGGTTTGAGTAACATGATGACCAAGAGTTCAAGGTGTTGACTTGGCCTCTAAATTCCCCAGATTTTAATCTGATTGAGCATCTGTGGGAGGTGCTGCAAATCCAAGTTTAATCCATGGAGTTACCACCTCTCTTCTTAAAGACGTTGTCCAAGGTATTTTTGGTTTTTATAAACTACTTGGGGTCTGTCAAAGTAATAAGCAAACTTACGCTTACCTTCCCAGCTTCCTCCAATCCATCACCATGACCATTGTTTAAAGGGGTATTCCCTTCTCTGACTTTTCTGTGGATATACTGTAAAAGTCCAATAGACTCTATCCGATAGTCTCTATCTCAAAAACAGAGCTTCATTTTTCTAATGCAGGTGGCTCCACATGTGTGGCTCTCTCCATTTTCTTCTATGGGAGAATGGGACCCATGGTGGGACCTGCATCTATCGGACTCCTGTGGATATGCCTGCAGTCCTACATAACACCACAGATAACACAATGATAACTCTCTGAGTACTGATAATGTAGTAGATGTCACCTGCAGTTCTATATAACACCAGAGATAAAAAAAAAAGGGATAACTCTTTGAGTATAGATAATATAGTAGATGTCACCTGCAGTCATATGTAACTCCTCAGACAACACAGTGATAACTCTCTGATCATGAACAAATCTATTGCCTTATGCTCTTCCATGATGACTATGTGCAGCATTGTGCCCTGAAGGCACATGAAGAGGACATCCTATCTATTGACCAGTCCTAGAAACTACAGTGTCATTAATAAGTGGACTGTAGTTCTACATGCAGAAGTGAACTCACTCACTCTGACTGGCTGCCTGCCTATGTGGAGCCGAGAACTGGTATATGCCAATTGATGCCTCCTGGGCCAGTCTATCACACACACTAATGGCCATAGCCCTACAGCTACACATAGTACTGAGCCCCCATGAAGGGTGTACTTGTCTGCAGCATACTTACCTTGTGTGCTGCCCTCACTTTTCTTGTCCATGTCCTTGGTGGAGAAAGAACAAACCACGTCCCACGGCGCAAATTACCGTCAGCCAGTCACCAGGATCAAGAAGGAATCTTTTATTGCAGCGATACAACGCGTTTCGGGGAATCACTCCCCTTCATCAGGTACAAAAAAAGCAGCTTTTTTTGTACCTGATGAAGGGGAGTGATTCCCCGAAACGCGTTGTATCGCTGCAATAAAAGATTCCTTCTTGATCCTGGTGACTGGCTGACGGTAATTTGCGCCGTGGGACGTGGTTTGTTCTTTTGCATCATCATCTTCTTGGGGGCTCCAGGCTTCTCCTTTTGAAGATTTCTTGTGGTCCCGTGGCTGCAGACCGCCATATCCAGACGTCCAGGCTTGTTTGAAAATACCTGCAATAGTGTTGTGCCTACATTTGCACAACCACACAAGGTGAGCCTTACCATCTTTCTCCGTATATTACTATACACTCACAGAATTACCCTATGGTGCGCCCATCTGTTTTGTTACAGATTTTAAAAAACTAGCCTGCTATATTACTTGGTGGAGAAAATCAGCAGGTCCAGTAATGGGTGTTCTTACTGTTGTGCCAGTAAGAAGGTCTTAGGTGAAATATCAGGTGCTACTTTTCTGCTGCAGTTCTATGTGTGGAGCACAAAGCTGGCACCACTCCCTCTCTCTTGCCATGCTGTTACTTTGACCTCCCCCCCTTCCGGTGAGGACATGGCAGCAGAGTGGCAAAAGGGAAGAGGCGGCACCAGATTTTAGCCCACACAGAACATCCTGATGCCAGCCTGCATCAGAACATTATGAGCACTGTGGCCTGCAACAGTGAGCAGGCCTACAGTGGCCCTGAATGGTGGCACTATAGAAGCTGTGGAGGGAAGACTGGCCACCAATCCTTCTTTTTCCCTGAGCTGAAACCAGTGGTGATGTATTGTGTTAGCTGTAGTGGTGACTTCCCAAACAGCACTGCAACCAATCACTGGTGTAGGACACAAGACCGCTGAGATCAGTTATATGCAACGGTGGTGTACGGGATGTTTCCGTTGCATCCAAAACACTTCACTGCTCCCAGGGAGAGGAACGAGTGGTAGCTCTGCATTGAAGGGGGCTGGAAAGGTACGTGTTAATTTGCTTGTTATTCTGACAGATCCCAAGCAGTTTACAAAAATATAAAATTCACTGGACAACTCCTTTAAAGCATCTGCTGCCAACATCTTAGTGGTAGACAACACAGGACACCTTTAGAAGTCATGTAGATATCTTGTAGAACAGGGATCAACAACTTCGGCACTCCAGCTGCTGTGAAACTACAACTCCCATCATGCAAACATGCTCGGCTGCTCTTCTAACTCCCATACAAGTGAATGAAGCATTCCGGGCGTTGTAGTTTCTGAACAGCTGGAGTGCCGGAGGTTGCTGATCCCTGTTGTAGAATCTTGGTGGGTATATATAGTTTCATATTCATGGGTCATATATAGAAACAGCCCATGTCCAAGAACGGTAAAAGGAAAACATTTATAACCCATTAAATCTTTTTTAAGTATAATAAAACTTTTCATGTACTTCAGTAAATCTCAGCATTTTATATTTATTCATTTCAAATAGTGAATTTATTTCCTTTTGTAACCATAATCCGCATACATATGTTTTTAATTTAATCGTTTGGCAGACAAATAATATCCCTTTTCAACCTAAACTCCTTTCATTTAGAACAGGCACCCGGGAATTGGGTACAACAGCAAATAAAAATCAACAACTTGAATGAAATTAATTAACATCTAGAATACTTAAAGGGGTTGTTCTATCTGGGACATTTATGGCATATCCACAGAACAGGGCCCATTGTGCCCTGTTGGGAATGAAGAGGTGGCCGTGCATGTATGGCTCTCTCCATTCATTTAAAATAGCACTTCTGAAAATAGCCAAGCGTGCTAACAACATTGCTGTGACTAGGCTGTTTTTAGATGGGTGGTATACTTCACAAAACTGCATCCCACCACATCCATTCAAATCTAATATTGATAACCTATCATCTGCTACATCAGAATGGAATTACGTATGTTGCCTGTGATTTTTACAAACTCCATTGGCATATATACAACGGTCTGCCGTAGAAGCCTTTTGCAAATGAAAACTGCTACGTGTAAAGATTTACCAATGGGGTTTGCCTGAGTACGAGTGGTTACTTCTCTGCCACGAGCACACATCAGTTCATTACAGAACTTCTTATACAGCCTCTCTTAACATATTTCTGAACATCCCGTTTGCACTAGATCAGTTTGCATCAGCAGGGGCGTAACTAGAAATAACTGGGCCCCAAAGCAAATTTTTGAATGGGGGTCTCCTTCCCCCTCAGAAACTTCCCTGCAATTTCAGCAGGCACCCGCCGTATGGTGAAGGGATTACCTCATCTCTACACCCACTGTGGTGAACATACCTGATCCCCACCTGGGTTCTGGCTCCACTGCTGGCTCTGCAGATCCTGGGTTTCCCGACATCCATTTTGATTCGGGGAATGTGTTCTCTACAGCCATTGACTGGCAACAGCAGTGATGGGTCACGTGCCACACAGGTGACTCCCAGCATTTCTAGGATGTTATTATAGGCTATCATAGGACATTACAGAGAGAGGTATAAGAGGAGAGAATTACAACTCTCAGCATGTCCAGACTGTATCATAGAGCATCAGTAGACATTATTGGGAGAAGAGTAAAGGGGAGATAACCACAACTGCCAGCATGTCCAGACTGTTATGTGGAATCAGTGGACATTACAGGAGAGGAATATGAGAAGAGAACTACAACGTCCAGACTGTTATTATATGGCATCAGTGGACATTACAGAGATAGGGATATGAGAGCACTACAACTCCCAGCATGTCCAGAGTGTTATTATGGGCCTTCAGTTGCCATCACATGGAGAGGGATATAACAGGAGAGAACTACAGCTCCCAGTATGACCATGCTGTTATTACAGGGCATCAGTAGACATTTTAAGAAGAGGGGTATAAGAGCAGAGAACTACAACTCTCAGAATGACCAGACTGTTATTATGGGCTATCAGAGGACATTACAGGGAGAAAGTATAAGGAAAGAACTACAAATCCTAGTATTTAACAACTTATAGCGGAAGAGAAACCACTAACTTCTCCTTCAAGCACAACACAGGCTCTCCACATCATGACATCCCACAGGTCCATCACCACTTCTCTGCATTGCTGAGCTCTGTCTTTCTCTGCCGTGGTCACATGATAATGACATCACACAGGTCCTCCAGCACTTCTCCTCTGCACTGCTGAGCTCTGTCTCTCTTCTTGCACGGTCACATGATGATATCACTCAGGTCCTTCACCATCACTTATCTCTCCAGTGTGGAGCTATGTTGCCAATAAAATTGCACACACACACACCCCTTCCCCCTGCTCCCATGCGCTCATCCATGGACACAGTCTGTCTATTGTACCAGTGCCACTGTAGCTTATACGTGCCGGGCTCTGAAAGTAAATGATTTGTCCTTCACCTGCTGGTGCGGACCCTGTAGCAGCCACTATGGCTTTAGTTACTCCCCTGTTTTAGATTTCATGAAAATTACTTCAAAGGCCTCCACTGATTATGATTACTTGTAGTAAAAACCATAAAAGTCCTTATTTATAAATCTATACAGCATAGGGAAAACTGTTGTCTTCCTCTCTTTATTTTTTTCTTTGCTACATCTTTTTTTAATACACAGGACATTTAGAGTGAGCCAAACATGACAGAAGGTCCTGCTTAGATGTGACATTTCAAGCTGTGCTGTGTATTCTATTGAAATGATTTGGATCATTAATATTCTGAAAATGTATGCAAATATGTAAAGATTGAAACAGCATTCATCACAAAGTTCAAGGCAGAATTGTGTATACGTATGTATGTCGATACAACATTTAAAGATCAAAACAATTTAAAATTGAATTATAAGATCATCTTCCCTGCAGAGTGAAATAAAATATTACACTGTGACCCAAAAACTCTGTATTGCCTGTCAGATGGCTGTATCAGAAAACCTGCTATAAAAATATGATCTGGTGGCACCAAGAATATTTATGGTAGAACCTTAAATGGTCACTTTTCAAACAACTTTGCATAAATTAATAGTACATTGAACATAAGAAACTGTAATATACAGTATATCAATGGAAAAGAATGAGTCTTTCTTCTCTTATCAGTTCCTTTCCTGCTCCTCTTCTGGCTTCCTAAACTTATATTCTCTCTTAATTTTCTGCTAATTCCATCTTGCAAAACACAGACAGGATGTCAGCTCACTGAAGGATCAGATTACAAGCTACCATAACAGTCTGTTGAGAGGGGTGGAAGAGGAGAAGAGAACTGCAGGGTTAGAAAAAGAAACAGAGAGATACAGACAGGGATACGTGTTATACATCACCTCTGGTGTTTTATCTGCATCAGTACTGTTCAGTACTTTAAAAAAAATGTCCTATATGATGCTTTTGAGTGATTCCAAGTGACTGACAGTGAGTTAGGGAGCAGAATCTCCTGCTGTCTCCATGTGCAGTATATGAGAGACACCAACAACTAGTCTGGACCAGTTCACACATATTCATAGTTGCTGTCATAGTTCACTTTTTGCTGTATGTCAAGATAAGGTGGCACATTTTCGAATTGAAAAATGTTTGTTTTTATGATAGGTATGGATTTTTGCCTGACAACGAAATGTTGCACATCATTTCACATGTTCATCAGGGGCTTTGGCCGTTGTTAAGGGCTGCACAGAAAGAATTTGGGTCTATCATTTCCAGGGCAAAAGAGACTGCTGGAACTGGGGCGTGGGACTGAAATATGCTGAATCTCAGCAAAGGAATGCTGAAAGCCAGAAGTAGGTATCAGAATTTTGAGACTGGATGATGTGCATGCAAACGCACAGTTACGAAAGGAGATCAGTCTTGTTCCTGTGACAGAAAGATGGTATCACCAGAAGGGAGAAGAACACAACAGAGTCCTCTGGCTGAAGTCCAAATACTAATTCACAAAAGAGATATCCATTAGTCTTAGTTTTAAAGAGGCTCTGCAAGAATGGGGGGAGGGGGGTTGGCAAACTCCAGATGTTGTCCTTGGTCGGATGCAAACTAGGACTCCAGTGCTGACCACTGAGCCACTGCGCTGCCTGTCTGATAGATGTAGGTCTCATCTCTGGAACCTGTACCAATCTCTTGTATGGGGGTCATCCAATCCCCATTTATTCTGGTGATGTGATCAATGTGTATGAAAAGGTACACATGCTATCTCCCTATTGACTACTATGGGAATACTGAATACAGCCTACAAAAAGTTCTGGAGATAGGTCCTAGAAGTTTTTGGCAAATTCTGTGGGTGAATCAATTGCAATGAATCGATTTGTCTCATCAGCAGGACTTCTTCACTTATGCAGGGGCTGTCCCTGCAGGTGAAGAAGTGCCCACCTGCCACAAGATTGTCAATTTCCTGCCTCTGCCACATGTCTACTGTAGACCAGTGGACAACATATTCAAGTGCACCTTGAGTACATGCAATGTCTGCTTATTCATCCAGTTTGAAAAGAAATACCAAGTCTGTATTGCTATCAGTCTCATGTACATCATTGACTTTAGATTCAGATGTAAACTTCCTGTACCAAGCAAACATATCAATAATCCTTCCTACTGCATTGCCACATTGAGTCTGGAATATACGAATTTGCAAGGGTTTGCAAAACAAGGAAAGAGATACCTTGTTCAGTTACACTTTATTCATATTATTTTTGGCCAGTAGATTTCTTATTTGTTAAGGGTAATATGAAACATACATACCCTGTAAGACAGTTTTAATGGCAGGTCCAAATCTTGACCACAATATTTCCAGGGGACAAAACATACAAATACATAGTTAAGAAGAAAAAAATATTTTAAAGTAAGAAATTCTCTCTCGTTTTTACGAAATAACCAAAGTCCACGGCACAATTTCATATGAATGATGGCTATCAAATAATTATTTTGAAATGGTGGTCTGAGCTCTGTTTACTACATACCGATAGGTATACATTGTGAGTTGCCATAGGGCTCTGAAACACATTTCCATTGTCAACAGTAAATAATGTTTTATTTTCTGCTTTATCTATTCATTTAAAGTAGCACTCCTACAAAAATGTTTATTCTCTGACCTGTTAGAAAGGTACATGATATAATCTGTAGTGAATGTAATATTCTCACTAGTGACTGTATTTGTGAGTTATCCCCTCCCTTATGATCCTTTAGCGGTGTTATATGCCATTGATCTGACATTGATGATATCCTCAAGATCCCAAAGATAGTCCATCCATAGTCTTAAAGGGGTTATCCAATTTCAAGAAACCCCCCGCATGTGCCGGGCCCCTCACGGTAATATACTTACCCCGCTCCTGGTCCCTGCCCCGCCGCTACTGCTTCTCCCTGTACATGGATGAAAAAATCTGGTGTCAGGGAGGGAGCAGCCAAAGGCAGGCAAGGAACGGGGACGAGCCTTCCTAGCGTCACCCGCGATGCTAGGGATGCTCGTCCCTGTCCCTGCCTGCCATTGGCTGCTCTTCCCCGACACCGGATGTTTTCATCTCTGTACAGGGAGAAGCAGCAGCGGCGGTGCGGGGACCAGGAGCAGCGCCGGGAGCGGGGTAAGTATATTACCGATGAGGGGCCCGTCACATGTGGGGGGGTTTTCTTGAAATTGGATAAACCCTTTAACCTATTTCATGCTATCCTTCAACAGAGTTTAAAAAAACTGGATGCCTACAAAGCATGAAGAAGGATTTATACAACTCCTAATGTATATGTAATAAACCTATCTTCAATAACTTTCTAAGCTGCTCCTAGTGTTCGCTTTAGGCATATATATTATTAAATGAATAAGCACAAAATAGGAGAAATGAAAAACTAAGTATGCTAGAGAAACTTTAATAGAAATTAGAGTTTCTATGACATAACCTAAGAAAAGTATGCTATAGTCTTCCCAGACTCCAGATCAGCGGTGTTCAGCCAAAAGCTATTGAAGGTGTACTGGCAACTTTATAGAAAGAAATATGTATGTCTACAAGACTTTATTAATATTACATTTATAACACTGAATACACTCATCATAACTCTGTTAGCAGCTTCTATCAAATTATAAGATAATTAAAATGGATGACATCAAAGATCAAATCCATAAAGTATCTATTTGTATTATTCAAATATATACAGTGCAGACCAAAAGTTTGGACACACCTTCTCATTCAAAGAGTTTTCTTTATTTTAATGACTATGAAAATTGTAGATTCACACTGAAGGCATCAAAACTATGAATTAACACATGTGGAATTATATACATAACAAACAAGTGTGAAACAACTGAAAATATGTCATATTCTAGGTTCTTCAAAGTAGCCACCTTTTGCTTTGATTACTGCTTTGCACACTCTTGGCATTCTCTTGATGAGCTTCAAGAGGTAGTCCCCTGAAATGGTTTTCACTTCACAGGTGTGCCCTGTCAGGTTTAATAAGTGGGATTTATTTCCTTATAAATGGGGTTGGGACCATCAGTTGCGTTGAGGAGAAGTCAGGTGGATACACAGCTGATAGTCCTACTGAATAAACTGTTAGAATTTGTATTATGGCAAGAAAAAGCAGCTAAGTAAAGAAAAACGAGTGGCCATCATTACTTTAAGAAATGAAGGTTAGTCAGTCAGCCGAAAAATTGGGAAAACTTTGAAAGTAAGGGCTATTTGACCATGAAGGAGAGTGATGGGGTGCTGCGCCAGATGACCTGGCCTCCACAGTCACCGGACCTGAACCCAATCGAGATGGTTTGGGGTGAGATGGACCGCAGAGTGAAGGCAAAAGGGCCAACAAGTGCTAAGCATCTCTGGGAACTCCTTCAAGACTGTTGGAAGACCATTTCAGGGGACTACCTCTTGAAGCTTATCAAGAGAATGCCAAGAGTGTGCAAAGCAGCAATCAAAGCAAAAGGTGGCTACTTTGAAGGACCTAGAATATGACATATTTTCAGTTGTTTCACACTTGTTTGTTATGTATATAATTTCACGTGTGTTAATTCATAGTTTTGATGCCTTATAGTCATGAAAATAAAGAAAACTCTTTGAATGAGAAGGTGTGTCCAAACTTTTGGTCTGTATATATATATATATATATATATATATATATATATAAATAAAATGAAAAAAAAAGATACAACAAAAAAAGAAAGTAAATATAGTTGTGTTTAAAATAATATTTGTGTTGTTCCTCTAAAAAAATTGAAGAAAAGTGAATATTAGACTGTTCAAAAAAATAGCAGTGTTTGTATTCTTCTTTACAAGCTCAAACATTTACTATATAAACTGAAAAATGTTTGAAGATTTTGCTTTCCTTTGAATCACGTAACTAATATTTAGTTGTATAACCACTGTTTCTGAGAACTGCTGTACATCTGTGTTGCATGGAGTCAACCAACTTCTGGCACCTGTGAATAGGTATTCCAGCCCAGGATGATTGGACTACATTCCACAGTTCTTCTCTATTTCTTGGTTTTGCCTCAGAAACTGCATTTTTGATGTCCCCCCACAAGTTTTCTATTGGATTAAGATCCGGGGATTGGGCTGACCACTCCATACCGTCAATCTTGTTGGTCTGGAACCAAGATGTTGCACGTTTACTGGTGTGTTTGGGATTGTTGTCTTGTTGAAACACCCATTTCAAGGGCATTTCCTCTTCAGCATAAGGCAGCATGACCTCTTCAAGTATTCTAATGTTTTCATATGAGAAACATCCCCATATCTTGATGCTTGCGCCACCATGCTTCATTGTCTACACAGTGTACTGTGGCTTGAATTCAGTGTTTGGGGGTCGTCTGACAAACTGTCTCCGGCCACTAGACCCCAAAAGAACAATCTTACTTTCATCAGTCCACAAAATGTCTCTTTAGGCCAGTCAATGTGCTCTTTGGCAAATTGTAACCTCTTCAGCACATGCCTTTTTTTTTCAACAGTGGGACTTTGCGGGGGCTTCTTGCAGATAGCTTGGCTTCACATAGGCGTCTTCTAATTGTAACAGTACTCACAGGTAACTTTAGATCTTCTTTGATCTTCCTGGAGCTGATTGTTAGCTTAATCCTTGCCATTTTGGCTATTCTTCTATCCATTCGAATGGTAGTTTTTCACTTTCTTCCACGTCTTTCAGGTTTTGGTTGCCATTTTAAAGCATCTGCAATCATTTTAGCTGAGCAGCCTATCATTTTCTGCCCTTCTTTATATGTTTTCCCCTCTCCAATCAACTTTTTAATCAAGGTACGCTGTTCTTCTGAACAATGTCTGGAACGACCCCTGTTCCTCAGAATTTAAGAGAGAAATGCACTGTAACCAGCATGTACAACATTTGCTGCCTTCCTTCCTTAAATAAGGGCAATAATTGCCACCTGTTTTTCAAAGAATGAATGACCTCACTCATTGAACTCACACTGATATTATTTTGAACATGCCCCTTTCAATAAGTGATTGAATTACAGAGAATCAGCAGCATGCATGTCATGACTGTTGGGTCTGTTGGATTTATATTACTCTACTACACCTGCTAGTAAATTATTTGCCATGTAGAAATATAATTTATACCAAAAACTGTGATTGTCTGACTGCTATTATTTTGAACACAACTGTATATATAGGGTCATTTATCAAACTGGTGTAATGCAGAACTGGCTTAGTTTCCCATAGCAACCAGATTTCACCTTTAATTTTTGACAGCTCCTTTGGAAAATGAATGGTGGAATCTGTTTGGTTGCTATGGGCAACTAAGCCAGTTTTACTTTACACCAGTTGGATAAATTACGCCAATAGTTT
Organism: Bufo bufo; assembly: GCF_905171765.1. Classification (NCBI taxonomy): domain Eukaryota; kingdom Metazoa; phylum Chordata; class Amphibia; order Anura; family Bufonidae; genus Bufo; species Bufo bufo. The sequence goes on along the minus strand of NC_053393.1, from coordinate 375,796,273 downwards.
TTCTGTAAAACCTGTGACAGGTCTGTTTTGTTTTTTAAAGAGACTTCGTATGCATTTTCATTCTTCAGATTTGAATGTATACACACTTACACACTTATTTTTTGTCCCGAATAGTGTAGCTTCTCAAAGCTGTAAAAATAAAGGTGCTAAGTACTACCTTCTAAATCTGTCAAATGAATGGTAAATGGCAAAAAGTCGAACAAAAATAATTACTTCCAATACTACCTCAGTGTACAGATCATTTATAAAATAGCGCATTAGTCAGTCAGGGGGTTCATTCTTGTTTTGTTTTGTTTTTTGCCAATTTAGTAGTTGCGTCTAAATGAACACAAAGCCATAATTGTAATGCTTCAATAATAGGAAAATTAAAGGTGGAAATATGGGGAAAAAAAGAATAAAAAAAATCTGGCAAAGTAAAAACAGAATTCACTAAGAAATACAACAAACTTTCCCTGCAGAACTGGATTTCTGTACTTGTTGTTTCTATTTTCTTGTACTTTTTCTTATCACTAAACAAAGAACTTTAAAAGTGTAATAAACTTTGTAACTTGAAATATTATAATTCTTAAAATTATCTTCTCTTATGAACTGGTCTGTTATCTGAAAGTAAAGAGTCAAATGATTTTTATATATGACTAGCTAAAGGACCTGGCTTTGCTCGGGTATATTTAATCTATTTAATTTAATGTTTGTGTGTGTCGTTAAAAGATATCAACACTATCCACTATAACAGTGACCTCTACAGAACCCCGCCCCCTTAACAGTGACCTTCACAGCATCCCACCCCTTAACACTGACCCCTCCCCACAGTGCCCCATCCCTTAAAATTGGACCTCCACAGCAGCCCACCCCCTTAACGTTGACCTTTATAGCAGTCTTCCCCTTTAACAGTTGATTTTCAACTTCATTTTTTCAATCCCTGTCGGCTGACGGGAGTGGGCGTGGCCTAACCAGATAGGGCCTGGCTTAGCGGGACCTAGACGTTGATTTTTAACTTCATTTTTTCAATCGTTGTCGGCTGAGGAGTGGGAGGGGGCGTGGCCTAACCGGATCAGGGGCATGTCCTTTTGAACAGCTGACTACAGCTGACAGCACTGTGCTGTCTGAGCGTGAGTTGCAGGGAAAAAGTCACCCTCCCTCCCACCCCTGCAGCTGACATTTGATTTTTACCTTCGTTTTTTCAATCCCCGTTGGCTGAGGAGTGGGACTGGGCGTGGCCTAACCAGATCAGTGGCGTGGCCTAGCGGGACCTGGGAGCGGGGTTTTAAGTTCGTCTTTTGAGGGTAGACACATTGTGGGAGGGGGCGTGTCTGGGCTCCTTCCTGCAAGAGTGACACCCCTCTGGGCACCTTACTGGCTCATTTGCATACCAAATAAACTGGATTTTCTGAGGATAAAAACATCTATTGCTGGAACAAAGGCACATCTTGAAATAAGGTACTAAGTGCTATTAGGCCATGGCTTTACTTAAATAGCGATTATCCTGCTGACAGATTTCCTTTAATGCTCTCCTACAGCAGTGAAGAAAAATGTCTGGGTTGTTATGGAAACCTGGAGTAAAACTGTGTATGTAGAGGCTAACGGCCTGCGAGCTTTTACTGGCTGATAAGGGTCATGTGACCAGGCTTCTATTGGCTAATGCATTTTTTGGGAAATATCTCAGGAACGGTACGTCCTAGAGAGCTGAGACCTGGTCTAATACCTCCCCGGACACCTGATGTACCTGTGTGGCAAATTTTGGGATTGTAAATGCGACTGTGCGGATTCCTTTAGCGGACACACATACACAAACACATATACACTCAGCTTTATATATTAGATTTTTTCGAACTATGATACATCTTACTTGCAAGCTGCAGACTGGTCATCTAAGTACCTATAGAAGATTTGCAGCACTAAACTGTATAGAAATCATTATGTTTATTATATTTAAAGGGGTTGTCCAAGTGTTTAATACGGATGACCTATACTCAGGATCAGTATCTGTTCGGTGGAGGTCTGAATCCCAGAACCACTGTGGATCAGCTGTTTGAAGAGACCAAGGCACCCTATGGCCTAGGTACAGCTCAGTCCCATTCAAGTGAATTGGGCTGAGCTGCAATATCAAGCACAAACGCCATACAATGGACGGCCCTGTGCTTGGCAAGATGAGAGGAGGCCGTGGCACTTACTGGAGTGCTGAAAACTTCTCAAAGAGCTGATCAGCAGGGGTTCAGTGTATTGGACTCTCACCGATCATATACTGATGACCTATCCTGAGGATAGGTCACCAGTATTAAATACTTTAATTCTCATTACAATTCATAACTAACTCCAAAAGTCATGTAACAGCTAAATAACTGAAACATGATTTTAATTTCTATGGCAGATCTTTAGGTATAACTTTATAAGTATCTGTGAGAAAACCCTCAGTATGCCACAGAGTGAAATAAGAGGCACATGGAGGTACAATGCATATTACTAGATCTATAATATGGCCATGTATTGGGTAAAATAAACTTGAAGTCAATAGATTACTATAGTCACTAAGAAGTTATTCCTAGAAGAACCTATGGTTAGCATTAGAGTTCACGACATTGGGGCATACAAAGTCCTTACATGACCGAATTATTGGCCCATAGTAGGCAATGTGGGCTGTATTACGGATCCATACTACGGCTGTGTGCATAACCCTTACCTCTACAATATAGAGACATTCCTGATGTGAAAAAAATTATTTAGACGTCTCTCCACTTATTTATAGTTCTGGAAGAGCAGATGGTATTTATTCTGTAAAAACATGTTGTTGTTTTTTCTAGAATTGAAATATGAAAAGGCAAAAGTTTCAGTATCTGCAAATTCACATACAACTTTTCCCTACAAGCATCACATAGAAAACTTATTCCCAGTTTATCACTATGATACTGTATATACAGACAGGGACAGATGGACAAATAGATTGATAGGTCGATAGATATTTTCATTGGAAATGGTTAAAACTTCAGCCTCTGTAGACAGATATGATGATATATATGTGAATCCAGTTTGATACTGCAGCATGGGATATCTAGGGTCAAATAGTTATGGGAAAAAATGGTTACACAATATTTGAGAACAGGTGCAGAAGAGCACAGGATACGTGATTGTTAATCACAGTGCGAGTGAAAGCGATGTACAGGTGCAGACAAGGCTCTTGATAGTGTCTTTGTGCTCCGTCCACATGGAAGAGGTTCTGATTTACAGTCCAAAGATACTAGTCCACCGTTAACCCCCATGCATACGTAAAGTAGAACCTGCAGATTTGTGCGTGGGGGTTAATGTTTGTCTTTCTGACCTCGAAGGGGAGCAGTGGTTGTCTGCATTTAATTTTCAAACCACATTTCGTCCTTTTTCCGCCTGCACATGACCACAAAGAAAAACATCTTTCATGCTGTACATTCTTTCCTGATGCTTTTGGGTTAAAGTTAAGTTTCTGCTAGAAACAGCACTTGTTCGTCTAGCCAGAAATGTGAAAGCTCAACTTTATAGGTCCTCCTTGCGCAAAATGAACTGGCATTAGGGATACATGTGTGTTGTTTCATCCAGTGGCTAGTCAATGCATGGAAAAACTATTCGATTGGGATGTCTACATATATGATGGTTGGTTTTATGTGCAGGATGACACAACACCTAAGGATTGGTTCTATTCATCACGGCAGATAAAGTCATTGTGGTTCTTTTACATGTTATGCTGAAGATACACTATATGGACAAAAGTATTGGGACACCTACAAATTACACCTACAGGAACTTTTATGACACTCTATTCTAAATCTATAGGCATTGCTATGGAGTTAGTGCCCTCTTTCCAGCTAAAACAGCTTCCACTTTTCTGAGGAGGCTTTCTAAAATAATTTGGAGTGTGTCTGGACTGTGTTGGACTGTACTCATTCAATCATGCCCTTACAGACCTTTTGCTTTATGGCTGGAACAGAAAAGTGCTTCCCCAATCTGTGCCCACAAAGTTGGAAGCCTAAAATTGCGCAAAATGTATTGGTATGCTGAAACCCTAAGGCTTCCTACTTGAATTAAGGGGTCTAGACCAACACCTGGTTAAATTGGGCAGACTAGATGGGCCAAATGGTTCTTATCTGCCGACACATTCTATGTTTCTGTGTTTCTAACACCTGAAAAATAACCTCATAGCATTATGCCTCCTTCACCAAAGTTGGGGAATGCAGTTAGGCAGGCAATGATCTCCAGTGATTCGCCAAACCCAGACTAGTCAAATACAGAAACGTGACTCGTCACTCCACAGGATACTTTCCACTGTTCCAGAATTCAGTGGCAGCCTGCTTTACACCACTCCATCCGATGCTTGGCATTGTGTTTCATGATGTAAGGCTTGCATGCAAGTGAGCATGTGCGACCACCTCCGTGAGATGGATAAAAAAAAATAAGGAAAAGAACAAACAGCAGGTGGCGATCTACAAATACATTTTATTGAACAGCTCACTGGCCATTCTAAATGTTTAAGTACATGCAATTACAAAAGTATTGAGATCCGGGTGCTGGTTTGAAAAAAAATGTAGAATATGCTTTGTGACACAACCCCTTTAATATTGTATAAACCTTGTAAATAATAAAATAACCCCTATGAATAAATATTCACTTGCTAAATTGATAACCTTGTAGGCCAACAGGTGTCATTGGTAAGACACTGAATATTACAGAGGAAGCTTAGGCTGTTGCTCAAGAGTTCCTCCGAGACCGCTGTAATAAGAAATCCAAACTGCAGCTGCTTGGAAAGCATAATAACATCTGTAATGAACCACCATCCACCTACACCAACTGAAATCTAGACAAATCTGAAAGTGAGATTTTCTTTAGGTCCAGTGGGATATGGTTGTAAAATTCATATTTCAGCGCAAGCTAATTGTTTACTTGTTCAAATGTAGGGATATAATTACTTTTATAGATTTCATTCTTGCCATTTTTGCAAAGATCAGTACTGAGTACTGAGACCATCTAAACTATGCAATAACGTAAATGCAATTGCATGGTAAACAAATCACGTAGAATTGATATTACAGGGGTTGTCTCATGTCAACAACCCCTGTACATCTACTGCTTTAGGACACATGTACAGGGAGTGCAGAATTATTAGGCAAGTTGTATTTTTGAGGATTAATTTTATTATTGAACAACAACCATGTTCTCAATGAACCCAAAAAACTCATTAATATCAAAGCTGAATATTTTTGGAAGTAGTTTTTAGTTTGTTTTTAGTTTTAGCTATTTTAGGGGGATATCTTTGTGTGCAGATGACTATTACTGTGCATAACTATTAGGCAACTTAAAAAACAAATATATACCCATTTCAATTATTTATTTTTACCAGTGAAACCAATATAACATCTCAACATTCACAAATATACATTTCTGACATTCAAAAACAAAACAAAAACAAATCAGTGACCAATATAGCCACCTTTCTTTGCAAGGACACTCAAAAGCCTGCCATCCATGGATTCTGTCAGTGTTTTGATCTGTTCACCATCAACATTGCGTGCAGCAGCAACCACAGCCTCCCAGACACTGTTCAGAGAGGTGTACTGTTTTCCCTCCTTGTAAATCTCACATTTGATGATGGACCACAGGTTCTCAATGGGGTTCAGATCAGGTGAACAAGAAGGCCATGTCATTAGATTTTCTTCTTTAATACCCTTTCTTGCCAGCCACGCTGTGGAGTACTTGGACGCGTGTGATGGAGCATTGTCCTGCATGAAAATCATGTTTTTCTTGAAGGATGCAGACTTCTTCCTGTACCACTGCTTGAAGAAGGTGTCTTCCAGAAACTGGCAGTAGGACTGGGAGTTGAGCTTGACTCCATCCTCAACCCGAAAAGGCCCCACAAGCTCATCTTTGATGATACCAGCCCAAACCAGTACTCCACCTCCACCTTGCTGGCGTCTGAGTCGGACTGGAGCTCCCTGCCCTTTACCAATCCAGCCACGGGCCCATCCATCTGGCCCATCAAGACTCACTCTCATTTCATCAGTCCATAAAACCTTAGAAAAATCAGTCTTGAGATATTTCTTGGCCCAGTCTTGACGTTTCAGCTTGTGTGTCTTGTTCAGTGGTGGTCGTCTTTCAGCCTTTCTTACCTTGGCCATGTCTCTGAGTATTGCACACCTTGTGCTTTTGGGCACTCCAGTGATGTTGCAGCTCTGAAATATGGCCAAACTGGTGGCAAGTGGCATCTTGGCAGCTGCACGCTTGACTTTTCTCAGTTCATGGGCAGTTATTTTGTGCCTTGGTTTTTCCACACGCTTCTTGCGACCCTGTTGACTCTTTTGAATGAAACGCTTGATTGTTCGATGATCACGCTTCAGAAGCTTTGCAATTTTAAGAGTGCTGCATCCCTCTGCAAGATATCTCACTATTTTTGACTTTTCTGAGCCTGTCAAGTCCTTCTTTTGACCCATTTTGCCAAAGGAAAGGAAGTTGCCTAATAATTATGCACACCTAATATAGGGTGTTGATGTCATTAGACCACACCCCTTCTCATTACAGAGATGCACATCACCTAATATGCTTAATTGGTAGTAGGCTTTCGAGCCTATACAGCTTGGAGTAAGACAACATGCATAAAGAGGATGATGTGGTCAAAATACTCATTTGCCTAATAATTCTGCACTCCCTGTACATCTCAGAGGGATTCCTCTGTCCGAGACCCCCCTCTACGAGCCAAAACGGAGTGCAGTTGATATATGTTGCTCCAGTTCTGGTTAAATTGAGCTGCCCCTGTATTACATACTGTAGACAGCCAATCATCTGAATAGGCACCTGCAGGGGAAATCTCTAGCTGGCCACAGATTCCCTTGGCAAAATCAGCCATTTGGCAGGGACGTCAGGAGCACATGTTGAAAGGGGTTGTCTCTGATGAGGCAATCCCTTTAAAACGCCACTGCTGTTTGAACAAGCGTTGCATAATTCAAAGGAAAATAAAAAATACTGAAATACATTTATTAAAATGTATTTTTCACTGTTTATAAATCCCATTTGATCCTTCCTCTGCCTTTTGCTCTGATCACTCACTCCCAATTCACTGCTGGTTCACTGAGAGATAAGATTACAGCTGCTGCCTATAGGAGTTTATGGAGGGATGAGGAGTGGAAGGAGCTGCAGAGAGAGGAGTGACACACACAGAAATGCTGCTGCTTCTAGTAAGTGTTCTATTTCACCCCAGTGCTGGGTGCACAGTTACACCTGTTCTGGACTGCTGTATAATGTCTCCCATGCTACTGCTGCCTCTGAGGGTGTGCTACAGAGACATCAGAGAGTACGAACTCCTGTTTTGAAGGGGTTCCCATATATGTAAAGTATATGCAAGCAACTTTCTCTTTACTTTCCAGTCCAACTCTTAAATCATCATACTAAAGAGCCATACAATCTGTAAGCACTGCCATACAGACTTGCAGCATTGGCCTCTGCCATGTACAATCAGATCCATAAATATTGGGACATCAACACAATTCTAACATTTTTGGCTCTATTCACCACCACAATGGATTTGAAATGAAACGAACAAGGTGTGCTTTAACTGCAGACTGTCAGCTTTAATTTGAGGGTATTTACATCCAAATCAGCTGAACGATGTAGGAATTACAACAGTTTGCATATGTGCCTCCCACTTGTTAAGGGACCAAAAGTAATGGGACAATTGGCTTCTCAGCTGTTCCTTGGCCAGGTGTGTGTTATTCCCTCATTATCCCAATTACAATGAGCAGATAAAAGGTCCAAAGTTCATTTCCAGTGTGCTTTTTGCATTTGGAATCTGTTGCTGTCAACTCTCAAGATGAGATCCAAAGAGCTGTCACTATCAGTGAAGCAAGCCATCATTAGGTTGAAAAAACAAAACAAACCCATCAGAGAGATAGCAAAAACATTAGGTGTGGCCAAAACAACTGTTTGGAACATTCTTAAAAAGAAGGAACGCACGGGTGAGCTCAGCAACACCAAAAGACCCGGAAGACCACGGAAAACAACTGTGGTGGATGACCGAAGAATTCTTTCCCTGGTGAAGAAAACACCCTTCACAACAGTTGGCCAGATTAAGAACACTCTCCAGGAGGTAGGTGTATGTGTGTCAAAGTCAACAATCAAGAGAAGACTTCACCAGAGTGAATACAGAGGGTTCACCACAAGATGTAAACCATTGGTGAGCCTCAAAAACAGGAAGGCCAGATTAGAGTTTGCCAAACGACATCTAAAAAAGCCTTCACAGTTCTGGAAAAACATTCTATGGACAGATGAGACCAAGATCAACTTGTACCAGAGTCATGGGAAGAGAAGAGTATGGAGAAGGAAAGGAACTGCTCATGATCCTAAGCATACCACCTCATCAGTGAAGCATGGTGGTGGTAGTGTCATGGCGTGGGCATGTATGGCTGCCAATGGAACTGGTTCTCTTGTATTTATTGATGATGTGTTTCGTTCAATATTATCTGCTCATAATCAGCCAAATGCTTCAGAACTCATTGGACGGAGCTTCACAGTGCAGATGTACGGCACACATATTAGGACATCGTCAGACATCATCCACAACTCCATCCTCCGTCAGACAAAACTCCCTCCTACCTCAGACTTTAGACAAAACTCCGTCCTCCCTCATCCAAAACTCCATCAGACCTCAGACAAAACCCCGTCCTCCCTCATCCAAAACTCCGTCCTCCCTCAGACATCAGCCAAAACTCTGTCCTCCCTCATCCAAAACGCCGTCCTCCCTCAGACATCAGCCAAAACTCCGTCCTCCCTCATCCAAAACTCCGTCCTCCCTCAGACATCAGCCAAAACTCCGTCCTCCCTCATCCAAAACTCCGTCCTCCCTCAGACATCAGCCAAAACTCCGTCCTCCCTCATCCAAAACTCCGTCCTCCCTCAGACATCAGCCAAAACTCCGTCCTCCCTCATCCAAAACTCCGTCCTCCTTCAGACATCAGTCAAAACTCCGTCCTCCCTCATCCAAAACTCCGTCAGACATCAGCCAAAACTCCGTCCTCCCTTATCCAAAACTCTGTCCTCCCTCAGACATCAGCCAAAACTCCGTCCTCCCTCAGACATCAGCCAAAACTCCGTCCTCCCTCATCCAAAACTCCGTCCTCCCTCAGACATCAGCCAAAACTCCGTCCTCCCTCATCCAAAACTCCGTCCTCCATCAGACATCAGCCAAAACTCCGTCCTCCCTCATCCAAAACTCCATCAGACCTCAGACATCAGCCAAAACTCCGTCCACCCTCATCCAAAACTCTGTCCTCCCTCAGACATCAGCCAAAATTCCGTCCTCCCTCATCCAAAACTCCATCCTCCCTCAGACATCAGCCAAAACTTCATCCTTCCTCATCCAAAACTCCGTCCTCCCTCATCCAAAACTCCGTCCTCCCTCATCCAAAACTCCGTCCTACGCCCTACTACACACACTCTTCACCTGACGGAGGTGCTAGCTGCTGGAGAGGCATACAGCCCTGCTACACAGTATACAGCTCTGCTACATGCAGGTTACACATACAGCTCTGCTACACAGTACACAGCACTGCTACATGCAGGTTACACATACAGCTCTGCTACACAGTACACAGCACTGCTACATGCAGGTTATACATACAGCGCTGCTACACAGTACACAGCTCTGCTACATGCAGGTTACACATACAGCTCTGCTACATGGTACACAGCACTGCTACATGCAGGTTACACATACAGCTCTACTACACAGTACACAGCTCTGCTACATGCAGGTTACACATACAGCTCTGCTACACAGTACACAGCACTGCTACATGCAGATTACACATACAGCTCTGCTACACAGTACACAGCTCTGCTACATGTAGTTTACACATACAGCTCTGCTACACAGTACACAGCTCTGCTACATGCAGGTTACACATACAGCTCTGCTACATGCAGGTTACACATACAGCTCTGCTACACAGTACACAGCACTGCTACATGCAGGTTACACACACATCTCTAGTACACAGCTCTATTTGATGGCTACAGTTCTGTACACTCTACCAGCTGCTGTGCACATCTGATCCCTCCCACACACGTGACTCGTCACATGGTCATGACGTCATCACAGGTCCTTTGCCTCTCCAGAAGCTAGCAGCTCCGTCAGGTGAAGAGTGTGTGTAGTAGGGCGTATTTTGAGCTAGGGAGGACGGAGTTTTGGATGAGGGAGGACGGAGTTTTGGATGAGGGAGGACGGAATTTTGGCTGATGTCTGATGGAGTTTTGGATGAGGGAGGACAGAGTTTTGGATAAGGGAGGACGGAGTTTTGGCTGATGTCTGAGGGAGGATGGAGTTTTGGATGAGGGAGGATGGATTTTTGTCTGATGTCTGAGGGAGGACGGAGTTTTGGATGAGGGAGGATGGAGTTTTGGCTGATGTCTGAGGTCTGATGGAGTTTTGGATGAGGGAGGACAGAGTTTTGGCTGATGTCTGAGAGAGGACGGAGTTTTGGATTAGGGAGGACGGAGTTTTGGAGTTTTGGATGAGGGAGGACGGAGTTTTGTCTGAGGTCTTATGGAGTTTTGGATGAGGGAGGACGGAGTTTTGTCTAAAGTCTGAGGTAGAAGGGAGTTTTGCCTGATGGATGATGGAGTTGTGGATGATGTCTGACGATGTCCTAATATGTATGCCGTACAGATGGACAATGACCCAAAGCATACTGCAAAAGCAACCAAAGAGTTTTTTAAGGGAAAGAAGTGGAATGTTACAGGGCTCCGGATGGCAACCAAAATGGTCGCCAATGCGACTTAGAATTCACAAATGGCGACAAGACTTTTTAGTTTTGTCGCCATTTGCGACTAGACCCGCCGCCGCAGCTCTGAATACAGCGGCGGGCACAGGAGATGATAGTTCTCTGCCCCGCCGCCGATGTTCTTCTTAGCAGCGCAGTGGAGGAGTCTCTCCCTCCCCCCTGTGCAGCCGTCTCCGCCAATAAGAAGAGAGACAGGAGGAGGAGGAGGAGGAGGGGCTGTGGCCACTGCGCCACCAAGATAACTGACCTGTTAATACAAATACAGGAGGCGGGTGCCGGAATCAAATATCCGGCACCCGACCTCTATGACAGGGAGCTGCGATCAGCGGCAGTTACCCCCTCAGGTGCCGCTCCCTGTCATAGAGGTCGGGTGCCGGCTATTTGATTCCGGCACCCGCCTCCTGTATTTGTATTAACAGGTCAGTTATCTTCATTGGTGGCGCAGTGCTCCCCCCCAACACCCCAGTATAATAAACATTGGTGGCGCAGTGCGCCCCCCCCCCCTAACTCCCCAGTATAATAAACATCGGTGGAGCAGTGCCAATGAGGGTTAAAAAATAAAAAATAAATTAACTCACCTCCTCCAATTGATCGCGCAGCTGCCGGTCTCCTGTTCTTTCTTCAGGACCTGTCAAAGGACCTGTGGTGACGTCACTGAGCTCATCACATGGTCCATTACCATGGTGATGGATCATGTGATGTACCATGTGATGAACACAGGTCCTGAAGAAAGAACAGGAGACCGGCAGCTACGCGATCAATTGGAGGAGGTTAGTTAATTTTTTAAAAATTTTTAACCCTCAATTGACCTTCTACTGAGCATTCTGTATTAAAGAATGCTATAATTTTCCCTTATAACCATGTTATAATGGAAAATAACACAGTGAATAGACTTTCATCCTAGTAACCATCCGTGAAAATCGCACCGCATCCGCACTTGCTTGCGGATGCTTGCGATTTTCAAGCAGCCCCATTAACTTCTATGGGGCCTGCGTTGCATGAAAAACGCACAACATAGAGCATGCTGCGATTTTCACGCAACGCACAAGTGATGCGTGAAAATCACCGCTCATGTGCACAACCCCATAGAAGTGAATGGGTCCGGATTCAGTGCAGAAATCAGCGCAGAAATCTCGCCCGTGTGAAAGGGGCCTAAGGGTGCATAGGACAAGGGTTCCAGCCCCTAAGGGGGCTAATAGTAAGTAAAAAAACACAAACACTAAGGGTACTTTCACACTTGCGGCAGTGTGATCCGGCGGGCAGTTCCGTTGTCGGAACTGCCTGCCGGATCCGCCGATCTGGATGTGACTGAAAGAATTTGTGCATCTCACAAATGCATTGCAAGGACGGATCCATCTCTCCGCTTGTCATGCGGACAGACGGATCCGTCTTGTATCTTTTTACACATTTTTACCATGCGCAGACCGGAAGGACGGATCCGGCATTCCGGTATTTTGAATGCCGGATCTGGCACTAATACAGTCCTATTCAGACAAGTCTTCATTTTTATTCGCCGGAGATAAAAAACCGTAGCATGCTACGGTTTTATCTTTTGCCTGATCAGTCAAAATAACTAAACTGAAGACATCCTGATGCAAACTGAACTGATTACTCTCCATTCAGAATGCATGGGGATATGCCTGATCAGTTCTTTTCCGGTATAGAGCCCCTGTGACGGAACTCTATGCCGGAAATTAAAAACGCTAGTGTGAAAGTACCTTAAAATATTAAGTTTAAATCCCCCCTTTCCCAATTTTACATATAAAATATATAAACAATAAATAAATAAACATATTACATAGCGCTGCGTCCGAAAAGTCCAAACTATTAAATTATTAAAAAATATCTCCTATGCGGTGAGCGCCGTAACAGACATAAATAAATAAAAACCATGCGATTTGCCATCTTTTAGTCACCTTGTCACTCCAAAAAATAGGATAGGACTGTTCTATTATGGGCCGAACGTTTCATAAAATGCGAAATGCACGCAGCTTTTTTATTTTATTTTTTTCGTGGTATTGAGTATCGCAATACTTTTTTATGGTGACGAAAGCGAATCAAAATTTTGGTATTGAAACAACCCTACGCCGATCTGATCAGCGTAGCGTTGTCACGATACAAAAATTTTGATTCGGTTTCGATTTGGCGACTAAAAATTTAATTTGGCTCCTAAATTTTTCAGTTCAGGAGCCAATGGCTACTAGGTATTTTTTTTAGTCTGGAGCACTGTGTTATGCAATGGCCAAGTCAATCACCTGACCTGAATCCGATTGAGCATGCATTTCATTTGCTGAAGACAAAACTGAAGGGAAAATGCCCCAAGAACAAGCAGGAACTGAAGAAGTTGCAGTAGAGGCCTGGCAGAGCATCACCAGGGATGAAACCCAGTGTCTGGTGATGTCTATGTGGTCCAGACTTCAGGCTGTAATTGACTGCAAAGGATTTGCAACCAAGTATTAAAAAGTGAAAGTTTGATGTATGATTATTATTCTGTCCCGTTACTTTTGGTCCCTCAACAAGTGGGAGGCACATATGCAAACTGTTGTAATTCCTACACCATTCACCTGATTTGGATGTAATTACCCTCAAATTAAAGCTGACAGTCTGCAGTTAAAGCACATCTTGTTAGTTTTATTTCAAATCCATTGTGGTGGTTTATAGAGCCAAAAATGTTAGAATTGTGTTGATGTCCCAATATTTATGGACCTGATTGTACATGATCTCTATTAAAGTGTAGTCTGCCTATCCTGTATTGATCTTCACAAGAACCTATTTCAGCTGAGTATTTCATGGTTTATGCCATTCCACTTTCAAAGTTACAGCACTGACTATCCCATATTGCCTATCTTTGCTGTATTTTGGACTACCTGAACCAGAAAAGACAGATGTCTACCAAAAAGTGCTATTTGAGCCTACCTTACCTTGTCTTAAACAGTATGAATGAAATACTTTATTGAGACACAATACATAAAAACTTTAAAAAGACGAATCACTACAAAAGAAAAAGTGCGGTTTTCTTGAGGGATGGTAACAATCAGTATATGGTGTATGGGAAATGGATATTAGAGTAACTGTACATGAAATAATCATAAATCAGCTATAAAAATTGTCTAAGAAAAAAGTAATGGCCAAAGGTATAATACAAATGGCTTATAATAAAACCAACAAGACAGTGGCCGATGGTAGATAATAGACAAAAGTTACCCACACTGGTAAAGTAATGCACTGCAGTTAAGATGAATGAGGACAAGTACCATATGTAACCTTACCCATAGTCAGTGTTCACCTCAGGACAATGCGTTTTGGCACACCTTCCTCTGGGGGCACAGATTATATACAAAATAAAAAGCAAAATAAAATGTTAAATTGATTGATGTGCTATGAAAAAAATCTCTTTCCTTTGCTATAAGTAATATTACCATCATTGGTGTATAGTCAGGAAGCCAACTGTAAGCCACCTAAAACAGTTTTGTGTGCAGAGACTTCATTAAGATATGAACCTCCTCCATCCAACCTACAGGATATGAAGCCAGGGATAACTGATTTGAGGCCAAGAATAAAATATGGGAACTGGGACCTGAACAGCTACAAAGTACAGACTGAGATCCAACAAAGTAGCTCACAGGAGTGTAATGGATATCTGTGGCAAAGTGGAGGGGAAGTAGGGATTTCTCCACATAGTAAACCTAATGAAGTGCCTTGAGGCCCATTATGGTAGAATAAGGAATTTACTGGAAAGATGGAAATGTACATGGTAAATAACCATATTCTAGACCAACTCATTACATTGCACAACGACAAAATGCTGCTGAGCAGACTGAGACATTTAAACAGGTAAAGAATTAGAGAATTGAGTCAATCTTGTAAATGTTAGACACAAATGTGTCTTTGTTAAGCCTGTAATTATACCTCCCAAATCTTTCTGAAGTCTGATTAATTCTGGAGCTATTAAATACCCAAGACTATGGGATTGCTGAAACATAAGGAGTTACCTGTAGAAAAGATAAGTGTAGTCATAATAATGTCTGCTCCACTGGAAAAAAGAATCGGAAGAAATATGGATAGTTTTCTTTATAGAACACTTAGGCCTTCTGCACACGACCGTATGGCTTTTTCAGTGTTTTGCGGTCCGTTTTTCACGGATCCGTTGTTCCGTTTTTTGTTTCCGTTGTGTTTCCGTTTCTGTTCCGTTTTTCCATATGGCATATACAGTATACAGTAATTACATAGATAAAATTGGGCTGGGCATAACATTTTCAATAGATGGTTCCGCAAAAAACGGAACAGAAACGGAAGACATACGGATGCATTTCCGTATGTGTTTCGTTTTTTTGCGGATCCATTGACTTGAATGGAGCCACGGAACGTGATTTGCAGGCAATAATAGGACATGTTCTATCTTTAAACGGAATGGAAAAACGGAAATACGGAAACGGAATGCATACGGAGTACATTCCGTTTTTTTTCCGGAACCATTGAAATTAATGGTTCCGTTTACGGAACGCAAAAAATGGCCAGTAAACGGAGGGAAAAAACGGTCGTGTGCAGGAGGCCTTAAGCTGTGTGTGCGTCAGGGAGCCCCATTCTGAAATTGAAGAGGACCTGTTTAGATTTTCCATGCCAACCCAACTTGAGGGAACTGCAGCAAGTACAACACTGTATCCCCTTCATGCTTACTGTAGACAAACATATATAGCTTTACAGTTTGCCAAAAGGCATAAAAAAGACTGAACTCCACTAAAAACTCACCATTTTCACTGTAAGACCAATTTCTCATGAGCATAATAGAGTGTATTTGTACGCCCATATTTCCAGAACCAAATCCTGTCCTGACTACGGGTCCAGTGACCTGAACTGACAGCCCACTAGCCTAAAGCATAACTGATGCACTGTCAAATTGTGGGATGCTTATCTGTAGAAAGTCCTAAAAAAAAGAATCTATGGACTCAATGGAAACACACAAAAGATCTCCAACCTGTTCTATGTGTAAATAACTGGTCAATGCTATCATGCTCTATTCATAGAAAGGGTCCAAATAAATCACCAATGGCGTGGGACAGATTGGTGTCAGACACAATTTACCTTATAGTCTCTGCAGGCTTTATTCTCTTCTATTAGGCAATTTAGATTGTAGACTAATGTAAAATAGGGATATTAATTTAGTTTTGGGACCCCATGCCTCATACTAGTTTGTTCAACAGCACTATAAAGATATGACAATGTTTTCCTAGTCTCTTCATATATATATATATATATATATATATATATATATATATATATCTTATAGGGACATTTATTAAGTCTGCTACGCCAGTTTTGTGTCATTAAAAAGTCGCAAGTTTTGCAACATTTGGTGAGCCTTGGCTGTCCGAAAATGGCAACATGAAATGATTTAAAATTATAAAAAATTATATATTTTTTTTTAAAAGTTAATGAGCACTTTACTCACTGTTTCCCGGTCTTCTTTCAGGCCCCGCACTGCACTGTGTCCTAACTGCACATAGCGTCAGGAAATAGTTCACGAAGGCGTGCAATATGACCTGAGGCTGTGCATCGTAAGGTCACAGTGCAGTGTGGGGCCTGGAAGAAGACCAAGGAGCAGTGAGTGCGTCGTTTGAAGCAAGAGAGGTAAGTTCATTTATTTATTTTATGCCTGATAAAGTTTGGAAGTATAATTGGGGGGTCTAATAAAAATTGGGGGGAGTAAGAGGGCTGATCTAAGGTCTGATAAAGATTGGGTATCTGATGAAGCTTAGGGAGTCTGAACTGAGGTCTGAAGAAGACTGGGGGTCTGATCTGGGGGTATTATGAAGATTGTGCGGTCTGATCTGAGATCTGATGAAGATTGGGGGTCTGATCTAAGGTCTCATGATCTTCCTCTAAAACGTATATGCATCTTATAATCAAGTGCGTCTTATAAAGCGAAAAATGTCATATAAAATTGGAATCTCTGTAATCAAACTGACCAGCAGAATAAAGATAATGTGTCATTTTTCCTGTCCTGAACGGTGTACGGTGCAATAACAAACCGCAAAAGCAACAGCAGATTTGCTGCCTTTTCTTTTTTCCTGCTTCCCAAAAGCCAAAATAAAATGCAAACATAAAGTCCTATGTATGTCAAAATAGAACTTATAAATAGGGATTAGCGAATCGACTTCAGATGAAACATCCAAAGTCGATTCGCATAAAACTTTGTTCTAATACTGTACGGAGCAGGAGCTACGTATAATATTAGAATGTATTGGCTCCGATGAGTCGAAGTTATTGCTTTGCGAAGTCCTCCGAGACCGTGCAATAACTTCAGAAATAAATTTGTACTGCAAAAATTCAAGCAATAACTTCAGCTCATCTGAGCCAATAAATTCTAATACTGTACAGAGCTCCTGCTCCGTACAGTATTAGAACGAAGTTTTATGCAAATCGACTTTGGATGTTTCATCCAAAGTCGATTCGCTCATCCCTACTTATAATAATATCAACTCATCCTGCGAAGAAAAGTCCTCACACAGCTCAGTCAAGACAAAAAAAAAAAAAAATGACCCCACAGGCTGTTTGAAGGCAACATGGTGCCAGTAAACCAATCCATCAAAATCTATGCTGCAAAAGCCAAAAGGTGGTCTTTCCCTTCTGAACCCGGCAGAATACCCAGGCAGCAGTGTACATCCACATTTATGGCATTTCTGTACCCAGTAGAGCCCGCCTAATAATTTAAGAGTGGTATATTTCAGATGGCACAAGCTGGGCACCACACATTGGGGACTGAAATGCCATAACTATGGAAATCCCCAGCAAAATCTGTACTCCAAAAGCCAAACAGCACTCCTTCCCTTCATAAAGCAGTCTACATTTATGGCATTTCCGTAACCACTGGAACCTGGTGTAAGCTGTGGAAAAATTTCAATTTTCATTTTGCATGGCTGCTGCACATTAATTTCTGTAAAATACCTGTGGCGTCAAAATGCTTACTCTCCCCCATAATACCTTGAGGGGCAGAGTACCACAGAGTCTCTTAAAATGTCACATGTCACCCAAGAACCATTCCATTAAAATCTGCCCTCCAAAAGCCAAATGGCACTCCTTCCTTTCTAGGCCCTGAGGTGTGTTTATGCAGCAGTCTATGACCACATTTGTGGTGTTGCCGTATTCAAGAGAAAATGAACAACCAATTTTGAGATGCTTTTTCTCCTGTGACCCCTTGTGAAAATATAAAATGTGGGGCTAATGCAACATTTTATTGGAAAAAATATATAATTTTTAGTTTTCACAGTCATGTGTTTTTAATTTAATTCAAATGCCTGTGGGGTCAAAACACTTACTACACCCCATGATAAATTATTTGATGGGTGTATTTTACAAAATTGGGTTTCCACTGTAGAGATACTTCAAGGTCTCCTCAAATGCGACATGTCACCCGAAAAACATTCCAGCAAAATCTCTCCTCCAAAAGCCAAATGGCACTCCTTGCCTTCTGAGCCCTGCTGTGTTGCTGCTAACAGTTTACAACCACATATGGGGTGTTGCCGTATAGGAAAAAATCCTTAAATTATTCTGTGCTTTGTGAGCGGTATCCCTTATGAAAATGGAAAATTTTGGGCTAAAGCAACATTTTATTGGAAGAAAATTTTCTTTTTCACAGCCAAGTGTCTCTAAATTGTATGAAATGTCTGTTGGGTCAAAGTGCTCACTACAACACATAAAAAATTCCTTGGGCGTGCAGTTTCCAAAATTGGGTGAATTTGGGCTGTTTCTACTTTTGGGGTACTTCAGGGTCTGTTCAAATGTGACATGATGCCCAAAAACCTATGCAGCAAACTCTGACTTCCAAAAACCATATAGTGCTCCTTCACTCCTGAGCCCTGCCGTGTGCCCATATGCACAAAATCAGGATATAAATATTGAGGTTTGTTTAACTGTTAACTCTTGTTGTGTCACAGGAAAGCATGGTTTAAAATGGAAAATCTGCACATGACATTTTTAAATTTCACCTACATTTTGCTATAAAGGGCATGTCAGCTTATTTGTCCCTTTGAAACTGGCTGAACTGATGATGTTTTAATATAGGCAAATGAGCCTCTAGGAGCAACAGGGTTGTTGCCAGTACACTTAGAGGCTCTGCTTCTCTCTGCAACTGCTGTACTCTCTCGACTTTGATTGACAGGACCAGGTGTGATGATGTTTACACTGCCTGGCCCTGTCACTTAAAGTGGAGAGGACGTGGTAGTTGCAGAGAAAACAGAGCTTCTAGGTGTAACAGCAACACTCCGATTGTTCCTAGAGGCTCATTTGCATATATTAAAATATCATTCTTCTCAGCAATGTAGGCACATATGAACGTGAGACCAACACAGCTGCCACGCACATGTGCAACAGGTCAGCTAGTTTCATAGCTACAAATCTGTTGATAGATGACCTTTAATTCCTGTGGAACACCTAAGGATTAACAAAGTTTATAAAATTAGTTCTGAATAATTTGTAGTTTCCAATTTATGGGTGGTTTCTAATATTTAAGCCCCTAAAAGTCAGTTTAAAACTGAATTAGTCATTTAAAAAGTGGATTTTCTGAAATTTTCTTAAAATTTTTAAAAATTGCTTCTAAAATTCTAAGCCTAATGTCCTATAAAAAAAAAGACATCTGCAAAAAGATGCCAGCAGAAAGTAGACATATGTTAAATGTTAATATATAACTATTTAGTGAGTTTTCACTTTCTGTCTTTAAAGTAGAGAATTTCAAATTGTGTAAACTTTTGGACATTTTCTATAAATTAGGAATTTATTTTATAAATAAAGGTAAAATCATATTGACCCATATTTACCACTAACATGAAGTACAATTTGTCACAAGAAAACAGTCCCTTTTTTTATCAGTAAGCATTCCAAAGTTATTAACATATAAAGTGAGACATAAGATTTGCCCAGTCCATAAACTGAAGGGATAAAATTGTTCTTTATTGCAAACAGCTTAAAGTTGGTATATTTGGCTAACAAACCTAATTTGCAAGGGAGGTTGAATAATTTTCATTATAACTGTCTATTAATATTCATTTCAATGAAATCATTTTACGTAGAGTTGCTAATTTAAAGAGACCCGCACTGGACTTATAGTATTTCAAAATTTCTACTGTTAAAAATGTCCATGTAAGACCATTAATTAATTAATGGTCTTACATGGACATTTTTAACAGTAGAAATTTTGAAATACTATAAGTCCAGTGCGGGTCTCTTTAAATTAGCAACTCTACGTAAAATGATTTCATTTTTGGTTTATGTCCAGAGATAATAGTTTCTCTTTTCTGAAACAGTAGGGCATTTCAGAGATACGCCTTGGGAAGATTCTACAATGTGTTTAAAAACAGACTAATGTGCCACTCCCTCCAATATAAGCAGCCTTGCCTTAGTGTCACTAGTCAAGGTCAAAAAACTCTGAAGAGCACTGAAATTGATGTTTTCTTACTAGTGCTAAGGGCTGTCCTTCAAATGATGGCTCACCTTACTGCTGTAGAAATAATGAATAGCTACAGGTCTCCAATGTGTTTTTAGGCTAGACCAGATTACTACACAACAGTGAGCATTAAGCTAGCCACACACTAGATAAATTTCTGCAGAACATGCTGATTTTGGTGGGCTGACCATCTAATGTGTAAGGGGGCCTCCTGACTCTCTCCACTTGTCAGGGGAGATGAGAATTGGGCAGTTAGATTTCAGAGGTTTTTGCCAGCAGCTTTCTCCACTCTCCCTAATCAAGGTACGTGCATGGCTTAAAGGGGTTCTCCAGGAATAAGAAAATAAAATTACTGAAAATTCTTAAATGTTCTTTTATTTTTAAATATATTTCCAGATACCTTTTATTAGTCATAATGGCTCTTTTTGTCTAGGGAGCAATCATTAGGAGAAATAAAATGGCCACCATCCTATTAGTACACATAAAACCTGTCCTAATCACACAGAGGACAAGATACTTCACAGCACTGAGCTAAAGAGCTGCCTCATCCTCCTCTCTGCTTGTCGGGGATTATGATCCTGAATACAGTTTAATATGATCTTCAGCTAAATCTCTGTAGGAATGGAGTTCATGAGGAGACATGAAGTACAGAAATGAGGGTGGGGGTGTAGTGATGAGTTGCAGCAATTGTATGCAGTCTCCATTACCACAGACCCACATTTACACAGTCTGTCCTGCCCGTCCTCTCTGCACTTTATGTCTCCTCTTGAACTCCATTCCTACAGAGATTCAGCTAAAGATCTTATCAGCTTTATTCAGGATCATAATCCCTGACAAGTAGAGCAGAGAGGAGGATGAGGAAGCTCTTTACCTCAGTGTTGTGAAGTAACTCATCCGGCTGTGTGATTAGGACAGGTTTGGTGTGTACTAACAGGACAGCGGACATTTTATTTCTCCTAATGATTGCTCCTTAGACAAAATGAGACATTATAACTAAGTATTTTCATTTTCTTAATTCCCAAAGAACCCCTTTGAGTTATATTCACACAATGCAGTAGATTTGTTACAGAGATGTCTGCAATTGCTCTATTCATCTGAATAGAGCTTGCAGAAATACATACATATGCTGCAGAAGCAACCCATTCAGATGAATGGAACTAATTTTCAGTTTCAGAAATTGCTGCAATAAAATAGAGATATTCTGTTCAGCATTCATGGTCAGAACAGAAATAAATGATAAAAGTCCATATACACTGCTTTCCAGTGGTTGCAATTACAATTCTGTTAGGCTACTTTCCACTCGCGTTTTGGGTGGATCCGTCATGGATTTGAAAAACGGATCCATTACATTAATACAACCGCATGCATCCATCATGAACGGATCCGTTTGTATTATCTGTAACATAGCCAAGATGGATCCGTCATGAACTCCATTGAAAGTCAATGGGGGACGGATCCGTTTTCTATTGTGCCAGATTGTGTCAGAGAAAACGGATCCGTCCCCATTGACTTACATTGTGTGCCAGGACGGATCCGTTTGGCTCAGTTTCGTCAAGCAGCCAGCGTTTTGGTGTCTGCCTCCAGAGCAGAATGGTGACTGAACGGAGGCAAACTGATGCATTCTGAGCCGATCCTTTTCCATTCAGAATGCATTAGGGCAAAACTGATCCGTTTTGGACCGCTTGTGAGAGCCAATGACGGATCTCACAAACGGAAAACCAAAACGCGAGTGTGCAAGTAGCCTTATAGTGACAGGTTGTCTTTAAAGGTCCTCATACAGTACTCTCCCACCATTCTCAGCCATCAATAATCTGTATGGGCAGCTCCAGACTCTCCCCAGACAGATGATGTATTTCAATGGTCTATTCCTTTGTTCTCCAAGCA